>NW_028301597.1:11362083-12724166 GCF_987345545.1 Pholcus phalangioides | reverse complement strand
CAAGAGCGTTTCGTGTGGCCCGCACTGAAGGCTGACGTGACCAATTGGGCACGTACAGTACCCACAACTTTTAACCGAACGATGGCGATATCTTGCATTCTGAAAGTTGTAGAATGAAGCGGTTTCCACCAAAAATTATGGTTTGTGATATTCTACCCGATTATGTGTAATTCGTCTTGATGAGGGGTAATCTACATATTTATTATTGTTCAAACTTCAAAATTTTCAATGTAAACCCTAATGTTTTCCATCTTATCTGCTTTATCGCATTGCACTTATCCTAAAAATAAAATTTCATCGCCGTAAGTATAAAAATGAGAGAGATATGAGTGGAATGTGTTTGGGGACGCTCTCAACATTGAGAAACTGAATTTCTCAAGGTTGATTGCAGGGGGAAAAAACACACACCAAACAAGTTTCGAACGATAAATACTCCATATGCTACGCGAGTGCTTGGATTTAGCGCTTCTAAAAAATAGTTTCTATTTTATGGAGGTGAAAAACAAACTTTTTTTAATTACTCTTCATTTTAGTGACTTTATATCCGAGATTGAACGAATATTTATACCATAATTATTTCAAATGATGTGTCACAAAGCAATTGTTTGTGACAACAATTTCATCAATTCAGAAAAAAAATATAAGAATTTTCCGTTGGACATTGCAGTATTTTATATTATATTCCAGACTCTGCCACGAAGATGAGCTGGAAGAGATCTCAGCAACGGGATAAGTCCAGTGGCAAAGTTCTGGCGTTCATTCATTCAGTATTTTATATTATAATTTTGTTTCATTTTGCAATTCTTCAATTTTTAATAATGCTAAAAAAATACGGATGAAACGAAATGCCGTGGTTTTAGCAGAGACGACTCCACCAATAGCCACTACCCTAAACTTGGCGCACACTAAGATGATTTACGCTATTGGGAGAACCGTTATTTATTGATTATTATCTTCATGAATATTAACATCAATCTAATTGTATGGTATTAATTTGTGAATTCTTTGCATGTTATTATATTTACCATTTCAGGTCATGAATATTGTGTGAGGAATGCAACAAATTTCTGAAATAGTTAAAAATTTCAAAATTTCGTTGTTTATTTGTTTACTCGAATACTTAAAAAGAAAAAAAAATGTTTGAAAAAAAAACTGGATGGATGACTTATTTATTATATCACCGTATACTTAAAACATTACCCATTTCAGTAAAGTTATGAGCTTCATATTTAAACATTTTCGTCTAATTTCTCATGATAAATTAGACGAAAATGTTTAAATATGAAGCAAATTTATATTCAGTATATGGTCCCTAAAAGTGGTCATTTTCATATAATTGCTCATATCTCACGAAATAGGGGTCAGATTGGAATGAAAATTAAATGTGTTGGGTTTTGAACTGTGCCGATTCGAATGAAGTAAAAATTAATGTATGTTTCTATTCAAAAAAATTTTAAATATGCTTTAATAATTCATAACTCATATTTTAAAAAAACCAAATTCAAAATGAGTAACAAAATTATGTTTGTCCCGTTAGAATCTATCATGTAAAATAAAAATTAATGAGATACCTATATTATTTCAGCAATTATGCTCAAAAACAATGTTTCTGTTTAACATTACGGCACTCGTTTTTAAATAATTTATATTTCACTAACTGTTTGTTCGCAATTGATGAAATTTGGTATTTCGGCATTTCTTAAGATTCTAAATCCAAATATGGAAGAAAAAAATGGGGTTATTATTGAACTTTCAAAAGTTGGATCTTGTTTCACCATCTAGATGGCCCCTTAAAAAAAAATTAACTTAGTACACTTATGGAAGATCTTAAACGAAGAAGAATGCTACCTTTTTTTTTTTTACAATAAATACAACTCAAGATATCGCCATCGTTCGGTTAAAAGTTGTGGGTACTGTACATGCATTAACTGTCAGAAGGCTAAAGTGAGTCGGCATACAAAGATCCCACATGGGGAATTTTCACCACCTGATGCTAGGTTTGAAAACGTCCACATTAATATTGTAGGTCCTTTGCCTCCATCAGAAGGATACAAATATTGCCTCACCTGTGTGGATCGCTTCTCTAAATGGCCTGAAGCTTTCCCTATGCCGGATAGCTCTGCTGACATGACTACTTTTATTGTATCATCGAGAACATGTTGAATCAGCATTATCTTCAGGTCTGAGTCGAGTCACAAAAATCCTCTCGCGCAGTCCCCGCACTTGGCGACTGTTGGCCACAGTCTTTGGTGACCCGCCGCAAAGGTTTGCTATGCTGGATGGGTTGCGCGGTTCGGTTCACCTAGCAGAATCAGCTCAGATCAAGGTGTCCAGTTTGAGTCCTTTTTGTTCAAGGCTCTAACCAAGTTCTTGGGAGCCAATCGCCAGAGCACCACATCATACCATCCAGAAGCAAATGGTCAAGTAGAACGCTTCCATCTAAGTCTTCTATCTACGTTAAGTCTGCTATCAAGGCTCATGCAACTAACCGCTGGGTAACAGTACTTCCTACGATTCTATTGGGCAGGGGCGTAGCCAGAAATTTCGTTCGGGGGGGGGGGACCACTTTCATTTCGGGGGGGGGGGACCAAAGTGACAGAACAATGGATTTGGCCATCTTTTTCCCTTTTTTCGGTCATTTTCTCACATTTCGGGGGGGGGGGGGGGGCTACGCCCTTGCTATTGGGTTTTCGAGCTGCTTGGAAGGAGGACTTGCAAGCTACATACGCGGAAATGGTGTATGGTGCACCTACACGACTTGCAGGAGAGTTTTTCGTACCTAGTCATAATCACCCAGATCCATTAAGCTTTGTTGATCAGTTAAACACCACCACGGAAAATTTAAGCCCAAGACAGACTGTTTGCCACTGAAAACGCGCTGTTTTTGTCAGCAAGGACCTGTTGTCTTGCTCATATGTTTTCCTCCGCACGGACAGAGTGAAGAAAGGTCTAGAAACTCCGTCCGAGGGACCTTACCAGGTGCTGTCAAGATCGGAGAAGTCTTCCAAATACTAATAAAAGGTCGACCAGTATCTGTAAGCATAGACAGAGTCAAACCGGCTTACATCTGCGGTGATAACCTGCCCTTCAATGCCCACAAGCCTTCCGATGATCAAAAAGCAAAAACAACTTCAAAGCATCAGCAAGCAACAACAACAACAATTTCCAAGCATCATTAGGCAACAACTTCAAAAAGTCAACAAACTCACAGTGACAAGGACCAACCTTTTATGACCACCCGCTCGGGCAGACGGGTCAGGTTCACCCTGCAGTTACCCTGCAAGTGTAGTTCTCTCGCTATCGCTGGCGGGGGGGACGGGGACTACCTGTTGAGAATAAGTCAAAGCCGATCTCAGGATCAAAGTCGTCAAGTATACAGTTAGTTGGTTTTGGAACGCGCTGATGAATGGCCGCGCTTGTTGTTGAGAGAGAAAAGTTTTTTTATATTTATTTACTATGTGCAGTCCTGCCGTATACACTTTACGTCGTTTCAAGTATAAAGGTAAGCCAACAACCACAATACTCATTCAATCGTTGGGCCATTACCTCCCAGAAAAAATAATTTTATGGCTTGAATGCCACAATATAAAACTGTTTATTGATAATCCTGAAAATGCCACAAATATACACATGCAATGAAGCATTGTTCCGCTGCTATTGTTGTGTGTGGAAAATTTTCAAAAAACCATCCCACCGAAACTTGTTTCTCAAAAATTGAAATGTAGTAATTGCATGGAAGAGCACGCCGCAAGTGACAGATCATGCGATTTCTTTAAACAGGAACAAAAAAAATTTTGGATTTCAAGTGTGGCAATCGAATCACATTGGCCAATGCACGTAGGATTTGTGGAAATCGAAAAAATTCTCAAAGAGCGGAATTATCATCGATACAGCAAAGCAACATTCCAGATACGTCAAATTGGATCACCAAAGCTGAGATCACAGACATGTTTACCAAGTTGCGTGACGATTTAGGTCTGAATAACGAGAATTCACCGATCACAAAAATTTCTGCTCGTTTATAACTAAAAGTGAACTTAATGAACTGTTTGAATCACATTGAAGTCTGAAATTGCTACAAATATGAAAGTGATGATTGAATCGTGTGTGGGCAAAATTCGGAACTTACACGATAATCTCACTCCACCAAGGTAAAAAATATAATAAGTATGATTCCCCCTACTGTAGGTACTTCTACTTCGTCGACCCAGAATATTGTTAGTTCAAAGAACTTGAATAACACTGTCTATAGTATGGGCGTTTCAGATGGAGTTGGGTCTCAAAGTGAACAGTAAGTGGACAAAAACTGTACGATTATGACCGGAGTCTCTCTCAGAGGAGGTCGGGAGCAAAAAAGGTGACAACAGGACATTTATATGTTGTAAAAACTTAAATTTCTCGACATTTTCACTTCAACTAAAACGCCAAATGTTTGGTAAATGATCATTTCTATACATTGAATCCATGTAATTATTGTGGATTACAAAAATGTATTGCTGTAATAGTTTTCATTGCATATTGTCATTTAAAAAGCTCTAAACTTTGATGATAGACTGTATAACAGGATGAAACCAGATGCTTGGTCAGCCGGGGCAAGCACACATTTAGGCGCTCTTCCAATGTTGAGGAGAGTTTGAAGTGTGAAATTTGCGCCCCCTTTGGTCCAGCACCCGGGTCAACAGAACTCCAAAGTTGCTGCCCTGCCTAAAATAGTTGAGAAAAAACACCCCTTCAAAACACTAAATAGGCAATCAGCAGCAATGTCGACAGCTTGCCGCGACGCCCTTGACAAAGGTTGGTGATGCCCCTAAGAGTTGTGACGCATGGTTTGACAAACATTGATATACAGTATTTCGGTTCTTTTCTTTTAGACAACTTTTAAAGAGTTGGACTCTCTTTCTATATCTGCTTTACTTTGATATGAAAAACAAAAGAAAAAACTTTTTCAAAAAAAGTGAAAAGTTACGTTTTTTCTTTTAAATTTTCAGGAGAATAATATAAGAATACTCAAGATTTAAGCAACGGTGATATAAGCGGTGTAATGCGAATTAAGGCCCCTTTACACGTACAATCTTCCCCGCATGCGCGGAGCGGGACGTTCTTACGCGAAGGATTGGAGGGCGGTTAGGAATGCGGCGATCCAGAGCGCGCTGTTAAAAAGAGACACATTCTTGCGCGCGCTCTTTCCTGCACGAAAGAAGCCCCCTCCAGAATTGTGTGTGTAAAGGGAAGCGTGTGGCGAAATTCATACGCTTTTGCGTGGCGTGTGGACTTTCGAGGAAGCACAACACTCCACGTTCCTCCCTGGCAAAAGTTTTTTCCCTGTTGGCAGATCGAAATCGGCTGTCGTTTGCGTGGAAAAAATATAGATTTCAAAAGCTTATTATATATTACTACGTGGATTATTCGTTTTTAAAAATAATTTCAATAATTATTAATTGAAATAATTTAATTTCTGTAATTAGCTAACTACATTTTCTGAATTTAATTGTTTATATACTTAATATTATAATTTACCGAATTATTTTCCTTCCATCAATTATTGACTCTGTGTGTAGCCGATGTTCTTTTAATACTACCAGCCAGAAAAATAGATAAAAATTATTACATTGAAACCTCACTACAACAATTCTCGATATAATGATAAATCTTTCTACAATGATATATCTTCAAATATTTTTTGGAAATGTCTATACTCTAATGTTAAACCGCTGCCTCCGGATATAACGATAATCTCTCTACAACAATATTTTTTTCTTGGTCCACTGAGTATCGTTATATCGAGGTTTCACTGCACTTTTTTGAAATTATGGTATTATTTCGTAGGGCTTTATTTCAGATATTTTAAAGAAATTTTTGATAAATTTCTCTCGGTTGAATTCATATCCTCAAAAAATCATTTCAGTTTAATGTTGTCGAGCATAAGAAGTTCATAACAATACAAAAAATAACATAAATTGAAGCATAATTTTTTTCAAATTTTTAACTACTATATACACTTATTCTTATCCGTATAAAACATTCCGTTGTGTCATGCTATGACAATAAAATTAAAATTGCGAATAGCAATACGTTTTTAGTTGGATATCATTCATGATATTGGATGGTTTTTTGGTTTTAAATAAAATCGGCGATAATCTTATAACACGAAACATCATTTTTACTTGGTATTTTGAACATCACTTGACCTTGGGCATCTTTTGTGATCTTATCATGGAAAAGTACAGCACATTGTCCACTGAACACCTGCTATGAATGAAGAGTTGGCTGGATCTAATGATAGGGGGCTTCTTTTCAAACAGCACTATTGTTAACTTTCAGACATTCAGATAATGGAAGTTTTTTTAAGCAACCTCAAATCCCTATTAATTTTTTTTCTAGTATGTTGAAGTCAAATTTATACTATCAAATCAGATGTTCTTAACCTTTTTAGCAGCGACTTAAAAACATCAACTTTGTGTGCCCCAGATATATTTCCAATTTTAAAAATATGCGTATTGAATAAATTTCTAATTAATAAAATGTTTTTTTTTTTTAATTTCTGTAGCCAGTGGTAGGCGTCTTAACTGGTGAGTGAACAGGAATGGAACCAGTGCCAAATCAAAAAAGCGGCTTCAAGTTATTGAAAGGCTTTCATCTATTCTGAAATTATTTCTTTTTTCAATTCTGGATTTTTATTAATTTCTTTCATCAATTCTCGCATTATTTTGCATTAATTATGCGTACATATTTCTATCGTTAATTTCAAATTTTGAAACTGATCTTTTTAACTGAAAAAATACTTTTTTCTATTAAAAAAACAATTATATTCTTATTTTCTTTAAAAAGAAATTATAGGTTAAGAGCCCCTAGTTAAACTATTTAAAATTTTTCCCACAGCCTGAGGGTGAATGTAAGCTTGCGAAGTTATCAAAATAATAATAGTAATTTAACATATCTATAAATCTGATATAATAATGTTAGTAGATAAAGGAACCAATCAAAGTTCGAAAATTATTACAATAACCTAATAAATGTAATTACAGCACTTGAAACTAATTTATCATGTCTTTAAAAAAACAATTCGTTGGAAAAAGAGAGAAAAATTGTCAAAAGACTATGAAAAAAATTTTCAATAAATATTATCGCTGAAAAAAATTATTTATATTGTATACATCTCTTTTTTTTTGAACGATAATGAAGGAAGACGAGGGATTCGCACCGTATTTGCCCGTAGGGTGGGTTTGCCTTTAGATGTACGATTTTGATTTCGCGATTGAACTCTGGAATGACCAGTTCCTGCGCGCATTCCTAACCTCACATTTTTTTCGCCTACGCACACTCTTGAAGGCGGTTCTGAAGTTGTTTACAGCTATCGCGCGTGCAAAAGCGTACGTATAAAGGGGCCTTTACAGTAATTTAAATGTTATTTATATAACATGATTTTGAATAATTAAATGTTGTGGGTAATTTTTTCAAGAATTATTATACAACAAACAAAATACAATTGAAACTTGAATTTTTGTGATATTTTCTTTGAGGTCTGTGGGGCGGGGGTCATTTTCAAAGAGTACGATTTTCACCCTGAAGTCCCATTTACACGAGGCAAGTGCTTTAGTTGGTAACTTAATTTTTAGTTGCCAAGTACGATACAATGTACGCAGACGATAAGGGCCATTTACACGGCTTTAGTTGGCAAGTGCACAAATGATTTAGTTGGTAAGTGAAAACCAACAGTTCTATTTTTTCCGGTTAAGTAGACCTATGCGCATGCGCCAGTGGGCGTGACCTGCCACTCTTGGAGGGGTCTTTTTGCTCTCTCACGGAGGGGTTTATTTTGATCTCAAGCGTGAACCTGTTCATACTCCGTTGTCTCCCGAAGTTTATTCCACGGAAATATTGGATGGTGAGGTGGCCAGAGGACAAGCTTCAAGTTTGTTGAAAAATATCTTCGCCATGAATGTTTGTTGAACTATTGAAATGAAAATTACCTTAACAAACAAGATAAAAATTATTCGATGTTGGAAAAAGCTATGGAATATTCTGTCGACGTGATGTCAGAAGTTGAAAAAAATTGAAGATTCAAAAATATATATCAGGTGGGGATGATTTATATATTAAAAACTGGGGGGGGGGGGGGGTTTCAAATATTTCTCTCGTCCAGAACGAATTTGCTGCCATCAGTTGTAAAAATACATGATCAAATATTTAACATAAAGATGTCATCTCTATAGATTAAATTAAAAAATAATGATTTCGAAAATTAGGAAATAATTGTTGTTTAATGAATTTTTATTATTTTAACCCTTAGAATTTCCTACGAATGCCAAGAATCTTCTCCCGTATTTTCGGCTTACATAATTCATAATTTATCTCCTCTTCAACTTCGATTAAAATATCATATAATCGATATTTACAACTTTCGAGATTAATTTCTCAAGATGGAAGTGCTGCCTCAGAAAGGATAGGAATCAGAGTGAGGCGGGACATATTTCGAAAGAAGAGTCGAAATCTGAAGATAATAAAAAATTTGAGGTAAATACTGGGAAGGTGGGGACCACTAAGGTGGAGAGCCCCAATGTAAGTGAGAGTGAAGAACAGGGTGTTGAAAATGATGCCAGTGAGGAGGCCCCGGTGGCGAAATTAGCTAGCAATGTCCCTGTAAAAGGGAGCTGGGTTCCCCCGTTGATGATAACTGATTACGGTGTTTGGGGCGTGCTGGTGAGGAAGCTGAATGACATTTGTGAGGGAAAATTCAGGGCAAGAGCTGTGGCGCAGGGAGTAAACGTAATATGCCAAAATATGAGGGATTTTGTCGCAGTCAAGGATTTTCCAGTTAAAGAGGACTACAAATTAAGTACATATCCGACTAAAGATGAGAGAAATTTGAAAGTTGTCATTAAGAAATTGGAGAGGAATATAAGAAAGGAGGATTTGGAAGAGGCTCTGGGTGACCTCGGTTTTGAGATGGTAAAATTGTCCCAGTTATACTTAATGATGATAAATGGGGGGATTAAGGCAAGGACCCCTGCCCATATGGTTGGTTGAACTCTCGCGAACCCCCAAAAGTAGGGAGATTTTTGAAATCAAATGGCTGAACTTCCTCAATGTAGCCCTACAGGGGTAGAGGGAAAAGCCCCCAATGCTTTCGATGCCAGTCATGGTTCCACACGGCCGATTTTTGTTTTCGGGATCCCTGGTGCGTTAAATGTGCGGAGCCCCATTATTCACCTGACTGTAATACCCGTAAGGGGGTAGATCCAGCCAAACGTGCGAACTGTGGTGGGCCACATACTGCTAATTTTGGAGGGTGTCCGAGGGGCCCTGGGCCTATGAAAATCCGGATTTCTCCAAAAATGAAGATTCATGAGAGAAACGATAACGTAATTAAAGTGCCCTGTACGGGTCCTATGGCCAGGGCCCCATTCAGTTCCTCGAATTTGTCTTTTCTCCTCATTTTTATGGCAACCTGAGAAGAAGAGCAATTCCTTTGTCCAGTATATCCGAAATCCCATCACCCTCCTTGTCAAACCACTTAATAGACAATGGAAGACAGCAACCGCTAGTCCAGCCGAACCGTCATCAGGGTGTTCAAACCTTTCCAATAGATGATGGCAGCTTCCCGGTTACCCCAACCATCGAAAAAAATGTGGAATTTCTCGGTTGAAAAAACCACCGTCAGCGGTTACGGTTTATCTGTGAGTTGACAGAATAAAACTATAGATGATGCCTCCCAACCTCAACCGCCTGCAACCGCGCCGTAGTCAGGTTCCGGCCTAAGATGAAGGCAGAGAGAGAAAAAAATTTCGTTGAGTCTTTTTTGACGACGGCCCAAGAAATTTTTATAGAGTTTTAAAGGCTGAGTAGGTTTCATTGTATGTAATAATAATAACGTGATTCTCACGTATTCCCAAGGGATCAGCAT
This sequence comes from Pholcus phalangioides, assembly GCF_987345545.1. NCBI lineage: Eukaryota > Metazoa > Arthropoda > Arachnida > Araneae > Pholcidae > Pholcus > Pholcus phalangioides. The sequence continues at coordinate 12,714,262 of NW_028301597.1, read as the reverse complement.
GATCCGTCCAGGGAATTTGTTAGTGTTAGTAAACATCCATGCCCGAACCGGGATTCGAACCCAGACCTGCACAGTGAGAAGCTAGTTCCCTAACCAGTAGTTTAGGGAACGACTGCTAGTAGTTTAAATAATTTTAATTTCTTAAATTTTCTTTTTTAAATTGTAGTTGTATTAGACAAACGCGGTTGCCGTTTATTTTATTGGCCCTCGGGGGTGCTTAAGGAAGGGAGCGAGTGGAGTTTTGGTTTTAAAATGGAGTTTTTATATTGGATCTAAGTATTTTAAATTAGTCTTATTTTAGTTAAGTTACTGCTTATTGTGTGCTCTGGTACCGGCTGGGACTCTTATGCGGCTGGGACGAGATTTCTGATGATGAAAGCACCCAACAAGGTGCTAGAAGTGGTCATAAAGGCCTATGCGGATTACCTGAGTGTTCGCGATACCTCCCATAAATTACGTGTCGCGCCCAGCATGTATTGAGTTTTCCCTGGCCATGCCAAAATTTTTCTTTCTCATTCTATGGACACACACTACACGACTAAACTTCCATGCACAGTCTTGTCTTTTATTTTCTTCATATGCCCCAAAGGGCAGCTCTTAAGTTGGCTGTTTGCCCCGAAGGGGCAAGGTACCAACGAAAACATTAAAGTCCGGTCTGGTAGATAGAATTATGGTGTTATTTTTCAAAGTTCAGAAATTAGTAGGAGAAGAATGGTTTTTTTTTATAAGAATATTTTAGAATTTTTTTGAGAAGATTTTAGAATTTTTTTGAGGAGATTTTAGAATTTTTTTGAGAAGATTTTAGAATTTTTTTGAGAAGATTTTTTTCATTTTTTTGTAGAAAAAGATGAGTGAAAGGAAATTAATAAAAGTTGAGAAGTTCCGAATAAATAAAATTTCCTGGAATAAAATAAACAGGCATAGAAGTGAAAATTTGAAAAAAAAGTAGGAAAAATAGGAACACCACCGACAAAAAATAGGAAAAAAATGGAATTCCCTAATTATCGTGGCATTTAAAAATGTTGTGTTATTGAGATTCACACCTTATATATTTCAACTATAGTATTATCTATTGATATTTCAAGAAACTCAATCACACACACGCACACACTCTCTCTTCCCCCTAATAAATTTAAAAATCTTTCATTTCCACAGAATGTGGGATAAAAAAAATGCAAATGGCAGAACTAAAAATAAAAAAAAATTAATCGAATTTCTACTGCTACTTGAAAAGTCCACTTAATGATCTTTTGATTCATTCCCCCCCCCCCTGCTTTCGAAGAAAGAAAATCTGTCTAGGTGCCATAGAAATGTAGAGCATGCATTCTTAACCCATTGCCTACAGGCCGAATGTGGCCCCAGAGTCATCTGTTGTGGCCCACATTTTCAAACCTAATTTTGTAAAAATGAACTAAGTGATACACTTCCAGATAGTTCAAGAGGCCCTGCGGCAGTTTCAGGTCATTCAAGTGGCTCGCATCACATTTACAGATCACCACGGCACAGTTCCAGATTACTCAAGTTACCCGAGCTGCTGTTCCACCTCACTCAAGTGAGCTGTGGCCCATTCCTAGATCACTTGAGTGACCTGCAACACTGTTTACCAACACTTGAGTGACCTGCAACACTGTTTACCAACACTTGAGTGACCTGCAACACTGTTTACCAACACTTGAGTGACCTGCAACACTGTTTACCAACACTTAAGTGACTCACGGCAGAGTTCCAGACCACTCCAAGTGACCCGAGGTACATTTACATGTCATTCAAGTAACCCATGGCACATTTACATGTCATTCGAGTGACACCACGGGACATTTCCTGATCATTAAATATTTTGCAGCATATTTAGAGATCACCGTGGCACAGTTCCGGAACACTCAATGGACCCATGAAACTTTTAAAGATCACTCAATAACCTGCACCACAGTTCCACATTCTTTCAGTGTGCTGCGGTACATTCCCAGATCATTTAGGTGACCCGCGGAAAATTTACCAATCACGTGCAACACAGTTCCAGAGTACTCAATTGACCCAGACATATTTACAGGTCAGCTTAAGTGACCCGAGACACATTTCAAAATCAATGAAATTGCCCACACGCTACTGAATGTTGAAACACCCTTGATGTAACAACTCCTGGAGTTACATTACATCCAAAGGATAGAATGATTAGAATGGCCCACATATGTTCACGAATGAACATATCGTCAATAGCATACGCACGAACATTTTTTTTTTTTTTTTCGAACAGAGCACAACTCAGGTCTATTGCCATAGGCAATTTACTACCTAGTGAGTTGTGCCGGAAGTGTAAGTGCGTGTACCTAACAGTCTGAGTGCGTATCTAGTGTTGTGTATGATTTTTCAGTGCTGCCATCTATATCTCAGAAGTGAAGTGAGTGATGTGTAGTGACTGAATATTTGTACTGTTTGTAGGACTGCTGCTCTCTGTGGCGAGACTTTTTAACGGGGAGATCGGCTCGCATTTGTGCCTCGAAGTTGGGAACCACAGAAAACCAACTTCAGCCGACCACACGCACGAACCTAGTATGCCTTAAAACAAACATGCTAACCCATGACCCTCGGAGTCATCTCACGTGGCCCAGGACAAATAACAAAACCACGCAAGTGGCCCACCAACGATCATCAAATCATTTAAGTGGGACACATTTCCAGAATACTTCAGTGGCTTGCGACACATTTGCAGATCATTCAAGCTGCCAATAGCATATATCCAGATCAGCTAAGTGACCCCAAGCACATTTACAAATCACTTGAGCGACCTGCAGCAAACCCCAGTTCACTTAAGTGGCATGTAGTTCAGTTGCAGATGTGCAGATTATTGTAAGTGACTGGAGGCACATTCGGCACATGAGTGGCTCACAGCACACAGATCACCTAATGGTCTGCGATACATTAACAATACTTGGTGGCGCTCTTGACACTTTTCCAGGCCACTCAAGTGGCCCACCGCGCACTTTCAGATTATCCAAGTGACTTGCGGCACATTTGATCATTTTTGTCGCACCACGGTCATTTTCTGCACGCGAGGGCTAATCAGACCGGGACCTACAATTTATTGCCGATTCCGAACGGCAGGCTTGTTTTTTATACTCGTCGAGAGGTTGGTGCACTAACCCCTCGATGGGGGACTTCCTGCGGTAGCAATTTTTTGCTGCGGTCAAGTCGCCGTTTTGTTTGTTGTACCCCTGTGTCAGGAAAGTTTTCTGACAAGGACGACTTGTGACTTGCGGCACATTACCAGATGACTCATACGGCTCGCGGCACACTTTCAGACCACCTGAATGACTCGCGGTACATTTCAACTTAACTCAACCTTTTGAAGTGTGCGGGGCTACTTCATTAATTTGAAAACGTGTCGCGGGCCACTTAATTAAATGATCTAGAACAGCGCCAAAGGTTATAAGTGTGATCTGTAAATGTGCCGCGGGTCACTCAAATAATCTGGGAATGCGCCGCGAGCCACTTGAGTGATACCTGTAAGCCACATAGGTAACCCTTGAGCCACGGTAAACACTTGGCCTATGCGGATCAAATGTGGCACTGGGGATTCTGTTGCGGCCTGTCCTTCTCAAACCTAATTTTGTACAAATGAACCAAGCTGCACATTCAAGGATCGCTCAAGTGACCCGTGGCACAATTCCAGACCACTTAAGTGACCCGTGGCACAATTCCAGACCATTTAAGCGATCCGTGACACATTTAGAGATCCCTTGAATAACATGTGACACAGTTTTAGAGCATTGGTGCGGCCACCAGTGCGGTTCTACATCACTCAAGTTACCCGCGGCACATTCCCAGATTACTCGAGTGATCCGCGGCATAATCACGGATCACTTGTATGACGCGCGGCACAGGTTCAGAGCATTTAAGCGGCTCGCGACACATTTTCAGATCACTTAGATCCGCTAAGTATTTAGAAATCATTAAAGTGGCTCTGTAGGGAGAATATTAGTTCAGGTGCCCACAAACTAGTGAAAGTTTTACTCGTTTTTGGAGCACCGAGTAAGATGCCATTAAGAATATTTCATATTTTTCTAAAGGGTGGTTGATGACGTAAGCGTATCCAACTCTCTCCCCCCCCCCATCAAAAGTCAGCAAATCGGAATCCCCACTGATGCTGACGTAATACTTGAATGACCCTGAACATAAAGACACCCGAAAGTTATTTTCTGAAGGTTAAAAAAAACTGGGTTCAGCTAGAGGCTAATCGGCTCGTCTCTCCCCACCCCCTCCTGTAAAATCAGACAAGATGTATCCCGTTAAGTCGGGCTTTCCTAGGAGCAGGTTTTCTGTGCCGCGAGCAACGTGAATCACCCAGCGCGACACGCCGTCCACTCACCAATAAGAAAAGCAGTACGACTGTTTTCCTACAGAGCGCAATACGGCTCACGACAGCGCAAAGCTGCATTACGACAGCGCTTTACGTAGGGCGTGATGGTGGACTGCTTCTGGAGGAGTTAAATGCGTCGTGTGCCGCGCGTTTCACCGATCTTCTCTTCATTTTTTGTGTTCTCTTTCCCTTCCCTTCAAACCGGAGCATGCAGATAACAGAGTAGCTGACGCCAGGGTAATATAATACACTCATTGCCATAAAAATTTGCGCACCAAAAAATAATTGTGGGATCGAAACGAAAGTTGGCCTGAAGGTACATGTCGGGCAGATATGCAAATGATTAGAAATGCAGCGTGATTGCGCATTGCGTAATGCCACTAGAGGGCGTTGAACTTCGTTCTCCTTGGAGTATAAAACAGGTAAGCAGAGCTTGCTGGAGTGTATTTAATCGTTTGCAAAGGAAATGCTGAGGTAGACATGTCGTTACACCGCCGTCGAAGACCATATGAGCAGTTGTCAGAGTTCGATAGGGGAAGAATCATCGGGATGATGGAAGCTGGGTGGTCAGCTCGGCGAGTAGGCCGTTCTGATTTTACTGTGAGGTGGTGTTGGGACCAGTGGACAGAAGAGACGTCATTTACACGGCGACCAGGTTCAGGACGCCCTCGACAGACCAGTCGTCGAGAAGACCGTCACATCATCCGAAACGCACGCGTAGAGCCAACTGCCTCATTGGCCGCTATCCAGACACAGGCAGCAGCTTCACTACAGGCCCCTGTGTCTTCCCGAAACATCGCAAGGCGCCTGGCTGAAGGACATCTGGTATCGCGGCGCCCATTACGTGTGCTGCCAATGACACCGACCCACCAACGCCTCCGTTTGGAGTGGTGTCGAGCTCGACGGGATTGGACTGCAACGGAATGGAACCAGGTCGTCTTCAGCGACGAATCGAGATTCAACTTGAGCAGTGATGACAATCGTGTTCGTGTGGGGAGGCCCCGTGGTGAACGCTTCAATCCTGCCTTCGCTTTACAGCGACACACCGCTCCCACAGCTGGTGTCATGGTATGGGGTGCCATTGCTTACGATACACGGTCACCCCTAATATTGATCCATGGCACAATGACAGCCCAGTGGTACGTCCATAACATCCTTCAGCCACATGTGTTGCCACTCATGGCAGGGCTCCCAGGAGCCATTTTTCAACAAGACAATGCTAGGCCACACACAGCAAGGATGTCACAAGACTGCCTCCGCCACATTACCACCCTCTCCTGGCCTGCTCTATCCCCAGATTTGTCACCAATCGAGCATATCTGGGATCATTTGGGACGGCAAGTTGGACACCCTACGAGGTTGGTCGAACTAGAGGCGCATTTACAGCAACTGTGGAACGAAATGTCTCAAGACATCATACGGAACTTGTATGCCTCAATGCCCGCTCGTATCGCATCGCGCATTCGCGCTAGAGGGGTCCAACAGAGTACTAAAACTTCTGTTCATCTGTACTTTTTTCTGCAATAAATGATCCCTTTTCTTGGATTTTCTACTCGCTTACTTATATCAACGTAGTACTTACATGTGTAAAATTTCGTTTCATTTTGGCGACGACTTCTGGGTGAGCAAATTTTTTATGGCAATGAGTGTATATAGCCGTCCTGAGCTGATTCGCCACGCTTGCAAAACACAAATGCGTAGCGTGATTATGCAACACATTTCTGCCGAAGCGAAATGATCCAGTTCGGTTCACGCGGCGCAAAAAGCCTGCTCCTAGGAAAACCCGGCTTTTGGGATGAACGCTTGTTAAGGGATCCCGGGAGAGAAACCTATACTTAAAAACCTAAATTTTTTTTCTCTCATGGAATATCTCCTGTGAGCCTGTCCCCCCCCCCACCGGCTTTTTGGCCTTCTTATTAACGGCAACCAATCTCGGAAACGGATTCGCTTTCCCACTGGACTTCAGTTTTTAACACTTTAGACTACGTCGCAGGGGCGAAAAGATACGCTTATCGTCGTCCCCCTACTTCAGTGGAACTGTAACTTTTTTTCTTTTTTCTCTTCTTTTTCAGTAGCGAGTGATGTGAATAAAACATCAAAAAGGGAGGGAAAGTAGTGCTATTTTGCGGTTTCTCGGAATTTTCGTAGTGAGATATTGGCTGTAAACAAAAGAAGGGAGGGATAAAATAGGAATAGTAGGAGAGAATTGGGGTAAAAAAGACGATTGCGGCGAAAGTAGGAAAATAGGAGGACATTTAAAAAAAGTAGGAAAATAGGAGCGCTGCGAGGTCTGCGTTATATCCTCCAAAACCTGTGGTATACGTGTATATTGACATCGGCGATCGAAGCCACGACGAAGTGCTAGCATGTTCATTACTGAAGTAAGAATTATTTTACTGCTATCGAACTATATAAGAAAAGTGTTTAGAGATATTATTTTTTTGCTCGGTAAATGTGCGTTATTTAAAAATATAAATGGACATGATGTCACGCAATCAATAGGGCAGTGGATCTCACTTGGTAATGCTGAAAAATATCAAATAGCCCATGTATATTTTGGAATGTATTGAAAATATCTACGTGGCGAATGAAACATGAATCTGCAATTACGATAATATCAGATTGAAATTTTACATTCTATGTTTTTTGCTATATTAATTTTTTTAAATGAAAAATTATGTCTAAATAAATTGAGCATGTGTGTAAATAATTTGAATATTGTTGGCACAATAAAACTTGTGCTTGGAGATGACTATGCTATAAATAATCGCTTATAAATAAGGAAATTGAAAATTTGTGTTTTAGATCAACCTCCCGTCAATGCACAAAGTAACTAATAAGCTACGATTCATTGATAATAAATTATAGCACCTAAATGACAAAAATTTTAATTATTTTTTTGTGATGAGTAATGGTGAAATTGAAATAAAGCACAATAAAAATTGGCAGTAATGCTAAATATTAAATTTTGTAAAACTCATTCACTAAATTTAGTGTAAAGGATTAAACTTTAGATTTGATATTTTGAACTGTTCAAATGAACAATATTGTAACACTTAGTGGAAGTAAAATTTTCAGAAAAAAATCATGTGCCACTTCTTGAAAAATTGCACTCTGTAACTCGCTCTGAGATGAAGAATATTTAATAAGGAATCATTATATTGTTTTGTTGATATAAAAAATGAAATTCGTACAATGAGACTAAAAAACAAAGTTGGAATTTCAGGCACAGTTTTTAGTGTTGTGGTATATACATTATAATGAGAGGAAGCAGATTAGTGTTTGAAACATATTACTACTTCAGTATTTGAGTTATGGCCTTGCTGTGTGTGTTCAAATTTAATTTTTTGCCAAAAATTGTTTTTGATTTTGTGTGTATGGGTAAACACAGAAAAAAAATTTCCATGTCGAATATTTAAGAACTTTAAAATATAACATTTTGAGATGTTATGGAACTGAAACTTGTAACAAGCATTTATTTTTAACGATGTTGTTAGTAAACAGCTGATATATATATATTGTATATACATTTGTGAGACTTTTCTAACTCTAGAAAAATTTTGTTTTCCAGGAACTTGGCTGTAGGTAGCTACGAAGTTATGTGAAGGTTTTCAAGGTTACCTAACAATTCTACCAGAGCAAACACAAAGGTAATTTTAATTCTTTGTATTTGACTGTGTGTGTGTGTGTGCAACAGTTTCCATTATTATTTTCATGTAAAATATTTCCATGCATGATTTAATGACATAAATTTTTACAATATGTCGCATCATTTTCACCGATTTCATTTGTATCAACAACCCTAGTGGAACAAATACAGTCGAACCCCGATTTAAAACCACCATCCCATCCATAGAATTTTGACGTTATATCAGATCATAGTCATAATAGCGTTTCGGAGAGGCTGTATTACATAAATTCACATGTTTAATAAGAAATGTTGTATTTCAGTGTCTTATTTATGTTGCACCACGAATAAAATAACCTATTTTATACACATTCAGTTTTAAGTTGAGAAAATTCATAAAAAATGTAAACTGTACAACCACTTGAATATTTCTCAATATAAAACTTAACAGAAACATACTTCCCTCTGAAATTATTGTAATTTCAGCAACACATTTTATATGTGCAAAAAAAAAAAGCAACGGGGGGGGGGGGGAAAGGTGGCATTGTTTTTAGTCCATACCATATTGGTTTTTCTCGAGAAATATCTTGCTATGAGTAATTTTCTTTATAATCATAATTTTTTCAGATACTATTGAAAGAACAACTCTTTTTGACATAATTGAATTGAGCAAATTAAGATAGATTTCTTAATGGCTACCTGTACCACTCAAAATTTGGCCAGTGCAAGTAAAAACATGTATACTGTTGAAAAACTTGTCTTGACTATATAAATGAGAGGGAGGACATTAAAAAAACCTTTAGAAGCTTTGCTAACTGAAAAGCAATATTAATTCTTTGAAAATGTTATTACCATATTTACTGATTATCAAATTTTGTGAATGGAAATATAAAAAAAAAAATATATATATAATTGACGTCAAATAATATCATACTTTTTAACTAGCGAGACCATACAACACTGCAAAATTTCTATGTTAATTTAAATAGGGTTCCCCGATGCACAAGAGGTTGCTAAGGATGTATTTTAGAGCGAAGTTGAAAGTAAAGTGAAAATATTAAGTAAGCTGCGTGCCAATAGGGGTTTTCACTTCATCTGTCTGATCAAAATTTTAGGGTAGAAACATGGCTCGAAAAATTGAAAAACATTTTAGGCGCCGGCCAAATTTCTTGGCAGCCAAGCATATTTTTAGGAGAAATAATCCAAAGTAAAAAAAAAATATATTCAACTTTTTCAGCACTTAGTGATGTTGGAAGTGATCACATGTTGGAAGATTCAGACATAAACTCCAAATATTTTGTGATCTGCATAGAAAATTTTAGGTGTCAGTATGAATTTTTTTTTGCAATGTTGGCTCTCCTAAGATTTGTCAAGCCCTAGGTAAATACATCTAGACATGAACAAGTGCATCTGTGTGCAATATGCCTGGCCTCCCTTGCAAAACACAGTTGATACATTTTGGATCCTACTGTGATAAAATGGTGGCGAGCCGACTCAATGTAGACAAAGTGCTATTGTACACGAATTATCTCTACTTATGCAACTAAAGACTTATAATTTGAAATAAAATATACAGTACATTTAAAGACTGATAAGCATAATAAAAGGGGTTTTTTCTTCCTCTTTCTAATTTCAGGTAAATTAACATTTGAAGATGCAGATGAAAATTAATGAATCTCAAAAAATTATATTATTCTTGAAAGGTGCGATTTCTAAGAAAAGTACAACAAATAAATTGTGATTATGATAACTCTATGAACATATGTTTGAAATAAAATGTTTTTTGTATGACAAATCATGTGTGCAAGTTGTTATTTAATTCATGTTTCTATTAATCAACTTCAATCAATCATTCATCTTCTAATCAACTGAAATGAAATATACGATCAAATGAAAGTTATCAGGTGAAGTTATTTGTTGGAAGCTAAATATGAAACAAATAAATTGATGAAAGATCTTTAATATAGATGTATATATATTTTAAATATTGAAGTATTCACTTGCATTAACAGGTAAGTGCTCATTCATAGAAAATCATGTTCTGATATTATTTAATACTGAGGAGAAACCCATAGTTTAAAATACAGAACTACAATACGCAGCAAGGCAGTTAATTCTTTTAATTATAAATTATCAATAATTTAATATTTTAGTTGCTCCGAAAAGAATTTGCAATTCGTTGTTTCAAATAACTTAAAAGCAATAAAAATGGATGATAAAAAATCATTTAACAAATTGGTCTTTAAAAAAAAGTGGCACTCAATATTAAAAATAGTAGTGGCTATACCTTTATTGTACATATGATCAATATGATTGATACTGATCAATTTGTAGGAAAAAATAGAACTGAAAAGGTCATTTCCTTCTTTTTGAAATTATCGAAAGTGCTTAGAGAACGTTATTTGTTTAGAAATCAGAATTTTACAGATAACAACAAGCACTAATGTATCAGGAAAAAAAACCAGAAACGTCAGATTCTGCCATGCAACAACAAAGTAAGTGATACATTTTCAATGAGTAAGAAATCTGTATGTGGAAAATGCATTTCTAATGTAACAAAGATATTGAAGTATAAAAAAAAGTGTGACGTGCAAATGCAACTGCAGTTTATGTTTAGAATGTAAATACAGTAAAACTCCTCTTTTATGGAGACCAGTGAGTCAAAAGAATAGGCTGAAAGAGAGGCTGATCGTTTATCAGGGGTTTAAAATGTATACTTTTATTATACAGGGAAACTGGTTGTCAAGCAAAAATTTTGAACAATTTTTGATGCGATTGAAGAGCAATGATTTTCATTATGAACAAAATTTTGTGCTTTGTTTACACTTCCGCCTGCCTACATATGGTGGAATTGTGGGTAATGTTCTCCTCTACCGTCTCCAGTAAGCACGCCTCACTTGAAAAATGAACACGCTTGTGGGTGCGACTGTTACGATACAAAAACAACAAGAGGGCTAAATACAGAAAAAAATGTTAAGAGCATATAGAAGCAACAGCCATATGTGCTGGAGGATGTAGAAAATTTCCTGCTCGAGTGGATGAATGAAAGAAGTTAGCTAGCTCAAGAGCAGGAGAGAGCAAAGAGATTGTGTCCTTGGGGCAGACCATGGGTATGGAGGTGAATGCCATCCAAAATTAGTGGAGGAACATGGTTAAGAGTGGACCACAGATGAACTGATAAATTTCCATTGCATGCAACATAAAGAACTAATGAACAGGATCTATCCTGAGAAAGAGAAATGAGGAATCTCCCCCTCAATTTAAATGAGATTAGAGAGATATGTAAAATGTGTGGGAAGTCATGCAAAATTTTGTAAAAACGAATCAACCAAAGCTGTAGCAGTGCGAGCAATGAATCTGTCCAATGAAAATGCAATTTCTCATGTCTGAGAAATCCTAAAACTGAGGCAAAAGAAAGTGTTACACATTGAATAGGTTCTTTCTCAAACTCAAAGTCACACAAAAAGATTGAGTTTATAGGCGACAGTGAGTCTAAGTTGTCCTAAACGATAGTCCTCTTCTCTCTCATCATTAACAGTAAGTTAATTTGTAAACATTGTATTAGAATAGTTTATCACATTGTATTAGAATAGTTTATCACATTGTATTAGAAGAGTTTATCACATTGTGTTGTTTATTATTGTGGTGTATTACTGATTGAATGTTGTCTTTATTTGTAATTTTTATGTATACGAATAATAATACAAATTATGTATACAATTAATTACGAACTAATCACATCCAAGTTTCCATTATTAAGTTTGATTCGATATACGAGTGATTTGGATGTGTTCATGAAACAAATTATGCTCATTAACTGAAGTTCCATGGTACAAAGGCAGTTATTTGGCCGTAAGAGAGAGATAACCGAAAAGAGCCGTTTTGCTATATTTTACATTTATTTGATTATGCATTGAGAAATTTTTGGGAAGGTATTAAAAATAAAGATAAATCATGGAATTTTATTTGCAAAATCCTATTTGGTATATTTCTATATAAAACTCATGTGCATTTGCACATAAAATTTACAAAAATCAAGGATATGTAGTGAAAATAAACTTCTTGTTATTTTGACCAGCATTAGTCCTTTTAGGTAGAACAAAAAGTCAATCCTTCTATTATAAAAATCCTAATCAAGTTAAATGATTTCAGTGAGCCTTTAATTACAGTAGCAAGTTGTCCAAATTATAAAAAATAATTATAAATAAAAAAACAGATAGAAATGTCCTCTCCACTTGTCAATACAAGATTCATTGAAAGACTAGTTAACCAGTCTTTCAATGAATCTTGTATTGAAAAAAACAGACCCAAAAATTTTGAAAACACTTTTGAAATCAGGAAATATTCGGAATTGCTTTCTTGGAACTTTTGAATAAATCTTTATCCACTCTAAAACTGAAAGAAATGTCTGAGAATTTTAGGAGAAATACACCCGTACAAATAATTACTATTTATCTGCATACTAGTAAGCTGCAAAAGGGATTAAAGAAAAATATGAAACGTTCAATCCAAAAATTGCTACATTTCAATTTTAAACATTTCAATCTCTTGAGAATTATCACAGTTTTATCTTGAAAGTTTGAATTGTTTCTCCTGCTCATGACAAAATATTGCTTCCAACATAGGCGTAAACTTATCGAAAATAATGGGGGGGGGGGGGGGACCCTCAGGCTCAAATAAATGGAACCTCGTTTATATGACACGTCGTATAATTGCGAAAACCGTATAACTGGAACTTTTTCGAAAATTACCCCCACCCCCTTTTCCACAGACGTTTCCCAAGAAAAGTTTTTGTAAAAAATCTGTCGTTTTGATTCAAAATTATGCTTGAGAAGAAATATTATACTATCATAACATTACTGTTGCTAAAGTCTCAAGCAATCTCTTATGGTATTCATTTTAAGATTTAACAGAAAAAAAGTGTTACTTAAACCTTACGTAAAACGTCCTACACTTTTATGCTTTAAGCAAAACGATAACTAAGCAAAAAGTAGATGATGTATTGAGTTCCGTTTTTAATAGATTTCTCTTAAAGAAAGAACTGATAGTGAACATGTTTGCTATCAGAAGGGCCAGAACAAGAGCGGGTGGGGCAGAGGGGGGGGGGCAACTGCCCCGGGAGGCAAAATTTAGGGGGCGGCAGTTTTAGGTGGGAACAGAGAACACCGTTATGAAATTATCGAATCTGGGAACAGCAAAACCATGTTTGCCCCAGTCGGCAAAAATCCTAGTTACGGCCCTAGCTATCAGCATACCATAGCCCCGTTCAATAATCATTTTAGTACCTGTCGAAAGCCATTGAACCGATGGCCCTAACATTCTAGAGCAGGGCCCCTAGGCTGGGATCTTTTGCGGGCCCATTATGGGGAATTTTTAGCGTGAAAAAACAAAAAATGATGTGAATCGTCTCAGGCCCCAGGGCTGGAGCACTGTCAGCCCCACCCATGTAGAAATGGCGGCTATGATTGAACCGGTCAATCATCTTAAATTTTATAGCTTTTTCAGTAAAAAATACGCATGAGAAATTACAGTCGTTCCCGCATAGTACGATTTACTTCCGTGTTCCATCTATCACTAATACTCGTTGAGATTTCCCATTTGAAGCGTTTTTCCCGCTTACAACGTTTCTTCACGATGGGTTTTGGAAAAACGGAATGCGCTGTATTTCAGTGGCAAGATTTTACCAATTAAAAAATTATATGATTCGATTGATAGAAATGATGTTGTTTTCCAAAGACTTCAGAGTTAGAATCAAAATGAAAACATCGATTAATTGTAGTGTATACAGGCAGGGCCCTGAGTAAAGCAGGAATTATGAGGCTCTTGCGACAAGAGTCAAAGATGTTAATTGGTCAGTGAATGTACAACTTATATGTTGTTTGAATTTCGGGGGCTCAAAGTTATAAAGGCTCCATTTGCTAATGCAGAAATCAGGCCCTGTATACAGGGATAATGTATAGGAATGTATAGCAACTGAAGCCAAACGTCGTACAAATGGGTAAGATCAGAAACGTAATAGGGAGACGTATAGAAAGGGTTCCATTACATTTTCCTGAACGCAGTAAAATCTTCATAGATGATCACCTGTACTCAAAACACAAATATGCTTCAGTGGCCGCCTCTATTTTTTCCGCCTCTAAAATTTCTATGGCGGAGTCCCGTAGGTTCCACTTTTATTTATTTATCAAATTCGCTAATTTATTTTATTTTCTTCAATTGGCTGCAAAGTACCCGGAAAGTGTTCATGGAGCACCGGTTGAGAACCGCTGCTTCAGTGAAAAGTTTCCCAAACTCTTTTTTTTTTTTTAATTATTATTCCATAGCCCTTCTTTTTCAAAAAAATTTTTCTCATCTCTCCCAACTCAAGTCCACCCATAGGATCCTATAATAAACCTTTGGGTTATGAGGTTGCATGATTTGAATAAAATGATGGATCAGGATAATTGATTAATTTCTTAAAATAATTATTTATTTACAACACGAAACATAAGACGAAATAAAAAATCTATGGAGCGACATGTTGAGCTCTTGATGGTTCGGTCGCTTCTCCCGCGATTTTCACGCACCACAATAGGATGGCGTCGGCTTTACAAGTGCCGCCATCTGTGAGATAAAATACAAATCGAATCTCACCACATGACACGTACACGCACATTCCCGCATGTACCAATTCGTTGGGGGGTTCCGGGGGGGTGTGGGCGGGGCACATGTGTGGTGTAGTAGTAGTAGGTAGGGCCTCCAAAAAATGGCTCGGGGATCCATGATGTTCTTAAGTCAGCCACCTCGTTGGGCAATTTGCCTGTTGTGGCGTTGTATTTGTATTTGTATGAGTTTCCCCCCAGTGAAGGAACATGGTGAGAGAACGATAAATGAGATACAAAATAAAAATGTGATACAAAAAATTAATCATAAGATGCAGAATAATAGATGTGCAAGACATAATACAATGATACATAAGATGCAGAATAATAAGATGCAGGAAATCATGTGCAATAAGTAAACACTTAAAAATATACGATGCAAAATGTACAATTAAATGCAGAAAATTCAATAAGCTGTAAAAAATATATATCGGATGCATAATATAAATCAGATGCATGAAATACAAGATGCAAAAAAAAAAAAAAAAATCAATGAAATATAGAATTATATGATGCAAAAAAATATTATGATGCACAATTCGAAACAAAATTAATTTCGGTTATCAGCCTAGGACTGAATTTGACTTTTCTGCCAGACCTAGTGACATATGGTTGTACTGGCACAGTGTCATTTTTTTTTTTCTTCGAGCTTGTTTTTGTCAAGTTCCACACAGACATCGTTAAAGATAAATGCGGGTTTCACTCTGTCAAGTGAAACACAGGTCTTTCTCCCATTTACATTTAAAGTGATTTTTTTCTCATTACGAGAAATCACTTCATGGGGTCCAGTATATGGTTGTGTCAAAGGTGGTGTGATCTTGTCAATTCGAAGAAACACATGTGAGCAAGTTTGCAGTTGAGGATGCACATAAATTTTGGATTGACCATGAGCTGATGTTTTGCATGGTTTGATACTATTCATACGCTCTCTGAGCTGTTGTACGTATGTGTATGTTGATTAGAGCTGACTGGATGTATCCGTGCAGAGATCTGCAGGTAATCTCAAAGATGTACCAAAAACTAACTCGGCACTAGAGGCTTTGATATCCGGTTTGACGGCTGCCCTGAGACCAAGTAAGATGGCTGGCAATGTGACGGCCCACTTTGGATTCTCATGTGCCTTCAATGAGCTCTTTAAGACACGGTGGAACCGTTCGACCATGCCATTGGCCTGTGGATGGTAAGCAGTGGTACGAATCCTGCTAGTGCCAAGCAGGTTGATCAGTTCTCCGAAGAGTGATGATTCGAACTGCCGTCCTTGATCGGTTGTTATGGTTGATGGACATCCATAACGGCAAATCCAACCATCGAACAAGGCACGACAAACTGTGTCTGCTGTGATGTCTGCTACAGGTATGACTGCCGGCCATCTGGTGTACCGATCAATTACTGTTAAACAGTATGTCTTTCCTTCTGAAGAAGGCAGAGGTCCAACCAGATCGATATGAATATGAGAAAATCTTGCATCGGGTGTTGCAAAGGTGCCTAAAGGTGTTTTGGTATGCTTATGAACCTTTGAGTGTTGGCACTCATTGCAACATTTTACCCAATCTTTGATGTTCCTTCTCATATTAGGCCAAACGTATCTTGCAGATATTAGCTGAGTAGATGATGTTACACCTACATGAGCAAGATTGTGGAAATGATGAAAAATAGTCTTGCGGAAGCTCGCTGGAACAAATGGTCTTGGTGAGCCTGTAGACACATCACACACCAGTTCTGTTGCGGTAAATGGACTTGGCGTTGACTTGAAAGTCAGTGAACTAGAGTTGTCTTGCTGTAACTGTTTTAATTCAGGATCCTCTCGTTGAGCAGTTGCAAAAAGGTTAAAATCCAGGAATGGTGATTTGGAAATCGAGTTGATTTCTATTCTTGAAAGAGCGTCAGCTACCACATTATCTGCACCTTTAGTATGACGAACATCAGTGCTGAATTGCGAGATGAAGTCGAGGTGTCGCCATTGACGTGGGCTGCATTTATCAGGATTTTGCTTGAAGGCGAAGACGAGAGGTTTTTTGATCCGTGAATATTGTGAATTCACGGCCGTCTAGCATGTGTCGGAATCTTTTGACAGCAGTGTATATTGCTAACAGTTTTCGGTCGTAAGTTGAGAACTTCTGTTGACTCTTTGTCAGTTTCATGGACAGGAATGCAATGGGTTCCCATCCTTTTCCATTTGATTGCATTAGCGAACCACCGACTGCTAAATCACTGGCGTCGACCCAAAGACTTAGCTTGGCACCAGGAATTGGATGGTGAAGTAATGTTGCAGCCGCTAAAGCTTGCTTCGCATCGATGAATGCTTGCTCGGCTGGATCAGTCCACTGAAGGATATCAGCTGGCTTGGTTTGAGTAGCTCTTTTGGATTTCTTTTTGTTTTTTATTCCCTCCAAAAACTTGTGTAGAGGTGTTAAGATGTGTGCAGCTCTGGGCACAAAACGACGATAAAAGTTGAAGAGGCCAAGAAAACGTCGTAATTGAGTGATGGTTTTTGGCTTAGGAAAGTTCAGGATGCAATCAACACGATCTGTTAAAGGCTCGATGCCAGATCCAGAAACTTTGTAACCCAAAAATTAAATTGATGAAACACCAAATACACATTTAGAGGGCTTGATGCTGAGGCCATATATTTGCAGACGTTCGAATAACACCCTTAGATCTTCGATGTGCTCTTCTGGTGATTTCGAGGCTACCAGTATGTCATCAACAAAGGCATATACAAATGGAAGTCCACGAGTGACCTCGTCAATAAACCTTTGGAATGTGACTGCAGCGTTGCAAAGGCCAAATTGCATTCGAGTGCTCTCGAACAACCCAAATGGTGTGATAATAGCACTTTTATGGACATCTTCAGGAAGTATAGGAATCTGATGATAGGCCCTGATGAGATCTATGTGAGAAAAGATTTTACTACCATGCAATTCAGATGTAAAGTCCAGAACATTTGGAACACTGTACTGGTCCTTCACAGTCTGTGCATTTAAAGCTCGGTAATCACCAACTGGACGGCATTCATCACTGTCCTTTTTTGGGACCAAGTGCAGAGGTGATGCGTAGCAGCTGTTAGATGGTCGTAAATGGCAGAGGTCAAGCATCTGCTGAAATTTTTGCTTCACGATTTTCAATCGATCAGGAGCCAGACGTCTTGGTTTGGCATGCACAGGTGGACCAACAGTCTCGATATGATGCACGACAGAGTGTTTCACAGGTTGTCCTGGTTGTGGTGGTTTGATGATGTCGGGAAACTTGCTGAGAAGGCTGTGGTAGATTGTGTCACCTTCGATGAGTTTGATTGAGTGAACTTCTGCAATGTGAAGATCACAGTCAGCATTGAGTTTTGTTGTCCTATCCAGTAAACATCGTCGTCGGAGATCCGGAACAAGATCAAAGTTGAACAGAAAGTCTGCCCCAATGATGGGTGTGGAAACATTAGCCAGTAGGAAAGTCCAAGTGAAATTACGACGGAGATTGAAATCTAATGTCACCCTCTTTTGACCATAAACACTAATGGATGAAGCATTAGCAGCAGAGAGCTTCATAGTGGCGTCACGGCGTCGTTGTGATGGTGATGCTGGAAGGATAGAAACATCGGATCCAGTGTCAATCAGGAATCGAATTTTGGAATTTCTGTCCATGGTAAAAAGGCGACGAGATGCCTGTGGCAAGGAGCATGTCGCGATTACTCCTCGCCCGCGCCGTTTTTTTTAAACTTGCACGGCGACACGCACTTTTTGGCGTTGTTGCCGAATTTGTTGTGATACCAGCAGTTTTCCGATCGTGGATGCGGACTGCGCGCACGTGAGGTACGTTGGCGAGAGTTGCTACGCGAACGCAGGACGTTTTTCAACTCGCGGCGTAACTGAGCCACTTCGTCCCGAACACAGAGTAATAATACTATAGAGTGCGCGCGAGGGGTTACAATGTGAAGCAAAGATCCGGAGTCACGTGACTCCGGTCGAAAGGCTGGTCAGGGAATCTCGCTGGCAATACTTTCCTTATGGCTGATCGTATGACGATCTCCAAGTGCTGTCTTATTTTTCATTAATGGTCACCACGTGTGCAGCTTTCGGATGTTCGGAACGGTTTAGAAAAGGAAGAACATTATCCTTTCACAAAGGAATACTTTTTTGCTTATTCCCCTTCTTATAAATTAAAAATTGGAATATTAAATTGACGATGCAATGGATTTCTGACGTAATCTCAGTTTTTAACGACTCCATTTTGGATTTCATTCAATTAAAGTTCCAAGTTTTGGTAAAATTCAAATGTCATGAATCATTATTAAATGTTTTAATAGAATTTTTGGCAATAAATGATTGAAATTGTGAGTTTTATGAAGTTTTAACTGAAATATACGTCTCCGCAAGATTTGGCGAGATTTGGCGAGCTAGTGAGTTCATTCGAGTTTTGCTCAACTTGGAAGAAAATATGCTTTTCAGAAGGAGAAATTTATGAAAAATATTCTATTTAAATAGAATGTGAGGAAAACTCCCCCCCCCCCCTCTAGACAATTGCAGTTTTTGCATAAAAATGCATAACAACCTCTAAAAATAATAGTATTTTTACCCCTCTTCGTAACGGTTATGTTTGCATATGCTGATAAATACAGCAAAAGCCAACATGAACTAAGCCGATGAAAAAAAATCTCTCTATCTTTGCATTTATTATTAATTTAATTTTTATGGCGAAATATTTATTTATTTATTAATATTATTATTTAATATTATTATATTTATGGCGAAATATTATATGGAAAAAAATTCGTAAAAAGTGATAAATGCTACGAAATTCATCAAACTTACTAAAAATATTGGTAATTATGCATATATTTACCAACTATTATGCATAATTTCTGAAGATAACGCGCACTACGGATTTATCAAATTTACAGTAACATAGACATTATATATTTGTTGTATACAATATTTTGTTTCCTGTGTGTGTATAGATATTTAGAAAGCTATTAAAAACTGTGCCAAAAAAAATTTATTTCATGAAATTTATACTGTTTATATTCACTTCCTTCAAATATTATATATTCAATTAAAATTTAAAAACCCATGTGTTAAGAAATTATTAAGAATTATCCCTTAATGGAAAATAAAAAAATTCCGTTTTCCAATATTTGTTTATTTTATAGAATTTATTTTTTCAAATCTGATACTCCCTAAATATTTCACATAAAAATGAGTGAAATTCATTAAAAAAATGAAGGAAAGTTTTCATCAACTTGATCGAATTGAGTCAAATTTCGTTACAGCAACATCCTAGCTTCTGCGAAAACGCGCCAAATGTAATAGCGCAGAACCTGTTCTTCCCCGACAATACTGCTCATCTTTTCTTCACGTTCGACAAGTTTTATGAATAGCGTGCGCGGTCTATTTATATCTTAAGTCTATGGTCCCGAAGTTGCGCGACGGAATCCGGCTGTTGCGGTTTCTGAACTGCGTCAACATGTTGAGGGTTCACTTCGTGAATTTTGTCGGCGAGTTGAGCAACTTTCTCGAGAACGAGTGGAGTGACAGCAGCGAGAATGGACTGAGTTGATGCCGGTAGGTGTTGGAGAAAAAGCTCCATCAGCAATTCGTCGGAGACAGAATGCGATTCCGCTCGTCGTCGCAATTCGCGGAGAATGTCGGATGGTTTCCGATCTCCCAATGACCCGCATGTTAAGAGCTTTCGAAGTTGAGTGCAAGGGCGTAAAGTTATTGAAAATGTTGGGGGGGCTCAAGCCCCATACAATGGAACCTCGTTTATTCGTCGCGTCGTATAAACGAGGTTTTTAAGCACGTCGCCGAACAGTCGGGTCAAAGTGTCGTATAAATGAAAAATCGTATAACTGAAACGTTATCTCTACCTTACTCTTCCGCAAAAATTTCTTTAAGAAAACTAAAAATTATTGTAATTCAAAACCACATTTCATGAAATTGAAATCAAGAAAAAATTATGTTACAAAAAATAATTACTCGAAATACAGCAATAAGATTGACATAACATTGCTGTTTCATAAACCTCAAGCACTCTTACGATGTTCTTTTCAAGATTTGAAATACAAAAATGCGTTATTTATAAACTTAAACAAAAAATTCGTCTGTGTCGTTCGATTTCTATATTCAAGAAAAAAGTCAATAAAGCATAGAGTTCAGCTCTTTTGAAAAAAAATCAGTTCTGCTTTAAAGAACTGTTTTTGCGTGCATCTACGGTCAACAATCAACCTCCGTTACCAGTCAGTTCATTTCGGAACTTGCAACAGATATTGTTGAAGCCACCTCCATTCCGTGGTCACATCCGCAGGCGATCAACGACCAGCCTGGCCCCAAGAACTTTTTCAGTACATATGTTATATCGATATGTTATACTCGGTTCCTACAGGAAAGTCTGTTCAAAGGTTCTGGTGCACCATGCGCTGGACCGGAGAGGGTGCCAATTTCACCATTTAACCTTTCCTTCAACATTACAAAGGGGCGTCAAAATGCGTGCTCACCCTGGCCGACCAAGCATCTACTTGCGGTCCTGTTTGCAACTGACATTCATTAATTTAATAGTTTGAAATAATTTCAGAGCAATATCTCAAGTGCAGTATTTTTCTGTCAGATTTAAGAGCAACACCTTTTAAAGCTCAGAAATACCTCAGATATGCGTGACCATGTATTCTGTTTTGAACATTGTCCCGTAACTCAAAGGTTCTGACTTTTGTCAGCAGCGGCTTTTTGCCCAATTCATGGTTCATCCGCGACTCCACGGAATAGCTTGGTAGATATTTTTACTTATAAAAGAACCACTTTTCAAAGAATAAATAAACATACAAATCAATATTCCAGCTTGTCGCGCCGCCCCTGACAAAGGTTAGCTACACCGCTAGAAGCCACTACGCACACTTTGAGAAACACTGACGTAACTCATATGATCGTTGTTGTTCAGTTAGTTTCCATCTCAGCAGAAATTAGTTTAGTGGGTATTGCGGAGGAAGGGGGGGGGGGGGTAAGACAAGAAATTCACGAAAAAAAATTCAAACACCTTGAAAATTATTATAATTTTTTTCAAGGACTTTTAAAGACTTGAAAATGAACTTTTTCTCTAAGGATTTTCAAGGAGGGTACGAACCCTGTCCCTATATACCAGGGCTTGACAAATCTCGGGCTCCAGGTCACCATGGCGACTAGAAAATCGGTATCGGCACCAAACATTCTCTGCATGTGATTGCTAGAGTGGAATCATAGGATGACGAAAACAGTGTAGCTTTCAACATGGGAGAGGGGGGGGGGGTCTCCGTAAGTCCTGAAAAAATCTAAAAAACTTCTCCAGCAAAAACCATGCTTGGCTCCTCAGGAATATGGCTGTTTCCTACATAGTTTTTGATTTGTCAAGATCGGCTATATTCAAATGACATCAAAACAGGAATCATTCAATGTTTTAAAACAGTATTGAAATTTATACTCGATGAAAAATTCAAAAAGCATGGTCATATAGGCTTATGCAGCCAGAGCCGCTATCCTATAAAATGTTTGACAAATGATTTTACTTCATGTTCATTTCTTTTTCTCTTTAGGGGGTGGGGGGAGAGGACAAAATCACTGAAAATATTACGATTTGATATTTTGGTTTTTTTGTTGGTCGGCATTTCTTCGAGCAGAAATACTTAATTTCGTTTCATTTGTGTTCAATAATGTGCATTTCAATATAGTACAGGAGTACCGTATTTGATTTGCAAAAAATTCAATATAAACAAACAAAACAAAAATATTAAAATGTCTGAGTGAGTACAGTGTTTAAAGAGAGGAAAAATGCAACACCATACTGAGCTCTTTCGCGTATTAATAATGAGAAAATTATTATTGCGTAATTAATGATGAAAGTTCGGTGTAGATAATATCTGATATGGTGATAATCTCATTATGAAATCAATGATGCAATAATTTTATTGCATCAATTAAAAAAATGTGAAGGAAAAGCAACTTTTTTGCGCATTAACCCTACATAGTCCCGTTGATTTTTGAATAGACATGGTAAATGGTCAAAAAACACAAACAGGTTTTTTGGTGTTTCAGAAAGTACATCCTTTAGTGTCATTTCAGTACAAGGTACAGCTATATAAGTACAATAATTTTTATCTATCTAGAAAAAGCTGATTCCTTGTTGGTGTCATATTTGAGAGCTGTCCCAATTTTACGTGCTCAGAGATTTATATTATAGCACCAAATTGAGGGAAATGGAAATGAAATTCAAGGACGAAACTATTCAACTTTGCTGAGCAAAATTCTATCTGTTTATAGATAACATTAAAATTAAGGCAGACTATATTTTACCCTTAATTAATTATTTTAGCTAGTTAAATCCAGTATAATTAATTAAATTGCTGTGATGATGTATTGTTTCAGTTAAAAATATGCTAACAGTGCCAATTTACATCGGTGTCTGGAAAAAAAATAATTTTCAATACGTTTTATGGAGAAGAACCATAGAGGGTATAAAAACATTGGTTTCGATTTTATTTGGCCAACATAGGTGATCAATTGCTATTAATATTAAGGTGTGCCGCAGATAGCAAACGTTTAAAAACCCATTGGCATAGCAGCTCGCTTATTTTTCTTAACAAACACACACTTCAGTATTAGTATAATACTGAAGTCATACTGATATCAGTAAAAGTATAAATACTTTTTTTTAAATTCATAAATCAGAAGGGGGAAAATCTTTGTTTACATATAATATACGTCTGAGCGAGTGCTTATTAACCGAAGTTTTAGTATTTGTATAACACTTATATTCAACGTATAGTGTTTTTTTGCTCATATACTACTGATGTATGTAAAAAATTTCAACGTTGAAGGACCTGCAGGACCGGTAATTATTTTTAGTCAAGCATTATCTTATTTGCAATCATTTTCAATAAATCAATTGGTATCAGTATTGACCATAAACACCCACGTGATAGATATGCCATTCATATTTTATCCTAAAAATTAATTTTAACAAAAATAACTTAATAATCTAACGATATAAAAATTTTCAATCATGTAATGCTGACCACGGCCTATCAAAAACCACGGTTTAAATCACCAGGAATAACCAAACATAGCAGCAATAGCAAACAGTTCGAATGAAACGCATATTTATACATTTCGTTGATTTAAAATAAATATTTATTGTATCCTCATGTTGTTCATGTCAAATACTCACATTTAAATTTACGCAAAAAATACACACAAGAACCTATTTATACAATTATATAGTTTCTGAACCGGTCCTAATTTCTGCATGAAGTGGCCCATTTAATTTAAACAGCACAGTATTTACTCTATTCGCTAATAAACTAAACATCTTTGACCCTATTTATGCAGGGTTATAATTGTCCACTTTTTTCTAGGGGCACTTTGCAAGTCAAAGGTCCTGACTTGCAGAAAAACCAAAAAATTTGGGTGTCATAAGATGTTTTTTTTACACAAATTATTTTCGACTTATTTTGTTCCTTGTTATTAGAGACCACTGTTTAAGCAAAACAAATTTGAATAATCCAACTCGCAGTTTTCCAAACTTTGTTTCATCGTCCTCCTCCTCAGAATTTGTTTTTTTCTCAATCTCCCCCCCCCCTGGACCTTTCCATGCCCCCAAGGGGCGATATTGCCCATTATAGGATACTCTGATCTAACTGATCATAACTTCAATAACAATCTCTGTTCCCATTCTTCTAATCACTATCACCGAATATTATTACCAAAATCTCTTGTGTTGTCTGATCAATAATTTCATGGTCAGTTTTCTTTCACCTTTCGTAGTTTTGTAATTTCTGAACTCCGGATAATCCACTCTCGGATAATCGAGGTCCTACTGTACTTTAGATTTCTTTAGCAATCTTGTTCCAAACAATGTTTGTCGTAAAAGCTTTTGGCCTCAAGAATATCTGTATAATCATTTTATGCAATCGCAAAATTCCCAAAAAATTAGTGAAACTGCTAATGAGGTTGTACTTACCAAGATTATTGTTGCTCTGCTACAAATTGGGCTTTGATGATGATTCCTTCATCATGAAGGATGAGTAAGGATGCAACGATCGATCAGCGTTGACTTGAAAATTTATAACATGAACACTCAACGGTGACACTTGGATTCAAAAACAACTGGATGTTTCTTCCTCTTCTTATATGCTATAGTTAATATGACAATCCTGTTTTCGGTATTGTCAACTCTGTACAGAAAAATTTCTCACGTCTTTGTGCGCAACCATTTGTCGGCAATTACCTTTTGTAACTATTTCGGATGTCTTATTCTTCGTTTTTTTCTCATGGTAAGTACATCTGGACAATAAAAATGTAACACTGTGCTAGCTTCCTGAAGGAGGGACACATAGATGTGTGTTACTTAAACACCTATAAACACATGATTCAGTTAGATGGCGGTATCCATGACTGAAAATTTCGGGAAAGTTCTCACGCTTCCTCAGGGAAAAATTTCCAATACATCTGGCTGCCCATTCGTGTGCGTCTTTGTTCGGAATTCGCCTATATATATGTGTGTGTGTTTGTGTATGCTCCGCCTCGCTTCAGGGCAGTTGTATTCTAGAAAGGCTACTAAATTTCTACAGTGGAACAAAAATAGTCAAAGCGCCGCTGACAGGAAAACTACATCGATCTCATTATTGCTATCATATAATACATTGCTACCTCCAGAGGGGTGTACAAACAATGAGGAAGGAGATCGTACAGGAAGCGATATAGACCCGTCAACCAGTTCCCAAGTTAACAAGTGAGGGGGGGGGGGTTGGGGTGTATTCTGTTGAATAGTTTTCTCCTTTTTTTTTCTTTTTTTTTTAAACTCATAATGGGTATCTGTCACAGGCATAGTACAGAAGTACATTCAAGAGGATTCACTGATGGCATTTTCTACTTCTGTCGCCAGCCGATCTACAGAGACAGTAAACAATCGTCAGCTAAGAAAAAATAAATTAGTGATTGCTCTTTTCTGATGCCCTTGTCAGAAGTACGTGTTTTGTTGTCCTCAATGGTTAATCCTGCCTATTGCGACCCAACGCTTTTCTTTGATCTTGTCCCAAAGCGATTTGCCTTGTCCTATCTACCCGCGAAAGCTGGTTGTCTGGAATAACTACTATATGGTCATACAGGCCCCCTAATTAGGCTGGGGCAACCGGGGCATTGCACCAGGGCCACATGCCTAATTGGGCGCCACAAAATAATGTACATTTATTTTGCATAATAATAATCCTTTCCAAGGGCCCCCAGAAAAAGTGCGCCCTGGGGGCCCCGAAAAGGCACGCTATGGTCCTGTGTTCATAGAAAAAGAATTTTCTCGCTAAACATGGAAAGAAAACCTATAATTTTTTCTTTGTTGAATTAATTTTCAATTTGAAATCTTATAAACGGATGACAGAGAGAGAGGCTTGAAAAGATCTCTCGTCCAAAGATCTCGTTGTAAAGTCATAACTATTAACATCATCAGACATACATTGCACTATAAACATGCCCCCCCCCACCCCGCTCAATGGTGGGACTAACCAACACCTTCTAGAGCAAGCTGCTTTAGAAGGTATTGGACTAACAGGGCTCCAGTGTGGGGGGACGAGTTCCCCCCCCCCCCCCCCACTATCATTTTTTGTTTTTCACACGAAAAATTCACTATATCCACCAAAGGCCCCAGCCTGAGGCCCTGCTGCAGGATAGGGGATGCCTATAACATCTCTTTTATAGTCCTTGCCAACAAAATTAGTGAAATGGGATTACTCGTTATCAAGTTATCGCAGCTTCCGTTCATTTTTATTTGGTCCCCGAGTGACGTTATACCGAGGACTGACTATTTATGATTTATTGAATTTTAAATAGATACATTTTGCGGCACTTACATACCGATATTGTGCATGCATTTCACTATTTATAAAGAGGTGGCCAACCTGCTTCCTTAGGTAATTGAAGATTAATTTTTACTTTTTAAATTTAAGAAATTCTTTTCAATTTGTGAGCGATACTTTTTTTATGAATGAATGAGTGTTGTAGCCAACTTGTAGGCTATCTCCCTTCCCCCCCCCCCTCACCGATAATGTGCAGTAGGCCATCTTTGCAATGACCTAATTGATAACTTTTTATTGAATTAGTTTTAGTTTCGTTTCTCATCTTCGAAATTCCCAACCAGATGGGGAGAAAACGTTGAGGGGGCGGGGATATCACATACCTCATTGGCGTTGCTGCCACTGCCTTTTCAGTCACCTCATCAATAAAAATTATACAGTTTGTACAATTTTTATTGATACACATGCACAATTTAGATTAGGATGTTCAGTTTTCCTACTCAAAAATTCAAAAAAAAATTCTAATTTTCTTTCCTAAATGAGCATTCTTACGAAAACGAAGAGCCAGTCAAATTATATTAGTGGAGGGCGCAAATCTGTTCCACAAAACAAGGGTTATGGTGTTGACTACACTCTTTAGGAAGACATTGGCTGAGGTGTTGGGCAACATTTAAAATTTCCATGAGTGCTGCGACCGTAAATAGTTCAGGAATCCCTTAGTTATAAAGATAATATTTTGTATTAATTGTTAAAATGTAGTGGTGACTTAACGAATGGGCCAATAAAGCCTGGTCGAGGGGTTGGTCTTGGACCTTTGAAAAATTATCATTTATTTTTCATTTCCTTTTTTAAAATCAATATTATAATTCACTTGTTGTTTATTTGATTCTATGTTCTACCCCCCACCCCCAGTCAAATTTTATTGTAAAGGGGCTTGAAAAATGTTTCGGCATCGGTCCTCAAGATCTGTTATGAATGGGCATTTAGAATGTGCTTTTTTCCCCAATATTTTTCAAAAAAACATTGGGGGGGGGGCCTAAAAGTTATTGGTCCTCTCGCATATACGGGACTCACGCGTGTACGAAGGAGAGGGAGAATGCATTGCACAATGGTTGCGCATTTCTAAAAAGAAAAAGTAAAAAAATAAAATTTCGAGAGATGATTTCTACTATTTAGAAAATTTTTTGTCAAAAAATTTTTTCTAAGCCAAGTGTGAGAAACAAATCCACCCGAATTTTTGGTGGTGGTGGTGGTGGGGGCCGAGCCGGCTCTTCAAAAATATTGGGGGGGGGGGGGCTCGGGCCCATGGGCCAGATACAAGTTTACGCCTATGCCTCCATCGTTATGGCTACGGACACACGGGCGTGAAGCGGGAAAAACTGCAGAAAAATTGACAATATGGAAACGTAGGGCCAGTCATACACAAAAGGCACGTTCTCAAGGTCGCACGCACAAAAACGCAACTGGATCCATTTTTTTCGTGTTTTTCGTCAGTTCGGGTCGAAAAAAAATTAAATTTTTATTTTGAAATCACTATAGTGCGGAAAAAGTTACCTCCTTTAATAAGAAGAACAACAACGTAAAAAATTTTGAAATCTGTTGATGTCTTCCGGTCGCGCATCGTACTCGGAAGTTTATAGAAATTGACGAAATCGAACATTTTTCTTAAATTTTTTAATATTAGATAAAACTTTATGATCGACACGCAAAAGTTTGTTACGGTTATTTTATGGTTCAATAAAGTAAAATAAATTAAAACATCATTAATATTCTAATGTTTTGTTCGAAAAACAGGAATTTACTAAATTTTTTGCAAGTTTCATTGTGCAGCTCTTCGCCCGTTTTGTTAGAACAAAACGACCCAGAATTAATCACAAGGAGGTGGCTGCACGTCGAGTTCTACACATACGCAACGCAATCAATCGTCCAAAATAGGCGTCTGCGTATAACTTACATTATATATCAAAACTAATCATCAAAATTAACACGTTCAAAATATGACTTTTCGGAGAAATCAGTCATAACTGAACTTGATAATAGCGTAGATCTGATGTGCACTAAAGCTTCTCATGTCTATACACTTTAGTTCAGGCCTCGGTAACAAGTTTGATACATCTCTCGACTGTCTGAGTCCGTCGGATAAATCTTTCGATGCCTCTGATGTGGTCAGTGTCAGAATTGATGAATGATATAATATCATCACATACTTCCCGTAACATTGGGGGAAGGATACAAGAGGCAAGTATTCCAGTTAATAATTCCAGTGTATTCGGTAGCTTTAAAGTTTTTCTTACGTGTAGCACAAAGTGTCTAATGGTTTTTCCTTTAGAGGCGGATTGTCTTGCTTCAACTCGTTATATCCGACATTGAGAAAAGTAGAATAAAAGGAAAATTATAATAAATTAAAATAAAAGCATAAATGTGATGGCAATAACAAATAGTTAACCTACCAAATTATTTGGCAGGTCATTTTAGTTCCAATTTAAGAGAAACTAAAAAAACAAAAAAAACAATGTTTTTAAAACAATTAGTTCGAAACAAACCGCCGGTATCACGTTTACTTATACCCTGGTACTTTAAAGCAGTGGTTCTCAACTGGGGGGGGCCACGGATGAAAATCTTGCAAAAGGGGAGCCATGGCTACCGATACGGGGGCGACGAAGAAATTTGTGACATTAAATTTTTTTTAGTCACTCAAAAAAATTTAATTTCAAACAAAATGTATAGAATATCTTTTTCGCAATTTTTCCCCTATTCAAGTAACATTAACATGAGGAAGGAAATAAAAAAAAGTGGTTCATGTAATCTCGGTGGTTTTACGACTTGGCGGTGATAGTAGGACCTGACACAAACTATAGAAGAGGTTTAAGCAAAATGGAGTAACTGTAAAGACAGAAAATTGTGTGTTCAGACTTTTCATTCAAAGACGGTTGCCACAAAGAAAACAGACAAAGATTTATTGATCATTCATTGACATTGTTTTGAGTGCTGGTAGTAAATGTAATCCAAGTAGTAGATGGGTGAAAAATGAAAGCTAAATTGTAAAAAAAACCCCATCGTTTTCATGCAATTACAGACAGATAGCCATCTAGTTTAGCACAAAGTTATCTTCAGCCAGCACAGAGTGGCTGATGGGGAATATATTTTTAAAAATCGAATAGAGAATGATTGCTCTGGGGTATTTTTTTATGGGGTGTTTTTATGAATTTTGAGAGGGGGGGGGTGCCAATCCATTGCCTCTGCTGAAAAGAAATAAAGTCGAATTCAGTTATAACGAACTCCAAGAGACCATATCATACACGAGGAAAAATACCCGCGAAATTTAATTTTTTAAAACTACATTGCTGTGATAATGTATTGGGACAGGGGCAGTTAAGCGAGGGTGCGAGGGGTGCGGCGCACCCGGGCAGCAGGTTGTAAGGGGCACCAGCATAGACTTTACTTAAGACAACAAAATTTAACACAGTTAAAATTCACGACATCACGCTTTTGAGTCATACTATACCTCGACAACGGAAACGTTGAGAAAATAGACAAGGCATCTGATAGTAATACCAGAAACAAGAATGTAAGCTATCTGGGCGGCTCAAGACAAAATCTGTACCCGTGTGGGACTTATTTTTTGTGCCTCCTACCTATTGCTCCCTCCATAGCCCCTACCTCCTGCATCAGGGAATCTTTCGTGGGGCCCATGCCCGATTTTCCACGAAGCCCCTTCTACAGTTAATTTATAGAGTGAGAAAAGAAAAGTTATAAGGATTTTGTCCCGGGCCTCAAGCTGGAGCCCTGTCAGCCCTACCCTTAGAAGGTCATGCCTCACCCACACAATTTATCCAAACAATTCCTAACAAAACATTTTTTTCGGCCCTTCATTTCGGATTTTGCGTCCCTCCAGAGCCGAGCCGACAGTTTGGTTTTTTTTGGCCAATGGAATTTTTTTTGCCCATTCACCCCGGATTTAGCATCCTCTTAAGCGGTGCCCCGTGTGGCCGCAATGGGTCGCATGGCCAACTGCCATCCCTGTACTCTATTGCAAGGACCATGTGTGCATTTTGGTTCCCTCCCCCATGGCCCCCACAAGAGCCCGGGATAATTCTCATAATTTTTT
This sequence comes from Pholcus phalangioides, assembly GCF_987345545.1. NCBI lineage: Eukaryota > Metazoa > Arthropoda > Arachnida > Araneae > Pholcidae > Pholcus > Pholcus phalangioides. The sequence goes on along the minus strand of NW_028301597.1, from coordinate 12,683,731 downwards.
GGCTTTTTCAGGCTATAAATTATAGTAGATATAGTAGATAGCTATAGAAGAGGCCGTGAGAAATCTGACTATGAGAGGGCCTGCAAAAGATCCCGGCCTAGGGGACCATACCCTCACTTAGAATTTGATCCACAATAGTCAAATGAAGGCCAGGGAAAAATTTGGTTTTTCACTTGGCCCCTGGAATACCAGAAACACCTTTGAAAAAATATTCTTAATAAAAATTACCCCGTTAAATATCATCTTCACAAAAATAGGTGCTCTTTCAAGGATTAAGTTATCTGGCATTTATTAATAATAATAAAATAATTCTAGAACACAAAAAACAAAGACAAAAATTTTCTACTTCAAAAGCGTATCATGGTCAAGCACATTTTGCACTGTAAACAATGATGTGCGATTTTCTTCTGAAAAAAAATCAGGTTTATCTCCAGGTGCCCTTCACCGAAGCCCTATCAGCCTCCTGGCAGGGTCGCCAGTAGGGGCGGCATGTAAGCTCGAGTATTGGGACTTCCTCCAAGATTGACACCACTTCTTTAAAGTTTTTTTAATCGATACTGTAATGCTTCCTTTTAACTGCCCTACTACTGGCTTGCAGCACATCCTAAATAATTTCAATGCAATTTTCCTATCCTGCAAGAACAATGTTGTGGACATTAGAAAAAATTCTCACGTAAGTCTTCACTTTGAAATGTCCATAACCCGCTCAATGCGTCTCTTTGTATCTGTCAACCTAAAATTTATGGTTTTTAGTGTTGATAACACGCATGCAAAACCAATTCAGCGACGAGTTTTCACAATCTGCAAAAACTGCTTGGATTTGATAGTTGGAAATAATGTCTAAATGCCAAAGATTTGGAGTTCGAATCAAAATGAAAATGTCAAATAATTGAAATTGTGCTTCGCATAAATGAAATATTTTAATATTGAAAGAGCTATATATATAGAGATTAATCTTGTGCCCGTAGTCATACGTATAAATGTGAAATTTTGTCATAAAACTGAGAGTGAGGCACGAATCCCCTTGCGCACAGGTGGAATTTCAAGGCATTTACGCACAACCGAGCCCGTCTTGGCCATTTTTCTTTTTCTCCCCACCCTTTCTTCCTTTTGTTTCCTTCCTAAATTTATAAAAGTAAAAAGGACATAATCATTATAAAAAGGACTGTTTTCAGATCAAATTGCCGAAGTTCAATTACTTTACTGCAAAAATGTCAGATTTTTTTTGGCGGGAAATACAGCCAAACCCAAAGCGTATTTAAGACCCTTTAATACGCTTTGGTCAAACCCCATTAGACCGGAACTCCAAGAGACCAGAGAAATCACTTTGTAATAACGAAATTTCGTTACAAAGGAATTCCAGATTTTTATATTGTTCCTATGTAAACCTATCTGAGGGATTAGAAAAGTTTTCGTTGAAACGATATTTTTCCCATTATAATGGTATTTGTTAAAATTAGAGTTGCCTGACATTTCTCAATGAAACCACAATCTTTTACACGAAAAAACTAATTTGGAAATAATAAAAATTTCATCCAGTACAGTAACTTGATGACATTGTGCCGTCTTCAAGCTCAGAGTTTACATTGATTAAAAATATTTTTTTTTCAATTGGACTGACACAACTCATAAAACATACAAATGAAACTGAGAAAAACACAAAACAATAAACTTCACAAAAAGTAACATTACGATGATACAGACACTTTGTGACCCCAAGGGATTTATTCTATTTTTACTGTATTCTATTATGTTTATTTTGCTTTTTCGTTATTTTCATAAATTAAAAATTAATCAAACTAAATTCAAAAATATTTAGACTTCAGACAATTTTGAATACCTATCTTCTAATGGGAAAATCGGGGGGGGGGGGGAAAGGAAGGGGAGTAGAAAATTATTCATGTTCGCAAGGGGGCCACAGGAATGAGAAATGGTTGAAAAGGGGCCATGGACAAAAAAAGGTTGAGAACCACTGCTTTAAAGTACCGTCTGGATATTTAAAAAGGGTTAAAGTTCTATATCCAAGTTCTCTCGAATGTCATCAACAATCATAGCCAACAGTAAATTTTCAGGGTGTCCAAAGAACGCATTGGGTTCAACTATTCGATTAACAACTTTAAGTCTCTCTCATCAAATAAATACCACAATTTTTGAACTGATGGAAAAACATGTTTAGCGCGTCATTGAAATACTTGTTCTTTTTTAGGTGGAACCACGTACGATTTCAAGATGAAGAGAACTTCTGGTTCGCAAAAGGATTTGGCTAACTTAAGTAGTACTACAACCTTAGCACTCTCTTGGCTGCATTTAGCCACCTAGAATGTGACAGACGAGCAGGATCTCGAATTGACAAATCCCCTGGGAAATTTTCTGGCTTTATTCTTTTGGATATGCCTAATAAATACAGTACTACTGGTCTTTTCCCCGCATCTTTCTGTCTACTTCTAGAAACCAACAATCTACAGATTCATACTCCAACACAGAGAGCGTCCACATCCAGTAAGCTGTTATCAAATGGGCCCAGAAAAAGATTTTGGCCCTGTAGATGCACCATCTATATCTGTAGTTCCCGACTTCGAGGCGCGAATGCGAGCCGATTCCCCTGTTAAAAAATCTTGCCATAGAGAGCAACAGGCCTACAACGGTACAAATATTCAATCTTTTCACTTCACTCACAATTTAAAATTTAGATAATAGCACTAAACATTCCCGCACAACACTAAATACATACTTTGTTCCAGACTCCGTAACGAAGCTGGGCTGGAAGAGATCTCGGCAACGGGATAAGTCCGATGGCAGAGTCCTGACGTTCATTGATTCATTACACCATCTATATGCGGAAAAATATGACGGAGAGGAATTTCGTTGAAATGGAGTAGATGCACGATCACGATTCACTGTAGTGGTCTTTCCAAGTGCAGTTCACATGTGATCCAGTCAGACTCAGACAGTTGAGAGATATGCCTAAATTGTTACAGAGGCCTCAACTAAACGATGTGACATGGAGAAAGAGACAGCTACATCAGATCTACGCTATTATCAAAATTAGTCATGCTTGATTTCTTCCAAAAGTCAGACTTCAAACCTGTACACTTGGAAAAGAAACAGTAGAATAAACTATAAACCCACCGAATTTTTTCTAGTCAATTGTAGTAACCATTTTTCAAATATATTGTGAATTACACATGCACATGCCTAGGTTGGATGGTTGATTGGGTTGCGTGTGTGTGGTGGAACTCGACGTGCAGCCACCTCCTAGTGATGAATTCTGGGGTCGTTTTATTCTGACAAAACGGACGAAAAGCTGCACATGAAACCTGCAAAAATTTGGTAAATTCCCGTTTTTCGAACCAATGACATTGGTTCGAAACCAGTCGAGGAAAACATCAGTTTTCGAAAACCCAGACGATTTTACCAAGGAAGCCTTTGTAAATATGGGCCTTGGGCCAAAAAAAAAAGAAAAAACAACTAATATTGCACACAGAAATTCGTACTTGTTTCATCAGAGCTAAAGTGTTTTTTTTCTCCCTTTGAATGTGTGCTGTACATTCCAGATGTATTGTAACTGTAAATTGATCGGTAAAGCCTACTGTCACAGATCTCCACACCATCTGAGGATAAACCATCTGGGGTCCTGCATCCCCGGGGGCTGGTTTTACTAATGAATGTTGTCATTATTTGAGCCATTTCCCCCCAACCCCCACAAAGATGGGATTGGGATCAGGATTCTGGTTTCAGAGCCCGAGACGATTCCAATCATTCTTTTTTTCCACGTTAAAAAATTCACTATAGTGGTGGCTCGGCAAAGAGAATAGCCTCTGTGCCCTGCGGCAGGATGTGGGTGGGGAGGGGTGACGCCCAAGAGCCGCGAAGCACACTTTGAGGAAGACTGCTGTAACGGAAGATGTTTGTTGAATCTACACCATAAGTACAATAATGTATTTTTTACTCCTTCAAAATTTTGATGTTACTAAAACCTCTCATAATGACCGATTTTCATGACTTAAGTAAAAGGCAAAAAAAAAAACAGTAGTGTTTTGCCTACTCATGCTTATTGAGAATGCTATACATATCTACAGTGATTATGACAATATAGGCAATAAAAGAGAAATTTTGGTATTACAATCGATGCCCGATATAACGACCCCTTCGTCCCGTCGAGAATGGACGTTATATTTGGAGCAAGGTCGCAGCGAGGGGGAGACTTGGGGGATGTGGTCGGGCCTGATTGGGACGGTCGTTATATAAGTAAAACATAAAACATTTGGGACTTACCCGACCAGTCTTTGTCGCTATAACGTGAATGATCGCTATAATGTGAAGTTGTCATAACGAGCGTCGACTGTATCTTCGAAAACAAGCATAGTTTCTCCTCTGAATATACAGATAGGGGATACATGCTCCTTCAGCATCGTATGATAGAATTTTCTTCTCGCGATAGCGTCGATTTAAAAAAAATAAATTTTTTGACTTGAAAATTTTTACGGTAACTTACGTAGTGTTTTTCCTTGAAAGAAAACTGCATTTTCACGCGACCTCTTATGATTAATTCAACTCAATTAGAAATTGACTTATTATTAAGCATAGTATGTATATTAATAGTATTATTCAATGATATAACTATATTATCAATCGTATATCTCTCTCAAAGAATTTTTTGATTGTTTTCTTACGTTTTCAACTAGTGTAATTTCATCTGAATTTTTTTCTTTCAATGTTTGAGCTGAAAGTTGAAATTCGTTGCAATCTGACGAGATGTGTTCAAAAAACAAATTCAATGAGATTCATTAAGAATTACATGTAAAAGAAAATAATAAATTGCAGTGATTTTTGTCCTGTTGATGCTTGCCGGTTTTCGGTCAAGAAAGGAGTAGGAATCCTGCGTTTGAAATTGCAAGCAATTGCAAACATTAACTGAATCGTATAAACATCAGCTTGATTTCTAGGAATCTTGATTTCTAAAAGGAAGTACATGTGAAAGAATACTAAAATAATCTGATGTCACGGGGCCCCTAAAATCTTCAAGAACCCTGGTTAAAAACCTCTTCTCTAAATAATCAATAAACAATTAATAGTCATAGCACATTATTTGAATATAGAGTTTGTGTGTTTCGGTGCATAATTTTGGGTAAATTTATTGAAAAGAGTGATTTCAGAAACGAAATTGCGAATTTTAACAATGGTCGAAATATTTCTAAAATTTTATTTCGATTTTTTTATTCGATATGAAATTGTAAGAAAATATCGTGAAAATTACGCCATTAGAAAAATTTCTTCTAATTAAAAATGGAATCCCTCTCCAAAACAAGTTATTCAGTTATTATTGTTCTATTACATTATCAGTGAAAAAAGAAGAGGGAAGAAAGTAGGGCGGTAGTAAAAAAGCGGGGGAAAAAAACTGTGTAGTTATACCTGATGGCCCATACACACGCTCAGTTATACCTGCGCAGGCATAACTGCACAGTTATACTGAATCGAAAAACCATTCCCTTCAGGCCGCCTGTGAAGGTCAACTGACGGCCCCTACACACGCTCAGTTATGCCTGCACAGTTGGCCTGTACAGGCATAACTGCGCAGGTATAACTGAGCGTGTGTAGGGCCCTTTAAGTTTTCCGACAGGGGAACAAGAAAGGACCAAAGCCCCTCCACCTTATATTATGGTCTCCAGATGCCATCCAGAGATGCCTTCGGGCTGCTACGATTGGCACCAAGGGAGAATGATAATTGGAGATCAAGTGTCGCTGTTGACTGCGAGAAAAATTCTACAAATTGCTACAAAAAAAGAAAGCCAAGGACAAGTCGATTGCGATTTAAAAAAAAAGTTTTAAAATGAAATTTCGGGCAGATTTTTTTTGGGGCAATTTTTTTTAATCACAAAATATGGGAAACGTTTCCACGCAAATTTTTTTTTGGGGGGGGGGGGGTTAATGAGCCGGTCCTTTAAAATTACTGAAGGGGGGCTTGGGCCCGTGGGCCGGATACAAGTTTACGCCTATGGCTTACAAAAAAAAGAACATGTTTAGCCTAAACTAGGAGTTCTTAGCCTATGGGCTGTACATATCTTATTAAAAATCCACTGCTTTTACTAATTTCCAAAACTGAACGTTTTGTTATTTATGAATATTTAATAAGCATTTATAAGTTGAAAATGGACCCATAGATCTTTGGTCGCAAATTGTGTTGTTGATTTACAGTTGTGGCTAAAGAAAAGTCAAAGAACACTGGCATAAACATACTAATATCTGAAATAACACTCACCATAGTACAATAAAAGGCACAGACTACTCCAACAGCTAGAATCGACACAAAATGAGATAGTCCACTAACAGCACTAAGTGCAATAGATGGAGAGTATAACCCAACAGACATGAACAGGACCTAGATTTGACAAAATTGTATCCACTTACTTATTTTGCAATATAATGCAGCATTGCTTCAAAAATTTAAATTTTTGAAACAGGTAAACTTACCATTTGTATAATATATAGTGCAGATATGATGGTTCGTGTGATCTTCCCAAAACGCCTCTCTAAATACTGTGAGGAGGGAGGGGGGGGGGACAAATTAGTAATACTCTGGTAATAATATCACATAATAAATAACATATGGTAAAGCCTCAATTATCTAACACTAAGTTATCCATAACTTTGTAAATCAAAAGTTCATTTACTTAGTAATAGTTTTTCCTTTAGTGATGAAAAAATGATTGCCAAAGTCTGAAATTCTATTGATAAGATGATGTTAATGGTGGCAAAAATGTTTCAAAAATCTAAAGTTACAACAATATCCCTGAATGATTTTTTAAAAAAGGCATTGCTCAGCTGCAGCAGGGAAAACATTGCGGTTCATCAGAAATAATGTTGCTAAGAAATTCCCGATACACACACCTGAAATACAAAGGATGATCAAATTGCTTATGTTATTGGTTCTCAAAGTTTGCATCAAGCTCCTAGGGGTGTCATCAATCGTTATCAGGGAAGTCATGAGGAGTCGGTGTAATGATGAGTGCCCATTCAGTGCTTGGACATGACACTTTTTTAGACTGTTGTGGGGGAGCCGCAGGTTGAACAATGAAAAGATGAAGGAAGCCATTGGTGGACAAAGTTTCAGAACCATTGGCCTTTATATCTTTGAAATATTATTTGATTATCATTATTGTACCTGACCAGCAGACCAGCATTGAACTTTCGGCCGATTCCCATCCCGATGGGGATGACAGTCAGTATATAACCTGGCCAGGAAGGCCTATGAAGAGTGGAGAAGAAAAAAATTGTAGTGTAGTACAAAATGAAGTGCATGTGTGTGTGATTAAGAAAGAGAAAAAAGACAAAATCGATTTATCAGTCTGTCCTAAGTTAAGCCAAAGCACATTGCTGCCACAACAATCAACACCCCTAAATTGTAACAGCACACAATGTCACCAGGATAAAACACTAGTCAGCAGCCACATCTCGATTAGGTTGAAAAATAGAGAAAACACTACAGGGATGTCATAGAGCAAAAAACCCCTTTAGCTAGATATTACATAAAAAAAATTAAGTCATTATCATTCTATGGATTCCAAATCTGAGATTTTAACAAGAGACCGGGATTGAGTTTGGTGTTTTGATTAATCTCCAAATTTATGGTATGTACAACCCTGGGAGTACAGGTACGGGAAAAACCCCCAGAAATGGCAGATAAAACTGTTATAATGTTATGTTAATGGACAAACAATTGCATTATTTCTGTTTTTGGCATCTGGCAAGTATTTAGATTCAAAGTTTTGGCAACAGTACAAAAAACATGGCAAGTCTAAACAACAAATATTGTCTCCCATTTAAATAGTGTTTAAATCACTATTAAACATGTGTCTTAGTGCAACTGAATATTCTTGTCATAATTATTCACACTTCGCCTCATTAGTAGGAAGGATATACCAACAGATCCAAAATAACAAGAGGTTATAGGGTTACTGCATGCTAACTCTGCTGCCATGTGTGTAAGAGTGAACAATGAGTTCCTAAGCAGTATAGAAACATAGAATAAAATTTACATTAAGTTTCTATGGTGAGGATTTAGATGTAGTCAAACGGAAAATGCAACTGCCAGAGAAGCCATCAGATGGATCATCAGCAGCTATTGCAAGTTAATACAAGATTGACTTGAAGGAGTATAATAAAGCAAATAACTGTGCTATGGTGGTTCTAACAAATTCAATGACAGAGGACACATTACAGAAAGTAATGAGATTTGACTGTGCTAGGGATGTATGGCTAGAGTTACACAAGCTATTTGAAGGCACATCTGAAAATAAACTGTACAATTTGTTTAGAGTTCTTCTAGTTTGAGTGGTCATCAACTGCGGTTATATGGCAGCAAACAGGGGCGGCTTAAGCGAGGGTACAAGGGGTGCGGCAGGTTGTAAGAAGCGACCACATAGACTTCCTTTAAAATTTAACACATTAAAAATTTGCATGACATGCTTTTGAGTCATACCTCGACAACGGAAATGTTGAGAAAATAGACAGGGCCTCTGACCGTAATACCAGAAACAAAAATATAAGCTATCGGGGCGGCATTGAGGCAAAATCCGTACCCATGTGGGACTTATTTTTTGTGCCTCTTGCCTGTTCCCCCCCCCCCATAGACCCTACATCCTGCGTCAAGGCTCTTAGGCTGGAATCTTTCACGGGCACCAAGCTAGATTTTCCATGGGGACCTTCCTACAGTTAATTTATAGTGAGAAAAAAAAAGAAAAATTATAAGGATTCAGTTCCGAGCCCATAAACTGGAGCCCTGCGAGCTTTACCCTGCTCCTCCCTCACAACTTATCCAGACAATTCCAAAAAAAAAAAATTTGCCCTTTCATTTGGAATTTGCCCCCCCCCCCCAGCAGACAGAAAACATTTTTTTTGATTTTTCGGCCAATGGCATTTTTTTTACCCATTCACCACGGATTTAGCATTCCTCTTGAGCGAGATCTCCTTCACTGAAGCCCTGTCAGCCTCCTACCAGGGTCGTCATTAGGGACGGCATATGAGGCTTCGCACCCGGGCGCCAGGTGAGCTCAAGCCGCCCTTGGCAGCAAACTTAACCAAATTGAAGAATCTGTGGAACGAGCTTAACAAACGTTTAGAAGGTAAACAAAATAATAAGAAACTATCATCTAGATTCTTCTTGATACGGTACCCCCCACTTACAAGGCATAGCTTTCTATCCGTTAGGTAATGGCTGTAGAATCCATGTATGGTTTTCCCTTAAGGATTTCATGGCTTTCTTCCAAAATGTACTGTCTGTACAACTGATTGCATCTTGATAAGTTTCTGACTCATTTGTATCAGCCATGAAGACATCTGACAACATTATGTTTTCTACATTAGGTTTTTCAACTCGTTTCTGTTTCTGAGCTGTCTGATATTTGTTTCAGCCTCTTCAACTTCTGAGTACAGTTATCGTTCTCCGATTCTTCATCACTTCATCTTGATCATTTCTTTCAACTAGAAGGGTCACTGTATTTTCAATCTGTAAGGGCTTCTCTTGAAATACCACATCATGACAGCATATTACTGTCTGCCTTTCTTTGATATAGATGTGATACCTTTCATCTCCATCGTATCCGATAATATAACCCTTTGCTGCTTTCTTATCCATCTTCTTCCTTCTTTGAGTTGAGATATGAGCATAACAGACTGACCCAATGATATGCATATGCCTTATTTGCGGCTTCTTTTTCATCCATCGCTCAAAGGGACTTGCATTGCGAACCGAAGATTTTCTAATCCTGGGGGTGAACTATCTCTGTGGTCCTTAGCCGAAAAAAAGTAGTTAAGTGCCGATTTGTCCTTAGCTGGCCAGTAGTTTGACTTTTCGGTACTATCTCTACGCTAAGGACTTTTTTTAGTAGTTACTTAGGACCGCTGCTAAGGACTGCCTAGCACCAGTCCTAAAGCAGCAAGAAAAGTAGTTCACGGCGGCCATCTTGGAAAAGAGGAAATTTTGCCTCTCGCCGCGATCTCTGGCTGTGATATTAAGCGATGAAATATGCTGGTTTTTTTTCGAATTAAAAAAATTTTTACGATAATAATGACAGATAAAACTTGGATTATATCTTCGGTGTCATCAAAGTTGAAGTGATTCATCGTTATATCCTCCAAAACCTGTGGTATACGTGTATATTGACATCGGCGATCGAAGCCACGACGAAGTGCTAGCATGTTCATTACTGAAGTAAGAATTATTTTACTGCTATCGAACTATATAAGAAAAGTGTTTAGAGATATTATTTTTTTGCTCGGTAAATGTGCGTTATTTAAAAATATAAATGGACATGATGTCACGCAATCAATAGGGCAGTGGATCTCACTTGGTAATGCTGAAAAATATCAAATAGCCCATGTATATTTTGGAATGTATTGAAAATATCTACGTGGCGAATGAAACATGAATCTGCAATTACGATAATATCAGATTGAAATTTTACATTCTATGTTTTTTGCTATATTAATTTTTTTAAATGAAAAATTATGTCTAAATAAATTGAGCATGTGTGTAAATAATTTGAATATTGTTGGCACAATAAAACTTGTGCTTGGAGATGACTATGCTATAAATAATCGCTTATAAATAAGGAAATTGAAAATTTGTGTTTTAGATCAACCTCCCGTCAATGCACAAAGTAACTAATAAGCTACGATTCATTGATAATAAATTATAGCACCTAAATGACAAAAATTTTAATTATTTTTTTGTGATGAGTAATGGTGAAATTGAAATAAAGCACAATAAAAATTGGCAGTAATGTTAAATATTAAATTTTGTAAAACTCATTCACTAAATTTAGTGTAAAGGATTAAACTTTAGATTTGATATTTTGAACTGTTCAAATGAACAATATTGTAATACTTAGTGGAAGTTAAATTTTCAGAAAAAAATCATGTGCCACTTCTTGAAAAATTGCACTCTGTAACTCGCTCTGAGATGAAGAATATTTAATAAGGAATCATTATATTGTTTTGTTGATATAAAAAATGAAATTCGTACAATGAGACTAAAAAACAAAGTTGGAATTTCAGGCACAGTTTTTAGTGTTGTGGTATATACATTATAATGAGAGGAAGCAGATTAGTGTTTGAAACATATTACTACTTCAGTATTTGAGTTATGGCCTTGCTGTGTGTGTTCAAATTTAATTTTTTGCCAAAAATTGTTTTTGATTTTGTGTGTATGGGTAAACACAGAAAAAAAATTTCCATGTCGAATATTTAAGAACTTTAAAATATAACATTTTGAGATGTTATGGAACTGAAACTTGTAACAAGCATTTATTTTTAACGATGTTGTTAGTAAACAGCTGATATATATATATTGTATATACATTTGTGAGACTTTTCTAACTCTAGAAAAATTTTGTTTTCCAGGAACTTGGCTGTAGGTAGCTACGAAGTTATGTGAAGGTTTTCAAGGTTACCTAACAATTCTACCAGAGCAAACACAAAGGTAATTTTAATTCTTTGTATTTGACTGTGTGTGTGTGTGCAACAGTTTCCATTATTATTTTCATGTAAAATATTTCCATGCATGATTTAATGACATAAATTTTTACAATATGTCGCATCATTTTCACCGATTTCATTTGTATCAACAACCCTAGTGGAACAAATACAGTCGAACCCCGATTTAAAACCACCATCCCATCCATAGAATTTTGACGTTATATCAGATCATAGTCATAATAGCGTTTCGGAGAGGCTGTATTACATAAATTCACATGTTTAATAAGAAATGTTGTATTTCAGTGTCTTATTTATGTTGCACCACGAATAAAATAACCTATTTTATACACATTCAGTTTTAAGTTGAGAAAATTCATAAAAAATGTAAACTGTACAACCACTTGAATATTTCTCAATATAAAACTTAACAGAAACATACTTCCCTCTGAAATTATTGGAAATATTAAAACAATTAATATAGTTGACGACAAATAATATTATACTTGCTGCTATGCGTGCCAATAGGTTTTTTCACTTCATCTGTCTGACCAAAATTTTAGGGTAGAACCATGGCTCGAAAAATTGAAAAACATTTTAGGCGCCGGCCAAATTTCTTGGCAGCCAAGCATATTTTTAGGAGAAATAATCCAAAGTAAAAAAAAATATATTCAACTTTTTCAGCACTTAGTGATGATCTTAACATATTGGAAGATGCAGACATAAACTTCAAATATTTTGTGATCTGCATAGAAAATTTTAGGTGTCAGTACGATTTTCTTTTTTGCAATGTTGGCTCCTAAGATTTGTGAAGACCTAGGTAAGTACATCTAGACATGAACAAGTGCATCTGTGTGCAATGCCAGGCCCCCCTTATAAAACACAGTTGATGTATTTTGGATCCTACTGTGATAAAATGGTGGCGAGTCGACAAAGTGCTATTGTGCACGAATTATCTCTACTTATGCAACTAAAGACTGTTATAATTTGACATAAAGTATACAGTACATTTAAAGATTGATAAGCATAATAAAAGGGGTTTTTTCTTCCTCTTTCTAATTCCAGGTAAATCAACATTTGAAGATGCAGATGAAAATTAATGAATCTCAAAAAATTATATTCTTGAAAGGTGCAATTTCTAAGAAAAGTACAACAAATACACTGCTGGCCACCGTAAATGCAACACCCTGAAGGAAGCATGCAAATAATATGAAATTTACAACATGCATTAGCGGAGGTGAGATATGCAAATGATTAGAATTCCAGCGCAGACGCACAGCACGTGCGCCTGTGGCGCCACTTCAAAGCGCTATTTAAGGCTTGGAGATTTTGACGATTTGAAGTACGGCAATTGTGTTTTTTCAAAAAAACGATCAATTATGCCTCGTAGAAAACTGTAATGCGGATATGTGATCGTTGGATGCAGGAGGGTACGACGGACTGACGTGTTCGGTTGCATCCACCTCAGTGCACCACTTCACGTGATGACAGGCGTATTGTGCGTATGGCAGTGACGGATCGCTCAGCCACATCACGAACCATAGCACAGCACATTCAGTCTGTACCGCATCATCCAGTGTCTGCGCGTACCATTCGGCGCCGTTTACAGCAGAGTGGTCTGTCCGCAAGACGTCCATTGGTTCGTCTACCCTTGACGCAGAACCACAGACGTCTCCGCCGCCAATGGTGCGATGAAAGAAGGATGTGGACGGCACAATGGAATGAAATTGTCTTTACTGACGAGTCCAATGCTGTCTGCAACACCACGATGGTCGGATTCGAGTCTGGAGACACCGTGGAGAGAGGATGCTGAACAGCTGCGTTATGCACCGTCACACTGGTCCTGCACCGGGTATTATGGTATGGGGCGGTATTGGATATCACTCTCGCACTCCTCTAGTACGCATTGCCGGTACTTTAAAAAGCCAGCGCTACATCTCCGAGGTGTTGGAGCCAGTTGTCCTTCCTTACCTTCAGGGCTTGCCCACAGCCATATTTCAACAGGATAATGCGCGACCACACGTGGCACGCATTGTACAAAGGTTCTTCGTCAATCGCCACATTCAATTGCTTCCCTGGCCAGCTCGCTCTCCGGATCTTTCGCCGATAGAAAACATGTGGTCCATGGTTGCTCAACGATTGACCCAGATTACATCCCCAGCTGCCACACCAGATCAACTTTGGCAACGCGTGGAAGCTGCTTGGTCTGCTGTACCCCAAGAACACATCCAAAGTCTCTTTGAATCAATGCCGAGGCGTGTGGCAGCGGTGATCTCCAACAATGGCGGCTACTCTGGCTACTGATTTTGGCAGGAACCACACTTCACAGAAGTCTATAAATTTAATCATTTGATGCTTGGTCAACATGTTATCTACAAAATAAATATTGTTGCGATATCTCTTGTCTTTCTTGGTGTTGCAATTTGGGTAGCCAGCAGTGTAAATTGTGGTTATGATAACTCTCTATGAACATATGTTTGAAATAAAATGTTTTTTGTATGACAAATCATGTGTGCAAGTTGTTATTTAATTCATGTTTCTATTAATCAACTTCAATCAATCATTCATCTTCTAATCAACTGAAATGAAATATACGATCAAATGAAAGTTATCAGGTGAAGTTATTTGTTGGAAGCTAAATATGAAACAGATAAATTGATGAAAGATCTTTAATATAGATGTATATATATTTTAAATATTGAAGTATTCACTTGCATTAACAGGTAGGTGCTCATTCATAGAAAATCATGTTCTGATATTATTTAATACTGAGGAGAAACCCATAGTTTAAAATACAGAACTACAATACGCAGCAAGGCAGTTAATTCTTTTAATTATAAATTATCAATAATTTAATATTTTAGTTGCTCCGAAAAGAATTTGCAATTCGTTGTTTCAAATAACTTAAAAGCAATAAAAATGGATGATAAAAAATCATTTAACAAATTGGTCTTTAAAAAAAAGTGGCACTCAATATTAAAAATAGTATTCAGCTGTGGCCTCAAGTATGGCTCCCGAGGTGAATGGGGGCCCAAAAATCTATAATTATTTTGCATAATAACCCTTTCAAGAAGAGGGGCCCCCCCCCCAAAAAAAAAGGGAAAGTCTGCCCCGAAAAGGCACATTACGGCCATAGGCTCAACTAGTGCCGGTAACCTTAATTTAAAATCTTACGTTTTGTTGTGAGAATTTTTTTTTTTCAAATTTTGATTACATCAGTATGCGACGCACTTATATGCAGCTGGGGTTCCATATACTCACTTCTTCAAGCATCCAAAAGTAGGGCCCATGAGCTCGGACAAGAAAAATACTTTGACTATTATTATATACTGAATCTTATTCTAAAAAAAGTCGCAAGATGAAAAATGCAACGTCCTCATACGGTTACAAAATAATTAAACTAGCCAGCGATATTAGAGTAAAAAAAATTGCAAAACACAGGTGACAAAAAAATGCATGAAATCGCTGCCACAACCCACAGCGGAAAAACGATTGTTAAATAATTAGTAGTAGTTGTAGGCTTCAAACAGCATCCCGATTGGTTAGAGATCTGTTACTCTCGAAACCAAAAATTTTCTCCCCCTCTAACTACTGTTTCACGTCACGTGACCTTAAGGACTGGTAGTACATAGTACCTCTTAACTACTAGTAGTTGAAGCGGTCCTTAGCTTCAGTCCTCCGACCGGTAGTTCATTAGGACTAGTAGTTACTAAGGACTGCAGAGATAGTTCACCCCCTGCTCAAAATAAGCTGAAGTATTGATAAACTCAGCCCATAGGAAAGCTCATTTCTTTGTTGGAGTATTTGAGAGTTCTTGCAATCTCAACCAGAGTTCTGTTCCCTCGCTCGCTACTTCCATTTTGTTCAGGAGTATATGGTGCAGTCAATCTGTGAATAATTCCATTCTTCTTGAGAATTCTTTGGATTACTTGGTTGTCGAACTCTTCATCATTGTCACTCAATACTTGTTCAACTATTTATGCCCCAAGTTTTTAGCATGAGCTAAAATGTCTTCTAGTGCACTCACACCCTCTGATTTCTGCTTTAAGAAAAAAAACGTACAGCCAAACTTGGTATATTGTTCCTTGAAAACAGCAAAGTATCGATACTTTCAACACGATAAATCAAATGGTCCACATATTTTTGTAGAGATACGTTCTCCTGGTTTTGTGGCTTTCTGTCTAGTGTCGAACTTCAAGCGATGGGCCTTGCCATAGATATACAGGGTTCATATAATTGTTTATCAATGTTGACCTTGACATTGAGTTCCTTTTTCATTAATCACTTCACATGCTGTTTATCTTGATGTTCCCATCTTTAATGGTAAAGCTGAATGAGAGAATCATACTTGCTCACCATATTTACTTTGACTGGCGTTTTTGATATTAGCACTTTAATTTCAGCTCTGAAAAGACCACCACTGATATCTCGTGATTCACTAAGGACTGCTTTGCCATTGCCATTAATTTTCAGATAACATTTGCTAGATGTTTATTCAAATACACTGTTCTGGTTTCTGTCTTGTGTTGCTAATACTGAAAACAGATTCTTGCTAATATCAGGAATGTACCAGACATCTTGTAAATTTTTAAATTGTTTTCTACCATTTACTATGGTCATTATTTTTATTGTACCTTTCCCTACAGCTGGTAGTACTTTTCCATTTGCTACAGTTATACCATTATATTCGATTCGATCGTTATATTGAATATTCAATTTTTTCAAAAGTCTACAAAGAAATTACTACTCTTGGTAACATGCACCATTATCTATATACCAATCATCACAATTCACTTCTACAGCAAAAATATCTTCATCTATAACCAAGAGAGTCGTACTGACAGCGGCACCATCACACTTACTCTGATATCTTGTGGAACGGCTTGAACTGGGTTTCGGTAGTTTACCATCAGCAACCCATTTACGACAATTCTTGACCCAATGAACTTTCAGATGACAGTAATTACACGTACTGTATTTCTTACATAAATGTGCTTTTTTCTCTTTTCTGATGATTCTGTTTGAAACTTGTAACTAGTGCTTCGTGACCTGATTCACTTTCATTGATGTCTGTCCTTAATTCCCACTCATGAAAACATAACTGCATCATTAAATCATAAAAAGCACTTTTTTTCACTGTTTCAGGAGCAACCAACTTAATTTGAAAAGGCACGATAACTTTCAGGAAGAGCATATATGGAAGCTTGGTCTTTTGTTTATTTTCTAAACTTTTCTTAAGCTCATTCCACAGATTCTTCAATTTGGATAAGTTTGCTGCCATATCCTCAGTTGGTGACCACTTAAACTGGAAGAACTTTAAACAAATGTTGTACAGTTGATTTTCAGATGTGGCTTCAAATAGCTTGTGTAGCTCTAGCCATACATCCCTAGCACAGTCAAATCTCATTACTTCCTGTAATGTGTCCTCTGTCAATGAATTTGTTAGAACCATCATAGCACAGTTATTTGCTTTATTATACTCCTTCAAGTCAATCTTGTATTGACGTACAATAGTTTCTGATGATCCATCCAATGGCTTCTCTGGCAGTTGCATTTTCCCATTCTGGCCTCACTATGTCTAAGGCCTCACCATAGAAAACTTAATGCAAATTTTACCCTATATTTCCACAGTGTCCAGGCTCCTTTGCCGTTCAATGGCTTGACTTGAATCTTGCCAGCTTCCATCCTTAGTAATTTCACTTGTAGTCTTCTTGACTGGAGTTAGGCTTAGGAACTCTTTGTTTACTCATACACACACAGCAGAGCCAGCATGAAGAGACCCCATAACCTTTTGTTATTTTGAATCTGTTGATATATCCTTATTACTAATGATGTGTGTGAGTGTAAATGATTATAACGAGAATATTTAACTGAACTAAGACACATATTTAACATAGATTTAAGCACTTAGAAATAGAAGACATTTGTTGTTCAGCAGCCATGTTTTTTTATAGTGTTGCCGAAACCCTGAAACTAAATACTTGTCTAATAATGTGTTGCCAGATACCCAAAACAAATAAAACAATTGTTTGTCCATTACCATAATATTATAACATCAACTCCATGGATTACAAGAAATAGGAGGAAAGCTAAGTGTGAAATTTTATCAGAACATCTTTTTCATTGTCAGCTACCTGTAATTGATTTATTAGTGTTTTAATTTTAAATTGTCAGATATGTAATGGTATAATTTTTTAATTAGTTTTTATACAAATACAAAGACCACAACAGGCAAATTGTCCAATGAAGTGGCTGAGAAAAATTATACCCATAAAAAATATGGATGTTAAATATAACCGAAATTCCCAATATTAAAGCATATATCACCGGGAAAAAAATGTTTTATATATATAGACACAGAATATTATAAATTAATTTGCAGCATCATAAAAAAATATATATCATTGAAGTGATAGAACCACCAGTCTTTATATACTTAAGGAAAGCTCACGTTTGTTCTTTTGCTCATTATTTCTTATTTGTTCACTTTAGAAGGAAGGGGAAGAAAACTTGGTATGTTGGACATTGGTTGCATGCAAATATACAAGTTGATAGCAAAACAGGAGGTATGGCATTTTACTGGTGAACCGCTGATCCTAGAGGTATACTTCCAATTAGAAAGTTGTTTCCAAATAACGTTTAGTAGGCAATTCATATTTCAAGGGCTTGCGTGTGTGTGCATATATATCAAAATAAAAAAATTAAATTTTTATACAGTCCCATGTGTTCCAAAACCCGATCAGAAAGTTGTTGCCCTGTCTTTTCTGATAACAAAAAAAAAAAATCCACGTTTCCAAGTGCAATATTCGCCGAGACATGACATGATTAACCATTAAACAAAAAAAAGCATGTGCTTAGGGCATCAAGAGGAAAAGGGACACTACAAAACATTGACAAAAATTTTTTCCAGCATCCGGGAGAAAATCCCAAAATTTTAGACTGATTGTATAGTTGAAGATATTCATCAAAAGGATGGCACAAGTACAGAAAAACTGATAATATTGCAAACTAAAGATCACGTTAATGCTGAGTTTTTGGAATGAATATGTAATTTCTATAAAGCTCGCTTGAGCTATTTTAACATCATGGTGGGGGGGGGGGGGAACCCTTTGACATACTGATTTTTCTGAGGGAACCCTCTCTACCAGCTAACAATTCCTGCCTACCAATTTGCATACTAACTCTCGCAAATTGTTAACAGATCTACTTGTCACGAGGTCCTTGGGTTGTGTCCGGGTGAGCCCACACATTAACACATTAATAAAACAAATCATTATTGCCAACCAATTACAAAAATGACAAATTTATGTAAACCAAGTTCTACAGAATAATGATGTGAACTTAAAAATACTCAAATCTTTAAGTCATGAGCGGATCGACTGCATGATTTTAGTGGTTTTATCTTATAGTTAATTATTATTACCCATGCGAGACAGTTCGGCACCTCTCTGGCTTATAAGTCGCACCAGTAAAATAACCCCGAAAACTCGCTTTGTTCCCAGACAGATGAAATGCTACAAAAATTGTCGCCTCGTAGTCCAGTGGTTAGGA
Organism: Pholcus phalangioides; assembly: GCF_987345545.1. NCBI lineage: Eukaryota > Metazoa > Arthropoda > Arachnida > Araneae > Pholcidae > Pholcus > Pholcus phalangioides. The sequence goes on along the minus strand of NW_028301597.1, from coordinate 12,664,708 downwards.
AGCTTGCCTCTGATTGGTTGTCTGGGTTTGAATCCCAGTTCTTCGATGTTTAATAACGCTAGTAAATTTCCTGGACAGATTTCTTAGCAGTGCATGAGAATCACATTAAAAAAGAAAAATCACCGGTTTCTCTACGAATCATTCAGTCCAGAACACTCAATTTGAAATTTTGCATAAAAACAAAAACACTTTTTTTTCTGCATAGACTACACAGCCTACTTTACCGCACCAACGCTGGTCATATATGTCGCCACACGGCAATTTTTCCAACCAGTGCAGTTGGGTGGGAAATGAAGGCTCCATCCATCGGAGGTCATCCTAGGCTCGGTAGGTAAAGAACTTGCTTCTGACGTTCAATGCCCGGATTCAAAACCTGTGGACCTTGATGGTAACCTTAATAGTGGAAGACGTGCATCTTTACCACTGTGCCACTCGGACACTACACAACCTAGAGCCACCCTTTTGTAGTTTGATCTACAACTCCTAGAATATAGGTAAGACGCTTTAGTTCGATAATGCATCTGAAAGGACAGGTACCCAAAGATTGATTCACAAAAAATAATGTAATACCGGATATGCCAAGATTCAGTGGTTGCGTTTGAAATCCTAACAAGCAGTCGATGGGAGAAATTATCTTTAAATGATTTTAAAATATTTTGAGAAGAAAGTAAAACTTTATGGTTTGCCTTTTGGAAGTGAGAAAAAAATTCCAAAAACTTTCAAAGATGTCCCAAAAATAAACAAAAATGATCCAAGAGTTATTACAAATGATTTGCAAGTTGAAAGTATCTCCTCTACTTTTCTCTATGTCCGTGCTTAAAAATATTCAAATCATAGTTTTGCCTTAGATTTGTTAATTCTGAAATGTAAAACTTCATTGAATGCTGTTTTTTTCCTTTATAGATCCAATATCGAGTAATATATACTTTTAGGGACGGGGTAAACATCAGAACCATTCAAGTGCTTAGGGTCTTCAAACGTTTTAATTTGGCCCTGCACCGAGATATTCAAAATTGATAAACTGAGGAAATGTGTGGGGGGGGGGGGGAGAACAGAGTTAAAAATGTGGGTAAAACAGTTTTTCCGCATTTATAATGATGTTTTTCTCCAACTTCCCCCCTCCCCCCCGTTTTTCGAATTCGAATATCAGGGAATATTGCACATACAAAGATGAATTTCTTTTGTTGCCGGCGACGATGGGTTCAAATACCAGAGAGAGAGAGAGAGAGAAGCAGTCATTTGTTATGCGTATGAAGCAGAAAGTCACATAACAAGGTTTTGTCCTACAAGAGGTCAGCAGGACCCATTAAACAGGGCTCGGGCAAACTCTGTCAAGACAGAAGAGGGGGACACGATTGAAGAAACCACAGTGTCCTAACATCACGTATCACGGTGCCGGCAGCTGGTGTTGATGAAAACATTGACACACCGCAAACCGTGAATTTCAAATGCGATCGGAAGACAATAAGAGGCATAGTCGATTCGACATGAAGTTGCATCTTCCGATGGTATTAACAATGCCGATACAGAAAAAATTACAACAATAGCATAAATTTGATCACACATAAGGATAATGTTGCCTCTTTAATCCCTCCACCACAATATTTTTCTTGGTCCGTAGAATATTGTTATATATTGGTTTCACTGTACATTTAAAACAAATAATAAAATATAATTGTGAGGGTGTTTAATAAATATTATTACATTTTGATATGATTCTGTGATTTGTATATAATTTTACGCGATACAATAGAGCTTCCAATGGGCCAATTAAGACAACAAATTGGTTAGGCGATATGGTTTTCCCATAGAAACTTGTGATTGTCATAGGCGAACACAGGATTTTCACGGGGGTTAGGTTAAGTTTTTTCCCCTGCAAAATAACCCTATAATCTCTGCTCTGGAGGGGGGGGGGGTTTGAACCCTTAAACCTCCCCTTCCTTTGCCCCGATCTCTTGCCCTGGACCAGAGGGTGCACAAAATTCAACTTTTATAACCTCTTCAAAATTACAGAAGGGGGATGCCAAAATATGTGCTTACCTCAGCTGATCAAGCATTTAGTTGCAGCTCTGATTGTTGGTGATCAACGTCAAAGTGTCTATTAATATTTTTCATATATATCGTTATATCAAAATTTCACTGCAGTTTTATTATGCATAATACTAGCTATAATACCCGGCGCTGCCTGTGTTTTCTTCATTTATTGGGAGGTTTGAAAAATGAAAAACCATTATAAAGGAATAAACTATAATACCGGCGGGATTAAAGAAGTGCCAAACCATTGTAAAGGCATATGCATGTCTGAAACACATTACTAGGGAACCACGGTAACCAAAGTAAACATTCCGAAAGTGATTGTTGAGGCCCAAAAACCAATGTTGCCCGACGGTTTTTTTGTTCATTTTAGGCATTTGCCCTCCTCTGACGAACTTTTAAAGTAACCTATCGTTCAATCCGGGCCCAGTTTGGTATATATCCAAAATTTGGCGACGATCGATCTGAAATCGGGGATTTGTATAGAGAACATACACAGACAGAAAATCAATTATATATATAGACTAGAGGAGCAAAGACCCCTGACCCCTTCGGCATCCAAACCCCCCCCCCCCAATTCTACCAATGGAGCTAACTGCTCGTCACATCTTTAATTATAAATCAAAATATTCCTCAGGCACTGCAAATGCCTACAAAATAGTAACTCAATTGCCAGTTTCCCACTCTGATTTCAATAAGCAATGCACTGCCATCATAAATACAACAGAATAATCGATGCACAGCAATACATACGTGATACACCACGATAGACAACACAGCACAATAAGTAATGCACCACTATGTGCAATGCACCACCATATCAGCAATACAGCAAAATAAGTAATGCCTCACAATAAACAGTATAGCATAATATGCTATGCACCACAATACGCAATAAGCAATACAGCACGCGATGCACTACTATTTGTAGTACGCCGCAATAAGCAATACACCCCAATATGCAATAAGCACTAATTAAAATAAGCAATACACCCCAATGCGCAATAAGCACTAATTAAAATAAGCAATACAGCACGTGATGAACTACATTACGGAATGCATTACAATAAGCAATACAGCACAATACGCAATACAGTGCACCACAATAAGCAATACAGCACAATACGCAATACAGTCCACCACAATAAGCAATATAGCACAATAGCAATAACCACTGTATTAGATTAAGCAATACAAAACGTGATACACTACAATACACAATGCATTACAATCATCAACACAGCACGCGATACACTACAATACATTACAATAAGCAATACAGCACAATACGTAATAATAACAGCATTATAATAAGCAATATAGCATGCAATTCACTACAATATGTGATGCATAACAATGCGCAATGCACCACAATCAGTAATGCACTACAATAAGGCCTACAGCACAATAAGCAGTAGGCATGGCATTATAATAAGCAATACGGAACACGATGTACTACGTAATGCATACAATACGCAATGCACCACATTCATCATATTGCAGCTCACCACAATAAGCAGTAGGTACGACATTACAATAAGCAATACGGCACACGATGTACGTACAACACGCAATACAACACAATACGTAATACCCCACAATACGTAATACCCCGCAATACGCACTGCATTATAATAAGCAATACAGTACGCGATGCACTACAACACGTGATGCATAACAATACGCAACACACCACAAGAAGCAATACAGCTCAATACGCAATACAGCAATATACATCGCAATAAGCACCACAATACGCCATAACCACTGAAACACGATAAGCAAGCGATGCACAACTATTTGCAGTACACCACAATAAGCAATACAGCCCAATACGCAATGCGCCACAATACGCAATAGGCACTGCATTGCAATGAGAAATACAGCACGCGATGACTATAATGCATAACAATTAGCAACGCACCAGAATCAGCAATGCAGCACGCGATGCACCTCAATACTGTTGGGAAAAAAAAAATTCTTCATGCCTTATGCAAATGACGGATTACGCTCGTCGACAACCGGTCGATTCCCATGAGGGAAAGAATTTCCCTGTCTATAAAAGATTATGTTTGTTCTCGATCAGTGTTCATTTTCGGTTATAGTTCAATGTATGTTCGTTATCTCTCGTCACTATGTTATTTTCATGCCTAAGCCAGATGTGGAATAAAATGAAGTCTTTAATCAAATTGAGTTTTTATTGAGCGAGACTGCACTGACAAGTTTATGGGCTACGCAGTGTGATGATCATATAACCCAGCGGAACGTATTTCCAAAGTGAACTTCCCGTATTCGCCAGAAGTCGGCTCCCGCCGAAAAATATTAACGAACTTTTGCCTATCGTTTCCGGAGATGAATTCCGACTTCAAGTTTTCTCTGCTCAGCTCGGGAAATTATTCTTCATGGAAGTACGATATCAAAGTCTACCTAATGGACAGAGGTTGTTGGTCCTTCATCGAGAACTCTGAACCGCCTATTACTGAAGGAATGTCTCGTCGAGAAATAATAGACTATAACCTGAGAAAAGGGCGTGCATATTCTACGATTTATTATGCCGTAAAACCGCAATATCGTAATTTCATCAGTGCTGCAACGGATGGTTCTGAAGCATGGACAATTCTCCGTAACCACTTCGAACCTAAGACCAGAGCAAGAGTCATACAACTACTAGATGAGTTGTTCTCGATACGTTACGAAGACGACGTTGATACAAGCATCGGTGTTTTTAGTGCCCGACTAAGGAACGCCGTGCAAGCGCTAAACGAAGCAGGCCATCCACTCGAGAACTTATATCAGGGTTTTCAACTCGTAAGATTCCTGCCTCAACGTTTTCAAGGCATAGTGCAGCTGATCTACCGGTGGGATGACAAAGATTTCGTGTTCAATAACATCGAACAAGAACTCGTATTGGAGGAGAACAGATTACAACAAGCCAAGAAAAATTTGGATGTACATTCCGAAATTGGAGCCTATAATGTAAACTCTCGTGCCAATCCGAAGCCGCTCGTTTTGCCAAGGGACAATGCTGAAAATGACAATTTCAAGTTAAGAAGAAATTCATGAAAAGTAAATTAAATCTTTCCCAAAATAATATGCGTAAAAATGATTTAAAACACGATGTAAATGCTCTAACTTACATTTGATAAATTAGTATCGTCATCAAAATGGTAACTTTTGCAGAGCATAATGCATATTTAAGTGAAGCTTTCGCAATTCAAAATAATGATCCTGTAGAAAAATTTAATTGGCTAATAGATACAGCCGCGACAGGTCATTTTTGTAATAATCTCGATCTATTTATCGAATATAAACCTATCACAAATGCAACGATGTCTCTAGCTGCAAATGATGTAGAAAGCCCGATAAAAGGCATCGGAACGGTTAAATTTCATGTTTTCACGAATGGTGTTAAGAACGAGTTATATTTTCATAATACTCATTATTCGCCAAAAATTCGCCATAATCTAATTTCCGGTTCGAAAATCGATAAAAATGGTTGTCATTTTGTTTGTTCTAATGGTAAAATACGACTTTATTCTCCCGAGTGGAAAAAGATATTTTACGCACGACGGCAAGACATGTTATACTTTGTTAGACCTAAGTATGAAAAGATAGTTAAGAAATTTAAAAGAGTCCGTGATATCAGTTCTGCAACGATACCTAAATTCGAACAGAATATCAAATCTTACAATCTAAGAGTGACAACTAAAGCTGACATAAATCTATAGCATAAGCGTTACGGACACATAGACGCCGATTATATAAGGCACACAGCCAAGTGTTCTGGTGTGAGAGGTTTGCCTGAATTAAACAATTTCATGCAAATTATGTAAATCCAAGAGAATTTCTTATTGGAAAAATTCGATCAAAGAAGCCCTTAGAACTATTACATATGGACGTTTGTGGTCCAGTTCCCGATCAATAAATTTCCGGTTGCAAATATTTTTTTAACAATAATCGACGATTATTCAAGAAAGGTTAGTTTTTCCTATCAATAACAAATCTGACGTATTTAAATGTTTCCGTCGTTTCCAGAAAAGAGCGGGAAAATTTCTAAACTTTAAAATACAAAACATAAGAACCGATAATGGAATGGAATTTTGCAAGAAAGAATTTGACGAATTTCTTGAGAATCAAGGTATTAGAGCCGAACGTACAAACGATTATACGCCTCAACAGAACGGGGTTGCTGAAAGGTGTAATCAAACTGCCATTGATGCAATCAATTCTCTATTGAAACAAAGTGGATTGAAAAATGAGTTTTGGGCAGAAGCGTTATTTTATTTCACCTACGTAAGAAATAGGGTTTGTCTGAAAGGTCAAAATAAAACGCCATTTGAACTGAATGAATGAACGCCAGAACTTTGCCACTGGACTTATCCCGTTGCTGAGATCTCTTCCAGCCCAGCTTCGTGGCAGAGTCTGGAACACTTTATTTAGTGTCAAAAAAAAAAACAAAAAAAAAAAAACTTTATTACAACATATTTTCCCCGGACAATTGGGTACTGTCGCGATTAACAAATTTTGTGGCGATTAAATACGAGATGGGATAAGGAGTTGGAGAAGTTTCGGGGTTCAGTTAAGATGAATGTACACATATTAGGATAGAGGTATGTTTTAAAAGCAATTGAGCCCCCCCCCCCCCCCCCCCATGCCATCTCATCTGTTATCTTACACTTGCCATATTATATACACAGTATAGAAAAAGAAATGAGAATCTTATTGTGAAATAATATATATATTCATCGGAGCGAGTCATCTCGCTTAACACCTTATTGGTGAGCAAATGGGTTTGATAAGTAGCGACATAAGACGCCATTTGAACTGTACAGCGGAAATAAACCTTCAGTCAAACATTTCAAAGTATTCGGATGTAAAGCTTTTGTAGGTATCCCAAAGCAAAAACGTAAGAAATTCGATCCAAGAGCTAAAATTGGTATGATTGGATATGCCCAGCGAACGCGGGTATATAGGATTTGGATGCCTAAATCCAATCAATTGGTGGAAACATCAAATGTTCGTTTTGATGAAAATGTTACTGATGTGGAAGCGATACTGGATCCCGATCGTAAAAGAGAAAGTTATTATCACTTCGAAATGAAAACTTTTGATGATCAATGTTATACTAGTTCCGTGGACGAAAATTCCGAAGTTCAATCATCAACCGAAGAGATCCGAAAGTTCAAAATCAACGGAGGAACCGCAAACTTGAATTTCAAAATCTGATGACGAATCACAAATTCGAACTTTAAAACCGGCGGGTGGATCGCAAATTCAAGTTTCAACCACATCTGACATTATTCCTTGTAGTGATGTTAATTAGATACGTAAAGCTGTTCCTCGACCCGACGGATCACGTGTTGATATTTATTACGGAATATCCGGAACAAATATAAGATTACGTTCACATTACGATATCAAAAAATATTGTGAAAAAAATAAGATTAGATATAATAAGGATGTTTTCGATTTCAGTGGTAAAACAAATGTTCAGGGAAAGTGAAAATCACTTAACTCGAAGCTAATCATGTTAACGTAAAAATTCCGCGAAACTTTCACGAAGCTATGAAATCTCCCGATTCATCTGAATGGCAGAAAGCTATGGATGCAGAGATGGATGTTATGAATGAACGTATGAACGTGAAGTGTGGACTTTGGTTCCTCAACCCGAGAATACGAAAATCTTTGAAAATAGATGGGTTTACACAGTGAAAAGAAATGAAAAAGGGAACATTGAACGCTATAAAGCTAGACTTGTAGCTAAAGGTTACAATCAAATCAAAGGTGACTCTTATGAAGAAGTATTTAGTTCTGTGGTCAACTTTACACTTGTGAGGTTATTTTTCAGTTTGTTAGTAAGTTGTCTGGGATGGCTTCATTGTCAATTAGATGTCAAATGCGAATATCTTTATGCGAAATTGAATCATGAGGTGTACATGAAACAACCATTTGGTTTCATTGACTCTATCAAACCTAATTATGTCTGTCGCTTGACCAAAGCAATCTATGGTCTACGTCCGAGTGGACGTGAGTGGTTTTCAGAATTTGATTCTGTTCTTAAATCTTTACAATTTAAGAAGTTGAAATGGTGTAATTGTGTATATATATTTGGAACAAGTGTATTATTATTTTATGTCGATGATATTATTTTTGGAAAATCAGAAAATGATTTAAACCATGCTAAATCTCTTTTGAACAGTAAATTTGACTTAAAAGATTTAGGTCCAACTAAAAAATTGTGAGGTGTTGAATTCATCGAAGAGGATGACAAGTTATTTATTCATCAACACCAATATATAGATAAAATTTGTAATATGTATTCTAAATACAGATATCCTCATTGTTCTTTACCTATTGCTAAAGGTTGTGTACTAACAAAACTTGACTGTCCAGCTATTACTGATCAAGTAAATGAAATGAGCAATTTTCCTTACAGAAGTGTATTAGGTTGCTTGGCATTTATTGCAAATCGTACACGTCCAGATATTTGTTATGCTGTTAATATATTGTCACAATTTCAGGAAAATCCAGGTCTGAAACACTGGAATATTTTGTTTAAATTATTGGGATATGTGAACGATTCTAAACATTTTATGTTGAATTTATCAAATGTCAAAAATTTGAAATTACGTTGTTATTCTGATTTCGCCTGTAATAGGGATGATACGATTTCCATGGGAGGAATGATCATGTTATTGGATAATGCTCCCATATCATGGCGAACATTTAAACATAAATGTGTTAGTTTATCAACTATGGTGGCCGAGTATATATCATTAACTGAATGTGTTAAAGAACTTATTTGGGTGCAAAATATTTTATTTGAATGCAAACAATTAGAAATTATTTTGATAATTTTATTGTGTATAGTGACAACCAGGCCGCCATTGATTTTTCATTCTCGCCCGTTGAGAACAACCGCTCAAAACATATTGAGGTAAAGTATCATTTTCTAAGCAACCTTGTGGAAAAGGAACTTTTTAAATTGAAACATATCAATAGCAAATGTAATCTTGCAGATTATTTTACGAAACCTATTGTTCTCAGTAATATGAAATTATTATATGAACTTTTATATGAAAGCATCCGGCATGAGGGGGCTGATTGTTGAAAAAGAAAAAAATTCTTCATGCCTTATGCAAATGACGGATTACGCTCGTCGACAACCGGTCGATTCCCATGAGGGAAAGAATTTCCCTGTCTATAAAAGATTATGTTTGTTCTCGATCAGTGTTCATTTTCGGTTATAGTTTAATGTATGTTCGTTATGTCTCGTCACTATGTTATTTTCATGCCTAAGCCAGATGTGGAATAAAATGAAGTCTTTAATCAAATTGAGTTTTTATTGAGCGACACACCGCTGACTATATGCAATACAGTATAATACGCGATGCATCACATAAGCAAAGCACCATAATAAACAATGCATTAGAATAAGCAATTCAGCACGCGATGCATTACAATACCATATATATTATCACCATAATATACGCAAGAAGTACTGTATTACAGTAAGCAATATATCACGCGATCCGCTGCAATGCGCAACGCACCACAATAAGCAATACAGCATAATACGCAATACCACACCATCGGCGATTCAGTCCAATAAGCAATGCACCATTTTAGGCAATGCAACCTTATATTAAGGGCACCACCCATGTCGGTTGTGCCTACATCTGCTGTGAGACGTCTTTCAAACTACCTGACTCGTTCTCTGTTCATTCGACGGAACTGTACGCTATCCTTCAGGCTCTCCGTCATATACGATTGAAACACCACCGACGATGCATCATTTATAGCGACTCTCTAAGCTCATTATAGGCACTGTGCTCCTTCACTTTTCACACCCATCCATTTATTCATGCCATTTTTCATAAACTGCATCTCATTCATCATGGTACCACAGTAAAATTTTACTGAGTACCGGGCAACGAAAAAGCAGACACCGCAGCTCGAACAACAACCAACGTTTACAATAGCCTTTTGGTACCTGCCAGTGACCACTTCTCAATCCTCCGAGAAGTGATGCATCACCGCTGGTAGGAGCACTGGAATAATCAAACTAATAATAAACTACATGCCCTCAAGCCCACACTTGGCCATTCGCGTTTGAGCTGCAGGACTAACCGAAAGGAGGAAGTTCTGCTTGCCCGGTTACGCATAGGACACAGTCGCTTCACACAATCTTATCTTTTACTACGAGAGAGTCAACCGGAGTGCCCTCATTGTCAAAGTCCTTTTATTTGTTCACATCAATGTCATCATTTTACGACCGCTTTTGGTCATAGTCATCTTTCACTTCCTAACATTTTAAATGACCATTGCGATGCATCTCGCATTTTCAAGTTCATTAAAGCCATTGGTTTTTACAACAAATTATAGTTTTTAAAAACCACGTCATTGCTTTACGTTTCACGTTGCTTTTTATCATGCGCAGTTTTATTTTTTTATTTTGACATGACAAAATTTCTTATTTTTATATAATCATTTGTTTTGGCGCAGTTTGACCAAATTGGTCCTGGCGCCAATAAATTCAAAATCAAATCCAATCCTAAGGGCACCATAAAAAACGATGCACCACTATATTCGGGGCACCACATTAAGCAATACAGCACAATACTTAATGCATCGGCAATACAGCACAATAATTAGTGCACCACCATATTCAAAGCACCGCAATAAGCAATGCACCAATATATTCAGTGCACCACATTAAGCATAATACGCAATACACCACAATAAGCAAAACAACACAATGCGTAATTTACCCCCATCGGCAATACAGCCCAATAACAAATACACCGCCACCGTAGGCAATACAGCACAATAAGCAATGTGCCACATTATGCAGTGCACCACAATACACCATAAGCACTGCATTAGAATAAGCATTATGGCACTAAAATACGTAACGCATAACAATGCGCAATTGACCAATATTTACAGTGCACCGCAATAAGCAATGCAGCACAATACACGATGCATCACACTAAACAAAGCACCATAATATGCAATAAGCCATAAGCACTGATTTACAATAAGCAATACAGCGCTCAGTGCATTACAACACGTAAAACATCACAATCAGTAATGTGTGTAATCAGTAATGTTGTACACCACAAATAAGCAATGCAGCATAGTATGCGATGCATAGCAATAACAGGGGTGCAAGTGCCCCTCATCCATTTTGGAGCAGAAATTTTGAAAATGGAGCAGAACTAAACACGAACTATATCTCCGATATAAGGAGTAATTTTTCTGTGAAATGCCCAGTTTTGCTAAAAATGGTTGAAACAAATAATTCTAAATAAATTTCCTTCACAAATTAAAATTCATAAAAAAATTTTCTGAATTATCTTATCTGTCACTAATAAAACATACATTAGTGAAATGATGAATAAAAATTATTAGACTCTTTTCAAATTAAGCAACATGCATACTAAAAACCTAGACAGCGAGAATTTCTGCAGCTTGAACACCAAAATCTTATTCATCCTGATATAGCAAAAAAAGTGCGTGCAGAATATAATAAGAGTTTCCGTGAAAAATTGGCTTCTCACAGAATTTAAAGGAATTATTAAATTTAAAAGCAAAATGCAGAAAACGAGAAAAATATAAATACCTTATTTACTTAAACAATTTCTCAACCTAAAATAGCATGTTAATAGATTACGAATACCGAGTCGCTTTCAGAAGTACAGTATCTCAATGACAATTTTTTTCCAATTTTTTATGCCCTTGAACATAAGATTTTGTATGTCTTATTCCATTAAAGCATTGGATGGACAGATTTTTCAATGCTCAAACAAACTTTCTTTATTTGTTAACAATGAACTCTCTTTCACTGTCTGCGTTACCATATGCTGAAGATAAAAAAGCCTTCACCAAAACTGGCAAAATTTTGAACTTTGGGCTGCTTTCAAAGTTACGAAGTTTGAATATGTCTGCCCAATATCTATCTCTCTATTCTCTGAACTGATTTCACTTCTTGTAATTATTTGCATTGTAGTGCAACCCATTCATCACACATAATCAATAGTTCCGTTGGTGATACAATATTAAGCAACATTCCAGCAATACGTGAGGGAATAATGTACCATCCCAGCAATGCACGAGAGGGAGTGCAAAAAACAAGAAAGGGTGCAAACATTTCATTCTCTCCAACAACATGTTTTGGAAAGGTAGGACATTAATATAAAAAAGGTATCTCACAGAAGTTATGTAAAATGAGCACATGCTCCTAGTACAAACTCCTTCCTCTGACTATTGTTAAGAGCATGCCCCTCCCCCACCAATGCAGTGGCGGACCGTGCGGTCATATTGGGCGCCGCTCAAGGAGGGGGTGCCCAATGGAGTTGAAAGGGTGGAAAAAGGTTTGTCGACCAAAAAAACGTGGTCAGTAGCGCCAAAAAAAAAGGTTCCTCGTGGGTAGAAAATTTTTTCCCTCGAGCCGGCCCTGTTCACCAAATCCGGTTTTTCGCGATGTCAAATTGTTACGATCGGCAACCGCCGACGATAACCACACGACCTCATAGTGGCTAGATGACAAAACTATGAATATATTAGCAGGAGTTTTTACAGATCCTATTTTTTCCTAAAGATCTTCGAAAAATTTCGGCAATTTAAACGAGTAAACCAATCCCCTTTTCGATGTATGCCGTCTTTGAACGCCGGTTGGCAGCAGCGAAATTACTGTTATTTTCAGTATATAACCTATAACTAGCAGGAGAAAAAACGGTCTCCGAAATCGGAAAATTTGGCATATTCATTCAAGGACTTTGATAGCCCGCCGGTTATACCAATAACAGTACAGGACTTAATACTTCAAGGTAGTATAACTACTTTCCAAGGTCACGAGATAACGCGATTATGGTAGATGGTGGGAAGTGAAAAAAAAATGAAGTTTCTCCCGCCCCCCGTATCTTTTTCCGTGTCTCGGAAAGAACGCGTCCAGTGATCAAAAATTTTCATATTTCTTTTTCGTAAATTAAGGGTGTTTGACGTACAACAGTGTATTAGCGGTACTTCCGCGAACCACAAACAAGAATTGGCGCAAGTGCGCAGGGATTCGGCGCCATGGCGCACCGTGTAGCAAGAGAACCGTTTCGGCGCAGTTTGGCGCAGCTCTTGCACCCCTGCAATAAGCAAAGCACTATAGTACGCAATGCACCACAATACGCATTAAACGCTCCATTACAATGAGCAATACAGCACGGATACACTACAATATGCAATGCACCGCAATCAGTAATGCACCTTTATTTTTGCAGTGCCACAATCAGCAATGCAGCACAGTGCGCAATGAGAAGCAACTATTCATCCTCGACTCCAAATGAAACCTGTCAATTTCCCCATGAAGAGGTCTGTCCAATGCCCCGCCCTGGGTACCCGGACCGTGTGTTGGGAGCACTCTGGTGATGTATACATACCTCTGGGTACATGCACAAAACTTGGTCCCTACAGGTCAAGCTGTTCCCGATGCGTTCAGGAGTTAAATGAAAACTTGACCCAAACTCGTAACCGACTTCCGTAACACAAAAACGTAACAGATGTCCGTCACTCAAAAAACGTCACCAACCTCCGTTACATAAAATCGTCACTAATTTTCGTTGCTTAGAAACGGGCCCTTTTCGAGTTTGTGATTTTATATTATAGAGAGAGTAGATATACACAGTATCAAATTTATAGTTAGTTTCTCTCAGATAAGGTATCTACCGCATCTTTATAGTTTCGTTCACCATGCAAGCAAGTATACTCATAACACACCAAATGAAAAACTACAGTAGTCTCTTCTACATAACGAACCACTTTGAAATGTGTTTTACGCAAAACAAAATTGCCATCCAAACGTTTAACTTTTCTTTAATTTACATCAAAGATTATTCCTCCAACGCAGGGGTTCTCAAACTGTGGGCCTCCAACCTTTGTCAGGTTCGTTTTACAACCCTGTGACAAAGGTTTTCGAATATATTATTTGCTAAACAGCTCTGGGGAGCCGGCGGAGCTCGCGGATAAGCATTGAATAGGAGGGAAAGGGGCGCCTCGGGTGGAAAAAGTTTGAGACGCCCTGTTCTAACGTGAAGTCTCTATGCAATGCTTTTTTTTTAATAAAACGAAGCGATTCCGTTATGCCAGGCGATTCACTATAGGCATCCAAAAAGAATAAATGAATTTGGTGAATTAAAGAGTTAATGAAAGTCATAATACTGAATAACCATTTTCATTGGCCTGTAAAATTGAAATGAAATAATTGAAATATTTGGATTCACTCCATCTATTCAACTAAGCAACAATTCTATTACAGTCGTTTATACGACGTTCAAGAGGCCGAGTCAAAACGTTTTATAAATGTCGAAGTCGAATATAATAGACTTTTAAAAAATTATTCCCCCCCCCCCCCCCACATATACAAAATGTTATGAAATTTAACGTGTCTGATATTCCATTCCAATTCTGTTGTAAAAAAAATATCATTTCATACTTGAGGGGAAATTGAATCACATTTCAAATCACTTAAAGAATCAAATCGCTTTTCTTTTTTTTTTTGCAGTAGATGATTTTCAATCAGGAGCTTGCTTTTTGGTTTTTGTTTTTTCGATATTAGGAACGGCGGATTTGATACAGTCAGCAGCAAGCGGTGCCGTCTGAACGCATGGCCCTACCCGAGCACGGCCTGGGGCCTCACAAAAATAGGAACTAATTGAAATTTTCGAGAATTCTCCAGGTTGGGCCTCAGAAAAATCAATTGGGCCCATGACGCTCTTAAGACGGCCCTGTCAGCAAGCAAAGCACCACATCGAAAGAAAATTCTACAGGAAATGACCGAAAGAACTTACTGTGCATATGTACCGTATCTGTCTCTCTTTTCGGTAGACCTGTACCATCCGAATGCTAACAATAGGCTTTCTCACCCTCTCGGACTCGACACATCTGCGTGTTCTCAGAAACAAGCAATAAACAAATCACCTAAGTGTCCACTCTAAATGATCATCTCACTGGCAATTTTCGTATACGTCAGCAATCACCCTAAAATATGTCTTGCGGTGACAATATGCAAGAACTCTTGCAGCAACGCGTTTTCACTGCATACAAAAATTTTGTGCGCATTTGATGGACAAATGAGTTTTTTTTTTCCCCAAAAGTTTCAAGTTTGAGTCGAAATGAAAACGTCGAATAATTGAGGTTTTTTTGCGTTAAATAAATGAATGAATTATTTTAACATTAAAATGTATAGGAACCAATTGCGACCGAAGCCACGCGTCGTATAAACGTGAAAGTCGTATAACTGAGCGACGAATGAACGAGGTTACACTGCAACTTGTATATATGCCGTATTAAAAATAAGCGTTTTAAACTTTATGAAACAATTCAACAAACATCGCAACTGGCCTCGAGGCAGCGCTAAACTCTTCGGACAGATTTATTGTAGTTAACTCGCGAGATGCTCAAATTAGAAATTTAACAAAAATTTACATTTAAAGCTTTACTTACGATTCTTTTGGGCTAGAACTGTGGAAAACAATTTAATCCTTTATGTACGCACTCGTTCGACTATTTTACTAAATTATTTCGTACAACTGTATTTTTGCAAATGCGAACCACAAATATTTTTCTGTTCAACCGATCCAACAGTGTCATCTGTGAATAAGAGTTTTGAGGGGAGATGTGTCAAGACAGTACAGCGCCTAAAAAAAGGCCGATGAGGAATGTGGCCACTTTTTTCATTTCGTACCCTACTTTTTGCTTTAAACAAGAAATCTCGATGAGTATTAGTAATAAGAGTTGGCACTAGAGAAAGGAAAATAAGTCGCACATCAGCGGGATCCATTATATTGTGTACAAAAACTTGCAGCAAATCTGTCTTTGTATAATGGCCTGCCCACAAGAGTGGGCCTGAAGCTCCTTGTAATTTTTTCTTTTTTTACACTATTATTTCACTATAGAGGGGAGTCCGCTGCAGAGTGCAGCCTACGGGTCCGTGTTCCAGGAAGTGGGGGTTCATGCGCTTTATCGGCACCCAAAGGCAATTTCACTGTGGAATGCGACATCTTTTATGCCAATTTTCATTCCATCCAGACATTATGGCCTTCTACGAACTGAAACAGCAGGGGTCACATGGTAGCCCTGAGGACACACAAAATGCTGCTAGCCATGATCACCACAATACCTTTTCTTCCTTCCTGGGAGAACGACTGCCATCAGAGAGCGCCCCCCTCCTGTATTAATCTTTTCTTCGTTTTCGTTTTTTTTTGTTTACTTGTGCATGTGCATTGTTGAAAAAAATTGCAATGAGAATAGAAGGTACATAGTTCCAGATATCCGTCAATACGAGTATTTATGACTGATATTAAAGAGTTCTGTTTTCCTATGGGACATATCTGAAAGAAAAAAAAAAATCGAAAAACCTTCCCATGCCCCCCCCCGGGCCCTGTCAGTTCCTCTCTCCCCCACGTGAGAGCCATGACCATACTAGGATACAGCATATAGCTATTCCGCACATAGAGGAAACGGGTCCGCGAAAATAGGAACATACGTTAAGCTATGCTTGTAATACCGGTAATCATGTTTTTGTTTATAGCCGTGGCAACACATCTTGTAGCAGGGCCCCTAGGTTAGGATCTTTGCCCCCCCCCCTTGTCAGAATTGCACTGGCCCCAAAAGTGGTGAATTTACTGCGCTAAAAAACAAAAAATGGTAAGAATCGTCCTGGCTGCCAGGCTGGAGCCCTGTCAGCTCCACCCGTGTGGGGGGCCATGATTACAGCCACTGGATATTGCTTATTATTCCAGCTCCTTATTCCAGTCGTCTTACTTGAAATGGGGGTTTTTTGAATAGATGTCATAATGAGTATCACTTTGAGAGAACAGGCCAGGGCCGTCTTAAGAGCATCATGGGACTCGTGGGCCAAGTGGCTTTTCTGTGACTCTCCCTGGCAAATACACACTTTCATTCTCGAAAATTTCAAACGGATCTCATTTTTGTGAGGCCCTCCCCTTCTCTTGAGGCTCCCGGGTGGGCCCATGCGTTAAGACAGCACTGGGACAGGCAAAGGTTGATCCCCATAGAAACCAATGTTAAAATTGTCGATTTGACTGTAGAAGTGCGGAAATTAAGCGAGGTTTTTCCACCACATTAATAATTTAAAAAATTGAATTCTCGATTTTCGAAGTGTCGAGTTCGCTTAGAGATACGAAGCCTAGAAAATTAAATATAAAATAATTAGCCGGACCTACTTTTGAATTGGATATCCATGGAATAAAAAACATTTATAACTTCTTACTTATATTTTCTCAAGCACGAAAATCAAAATTAATGTCTCCGTATTGTCTTTTAATATCTATCTGCATATAAATCCACATAGTTTAGGATGTTTTAAAATTAATCATGGGCCCATAAAGTACATTGAAGAAATTCCGCAGCTTTAATTAAGCATTTTTTGAAGCAAAAAACAGGCAGATAACTTGAAGTTCAAGAAAATTTTCGAAATATCTTGGATACGGTTTGTATGTCCCTCAAAAGGCACAGGGAAATATCACGTGACCCAAAAAGCCTCATACCAGGCTAGCTTATCCGCCGTCTTTGAGCACGTCAGCATTATTGAAGCTAATCGTTGTTCCCTATTCTTTTTTTCAACGATTTCCGAGACATCATTTGGAGCGACAAACTTGTTCTTTGCTGAAAGATGAATGGCAAGTCTGCTTTTCTTTATAAGCGCTTTTATTCGAGAAGAATTTAAACACTATCACGTATTTTCTATTCCTATTCTATTATCTCCTTGCGCATTCAACATCAATCAACTGTCATTTTTTGGTGGAAAAGAAAATAATTACGTTTCAACAAGCAATAAATCCAAGTGGGCGGGAGTCAAGGACGATTTCGAAGGATTCCATTTAGGAAGATACATTTTGCTATTCAATTGTGATTTACTATGTTACGAAATCGTAAGTTCGCAAAATGCTAACAGTCACACTACACTGATAATTGCCATTGGTTGAACAGCGGACACATGCCATTTTGACGGAAGGGGGAACAACGGCAAACGAAATTTACCATTCTGGTGATGAAGCAAGACAAGACCTTCTCAGGGCTGAATAATGATTGAGAAATGTCGTTGCATGGACAAGAGAGACTGAACAGTTCGAAGATGGAACGAATATGGCACAAAGAAAGCTATAGAGTAATAGATCACGCAAAATCTCATGCGACCTTGTAAACAAGAGTGAAGGAAAAAACAAGTTTCCCAAGAGACTTCCTGATTAAAAATAATCTTACATCATAATTTCAATCTTCTCAGATTGATTGATTGATGACCGCTCACCCAGAGCTGTGTTGTACAAGACAACTTCCTCTCCTCACCTCCTAGGAGGCTGGGTCGTGTCGGAGAGCATCTTCTATTTATTCAACAAATGAAAAGTTATAATATACATTCTATGGAAACAATCCATCAGAAGACATTGAGGATACATACAATCAAGATTAACTAAGAGAGAAATGAAATAAAAATGAAATATACAAAACCAGCGCGATGTTTTTTCTGTATTTTTATTTTGTATTCTGTATTATTCCGTATCTGTACATTCAGAAGCAGGAGGTCATTTGAGATTCACCAAGACATACTATCGTCTGACAGAATTTTTTTTTTGGAATAACATGTACACAGACACTAAGAATTTTGTAAACTCGTGCACAACCTGTCTTTCTTGTCGCAGTGCTTTCAGGGTCACTTCTGCCCAAAATGAGCCAGTAGATCAAAGTAAGAGTCCAGGTGAAAGGTGCCATATGGATGTGTTTGGTCCCTTAAAAACTACTAAATCAGGTCACAGTTATGTTCTATCCATGATAGATGCTTTTTCGAAATACATACATATTGTTCCACTGTCAGACCTTAAGTCGACAACTATAGCTTTTTTTCCACAATTACATTGTACATAGAGGCTGTCCACACACACATTAATTACAGACAATGCTAGATATTTCACTAGTGCAGAATTCACTGAATTTTATAAAGTACATGGTACACAGAAAAGACACATTTCCACATATTCTGCACACGTCAATGGACGAGTAGAAAAGCCAAACCAATCCATTGCTGATATTTTGGCTTCCATGTGTAGTAATGATGATTGGGACACTTCTCTGCCTCAGACAATGTTAGCATTGAATTCAGCAATACATGAGGCAACACACACATCACCATTCTTTTTGGAACATGGTCGAGATATCAGATTACCATACACTTTGAACACAGAAACACAAACACACGAGTCCAAATTTGAGTACATACAACACTTGGTACAAACATTAAATGAAGTATTTCAAAAAGTTTTGCAATTTAAAGGAGCAAGAAGTTAAACATATGGCTCATAGTAGAATTGGAAAAAGTAATGAAAAATTTGATTGTCCAATTGGGTCATTATGTTTTATAAAAACTCCAAACTTAAAACCAGGGTTGTCACAGAAGCTCAAACCTAAATTTGAAGGTCCCTTTAGTGTTGGAGAGATTTTCAAAAGTCAATTATAAAGTTCGTCATGCACATAACACTAGAAAAACATTTAACACACATGTAAACAGAATAATCCCATACGCTCAATGATTTTTGCACTTGCAGTTGGTGAACACAGAAGGGAATGCAATTGGTGAGCCAGAAGGTGAACTTGAGGCGAATGACAACCTCAAACCTCAAGCCAGGTATGACCTAAGGCCAAGAATTTAAATCTTAAAATGATGCAACTCAAATTTTTCAATATGCAAAATTTTTTCTGATTGATTATATGAGTGTTTTGAGATATACTATCCATGCTTACAACATAATTTTTTCAGTGCAGACATTGTAAAATAACTTGTGTTGAGGTGATACAATTGTCATTGATTAGTTATGTCTATGCATAACTTGAACTATAACACCTCCACACTGATCCCGTGGTTGAGTTGCAGTTTGACATATGAAACAACATACATATACATATATATATGAAATCAGATTAATTTAAAGTTTAACAGTAATTTTAATATAGCAGATCTCAAGGATATTTGTGTTGATAATAATTGTATGAGATAACAAATTTTAATTTTGGTTGTTCTCGAAAGTTTTGATAACAGTGTATATATTTTAAATGAAATCACACATCACATTTTAAATTTTGAATGAATTTTGAATAAGCTCCTGTTCTGAACACTAAGTCAGTGTAGATGGAAACTTTTGAATAATTTTTGAAGCTTTTGTTTGCTGAATTTAAATTATTTGAGCCAGACATTGTTTCGATGGCAGTGTGCCAAATTGTATATGAAATTTTATTGAATCTTTTTTGGAATTTAAATCTGTTCTAGAGTTGAGATCACATGATTACAATTTGTTGAGATAGATCAAAATCAAATTTTTTTTTTAGGGTTGGTGAATGTGTCTGAGTTTTTTCTTCATCATTGCAGAGCGAAGCAATCGTTAATATTGAAATTTTCTTGAATTCTCAATTTACAGGAATTTTGGGTTGTCGATAATGGTGTTTGTGTATTGATGTATATGTTTGAATTTTGTGAATGTGTATTGATGTATATGTTTGAATTTTGTGAATGTGTATTATTTGGAATGTTTTTGGTATATAGTCACACGCATTGTTGCTCCAAATTGAATATAAATCAAAATTTTGGCAAATCTGTATGGTAAGCAATAGTGTACAGGTAGTAAGTGTGGAGAGGGAAGGAGTGACTGCCAGGACAGGTGTTTTGTTTTGTAATATCAATATAACCAAGAATATTTTTTTTCCTTTTGAAACATGTACACATCCATACTGGAGCAATAATGAGCTGCTGCATCATAACCATGCCATTCCAGGGTTAACTCATGGTTTGTCAGGACCACATCAGGAGTCACCATCATTGCAGCACTATCATTGAGGCATCGTCGACCAGGCCACACAACAAGGCATCAGCCATGCAAAGCGGTGGACACTTGTGTACATTGAACATTGAAGGACCGGACATACCCCGCTTCCCATCTCAGAGAGATATCGAAGCTTTCCCAGGGGATGGGTGTATCCGGAAATTTATTAATTTATGTGAAAATAACAAACAACGATATACATATATACAAAAAAGAATCTGGAATAAAAACTGTGATCATAGCACATCCACAGATAATCAGTCTGTAATCGTAATAGTCCTTATGTAAGTAATCAAAGAATAATTTTGTCTTGTATGTGGTAGAATCTGGAATTGAGTTTAACCACACACACAATCTAGAACAGTGGTTCTTAACCGGGGGCCATATGGCCCCCTAACAGGTATTAGGATACTTCAAGGGGGGGGGGCCACGGAAGAAAATGGAGAAACGGGCCATGACAGGTTGTTTGGATTGCTGCAGAGAGCTGAGAAGAAAAATTAAGGTGTGAAGAAATAAAGCTTTTATATTAGTGACTATACACTTACAGAATCCACCAATATCAACCATAAAACCAGGGCCGTCTTAGGAGACGGACCCACCCGGGCCTCACCGCCTACATTTTGAAGCAGGTTCCCTAGGATGGGGTTTTCGCAGGCCCTCGGCTAGATTTTTCACAGCTCCTAGATTTTTTTCACATCATAGAGTGAAAAAACGATGAAAACCATATCAGGCCCCCGGGCTTCAGCTCTGCCAGTCCCACTCTTGTGAGGGGTCACGAAAGGGGTCTCATGTCCATAAGTGACCCCACCTTATGATATTTTGTATAGTACAAAAAATTTTGAAAATAAGTTGGAAATATGTAGGCTGTTTATTTCCAGCTAAGTATAGGACTACCATAGCATCACTTTGCCTAAGGCACCCATAATGTTGAGATGGCCCTGAATAGAATTGGACTAGCGGGGAGCTCAATCAATTCTAGGCCACAGTGGGCTGGAGGCCAATCTTATTTGCAAAATTTTCGTTCAGTATAAATTCACTGAAAAAAATCAATTCAATATGTATAAAGGATCTTGCTTCTAGATGAGGGTCGAAAACCCTGGATAAGACAGGGGAGCCACGAGAAAAAAATATGGTTCAAAGGGGGCCATGGGCAAAAAAGGTTAAGAAACACTGATCTAGAATATACCAATCTCATCAATCACTTGTGGACATTGAGAAAACAACGAGCTAGTAAATTCAGTGGACACTCCGTCATCAAAATTTTCTCGGTGGCAAGTTTTCAAAAATGGGGGGGGGGGGGGTTATGATGTAGGGAAAGTTTGTAAGCGCAACACTACGCTAGTTGGCACACAGGAGGGTATCGTTTGGCGATAGGCCAGTGAATTGGCGAAAGAAGATGAGATCTTGCGGAAGAAAAAACGTCCTCAGTGTGCGACAGCGATGGAAGAAGACCCCTCCTGGCGGTGGTAAGTAATTAATGACATTCCTTCTCTCCCCCCTTTGACACCTCGCGTTAATTTAATGAATATGTAATTTTTAAAGTGTTGTGGGCAGAAGGATGGATGTTGAAATAAACAGGGCCAATTGAACCTGGAGTTATGAGTACTTATTTGAAAATTGTAGTGTCTAAAATTAATTGATACACCGCCTTCGTATCACTACTTTTCTAACTACTCGACGGCGTTTCTATTATCTCTCAAGTGCAATATGGACGTGGCTACTTTTTTCCCTCTCACAACAAGAGAAAGAATACGCAAAAAGGAAGGGAAAGAAAGAATTGCTCGCTCATCTAGTGAGCGATTTTACTAGTCCTGTGTAATTGAAATCCGCTGCGCTAGTTGAAACCGGTTTGCTTGCCAGCTACTTTACTCGCCGGAAAATAGTAATAGTTGAAACTCGCCCAATGTATAATCGAGCCTTTATCTTCCGTTTCCCTATTCATACGAGCAAGGATTTCATATAAATCCTCGCGAAGCGATTTTCTGGTAGAATGATTTTATTTTCCCTCCGTGTTGGTCCACCACTCTGCTCTGTCGTCATTTAATTGCCACATATTTTCACACCTGAATATTGGAGCTATGTCAGATTTATATCGGTGAAACTTAACAGTGCGCTTCTATATGCCCAGCAATTAGCGTGTTTTGTGTTTAGTAGGTAATGCCATCTATCTAGAGCGGCAATTAGATACTTTCTAAAACGGAGCAAACACACATTTTGGCACCCCATGTAATGTAGTAGCAGTTATAAAGGGTGAATTCTGCGCCTCCTCTAGTCCAGAGCCCGGGGAAACACAAGACCTGCCAACTCCCCCCCCCCCCCCCAGTTCCGGCCCTGCATCTATCCTCCAAATTGGCAATGTATGGATTTGAAATTTAATGTATACATATTTGTGGTACAGGTTTGTGTGATTGTCGTGGCAACCAAGAGCTTTTTTCAAAGGAATAGCCGACTCAAAATTAGAAAATCGTATTTTTAGCTGATTAACACTGCGCAATCGCGGGTTCCAAACTCGGACTTTCACCAAAGGCAAAATCTGGGGGTATGGGGGCCTATGCCCCAGCCCCACGAAAAAGAAAAATTAAAATATTGGAAATGTCTCTTGAGTCTTGTACTATGTTTTTGAGCATTAGTGACCCACAATTTTCTGTGGAAGAAATCCTTCTGCCCCTCCAAAAGCCGATTCTGCATACACGTCAGTGGTTTTTGCGATGAGATGCGGTGACTACCACATACCAGCTAGATGACAAAACTGGATATTCAAGGTAGAATTTTTAGATTCGTTTTTTTCCTTCCTGAACGATCTCGGAAAATGTTTTACACTTTGAACAGGTGTTCCAAATCCTTTACGATTTTTCAAAATACGCATACGCAATCTTGTGCGAATTTACGCCGTATAGACCGCTGTCTTTGAATGCCGGCAGATAGCCGCGAAAGTACCTTAATTTCTGATATGTAACCGGAGGGGGAGAAAATCCGCACTGCCCCTCATTGAGGGAAACAACTATATATCTTTAACAACCCCGTCTATATCAATAGGCTAACAATCCAACCAATCCTCAACTAAACTTATCAACGACTAGTTTGGTGCGTCATGAACCCGATAATAAGGAAATCTCACGACAAGAACTGTGGCACATTGCAAGTTATTTAAATAAGAAAAAAAGCTCCTGGGGAGGCACAATATAGATCCATTAATTTGTTATCATATTGTTCAGTATCGCAACCATTCAGTATAAAACCAACTTTTTGTTGCTCTCTTCCAAAAGACCGCCATGGGTAAAAATTACAACAAATTCATCCAGTGGCTGAGAGGATCATCGCGTATGGCGCACCAGCCTGGGGTATCACAATAACGGAGGAACAGGGTAGACGTCTTGATTCTGTCCAACGTGGTTGCTTATTGCTCATCCAAAAAGCTTACTCGACGTCACCAACAAACACGCTGCAAATCCTGGCTGGTCTGCCTCCACTAAGACATATCCTTGAGTACGAAGCTAAAATAAGGGCACTTCGGAACAAACGCAATATCCAGCTACAAGATACAACTCACATCAGTCACACTCAACACCAAAGGAAAAATCACCGGATGGACGAGATATCCGGCAGAATATCCTGATGATTTTCAAACAAATATCTACAAATATCTTGAAAACAAATATCTACAGACCCGACTGACACGGAACAATTGTAAAAATCCCATTTTAACATCTATACCGATGGTTAAAAGACCGAAGATGGAGTTGCGGCGGCTTTTACTATCCTTCAGAAAGATGACATCTTCTACAGATGGTCTTGTAAATTGAATACTGTGGGCGGGCAGAGTGTGGAAGGGAAAGAGACGGCGACGAGAGAGAAACGAAACACGTCTAGTCCGTTTCAGGTTAACTTTGCAGTGAAGGGGAAGCTACGAGGGAGCCGCATCACTCGTTGCTATGGGAACGAAAGCCTCTTAACCAATGTATCGATGCGCGGCCTCGGTAAGATATGGCCGATTCTCGCCAATCTCACTGAGAAAAATATTTTTTACGTGTAACGTAATTGCACAGTTAAATTAGTAATAATTATAGAATTAAAAGAAAACCATTGCCGATACTTTCAGAAATTAAAGTGAGGTTTTTGAAATCATTTGTTTTGTTTTTTGATTAGAAAGTGTTTTAAAATTCAGAAAAAATAATTATCTTCTATCAGCGTGTCACTTACTCTTCATTGATGTGCCGTAAGTAACACTAAAAATTTCAAAAAACAGGCATATGTTTCTCTTCCCTCATTTTTTTACAAAAAAAAAAAAATCCAAACAATATTATGAAAGCAACGTATAATTTTAAAATACCGTATATTAACCATGGCTCTCAAAAACTTGGGGATTTTTAATTTTTTCTTCAATTTAAATGGAAAAAATTAATATTAAATAAAATTGAGAAGAAGCAGATTAACTCTGTTTTCACGTGTAAATGCAGGAATAGCACCAAATAATAATAATGATACGGAAAAGTTTAGAATTTTTCTACTCACTTTTCTTGCCGAAATTTCCGTCGCTTGACCTCCCCCCCTTTCCCGAACGGTATACGTCGATTCCACTTGTTTACACGACAGTTTTTGTCTTTTATTACGGTTGATGTGCGGCTGCTCATGGTTATTACGAATGATTCTTATCGAGTTTTGTTTACAGCGAGTATTCAAAAACCAAAAATATAGTATTTAGGAATGGAAGAGCACAGAACTTCAGCGTGTCTATCTCTAGTGAAAATAAAGACACAACTGTCACATAAAAGATGAAAGCCCAGACCACTGTGGACCCCCCCCCCCCTCTCATTTATTTTATCTGAAGAGACACTAAAGGCAAGGGGCATCGGGAGAAACAGGTGGGTAGAAGATCGCGTCCGTTCGTGTGAGTGGAAGTCGCGACTCTGTCAACACTCTCCGTGATCGGAAACTAAAACTATCCCATAAACATGGCAAAAAATAACTAATTAAAAAAAAGAAAACCTAACCAAAACTTCTGCACCCATAAACAGCCTCTCACAATAGTATCGGCACTCTCGTGGAAGAGAAACACTTCCAGTAATCTATGAGTGAATATCTGAACTCACTGAAGCCTATTTTTGGGAGAAAATAAAACTGATTGAATATTGGTTTTTATGTAAGCCTATAACTGCATGTAAAACAATGAAAAATTGTATCGTTATAGAAAATTCAACCAAATAACGAAAAAATATATATATTACAGTATACAATTGTGTAACGGAAAAAACACGACAGTGATATTGGCGGGGAAAATTTCTAGGATATCGTGCCAGAGTGTCGTTGCTATGGATTTTTGATAATGGTAACCATTATTTTTTACAATTTAAAAATTTTAAACAAGTAAACATCGGTTCAAAACGATGTTTTTTCAGTATTTTTTCAAAATCATAGAAAAAATCGAAATATTCTGTATAAAGGTTTATCTTAAACCTCCGATATATGAGACCTATATTTTGCGGCGAAGGAATACACTCTCTACCTTTCTCTTCACTGCAAAGTTAACCTGAAACAGACTATAGTCAGACGAACGACATTTAATACAAGCAAACAGAATAACGATCATACAGCAGTGGTCAAGTTGAGGGAAAAAAGAAAGTCCCCAAAAGAGGGAAACGTTGCGTAAACACACACACACACACAGTAAACGGGGGAAAATGAATGATATTATCCCAACACCCCCACTTCATTTGAGCCCGTAAATAAACATAACATTTCTTAATTTCACAACATCAAATGCTTTTGTGAATCCGTCTGATAGGTTGACTTTAGAGTCTATACGTTTCGGGATCTTCACAACCACACAAACTGGCTTGATGCACAATGAAGTTGAAGTACCTTCTGTGAGGAATACGACTGCAGGTTGGACGTTCCTCATCATCGCTGTCTTCATCCGTCAATTTCTCGGAGAAATTCCCCATGCGATGGTCGTCACCTACTCTCATCATTTCGAATCTCTTGGGGGGAATGCCTTTAGTTGATCTTTGTGAAACACGAATTCGGGATCCGTCACCTCTTGGATCTTCCTCTGATGGGTTTCTGGATCGCTCCTTCTGAGTTTTTATTTCCACGGAGCCAGAAAGTTCGGTTTCACGAACATCATCTTTACTCTTGTCGAAGCTGTCGCATACTTGACGTTCTACACAGAACCTGACATCTCGCTTGATTACGACCTTTTTCAATGACTGGTTGTAGCAGCGATAGGCTTTCGACTCCTCTTCGTACCCAAGGAAAATCATTTGTACCCCCTGTGTTATCGAGTTTTTGACGCCTCTGTGTTGGTACATGAACGAAACACTTCGATCCAAAAACTTGTAGGTTCTTGATGGTAGGCTTCCTGTTCGTCCACAGTTCGTAAGGAGTTTTGTCCTTTACTCGAGTTAGAACACGATTCATAATGTAGTTAGCAGTCATCACAGCTTCACCCCAGAAGTTCTTCGATAAGCCTGCATCAATCAGCATATAACGTGCCATCTCGACCCAAAGTCCTGTTCTTCCTTTCTGCTACCCCATTCTGCTGTGGAGAATAAGCCGCAGTTAGCTGAGTTTGCACAAATTTATCAGCTAAGAATTTCCTCAAGTTTCGGTTCAGGTATTCACCTCCTCGATCGGATCACCTTCACTTTTCGACCGAATTTATTTTCAACAAGATTCAGGTACCGTTTTAGAGCATCGGATACGTCCGATTTTTGTGCCAACAAATGTACTTGTGTGTACCTTGAATAGTCGTCGATGAATGTGACAACATACCGCTTTCCACTTGGTGTGATCGTTTGCATCCGGCCGCACACATCGGTATGAATTAGGGCCCTTTCACACGGAGCGGATGCGGGTCCGGAAGAAGTTTTAACAATTGGAATATACTGCGCCTTTCAGACGAGCCGAAAAATCTCCGCACCTAGGAAATGTTCATGCGGGTCCGGACGTCGTCCGCATGTGTCAAAACCTAAGTGCGGGCTCCGCATCCGCACATACAAGTTTTGACAATAGGTTTATTCGGAGCTATTCAGACGATGCGGATGCGGAGCGAATTCGTCCGCATCTTTGGGTACTTTTTGAAGGTGATTTTTCACGGATTTTTTTTTAATTATTTGCCATAATGATAAAATGACCATCATAAAACACCATATGATGGTCCCTGCTCATTAATATAATGTACCTACATACGTCTATCCCTTTGTTTCGTTCTGAGATTGAGATATAGCAACTTTAACTGCCTTTTGTCCATACTTTACAATTTTATACAATAAAACCTGCCAACAACGGCCACTGACGGAACAAAAATTATAAGCCGTTCTGTTCATTATAAATATTTAATTGACTACATACTTTAATAACTTTCAAATTTAATTTAAAAATTTTAATTTTTTTCTTTTTAAATTTTTAAAATTATTTAAAAATATCTGAAATATTATTTTAAATATTTGTTATTTTTTTAAATTTTTAATCTGTTAATTTTTTTAAACTTTAAAAAAAATACTTTTATTAAACAACGTTATCAATGTACGGTGTTCACTCAGGGCCGGATTAAGTCGTTTGAAGACCCTAGCACTTGAATATTTTTGGTGGTTCCCCCGATACCTACAAGTTTATTTTACTCGATATTCAGTCTATAAACTTAAAAAATGAAATTTTATATTTCAGAAGTGACTAATCTAAGGATGGGATTTCACTATAAAAGGTTTATGAAAGTTATTTTATAAAACTTGAAAAAAGCAACTAATAAATTTATCGGTTGCATTTGCTCTAATGCAACCGATAAATTTATTAGTTGCTTTTTTTTAAATAATTGTTATAAAATTTTTATAGTGTAATCCGGCCGGGATTATACTATAAAGTTTTATAAAAGAACTTTTATGAAAGTTGAAAAATTCAACCAATAGGCGCATCGGTTGCATTCCAGAAAATGCAACCGGTGCACGCACACACATTTTGCATTCAAAAAATTCAACCAATAAGATAATATTGGTTGAATTTTTCACGTTTTATCAAAGAGCTTTTACAAAACTTTTATAGTGTAATCCCGGCCTAAGGCTGGTATTACACTATAAAACTTGAAAAATGTAATCAATAAACACATCTGTTACATTCGAGCGAACTTAACTGATCGGCCTATCGGTTGCATTTTTCAAGTTTTATAAACTAACTTTTATAAAACTTTTATACTGTAATCCCGGCCTAAGACAGAATTGTGATGTGAATATTTCTAAGCACAGACATTTTGAACGTCCCCACCCCTCCCCTTTTTTCCTACTTGCAAATTCTTTGATATCTCCTGAATTTTTTTTTTAGGAACATATTAGTTTTTGATGTTTTTGGATTGGATTTTTCGAACATTGGATGTTTTTGGAATTTTTCTTTCATATTTTTCCGGAAAGACGGATTTGTTTTCAAAATCTTTTGAAAATATTTGAAGACATTTTCTCCCATCGACTACTTGTGAGGATCGGAATGAAGACATCTTTATTCCCATATTCTATGTGGCTCTAGACTAAACCACCAAAGAATACCTCTAGGCTGCATATGGGCACTGAATCAGGGGTGAAGGAGAAAAACAGTTACAAAAATTGCGAAAAAATAGTTTTTATGCACGAATTTCAACCTAAAGATGCGGGCGAAACACCCGCATCTTCAGTGCTCGTGTGAAAGGGTATGCGGACCCGCTTCCGCATCCGCTCCGTGTGAAAGGGGCCTTAGATCTAGCGGTGCGCTCGACTCAATCGTGGATTTCTTGGGAAATTGTAGTCTTGAAAGTTTCCCTTTCATGCAAGTATCGCAGGACTTGTTGATACCACAGTCAATGAGTTTCCAATCATGAACAAGTCCTTCAGCATGCATCTTCTTGATGGTTTCTATATCTCTATGACCATTTTTCGATGCCATGTATGTACGCAATTTTCTTTACGTCCAGTTACTGTATTCACTTTATGTAACTCACAAAACCGTAATCTGTACAGATTTCCGACAGAGTCAGCGATACCGATCTGCTTTCCATCTTCATGAAAGTTCACGGAAGTATCATGCAAAGTTAGCTGACGAACGGATATTAGATTACTGACATCAGGAGCATACAACACATTCGAAAGTAACACTTTTGTCACAGTACGGTCTAAATTTTTCAATGGCATATTCCCGGAACCTATGCCTAGCACATTAACTGTTTCGCCGTTTGCGACTTCAAACTTCAATATTATCTTTATACGAGTTATTTAACGACGTGAAAAAATTGATATCGTCACTCACGTGGCGCCACAATCCAGTTTTCCGACCGTATGCCTAGTGAAAGCAAGGTATCCTTTTGCTGAGCGGCGCTCACTTTATTTTCACTTGAGCTCCTGGACGTTTTCTCCGGATGATTCCTTTTCCACTCTGCGTATTTTCTGAATCTGTTTATGGCGTGGAAATGCTTCTTGCAAAAATAGCACTTTATGGAGTTTTTCTTCTCGACGTGGCTTGATCCGAGTTTCATCATTCTTTCGGTGAGGATACTGCCTGGATCCGCTTGTTGCTGCTGCCTTTCGTATTCGGCGAAGACCTTTTGCTGGACAACAGCGAACGTCAACTCGGTTTCGGCATGTGTTTCCAATGCAGTGATCATCGGGTCGAAGCTCCTTGGCAAGCTGCTGAGTAGCAATGGCGGTACTCCATTGATACTGGCCATTATCGTTGCGAAGGTTCCTGATGCACACGATAAAACGAATGGAAACTAAACTTCTAACGAGATACCACTACTGCGTATCGGTACGCGAAAAAAAAATCGAAAACGCAACCGTCTCAAAAGATACGTCTCTGGGCCCATAACCTGTGGCCGGGCAGTGTGGAAGGGAAAGAGACGGTGACGAGAGAAAAACGAAACACACGTCTATACTCTATTCGCTCTAACTTGGGTCCTGATGTAAACAAAAGCACGTGTGCGATACTCAAATGATTGGTTGAAGAACATTTCACCTTTCTTACAGTACAATACCGCCAAAAATATAGTCCTTTGTCGTTTGCCCCTCATTCCATAAAATACCACATAATTTTTTTTTTTCGCGTTAAGGCCCGTTTACACGAGGCAAGTGCTTTAGTTGGTAACTTAATTTTAACTTACCGATTCTTCTTGAAAGTGTCCACACGATAAGTTTTAAGTAGACGCTCATTGGATAATTTTTACGGAGGTGAGCGCAGTTAGCGCATGCGCGCTTGTCTACTACACGTACACGCACATTCCCGCATGTACCGATTCGTTGGGGGGGTTCCGCGAGGGGGGGGGGGTGCATGTGTGGTGTAGCAGTAGTAGGTAGGGGCTCGGGGATCCATGATGTTCTTAAGTCAGCCACCTCGTTGGGCAGTTTGCCTGTTGTGGCGTTGTATTTGTATTTGTATTAAATCCACGGAGAGAGACAAACGCAACGCGCGGGAGTATAATAGTAATAATTTTTTATTTATCTGGCATTCAGAGGTGTGCTTTTTTTAAAGCCCATAGCTTTCGTAACGATGGATGAAGATGATCAGGTAGAACTTGAGAATACTGTGATCAGAGCCACATTATAAGATATATATTTTAAAGAATATAAATTTATTCACTTTCACTTACTCAAGAGGGGTATAGTTACGTGGTACACATTGAGGACGATGTATATTCTGACTCCAATTGAAGAAACGGTTGATAATATTTGAGTTCATTTAATTTTAAAAAACTATTTACATAGGTTAACAATATTAATTCCACATAATAAAAAATAGTTTCTCCTATCACTTGCGCGAGAGCAACACACTGAGCAAGAAGTAGGTCACGCAAGGGAAACAGTTCGTTTGTCCCCTTTTTTCGCCTCTGCCACCCACGCATCAGGAGGTGCACGTAAGGGGGCGAGAATGCAGCTTTGCTGTCAACAGAACGTTTCCTCGCTATAGTCATAAAACAGTATACACTTCAAGAGATCTCGCTTTGCCAACATATATGTGCGTGTCTGGTTTCGAAAAGCCAGTTGAAATATCATTTGCAGCTGCGTTTTATTAGGTGCCTATAACTAAACAAAAATTTCGTTGGAAGATTTTTTCTTTTTACCCCTGCGCTACGAAACTCGCAGGGATAGGAGTGGGAGGGGGGGTTACTTATCGTAACGAGTGCATTCGCAAACACTTCGCAGTATTGCTCAAACGGCTCTCTTGAATAGCACACAGTTTTTTTGTTCACAATCTATTTTTCCATTTTTTTTGTCTTCTGTACATATGAATGATTTTAGAAAATTAATTTTTGACTATATTTGATGTTAAATTTTTACGTATCATATTTGGAGATAATTTTAACCCTTTTTTCATTTCCAACGTAATTTTCTAATTAATTAACATGTCAGAATCTGTTCCCGGCACATCGAGCTTAAAACACCAGCAAGGTAAGCCACTGAGAAGTGCAGAAAAGAAAATAATTTTGCATGTCTTTGAAGAGATCTCAAAGAAAAATCCAACTTCATCTGTTAAAGACTTGGAGAATATGACAGCAGAACTAACAGGTATCGGAAGAACTAGTGTACAGAGAGATCGGAAAGAGTTTCAAGACACCGGAACAATTGTTACACCAGGTAAGAAAGGGGGGGAAAAAACCCGTGCTTGGTAAATGTGATGATTTTGTGCCAAGTGCAGTGCGGGTGGGTGATGATTCACAATTATTTTAGAAGAAATTAAATTCCAACTTTGAATAAAATTCTGCAATGCATTAATGACTATCCAGATTTGCCGAATTTGGGAAGAACGACGCTTTACACGTTAATTACACGTCTTGGATTTGAGTATAAAGCGAGGAGCAAGACCCCTGTCATTGTCGAAAGAGATGACATAATATTATGGCGGAGACAGTACTTGAGAGCAAACAGGCATTTTCGAGATGAAGGTAAAACTATCTACTTTTTAGATGAGACTTGGATTAATGAAAGGCAAACAACTAGTCAAGCGTGGTCTGACAGTACAATAAAGACCAAACGACAAGCGTACCAGGAGGGTTTATCGTCAGGGTTGAAAGCCCCCGTTGGGAAAGGTAGAAGGCTAATCATAGCCCACATTGGAAGTGATAGTGGTTTTGTCGAAGGCGGCCTACTGTTATCGAGTCCAAAAAGTCCGGAGATCATCACGAAGATATGAATGGCGACGATTTCAAGACCTGGTTTGAGAGCATACTGCCCAAACTTCATCCAGATAGTGTCATCGTGATAGACAACGCTCCATACCACAGCGTTCACGTAGAAAAAAAACCGAATTCCTCTTGGAAGAAACAGGATATCAACTGGTTGAAGCAAAAAAACGAAATACTGGACGACTCCCTCAGCAAAGTGGAACTTCTACAGGTTGTGGAAAAATACAAAAGTGAATGTGATAAGTACGTCGTAGATGAAGTAGCAAAACATGCAGGTCACAAAGTCCTCCGATTACCTCTATATCATTGGATGCTGAATCCGATAGAATTAATTTGGAGTCAAGTTAAGGGATTTGTTGGTCGAAACAACAAAACTTTCAAAGTTTCAGAAGTCCGTGAATTATTAGCAACTGCTTTGGATGGTGTGTGACAGTGGACAATTGGCGAAATGCGATTTCTCATATCACCGAGGAGGAGGAGCTGTGGCAACTGGATGTTAAGGCCGATCTGACGGTTGAAGAGCTAATCATCAATCCATCACAGAGTTCATCAACATCCAGTGAAAGCGAAATGGAAGGAATTTCACTCCTAAAATATTGAAATGCACTAAAACAAATATAGACCCGTAAGTAAGTAATGAAGAACGACAACAAAAGGGTAAGTTATTCGTAATTTTATTTCATAATGTATTTGATAGAATATTCAGACCAGAAAATCATGTGTGTGAATTAGTTCAAAAACATAATCTTTAAATTTTGATGGTGGGGGGGGGGGGAATGAATAGAAAATGAGTAAAGGATTTCTTAGTATCTACCGTAAAAACAGAGCCGCCGTTAGAGGATGTATGACAGGTACGGTCACACCGGGCACCATGTTTTGAGGGACCGTCCCTGTACTTCTAGTAATAATGACGTCATGGAGTCTTAATTTTCATAAATGCTAGAATTATTTAATTTATTCTGAATTTTCATGGGGGGGGGGGGTTTCTCGAATTATTACTGTCAATTATTTTTCTTACTTTCAATTCGATTCTGAATTTACATTAAATTTTAGACAATTTCTTTCATTGATTTTTTTCTTAATTTTAATTAAATTTTGTCTTTTGTGTGTGTGTGTGTGGATATTTTGCAGCATTCCTGTATATTTTGTAATTATCTATGAATATTTTAATTCAGATTTCCTTCTCCCACAGAATATATATAAAACCAGGGCTAAAAGTATTTTAAGAAACCTCTCCCTATTTTAATTAGTGTTATCAACTGTTTTTATTTCAACGAAATTCGAAAAACAGTGAAAATTTTATTTTCTGAAATTCGTAATAAAAGAATTTTCCTATTTCACATCTGAAGTAAAATTGTACGTGTTCGGAACACGTAATGAAGGGGCGGGTAAAATTACAACCAATAGAGATAAAGGATGCGGAGTGATATCAAAAATTGGTACAGCGGTTTGTTTACATCAGGACCCAAGTTAGAGTGAACAGAGTTTAGTCAGACAAACGACATTTTAATACAAACAAAGAGAATAACTATCATACAGCAGTGGTCAAGTTGAGGGAAAAAAGAAAGTCCCCAAAAGAGGGAAACGTTGCGTATATGGGGAAAGAACATGAATACACACACACACACAGTAAAAGGGGGAAAATGTGTGATATTATTCCAACAAATACCAATAACACGGTATTCCAAGCCGAACTTTTTACTTTACTTATGGCTATTAAGAAAGCGGAAGAACTCCAGAAGAGAACATTTATCTTCACAGCTTCACTTTCATCAATCTATTCAATCAGGGATCCCCTCTCTCAACACCTATCGCTAGGAAAATCCGAGACTTTCTGTGTGTCAATCCTCAAATCAGTCTCAATTGGATGAAAGCTCAAGCAGACACATATGGGAATGAACAGGCAGACCAACTTGCAAAAGCTGCGACTGCAAGGGTGACGTCTGACTTTTCACTGCTCTTCCCTCATGTCATGTCATGGGAGGAGAACATCTTATCTGAGGAAATGATGCATAAGTCGACGGCAGACAGAACGCAAAGTTGTCAGAAATATATATGCCCTCCTCCCCCAGCAAATACAAATATAGGAAATGGACCAGGGAAATGGTTATGTTCTTTTTCGAACATGGTCCTTTCCCGGAATATCTGGGAAGATATCATCCAGAATATCATCGACAGACTAAGAAATGCAAATGCGGCGGGAAGGGCACGGTCATTCCCTATGCTACGGGCTGCCCGTTGAACCAAAACTTCCACTTACAAATTCCCGTTGCTGATGCACAGTCTTGGAAGTTGGTCTTCGAAAATCCAGGTAGTTATAAGATTAAAAATCTTATTAACTTCATGAAAAACAATCAAGAATTATATATCTTCCCGAGACCAGGGGTGCAGGCGCCCCTCATCCATTTTGGAGCAGCAAACTTTCATTTTTGGAGCAGAACTAAAAACTAACTATATCTGCAATATAAGGAGTAATTTTTCTGTGAAATGTCAAAAGTTTTGCCAAAAATGGTTGGAACAAATAATTCTAAATAAATTTCCTTCACAAATTAAAATTCATTAAAATTTTTTCTGAATTATCTTATCTGTCACTAATAAAACATACATTAGTGAAATGATGAATAAAAATTATTAGACCGTTTTCAAATTAAGCACCATGCATACTGAAAACCTACGTAGCAAGAATTTCTGCTGCTTGAACACTAAAATCTTATTCATCCTGATATAGCAAAATAGTGAGTGCAGAATATAATAAGGGTTTCCGTGAAAAAAGTTAGCTTCTCAGAGAATTTAAAGAAATTATTAAATTTAAAAGCGACATGCAAAAAAAAAAGGGGAAAAATGTAAAAATACCTTATTTACTTAAACAATTTCTCAACATAATAGCATGTTAATAGATTTAAAAAAAATCTGCTGTTTTCTCAGCATGAAACCTGTTAAAATATTTTCTATATGAAGCACGAATCGTTTTCAAAAGTTCAGCATCTCAATGACAATTTTTTTTTCAAATTTCTCATGCCCTTGGACAAGATTTTGTTGTCTTATTTCATTAAAGCATTGGATGGACAGATTTTTCACTGTTCAAACAGACTTTTGTTAACAATGAACTCTCTTTCACTGTCTGCGTTACCATGTGCTAAAGATAAAAAAGCCTTCACCAAAAACTGGCAAAATTTTGAACTTTGGGCTGCTTCCAAGGTTACAAAGTTTGAATATGTCTGCCCAATATCTATCTATTCTCTGAACTGATTTCACTTCTTGTAGCTCTTTGCATTGTAGTGCAATCCATTCATCACACGTAATTAATAGTTCTGTTGGCGATACAATATTAAGCAACATCCCAGCAATACGTGAGGGAGTAATGTACCATCCCAGCAATGCATGATAGGGAGTACCAAAAACAAGAAGAGAGTGCAAAAGGTAGGGCATTTATATATAATAGGTATCTCACAGAAGTTATGTATAAAATGAGCATGCTCCTAGTACAAACTCCTTCCTTTGACTAGTGTTAAGAGCATGCCCCTCCCCCACCCATGCAGGGACGGACCGTGCGGCCATTTTGGGCACCACTGTAGGAGTGGTGACAAATGGAGTTGAAAGGGTGAAAAAAACCTTTGTCGACCAAACAAAACGTGGTTAGTAGCGCCAAAAATAGGTTCCGCATGGGTAGAGATTTTTTCCTCGAGCCGCCCCTGTTCGCCAAATCCGGATTTTCGCGATGTGAATTGTCACGATCGGCAACCGCCGACGATAACCACACGACCACATAGTGGCCAGTTGACAAAACTATGGATATTTTAGATGGAGGTTTTACAGATCCCGTTTTTTCCCAACGATCTCCGAAAAATTTTGGTAATTTGAGTGATTTAAAGAGTAAGTTTTGGTAATTTAAACGAGTAAACCAATGGCCTTTTGGATTCTACGCAAAGGCGTGTATGCAATCTTGAGGGAAATAAAACGAATTTATGCCGTAGATATGCTGTCTGTGAACGCAGGTTTGTAGCCGCGAAATTACCGTTCTCTCTCCGAATTCGGAAAATTCAGCATATTTATTGAAGGACCGCGGGTTATACCAATAACAGTACAGGACTTTGTACTTCAAGGTAGTAGAAGTACTTTCCGAGGTTACGCGATAACGCGATTGTGGTAGATGGTGGGAAGTGAAAAAAATTGAAGTTTTCCACCTCTGTATCTTTTTCCTTGTCTCGGAACGAACGCGTCCCATGAACAAAATTTTCACATGCTTCTTTTTCCTAAATTCCGGGTATTTGACGCACTACAGTACATTAGCAGTACCTCCGCGAACCACAAACAAGAACTGGCCCAAATGCGCAAGGATTCGGCGCCTTGGCACACCATGTAGCAAGAAAACCGCGTTTCGGCGCAGCTCTTGCACCCCTGCGAGACCAATGGCATATCACGACAGAGAAGATTCCTTGGACTTTGATTCAGACTCTCGACTTTGTACCTTAATTGCGACGTCTTTCCTAACCCCATGTGCTATAAAGTATATAGTGATATTTTGATGAAATTCCCCGGTCACTCGCGGTTGTCAGTGATACCAATATTGTATTCTTTCCATGTTCATACATAATATATTAAACTGAAGAGCCAAAAAAACTGGTACAGGCATGCGTATGCAAATAAAGAGATATGGAACCAATCACAGTACGCAACGCCTATATAACACAAGTGTCTGGCATAGTAGTTAGATCGGTTACTGCTGCTACAATGGCAGGTTATCGAGATTTAAGCGAGTTTGAACGTGGTGTTATAGTCTGCACACGAGAGATGGGACATAGCATCTCCGAAGTAGCGATGAAATTTGGATTTTCACGTACGACCATTTCACGAGTGTACCGTGAATATCGGGAACCCGGTAAAAAATTAAATCTACGACATCGCTGCGGCCGGAAAAAGATCATGCAAGAACGGGACCAACGACGACTGACGAGAATCATTAAACGTGACATACGTGTAACCCTTCCGCAAATTGCTGCAGATTTCAATGCTGGGCCATCAACAAGTGTCAGCGTGCGAACCATTCAACGAAACATCATCGATATGGGCTTTCGGAGCCGAAGGCCCACTCGTGTACCCTTGATGACTCATAACACCAAACATGGCCCCCGCTCTGTCCCTTGAGCGATATAAGCGGATTACCTTGCGGCTGGGCCATGCTGGAAGAATTCTCCTGACATCCGGGCTCGGCGAACATCCCCCGACTCGCAAGCCACCGGGTCCGTCCCGCCGGGACCCCACTCCATCCCAAGCAGCCACACTCCGGGAAGCTCCCGGAAACCTCCGATGGTCAAGAAGGTCAAGCGCAGGTGGACCGCCCGCCATATCTCCGATCCAGCAAAAACATTTCGACGGCCCTCGGCTCCACTAGTCCACGAAAGAACACCCCCGTCCGCCATTCATCGCCCAAAGGAGCAACAGAACGGAACCAAACGTCCGTCCCCCTCCGGCAGCCCGTGCCCATCTATGCCACCACCGCACTCCGTCCCCATCAATCCATCCGCAGATGGACCCGTGGGATCTCGGTTGCCAATCACTCGCTTCAGCTCCTTTGCCACCTGAAAGAAAACATGCCTACATGGCACATGGAAGCACTGAACAGAAATGACAGCAAGTGCTTAACATAAAGTGGAAATTGTCAGGAAAGAACATGACGAACATCGCAGTTCTGTTAAATGAGCGGGACAGAAGCAAAAAAAAATTACAGTGATATGGTGAAAAATATTCCCATGAAACATCACAGTCCATCCGATGAATATATAGGATTACAAAACAGTGGGGATTCCAGAGACTAGACACAAAATAGTCTCACAAAAGATCACAGTCCAAAATGCATTCCAGAACAAAACCAGCGTTGTGGTAATTCATGGTTCACCACAGTAGATCGTAGAACTTACAAATATATATATATAGATACATGTGAGTAAATGCAAATACATAGAAAAGATTACAAAGATACATGAATATGTGAAAAAATATAAAAAACGCAACGGAAATCTGAAGATCAGATCATTGTCTTAATTTCACTAAGAGTTGACAATGGGAATTCATGTGAAACCTCGTTGTTCGATGAAAGAATGAAAAGTTTATGGCTCGTAATCGGAGTCTGAGCAAGAATCACCTACATCATGACCCTCTACAATAGCAGTCACTGGTCTAGGATGGATGGATGAAAGAGTCTTGATTATTTTCAAGTTGATTGATGAGTATTTTAATTTGATCGTGGAGACCAGAGGTACTGAGCACTGAAGTCATCCACGATTGAACATCATTTGCCTGGACCCGGATGTGTAGATTCGCGGTCAAAGGGCAAGTGGTCGCGTAATGGTACGCTGTGCCCTCCTCCCCGCATTTGCACTTTTCTGTTCTCTTGTGGAACCTGGCAAGGTAGGCGGGAAATGGACCGTGTTCGGAAAAGAAGATCATTTCCCTAGTCTATTTCCTAAGCTTGCAATTAACGGTGGAGAGCAGAGCGAAAATTTTGCGACCAGTCTTTCTCTCGTTAGACCATGGATGCTGCCATTTGGTCATCATTTCTTCATGAAGAATATTGGTTTGCCCATGACACGGGGAGAAAGATCGTGAAATCTGGTGAAGCTCTGGTCGTCGCTGATTTGGCCAGTTGATCGGCCCGTTCATTACCATATGTGCCTCCATGGGCTTTCACCCAAGCAATTTTAATATGTGGATCGTCACATAGAACTTCACGAATTTGTCGGGCCGTACGATGTTGAGATAATGGGTCTTTGATGGAAAATATTGATGACAAAGAGTCAGTGTATATACTCACTGGTTTTTTAAATTCTTGAGCCTTTTGGATGGCCATATGAATTGCAAAAAGCTCCGATCGGAACACAGTATTTGAGTCATTTAATTTACATGACCATTTGTAGATTTCCATACCTCCAAGTATGATGAAGGCTGCAGATACGCCGTTTTCTGATTTTGAGCCGTCCGTGAATATGATAAGGTCGA
Organism: Pholcus phalangioides; assembly: GCF_987345545.1. Classification (NCBI taxonomy): domain Eukaryota; kingdom Metazoa; phylum Arthropoda; class Arachnida; order Araneae; family Pholcidae; genus Pholcus; species Pholcus phalangioides. The sequence continues at coordinate 12,624,664 of NW_028301597.1, read as the reverse complement.
TATTCTCCAGCCCAATTTTTGCAGGTGCAGTGGAGATCTGTTCTTCTTGTGGATAATCTCCGCTGGGTGATGAGTCCAACCTGTTGTCTTGGTCTGGAGCTGGCAAGAACTGATGCTGGTGCCATCCTGAAGCTCGATATTTTGTTTGTTTCTGAGTAGTAGACCCTTTTCAGCATCAAAACCAACCAAGCGCAGTGGGGGTAAGCCGGCTAGAACCTGTAAGGCATTTGTGGGTGAGGTGGAGTATGCTTTCAGAATATATAGTAGGCAACCTCTCTGGATGGAATCAAGTCTTCTACCTTGCTCCTCCGTAAGTTTAGCTCCCCATGCAGTGGCACCATATGCTATTATACGCTGTGCGACAGTTAAGTACAATATTCTGCGCATTCTAACACTGATGCCCCAGTCTTTGCCAGTGGAGCACCAGAATCGAGGGAGAAGAGCATTGATCCTTAATGAGATTTCCGATATGTGTTCGTACCAATTACATTTCCAAGTCTAATGGACGGAGGTCATTTCGGGGAGATCCACATGAATCTAGTTTTCTCCATTGCCACCTCCAGCTTATGTTCCCCAAGCCAGTGATTTATTGTGTTGAGGATCGAGGATGCTAAGTTACCCGTCCTTTCTACTGTCGGGCCCGAGACCATAACTGTGATGTCATCAGCGTAGGTCTGGACCCGAACATTATTAGGCCAGGAGAGGGAAAAGAATGTCATTTATGAACAGATTCCAAAAAAGGGGACCTGAGCAAGAGCCCTGAGGACATCCCCTTGTCATCTTATGGCGAACCGGTCCTTGAGAAGTGTTCATTTGGACCATCCTTTCTTGTAGAAGGCTGAAAAGAAATCTAGCAAGATTTGAAGGGATTGGCAAGTTCATTAATTTAGAAACAAGAATATCGTGATTGATGTTGTCGAATGCACCCTGGATGTCAATTGTGATAATTAGGACATTATGTTTTTTCTTTTTCTGTCTCTGTATTTCGTTGGTGATTGCCAGTAGCGCATATTCAGCAGATTTCCCGTGGCGGAAACCATAATGTAAAGGGCTAAAAACATCGTGTTTATCCAGAAAGTAGGAGACTCTTTGGCATATATATACGACTTTCTCTAACAGCTTTCCAAAAGTAGACAGAAGGTGGATTGGTCCGAAGGATTTGGTTTCCGTAGGGTCTCTATTCTTTTCAAAAAGAATAAGACGTTACTTATTTTGAAATGAAGAGGGAAGTGGCCGAGATCCAGGCATTTATTGAAGAGAGAAAGAAAGACATCAGGAAATTTTTTCAGGAGTGCTTGCATGACCACATTGTTGATGGCATCAATTCCTGGGGCTTTTTTCTTATTTAGATGCGAGGCGATATGCCACAATTCCGAAAATGTGATCTTTTTGTTGTCTGGGCATAGAGATGATGACGCGGCGCAGACCTGTACAAAAGATGAGTCAGAATTTGATGGGAAGAATTTTTCGAGTTGGCGCTTGGCTTGTTCTTTGACTGAAATGTTTCCTTCAATATTTTTCTGGAAGAAAATTTGGGGTGAGAGTGACGACTGTTTAACCGTTGCTTTGTAAAAAGTGCCATATGGGTCTGTGGCCGCGGTACAAATTTCCCTCCACGATTTCCGCTTTGTTTGACGGATAAGTCGAGAATAGATGGCTCTGTTACGGTGGAAGATAACTCGCAAAGTCTCCTTGTTAGTAATATTGGCAGCTAAATATCTTCGTTTGCTTGCCCTGGATTTCCTCCTCGCCATCTCCAATTCCTTCGTCCACCAATTGTCGAAGTAGTGCTTCTTTTGCTTAGAGACCAACAGGTACGTGTGACCTTTATTTTCCATAGATTCAAAAAGATTATTAGTATGTTCTTCAAGCTGTTGGACCGAGGAAATAGATTTTATTTCCTGTAGGTGAACTTGCATATTATCTTCAAGCATTTTTAAGAATTTGTGTATTCTTCTTTTGGAGTTGGAGTATTTAATTGTGCTGCAAAGAATAGGGTGATCTTGGACGGGGATCTCAATGTAGCAATGCGGACTATGTGGGACGTCCTCGTTTCTTGCTTGCCAGGTTATATGGTCCAATGGGGGAGCACAGCTAGACAATGTCCCATCGGGGGCACCAGTAGCACCATAGCGGTCATAAGTTGTTGTGCCATCATTATGAAAAATTAAATGATTAGCTCTAGAAAAATCCAAGAGCATCCAGCCCCTAGTGTTTGTGTCTTTATAACCCCAGCCGCTGTGGTGTGCATTCATATCAGCAGAAATGAGAACTGGGAGATCTCCGGCATTGCTACAGATCCGGTTAAGTTCTTGAATGGTTAATTCGATTTTCGAGTACGGAGACAAATAGGCTGAGATTAGTATAATCTCACCTCTGTCGGTAGAAATTCTGATGGCTAAGCAATTTGTCATTATCGCGAATGTTGCTCCAATTATTTTTTTATTGACAATGACAATTGCAGCTTTATTATTCTTTGACATCCACCAAGGCCAGCTGGTTGGGAGTTCACGAAGTCTTCCATTGCCGAAAAGAGGTTCTTGAAACAGCAAAATGTCCCACGAGTATTTAATTGCTCTCAGTGGGAGAAGCGCCATTACGTTCCTGCATCTATTACTGTTAAATTATAGAAGTTTTAGATTAGGTGCCATGAAAGAAAACAAGGTATTGGTTATTGAAATTAAGCAATGAAGATGTTGAATTTAAGTTTGAAGTTGTTGTGTATTTCCTTGATAACTTGAGACCTGATGGTTGAAGATTTCCCGGAGATTGAAATACCCTTGCTGGTAAGTTTGGCCGTGATATGTTGCTTTGCGTCAGCTTTGATAATATTAGAGTAATGTATTTGTGAAAGAAGATCGTCGTAAATTACTCTGTTGTTCCCCTTGGTTGGAGAGAAGAACCAAGTATAAATATGCCAGTTCTGTGATAAGATCCTTCCGGATGTCTCTTGCACCATTTTACCATTCCTGACGACTTCGGCAAAGGAGGTCAGCGGATCTGAGAATCTGACTTTTTTCACCTTATTTGAGATTATTTCAATATTTCCAGTGTTGACTTTGCCTGAATTACGATGTTGAGTTGAACCTACTGCCGGATACTGTGATCTTGTTGAAGTAGTATTGAAGGTGGACCTTCTTGGAGGGGAAGAGCTTTTATTCTGTTGTTCATTCCTACGTGTAGTTTTATATTCGACCAGCTCCTTTTTCTGTTGGAAAAAAGTTCTAGCCCTCGGTGTTGAATTATTCTTCCAATTTTTTCCAGTTTGTTTGAGGGCATAGGATTTTCTGTCTGTTAATCGCTGATTATTCTCCATTTGCATCCTTTGTTTTCGATGCGATTCAAGTTGTCTCCAGTTAAAATATTTGTTATTCTTCCTCTTGTTGCGTTGGACCACTCTCCAACCTTCTTCTGTTCCGGTCCCCTCATAGTTGTGAGTGGTTTGATCATATCCAGCCATATGGAAAATTTTTTCCTGAATAGAAGGTCTCTGTTTATCCTGATTAATTTCTCGTTGTTGAATTTCTCCCGTTGGATCAGCATAAACTTCATCAGAGTCAGTCAGAGGATCAGACTCGGATGAGAATTCATGTGGTGGTGGGATTATAAATTCTTGATTGGCGGAGGGTTTGGTGTTTCCTAGTTGTGGATGTACAATTTCTTTGAGACGGTTACTCTGGCTGCTTGTTTTAATTTTTTCAGAATTATTTCCCGTTCGATTACTCCTCTGTTGGAAAGACCGTTGAGGAAGAGGTTCTTCGAAAATTCTTTGTTCTTCCAGGATATCTTGTAGGGTCCGCTCTATTACTTCTCCAGTCTGAGTGGATTTATCTGTTTTTGAAAACTCTTTTTGTTTCCATTTCGTTCAAGTTGAATGTCTTTATGTTGAGATCTTTTTTGAACTGAAGTTTCGACAGTATCCTGTGTCGATATACTATTATCTTCTACTTCCTCATTGTGGGTGCCGATTGCCCATATGTTGATAATTTCCAGGAGTTTTTCGGCCTTTCTTCTTTGGAGCGTAGGTATTCCGAATTTAAAATTTTTTCCCTCTCCTGTGGAATATCTAATTATTTGTGTTATCTCTTGGAAAATATCCTGGATGTTGAACACACCATTTATAAATTTCCTTGGTGAGAAAATATCTATTATATTGGTATTCTTGGATGTTGATGTAATTTGTTCTGTATTCTTTAAAATTCTTTGTGCATCCAGTGCGGGACTGCTTGAAGAGTAGTTATGTCCTCAATTTTTATTGCTGTAATTACAGGAATTATTTTGTATTGGAGTTAAGTTCAGACTTTCTTCTAGGATATCATTTCGAATAATTGATCGTTCATTGGAGATTGACGATCTTTCTATTGTTGCTGACGCACCATCGTCAGGAAGGATCAATTTTTCCGATACAACCGCAGGATTCAACTCTCCAGGGATTCCTGTTATTTCCAGTTGGCTGTTCTTATCCAGTTGAGTAATTTTTGCTCCTTTGGTACTATTGCCATCAAGATGTTCTTTTGATTCCGACGTTGAGTACGGGATGTCGAGGAATTTATCTACCTTATTTTTTGATTTCCTCGTCTTTTTCTGCCCTTTTTTGTTCCTTTTCGAGGAAGTATTTGGTGAATCTACAGGATTCGGTGCTTCTTTCTCCTGAGATTGTCTGCAGATGTTGCTATTACGTGAAAGAAACTCATTAACTGCGTTTCCAAAATTTTGTCTCGTAAAAGTATTTTCCATGGTGTTCTGGTCTTTTGCGGTCAAGTCATCATTATCCTGGGAATACGTTATTGTAGTCAGGGGGGTTGAATTGCCCATCGGTGATACCAAGAAGAACTTGGACCTAGAGATATTAGATGATACTGATTCTAGGATGTTTGAAGATTCCGTGGCCATATTGTTGGGTCTTCCGTCCTGTTTAATTCCCTCAAGGATGTTGCATTGTTTCAGGGACTCTGTCGTTGTGTCAGCCGAGAGTTGGGATAACGTGTCATGGATGATCTCCTGGACTTCTGATGTACCAGTTTCTCCATCCTCAGCGCTAACGGTTGGTTCTTCTGATATTGGTAGACCAATCTCAAGTTGAGGAGATTTGATTTTATCCGTCCTGCATACCTGATCTGTTAATACAAGAAGTTTTTGTCGTGGATTCATCGATGTGAAACTGGTGTCACCATCAGTCGAAGGGTCTGAATTGTCCAACATACTCGATTTGGTGGAGTCAAAAGATGATTTGGCGATGTCTATTGTGTCATCCTCATCCTCTGTTAAGTTCTGATGAACCCTGCTGAATACCTTGAGTGAGTCATTAAGCACCTCTTGACTTGAGGTAGTTTCTCAGTCTATATTTTAGTCGAGTTTTCATTTGATGCACTATGTTCTCCAATTTCTGGAATCGTGAGGACGTCTTTGGAGTATTGTCATCCATCATGAAAAAGTTCAATGGAAATATTTGCAAGAAACACCAAATTAGCACTGAATATCGTATATTGTTAGAGGTTGCAGAGAAATTTCCAAACTTAAGCGAATTAGTGCAACAATGTAAAATGTACCACGAGAGAAAATATGTCCATATATATGTATCATAGTAAAAAAATACAAAAAAGCAAAAATAAGATGCAAAATGTTGCCAAAAAATACCCAAGGAAAAATCAGAAATTCCAAATGCATATCACAAGAACGGCCAACTGTTATTATAAAAAACCACCAAATTTGATTCGAATCGGAAAACAATTTCTGGAGTTAAAAATATCCCCAATCACTTACCGATTAGCAAATCCAATTAGTGGATTTTAGACGAAAACATTTATGCACTTTCACGCAAAACTCAAGTGCTAGAAGATATACACCAATAGAATATATAAACAAGGTTACAAGTTACAAGATTGAATTCTGATTAGGTGAACAAATTAGCGCTCCAACTGCCAGTAAAAAACGGTCGATTAATATCGAGTTTAGTGTCTATGAATTCGTGAGGCAAAACGTTATGATTTGTGCAGTTCACAAGTAGCAGAAACAGTTAGGGCACCAAATTTCACATAACTAATCAATGACAATTAGCAGTATATTTACCTTCCAATATTGTTTTTCCCCCCCTCCCGAGAAAATATGCTATAAATAGAAATCAAGTCTCCCAAAAATCAATCAATACTCAATCACTACAGAATTAGGTAAAACCAATCAACTTCCAACACTAAATGGAAAAATTCACAATATATACACACTTGAATAAATAAATATAAAAATATATACAGCACATGTATGAGGCAGGTGGTTATGTATATAACGGAGCTGGAAGGACATCTGGAAAGACGTTTACTGTTTACGACTTCTGAGTTTGACAGTTGGGAAAGCACACACAAAGGTACTGAAAATGTAGCCACTATTTATGAGGTTTTGTATCTGACAGCTCAAAAGACGTTCACAAAAAACCGTTATACTATTTTTTAGCTCCGAGATATGAAGGTATATATAATATGCCAGTCTACCACTTCCTGTTCTAAGTATTAGGATAAGTATATCGAAACACCAACATATATACCCACATATATATATATTTTTTCCCTTCTCTTTTATAGGTCTGGAGAAGCAAAACGACCAGACAAAAATACAATTAAAACAATCAATGAGAAAAACCAGTTGAAAATATGCACAAACAACCAGGGCCGCAACAAAAAATAGTGCAAAAAATCAAAAATATCAAAAAATAGTGCAAAAAATCAGCGAAAATATTATGTAAACAAGTTCACCAAATGTTCATTAGAAAACATGTTATTACCACTAATTGGTTTTGCAGTTTTGAACTAATCAAGCTATTATCTCGGGAACCGAACGTGACTCAGACATATGACCACTTTAAATACTCGGCCAAAACATATATATGCATTAAAAATTATAAAATTCAAGCAGAAGCAATAAATTTAATTGTTCAAAGTTTTCTGCCTTAATCAATACTAAGGTGTCGAATGTCAAAGTACTTACAAATTACGGCTCCCGCATAAATCCAATATGAATACACAGAAACACTACACTTCTCAAACAATTAATTAAAAATACTTCCCGAAGCCGGCGGATCACAAGATTAGAACAGGAGACACACAAGAGTTGGGACTATCCTGGGTGCCCTCCTCTTGGGGGGGGGGGGGGGGAAAAATCACAACGGCACGAATATGATAGCGTTCCAAAACACGAAAACAGAAAGAAGAAATTTGATGAAATTACAACAGTATTCCCTACGGCTGTTGCGCTGGCCACTCGGGTAAGGCTACCGAGCCAACTACATTTGGGGTCGGCTACTAGACTTGAAGTTTCTCGTAGCACGGAGCTCTGAAAAAACGTTACCGGCTTGTTTGAAGTCTAAGGCGCAACTTACCCTTGATGGCTGCACGACACAAAGCTTTACACCTTGCATGGGCCAGACAACACCGACATTGGACTGTTGAGGACTGGAAACACGTTGCCTGGTCTGACGAGTCTCGGTTCCAATTGCTTCGAGCTGATGGACATGTACGGGTATGGAGACAACCTCATGAATCCATGGACCCTACATATCAACAGGAGACTGTTCAAGCTGGTGGAGGCTCTGTGATTGATGGTATGGGGCGTGGCGTGATATGGGACCCCTGATACGTCTAGATACGACTCTGATAGGTGACAGGTACGTGAGCATCCTGTCTGATCACCTGCACCCATTCATGTCCATTGTGCATTTCGACGGACTTGGACAATTTCAGCAGGACGTCCAGAATTGCTACAAAGTGGCTCCAGGAACACTCTTCTGACTTAGACACTTCCGCTGGCCACCAAAATCCCCAGACATGAACATTATTGAACATATCTGGGATGCCTTGCAACGTGCTGTTCAGAAGAGATCTCCACCTCCTCTTACTCCTACGGATTCATGGTGTCAATTACCTCCAGCACTACTTCAAACATTAGTCGAGTCCATGCCACGTCGTGTTGCGGCACTTCTGCGTGCTCGCATGGGGGCCCTACACGATATTAAGCAGGTGTACCAGTTTTTTTGGCTCTCCAGTGTATTTATCCAAAGCATATACTTCAGAGAGCGAGATTCAATGTTTAATAATATCTTGTTTGAATTTTGCTACTCTGCTTTGATGGGCTGAGCTTAATTTTTGATTGAATTTTTATTATTGAATCATACATAATTTGCGGATGTGTTGTCTTATATACTCATTTTATTTTTATTTACTACGCACATATGTTATATGCTATACAATGTTTACATCGTATGTGTTTACAGAGTATGTATGTACCCCCTATATCTTACGTCTCGTGGCATCCCTTTATGTCTAGATCATTCCCAGAGATTATCTGTTACAAAAAACTCTGACGTTGTACCCGGACAGCTGCTTATAATCCAATTATGTATCGTACTTTCTCAACTGCAATACGAAACTCCATAATTATTGTTATTCATCTATATATTCATGTGTTCGAATGTATACCGCCGGTGAATCCACTAGTGCGCAACGGAACTTCGTATGTTCAAGTGAACTCCGCCGTATGCCTCTAGGGGCGGGTCAGCAATATATGATTGATTGATATTCAAGTGAACTTTGAAATTTCTCCGGACTTGAATCATCATTAGGACTATAATATCCAAATCTAAATATGTCTCTAACTGGCAATGAAGTTCCCCACCCCCCAGCTCCTTCAGTCTTGTGATATTATTGATACCAGTAATTAGTCAACATCGGTAATTCCCACTTACACATTTATAGTTCATTGGACCTAAATTTGTACACGTATCATGTTTTTCTTTTCATGTTCTATTTTCAGATTCGGGTCTATGAGGTCAGAATCGGGTCCAACAGAGGACAAGATGAGAGGAGTTGGTATTGCGGATCAATCATCTGGCTGATGGTTGGGGACAGAATACGGTGATGAAGGCGGATGGCTCGAGATGTTTTCGTTGCTCTCTTGCATGGGTTGGGGGCTCGATGGCGAGAAGCACGAGCGATCCGGTGGGGGTTTCCGAGGGCTTTGGGGGTGCGATTACCGCGAGTCGGAGGCAATGAGGACCTTGGCGGGGTTGGGTCCTGTGGCTTACGAGCCGGAGATGCCTGCCGGACCCTGACATCAATCCAACCCAGCCGCAAGGCAGGGTTGGTAAAAAACCCGGTTTTTTTGAAAAAAACCAAAAAACCAGGTTTTTTTGGTTTAAACCAGGTTTTTTTGGTTTAAACCGGTTTTTTTATTTTAAATAGTATTAACATTAAAAACAATGAAATTTCTGAAAAATCATTCAAACTTCCAATAATTAACAAAAATAAAATGTTTATTAATGTAATTAACACTATTCCCATGCTAAATAATCAATAAATATTTATTAAATTTTAACAAAAACCAACTTTTGCCATTTAATTATTTTTTGCTTAACTCAATGGATTACTGTGTGTTTGAAAATTCTTTTAATGCTATTATTAATCATATAATATATAAAGGTTTTTCTCCAGTTACTTTCAGTATACTTAATTAGGAAGCTATTTTGCAAAAAGTAATAAAAATTTAGTGAATATAATGCATTTAATGAAGCATAAATAATGCAGATTAATTAACAATGATTTACGATATACAGGGTGATTATAACTAAGGTTCTGATTTCAAAACACTGTAAAAAAAGAGCGATTGTCAGAATGACTTGAAAATTGACATGAATATTCCTGAAAAAATTCAATTTTATTTGATAAGGGGGAAAAAATACTTAAAAATGTAAAATTAATGACATCATCCAACATGTGGGAAATTTGCTCGCAGAATGGAAACGATAGCCAGTCATGGCAAAATTATAACTTAATTATAGCATTGCACGAGTCCATAATTCACGGAAACATCACAAAAAATGAAGTAATTGAACAAATAACTACAACTTACTCAAAAAATGTTAAATACACTCATTGCCATAAAAATTTGCGCACCCAGAAGAAGTCGTTGAAATGAAACGAAATTTTACACATGTAAGTACTACGTTGATATAAGTAAGTGATTAGAAAATCCAAGAAAAAGGATCATTTATTGCAGAAAAAAGTACAGATGAACAGAAGTTTTAGTACTCTGTTGGACCCCCTCTAGCGCAAATGCACGATGCGATACGAGCGGTCATTGAGGCATACAAGTTCCGTATGATGTCCTGAGACATCTCGTTCCACAGTTGCTGTAAATGCGCCTCTAGTTCGACCAACCTCGTAGGGTGTCCAACTTGCCGTCCCAAATGATCCCAGATGTGCTCGATTGGTGACAAATCTAGGGATAGAACAGGCCAGGGAAGGGTGGTAATGTGGCGGAGGCAGTCTTGTGACATCCTTGCTGTGTGTGGCCTAGCATTGTCTTGTTGAAAAATGGCTCCTGGGAGCCCTGCCATGAGTGGCAACACATGTGGCTGAAGGATGTTATGGACAACATTAAAAGACCAGTCGTCCTGGGTGGGTGACATGACCGCTGGGCTGTCATTGTGCCATGGATCAATATTAGGGGTGACCGTGTATCGTAAGCAATGGCACCCCATACCATGACACCAGCTGTGGGAGCGGTGTCGCTGTAAAGCAAAGGCAGGATTGAAGCGTTCACCACGGGGCCTCCACACACGAACACGATTGTCGTCACTGCTCAAGTTGAATCTCGATTCGTCGCTGAAGACGACCTGGTTCCATTCCGTTGCAGTCCAATCCCGTCGTGCTCGACACCACTCCAAACGGAGGCGTTGGTGGGTGGGTGTCATTGGCAGCACACGTAATGGGCACCGCGATACCAGATGTCCTTCAGCCAGGCACCTTGTGATGGTTCGGGAAGACAAAGGGGCCCGTAGTGAAGCTGCTGCCTGTGTCTGGATAGCGGCCAATGAGGCAGTTGGCTTTACGCATGTGTTTCGGATGATGTGACGGTCTTCTCGACGACTGGTCTGTCGAGGGCGTCCTGAACCTGGTCGCCGTGTAAATGACGTCTCTTCTGTCCACTGGTCCCAACACCTCCTCACAGTAAAATCAGAACAGCCTAGTTGACGAGCTACTCGCCGAGCTGACCACCCAGCTTCCATCATCCCGATGATTCTTCCCCTATCAAACTCTGACAACTGCTCATATGGTCTTCGACGGCGGTGTAACGGCATCTCTACCTCAGCATTTCCTTTGCAAACGATTAAATACACTCCAGCAAGCTCTGCTTACCTGTTTTATACTCCAAGGAGAATGAAGTTCAATGCCCTCTAGTGGCATTACACAATCACGCTGCATTTCTAATCATTTGCATATCTGCCCGACATGTACCTTCAGGCCAACTTTCGTTTCGATCCCACAATTATTTCTTGGTGCGCAAATTTTTATGGCAATGAGTGTATGTTGTCCACCGCGTGTTCCGGCTATGAGGCTGAAAGCACAAAAATTCTTGTTCAACAGCAGAATCGGAGTATGCCATGGTCATAATGTGAATGTGCTTGCAATTCAGCTTTATTAAACCAAACGCGCCCCCTTTCCCCCGTTGCTAAAGATAGAGCATCAGAATGTAGCCAAAGGTTAGAAAATGTTGTAAGAATGAGAAATTTTGGCGTTTATATATAACTTTAAATGACTAAGATACTTCATATGAAAAATATATATATATTCTGGCCACTTTTATGAGACTTTTTGAAAAAAACCACTCATAAAATCTTATGTCATTTAAAGATATACTGTCAGAATGTACCCCAAGGATATAAAATGAGGTAAAAATGAAGCATTTTGGCTAATAATGAACAAATATGATATTTTTCAGGGAAAAAAAAATGATATTTAGGCCACTTTTATCTGATTTTTTGAAAAAAAACCAAAGTGGTTTTTTTAAAAAAACCAGTTGGTTAAAACCAAGGTTTAAACCATGGTTTAAACCAATGTGGTTTAAACCAAACAACCCTGCCGCAAGGTAATCTGCTTCAGAGCGGAGCCATGTTTGGTGTTAGTGTTTGTGGTCTTTCGAGTGGGTCGGAAGTCTGGTGACGCGATGCTGGCCGGCGTTCGGCCCGTGGTCTTGGTGGCTGGCGGGGCTTTTCCTTTTTTTCCAGCATGGCCCAGCCGTAAGGTAACCTACTTATATCCCACAAGGGACAGAGCGGGAAGGCCATGTTTGGTTTATGCATGTCATGTCAGTGTAATATGTTTTTGCCTTTATTTTCCCTCTTCAACTCGTTTTAGTTCGAAGGTTGTTCAAGTGTATTTTCTTGTAGGAGCTTCGCGACGACCCTCCGAGAAATTGATAATTTTTTTAAATTATAATTTGAATTCGAGTTCGTAGTTAGTGACTTCAAGAAATTTAGTGAACATTAAATAAGCTATAAGACACCTCCACTTTCTTAGAAATTCAAATTCCCTCGTTTTTCATTACTGTCCAGTTTTTGTTCATCAGACGATCACCAACTTTGAAGACGATTTCATTTCATTTAGTTTACTTTTCACGAGCTCGCACGACGTTTCCTGTCAGTACTATAATAGCCTTACTTATGCCTCGAAAGGAAATATTCATATACTACAAGTGTTTCAGAATAAAGTGCTGAGAAGGTTCACAGGAGCACCGAAGTATTTTAAGGTAATAGATCTACATAAAGAATTGAATGTGGAATCTATTTACAAATATGTGAAAAGAACAGCAGAAAACTTCAATAAGCTGGAAAATTCAAATACTGAACATTTCCAAGAATTAGTTGCATACAACCATGATGAAAGAATGAGACATCTAAGACCAAAAAATGTGCTCATGACTCAGTACAGAAATGAGTTTTAAGGAAAAAAAAGAAAAGAAAAAGAGGTCTAATGGAGACACATTTAGGAAGTTTTGTAAATAGGTAAGTGGTGATAGGATTTTAAGGTTTTTTAATATAAAAAATCGGTAAAACATAAAACCAGTGTCACTAATTATTTTCATTTTGTAAATAGTCAATATACCAATTAAGAGAAATTATTGGTAAAGGGTTAAATAGATCTAACACTAGGTAAGAGTTAGATCAATTATATTATGTATAATCAAATGGAAGAGTAAATATGTTAGATAATCGCATATAGCCGCATAATCAATGTTAATATTTTTGAGAATATATAATTTTGTAATTTTGAAGATAATTGCAGATGATTGTATTTCATGTTAGAATTAATGAAAAATAAAAATTGAATTGAAGGTAAAATGGTAAATGAGAAAAATATCAGAATTTTTTTGATATTGAAAAGTGAGATGAAGAAAAATAAAGGACCAATGATACAGGAGGGGAAGTTGGAAAGAAAATCAAAAGGTTTCAAAAGATTTAAAAAAAAAAAGATGGATGATACGGCGAGTTGCCTAACATGGATCCTGCGTGCGATGACAGAGTGCGTAAAAAAATAGTGACAAGATAAGTCTAAATAAGCTTTTCCTGGGGAACTGCAAAATTGCAGTAATTAAAATGTATATAAAAAAAAAAATTGTAATCCAAAGCCCTTTAATCGACCACGCCAATAGTGGTCACAATGATGGAGATGTATACCATTTATTAAAAAATGGGTCTGGCGCTCTGTTTAACTGTTTCACGGTCACGGTCCTATAATAGAACATGATTTTGAACTGGTATCACTAATAATAATATTGTTACGAACTATTGGCGATAGATGGCGCGATTCGTTCGATGGCACTCAAAATGTCGAAATTAGTCGATACCGGTTTTCAGTCTAAGCGCAGCGACATGCGATTGGCGGAGAACTGGCGGGGCGTGTAGAGAAAAATCTAGAAAGTCCCGCTCCTCCATACGGTAGCGCCGCCGACTAGGAAACTGTGAAATAGAATGTTGTGGAATGTTCTTTTTCTCGAAGTTTCTATCCGGGTTATAAATACCGTGGCGCTCACAAGATGGCAGACTGAGAGAGGCTAGACAGGCTAAAAAAGACTCGAATAGACAGACTCTATTGCTGAAGTCAGTTGCGTTTAAACTTTGCAAGAAAGTTGTTAGCACTATGATTAGCCTGTAAACACGTGTAAATTGCTGTTCTGTAAATAAATCTTTTTTTTTTGTCCGTCGAACCGCCTCTTGTTTTGCAATCTCGAAGTCTTGTGGAAAATTATCCGGAACAATTTGGTGTCAGAGGTGGGATAATTCAAGATCTGCATGAAGACAAGAATGATGGACATGGACGAGATTCGAGAACAGCTGAACCAGTTGATAAAATTTGTGGGCCAGATGGAGTTGGACATCGTCGAAGAGATAAAGAAATCTACCGCTGCCGTGATCAACAAGATAGAGACCACGAGCGCAGCCGTGAAAGAAGATGTCAACACCTCCATTGCTGCCGTCAGAGAGCTGAAAGATCTGAAGAGTGCCAAGAACGATCGTGGGACCGAGAAAAATGAGAAAGACAAGTCGTTGGGAACCTGGAAAAGTCACGAAAAAGGCCACCTTTGGAGCGCATGTTCAGTCGCAGCTACCGGTACGGAAGATGCGCCATGCCGAGTGTACCACGTCTCACAGATGCACGGAGGAGACCACGGACTCCACGTAAGAGGCGAGATCGATGGACTGCCGTGCAAGATGGTCATCGACACCGGAGCCAACGTGAGCATCGTCAGGGCGAACCTGGCTCGGAAATTCCAGCAACGACTTCTCTACGTACCACCATCGCTGACGCTGCAGACAGTCATGGGAGAGAAAATGACTGTGCGAGGAAAGGGATGCGGGACTGTACGGGAACAGGACGTGTTTTCTGCGCGCTCCGTCAACGTGGTTTATTATCTTTGATATTGTGTCACGACTTCGAACGTTCGGATTGCGGCCTTTGAATTTGTCTTTAGTGAACATTCATGTGTGTGCATGGGAAAAATCTCATGTTTTCGAGACCATGGCATGCAATGCTATTCCTTTGGAGTAGAGCGGTAAAGTACCACTTCTTTGAATCGCCGTAGCGAAAAAGTTCGCGTGACGACTTATGTATTTTCTGTGTTAGAATTGTCGTCGACATTTCATATTTCCCCGTGATAATTTTTTTTTTGAGGATTGATAATTATTTAGGACTGGTGAACTTAATTAAAATCTGGCAATTTTTCTGTATTGTAATTTTCATGATGCCTCGTTAATCCTTTGGCGTTTTTATTTCTTCAAATAACTTAACTGCGTATGTACGTCCATTTTGCGCTCAATGCATGTGAATAGAACCAAAAATTTGTTTTCTTATGGTGCAATTATTTTTTTGCTATGTGATTTTAGTCGCATGTTATTGATTTTTGAAAATTTCGTGAAATGTATATTGTGATGTCGCCATTTCTAAACCGCCATCTTTTTTGCATCTTGTTATCGTAGTATCAAGATAATCGATATAGCCCTAGTAATTCGTGACCATTTTCACAAGCGGGAACTTTTCTGAACAATTGCTATATAGACTGACCATATACGTGTGACATTTGTGGTACTGGGTATACGTCGATTTGTTATTCTGCACAGATCAAACTGTCACGTATTTTTTAATGAGTTTTCATGTTGACGTTCATTTAGGGGTTACCTGTATTTCATATATCATTCCCATATTTTATATATACGTATTAACTTGCATACTCCTGAACGAAATTTTTGATTTGTAAGAGATTGTTAAAAATTCATCACGTATACATATATCCTGGCATTTCTCATGTATCTTATATCGATTATGCATATTTTTCAAAAACCACATCATATTGTTGTGCTGTCCCGTATTTTGCCGCATTTTTTTCCCCCCACTCCTTTTCATTAGTCATAAGATGAGCCACAAAGTTCGTCTGGCTTATATGTTCCGACCCACTATCGTTGCAGAAGTGAACTCTGAATAATCCCAACAATTGTATCTGTAATATTGATAGATAATTGTCATAATGGCAGAGGGTGGTAAACCACCAGGAAGGTCAACAACTCCTAGTGTGGATTCAACACCGAAAAGAACAGATGATGGACGTTTCCAATTTCGAAGCAAGAGAATCAATGATTCATTTGAACTTAACTGCTACAATAAGCACTCAGCTAATTCAAAAAAATTAAAGACGACGACAAAAGCTGATAGGTTTCTGGAGATAGCATCCTCATCGGACTCAGAAGAGGATTCGCTATCCAGCTCGTTGGGCAATATGTACTCACACCTATCAAAGGAAAGTTTGAACTCTGAACGTTTAGGCAAAGATATAAATTTTGATAGGAACTCTAGTCCAAATCTACAACATAAATCTCGCTTAGATGATTCTTCAGATTTCGGGGAAAAGTCTTTTCTACAACAAAGTGCTACGGAAACCCAGATGAATAATAATATGAATATCCCAACGTTAGAAATTTTGTCGAGTTTCCTACAAAGCACGGTTTCAGAACCTGGAATAGACGATGAGGTCCGCGATCTGGTTATTAACATGATACACGAGGTGTCTCTGCAAATTCATGAAAGTAGAGACACCGAGGAACCATTTTCTAAGGGCACGTCTGATGAAGAGTGGAGTGATTATTCGTGAGAATTCGAGGACATGGAAAATTCTTCGAAGCAATCTAAATTCTTCACACGTCCTCGGGACACAGCCAGTTTCCAAGACAAGAGGAATGCTAACGGGGATATCAATCCTTCTGATCAAAATATGAGGAACTCTGCAGAAACAAGAAAAACGAATAACTTTTTACTTACTGATCCTCATACAAGTACTTCTGAAAGAGACAGGAAACGTATTAATGGTAGGCAAAGAACAAGCACCAAGAGAAAGCAAGTATTTGATAATTCTTTAACTCCAAATATTTCCAGCGAACCGGATGGAACCTCAAATCCTTCAAACAACAAAAAGCCGTCGGAGAAGGAAATACAGCGAAACTCTAACAACAGACACATGAATAGAAAAATACTTCCTGTGGATGAACTCAAAACCTCCAAAATGAGTGATGTTATCAAAGATCTGCAACAAACAGATCACCATTATACTTTGGTTTCACTTCAGCCTCTTCCTAAACCACAAAGAGTTCCCAAGAAGAAAGAGTTTAAAGCTACAACACACCGCGAAAACTCTTGCATACAAACAAGAAAGGGGAAGCACTCGGAGGATTCCATTAAGAGAGAACTGTTTAATCAAAACCTCTCCTCTTGCACCACCCAAGAAATACACCGTGAATCAATGGCAAGTTGTGATGGAATTACTTCGGAAAATACAGAACGTTTTTCAAACACCCAAGAACTTCGGAACAACGTAGTGCAGAACCCTACTAAGTTTTCTGCCACAGATCATCCTTCCATCAATCAAATTTCTGAAGATAATTTAGAACAAGTTCTAGATCTATCAGAGATCGAAGATGACCGCTTCCAAGAATTCCTAGACCGCATCTATAAAACGAATCCACCCCGTGTAGAATTGGGAACTCCCAATCTTAGATCCAATCATCGACTTTCAACTATCCAACAAATGCTGGACGGTATTCTAAGTATAGTTAATTCAACTACAGGTTCAGATCCTCGCACTCAAAAATTTAAAATTCCAAGTGCCCCTCGAAGAAGAGCCAATACATTACTTTTTGTAATCAAGGAATGGTTGGATAGCAGTGATACTGCAATGATGGATGCATATTCACAAACTACGCTGGAAGATAATTCTACCCGCCTCGAGGTCAACAACCCCCCTGCGGTGACAACACCTCATACGTCTAGAAATTTAACATCAGAAAATTCAACCAATCATGATTGCACTACAAATACAGAGGAAACATATCCAAACGAAGTGAACAATGCGAACAAAAATGTACAAAATGAAGACCAGTTTACGTTGGTTTCACGGAAAAAGAGAAGAAAAACCAGTAATAAATCTAATGTCATTACATGTAATGAAAATACGACTGATCAGTCCTTTGATAATTCTACACTTTTGGTCTACAATGTACGGAGTAAGACTTCAGCGGCTCTAGATAGAGATGATCAAAGACTGGGATTTTTAGATAATTTCCAATCACAAATATATTTGATACGGAATATTCATAGGGGCATTGCTATCGATTGTATTGACACGAAAGCTAGACAAGACATTTTGGATTTCATGGTGCAAAATCAACTTGCTGGACAACAATTTTATGTCATCCGACCCACCAGAAAGAAATGGAATGGTCGAACCGTACAAGAACAGACTGTTCCTCCATATCGAACTGAAAAATCGGGTTTTCCAAAGCAGAAAAATGCCATACCGCGGAACTTGACAAGAAATTTTTATATATCATCGAACTATTCAAGAAATCATCTTGTAGATGCTCCACATGGATACTCAAGTTCAGGGAATAAGATCTTATTGCCCACACCGTACTATCATTCATATTTCAATCGAACACCTCCAACCAGAGTAAGAACGAGAGATTCGGGGAATCGAAGTGTCTCACATAGACAAGCAGAAGAGATCCGGCAGAATAATTCAACTATGCATTATCGTCGATCGTATATCGATCGTCCGAAATGGAAAGATCCCCGTTCTCCTACATATTCCAGCTACCGAGATATGGTGGTCAGATCTTCTAACGCATACGATGGGGATCTTACTCAACGAGATAACTCTTGGCAGACCAATATCCGGTTGAATTATAACGATCAAATACCCTTCTCTCAACCTGGAAGATCATCTGTGCAACATTCGTCTAGTCTTGACCAGCCAACTTGGACCCGCTCTGTAACTGTAACCAAAAAAAATAGAAATACTTTGGACACATTGGAATCAAGTCGCGCGAACAACATTAGAGCACTTTTTGTCAGCAATCAAGATCCGAAATTCACTGTGGAAAATCTGGTACAACAACTTGAATATGCCAGATTGACGAGCTTCATCGAACAAATTTTTAGAGATAGTCTCGGAATCTCGATCATCTGTAATTCCACCTCTGGACACCAATTTTTGACCAAAGAAATTTCCAGAAATTTTAAACTCAAGCTTCATCTCTCTATTGTTGATTATCAATAACCACATAAAGGTCATTTCAATCCCACTCATCGACTTGGTAAAATGTCGAATGTTTATGCAATGAATATAGACTGTCAAAACAAATCTCACAATTCACGAAGAACTCCCGTCATCGTATCATCTTCCTACACAAAGACAACCTGTGTCAATTCTGTAAATGAACACAGGACTCAAACCCAATTCGTCAGGTTGCTACAGTTCAACGCAGACAGGACCAGAGCGGCCATGACGCAACTGAAAGAATACGTTGATAAGAACAAAACAGATATAATACTCTTGCAAGAACCGTATCTGAAAAGCGCCACAACGAACGGACAATCGTCAAAAGAAATCGGAAGTGTCCCGCAACAATGGCTGAAATGGGAATCTAGGAATAAAAAAGCTGCTATTCTCGTACCAAATAGAAATCTGTCCCATATGACATTTTTCATCGGTGAAAATCTGGTTGCTGTAAAAATCTCATTGCGAGAGGAAGAACTTGTCCTAACAAGTGCATATGCCTCCCCTAAGTCTAACATCTTATAGCACGATTGAAAACAGTATATAACAAACAGAAAGCAAACTACATTAGAGCCATCAACGATGCCAGGAAATCATCCTGGAAAAAAGTTTGTGAGCAAGCAAAAGAGCCCTTTAGTAAGCCGTTCAAAGTTATCACGAACAAGAACCGCATTCAACCTCAAATCCCCGGAAACGGCAACCTTGGGGATATCACCATGCTTGAAGCAGCACAGTCCCAACTAGATGCCATCTTTCCCCGGGACTCCGAATCCCACGGTCGATGTGCTGATTTTCCAAGACTGAATGAAACATCCTCACGGCATCAGGATGAACCACCGTTCACTGCAAAAGAGATAAAGAGGGCGCTTCATTCGCTAAATAACAGCAAAGCACCTGGCCCCGACGGTATAAACAATCCTATACTGAAAACAATATACGAGACATCGCCAGAATTCCTTCAAACTCTCTTCAACCTTTGCCTTCAGTTTCGCAGAATACCTTCGACTCTGAAGAATGGGCAGGTAATACTTCTACTAAAACCGGGAAGGGACCCTATGCTGACCAATTCGTACCAACCAGTAACTTTGCTGAACACAACCGGAAAGCTTTTAGATAAACTCGTTACACAACGTGCCACATTCCATCTGGAGAGCACCAACTACATGAATCCCAACCAACACGGATTCCGGAAGGGCTATTCAGTTGACACAGCACTTTCGCAGGTCACCGACAATATAAAGAACAAAAGGAAATCAGAGCATAACATCGTACTTATATCGTTGGACATACGAGGGGCATTCAACAACATCAGGCACTCATCTATAAAGGAAGCCCTCCGTAAGACCCCAACTCCATTGAACCTCCAATACCTCATATTCTACAATATTACCAACCGGCGGATTGCCCTGCACACGAACAGCGGTGAAGTTTCAACGGTGCAAACAATGGGGTGCCCCCAAGGGTCATGCAGTGGCCCCTTGCTGTGGAATCTCATTGCTAACGATCTGCTGAATCAGAGCTGGAATGAAAACATAGAATGTCAGGCATATGCTGACGACTTTCTCTTGATAATCAGCGGCATCACAATCACTGAAGTGACGAAACGATCACATGCAGCAGCAGCGATCGTTGAAAAATGGCTTGATCACCACCATCTCTCAATAGATTTGGATAAAACAAAATACCTATGGTTCTCGAAACACAAAACTCGGCCATCCATAAGGATAAACAACAAGCCTATCAAACGGGTAAACCACTTGAAGTATCTAGGTGTCACCTTCGACAGCGAACTCAACTGGGCAGAGCACATTAGACTGATGAAAACAAAGGCAGACGCCAAGTTGCTCAACCTAAAACGCATCGCAGGTAATAATTGGGGGTATTCCCCAAAATTCAGGAACATGCTCTACAAAGCGGTCGTTCTCAGATCTATAGCACACGGCGCAGTTGCATGGTTTGACACACCAACAGTTCGGATGAAGAAGAAACTTGAGTCCATGCAGCGAAGATTTTTGCTCTATGTAACAGGGGCCAACAATACCACAGCAAACAGTGCTCTTCATGTCATAACGGGTAATGCGCCCATTGCCTTGCAACTCAAATATGAATTACAGTGCGTCAAGCTCAAGCTCAGGCTCAACAAGTTAGTAACCATAGGAGAGACCACGCTTAGCCCCAACATAGTTGAAAATAAAGCAATAGGGTGGATTCTTCATCCGGCTATCAATATTCTAGACAAACAGACCATCTTTAGGGAGACGAACAACTCCGGGACGTATACCATATTCACGGATGGTTCCAAAACGGATAAAGGGGTAGGTTCAGCTCTTGTGGTTTATAAAAATAACGAAGAAATGGAAACATGGAACAGCAAACTGCGGGACACAAATTCAGTCTTTCAGGCTGAGCTGAGAGCAATTTGCAAGGCCGTAGAAATCGCTCAATCACTAAAGTGCACGATAGTAATCAAGTCAGATAGCTTATCTTCCATCAAAGCAATCAGCAACCCTCTTTCAACGCACCCAATGGCCAGAGAATTGAGACAGCAACTTCTTACGAACAGCCACATCAGTATAGAGTGGGTCAAGGCTCATAATAATAACGTTGGCAATGAAAGGGCCGACCGGCTTGCGAAGGAGGCCACACGACTGCAACATGAGGATAGCTCCATTTTGCCGCCGAGGTCATGGGCCAAACGAATCCTCCAGCAAGACCTGCTCTCATGGCAAGAGAGATGGACACATGCAATTACTGGAAGGTCCACCTTAGCTGTACGACAAAGGGTAAATCTCAAAAACCATCCGTGGAGACGAAGCAACACTTTGTTCGTAACTGAACATTTCAGGCGTACCTACACCGATTCCGCATTGTTCCCACTATAACGTGTGTATGCGGACAAAAGGGAGATCTCAGACACTACATGACGGAGTGCGTGACTACATCGTCCTATCACGTCAAAGTACGAACTGAAGATCGCTCAGGAAGTTGGAAGAAAGTCCTTCTCAATAATCCCATTGAGTGCAACAAAATACATGATATGATGACTTTTTTAGAACAACACGACGACCTCCTCATCAGAAGGTAGAGGGACTCGCTTGAGGATTCCGAAGACGAGCCCTACGACGCCGAACCACGTCAAGCGAGATATTATACACGACCGCAGCGAAGAAAGGAAGTTGAAAATATGGCAAGCACCCGTGGTGAACAGTGATCTGTGTCGTGACTTTTCGCGCGCGTGTGTATGTTGGTATACTGTGATATAGCGCGCTGCTTTGGTGAATGCTTGCTGGATTCTGGTTGACGGGCTGGACTGATTTGCGCAAGTATTTTTCAGCCAGTGAATGTAATACTGAAAAGTTGTACAACGCTGTATTTTTGTAGCTGTTATTAGTATTATTTTCTTCTTCTTCATATGCAAGAATGTAAACCTCAGGGGCACTAAATGTCTGCTCGCGAAATGTTAATGGTGCTTCCTGGGGTAAAATAGGTGTTTGTTTGTGTGTGTTCCCCCCCCTTCACAATCGAGTCCGATATCAGGCTCTCCGAGACCGTCCATCCCTTTGGGAAAGAGCGCAAACCATCCCAAGATGGTCTCTCTGGGCGGTCAGCGGTCATGTCTGTCTGTCTGTCTGTGCGAGGAAAGTTGAGAGTCTCATTGAAGTTCACCACGGTCACCTACCCACACACCGGTCTTCGTGGCAGACATAAGGGATCCGTGCATCATCGGAGTGGACTTCTTCAGGAAACTCGGATTTTCCTTGGACATGAGGAATGACCAGCTGCACACGCCGAAGGAGCGTATCGCCATGCTCGGATGTGGTCGTGACGATGTACCTCCAAGGAAAGTGATAGACATTCCAAAGGCGGATAAAGAGTGCATCGTCGCCGATGCAGAGAAGACCAATGGCAGGACCGGAACTGTGCTCTCACGAGGGTCAGATGGCATGAAGAGGGCGATCCAGCCTCGTAAAGAAAAAGCGCATGGAAATGCCGACGCCCTGACAAGAGGACCGGGTACACAGAACCGTGGTCGTTGCATCAAGGCGGAAGAAAAGTGCGGACCGACGAACCCTGTAGTGAGACGGATAACATCTCAAGTCTTACGTAACGATCCTTGGAGCGACAAGAACACCAGGAAGGATCAGCTAGAAGATCCCGACATATGACCGAACATGGAGTTGAAGAAATCCACCGGGGACGAAAGCCCGACCAGTGGACATTTCGGCGTGATTAAGACACTCCAAAAGGTCCGTGAACGGTTCTGTTGGGACAAATCCAGGACCGATGTGCACGAGTGGTGCAAGAATTGCGACGCCTGCGCCGCCCGCAAAGGAATCGCCCCGAACATCCTGCGACCGTTGCCGAGGACCGTCCACGAGAGCACCGGATACTCGTCATCGCTGATGAGAGAGGACCTTCGCCAGCCAGGTGATCTGATGTTCCGGCGACCGATAGATGCTGCTCTTCCACCGGAGGAACACGTCCAGAAACTCCAGGAGCGCCTCGAGGACATGCATCGAATCGCCAGACACAGGATCAGCATCGGCTCTGGAAAGATTAAGAACTGCTTCGATGCGAGGGCCACGTCTCATGACTTCAAGGAAGGGGAACTCGTCTGACTGTGGAACCCTAAGCGCCGGAAAGGACTATGCCCGAGACTTCAGACGTCATGGGAAGGACCTTACAGAGTCGTGAAGAGGCTGAACGACGTCATAGCTCGGATCCAGAAGGCGCCATCCTCGAAGTGTAAGGTGGTCCACTTCAACAGACTGGCCTCTTACCACAGTGACAACCCGCCGATTTAAGCACTGAATTGTCGGGACGAACAATTCTAAGAGAGGGGCAATGTTACGTACTATCGACGATAGATGGCGCTCAAAATGTCGAAATTAGTCGATACCGGTTTCGGTCTAAGCGCAGCGACATGCGATTGGCGAAGAACTGGCGGGCGTGTAGAGAAAAATCTAGAAAGTCCCGCCCCTCCATACGGTAGCGCCGCCAACTAGGAAACTGTGAAATAGAATGTTGTGGAATGTTCTTTTTCTCGAAGTTTCTATCCGGGTTATAAATACCGTGGTGCTCACAAGATGGCAGACTGAGAGAGGCTAGACAGGCTAAAAGAGACTCGAATAGACAGACTCTATTGCTGAAGTCAGTTGCGTTTAAACTTTGCAAGAAAGTTGTTAGCTCTCTGATTAGCCTGTAAATTGGTGTTCTGTAAATAAATCTGTCTTTTTTTTTTTTTTTTTTTTTGTCCGTCGAACCGCTTCTTGTTTTGCAATCTCGAAGTCTTGTGGAAAATTATCCGGAACAATATTTTGGGCTTGGCCAGTCACTATTTAGTTCATGGGTCAAGGCCGCAGCGAGGGGGGAACTTGGGAGACCAGATCCCCCAAAATGTGAGAAAATGACTGAAAAAAGGGGGAAAAGATGGTCCAATCTATTGTTCTATCACTTCATCTCCCCCCCCCCAAATGAGAGTGGTTCCATCCGAACGAAATTTCTGGCTACTGGCTTGCCATGGGCGTTCTAAATCCCCAACTTTAACGTTCTTGCTCTTCACTTTACATAGTCCATAGAGCAGGGGTGGCCAACAGCTAGCTCGCGGGCAGCCAAAATAACTTTTATATTTTTTTTTACATTAGTTTCGAATGACGAAATTGTGTTTAATATAGAAAAAAAATGTTTCTGATTTGAAAAAACAATCTATTTTCATCACACAAACCCTCTTTAAATACACAGGTCATTGATTTTGAAAACCTACTGTGAGAGTTAGGGAAGTAGCAGTAGCAGATTTTCTAATGCAATCATCGGAGGTCAGTGATGACCTCGATGTGATGTCTCGACAAGCAAAATATCCCTCAAAAAAAAAAAAAATTTCAAGTTTTTCCATGAAAATTCAAAACTAATGGGCTGTTGTCTATTAATGAAAATAATCTTTCAAGTATTTCGCTGGGAAAAAAGCAAAGTAGAAAAGCATTGCACGAAATTCAGAAAAGCAAATTATTTTGTTTGTTTAATGAACTTTAAAAGTTTTATGAAGTAACGTTCTCCACTCTAGTTAGAACATTAACACTCATAATTTGCTGAAAGAAAGATGAATAAGTTTTCTAGACAATCAAGAAATTGCATTCAACAAAACTAAAAAAATGCGCGAAGCATATAAAAAAGATTTGGCTGAACTGCGAGCAACTGACAACACACATTAGCTCGAGGAATAAACAACCCCAACCAGAACAATCTCAGAAAAAGATTAAGTTTCACCCACGTTTGAAAAATCGGGGAAAAGAGATCAACAAAACATTTCTATCGTGAAGTGCTTGGAAAAAGTTTCGCAACTATGAAGAAAGCGTAGTCTAAAATCTAGCTATTAGTGGAAAGTTTTCCAAGACCACGCATAAAGGATTTACCGACTTTGCTGAATCTAATGAGTTGTGGATAGAATCAAATGGAAAAATGTTGGGGATGACAAGTCCAGTTTTATGGACTTGAAGAGTGGATCTCTCGACTTTGAAGGGAAAAAACTCTGGAAGAATTCTAGCCACTGAGGACTTAGCCAGAAGCAGGCCGGCAGAGTTCACCACCGAAGTACTAACTAATACACGTCTAATCATGATGACGGGGCCCGTCCTTTTTCCCGGAGATGGATGATGATTCCGCGGCCAGCTCCAACTCAACATATCACATGTTCGAATTTGCGAAGTCCTGTCTGAAGGATATTATGAAGTGCTACTCAAAGAATAAAAAAAACAGTCCTGGATAAATTCCTCACTGAAGCCGGGCATATTCTCGTCGATTAATATGACTTTGAGCCAAGAGTTGCCTTTGAATACTAAGAACTTTATCTCAGAAATGTTTCTTCTCAACATTTTTTGGAACTCTCATAATTTGTAATTTCCCGATTTTGACAATATTTCTCATGCACAAATACATACTTACTAACGTATATTAAATACACCTTCCTAGGCTGTTAACTATATATAGTCCGTCTGTAATCCTACCATCAGCCCCAAGGACTGGGCATGGGAGCAAAAATTCCAAACTGGTCTGGTAAGATCAGATTCAAATTTTCCACGCTGCAGTTTCTATTTACGCAGTTTCCTTCTGCGCTGATTTCACTGTCTGAGAGAATATATAAATACCATATATACTCGTGTATAAGCCGAGTTTTTTTGTGGAAAAATTCGTTCAAGTGGGGAGGGGGGGGGTCGGCTTATACTCGGGTTAGTTTATGAAAAAATATCGACCCTACAATCAGTAGTCATTTTTGTAGCAGTGTTCGAGGAACCAGCATTATTGGTATGGGATATGTTCAAACCCCATAAAACCGATAATGTCAAAGCCTAGCAAAGGAATCGAAAACATCATTGGCTTTGATACCAGGTGGGCTAACATAGATTTTACAACCTTTAGATGTGAGCATTAACAAAGCCTTTCAAAGGCTATTTGAGGCATTTGTGGATCGAATGGACCAGTTCCGATGATAAAGAAACCACAAAAAGTGGTGCCTTGAAGAAACCTGACATTGGCCTAGTGTGTCAATGGGTACATGAGAGTGGAGTTCTGTTTCCAGCGAAATTATCATCCGATCCTTCCAAAAGTGTTGCATCAGCAATGCGATGGACGGAACTGAAGATGATATCCTTTTTGAAAGTCACAATGGCGATGAGACAGTCCAGATGAAGATAAAAACGAAGATGCCGCACCCTATGATGATCTGATGGATTACGATGAGCTTAGAGACTCAGAAGAAATGGATTAAAAAGTTTGAATCATTTTCTATTGTAAATTTCCACACACACACACACATAAGCTATTCATTTTGCACGAAAATATAAGAATTTTTTTCTCTGAAATATATGCACGGGTTTTCAATCTATTGCGGTTTTGTTGGTCCTGAAGTGGGGGGGGGGGTCGGCTAATACACGAGTATATACGGTACTTGTTCCCAAAAAATGAAGAGTTCAGTTAATAATTCATTAATAATCATTTATAATTAGTATTTAATTAAATGAGGAGTTTAGTTGATAAATTCCGTCAAAATGTTTGCGTTCTGCGATGCCATAGCAAGCAATCAACTCGGTGCGGCTTATATGCTATGCCAGAGTTCTATCCCTTTGTGCATGCGCGGCTTATATAGCGGTGTTTTGTCCCTGGTGCGGCTCGCGACACTGCGTCTGACTATTATTTTGGCCCTCGAACAGAGAGAGAAGTTGACCACCCCTGCCGTAGGGAAAGCACGATTCCTTTATTTTCAAAAGTGTAAAGAAAAAAAAAGTTCACCTCGTAGGCACTGGTTATTTCCAAGCCGAAATAGACCGGCGTGTAGATGAATATGCAGATGATGAGAGCGAGGAGGAAGCCCAGAGGATACCAAAACAAAGGCGATCCGTACAAGTAGATCTCCCCGGGGAATCCCAAGGTGCCGACAGCTGTCTGGGTCGTCGCCGTGAGCGACACGACAACTGGTAATATCGCCATGTCTCGTCCCGCCATAAGATATTCAGTAGCAGTCTTCTGTTTGCCACCCGTAAACCTGAAGAAGACTCCGATGACCATCGAAACGGTTAACATGGTGACCACGACTAAATAATCCCATGCTTGGAAGATTTGCCGTTCTTCTGTCATCTCTTGGTCTGGAAGAGAAGAGGAAAATATTTTTTAAATTAGAAATTACTCTTCCTTTCACAAAATACGGTAACTAGGGCATTTACAGGAAAGTGGGGAAAACGAAGATATCAAAGCAATAATTTTTATTACTCCCTCTTTGATATACATATACAGTAAAACCTTGATAAGTCGTCACCTCATGCTATCGAAAAATTATGACGGATTAAGTGGAGTGACGACTAAAGCGAAGTGCCATCAGTTTCAATTTGCAGTATTGTGAAAATCATAAATTTGAAATACAACATTTATTAAAATATGAATCCAATTTACAATATTAATAAAATTTATAGATCGCAAAAGAAAAAATAGAAATTTGTTAACTTTTTTGAGCTCTTATTACTTAATTTACTATGGTAAAATAAACTGGTACACTTTGATTGGTAAAATATCCTGGTACACTTTGATTGGTAAAATATCCTGGTACACTTTGATTTATACTAGTAATTTTTAACTCAGAGTACCTGTTAGAATAGTTGGCTTTTCTTCGCAACAGAATTATCGCACATTAGTTTTACAAATACATGAAATTTAAAATTTTAGTGTTTTAATTCTTCATCAGTAGTTCATGATACCACTACAAGATAATCTCGAACACAGGATCCATTTTTATCTTGGGGGGGGGGGGGGCATGGGAAGGGAAAAATAAGCATCAAAAGACCTCAACTTTGGAAAGAATGTCTGGTTTTTAAACAAAGATATTTTGTTTAAATTTGAAGCCCTAAATTAGTGGGGCCCAGGCAGAAATCAGATCTAGCTTGAACAGTCCCTTACGTTTCAAAAACCTTGGTCCGCAAATGAACTTCCCCAGCGTAACTTTCGTTACTTAAACTGTTTCGTTTTGTTACATAGGCTTTTATGGTGACTTAAGCATATGGCAATGCTGTTAACACAAGCTCTGTTTTTAAAGGAAACCATAAAAACAATCTGTTCCTCTCTCTGAAACTTTTCCACAGTGACGAGTTAACCAAAATTAGCGAGTAAATGAGGATTTAATAACATTGTTGTCTATAAAAGCTGGAAAGGCCTATAAAAAAACGACTTAAGCGGAGTGACGACTTGACGAGGTTTTACTGTATATATTCAATTCTGTTCTCTGTATACTTTAGCACAAACACACACACGGGTTACCTGAAATTAGAGGAAATCGACATCTCACGCATACGCCAATATCTACTTATAACCGACACACAAGTGACTGTTAAACTGCGGTTAATGAATTAATTGTCCTAGGGCTGGAGATCCTTGACCTTTTGTGTTTCACGGACCCTTTACAGGAGGTCTCTCCAGCCGATATTTAGTTATGTTTTCCGGACACTTCAAAAAATACGAACTAACGAAACCATAATTTGAAATTTCATTTCTTTCGTAAAACATTAACTAGATTGTTCCATTTCAGACAAAATCACTTACTTTTCACAAAATTGTGGATCATTTTCACAGGGCCACAATGACATGCGCGGTTATCCGGGGCAAGCATGCATTTTGGCGCCCCCTTTTAATATTGAAAAAGAGATGAAAGGATAACATTTGCGCACCTCTCTGGCTTGGAGTTCGGGGCATCAGTCAGTGCCGTCTTAACGCATGGGCCCACCCGGAGGCCTCAAGAGAAGAAAGGCCTCACAAAAATGAGATCCGGTTGAATTTTTCTAGGATTCACCTGCTTGAGCCTCCTGAAAACCAATTGGCCCGAGGGACCATAATAGTCTTGAGACGGTCCTGGCATCAGTCCCACCTGCTTCTCCCTAGTTGCGGCCCTGGTGCCGATGTACAGGGTGTTAAGCGGGGCGGGATAGCAAGTTCGGAGGGGCGGCAAATTTTAGTAATTCGTGATAAAGAACTTTAAATTCTATCGTGAAAAAAGGCAAAACAATTCGGATAGCCAGCACGTGGCAAAGCCATAAATCTGTGTCTGCAAACGGATTTAGCAAGAAGTATTTAAATGATTTCGTAAGAAGGACATTACGTTCCCTTCGTGTCATCGCACCATCTGGAGAAAATCATCTTCTGATAACTGATGGGGAAAAATGATAAACGAAGAAGTTTTTTCGTTACTACGGTTCTTTGTGTTCATCAGAACGAATCCGCTAATGATCCATTGATGGATCTTCTTAGTATTATTATACAGTGCTATATCATGATTGAATAAATTAATTTTTTTTTAAATAAAAGAAAATATCATATGGGGGGGGGGGGGGGAAGAGAGCCCAGTAGTTGTCGAATTTTTTTGTTAGCCAATGGCCCTTTGCACCATATTTTCTTCTCGTGCTGCCCCCCCCCCCCCCCATCTTTCCCGAGGACCTTCTACCCTCATCCAAGAGCGAGACTCTTTCTCATTGTTCAATTGAATTTAGTCAAAGCGAAATTTATTGCACAAATATATATTAAAAAAAGGTTGGCCGCTTGAACTCCCTGGAACAGGTGCGGATCCGAAAGGAAGGGGGGGGGGTTCGATCCCTCGCTAACACCGAATACGTCTGTATATAATATATTATATGAGACGCTGCAATCAATTATTTTCATGAGGTTTTCTTTTTATACCATTTTTGACTAACGTTGCGTTTGTGCGATGCTTTGTTTAATATTTTTTTCACATAAAAATGTTTTCATGAAATGAACAGTTTTGGGAACTAA
The DNA here is from genome assembly GCF_987345545.1 of Pholcus phalangioides. Classification (NCBI taxonomy): domain Eukaryota; kingdom Metazoa; phylum Arthropoda; class Arachnida; order Araneae; family Pholcidae; genus Pholcus; species Pholcus phalangioides. The sequence continues at coordinate 12,594,436 of NW_028301597.1, read as the reverse complement.
AAGTAAAGGAGTGTTTTATGAGTGTTTTTTAAAATTTGTTAACAATGAAATTTGATTTTTTAGAGTTTTTAAAACATGAAATTCTCAAATTTCATTCCGATTTTCTATCTGAATTTTTTTTTCCTGACCATCAACAGAAATAATTTTTCCCTAATTTTTTTTTGTCACATGGGGTTTCGCGCCAAAATGTTCTTGAGCTCGCCATGGATTTTTGATGAAGGTAACCAATATTTTTTCTAATTTAAAAATTTTAAACAAATATACATTGGTTCAAAACGGTATTTTTTCAGTATCTTTTTCGAAATCATAAAAAAATTTGAAATATTCTATATAAATGATCATCAGAAACCTCCGATGTATGGGAACTATATTTTGCGGCGAAGGAAAACATTCTCTACCTTTCTTTCACTGCAAAGTTAACCTGCAACAAACTATAGATAGGAAGAAATTGCGGGAAAAAATATATATGCATTTTTTGTTTGAAATTTAATTAATATGTGTACAAACTATAATTAATATGTATACGTGTATATATTTTATATATATACATACACTTGTATATATATATATATACTAGGGGGGCTCTGCCCCCCTGCCGCCTTTGGCGGCCAACCCCCCCCCCCCCACTTCTCTCCCGGACATATCTTGTTTATTTCGTCCCACTTCATCAGCGTGCTATGGAAAAGGGGAAAGGGACGTGTGAAAGCACCAGCCTACTGAAGAAGCGAATTTTAATGAAAATAATAATAAAGCAACAAAAAACAAATGAGATTCATCAAGTATCCCCAGAAAACTTCCCCATGGGGGTCCCCAGATTCAATTCACTGAATTTCAGTGGGGCCCCACACTGGATATATCTTGGGCTACCGATGTGTTGCAAATTTTACAATGTTAAACCACAAAAATCAATGAGATACATTCAGGGGCACCGAATTACAACCTGCCAACATTTCCATGAAGCCCTGACCTGCAAGCTTGTCGGACACCCCCCTGTGAGAATTTTTCATTTTTATCAATTTTACAACGAATAAAATCCAGGGCTCCACATCCAGTAGCGGGGACACAATACGCAGATTTTTAGTGGGGCCCCAGACTGGCTATATCTCGGGTTTCGGCTGTGGCAAATTCTACAACAGAAAAGAATGAGATTCATCCAGGGCCCCCAAAATGAAACCTGTAAACATGGGGCCCCCGACTTGGAAGCTTGTCGGTCATCCCCCGGTGCGAGTGCCATGAAAAATTTTCATTTGTATTCGTTTTACCAACGAATAAAATCCAGGGCCCCCAACCAATTACCCGGGACACCAATTCGCATACTTTTGGTGGGGCCCCAGACTGGCTTTATCTCGGGCTTCGGCTGTTGCAAATTCTACAACAGAAAAGAATGAGATTCATCCAGGGCCCCCAAAATCAAACCTGTAAACATGGGGCCCCCCAACTTGGAAGCTTGTCGGTCATCCCCCGGTGCGAGTGCCATGAAAAATTTTCATTTGTATTCGTTTTACCAACAAATAAAATCCAGGGCACCCAAAATGAAACCTGTAAACATGGGCCCCGACTTGGAAGCTTGTCGGTCTTCCCCCGGAGCGAGTACCATGAAAAATTTTCATTTGTATTCGTTTTACCAACGAATAAAATCCAGGACCCCCCCAACCAATTACCCGGGACACCAATTCGCATACTTTTGGTGGGGCCCCAGACTGGATATATCTTTTGCTTCCGCTATCGAAATTTTTCAACGTTAAAGCAGCAAGAAAACAATGAGATCCATCAAGGGCCCCTGGAAATGAAAACTTTTTACTTATACGTGAAATCTTCCCCGGGTACCCCGACCCTGTGTTGGGGGCACTGCTGTTGTGTGTGTATATTATACATATATATACCTCTCGGCATGGACCTCCCCCCCCACACAAAAGAGGGCTGACAGGGGCCACAACGATTCTTATCACTTTTTGATTTTTCACACTATAAATCAATCACAGAGGGGCCCCTGAAAAGCTGGTTTGGGGGCTCGAAATCTAAATTCCAGCCTAAGGGCTCTGCTGTAGGATGTAGGAGCCTCTTGGTACATGCACATAACATGGTCCCGATGGGTCAAATGGGTCCCGATATGTGAATATCGACCGTTCAAATTGCGAAACCTTCCCGATATCGTAGAAAAAAACCGAATCTGTAAAAACTCTACCTTGAATATCCAGTTTTGTCATCTAGCTGCTACGCGGTGGTCACCGTTTCGCATCGCGAAAATCACAAGTGTGTACGCAGAATCGGCTTTTTTGGAGGGGCACAAGGATCTAATTCTTCACAGATAATATAAAAGAAATTATTTTATTCCAATATTTTAATCTCCGGGTGGGGGGGAGGAAGACGCCCCTTATAACCTCTCCCAAATTTTGCTTTTGGTGAGAATCCGTGTTTGGAACTTGCGATTGCGCAATGCTAATCGACTAAAAATGTGATGTTCTAAAGATTTCAAATTTTGAGTAGGCTATTCCTTTGAAAAAAACTTCTGGTTGCCACGGCAATCACACAGACCTACAACACAAAACTTCAAATGCACGCATTACCCGTTTGCAGGATAGATGCAGGAGCTGCAACTGGGAGGGGCAGGCGGGCCTAGTGTCCTGGGCTCTGGACTGGGGGGCACCAAATTCACCCTTTATAACTGCTTCTACATTACATGGGCGTGCCAAAATGTGTACTTGCCCCTTTGAGAAAGTATCTAGTTGCGGTGCTAGATAGATGGCACCACCTACTGAACACAAAACACGCCAAATGCTGGGGGCACACACATAAGCACGCTGTTAAGTTCTCCAACACAAATCGGGTGTAGCTACCATATTCAGGTGTGCAAATATGTGGCAGTTAAATGGCGACAGATCAGAATGGTGGACCATCAGGAAAGGGAAATAAAATCATTTCACCGGGAAATCCAAAGTGTGAATAGGAAATGAGAAGATAAGTGTCAGAGAGGAGAGAAAGAATCTGATTTGCTTTAAATTTGATCAGAAGATACTGAAAATGCTAAGATATTTTTAACAAAATGTAAAATCAATCAGAAAGGAATTTATACATTGATTATTAGTAAATAGATAAATGAGTGCCTTCAACTGTTAATTAAAGTGGATCCTGCTTATAACGTTTTTCAAAAACCATCATAAAAAACGCTATAAATAGTAAAACACTTTAAACAGGAAATCGCAATTAGAATTACTTATTGTTAGGACAATGAAAATAAGTTGTACTAAGTGGAAAAACATTCTGAATGGGAGAAACGTTATAAGCGGGATCAACTGTATGTTTGTTTTAGATTTATTACATGTGCGGAATTCCATACGTTAAATTCTCAGTGCTAATGAGCTTCTTTGAAAGTTTTTCCTACTAGTAGACAATGAAAGTAAATGAACCTTTTTGGATAGAACATGTTTTTAGAAATGAATTATACTTGATTCACAGATACCTTCTTCTCTTACCCAGAACATGACCCACCACTCGGTCTCAACGAAGAGATATAAGCAGGTGATCAAAGACCTGGGCCATGCTAGAAAAAATTCATAGAGATACCAGTGAATTATGGGGGGGGGGGGGGCATAATTTTTTTTCAATATAAATTTTTTTTGAGAGGGACCCACTTTCACTCATAAAGGACCCAGATTTTTTCACCCTAATAAGTGGTCACTCCGGTTAACTCGTCATTTTTCTTCAGGCCCTTCCAGCTCTTATAGGCAACTATGTTATTAAACCCTCGTTTACTCGTCGCTAATTTCGGTTGACTCGTCACTATGAAAAAGTTTGAGAAAGAGGAACAGATTATTTTTATGGTTCTCATTAAAAAAAAAGCTTGTTAACAGCATTGCCATATACTTAAAAGTCACCAAAAAATCCTATATACCCAAACGGAACAGTTTAAGTAACGAAAGTTACGCTGGAGAAGTTCATTTGCCGACTAAAGTTTTTGCAACGTTAGGGACTGTTCGAGCTAGATCTCATTCCTACATGGGATCTACTGGAGAAACCGCGAGACACCCATGCTCTGTCGCATGTAGCAACGTAAGCACTTCGGCTCTCTCCCCCTCCCCCCCACGGGGGGACCAGGGCATCTCCGGCAAAACCAAAATTTATTGATACGTCAAAGATTACATACAGTGCAAGGCAAACAAAAATTATGTAAATCGAAAAATCAAATTAATCAGGTTAAAGTCAAAGTGCAACGCTTGCACGGATAATAAATAATCATAGAAAGCATGGACTTGACTAATTTAGGGCTTGAAATTTAAACGAAATATCTTTTTTGAAAAAAATTAGACATTCTTTCCAAAGTTGAGGACTTCTGTTTACTTTTCCCTGCCCAGGGCCCCTCCACCAAGTCAAAAGTGTTCAAGATTACTTTGTAGTTGTATCATGAACTACTGATGAAGAATTAAAACACTAAAATTAAATTTGATGTATATGTAAAATTGATTTGCAATAGAGAGTTCTATTATGAAGAAAAGCTATTTATTCTAACAGTTGCTCAGTTAGTCTAAATTAAAAATTACTAGTATAAATCAAAGTGTACAAGTTCATTTCACCACAATAATTTAAGTAATAAGAGATAAAAAAAAATATAAAAAATTGCTATTATTTTTTCTTTCGCAAACTATAATTCTTATTAATATTGTTATTTTGATTCATACTTTAATAAACGTCTCATTACTTTAAATTTATACGACTTTCACAACATTGCACATTGAAACTGACGTCACTCCGCTTACGCCGTCATAATTTTTCGGTAACTTGAGGTGACGACTTATCGAGGTTTTACTGTATATATATATATATACTAGGGGGGCTCTGCCCCCCTGCCGCCTTTGGCGGCCAACCCCCCCCCCCACCCCCCACCACTTCTCTCCCGGACATATCTTGTTTATTTCGTCCCACTTCATCAGCGTGCTATGGAAAAGGGGAAAGGCACGTGTGAAAGCACCAGCCTACTGAAGAAGCGAATTTTAATGAAAATAATAATAAAGCAACAAAAAACAAATGAGATTCATCAAGTATCCCCAGAAAACTTCCCCATGGGGGTCCCCAGATTCAATTCGCTGAATTTTAGTGGGGCCCCACACTGGATATATCTTGGGCTACCGATGTGTTGCAAATTTTACAATGTTAAACCACAAAAATCAATGAGATACATTCAGGGGCACCGAATTACAACCTGCCAACATTTCCATGAAGCCCTGACCTGCAAGCTTGTCGGACACCCCCCTGTGAGAATTTTTCATTTTTATCAATTTTACAACGAATAAAATCCAGGGCCCCACATCCAGTAGCGGGGACACAATACGCAGATTTTTAGTGGGGCCCCAGACTAGCTATATCTCGGGTTTCGGCTGTGGCAAATTCTACAACAGAAAAGAATGAGATTCATCCAGGGCCCCCAAAATCAAACCTGTAAACATGGGGCCCCCGACTTGGAAGCTTGTCGGTCATCCCCCGGAGCGAGTGCCATGAAAAATTTCCATCAACGAATAAAATCCAGGGCCCTCAACCAAGGGCCCCTGGAAATGAAAACTTTTTACTTATACGTGAAATCTTCCCCGGGTACCCCGACCCTGTGTTGGGAGCACTGCTGTTGTGTGTGTATATTATACATATATATACCTCTCGGCATGGACCTCCCCCCCACAAAAGAAGGGCTGACAGGGGCCACAACGATTCTTATCACTTTTTGATTTTTCACACTATAAATTAATCACAGAGGGGCCCCCTGAAAAGCTGGTTTGGGGGCTCGAAATCTAAATTCCAGCCTAAGGGCTCTGCTGTAGGATGTAGGAGCCTCTTGGTACATGCACATAACATGGTCCCGATGGGTCAAATGGGTCCCGATATGTGAATATCGACCCAATATCGATATATGAATATGAATGTACGATATATGAATTTGAATATCGATATATGAATCGAACCCACTTCCGTAACAGATTTCCGTCACTCAAAAATTTCACCCACTTCCGTCACTCGGTTGCTTAGCAACAGGCCCTTTTCGAGTTTGTTTGTGATTTTATATTATAGAATAGATATACATACACATACCACCATTTTTAGTGTATTTTCAAAAACCAGGAGAGGGGGGGGGGCAACGTCCACCCCAAATGACGGACCTGGTCTCATAAATGCGAAAGTCATAACTGGGAGACATAAATGGGATCTCACCGAGGCCGGGATACCCTTACACACAAGTGGAATTTGCAGGCATTTACGCACAACCGAGCCCCTCTTGGCCCCATTATTTTTCCCCCTTACCCTTCTTTCATTTATTTCCTTCCTAAAGTTATGAGGACTGCTTTTGTATTTAATTGTTTAAATTCAACTAACTTCGCCCAAAAAATGCAATTTTTTTTTAGTATTTCATCTCAAACTATTTTTTTTCGTGTATATACAAGGTGCATAGGTAACAAGGTGTATGAACCCAGTTACAAAGTTGTTGCCATGTCTCTTTTGATGCCAACAAAAAAAATTCCATGTCTCTAAGTGCAATATTCACTGAGATATTCAAATTCAATAAGCAGGAAAGTTGGTAAAAAAACAGCGTTAAACACGGGTAAAACGGTTTACCGTTTACTGAGTACTAAAACGACATATCCGAATACTAAAGTTATTTGGATACTTTTTCTAATTGGAAGTATGCCTATAGAGAATCAACGGTTCACCAGTAAAGTTTTAGCCAACTGACACATTGCTTCTTTCGCCACTTGGACATAACTTGTCATCCAACGAGACCTCAGATCTTCACGATGAATACAAATCTTGCCGTGTCGAGTGAACAAACCAATATTGTTATTTGAAAACTGATTATAATTTCTTATGGGTTTGAAATTTTGGTAATGAATCATTATATGTTCACTAATTATTTGAACTCGTTTTTTTGTTTTGTCACTGAATACAGGATTTCTCTGGAAAATGAATGACTCAAACAAATATTTTAAAATTTCTCACTTATTTTTTTAAATTCAGAGTATGGCTACAATATGAATCTATATCCTTGATATATGTATTGTCATTGGCGTACGAAAAAGAGTGGGTTGTTGTTATAACTCCCTTGAGCAAAGATTAGCCTATAGTGTAATTTTTCTGGAAAAAATTTAATCCCCCAGAAGAAAACAAATTTGAAACAGTAAACTTGATGATGCAAACTTGTCTTCAAGTGCAAAGTTTACATTTATTGAAAATAATTCAATAATCTATTGTATTTTTTACTGTATTGTATTATGTTTATTTTGCTTTTTCATTATTTTCATAAATTAAAAAATTAAATTCGAATGTATTTATACTTTAAAAAATATTTGAATAATTTTCATCTAACGAGAAGACGGGTGGGGGAGGGGTAAGGGGGGTAGGAAATAATCATGGTCGCAAAGGGGGCCACAGGAATGAGAAATGGTTGAAAGGGAACCACGGACAAAAAAAGGTTGAGACCCACTGGGTTAGAGGACGTATGTCGATGACGTCACTAATCTCGTGGTGAGGCTTTCTGCTTTAGAAGGCGTTTGTCCAGCAGAGTCGTGATCAGGGTGCTCAAACCTTTTTAATAAATGATGGCAGCTTTGTGGTTACCCCAACCGCTAAAAAAAAGTGGATTTTCTCAGTTGCGGTTGTATCTGTGATTATACTATAGATTGTATGAAACCGCAACCAAGCTGTAGTCAGTTCTCGGCCTAAATTCGCCTTTGGAACGCCTGTTCAAGTTGTAAAACATTTTCCGAGAGAATGTTCAGAAGAAAAAAAAAAAAACCGAACCTGCAAAACTCTACCTTGAATATCCAGTTTTGTCGTCTAACTGCTATGTGGTAGTAACCGTTTCGTATCGCGAAAATCACAGGTGTACACGCAGAATCGGCTTTTGGAGGGACACAAGGATTTCTTCCACAGAAATTGTGGGTCACTAGCACTCAAAAAGAATTTTTAATTAACATATAGTATAAGAATGTATTTTTCCCAACGTTTTCATTTTCTACAAAAATATTTTCAACTTTTGATCTTCTTGGGGAAGCATGAAAAAATAAAACCATTCTACAAGGAAATCGCTTCGCAAGGATTTATATTAATAAGACAATCAGAAGATGAGTGTCTGAGAGAGAAAGAGAACCTTACACTTGCTTTAAATTTAATGAGCAGATATTGAGAGCTAAGATTTTTTTCTAACGAAATGGAAAATCAATCAGAAGAGAAATATATAAATGTGTGCCTCTAACTTCTATATAGTTACAGTAAATCCTGCTTATAACGTTTTTCAAAAAAATAAATTGTCATAAAAAATGTTGTAAACAGGAAAACACTTTAAACGGGAAATCTTAATGAGAATTACTTAGAGTTGGGACAGTGAAAATAAGTCGTACCAGGCAATATTACGAGAAATTTAAACTGGTGGGGCACTAGAAGCGGACTAAGTTCCAGTGTTCGTACAAATGACATAGCAGGTGAAAATTTCAAATTTTAATAAAATTGTTAATGAATAAAAATATTAATAAATTATTGATTAATAAAAGTATTGACTAATAAAATTATTAATCATTGAACTCACTAATTAATTATAACTTCCCGTAAAACAGGGAGGGCGGCGATGTACAAACTTAAAAAAAAAACATAGCAAGAAATCTATCAGAAGTTTACAGAGCCTGTGCTGCAATCAAAAATTATGCACAATGGGGGTAAAGACACATTGCGTTGGCACTGATTCAAAACAATGTAAAAAACATATGCGAGGTAGAAAATTATTGCATGTACAAAAGGATGCAAGGTGAAATTGTGTAGCACGTGCAGAGAAAATGTTTTTCAAAAAATAGATTCATCTCTATCGAAAACTAGAAACCGGTCTTAAACAACAGAATTGATTTTAATCATTATTTGGATGACCATACGTCTCGTATTTCCCGGAACATTCCTGTATTTTCACGTGATTTAATAATAGACTACTAGTATACAAAGTTTTTTTTGAAAAGGACAAAAAACTAGAAGAGTATTTTTTCCACCCGAGTGGCCAAGAAAAAGGCGTGATCTAGTTGGAAAATAACTTGTCAACACTGTTCTAGCTTGAGTAGGGACTAAAGAAACGCATGCAAACACTGGAACTTTAGAATAGAAAATAAAAACAAGAAAAAAATTCTACCCTTTTTCCGATGTTAAAAAAATGTAGATGTTGATTTCTATCCTTTTTCAACGATAACAAGAAAACAGTCCGAAAAGAACACAAGAGATGAAAAACAAATATTCAATTGAAAAAAAAAATCTGAACAAAAAGTAATTTTACACAAAAAAAAGTCCGCATTTGCGAATAATAAATTCTCAACATGAAATTCCTGGTTATAATCATCTCAAATTTCATCTGGAACCCCAAAACTCGGAAAAAGTTTCATTTCTGTTGATATTAATTTTTTTTTTTTTTTGGTAGCAAAAGACGTCACTGAAATGGATATTTTTACAAATATTATCGGCAGAAAAGCCATACTTTTTAAAAAAGTATGATTGTAAATGGATACATAATCATTCAGCAAGCTGATGACCCCTTTAAAGTGGGCTCTAAAATGGTTTGCTTATTGTAAGTTTTTGAGAACTATGGAAACGCAGCGAGCCATAAAGAAAATAACTTATATTTGTCGAAAGGCAACTATACTAGAAGTACAGACCATACTACTTCGCATACTACATGCTATTTCCAAGTTTTTCCCATTTTATGCTAGTGCTTCGTTTCCCAGTGTTATTCCTGAAGCATATGCAACTAGTCTGCTGGTGAGAAACAAGTTTAATATACGAGTTCGTTCTTTCATTTTCAGTAGAATTTCCTTTGGTTGTGGTATCTTCCTTGCTAGCTGGCTGCGTGGAATCAGCTTTTCTTAATTTCTGAAAAAAAGAAAAGCCCCCCTCCTCTTCTCTCTAGAACGTAAAATGAAAATTTCAACAAAAAAAATCTGGATCTATGAAAGAGTGAAACTTGTGAAATTAAATATGCCGAGTTACTTTTGCAGACGGTTGCAAAAATATATAAAAATCTTACAAATTTCCTTATAATTTTCTTCTTTTTTTGTCATTTGTAAAATAATCGTAAGAATCTTGAAGAGAGAGAGAGAGCGAGATTAAAGTAAAGGCAAAATCACACAAGATTAAATTTATTGAAAAATCATAATCTCATGACCTTTCTTTGTTTTCTTCATATTCAGATAACGTTTAAGCATAATCCGAAAGTTTAATAAAAATTATGAGAGAATCACGGCTAAATAAAAACTATGCCGTGATTTGGTCTCTCGAAAGTCGTATTAACGGGGTTCTCTCTATCCACTGTATTACTTTTTTTCTTCATTCCCCCACTCTTCGGATCTGGAGACCACCCAATATCCGAATTTGAATTGAATAGTTTTGTCGTTTTACTTTAACGAGCATTAAAAAAATCAATCAATGGTCATATCCTTCATCTCGGCCATCCTCCACCTGTTCTTTGTCTGACTTTTTATGACAGCATAAGTCCTATTTCAGAGAAGTCGGTCCCTGGAAAACTTATCTTTTCAGTTGAACTTCCCTTTCCTTCTAGGAAAAAAAAGGTCATAAAAAATAGGTCTCGCAAATGGCGAAATCTTTTTGTGAGAGTTTTTCCTCGAATGAAAGCATCAAAAGATGCAAATAATCATAGGACATGAAACAATCAGTGATGCGTTCATTCTCGTGATCGTTCTTCTGAATGCGTTCTTCTCTCGTGATCGATGTGTATTAAACTCTGAACCGCTTGCGAAGCCGCAAGGGCACCAGCTTCCAAAATGGGAAGCATCCAATATATATTTAGTCTGCACAAACGTTATACATGGCTTCACGCAAAAAACGCTAGCAGACGGCATAACTAAATAAAGGGGTATGTATCACTACTGCAGCGATAATTGGAACCCTGAACTCGCCACGTATGGTATTATTGGTCGACTCTCTTCATATTGGTAGGGTTTGAAGTTGCTTCAGGAAAACAAGAAAAGGGCTTTGCCCCACCAGTGGTCATGTTTTTTCACTGGTGGGACAAATAGAAAGGCTAGTGGGGCAAAATCCTCAACAGTTAACATGTAAAAAAAAGGCTTGAGTCGTACTAAATGGGAACGTTATAAGCGGGATCGACTGTATATTTGTTTTAGATTTATTACGTGTGCTAAATTCCATATGTTAAATTCTCAGTGCTAATGAGCTTCTTTGAAAGTTTTTCCTACTAGTAGACAATGAAAGTAAATGAACCTTTTTGGATAGAACATGTTTTTAGAAATGAATTATACTTGATTCACAGATACCTTCTTCTCTTACCCAGAACATGACCCACCACTCGGTCTCAACGAAGAGATATAAGCAGGTGATCAAAGACCTGGGCCATGCTAGAAAAAATTCATAGAGATACCAGTGAATTATGGGAGGGGGTACCATACTTTTTTTAAAGATAATTGTTTGTGAGAGGGACCCACTTTCACTCAAAAAGGACCACGATTTTTCAAATAACCTGAGGTAAATTAGAGGACAGCGGCATCTCTGAACATAGAAGAAATCCAATAACTAATTAAATAGCAATCCAGATACATTGACAGAGGAGGAATTAATCGAGATGATTGCTTCTGAAACTGAAGTCATATCTCCTTGAAGAACATCACGATGAAGCGGGAGACACTGACTGCAGTAAAACCTATCGATAACGGACAACCATGGGACCAAAACTTTGGTCCGCTAACAGGAGTGTCCGCTATTGGGATGGTACGATATACAGTAGAACCTCGTTTATACATCGTCTGATCACGGTTTGGTTACTATGTGTAAAAATGAAACACCGGTGATTATGCATAATCACCAATCGTCTGGATAAAGAAAGTTTGATTAAATTTCACTATATTTATCACTTTTACCGGCGATTATGAACAATTCCTAAATAAAGTTGGAAAGTCTGATAAAAATACAGAAAAATTTATAATCTTTCTTCTCTTCATTAAACCAATTATTTATTTTTACTTGTTGGTAGTTACTTTTACTCGTGTATAATTATATATAATCACCGTTGAATAAATTCTTGATTTTTCAACAAAAATTCACAAATTAGAGTTTGGAAAAGAAAATTAAGAGTTCGCTAGATTTTTCTGTCGGCTATGGAGAGTGTCCGCTTGCGGGGAAGTGAAATACATTAAAGAGCTATTCTACGGGACCGGGAATCACACAGAAAAGTGACCGTTAACGAGACGTGTTCGCTAAAGGGAGGTTCCACTGTATGAGCAAGATAGTGGATATAGGGATAGATAGATTTTTTCTCAGCCCACGATATCAAGGAAATAGATACCTCAGCATAATGCTGAGGTAAACTCGGAAAGAAAAGTCATCTTGTCTCCACCAGGACTTGAAACAAAGGCCTTCTTGCATACCGGGCAAGCACGCTACCATCTACTCTACCGTCCCACCTGGGGGCCATTTCTTGAAGTTAAGAGAGACTACTAATGCCTCTACTTCAGTGCCTCACGCTACAGTGCGTGAAATAAGGAAGGCAGGATTGTGTCTCTAGTGATGCCTTGCCAATGTTCAATTGTGTATTTTTATTATTTATTTTTAATTATGTTTTCTTCTTTCTCCTCCAATTTGTCCGTCTTTAATGACAATGGCCATAAATCTTCATAGCGATCTATCAGGCATCTCGCTTTGTTAAAATCCTCTCATTTCAGCAATGACGAGTCTAAACACGTTTGTAACGATACTCCTCCTCAAAGTACGTTTTTCTCCCCTCCCCCAAACTGTAGATCAACAGCCAGTGGGCGAAGTCAGCTTTCCCCCCCCCCCTCTTTCTGGAGCAGTATAGAAATGTATAGTATACGGTCTAATCCCGTTATAACGATTTCCAGCGGAAAAATCACTTCGTTATCACTAAACTTCGTCATGAAGGAATGCCAAGTGTTTGCAAAGTTCCCATGTAAACTGGATGCGGTAGCCCAGGTGGATAAAATGTTCGCCTAAAGTGCCAAAGGATGTTTAGAGGTGTCGCGAGCTCGATACCCGGTTTGTCCTAGTTAGAAACTTCATGACCACAGAAAAAAGGTTGCTACCGCAGAAAGTCCCACATCCAGGCGTTAGTGCACCCTCTCTCGGTGAGTATAAAAATAAAAGGCGGCCGTTGGGTATCGGCAATAAATTGCAGGTCCCGGTCTAACTAACTCGGTCTGGGGGGGGGGGGGAGAGGAAAAGAACATATATTCAATGTGTTTGTGTATATACACATACCCATTTCTTGTGTATTTTCTGAAGCCCCCCCCCCCCCAAATGACGAGCCTTTTGCAATTTGCATTATTTGGCGATATATCGATGATTCCCTGCTCAATTACCCGAATTTTATTGATAGGATTTGGTAGAAAAGTAGGACAAAATCGAGGTGGGTGAAATGTAGGGTATTTTACCAAAAAGTAGGAAAAGTGGGAGCCCTGCCCTCATTTTGATAGCACAGGAAGTCCATGGAACAAACACGTCTGCAACGCATTGTTTGGGAACCCCGATGACCAAAATAAAAATTCCGTAAATCATTGTTGAGGCCCATGAGCCATTGTTGCCCGATAGTTTTTCGCATATTTGCAAAGTTTTGGCGAAGTCTTAATGTATTCGGTATCGTGTTCAATACATTTAATGCACGCAAAATTTGGCGAAGATCGGTCTAAAATTGTAGATTTGTACAGAGAACCTATAGACAAGACCCAAAATCAATTTTATACAGTATATAGATAAACACATACCGAGTGTTCGCCAATACGCATGTAGATGCATGATGCACTTCTCAACATTCAATTCCAGTGTTCAAATTTCGACGAGTGGTGAAATAAAAAACCTAAAATTTCTCAAATTTTAGTATGTATAATTTATATAATTTCACCATTTCCCAATTAAAAAAAAAAGAACCCCCGGAAGCAGAGAGACGTTTGATGATTGGATAAATAAAAAAAGGAGAAAAAAGCTCCCGCGGAGAGAAGGAACAGTCCTTTAATCGAAATTTTCAGCAACTATTAATTGTTCGAGAATAGATTTATTTTTGTTAGGCCTCCGATCCGCTTACGTAACAGACAAGCATTGTAGCACGCTCAACGAAAACTGACGCAATGGAAATAATACTAATAGTATATAGCAAATACAACAGGGAAGAGAGAGAGGTGGGTGGGGTTGGTGACTGGCCGGAGAGAAGAAATTCACTCGCTATGGACAACAAAATTTGACCAACGTCATAAAATACATACATTAATGAATAAATAGGACACAACAAACATAACCGATGCAAAACAAAAAAATCTTACCCTGTGAAATGTTCGGCGCTGAAAACCGAACGATGACCCGAATTTCCTGTTTGGTTCAAATTAATGATAAATTACCAATCCGAAGAAAACGCTACGAGGCATGCCAAAACAATGATTTTTTTGTCGGAATGAAGCCTACTTGAAAATAACGTAGAAAAAACATCCCGATATACCGGCATCGGACTCGACGACGATGTTCGTTGATAATTGGATTCAGCCCGCAGTGCCGCTATTTCTCCTCACAAGTCTGCGGCAGCACCGTCGCTCGCTATTATCAACACCGATGATGCACGGCGAAAGAGAACTGAAGAGAACATAGTATTTTTTCCTACTTCTTGCGGGTCTGATCACACGATATATCTTCATCCTAACTTTACGATTATCTGATATAATGTTGCGAGAATAATCGGGGTAAGAGCGCGTCACCGGGATTTTTTGCTCGCTTGTTCAGGAAATGTTCAAAAATGTTGCCAACAACAAAAAGCGGTGTTTCTTGTACCCTGCCATTTTCTTTTTCATACATTTGCTCCCAGGAACATGCTTCAACCATCGAGCTTATATTACTAGGGAGCAAAGCAGCTCAAGATCTTTAATACGGCTTTGCTGGAGAGAGTATGACATCAACGGTCCTCGCCTTGGCAGTGCTGAGAACGGTGTCCCCCAACATCTTTCCTCGGAAGATCACGTGACTCAATGAAAACAAACGCAATCTTCGTTAGTTTCTTATGGCATCCACAGGAATTTAAAACAATAAATGAAATAATTTCAGCATCGATGAGATAATTCCAGAATTAATGAAAGAAAATATTCTAGAATTAATGAAAGATAATTTCAGCATTAATGAAAGAGATAATTACAGCATTAATGAAAGATAATTTCATCATTAATGAAAGATAATTTCAGCATTAATGAAAGATAATTTCAGCATTAATGAAAGATAATTTCAGCATTAATGAAAACGGTCTAGAATAAATGAAAGAGATAATTCCAGAATTAGTGAAAGAAAATATTCCAGAATTAATGAAAGATAATTCCAGAATTAATGAAAGATAATTCCAGAATTAATGAAAGATAATTCCAGAATTAATGAAAGATAATTCCAGAATTAATGAAAGATAATTCCAGAATTAATGAAATATAATTCCAGAATGAAGTAAAGAGATAATTACAAATTGAATGAAAGCGGTAATTCCAGAATTAAAATAAGAGATAATTCCAGAATTCATGAGATATAATTTCAGAATCAATGAAAGAAATAATTTCAGAATCAATGAAAGAAATAATTTCAGAATCAATGAAAGAAATAATTTCAGAATCAATGAAAGAAATAATTTCAGAATCAATGAAAGAAATAATTTCAGAATCAATGAAAGAAATAATTTCAGCATTAATGAAAGTGATAATTCCATAATTAATGAAAGAAATAATTCCAGAATTAATGAGATATAGTTCCAGAATTAATGAGATATAATTCCAGAATTAATGAGATATAATTCCAGAATCAACGGAAGAAATGGTTCCAGTATGAATGAAATAAATAATTTTGAAGAAGTTCGAAGATGTGTTTTTCAGAAATTGCCAGGAACTTTGTTTTCACCGAGTCACGTGATTTCCTTGCATTTGATGTCTATGCCATTGCTGGGGCTGGATGCTCCCTCCAGTAATATAAGCTCGATGGTCGGCCTAACTTATTCTAGTGGCTATAGTTGAAACCAAAGTTGGTACTCTAACCAGCTTTGGTTGAAACCATCGAGCTTATATTACTGGTCCAGCAGCCGCGACAGCAGTGACATCAAATGCAAGGAAATCACGTGACTCGGTGAAAACAAAGTTCCCGCCTGGCAATTTGCCCATAGAAATGTACAGTTCGGTCTCTAAATATTGGGTTTTAAAGATTAAGAAAACGGATAGAGAACTAACTCATCTAGAGATGAAAAAATAATAATTTCTTTCATTAATTCTGGAATTCGTGATTGACTATTAAAAATAATAGGAATAAGATTTTTGTCTATTTCGAAAAACATTAGCTGAAAAAATTTCTATGAACTAAATTCGATGAATTTTTTAAGACAATCATAATCAATTATTTCAAAATTTTTAAATTACAGTTATTACGATTGATATCACAACTGTATAATAACATATTTTTTCTAAAATTTGCCGATTGGTTTTGGTTGTTGCCGAGGTGAAAAAAGCCCGAAATGAGCTGTAATTATGGTTTACTGCCAATTACAAGTATTCAAATTTATAAAAATGAGAAATTATAAAAATTTGAGTGACTAATTAGTTAATTAATTATGATTTTAATTAGCATCAGGATCGTTGTGATTAATAAATGACAAGCTTTCAAATTTATGAAAACTAGAAACTCGGGCTTTTACCAATTTTACCACTCTTCGGGCTTTTACCGTAATATATATACAAGGGCGTAAAGTTATTGAAAATGTTGGGGGGAGGGGGGGTGCTCAAGCCCCATACAATGGAACCTCGTTTATTCGTCGCGTCGTATAAACGAGGTTTTTAAGCACGTCGTCGAACAGTCGGGTCAAAGCGTCGTATACATGCAAAAATCGTATAACTGAAACGTTATCTCTACCTTACTCTTCCGCAAAAATTTCCCTAAGAAAACTAAAAATTATTGTAATTCAAAACCATATTTCATGAAATTGAAATCAAGAAAAAATTATATTACAAAAAAAAATTACTCGAAATACAGCACTAAGATTGACATAACATTGCTGTTTCATAAACCTCAAGCACTCTTACGATGTTCTTTTCAAGATTTGAAATACAAAAATGCGTTATTTATAAACTTAAACAAAAAATTCGTCTGTGTCGTTCGATTTCTATATTCAAGAAAAAAGTCAATAAAGCATAGAGTTCAGCTCTTTTGAAAAAAAATCAGTTCTGCTTTAAAGAACTGTTTTGAGTGCATCTACGGTCAACAATCAACCTCCGTTAGCAGTCAGTTCATTTCGGAACTTGCAACAGATATTGTTGAAGCCACCTCCATTCCGTGGTCGCATCCGCAGGAACACTTTGAAAATGATTATAATTTTTTTCAAGGACTTTTAAAGACTTGAAAATGAACTTTTTCTCCAAGGATTTTCAGAAGGATTAGTAGTATGGGCCCCACTCCACCGCCGGAAGTGACGTCACACTTCCGGTGTTGAGATATAGTACGAGGTGTCTTATCTCTTTTCCGGTGTTAAGTGGCAGCTGTTGTTAATTAAATGACTTCCGGTGTTGAGATATAGTACGAGGTATCTACTATAGTACGAGATGTATAATTACAAATTATCTCTTTTCCGGTCATTAAGTGACATCTGCTGTTAATTAAGCGACTTCCGGTGTTTATCAAGTGACTTCTGTTGTCTATTAGGTGACCTACGCTGTTTATCGCTACAGAATGCCGACATCCGGTGTTTATTGACATCTGTTGTTCATTAAGCGACTTCCGGTGTCTTATCGCTATTGGCTGTTGCTGCCTTATCGCTATTGACCTACGCTGTTTATCTCTACAGAATGCCGACATCCGGTCATTCAGTGACATCTGCTTTCGATTAAGAGACTTCCGGTGTCTTATCTCTACAGAATGCCGACATCCGGTGTTTATTGACATCTGCCGTTAATTAACCGACTTCCGGTGTTTATCAAGTGACCTCTGTTGTGTATTAGGTGACCTCCGTTGTTTATCTCTACAGAATGCCGACTTCCTGTGTTTATTAAGTGACATCTGTTGTTCATTAAGCGACTTCCTGTGTTTATTAAGTGACATCTGTTGCTCATTAAGCGACTTCCGGTGTCTTATCTCAATTCCGGTGTTTATTAAGAGACTTCCGGCGTTTATTAAGTGACATCTGTTGTTCATTAAACGACTTCCGGTGTCTTATCTCTACTGTTTTCTATTAAGAGACTTCCTGTGACTTATCGCCATTATTTTTGACTTCTGTGTTGACTTATTTCTATTGGTAATTAGGGACTACGGATCATTGAGGACTACGGACGCTGTAAATATTTTTGACAAGCTTCTAGACTCATCGAGTATCGGGTGACTATATTTTGAAAAAACGGGACATTTCACTCCAGAGCGTTTCCACTATCTAAGAGGGGGCTTTTGTCCTAATTTCCGGTTTTTGCCAGAATTCTCACCTTGTCTCGGCACTTCCCGTCTCTTTCCTTCCCCCAATGATATGTGTTTTGACGACGTCATGTTACGACTTTAAAGCATGTCTTTACGCCCCTGTTATCACTGTTATTCGCTGATGTATTTATGTTCTCTTACTTATCCCTCTAGCTGACAGTGTTCAACCACATAGAAGGCATCCGTGCAAAGAAAGGATCCGAAAATTTTAGCAGTTCCTTTTATTCCAATTTGATTGTATTATGATTTCAAACGTATCCTAAAACAATGTATTTAGAAAAAAGAAAAATATCTAGTTAAGAATCTCAAATTTATTTACAAATCAAACTTCTATTTATCTCAGACTTGTCTCAGTAAATAGTTTGCATTATGTTGTTTGTCAGTCGTTATAACTATTTTTTCCAACTTGCTTCTCACCATACAATTTTTTTTCTAATTCGCTGTCGATCTACTGTATTGCCGTTAACGCTGAATCGTTTTAAAATAAGAAACATTGTAGAAAAATTGAGAATTAAAAACGATTTAAAACAAATTTTAAAAAAGTAAAACAAAAATGACGTTTTATATAAAAAAATTAATCGAAATAAGTCTTCAAAACAATAAAAATAAGATATAATTACAGAAATAAATAATTTTGAACGACTAAAAATAATAATCTAATATAAATAAAATAACAAAAGTAATGAAAAAATGAAACATGAAATAGTAACGATGAAAAAAAATAAAGGAGTGAAAAAACTAACAATGAAAATAAAATGATTACACAAAGATAATAAAAATCAAATAGATAAAATAATTACGATGAGTAAATTAAATAAAGAATTAAAAAATAACAAAAGAACGAATAAAACTAATGTTAAAATTTGAATAATTAAAAAATTAAATGAAATAAAATAAAATGATAATACAAATAAAATAACAAAGACAAAAATCCAATAGATAAGATAAAGACATGAAAAAAAATTGAATAAATAAATGCAAAAACTATCAATAAAATTAACATAGCGGTAGTAAAAATAACAATGAAATTGAAATATTAAATGATTAATAAAATGAAGCAAAAACAAATGAAAATAAAAAATAATAATACTATGAAATAAATAAAATACTAACATAAATAGCTGTATTAACAACTGAAAAAATAAAACAGATCAAAATAATTAACTATGAGATGGTTGTTTGAATATATATTCTTACTAAATTTAAATGTATTCGAATATGTTTCTCTCCAAGCACCCTCGCTGCATACAACGATTTCAATATAACATTACTGAATTCTTCAGCGGAAACTTCATAGAGATTTTCATCACCACACTATAAACATTCAATTTTTCCTGATTTGAAGAATGATTTTGCTGATTATATTCAAATACAAATACAACGCCACAACAGGCAAAATGCCCAAAGAGATGGCTGAGAAAAAGATGCCCATAAAAATATTCTTGCAGCATTATTCCTTAGATATCACTGTTCCATACCATACATATGCACAAACATCTAAAGTGCACGCAGTCAACTGCTACCATTCACTGAAACGAACATTTTCTTAAAAGACGAGAGGAGAGGTTTCGGTTACTGATGACAATGATAAAGGCTAAAAAAAAATAAACTGCGGTTTCTGTTATGATGTGTGTCAACTAAAGAGTGGACATCCTTCATAACATTGGTGCGAGAAAGAATAAAAGTTACAATGTTCTCAGAAGCAAGTGTGTGTAACCAATAAAATAATTATACTCTAAGAAAAGGGATAAAAAAACATTAAAAGTGATAAAAACGATTGAAAAAAAAAAAAATTCAATATGAAAGTCAACTACCAATATGAGTCTTTTTTTTCACTATTTCTAAATCGCATGTCATATCATAACTTAGAATGACTATATTATTAACCGAGCATTATTTCTCTCTAAATTATTTAGTAGGAATCTTTCATTCATTATTCCTTTCGTAAAAGTTCTCAGTGAATGCTTTCCCAAAACAGTTTTTGGTTTTCAATCTTTGATTCGGTTATACTCGATTTTTTTTTCTTGATGAAGGACTGAATTCTCAGTGGTTATCCTCTCATTCAGTTTACTATCTTTTACTAATTTTGACACATTCCACTTCAAATCAAATTGAATTTGTTCTTTTTATACATGCAGAAAAAGGTGAATTTATGAGAAACATGTTTACCATCTAGAGGCACCGAAGATTAAGCAAATTACGTTATAATTAAGGAAATAAATAAAATAAACAAAATATTAAAAAAAACGCACAACATTAGCAAGACAGAATTATTAATGTCAAATAAAAAATATAAAATAGACAAAGAAAAACACATACAAACACAACATAAATAAGACAAAATTCTTATCTTATGATGAAAAGTGCAAAAGAAACAAGGCTTTAAACATTGAAACAAGACAGATTTTACATTTACTTTCACACAAAATTACAAGATTTAACGAAATGAAATGATTTTTTATACATAAATTATTCTTCTTAGATTATTTTCATTTTTTCATATATTCAACGGAATGGGTTAAATCTCGTTTTTCTAGTTTTTCATAGATTTCACAGCGATGTTCAAGGCCTCACCTAACCGTTATGCTTTAAAACGAATCAATTAATTGGTTTGTTCTCCGACTGCCAAACAAGAGCAGCAATACTAAAGTTAAAAATTTCCATATTTATCTAATATTGTAAAATACACTTTGTTAGAGTTTTTTCAAATCCGGAGTAACTACGTCGATTGCATGTATTCTTTTCAAACAAATCAAGACGAATCTTCCGTATTAATTCTCTTCTCATACGGTGGTTATGAATTCATTTTTCTCTCATCTTTGAAATTACATAGGTTTCGATGTGATTCGCATATGATGGTTAGCTATGTATTTGTTCTCATACATTTCTGCATTTGCTTTGTCCATAGCTTTGATATTGCAATCATTTGCATCCATACTGCAATTTTCAACTTCTCTATTCCCGCGAAATCAAAGGGATTTTACTAAGATCATCGATTCATTCAACGTCTTTTAACTCATACTCTGGCTTGTTTTTTTTCTCTACTCCATAATATATTTTCCACTTTTATATTTAAACCCAAATTAACTTCCATTTTCTAAACTAAATTTTTCAAATGGATTTGGATTCATACAATTTTCGAATGATGTTCAATATGATGAGATTTAATTCAGCTCTTTCACGTGACATTCTTTCAATGCATTAATTTATTTCCATACATTTTACCTGATTTTTCAAATTACCAATTTTTTTTTTGATAAAAACACACTTATGTATAACTTTTCTGTATCATCTTTACCAATTAAAACAGAAAACCTTGATCGTTTTGAGTTACTAAAATACGGATTCGATTATTTTACTCTTTGTAGGCCTATACAAACTCAAACTTATATTTGGATCTCATCATTCGCTATGTTTCAAAGAATTATTTTTAGATAAAACTTGCATTTTCGATAAAAACAAATTTGCGTCGAGGTTTCTTTCTGCAATTTCTCTAATGTTTATTATCTCTGTATGGTTTTTTATTGTAAGCAAACAAATACACACACATACACATTACACAAATACGGGCCAATAACACACGAAAAGGAATTCAGAAGAAAAAGAAAAAAAGACATACACATATAACGAATATACACCATGTGGCCTCAAGGGACAGAATTCGAGAATTTTTTGTCATGAATTTTATGATTCTCAGCTATCAGCTAAATGACATCGAGGCTTGATAACTCCCATCTCGAACATCATATCAATTACGAAACACCCATATCATTAAATACACAGTGATTCTCACCCATATGACCATTAATGCTGGGGATTATACTTTGATTAAGACAAATTTTATCACTTTAAATTCACTTGAAACGTATATGCACCTGGTAAAAAATTTAATTCCCTCCTTCCCCCGTACAAGACTATTGAAAAAGACGATTAAGTCAGCAACATTTGTGCGTCATTCTTAACTTCAAGAATTTTGAAGTCCTATATTACGACACGATCTTAACCATTCGATGGGTTTATCACCCAAGATTGTCGTTTAGGACAGATACAAATAAGGTGAAAAAAAGGCGTATCATCAATATAGTGGAAGAGAAATCATTAACTACACAAGTATTACAGTGGGTTTATTCAGTAAAATAGTTAGTATGCTTTAAAAAAAAGGAATAAAAGAAAACATTAAAAAATTATAAAGAAACGCTAAAATTGGCAAAATCATTGAAAATGATCAAAAATACACTAAAAATTGAAAATTATAGAAAAACATTAAAAGTTAAAAATATGATGAAAAATTTCATTGTCTTGGACAAAAAGTGTGCTTGCCACTTGCTACAATTACAATTTGGATTACCAACAAAAATAATTTTTAACACAATAATTTTTGTGTGTTTGCCTTATCCTTGCAAAGGATTACGAACAAAAATTATTGTGTTAAAAATTATTTTTGTTGGTAATCCAAATTGTAATTGTAGCAAGTGGCAAGCACACTTTTTGTCCAAGACAATGAAATTTTTCATCATATTTTTAACTTTTAATGTTTTTCTATAATTTTCAATTTTTAGTGTATTTTTGATCATTTTCAATGATTTTGCCAATTTTAGCGTTTCTTTATAATTTTTTAATGTTTTCTTTTATTCCTTTTTTTTAAAGCATACTAACTATTTTACTGAATAAACCCACTGTAATACTTGTGTAGTTAATGATTTCTCTTCCACTATATTGATGATACGCCTTTTTTTCACCTTATTTGTATCTGTCCTAAACGACAATCTTGGGTGATAAACCCATCGAATGGTTAAGATCGTGTCGTAATATAGGACTTCAAAATTCTTGAAGTTAAGAATGACGCACAAATGTTGCTGACTTAATCGTCTTTTTCAATAGTCTTGTACGGGGGAAGGAGGGAATTAAATTTTTTACCAGGTGCATATACGTTTCAAGTGAATTTAAAGTGATAAAATTTGTCTTAATCAAAGTATAATCCCCAGCATTAATGGTCATATGGGTGAGAATCACTGTGTATTTAATGATATGGGTGTTTCGTAATTGATATGATGTTCGAGATGGGAGTTATCAAGCCTCGATGTCATTTAGCTGATAGCTGAGAATCATAAAATTCATGACAAAAAATTCTCGAATTCTGTCCCTTGAGGCCACATGGTGTATATTCGTTATATGTGTATGTCTTTTTTTCTTTTTCTTCTGAATTCCTTTTCGTGTGTTATTGGCCCGTATTTGTGTAATGTGTATGTGTGTGTATTTGTTTGCTTACAATAAAAAACCATACAGAGATAATAAACATTAGAGAAATTGCAGAAAGAAACCTCGACGCAAATTTGTTTTTATCGAAAATGCAAGTTTTATCTAAAAATAATTCTTTGAAACATAGCGAAT
The DNA here is from genome assembly GCF_987345545.1 of Pholcus phalangioides. Lineage (NCBI taxonomy): Eukaryota > Metazoa > Arthropoda > Arachnida > Araneae > Pholcidae > Pholcus > Pholcus phalangioides. The sequence continues at coordinate 12,570,595 of NW_028301597.1, read as the reverse complement.
GATGAGATCCAAATATAAGTTTGAGTTTGTATAGGCCTACAAAGAGTAAAATAATCGAATCCGTATTTTAGTAACTCAAAACGATCAAGGTTTTCTGTTTTAATTGGTAAAGATGATACAGAAAAGTTATACATAAGTGTGTTTTTATCAAAAAAAAAATTGGTAATTTGAAAAATCAGGTAAAATGTATGGAAATAAATTAATGCATTGAAAGAATGTCACGTGAAAGAGCTGAATTAAATCTCATCATATTGAACATCATTCGAAAATTGTATGAATCCAAATCCATTTGAAAAATTTAGTTTAGAAAATGGAAGTTAATTTGGGTTTAAATATAAAAGTGGAAAATATATTATGGAGTAGAGAAAAAAAACAAGCCAGAGTATGAGTTAAAAGACGTTGAATGAATCGATGATCTTAGTAAAATCCCTTTGATTTCGCGGGAATAGAGAAGTTGAAAATTGCAGTATGGATGCAAATGATTGCAATATCAAAGCTATGGACAAAGCAAATGCAGAAATGTATGAGAACAAATACATAGCTAACCATCATATGCGAATCACATCGAAACCTATGTAATTTCAAAGATGAGAGAAAAATGAATTCATAACCACCGTATGAGAAGAGAATTAATACGGAAGATTCGTCTTGATTTGTTTGAAAAGAATACATGCAATCGACGTAGTTACTCCGGATTTGAAAAAACTCTAACAAAGTGTATTTTACAATATTAGATAAATATGGAAATTTTTAACTTTAGTATTGCTGCTCTTGTTTGGCAGTCGGAGAACAAACCAATTAATTGATTCGTTTTAAAGCATAACGGTTAGGTGAGGCCTTGAACATCGCTGTGAAATCTATGAAAAACTAGAAAAACGAGATTTAACCCATTCCGTTGAATATATGAAAAAATGAAAATAATCTAAGAAGAATAATTTATGTATAAAAAATCATTTCATTTCGTTAAATCTTGTAATTTTGTGTGAAAGTAAATGTAAAATCTGTCTTGTTTCAATGTTTAAAGCCTTGTTTCTTTTGCACTTTTCATCATAAGATAAGAATTTTGTCTTATTTATGTTGTGTTTGTATGTGTTTTTCTTTGTCTATTTTATATTTTTTATTTGACATTAATAATTCTGTCTTGCTAATGTTGTGCGTTTTTTTTAATATTTTGTTTATTTTATTTATTTCCTTAATTATAACGTAATTTGCTTAATCTTCGGTGCCTCTAGATGGTAAACATGTTTCTCATAAATTCACCTTTTTCTGCATGTATAAAAAGAACAAATTCAATTTGATTTGAAGTGGAATGTGTCAAAATTAGTAAAAGATAGTAAACTGAATGAGAGGATAACCACTGAGAATTCAGTCCTTCATCAAGAAAAAAAAATCGAGTATAACCGAATCAAAGATTGAAAACCAAAAACTGTTTTGGGAAAGCATTCACTGAGAACTTTTACGAAAGGAATAATGAATGAAAGATTCCTACTAAATAATTTAGAGAGAAATAATGCTCGGTTAATAATATAGTCATTCTAAGTTATGATATGACATGCGATTTAGAAATAGTGAAAAAAAAGACTCATATTGGTAGTTGACTTTCATATTGAATTTTTTTTTTTTTCAATCGTTTTTATCACTTTTAATGTTTTTTTATCCCTTTTCTTAGAGTATAATTATTTTATTGGTTACACACACTTGCTTCTGAGAACATTGTAACTTTTATTCTTTCTCGCACCAATGTTATGAAGGATGTCCACTCTTTAGTTGACACACATCATAACAGAAACCGCAGTTTATTTTTTTTTAGCCTTTATCATTGTCATCAGTAACCGAAACCTCTCCTCTCGTCTTTTAAGAAAATGTTCGTTTCAGTGAATGGTAGCAGTTGACTGCGTGCACTTTAGATGTTTGTGCATATGTATGGTATGGAACAGTGATATCTAAGGAATAATGCTGCAAGAATATTTTTATGGGCATCTTTTTCTCAGCCATCTCTTTGGGCATTTTGCCTGTTGTGGCGTTGTATTTGTATTTGAATATAATCAGCAAAATCATTCTTCAAATCAGGAAAAATTGAATGTTTATAGTGTGGTGATGAAAATCTCTATGAAGTTTCCGCTGAAGAATTCAGTAATGTTATATTGAAATCGTTGTATGCAGCGAGGGTGCTTGGAGAGAAACATATTCGAATACATTTAAATTTAGTAAGAATATATATTCAAACAACCATCTCATAGTTAATTATTTTGATCTGTTTTATTTTTTCAGTTGTTAATACAGCTATTTATGTTAGTATTTTATTTATTTCATAGTATTATTATTTTTTATTTTCATTTGTTTTTGCTTCATTTTATTAATCATTTAATATTTCAATTTCATTGTTATTTTTACTACCGCTATGTTAATTTTATTGATAGTTTTTGCATTTATTTATTCAATTTTTTTTCATGTCTTTATCTTATCTATTGGATTTTTGTCTTTGTTATTTTATTTGTATTATCATTTTATTTTATTTCATTTAATTTTTTAATTATTCAAATTTTAACATTAGTTTTATTCGTTCTTTTGTTATTTTTTAATTCTTTATTTAATTTACTCATCGTAATTATTTTATCTATTTGATTTTTATTATCTTTGTGTAATCATTTTATTTTCATTGTTAGTTTTTTCACTCCTTTATTTTTTTTCATCGTTACTATTTCATGTTTCATTTTTTCATTACTTTTGTTATTTTATTTATATTAGATTATTATTTTTAGTCGTTCAAAATTATTTATTTCTGTAATTATATCTTATTTTTATTGTTTTGAAGACTTATTTCGATTAATTTTTTTATATAAAACGTCATTTTTGTTTTACTTTTTTAAAATTTGTTTTAAATCGTTTTTAATTCTCAATTTTTCTACAATGTTTCTTATTTTAAAACGATTCAGCGTTAACGGCAATACAGTAGATCGACAGCGAATTAGAAAAAAAATTGTATGGTGAGAAGCAAGTTGGAAAAAATAGTTATAACGACTGACAAACAACATAATGCAAACTATTTACTGAGACAAGTCTGAGATAAATAGAAGTTTGATTTGTAAATAAATTTGAGATTCTTAACTAGATATTTTTCTTTTTTCTAAATACATTGTTTTAGGATACGTTTGAAATCATAATACAATCAAATTGGAATAAAAGGAACTGCTAAAATTTTCGGATCCTTTCTTTGCACGGATGCCTTCTATGTGGTTGAACACTGTCAGCTAGAGGGATAAGTAAGAGAACATAAATACATCAGCGAATAACAGTGATAACAGGGGCGTAAAGACATGCTTTAAAGTCGTAACATGACGTCGTCAAAACACATATCATTGGGGGAAGGAAAGAGACGGGAAGTGCCGAGACAAGGTGAGAATTCTGGCAAAAACCGGAAATTAGGACAAAAGCCCCCTCTTAGATAGTGGAAACGCTCTGGAGTGAAATGTCCCGTTTTTTCAAAATATAGTCACCCGATACTCGATGAGTCTAGAAGCTTGTCAAAAATATTTACAGCGTCCGTAGTCCTCAATGATCCGTAGTCCCTAATTACCAATAGAAATAAGTCAACACAGAAGTCAAAAATAATGGCGATAAGTCACAGGAAGTCTCTTAATAGAAAACAGTAGAGATAAGACACCGGAAGTCGTTTAATGAACAACAGATGTCACTTAATAAACGCCGGAAGTCTCTTAATAAACACCGGAATTGAGATAAGACACCGGAAGTCGCTTAATGAGCAACAGATGTCACTTAATAAACACAGGAAGTCGCTTAATGAACAACAGATGTCACTTAATAAACACAGGAAGTCGGCATTCTGTAGAGATAAACAACGGAGGTCACCTAATACACAACAGAGGTCACTTGATAAACACCGGAAGTCGGTTAATTAACGGCAGATGTCAATAAACACCGGATGTCGGCATTCTGTAGAGATAAGACACCGGAAGTCTCTTAATCGAAAGCAGATGTCACTGAATGACCGGATGTCGGCATTCTGTAGAGATAAACAGCGTAGGTCAATAGCGATAAGGCAGCAACAGCCAATAGCGATAAGACACCGGAAGTCGCTTAATGAACAACAGATGTCAATAAACACCGGATGTCGGCATTCTGTAGCGATAAACAGCGTAGGTCACCTAATAGACAACAGAAGTCACTTGATAAACACCGGAAGTCGCTTAATTAACAGCAGATGTCACTTAATGACCGGAAAAGAGATAATTTGTAATTATACATCTCGTACTATAGTAGATACCTCGTACTATATCTCAACACCGGAAGTCATTTAATTAACAACAGCTGCCACTTAACACCGGAAAAGAGATAAGACACCTCGTACTATATCTCAACACCGGAAGTGTGACGTCACTTCCGGCGGTGGAGTGGGGCCCATACTACTAGGATTTTCAAGGATTTTCGAAAACAGTGTGGCTTTCAACATGGGAGGGGGGGGGGGGTCTCCGTAAGTCCTGAAAAAATCTAAAAAAACATCATTTCGGACCGTTTTTCTTCAGCAAAAACCATGCTTGGCTCTTCAGGAATATGGCTGTTTCCTACATAGTTTTTGATTTGTCAAGATCGGCTATATTCGAATGACATCAAAAGAGGAATCATTCAATGTTTTAAAACAGTATTGAAATTTATACTCGATGAAAAATTCAAAAAGCATGGTCATATAGGCTTATGCAGCCAGAGCCGCTATCCTATAAAATGTTTGACAAATGATTTTACTTCATGTTCATTTCTTTTTCTCTTTAGGGGGTGGGGGGAGAGGACAAAATCACTGAAAATATTACGATTTGATATTTTGGTTTTTTTGTTGGTCGGCATTTCTTCGAGCAGAAATACTTAATTTCGTTTCATTTGTGTTCAATAATGTGCATTTCAATATAGTACAGGAGTACCGTATTTGATTTGCAAAAAATTCAATATAAACAAACAAAACAAAAATATTAAAATGTCTGAGTGAGTACAGTGTTTAAAGAGAGGAAAAATGCAACACCATACTGAGCTCTTTCGCGTATTAATAATGAGAAAATTATTATTGCGTAATTAATGATGAAAGTTCGGTGTAGATAATATCTGATATGGTGATAATCTCATTATGAAATCAATGATGCAATAATTTTATTGCATCAATTAAAAAAATGTGAAGGAAAAGCAACTTTTTTGCGCATTAACCCTACATAGTCCCGTTGATTTTTGAATAGACATGGTAAATGGTCAAAAAACACAAACAGGTTTTTTGGTGTTTCAGAAAGTACATCCTTTAGTGTCATTTCAGTACAAGGTACAGCTATATAAGTACAATAATTTTTATCTATCTAGAAAAAGCTGATTCCTTGTTGGTGTCATATTTGAGAGCTGTCCCAATTTTACGTGCTCAGAGATTTATATTATAGCACCAAATTGAGGGAAATGGAAATGAAATTCAAGGACGAAACTATTCAACTTTGCTGAGCAAAATTCTATCTGTTTATAGATAACATTAAAATTAAGGCAGACTATATTTTACCCTTAATTAATTATTTTAGCTAGTTAAATCCAGTATAATTAATTAAATTGCTGTGATGATGTATTGTTTCAGTTAAAAATATGCTAACAGTGCCAATTTACATCGGTGTCTGGAAAAAAAATAATTTTCAATACGTTTTATGGAGAAGAACCATAGAGGGTATAAAAACATTGGTTTCGATTTTATTTGGCCAACATAGGTGATCAATTGCTATTAATATTAAGGTGTGCCGCAGATAGCAAACGTTTAAAAATCCATTGGCATAGCAGCTCGCTTATTTTTCTTAACAACAAACACTTCAGTATTAGTATAATACTGATATCAGTAAAAGTATAAATACTTTTTTTTAAAATTCATAAATCAGAAGGGGGAAAATCTTTGTTTACATATAATATACGTCTGAGCGAGTGCTTATTAACCGAAATTTTAGTATTTGTATAACACTTATATTCAACGTATAGTGTTTTTTTGCTCATATACTACTGATGTATGTAAAAAATTTCAACGTTGAAGGCAGGCGCGGATCCAGGGTGATGTGTTGGGGGGGGGGGCGATTTTTTACAATGAAGATGTCGATCGGTGAGACCCAACCTAGTGTCCGCAGGTGCCAAACGTACTTAAAATTAAAAAACTAATAAAAAATTAATTAAGAATTAAAATTATTTAAAACTTTCAATTAATTTTCATTTAAAAAATTAATTGAACATTAAAATTAATTACGATTGCATTTAATTGAAAATAAAAATTAATTTAAATGAAAATTAATTACGATTGCATTTAATTGAAAATAAAAATTAATTTAAATGAAAATTAATTAAAAATTGAAGGCAGTTAAAAATTAAATCTAAATTAAAATTTATATTTATAAAAATTATATTTTTTCAATATGCAACATACTTATTTAAAAAATTGCTTGCAGCAACTGGTGTTACAATTAATGAATAAGCTGTTTTTGATAATAAATTTGAACGTTTGTGCCGGCTACCCTCGCAAAAAATACCGTACGAAAAAAAAGTTTGAGGTGCAGACTGAATAATGTGTGTTATATTTATAAACATTGTAAGGAATTCTGATGCAGCTAAAAATTTTTTTTTATTAACAGTATCATGAGCAATTGTACAAATAAATAAAAACTTTGCAGATGAAAAGAGAGCAGAATATGAAAAGCGTATGAAGAATTGGTATTTTAAAATGTTCCTAGAATACTACTTCTTCCTCCTTCGCTTGATAAAAATTAAGGCTCACAGTTAACCGGACAAAACAATGCGCACAAATAAAAATTCATCCGAATGTATTCGATAAATGCTTTTTTCCAGCTTTTCAAGTCAAAGTAGAGAGATACTTTCCGTTTAAATTTAATTTTTTTTTTATCCCTGTGAAAGTATTAAACGTTTCTCTTTGTGACGTTATGATAACAATTAGGCAAAATAATATGAATAAAATAAGGATCTCGGTCAACCAGAGGAAATGAATTCTAAGCTAACTCGGATACAAGAAACCTCGTTTAAGAGAGACGATCCTTGAACATTTGAAGGAAAAAAGAATTATCTAAAGCCCTGACCATGGCCTCCACATTCTAGAGCGGGGCCCCTAGGCTAAAGCCTCTAGTGGGCCCCCAGACCAGACTTTTCACGGGCCCCTTTATAGTTAATTTATAGCTTAAAAAAACAAAAAAAATGATGAGAATCGTCCCCGGCTCTGTCAGCTCCACCCTTGGGAGCATGAACTTTACGCACAACAACAAAGTACTTATCAAATAAATAGGTAGGCTACTACGCGCACACTGACAGCCCCCTTACCCGTAACGGGTCGCACTGAGCTTGCGAAAAATTCTTGTGACCGCTCAAACTTTAAACGACTTCATGCTTTCAGATAAAAAGCTGAACCTATGCGGCACAGCTTTTGTCCTCTCATATGTAGGGTCCGTGATAAGGCAGTTTCGGTTTCAGTACAGCACAGGGTAGATGTTTTCCCTGTTTAGATTTTGAATGCCGGTGATGGGATCGGCCAAATGAGCTTTGTTTACATGATTCCAGGTGAGCCCTCTGTGGTCTGTCTCGTTCGGTAGAGAATTCTATCTATTTGCCGGCAGATCCATGTGGGGCCCTCAACTGGCTCTGCTTGTCTCGTACTAATTCATATCAGCTCAGTACTCCCCACTCGGCGATGGACCCGACCAAAGGGACTTTGTTTCCATCCATGGGGTCTCTAAGGTGGTCCCTCTTGTTTCACTCAATACCTTGTTTAGTATTTACTCATGATCTGCTTGGCGTATGCACTGAAAAGGTTCGGAACCGCTGCTGGAAACTCAAGCATCCAAAGCCGAGCTCCACTCACTCCAGCAACTTTTCGTGTTCACGTATACACTTCGAGGACTTGGCGATTGGAACATTAAGCAGTCTTCTTTCAGTTACTCACGTTCTAGATAGTTAATTTTTCTTTCTGTGAACCATTTTATAGCACACCAAACTTGTATCCTTTCTTAAAATGAAAATAAGTACTATACACAGTAAAACACCCATTTATGACATGTCTGTATTTACAAATAATACCTTTAACTTCCTCATTTATCACTTATAATTTTCAAACGAGACGATAAAATTAAAAAAATTACAAATTTCCAGCTTTGTATACCCGATTTATGAAAATATTTTGCGTCTGAAACCCATTTTTGTCTTCAAATAAAGTTTCCCATCCTACTACGTATAGAGTCAGACTTTCAATAATCCCTCCAGTAATCCGGTGTTTTTAGGCCGGTTTTCTCCGAGCATAGAAGAGGAAAACATAGTGCGCACATGTTTATGAGCAGAAGTTTGTTATTTAAATGGACTTTTTCAATCAATTTGCAGTAATTCGGCGATTTCGTTAACCCAGTACACCCTAGTGTGATATGTGCCAGATTAGCGAGAATCTACTTTACTAATAATTCATATCTCTATTAGTTCTAGAAAAATTGAATTCCATCAGCCTTTTTTTTTGCTGGTGATTTTTCAGTTTTTCCCCTCAATTTTTTTTTTGCAACACTGATTTTAACCATCCTCATGCCCCGTTACTGAAGACAATGTCCTATTTACAGAACTAAATGGGCTATAGCCCAGGGCGGCAAGTTCAGAAGGTTCAAATTTGAGGATTGAGTGGCCAAGAAAATTAGCAAAATGGGAGAAGATGAAATTTTTATAACCCTCAAATAAACCCACCTCTACCCAGACAGCAAGTGACCGTGTCAGTGAGTGACCTAGAGAGTTTGCAAGCACGTGAATGAGCAAAAGCGTGACTTAGAGCGGGAGTAAGAGTATGTTAATGATCAAATGAGTGACATAAAGAATGAGGGACCAGTTCAGTGAGTGGCCTAGAGTCAGCCGTCAGAAGCGTATACTGGGCTCTCGGAAAAAGTAATTTTTCTGAGCCCCCTACCTGGTGAGACACGTTTACTTTTAAAATTTTAAACCAGAGGCCCCTCTGCATTTGAGGCCCCCGCCCGCGGGGAATGCGTTAAGACCATAGAGTAAGAATAATATTTTTTATATATTTATATCTTTAGTCTATGGTTAAGACGGTATTGTCTAGAGTGCGTGTAAGTAACGAAACAATTACCAAAACCAGCGTCAAACACGTGTGACCAAAACAGGGTGCAAACATGTGAATGACTAAAAGGTCCGTCCCACGAGAGTTTGCTAGGGGACGCTGGGTAAGATAATTAAAGTTAATAAAAGTCTTTGTCGGACATAAACCGCAAAAATAACAGCGGACGTGAAGTAAACCGTACTTGTTCGATCATTCACAAAGGAAGACGCTCGTTCCTCTGCCGAAGTAACCGCGGATCCTGACAAAGACTTTTATTATCTTTAACTTTAATTATCTTACCCAGCGTCCCCCAGCAAACTCTCGTGGGACGGACCTTTAAAAGAGTGACTTTAACACAGGTGTACTTGCAGGAGTGGGGCTATAACATGGGATGGAAAATTCGTAGATAGAGTAGTCAAGAAAATTAGACTAGAGTGGAAGAAGGGCGATGAAATTTGTGTAGCCTACAGGCGGCAAAACCGTAAATGCGCTTCTGACTGAACATCTAAATTACTCTCAATCTCCTAACCTGAATCTCTGGTTCGGTTTCAAATGGACAACTCATAAAGGATGAAAACTTTAATTTGGAACCACCTTAGCACGAGTTTCAGAGAATTACTAATCAGGAAATATAAAATCTTGGAAACACAAATACACGAAATACTAAATGGTAAATCTTGCTTATTCGAATAGGACGTCAAGATAAAATATGAAAATGTTCTTAAATATGAAAATATAACATTGAAAAGTTATTGAAACAAGTATAGACTGTTTTCGATAACAAGAAATAATTGACGCATATTTCAATAAAATATGTGGATACTAATTTGTCTGCATAATTAAGAAAAATTTAAGAGTAAAAAACTTCCTAATGAAATTATAATATTGCGCGATTTAAAATAATAAATTTCTTATTCAATTTTGTGCAGACTATATGGTTGTCAAAAACCTATTCAAAAACAGTTTTTCGCCACAGATAGGTTAAATAGCAAAAGCTTATTTTCATGCAAATCGGAATGATTTTTATTAATATTTAATTATGATTATCAAGTGCACAATATTAATTTTCAGATTTTTTGTCTAAAAAGATGGTGGTTAAATTTAATTCCCGCAGAACATCCGGCACCACACAATCAATTTTATATAGTGGATTCCACTTATAACGTTCCTCAAGGCCGAACTCTTAGAACCTTTTCCCGCTTAGTGCGATTCATTTTCGTGGTCCCATCTTCAACTAATGCTCAGACTATAGAGACGTTGCAAGCGGAAAAACGCTTTATGGCGGTTTTTGGAAAAGCGTTATACGCGCGATCCACTTATAATGTTTAATCCAGGTACTTATTTCAAATTACAAAGGCTTTAATTATTAGATGGGGCCAAGGCCTATATTTTCATAGATATTATAGAGAAGCTATGTGTGTTCAAATGCTCACCTTCTGCAGCAGGGCTTTTGAGCTACGTTTTCGAGGGGGGGTTTTGCTGAGATTTTTCATACTTTTAGGCCCCACTATAGTGAATTTGTAGAGTGAAAATCAAAAAATGATAAGAATCGTCCTGAGCCCTGTTAGCCTCACCCTGTGGGGGAACCCCCCGTTAATGTCATTATCAGTGAATCCGTAAGCGAATGCAGCTTCATTCTCTGGGAAAACCCCAGATGTGCTACAAAAAGTAATAGAATTAATTTTCTTAACGCCCATTCATTTTAAAATTTTTGCTTACTGAAAACAGTTTTTTTCGAAGACATGGCCATTTTTTGATCCACGTCAAGCTTGCGGGTTTCAGGACTGAATTTAAAAAAAGAGAGATAACAAAGGCGCTAGAAAACGATGATTCATCTTATTGGATGGCTTGTGCTTTATTGCGCGTTACCAAGAAAACTGAAGAGTGTACATTTTTTTGCCTCTCTACACGAGCCCTTAGGCACTAGGAGGTATGTTGCAGCGAAAAGGCAGCGTGACAGCCGAATCGCATGGAATCCCTGTAGAACCTTGATGGAATACAATTGACCCTCCTCCGGCTATGACTTCTTTATTTTTTTTGACCTTACCAGCAGAAGAAATCTCAAGGTGGAACTTGGGGAACAAATTATAGGGAAAGGAACTTTGAGAAAAAAAGGAAATTAATTAAAAAAATTAGGATAAATAAAGAAAAAAAGTGAGGTAACTGGAGTTATGTTTGCTTGAAGGCTCTTGGGAGGGGCGATCGCCCCTTCACCTATTGTTTAAAGGCTCTTGGGGGGGGGGCGATCGCCCCCATCGCCCCCCCCCCCTGGATCCGCCACTAGTTGAAGGACCTGCAGGACCGGTAATTATTTTTGGTCAAGCATTATCTTATTTGCAATCATTTTCAATAAATCAATTGGTATCAGTTTTGACCATAAACACCCACGTGATAGATATGCCATTCATATTTTATCCTAAAAATTAATTTTAACAAAAATAACTTAATAATCTAACGATATAAAAATTTTCAATCATGTAATGCTGACCACGGCCTATCGAAAACCACGGTTTAAATCACCAGGAATAACCAAACATAGCAGCAATAGCAAACAGTTCGAATGAAACGCATATTTATACATTTGGTTGATTTAAAATAAATATTTCTTGTATCCTCATGTTGTTCATGTCAAATACTCACATTTAAATTTACGCAAAAAATACACACAAGAACCTAGTTATACAATTATATAGTTTCTGAACCGGTCCTAATTTCTGCATGAAGTGGCCCATTTAATTTAAACAGCACAGTATTTACTCTATTCGCTAATAAACTAAACATCTTTGACCCTATTTATGCAGGGTTATAATTGTCCACTTTTTTCTAGGGGCACTTTGCAAGTCAAAGGTCCTGACTTGCAGAAAAACCAAAAAATTTGGGTGTCATAAGATGTTTTTTTTACACAAATTATTTTCGACTTATTTTGTTCCTTGTTATTAGAGACCACTGTTTAAGCAAAACAAATTTGAATAATCCAACTCGCAGTTTTCCAAACTTTGTTTCATCGTCCTCCTCCTCAGAATTTGTTTTTTTCTCAATCTCCCCCCCCCCCCCCTGGACCTTTCCATGCCCCCAAGGGGCGATATTGCCCATTATAGGATACTCTGATCTAACTGATCATAACTTCAATAACAATCTCTGTTCCCATTCTTCTAATCACTATCACCGAATATTATTACCAAAATCTCTTGTGTTGTCTGATCAATAATTTCATGGTCAGTTTTCTTTCACCTTTCGTAGTTTTGTAATTTCTGAACTCCGGATAATCCACTCTCGGATAATCGAGGTCCTACTGTACTTTAGATTTCTTTAGCAATCTTGTTCCAAACAATGTTTGTCGTAAAAGCTTTTGGCCTCAAGAATATCTGTATAATCATTTTATGCAATCGCAAAATTCCCAAAAAATTAGTGAAACTGCTAATGAGGTTGTACTTACCAAGATTATTGTTGCTCTGCTACAAATTGGGCTTTGATGATGATTCCTTCATCATGAAGGATGAGTAAGGATGCAACGATCGATCAGCGTTGACTTGAAAATTTGTAACATGAACACTCAACGATGACACTTGTATTCAAAAACAACTGGATGTTTTTTCCTCTTCTTATATGCTATAGTTAATATGACAATCCTGTTTTCGGTATTGTCAACTCTGTACAGAAAAATTTCTCACGTCTTCGTGCGCAACCATTTGTCGGCAATTAACTTTTGTAACTACTATAGTTCGGCTGGTCAAATGGTGATTTGACCAGCCGAATTCATCTTTTGTGAACATTTCAGATGTCTTAGGCTGGGACCTGACTACGGCGCTGTTGCACGCGGTTGAGGTTGGGGGGGAAGGCATCATCTATAGTTTTATTCTGTCAACGCACAGATACAACTGCAACCGCTGAGCGCGGTTTTTTCAACCGAGAAAATCCACATTTTTTGGGACGGTTGGGGTAACCGGAAAGCTGCCATCATGTATTGCAAAGGCTTGAGCTCCCTGATGACGGTTCGGCTGGACCTGCGGTTGCTGTCTTCCATTGTCTATTAAGTGGTTTGACAAGGAGGGTGATGGGATTTCGGATGCACTGCACAAAGGAATTGCTCTCCTTCTCAGGCTGCCATAAAAAAATGAGAGGAGAAGACAAATTCGAGGAACTGTATGGTGAAGTTCCATGCGACGGAAACTAATTCTTTGTTTGGCGCTTTTGCACTGATAACAATAAAAAAAACCAATGAAGAAAAAATTAAATTTTTCTAACTAGTGAAATTTTTTTGCTTTCCTACATGAGCATACATTGAAACTCGGTTATAATGACATTCATAAACTAACGTGATTACGCTAAAACCGAGATGTATATTTTAGAGTCACTTGAATGAAATGCATTGGATCCCGATTATAACGTTTTAGCAAAAAACTAATTAGTTACCTCACCCAAAAGAGTACAAATTACCACGGGGCCCAACCATTTCTAATAAATTCATAAAAAATTAGAAGTAAAAATAATCAGACATCTGAAGGAATATATTTTTATACTTGCAAATTCTCCATATCAAACTTTTGAAACATTTATTAAAAGCCTAAGTATGAACCGGGGATGAAATACGTCCCTAAGAGCTGCATTGTGTGTTTTGCTTTCATTATTCTGTCTTTTTGGTATTTATTTTTGTATCGTATATGAATGTGGCTGTCTATCTGTTGTTTTTGCAATGAAAAAAAACCATCTAGGCCAGCGGTTCTCAACCGGTGCTCCGTGTGAACTCCCAAGGGCTCCGCGGCCCTCGAGGAAAATAAAAAAAGAACCAGTAAATTTGAAAAAAATAATTATTAATATTTTTGAATAAAAATAAATCAGTAACTTTGATGAATAAATAAAAAATAGGCCTACGGGGCTCCGCCATAGAAATTATATACTGGAAAGGGCTCCGTGGGCCAAAAAAGATTGAGAACCGCTTATTTAGACAAAACGTTGTATGCGGGTAATATCGAAGAGTGCACGAAAACAATTTTCACATCTACCGTTCTTTTCAAGCAGTTTTTAATTTACATACACACACAAAGTCGCAACTAGGGAGAGCGGGTCCACTGTATCGAGTGCTGAACTAGAGGGGGCGCCGACAGGGGCGTAGCCAGAAATTTCGTTCGGGGGGGGGGGAACCAAAGTGACAAAACAATGGATTTGGCCATCTTTTTCCCTTTTTTCGGTAATTTTCTCACATTTCGGGGGGGGGGGGGACCAGACCCCCAATGTCCCCCCCCCCTCGCTACGCCCTTGGGCGCCGAATTGCCCCTTTAACACCACTCCTTCTAACCTTTCCTTATACGGGGACGCCAAAACCATACGGATCCTATTTTGGACAACCCGTTTTCTTTGGAAGAACTTTTGTTTGCCCTCAAGAATATGAAAAGTGGAAAGGCTCATGGAGGTGATCTCATAAAACCTGAATATTTAAAGAGTTTGAGACCTCCGAATCTTTCAAGGCTTCTAAAAATCTTCAATGATATCTTTGAAAAATCATGTTTTCCAGTTTCCTGGATCGAGGTACAAGTCAATCCTATGTATAAAAAAGGTGACCCCACCCAACCCGAGAACTACAGACCCATTTCTTTGATCTCAGTCGCGACCAAATTATTTACCTCCATCTTGAATAATCGATTAAATACCTGGCTAAATGAGAAAGACATTATTCCAAGGGAACAGGCTGGATTTCGTTCTAATTTTTCAACCACTGATCAAATTTTTATTTTGAATAATCTCATACAGAAGTATATTTTTAAACCTAGGGGTAAACTCTATGCTATTTTTATCGATTTCAAGAAGGCTTTCGATAGTGTTGACCATTCCCTACTCTGGCATGTTCTGAGATCCATAGGTATCAGTGATAAATTTATCAAGATACTCTCTGACATGTATGCTAAAGCAAAAGTGAGAATTAGAACTCTCGATGGGCTAACTGCTGCAATAAATATTACTAAAGGGGTTTTGCTGGGTGAAGTTTTATCTCCCTCACTTTTCTCAATTTTTATTAAAGAACTCACAGACCGTCTAAATTCCTCTAGTATTTCACCAGTTTTTATAAATCATGCCACTGGTATACATGCTCTTCTGTACGCGGATGATGCCGTAATTTTATCAGATTCCCCAAAAAACCTGCAAAGAAAAATAGATATACTCCAGGGTTTTTGTGACGACTTTTTGATTGACCTTAATATTAATAAAACCCAAGTTATTGTATTAAAAAAATCAGGAAAATTGTCAAAATATGATAAATGGTACTTTAGGGGTCAACAATTAACCACCACTTCGACTTACATGTACTTGGGGGTCCCTTTTTCAAGTTCCGGCAAATTTTATACAGCATACTTACACTTTTTGGCAAAGTCCAAAACAGCTATATTACCAGTAATAAATATACTTAGAGGAGCTCATAATAATTCCTTGGTCACGGCTTTAAAACTTTTTGATTCCCTCTTGCTTTCAACAGCCTCATATGCATCTCCCATTTGGGTATTACAATTTATTGATAAAATGGATCAAATATTTAGTATTTTCGCTAAGAGGCTATTGATAGTTTCTAGAAATATCCCTGGGTACGCTCTGAGAGCTGAACTTGGCCGCCCAAGCCTCAGTGTTTCGTTTAAAAAATATATTTTAAAATTCTGGATACGTTTGCTTGAAATGAAACAATCCCGTTTGACAAGAATAAGTTATGACCAACTATTTCAATCTTGTAATTCGTCCATTACTAATAAATATAATTGGGCATTTCACGTTAAAAATATTCTTGACAATGCTGGCTTCGGTTTTATTTGGGTTCAACAAAATCCAAGTCTTGTAAAAGCTTATCTTCCACTGATTATCGAGAGCATAAAAAACCAGAGTATCCAAACTGATTTCTCCCGTATTGTAAATAGTAAAAATTTTTCTCACTATAAAGATATAAAAACAACTTTTCTGATGGAAGACTATTTTTTCCTTCCTTTTCATATCTCAGTCAAAAGGGTTTTTGCCCAACTCAGATTTAATCAGACATCAATTTTTGTTAATGGTAAAAACTTTTCTATAGATCCCATAAGCAATTGTACGTATTGCAACCTTTTGGTATTTGAGTATTGGAATCATGTAATTTTTCACTGCCCTTTTTAATCTAATCCCAGATCCAAATATTTAAATCTCTCTTCAAGTCCCGCTAATATTGCTCAATTACTTTCGATCACTGATAACTTATACTCAATATATCTATTTATCTTATCATGTATTCGCCTACGCTCGCTCTGTTTGGACTGAAGTCCATATTTTTCTATTGTTATTAATTTACTTTTTCTTTTATTACTTGCTTTTTGTCCGCTCTGTATGTATATTACCTATTTTTATTTGTCGGTATATTATAATGCTTATTCTGTGTCTGCTTATCATTCATTCATTATTTCCCCTCACCTTATATTAACTGTTCTGACACCAACATATGTGCTCCATTATATTCCCAATGTATGGTATATTTGGTAAATATAACTGTAAAATGTGGCAACAATGAATTGCCACTCATTGAAGGACCTACTGGTCAAATCAATAAAATTTATTATTATTATTATTATTATTTATTTTTGTATCGTATATGAATGTGGCTGTCTATCTGTTGTTTTTGCAATGAAAAAAAACCATCTAGGCCAGCGGTTCTCAACCGGTGCTCCGTGTGAACTCCCAAGGGCTCCGCGGCCCTCGAGGAAAATAAAAAAAGAACCAGTAAATTTGAAAAAATAATTATTAATATTTTTGAATAAAAATAAATCAGTAACTTTGATGAATAAATAAAAAATAGGCCTACGGGGCTCCGCCATAGGAATTATATACTGGAAAGGGCTCCGTGGGTCAAAAAAGATTGAGAACCGCTTATTTAGACAAAACGTTGTATGCGGGTAATATCGAAGAGTGCACGAAAACAATTTTCACATCTACCGTTCTTTTCAAGCAGTTTTTAATTTACATACACACACAAAGTCGCAACTAGGGAGAGCGGGTCCACTGTATCGAGTGCTGAACTAGAGGGGGCGCCGACAGGGGCGTAGCCAGAAATTTCGTTCGGGGGGGGACCAAAGTGACAGAACAATGGATTTGGCCATCTTTTTCCCTTTTTTCGGTAATTTTCTCACATTTCGGGGGGGGGGGACCAGACCCCCAATGTCCCCCCCCCTCGCTACGCCCTTGGGCGCCGAATTGCCCCTTTAACACCACTCCTTCTAACCTTTCCTTATACGGGGACGCCAAAAGCTTGCTAGCTCCAGTTAAAAAAGTATCCAGCTGCGGCCCTGTATGTACCTTAAACCTTGCAACATACATACTGATGAACAGGGCCACAACGACATGCGTGGTCAGCCGGGGCAAGCACGCATTTTGGCGCCCCCTTTTAATATTGAAGGAGAGATGAAGGGTTTACATTTGCGCTCCTGTCTGGCTCGGAGTTCGGGGGCATCAGTCAGTGCCGTCTTAACGCATGGGCCCACCCGAGCACGGCCCGGGTGATTCAAGAGAAGAGGGGCCTCCCAAAAATGAGATACGATTGAAATTTTCAAGGATTTACCATGTAGGGCCTCCTAAAAACCACTTGGCCCGGGGGGCCCATAATACTCTTAAGACGACCCTGGCACCAGTCCCACCTGCTCCTCTCTAGTTGCGGCCCTGATGCCGTGTGTACAGGGTGTTAATGTTATACTGTAAAGGAATTAGCAAAGTTAAATAATAGTATCGTTCGAGGAATAATGGTATGAAAGGATGGACTTTGAAATTATGTATTTCAAAGCCATACCAGCCAGGTGTTATCCAGGTGTTAGGAGTTAGAGTCCCAAAGAATATGGATCATGAAAGAAACCTATAAATTTGGCGCGTAGCACGTAAGGAATACAGAATCGAAGAAGTAGTATAAAAAGTAGCGATAAGCAGATCTATAAATATGGGGACTGAAATGAATCGCATAAAGGGTGCAGGACACTATGAAAAAAATCGGTATAAGTTGTATAAGAAGAATATGGTAATAAAATTCAGCGGCCGCGCTCATATTTCAATGATATTTGCAGCTGGTCAGAATTTTGTATACATGTAAAAGCGTGAGAAAGTCCAGGGTTAGAGCAGATGGTATTAGGTGAAAGGAGATTTGCGAATTCCGGGAATAGTTCCCACAGGAACGTCAACCGAACCAAAGGGATAGCAGTAGCCAATGAAACGCATGTCCATAGGAAAATGTTATCCAATAATGTAAAGTGAAGAGAAGTTCGGTAAAGAAAATTTAGGAAAGAAAATCGGAATTAGCGAATGAGATGAAGTTTATGGAATATAGGTAGGAGTAGGCGGATAGCCAAAGAAAAATATATATATGAAGTTTGAGAGGGTCAGAAGGACAGACACTGAAGGAGAGATAGAGAGAGACTGAGTGAGTGAGATAGAGAGAGGTTGTGTGCCACAAGATAAGCGTGAAATGGGCACCATCGAAAGAGTGAAGTTGATCTTCACCGGATTTGGGGTAAGTCACACTTCCGACTTTACGAACCATTTATCACTCTCCATGTAAATTGAAAATATGTAATGCACTATCATAGCTTCTATTTGTAAATCGTATATTTAATGCCCTTATTTATAGTAGCCTAATAATTAAAGATTAATTAACTGTTTTATCTTTGTTTCCTTGGACTTGTCATTTACACGGGCCTGTGGTTATTGACTTAGAATCACAGCGCAATGAATATCTATGGAGCACAAAATTCGTAAGATTATGAATAAAATTCGATCACGGCATTTTGGGATGTTTACATTAGTGGGATGATTAGAATCAATGTTGCAGTAGGGTCACACTCGATATACAATAAAAACATGAGATCGCTAACAATGGTGCCTCAGACCAGTACCGTGTCAATGTGAGTCCAAGGTTGCATTAATATATAACGTAATTTCATATTAATATTCAATAACTTTTCGTAAGCGGTATATTACAATGCCTAATCACGGTGGTAGTAGTGTGGAGCATTCATCGGGTGAAGCACCCCAAGTAAAGGTTAACACAATCACTGGCTATTTAGGGCTAATCGCAAATTTTTCCGGTTCAGAACCGTCGTTTTCGGCCGAATATTTCATTGAATCCCTAGAGGATACCGCAAAATTAGCAGACTGGCAGGATAATGAAAAATTAATTGTCCTGAAATCAAAATTGAAAGGACGCGCTGCCGAATTTGTTGCCACCAGTCCGGAACTGAGATCCGAAACAAATTATGAACGTTTCAAAACTGAATTTTTGAAGTTTTTCCACAACGAATTTCCCTTAACATATCATTTGCAAAATTTCACGGGTTGTAAACAAAAGGCAAATGAGAACGTCAAAGAATTCGCTTCACGAATCAAGAATGCGGCTTTCGGTTTCCTTGAAGGGGCAAATTTTTCTAGCCCGGAAGTGGAGCGTCTCGCCGACCGCACAAAATTATCCCAATTTCTAGCGGGACTTAATCCCCGGATTCAAAAGAGTGTGTTAAACCAGGATCCCCAAGATCTAGCAACGGCGATTAAAATCGCCACGTTAATAGAAAATAATGAAGGTCTTTGCCGTTCATTCGGGACAGTTAATGTAGCCTCGAGTCAACAGCCGCAGTCAAATTTCGATTTCGCATCTTTGCAATCAATGATGGCCGAAATTATGAATGAGTCGGTACAACAGCGTACTAAACTTGAGGAACTCTCCAAGGAGATGAGAGAGGTAAAAGGGTCTCACAATAGGAGCAGTTTCGCTCCCATTCATAATCAACAATCCCACACTCGTAACTTTCCCCAACGATACAATAACCCACCACGGCCTTTAGCTAGAGCGCCCCAACAAGGCAACCGCGCCTGTTTTCAATGTGGATCAAGCGCACACTTCATTCGACATTGTCCGAATGTCAGCGTTTTTCCGAGGAGGCCTACTCCAATGAATAGAGCAAACTTTTCCTCCCGAAGAGGGAATTATAGAAGTCAGAGCAGGAACGGTCAGCAAACGGAGAGGCAGTGACAATTTTTGGGTAGGGGAGGCCAACTACACAAAAACTGCGTATCCTTCCTTAACCAACCGGGAATTTTAGGCCATAACCTACCTATTATAATAGTACGAGTGGGTTCACTCGAATTCCCCGCTCTCGTGGATTCCGGGGCTTGTATAAGTGTCATTGACCCCATTCTCATGAAAAGAATTGTAAATAATGCGCAATGTCAAGAGATACTAAATGATAAGATTGAAATTCGTGGTGTCACGGGACAAACACTGCCCCATAATTCATGTTTTAGTGTACCTATAGAAGTTGGATCTTTTACAATTAATCAGAAAGTATATGTTTCCGACTATGAGCTCAGTAAAGAGTATAAGGTCATTTTAGGTTTTGACTTTATAAAATCGGGAAAGTTTATTTTGGATGTAGGAAGTGGATGTTTGCGTAATCAGTCTACGAATATCCCCTTATTAGTAGGTACACCAGGTGCGACTCCTAATGGCAGTAGTAGTGTAAATATCACATTGAGCGAAAAACTGTGGTTACCGGCGCGATCGTCTAAAATTATATCAGTGAAGGTTCCACAACTTCAATGTGGAAATGAGGTAGAAGTTTCGCCAAGGAATAGAAATATGACAAATTCAGTATGGGTGGCCCATTCAGTGGGAAAGGTCGATGAGCATGGGAAAATTAATGTGTTAATTGCCAATGTATCACAACATCATAAACATGTAAGTAAAGGTACGAAGCTGGGAAGAGTTTCAGTAATCGATTGTGACGAAATAGGTGAACCTCCAATACCATTGGAGAATAAGAAATTAAATAAATTAACAGAACATGACTTTGACTTAGGTGACTTGCCACCAGGGATCAAAAGAAAACTAACCCCTTTGCTTTTGAGCTATGCCCATGTTTTCGCCCGCGATATCAGTGAAATTGGGCGCACGTCTCTTGGAAAATATAAAATCTCGTGGTCGGATCAGGAAATAAAAAAGTCGCCGATATATCGGACACCTTATCACTTACGAGGAGAGATGAGGAAACAAATTAACGACATGTTGCAGAGTAAAATAATTGAGCCTTGTGTCAGTTCTCACCCCGCACCGACAATCATGGTGAGAATTGGCTATGCCCATGTTTTCGCCCGCGATATCAGTGAAATTGGGCGCACGTCTCTTGGAAAATATAAAATCTCGTGGTCGGATCAGGAAATAAAAAAGTCGCCGATATATCGGACACCTTATCACTTACGAGGAGAGATGAGGAAACAAATTAACGACATGTTGCAGAGTAAAATAATTGAGCCTTGTGTCAGTTCTCACCCCGCACCGACAATCATGGTGAGAAAACGAGAACAAAATACGTATCGCATGGTTGTCGATCTTAGACGGACAAATGAGGCAATCAAATCGGATGAGTATGCATTACCTTTAATCCAGGACATTTTGGCACAATTAAAGGGAGCCAAATATTTTAGCAGCCTGGATCTTTGTAGTGCATATTATCAGCTTGAACTCGCCGAAGAGGATAGACCCCTAGTTTCCTTCCGTAATGAGGAGGGTTGTTTCCAATTCAATTGTTTACCCATGGGGATGAAGAATAGTGCTGTGGCTTTCCAAAAATTGGCTAATAGTCTTCTATCAGAATTAAATGATGATTATATACATTGTTTCATTGACGATATATTAATTGCTAGTCCGGATCTTGAGTCACATTTACAGAAATTGGTCAGAGTATTTAAATTACTTGAGAAGTACAATTTAAAGCTTGCACCGAAGAAATGTAAATTCTTTCAAACCGAGATTAAATATTTAGGTCATATAATTTCGCAAAATGGATTTCGTCCCCACACGGATAATGTTAAAGCTATCGACGAATTTCCGCAACCACGGACGGTAAAGGAAGTTCGACGTTTCCTGGGCATGTGTAATTTTTTTAAGAAGTTCATACCATTTTACTCTGACATTGCCAAACCCCTTACTGAATTAACTAAGAAAAATGTAAATTTTATATGGGGCCAAAGGCAGCAAGAAGCTTTTAAATATCTTCAGCAAGCGCTACGAAACCCACCTGTACTGGCATTTCCCGACTTTACCAAGGAATTTATTATGTCCGCGGATGCCAGCAAAATAGGAATTGGGTGTTGTTTGTATCAAGAGTATGATGGAGGTAATCACCCCATAGCGTACATGTCCCGTAAATTTAAACCTGCGGAACAAAATTATCCAGCAGTGGAGCAAGAATTACTTGCTATCATGGAGGGGATAAACTATTTTAGGCCCTATTTAATTGGGAGACGATTTCGGGTAAAGAGCGATCATCGACCACTCCAATACCTAATTTCGCTTAAGACAAAAAACCCTCGGTTAACCAGGTGGTGTTTGAATTTAGCCGAATATGATTTTCAAGTCGAGCACGTTGCTGGACAGTCGAATCAAGCACCAGATTGTTTGAGCCGTGCTATAAATACTGTAACGACCGGCCACTCATCATTAGAACAACGAATCCGTGAACAGCAAAGACGCGATGCTCAATTAAAACCTATTATTGACATGTTAACTGGGCAAAACGAGGAACCAGTTAAAAAGATGGGTGACGCTTATTTCATGAAAAATGGTCTTTTATGTCATTATGCATCTAAAGATATTCGTCCCATCAGGGATGATTATATCGAACAGGTTGTAATACCCCTAGTTTTGCGTAATGAAATATTAACGGAAATACACGACAATTTAAGCAGTCACATGGGATTTGACAAAACTTTTCAGCGCCTCAGGAGTCGGTATTTTTGGCCCGGCTATTACAGAGACTGTCAAATTCATGTCAATACTTGTCGTATTTGTTTAGAAAGGCGTAGTCATGACCCACGTAAAAAGGCTTCATTACAACGTAATTTTATCCCTACGGAGCCATTTCAGTTAGTATCGGTTGATATAATGGGTCCTTTTCACATAACTTCGCACGGTAATAGATACATATTGGTGATGATGGATAATTTTAGTAAATTCATTGAAGCAGTAGCGTTACCTGACACCAAGTCAGAGACTTTAGCACGGACAGTTTATTCGGAAATAATTGCGCGTTATGGCCGACCGCAATTTTGTCTCACTGATAGGGGATCCAACTTACATAAGTCAGTTTTCCGAGCAATGCTGGAAAAGCTTAAAATAAAACCACTTTCAACATCCGCGTTACATCCGCAAAAAAATAGTTCTAATGAGAGGTGTCACGCTACCTTAACGCATACCTTATCATGCCTTTTAGACGAATCAAATGAATGGGATGATCTTTTACCCCATGTTCTCATGTCCTACCGGAGCGCTGTACATGCGGTACTGAAAGAAAGTCCATATTTTGTCCTTTTTGGGAAAGACATGAATACAGCGGAGGAATTATTGAAAGAACCCCAAACTTTTAATTACTATACGCATGAAGATTATGTTCTTCAATTGCTACCGAAGTTGCAAAAAGCGCACGAATTTGTGCGAACAAGTATGCTTGCAGCGGCTGAGCAGCAAGAGCAATATCAGGAGAAAACCGCATTCGATAAAAAGTTGAAATTAGGTGATATGGTTTATTTATATAATCCGGGTTTACTTAAGAAAGGAGTTAATCGTAAATTATGCAGATTATCTTCAGGTCCTTACCGTATTGTTGAACAAAAATCACCAGTACTATTTTGTATAAAACATATTTATAAACCAGAGAAACCTAGTCAATGCGTACATAGTGACAGATTAACGAAAATTCAATTAGAAAGACCCTATGAACCTTACCCGGAAATAATAGATGATGAGAATTCCGCAGACGAAGGACAAGAAACGACTGAGGACGACAATACGGAAATACCGCAAGCTACAGAAAGCAACAATGACGACAATGCCTTTTTGGATCTCCCCGAGTTTCTCTATTCATACCAATACCCAAAAAATAACACAATACCAGTTACAGATGACCAGGGGGACAACACAGGCGCCGAACCGAATGTCACCCCACAGAATTTTTCTATTGCTTGGGATGACCTTCCTTTTATAGACGAAAATGAAATGGGGGGGTGAGCAAGAATCCATTGAAAGGGAAAGTTCCGGAACTATAAGAGAAGAGTCCCATTATAATCTTCGACCGCGGGATGAATATGGTCGAGTACAGAAGTTAAATATTATTGGTCAAAGGACGGACAGTAATTCGGTAGAAAATTCTAATGCATCCAATAGCGGTAACAGTCATGTAGAAAATGATACAACCATGGCTGAAAAATTCATGTCTTGGATATCACAACCAAGTGATTACCAAGAATCCGAAAAGACTGTTCTGGACCGAATCGCAGATTCGCTAGCTCAGAAACTATTGAATGTCATTACTATTAATTAATAAGAAAATAGTAAATGGTAACATTTTGCTGCCATTTTAACTTTAATATATTCATGGAGAGAGATATCTAATATAATCTGGTTTGTATACAGGAAGGTGACTTTCCTTAATCACTAAGAATCAGTACAAAAAAAAAAAAAAAAACACCGCAACTTTTCTCTTTCTAGATTATATTCCTAGTTTTCACCAGCAGCAGAGCAATGGCGAGACACAATGTTGAGATATGCGAAATGAAGGATGCCATCCAAAGATGCTCACACGTGTTATCCAAGGCACAGCATGCGCACTTGCCCGCGACTAGTTGTGCAGTGACCAAACGATGTCAAAATTGTGTACGTGTGTGGAAAAGCTATATATGGTCTCCGCGCACAGCACAAAAACTAATACAACCCCGTCAATTCGTAATGAAGCAGAATCTTACGGTTCCGGGAACTACTAAAATTTTCGAGTGTACAAGAGACGGTTTCCCATGCGGATGCTCCACTAGCACACCATGCAATGGGGCGGCCGAATATTGCCAAGAAATGACGTGTAAAAGCCCAGCGACGTGTTTTTGTGAAATCAAACACGGCAAATCCACTATTTTTCACATAGATGGATTCAATGTTATTGAAGATCCGCGTATAATTTCCTTAACCTTTTGTGATCAACGTGTAGATCATGATAGTGTGCACAAGCGCCATCGCCGCGCTTTGTTAGATCAAGAAGAAGCCATTTTTAATCATAACGGACAATTTATCGAATTTCATGACCCTGTAGTTAGAGTTTCTACATCGGGTGTTTTAATAGTAAGGAAGGAAGGACTAGAAGAAATTGTTCACTTCAATAATTCCGTTAAGCAAGCAGTGGTGCCCGAGAATTTCCTCAGATTTCCGGGACTCCTTCAATTTATATTTGTGGCTGAACAGGGCGGATTAACGATGAGAGAAGAATTACGTATCAATGGTAGAACCATTTGCCGGAAATTACCATGTCTTTTCTGTGTAGCGGCCTTTGAACATTTACGATGTTTGCCACCGACCATACAATATACTGTGTATGCGTTGTGTATACTAATGACTTCTATTATGGTCATATATCTCAAAACAGCTTTGACGACTGTTCTCACAATTATCAAATCGGTTTTCAGCGTGGTGTACCACACCTATCGCATAATTAGAGGTACAGCGAGATTAACAATGATTGGAGGGGTCCATGTCGGTCGCCGGTTGCGTCACTCCGTTGATCAAACGCAACAATTTTTAAACGAGATTGGAATGCCTAACCAAACCGCGACCCTGTTGGTGCTGTTTGCTTTATTATCGGTAGTATGCTCGCTAGACACCACATGCAATAACCATTTAATAGTGACTTCAACGATTACCGAATGTGAAAATGTGCATGACAAAGACACTTGTAAACTTACCACACACGCCACGATTACCCTCGAGAATTTGAAATTCACCCAGTGTTTGTGGTTCCAAGATGAAAACAAAAATAATATATTTTCTCTAAGTATAAAATTGAACAAGGTCAGGTGTAATTGGAATACCCAGAGACAATACTTCACGTTTCCTACCGAACTGAAAACCGTCGCCCAAGTAGCGTGTCCTCAAAACACTATGTGTGGATGGGGCGAGCATTGTGTTCCAGCTAAAAGTTTTGTTGCGGAAACGACTGAGTCTAAACAATACCCAGGAATAAATAGATGTATAGCGATGGACTCGGGTTCCTCGACATGCACAATCATTGACTCCCAAGGTTATTTGTTTTATAGAGCCTTCCTAGTCCCTGATCATTTAAGGACTTATGAAGTACGGGCCGTCACGGGATACTCGTGTTTTTATGATTTGGAAATTACAGAGAGCATGAACGCGTCATCTCAAGCGACGGTCACAAATCATGTCATGTCCACGACAAAGGGTGTTAAAATTCATATTCTTGGCGCGTACGACCAACCAACCCAGTTAATGCAAAATTCACTCATAATGCGAGTAGGAAAACAAAGGGAGGCGTATATCGAACATGCAGCTCCAGCAGGAGTACCTCAAGGCAACGCTATTGGACAAATTCAAGCTAACAGTTCGCTAACGAACTCTTTCATCTTCGATGAGAACAGTATACAGTGTAGCGCTTATGAAGAAGTGCTAAATTGTCACATGGTGACGTCGGCTCTCCACAGAATGATCGAGAATAAAGTCTCAGTATTACCACGCACTATCGGTTACCACTATTTTTATATCGACGAAAATGAACAGCTAATGTCTGAATTGTTGTTCAGCAAACCTGTCAATGTGCATCTGTCATTCGAAGATTACCACATCGTGATGGAACGGCGTACAGTGTGCCCGAAATTCCATACGGAAGAAATTACAACAGAAGGTTGTTACTCGTGCAACCCTTTAGCACGATTGACCTTTGTCGCATATAGTTCGTGTGCCGAAGGGACAGTGTCAGTGAGTTTTCAACGCATCACGGTGGCGACAAGTACTCTACATTTGGGAACTACGCCAGAAAAACAAGTGGTACAGTTCAAAGCAGAAACCAGGTGCATATCGGATAAACTGTGTTTATATGGAAGGATAGTTCATACATGTCAACCCCTAACTTTCTGTTTGGAGAATCCCAACCTCGAAATTCTCCACCCGAACTTATCAACTTTGGCCTTTTATGCGAACCATGTATCGCCGAGTCATTGGTTTGCACCATGGACAAATATTACTGCATCTTTTATATCGCAAGGGATGCGATTCCTATTACTCATTATGTTAACTATCTTCCTATTTGTATTCACTTGTTCCACTATGTTATCATTTTGTAAACGATGATATGGTTATACTCATGGAAACAAACACGTGCTATATTTTATATTTATATATTTCAGGAGAATGCTGATATTTTCACCAAATGATTTTCAGATGATGAAAAAAAAATAAAAAAAAATGTCAATATGTCCCTATTTTATGCAGGTGATGGAGAAATATTTTTGATAATTTTATTTATGTGAGATTGTCTATTTTCTACAAAGTCCAAAAGTTCTCTTTGCAGCTGAATAAGTATAGTGTTTGCGGTTGGACTGTCATAGAGTGGCTCTAATGCATAGAAGATTTTATGCCATGTACCATACCTCATCTTCTATTAAGTTGATGGTGAAACTGATATCATTGCTTGAGTTCATGTTTATTATATATAGGAAATGTTTATACAATGTTTATGTTCAATAACTATTCATATTTCTTCGTGTTTCAATATATTGTAAAAGAAGTGGTGACTTACCCCAACAGTTTTTGGCAGAGCCCAAGTAATAGTGTAGTACAGTGAGTAACTATAGTCCTCTTTACAACCCCATATTCTCATAAGTTGATTGAAGTTTTAAAATTTGCTGTAAGCAAATTTTAGCGTCAGGGGGAGGAATGTTATACTGTAAAGGAATTAGCAAAGTTAAATAATAGTATCGTTCGAGGAATAATGGTATGAAAGGATGGACTTTGAAATTATGTATTTCAAAGCCATACCAGCCAGGTGTTATCCAGGTGTTAGGAGTTAGAGTCCCAAAGAATATGGATCATGAAAGAAACCTATAAATTTGGCGCGTAGCACGTAAGGAATACAGAATCGAAGAAGTAGTATAAAAAGTAGCGATAAGCAGATCTATAAATATGGGGACTGAAATGAATCGCATAAAGGGTGCAGGACACTATGAAAAAAATCGGTATAAGTTGTATAAGAAGAATATGGTAATAAAATTCAGCGGCCGCGCTCATATTTCAATGATATTTGCAGCTGGTCAGAATTTTGTATACATGTAAAAGCGTGAGAAAGTCCAGGGTTAGAGCAGATGGTATTAGGTGAAAGGAGATTTGCGAATTCCGGGAATAGTTTCCACAGGAACGTCAACCGAACCAAAGGGATAGCAGTAGCCAATGAAACGCATGTCCATAGGAAAATGTTATCCAATAATGTAAAGTGAAGAGAAGTTCGGTAAAGAAAATTTAGGAAAGAAAATCGGAATTAGCGAATGAGATGAAGTTTATGGAATATAGGTAGGAGTAGGCGGATAGCCAAAGAAAAATATATATATGAAGTTTGAGAGGGTCAGAAGGACAGACACTGAAGGAGAGATAGAGAGAGACTGAGTGAGTGAGATAGAGAGAGGTTGTGTGCCACAAGATAAGCGTGAAATGGGCACCATCGAAAGAGTGAAGTTGATCTTCACCGGATTTGGGGTAAGTCACACTTCCGACTTTACGAACCATTTATCACTCTCCATGTAAATTGAAAATATGCAATGCACTATCATAGCTTCTATTTGTAAATCGTATATTTAATGCCCTTATTTATAGTAGCCTAATAATTAAAGATTAATTAACTGTTTTATCTTTGTTTCCTTGGACTTGTCATTTACACGGGCCTGTGGTTATTGACTTAGAATCACAGCGCAATGAATATCTATGGAGCACAAAATTCGTAAGATTATGAATAAAATTCGATCACGGCATTTTGGGATGTTTACATTAGTGGGATGATTAGAATCAATGTTGCAGTAGGGTCACACTCGATATACAATAAAAACATGAGATCGCTAACATTAAGCGGGCCGGGGTAGCAAGTTCAGAGGGGCGGCAAATTTGAGTAATTCGTGGTCAAGAACTTTAAATTATAACGTGAATGGGGGCAGAGCAATTTGAATAGCCAGCACGTGGCGAAGCCATAAATCTGTGTCTGGAAACGGATTTAGTGTGAAGCATGTAAATAATTTCGTATAAGCACATTACGTTCCCTTCGTGTCATCGCATCATCTGGAAAAAATCATCTGATAACTGATCGGGAGAAATGATAAACGAAGAAGTTTTTATGACGTTTTTCGTTACCACGGTTCTTCATGTTCATCACAACGAATTTACTAATCCTCCGTTGATGGATGTTCTTAGTATTATTATATAGCGTTATACTGTATCATGTGTGATTGAATAAATTTAAAAAAAAAATACATTAAACGAAAATATCATACGTTCCAGTGGTTGCCAATTTTTTTGTGAGCTAATGGCCCTTTGTACCGTATTTCCTTCTTGTGCTTCCCCCCCCCCCCATCTTTCCCCAGGACCTTCTACCCCGGGTGGTGGGGGGGCACTTTTTCACTTGTTGGTCGAAAATTGAACTGCATCTTAATCCAATTATAGCAAACTTCCAAGAGACCGGATCACTTCGTTACAACGAAATTTCCTTGTAAAGGAATTCCAGGTTGTTGCCGTTGTGCCTATGTAAACTGTTGTGGGAGGTTAGAAAAGTTTTCGTTAGAACGAGATTTTCACTGTAACGGTATTCGTTAAAACGGGATTAGACTGTATTTGTTTTACTTCATAAATCTCCCCATGGTCTCATTGAGATATCCTGACTAATTTGGATGTACTCGGTTAAGCAGTTTTTGAGGAAAAACTACTCGAAGTACGGGAACTTAAACTGTAATCACCCATTATGTAATTATTTACACTCTAAACCGGAGGTCCTCAACCTTTTTCTAGTTGTGAGCACTGGCTGTACCCATCATAGAAAGGAGAGCACCCTTACAAGTTTGATCATACGTATGCATGAAAAATTAGGATGATTTTAATCCTCGAATGCAATTTGAACGAGGTAATTTGATTGAAACGTCGATCGAATTCTAGCAAGCAATTATTGGTCAGGAGCTTCGAGAACTCCAGTTGCTTCAGGTAGCACCGTGGTGCTCGCGAGCAACAGGTTGAAGATGCCTGCTCTAAACCATTATACTACATCTGGTCATGTAGGCCCTATGTGAACAAGAAGCCCAGGGTCACGCGAATATGGGTAGCTTTAAGATGGCCTTGGTCCCACGAACAGCTTTGCTGAGTTCGCAAAGTAGTCCCTTCCCCCCCCCCCACCCCCTTCTTTCTGATGTACACCCCAAACCCAAAACAGAAGTTCTCGAGGTGTGGGTCGCTTTTTCTGGGAATGTTCGGCATTATCGCTCGGAAGGACGTCACGACGACTTTGCATTGCCGTGAACCCCTGCAGTGCTTTGGAATGGCTCTTGCTATTCTTACGAGCAGGCCGAAAAGCCGCGAGTGGCAAAAGTTTCAAGAACCCCTGCCAAGGTCTTCCAAACGGGTATACCAGTCGGTAACCGTTTTTCAGTTTGTCTGCCTTCATCCTATGATTTTTTTCGGAATAACTATCGCTAGCCATTAACGAATCAGAATCTGCTGAAGACAAGGTGGCACAAAAAAATTTCGTTGACACAGCTGACTAATGGAACTGGTAAATAAGAAATGAGATGGATAAAATATGATTAGTAATGTACTGCAGCACTGTGCAAGCGCCCTCACGCGTTCCAATAATAAGTGTAGCTGCGGCTTCAGATTGGCTTACCGATACCAAAACCTGTCTGAAGTGGACACCTCTACGGTTCCATTACAATTAAATTAAGCCGTTCCGTATTGCCGACATTCTGTGTTGTAGGATTATGATGGTGCCTTTCAAAGTTGCCCCATGTAGGAGATGTCCGAGTTGACAGGTTCCACGAAATTTGTTTTATGTTTCGCGAAGTCCCTTTTTTTAAAAGACCATTCGTTTTCCCAAGGGCGTGCATGGAAGGCTAGTCAATTGGGCTTAAATGGAAGTACAGTATCTAAATTTTATTACTTTTCCCAACAGGTCTATTGCCCTTAAAATAGATAATGGTTTTTCTTATAATTCTCAGAAATCCGGATGAAAACAAACAAACTGAAAAACGGTTACCGACTGGTATACCCGTTTGGAAGACCTTGGCAGGGGTTCTTGAAACTTTTGCCACTCGCGGCTTTTCGGCCTGCTCGTAAGAATAGCAAGAGCCATTCCAAAGCACTGCAGGGGTTCACGGCAATGCAAAGTCGTCGTGACGTCCTTCCGAGCGATAATGCCGAACATTCCCAGAAAAAGCGACCCACACCTCGAGAACTTCTGTTTTGGGTTTGGGGTGTACATCATAAGAAGGGGGGGGGGGGGGGAAGGGACTACTTTGCGAACTCAGCAAAGCTGTTCGTGGGACCAAGGCCATCTTAAAGCTACCCATATTCGCGTGACCTTGGGCTTCTTGTTCACATAGGGCCTACATGACCAGATGTAGTATAATGGTTTAGAGCAGGCATCTTCAACCTGTTGCTCGCGAGCACCACGGTGCTACCTGAAGCAACTGGAGTTCTCGAAGCTCCTGACCAATAATTGCCTGCTAGAATTCGATCGACGTTTCAATCAAATTACCTCGTTCAAATTGCATTCGAGGATTAAAATCATCCTAATTTTTCATGCATACGTATGATCAAACTTGTAAGGGTGCTCTCCTTTCGATGATGGGTACAGCCAGTGCTCACAACTAGAAAAAGGTTGAGGACCTCCGGTTTAGAGTGTAAATAATTACATAATGGGTGATTACAGTTAAATTCATTTTTGGGAGGCCCCTCTTCTCTTGAGGCACCCGGGCCGTGCTCGGGTGGGCCCATGCGTTAAGACGGCACTGACTGATGCCCCCGAACTCCGAGCCAGACAGGAGCGCAAATGTAAACCCTTCATCTCTCCTTCAATATTAAAAGGGGGCGCCAAAATGCGTGCTTGCCCCGGCTAACCCCGCATGTCGTTGTGGCCCTGTTCATCAGTATGTATGTTGCAAGGTTTAAGGTACATACAGGGCCGCAGCTGGATACTTTTTTAACTGGAGCTAGCAAGCTTTTGGCGTCCCCGTATAAGGAAAGGTTGGAAGGAGTGGTGTTAAAGGGGCAATTCGGCGCCCAAGGGCGTAGCGAGGGGGGACATTGGGGGTCTGGTCCCCCCCCCCCCGAAATGTGAGAAAATTACCGAAAAAAGGGAAAAAGATGGCCAAATCCATTGTTCTGTCACTTTGGTCCCCCCCCGAACGAAATTTCTGGCTACGCCCCTGTCGGCGCCCCCTCTAGTTCAGCACTCGATACAGTGGACCCGCTCTCCCTAGTTGCGACTTTGTGTGTGTATGTAAATTAAAAACTGCTTGAAAAGAACGGTAGGTGTGAAAATCGTTTTAGTGCACTCTTCGATATTACCCGCATACAACGTTTTGTCTGAATCAGCGGTTCTCAATCTTTTTTGACCCACGAAGCCCTTTCCAGTATATAATTTCTATGGCGGAGCCCCGTAGGCCTATTTTGTTATTTATTCCTCAAAGTTACTGATTTATTTTTATTCAAAAATATTAATAATTATTTTTTTCAAATTTACTGGTTCTTTTTTTATTTTCCTCGAGGGCCGCGGAGCCCTTGGGAGTTCACACGGAGCACCGGTTGAGAACCGCTGGCCTAGATGGTTTTTTTTCATTGCAAAAACAACAGATAGACAGCCACATTCATATACGATACAAAAATAAATACCAAAAAGACAGAATAATGAAAGCAAAACACACAATGCAGCTCTTAGGGACGTATTTCATCCCCGGTTCATACTTAGGCTTTTAATAAATGTTTCAAAAGTTTGATATGGAGAATTTGCAAGTATAAAAGTATATTCCTTCAGATGTCTGATTATTTTTACTTCTAATTTTTTATGAATTTATTAGAAATGGTTGGGCCCCGTGGTAATTTGTACTCTTTTGGGTGAGGTAACTAATTAGTTTTTTGCTAAAACGTTATAATCGGGATCCAATGCATTTCATTCAAGTGACTCTAAAATATACATCTCGGTTTTAGCGTAATCACGTTAGTTTATGAATGTCATTATAACCGAGTTTCAATGTATGCTCATGTAGGAAAGCAAAAAAATTTCACTAGTTAGAAAAATTTAATTTTTTCTTCATTGGTTTTTTTTATTGTTATCAGTGCAAAAGCGCCAAACAAAGAATTAGTTTCCGTCGCATGGAACTTCACCATACAGTTCCTCGAATTTGTCTTCTCCTCTCATTTTTTTATGGCAGCCTGAGAAGGAGAGCAATTCCTTTGTGCAGTGCATCCGAAATCCCATCACCCTCCTTGTCAAACCACTTAATAGACAATGGAAGACAGCAACCGCGGGTCCAGCCGAACCGTCATCAGGGAGCTCAAGCCTTTGCAATACATGATGGCAGCTTTCCGGTTACCCCAACCGTCCCAAAAAATGTGGATTTTTCGGTTGAAAAAACCGCGCTCAGCGGTTGCAGTTGTATCTGTGCGTTGACAGAATAAAACTATAGATGATGCCTTCCCCCCCAACCTCAACCGCGTGCAACCGCGCCGTAGTCAGGTCCCAGCCTAAGAAAAAATAAATTAGTGATTGCTCTTTTCTGATGCCCTTGTCAGAAGTACGTGTTTTGTTGTCCTCAATGGTTAATCCTGCCTATTGCGATCCAACGCTTTTCTTTGATCTTGTTCCAAAGCGATTTGCCTTTATCTACCCGCGAAAGCTGGTTGTCTGGAATAACTACTATATGGGTCATACAGGCCCCCTAACTAGGCTGGGGCAACCGGGGCATTGCACCAGGGCCACATGCCTAATTGGGCGCCACAAAATAATGTACATTTATTTTGCATAATAATAATCCTTTCCAAGGGCCCCCAGAAAAAGTGTGCCCTGGGGGCCCCGAAAAGGCACGCTATGGTCCTGTGTTCATAGAAAAAGAATTTTCTCGCTAAACATGGAAAGAAAACCTATAATTTTTTCTTTGTTGAATTAATTTTCAATTTGAAATCTTATAAACGGATGACCGAGAGAGAGGCTTGAAAAGATCTCTCGTCCAAAGATCTCGTTGTAAAGTCATAACTATTAACATCATCAGACATACATTGCACTATAAACATGCCCCCCCCCCCGCTCAACGGTGGGACTAACCAACACCTTCTAGAGCAAGCTGCTTTAGAAGGTATTGGACTAACAGGGCTCCAGTGTGGGGGGACGAGTTCCCCCCCCCCCATCATTCTTTGTTTTTCACACGAAAAATTCACTATATCCACCAAAGGCCCCAGCCTGAGGCCCTGATGCAGGATAGGGGATGCCTATAACATCTCTTTTATAGTCCTTGCCAACAAAATTAGTGAAATGGGATTACTCGTTATCAAGTTATCGCAGCTTCCGTTCATTTTTATTTGGTCCCCGAGTGACGTTATACCGAGGACTGACTATTTATGATTTATTGAATTTTAAATAGATACATTTTGCGGCACTTACATACCGATATTGTGCATGCATTTCACTATTTATAAAGGGGTGGCCAACCTGCTTCCTTGGGTAATTGAAGATTAATTTTTACTTTTTAAATTGAAGAAATTCTTTTCAATTTGTGAGCGATATTTTTCTTATGAATGAATGAGTCTTGTAGCCAACTTGTAGGCTATCTCCCCCCTCCCCCTCGCCGATAATGTGTAGTAGGCCATCTTTGCAATGACCTAATTGATAACTTTTTATTGAATTAGTTTTAGTTTCGTTTCTCATCTTCGAAATTCCCAACCAGATGGGGAGAAAACGTTGAGGGGGCGGGGATATCACATACCTCATTGGCGTTGCTGTCACTGCCTTTTCAGTCACCTCATCAATAAAAATTATACAGTTTGTACAATTTTTATTGATACACATGCACAATTTAGATTAGGATGTTCAGTTTTCCTACTCAAAAATTCAAAAAAAAATTCTAATTTTCTTTCCTAAATGAGCATTCTTACGAAAACGAAGAGCCAGTCAAATTATATTAGTGGAGGGTGCAAATCTGTTCCACAAAACAAGGGTTATGGTGTTGACTACACTCTTTAGGAAGACGTTGGCTGAGGTGTTGGGCAACATTTAAAATTTCCATGAGTGCTGCGAACGTAAATAGTTCAGGAATCCCTTAGTTATAAAGATAATATTTTGTATTAATTGTTAAAATGTAGTGGTGACTTAACGAATGGGCCAATAAAGCCCGGTCGAGGGGTTGGTCTTGGACCTTTGAAAAATCATTTATTTTTCATTTCCTTTTTTAAAATCAATATTATGATTCACTTGTTGTTTATTTGATTCTATGTTCTACCCCCACCCCCAGTCAAATTTTGTTGTAAAGGGGTTTGAAAAATGTTTCGGCATCGGTTCTCAAGATCTGTTATGAATGGGCATTTAGAATGTGCTTTTTTCCCCAATATTTTTCAAAAAAACATTGGGGGGGGGGGGGCTAAAAGTTATTGGTCCTCCCGCATATACGGGACTCAAGCGTGTACGAAGGAGAGGGAGAATGCATTGCACAATGGTTTTTTTCAGTAATTACTGGGGAGGCTCAGTCCCCTTACAAAATTTATTGCGGCGGCGGGGGGGGGGGGCTCAAATGGCCTCAGCCTCTAGGTTCTGGCACCTATTCTTTATAGAGTGTAATTTATTTCGGTTTCAATATTATTGCTTCCCAATTTTCAACCTCCCCCTCCACGCATCTTTGGGTTTATTTTCATGTCGGCGCCATGGCCGTCCTCCGGTCGCAGTGAACAAAAGAAGAGACACTCAGTTTTTGCCACAGGCAAAGAAGAAAGAGCCCCCTCAACACCTCAAAGAATCTTCCTCTCAGCCGTGCCTTCTGGCAGTAAGGATTGGAACGGATGGAGGGTGCAATTGGGGATTGAACGGCAGGGAAGAAATGAGATAAACGTATTGTCATGGAACAAGAACCATCCAGATTTTTTAAAAGAACTAAAGTTTTGAGCAGATTGTTTCCATTAACTAATTCATAATTAGGACAACTTTTGGTTAAAAAAAAAAAAATTCATCATTGCAAAATGAATAAGCCATATTCATACGAATTTTTGGGGGGGCTGAGCCGCGTCTTCAAAAATGTTGGGGGGGGGGGGGCTCGGGCCCATGGGCCGTATAGAAGTTTACGCCTATGTATATATATGTGTGTGTATGTGCGTGTTTTTGTATATGTTACCGCTAAAGCTCGAAAGCCGTTAATGTGCTAGGTAATAAGCACATCAACGGCTAGGAGCAAATGTTAATCCGCAGATTAGCTAGGTAATGTGCACATTAACGACTTTCGCGCTTTAGCGGTAACATATACTCCGCTTCACTCCGGGTCCGGGGCTGTTGTAGAGATGTCATGCTACTTCAATAGTGAAAGCGCCGCTGAGAGGACGCTATCTCCAGAGGGGATGTACTGTACCAACACCTTCTAGAGCTCTAGAAGGTGTTGACTGTACACACAATGAGGAAGCAGATAGTACAAGAAGCGATATAGACCCGTCAACCAGTACTCACCACCCACCATACAATTACAAATACAACGCCACAACAGGCAAAATGCCCAACGAGGTGGCTGAGAAAAAGATGCCCATAACAAATATGGATGTCATATATTTAAAAAATACAGCAACCTAATTAAAAGCCGCTGTGATGGTCGAGTGGTTATAATGACGGACTCGCATCGCGTGGACCCGGGTTCGAGCCCCACAGTGGTGGTCGGCTGAAGTTGGTTTTCTGTGGTTCCCAACTTCAGGGCGCGAGCCGATCTCCCCTTTAAAAAGGCTCGATACAGCGAGCAACAGTCCTACAAACAGTACAAATATTCAGTCACTACACATCATTCACTTCACTTCTGAGATATAGATGGCAGGACTGAAAAATCATACACAACACTAGATACGCACTCAGACTGTTAGGTACACACACTTACACTTCCGGCACAACTCACTAGGTAGTAAATTGCCTATGGCGATAGACCTGAGTTGTGCTCGGTTTGAAAAAAAAAAACCCAATTAAAAACACAATCAAAAAAATTATAAACAATATATACACATGATAAAATATTATACAATGCCCATAAAGAATACTTATGGTTGTCTTATTCTAAGTATGGATCGCTTCTCGATTTACCCCAACATGTTTATCGTATTTCTTTTTAAACGTGACAATTGTGTTACAATTTACAACCTCCGCGGGTAAGCTATTCCATTTATTGACAACCCTATTAGAGAAAAATTCCCTGCGACACCATAACCTCGCATTGTCCCTTACCAATCGATACTGGTGTCCCCTTGTAAAAGCAGTCGATTGGCGGTGTACTTAAAGTTCATGGTCCATTCTACCCATCACGTTGAAAATTTTGAACACTTTGATCATATCTCCTCAACACCTGCGTTCATCCAATGTAAACATATTCAAAAGTGTAGCCTGCTTATATCCCACAAGGAACAGAGCGGGGACCATGTTTGGTGTTTGCATAACTCAAGCCACGCCCTGCAAATCTTGGCTGGTCTGCCTCCACTAAGATATATCGTGGAGTACGAAGCTAAAATAGGGGCACTTCGGAACAAACGCAATACTCCAAAGGAAAAATCACCGGATGAACGAGACACCCGGCAGAATATCCTGATGATAGACAAATATCTACAGACCCGACTGACACGGGACTTTAAAAAAAATCCTATTTCGACATCTATACCGATGGTTCAAAGACGGAAAATGGAGTTGCAGCGGCTTTTACTATCCTTCAGAAAGATGACATCTTCTACAGATGGTCTTGTAAATTGAGTACCAATTATTCCAAGCCGAACTTTTTTCTTTACTTATGGCTATTAAGAAAGCGGAAGAACTCCAGAAGAGAACATTTATCTCACAGATTCACTTTCATCACTCTATTCAATCAGGGATCCCCTCTCTCCACACCTCATCGCTAGGCAAATCAGAAAGGTTCTGTGTGCCAATCCTCAAATCAGTCTCAATTGGGTGAAAGCTCATACAGGAACATATGGGAATGAACAAGCAGACCAACTTGCAAAAGCGGCGACTGCAAAAGTGACGTCTGACTTTTCGCTGCTCTTCCCTAAGTCATGGGCAAAGAACATCTTATCTGAGGAAATGATGCACAACTGGCAAAATCGATGGCAGACAGAACGCAAAGTTGGCAGAAAAATATATGCTCTCCTCCCCACAGCTAGATACAAATATAGGAAATGGACCAGGGAAATGGTTATTTTCTTTTCCGAACATGGTCCTTGCCCAGCATATCAGGCGAGATTTCATCGACAGACTAAGAAATGTAAATGCGGCGGGAAGGGCACGGCCATTCACTACGCGACGGGCTGCCGGTTGACCAAAGACTTCCACTTACAAATTCCTGTTGCTAATACACAGTCTTGGAAGTTGAAGGTCTTCCAAAATCCTGGTAGTTATAATAAGATTAAAAATCTTATCAACTTTATGGAAAATAATCAAGAGGTGTACATCTTCCCGACACCTATGGCATATCAAGACAGAGAAGATCCCTAGGACTCTGATTCGGACTCAGACTATGTACCTTAATTGCGACATCTTTCCTAACCCCATATGCTATAAAATATATATAGTGATATTTTGATGAAATTTATCATTGTCATTGTCAGTGATGCCAATATGTATGTAGGATTTTTATTTTCAGTTCTTTTTGTTGTCGGTAGATGGCGCTGCGGCACGCAAGTGAATGAGTAATATTTTAAAGATTAGTGGTGGCAACAGTGAGTTTGCCGGGAGAAGTCGCCGGGAAAGGCCACGTTTTTTTTGTATGTCTGTGTATGATTGTCCTGTATGTTTTGTGCGCGTAATAAATGTTTCAAAAATGGAGGCTGTGTGTTTTTCTCTGTGAAGAGCCCACAGAGAAATTGGGGGCTCGGCCGGGATCGATGTGAATTCATCGGATTTGGATGTGAGGGCGAATCGTCTTGATTCGAGTTTCCTCTTCAAGTGAGCCATCCAGGCACGGAGGTTCGACGATCCCAAGAAGGTTTCGTCTTCGTGGGAGTCAGCCCGACTCAAGTTTTCACGATCAGTTTCGTCTTCGCAAGACTATCCTAAAAATTTCGCGACCAGTTTCATGTTCGCGAGACTGTGCTGAAGATTTCGCGACCGGTTTCATGTTTGCGAGACTGCGCTGAAAATTTCGCGATCGGTTTTATGTTTGCGAGACCGTGCTGAATATTTCGCGACCCGTTTCATGTTCGCGAGACTGCGCTGAAAATTTCGCGATTGATTTCATGTTCGCGAGACTGCTGAGGATTTCACGATCAGTTTCGTCTTCGCGAGACTGTGCTGGAGATTTCGCGATCGGTTTCGTTTTCGCCGTGGGTCGCCAAGACTCGAAAAGTGCGCGTGTGGATAAATGTGGATCGCAATAAGTGTTTCGTGCCAGTGAAAAAAAAAAGTGTTTCTGACCGAAAGTACATTGCAGTGTCATTTACGTCCTTTTACACGAGGTTGCCATGTCTTATTTGGCACAGGGCATCAAAGAGGACTTGAAGGTGCTCGCGAGTGAATTAGGGTTCTACACGCCCCCTAATTTGAAAATCATAGATCTCAAGAACGCCATTCTGGAAAGCGAAGAATATGACGAGGAGTTTTGCAAAGAGTTGCTAAAAACTATCATAGGTGAAAGAAAGGAAGAGCAGCGCAGGAAAGATGAAATCGAGGAGCAACGCAGGAGAGACGCAATGGAAGAACAACGTATGAGACTGGAAATAGAGAAACTGAAAATCGAGGTTGAATCCCGATCAAGTGGAAGAACTCAGTTTGAAAACACTAAAAGTCCAGGCAGAGAGTTCCAAAACCTGATGCAAAGATTCGATATGAGCAACGATATAACTCTCTACCTTGTGCTCTGCGGCAAGCTCGCCGGGTATCACTACAAAGGAGGAATGGATCATTCATCTTCTAGGACTATTACCTTATGAAATAAACCAACTGATTGCACGAGAGCCCGAGGAGAATGTGGAGAATTACGACCTTGTAAAAGAACTCTTGATGAAAAGATTCAAATTGACGGCGGAAAAGTTTCGTCAGCTGTTTGTCTCGCATCAGAAGAATCAGACCAGTACTTGGCGAAATTTTCGTCACGAACTATGCGCATATTTTGATGGCTGGACGTCCGCTTTAAAAGTAACAACATTCGATCAGTTAAGAGATTTGATCATCACGGATCAAATTAAAAAATGAAGCCCAGTTGATTTCCGAGATTATCATTTAAACGAATGGAGTAATTTTGTGTCTCCTACCGAACTGTCAGAAAAGCTTGATGATTACGAAAGTGTTAAGAGACCTGTCAAAACATCACATGCTGATGAGTGGGAACGACAAAAATTCCCGAAACCAACATTCCAAAACTTCCAGGATAAATTCTGCAAAATCAAGGATGTCAAGAATAAAGCAGGAGGAGGATGGAAGTTTGGAAATAGACAAACCGAGAAGAACAATAGTCAGATGAGATGTTATGGGTGTGGTAATGTAGGCCACTTGAAGTTCCAGTGTCCCGAGTTATTCAACAACAACAATTGCTCAACATCGTTCAACAAGGACAGCGAGAGGCAGAAAACGTCAGATGCTCACATTACCGAACACAGTGACAGTACCGAAGTTGGAGAGGTTCCTACTAAACAGATGAAATTCAAAAATTTGACAGTTTGTGCACTCGTCGACACGGGCAGTGCAGTATGCCTGTTGCGTGAGGATGTATACAGACAAGCTGTTGGCGTTCCGGAATTGACGCGTAAGCCCATACTGCTATCTGGAATTGGGGCGGGACAGGTGTGGACTAAAGGATCCTTTGAACAGGAAGTTGAGTTGGACGGAAATAGCTTTACCCTTACGTGGCCTGTTGTACCCACAACACAACTGAACTTTCAAACAGTGATTGAAGCTGGAATCCGAAAACAGGCTTCATTGCACTTCGATGAAAGTGAAGTCACTTTTCGTAAAGAGGAGAGAGGACATTGGCTCATGCAGATATCTGAATTGGATCAAGACCAACTTGAACTGGGTCACATTTATGATAGAGAAGTGAGAGAGAAGCTAAGAAAGACTGTTTTGTCTTACAGGCCGGAAAAGACTGAAAAAACTGATGTCTCCCCAAGTAGTCGCCTGACGCCAAATATGACGTGAAAATTTGGTCATTTTCTCTGAATGACGTCAGTCAAAAAAAAAATCACGCCATTTTAAAGTCATTTAATGACCACGAACAATAAAGCAGGAAATAACGTGATTCTTGATGACCCAAATGAAATATCAGGTCATTTCAGGACCTTATTAGCCATGAAGGTCATGAAATGACGTGATTTTTTATGGCGTAAACGATTTTGCGTCATAAAAATCACGAATTTCTTTCCAACTGAAAAATTCTGTTCCGGATGAAAATATCAAAATTATCCAAAATGTTTGTTAATGAACCTTCAGAGAGTGTTTCAAAATTACCCTAGGCCTATTCGTTACTGGTTGTCACAAGATAAATGAAGTACTTTTAATTGCGATTTTGTTATGAATGGAAATGCAAAATTTTTCAATGAGTAATTGTTCATATAAATTTATCAACGTACGTTATATAAATTATAATTGCATCCATATCATGTTTTTTACGGACGATCAGAAGATCTGTGAAATCTGTCAAAAATTCAGAAAGATGCAACGAATTCATTGAGCTAAAAAAAATGAATTTTTTAAAAACTTTTTTTTTTGATAATTTTAAATAACGCAAATAATTATATTTATAATTATATTACTATATTTTTCATAGATAAAAAAATAAAATAAAACGAAAAAATAACTGCCATCGGCTAAACTCAGCAAGAGATTAAACGGCAATTGTAATATAACTAATCAATACTTTTTAAGTCCTCATTAAATAACACCAGCTGGTTACTGTTACGATAGCGCGATCGGTAAAGGCATGGCGTGAGATACATAGGGACAATCCGACCTGCCCCAGAAAGCGATACTTTCCCCCCGTCTCTCCGAATAGCGCCATCTATCTTCTGAAAGTCTAACTATTTGCAAATGGTCATTTTTGACGTTTCCAAAATGGACATAATGACCATTTTATCACGTCATGTTTGAGACATTTTATGACTTCCAAAAAACGTTTTTATTGACGTCAGGCGACAACTTGGGTCTATGAGAATTATTCTCAATGATGAAACGCCTGCATATCAAAGAGCTCGACGCCTATCATTTCCTGAGAGACAAGCAGTAAACAAGCAGATCCATGAATGGCTGGAAGAAGGAATTATGAGGCCAAGTTCTTCTGACAATGCCAGCCCAGTGGTATTGGTGAAGAAAAAGGACAACACAACTAGGTTGTGTGCTGATTACAGAAAATTGAACAGGAAGCTCGTCAAAGACAGGTTTCCTCTGCCGTTGATAGAAGATGTTTTAGATAAGTTGCAGGGTGCAAAATTGCACCACACTAGATCTTAAAAACGGGTTTTTCCATGTAGATGTTGATGAAGACTGCAGAAAGTACACTTCCTTCGTGGTTCCCGACGGTCAGTTTGAGTTTAATAAGGTCCCATTCAGGTTAAGCACCAGCCCAAGTGTCTTTCAGCGGTATGTTTTCAGCATTTTCAGGGACCTCATGAACAAAGGTGTTGTTATTATTTATATGGACGATTTGATCATTCCCTCAGCTGATGAAAGGGATGGCTTGGATAAGTTAGAAACTGTTCTAAGAGTGGCGTCAAAATATGGCCTCGAGATCGAATTAAAAAAATGTCAATTTTTGAAACGACAGGTAGAGTTCCTTGGCCATATCGTAGAAAATGGGTCGATACGCCCGTCTCCAGAAAAGACACTAGCAGTGAAAAAATTTCCTGTCCCAATGAGCATGAAGCAAACACAGAGTTTTTTAGGACTTGTGGGATGTTTCGGAAAGTTTATCCCAGGATACGCCAAGATCGCCAAACCACTAAGTGATTTGTTGAGAAAAGACCATACATTTGATTTTGGTCCCGAACAAGAAGAAGCATTCAAGAAGCTCAAAACATTACTAACCGAAAGTCCAGTGCTAAGTATTTTTCAACAAGGGCGGAGAATAGAGTTGCATACAGATGCCAGCAAACATGGTTACGGTGCAGTATTACTACAAGAAGCTGATGACGGAAGCTTACATCCAGTTTACTACCTGTCGATAAAAACAAGTCCCGCTGAGGAGAAGTACAGTAGCTATGAGTTAGAAGTACTAGCAATTATCGAAGCCTTGAAGAAGTTCCGAGTATATCTGTTGGGTAATAGATTCAAAATTGCCACGGACTGTTCAGCATTTCAGAAGACCATGGACAAGAAAGATCTTGTTACAAGAATCACTAGATGGGCTCTTCTTCTGGAAGAATTTGACTATGAAATCACTCATAGACCCGGTCAGAGGATGCAGCATGTCGACGCCTTAAGTAGACATTTAGTCATGATAGTTGGGAATGACACCTTGACGGCGAAACTGAAGAATGCCCAATTAGAAGATGAACACATTTGTGCCCTTAGAACACTGCTTACTGACAGTGAATCTGAAGAATACTTTGTAAGGAACGACATTCTCTACAAGTTTATGAATGGTCGTGAACTCGTGGTTCCAAAAGATATGCAGATGGAGCTGATAAAATTAGCTCATGAAAAGGTCACTTTTCCACATCTAAGACGGAAGAGGTTCTCAAGCAAGAGTTCCCTATTCCTAACTTGAGCAAGCTGACAGAAAGAGTTATTCTCAGTTGTGTTCCATGCATATTGGCAAACAAAAAATGTGGGAAAAAGGAAGGGTTTTTGAACCCAATCCCAAAAGCAGATGTACCACTAGGAACTTATCACGTTGATTTCATAGGTCCCTTACCTTCAACGAATAAGAATTACCAGCATATACTAACTGTTGTAGATGCGTTTACGAAATTCACCTGGTTGTATCCGGTTAAGTCTACGTCAGCAGAGGACGCCTTAGAGAAGTTGAAGCTTCAGCAGAAGACTTTTGGGAGTCCGTACCGGATTATAACTGACAGAGGCTCAGCATTCGCTTCGAAAGCTTTCAGTGATTATTGTGCTGAAGAGGGCATCATGCATTTGCAGATTGCCACAGGTGTTCCTCGTGGGAACGGACAGGTCGAAAGAATCCACCGCACTCTAATACCATTCCTAACCAAGTTGACTCTCGACGATGCAACAAAGTGGTTCAAGCACGTTGATAAGTTGCAGAGGGTCTTGAACAGCACGACTAGTCGAAGTACGAAATACACGCCATTTGAACTTTTAACTGGTGTGAAAATGAGAAATAAAGAAGACATTGTACTCAGAGATCTCCGGGTGGAAGAGGCTGTAGATGAATTCCACGATCAAAGAAATGTCATTAGAGAAGAGACGAAGAAGAATATCCACAAGATGCAGTCTGAAAATAGGCGTACTTAACAAAAAGAGAAAAAAAGCACCCAAGTACCAAGTTGGTCACCTGGTGGCTATACAAAGGACTCAGTTCGGCCCCGGACTGAAGTTGAGACCCAAATTTTTTGGTCCATATGAAGGGACA
Organism: Pholcus phalangioides; assembly: GCF_987345545.1. Classification (NCBI taxonomy): domain Eukaryota; kingdom Metazoa; phylum Arthropoda; class Arachnida; order Araneae; family Pholcidae; genus Pholcus; species Pholcus phalangioides. The sequence continues at coordinate 12,525,909 of NW_028301597.1, read as the reverse complement.
AAAGTGAATGCTAAGGACAGATATGAGGTCAAGAAAGTCGGAGATCATTCAGGTCTTATCACCACTACTACCGCAGCTGATCTCATGAAACGTTACTATAGTCCGTTTCAGGTTAACTTTGCAGTGAAGGGGAAGCTACGAGGGAGCCGCATCACTCGTTGCTATGGGAACGAAAGCCTCTTAACCAATGTATCGATGCGCGGCCTCGGTAAGATATGGCCGATTCTCGCCAATCTCACTGAGAAAAATATTTTTTACGTGTAACGTAATTGCACAGTTAAATTAGTAATAATTATAGAATTAAAAGAAAACCATTGCCGATACTTTCAGAAATTAAAGTGAGGTTTTTGAAATCATTTGTTTTGTTTTTTGATTAGAAAGTGTTTTAAAATTCAGAAAAAATAATTATCTTCTATCAGCGTGTCACTTACTCTTCATTGATGTGCCGTAAGTAACACTAAAAATTTCAAAAACCAGGCATATGTTTCTCTTCCCTCATTTTTTTACAAAAAAAAAAAAATCCAAACAATATTATGAAAGCAACGTATAATTTTAAAATACCGTATATTAACCATGGCTCTCAAAAACTTGGGGATTTTTAATTTTTTCTTCAATTTAAATGGAAAAAATTAATATTAAATAAAATTGAGAAGAAGCAGATTAACTCTGTTTTCACGTGTAAATGCAGGAATAGCACCAAATAATAATAATGATACGGAAAAGTTTAGAATTTTTCTACTCACTTTTCTTGCCGAAATTTCCGTCGCTTGACCTCCCCCCCTTTCCCGAACGGTATACGTCGATTCCACTTGTTTACACGACAGTTTTTGTCTTTTATTACGGTTGATGTGCGGCTGCTCATGGTTATTACGAATGATTCTTATCGAGTTTTGTTTACAGCGAGTATTCAAAAACCAAAAATATAGTATTTAGGAATGGAAGAGCACAGAACTTCAGCGTGTCTATCTCTAGTGAAAATAAAGACACAACTGTCACATAAAAGATAAAAGCCCAGACCACTGTGGACCCCCCCCCCCCCTCTCATTTATTTTATCTGAAGAGACACTAAAGGCAAGGGGCATCGGGAGAAACAGGTGGGTAGAAGATCGCGTCCGTTCGTGTGAGTGGAAGTCGCGACTCTGTCAACACTCTCCGTGATCGGAAACTAAAACTATCCCATAAACATGGCAAAAAATAAATAATTAAAAAAAAAGGAAAACCTAACCAAAACTTCTGCACCCATAAACAGCCTCTCACAATAGTATCGGCACTCTCGTGGAAGAGAAACACTTCTTGTAATCTATGAGTGAATATCTGAACTCACTGAAGCCTATTTTTGGGAGGAAATAAAACTGATTGAATATTGGTTTTTATGTAAGCCTATAACTGCATGTAAAACAATGAAAAATTGTATCGTTACAGAAAATTCAACCAAATAACGAAAAAATATACATATTACAGTATACAATTGTGTAACGGAAAAAACACGACAGTGATATTGGCGGGGAAAATTTCTAGGATATCGCGCCAGAGTGTCGTTGCCGTTGCTATGGATTTTTGATAATGGTAACCATTATTTTTTACAATTTAAAAATTTTAAACAAGTAAACATCGGTTCAAAACGGTGTTTTTTCAGTATTTTTTCAAAATCATAGAAAAAATCGAAATATTCTGTATAAAAGTTTATCTTAAACCTCCGATATATGAGACCTATACTTTGCGGCGAAGGAATACACTCTCTACCTTTCTCTTCACTGCAAAGTTAACCTGAAACAGACTATAGAAATGTATACGAATGTAATGTTCTGAATTTTCATGCTTATACAAATTTTGTGTTTTGAATTTTCATGCTTATACAAATTTTGTGTTTTGAATTTTTATGCTCATATGAATACTATGTTTTGAATTGTTTATGCTGATACAAATTTTATTTTCCGAATTTTTCATGCTTATACGAATATTGTTGTTCATGTAAAATGTCACCGTGGTCAGTGAGCCGCAGGATGGCCGAGCTGTAGGATTTTTATTTTCAGTTCTGTTTGTTGTCGGTAGATGGCGCTGCGGCACGCAAGTGAATGATTAATATTTTAAAGATTAGTGGTGGCAACAGTAAGTTTGCCGGGAGAAGTCGCCGAAAAAGGCCGCGTTTTTTTTGTATGTCTGTGTATGATTGTCCTGTATGTTTTGTGCGCGTAATAAATGTTTCAAAAATGGAGGCTGTGTGTTTTTCTCTGTGATGAGCCCACATGTATTCTTTCCATGTTCATATATGATATTTTTTTTTTATCCAAAGCATGTACTTCAGAGGGAGATTCAATGTTTAATAATATCCTGTTTGACTTTTGCTACTCTGCTTTGATGGGCGAGTGCAACTGTTGATTGAATTTTATTATTGATTGCATTGTCGACTAAATTTTCATTTTTGATTGAATTTTGACTGAATTTTTGCTATTGAATCATGCATAGTTTGTGGATGTTGTCCTATACGCATAATTAAATTTTATCTCATTTCATGTATATTTACTACGCGTATGTTATATACTATACATTGTTTACATCGTATCATCATGTATGTCTTATAGTTAGGCTGACCATATTTCTTCGACATAAATACGGGACATTGCCAAAATTGACGCCAAAACCGAACAAAGTCGCCAAATATTGTTGAAATAACGGAGAAATCACAATGGCGGGAAATGCAGCATTACTGCTAATTGCAGTGGATTAAAATGAATTCCACGAAAAAAAAAATTTCACTAAGACAAATATGGGAGATTCATATACTCATTTATAGTGGTAGTTATCATAATCTAATTTATAAGTTGAAAATAATTTCAATCTTTGACTTCAATAAAGAATAAAAATTCAAGTAGGCTTCGTGCAAAATACGGGAAAAACCGGGACAACCAAAAAAACAGAAAATACCGGGACTGTCTCGGGAAATACGGGACGTATGGTCACCGTACTTATAGTATATAAATGTGAAAGTATATCTGTCTGTATGTATGCCTGTTCTTTATACAAATCTACAGTTTTAGGCCGATCATCGCCAGATTTTTCATATATACCAAACAGGACCGGGATTGAACCGTAGGCTACTTTAAAAGTTCGTCAGAGCTGGCAAATGCCCGTAATGGGCGAAACACTGTCGGGCAACAATGGTTTTGGGGCCTCAACAATTACTTTCGGAACGTTTACTTTGGTTACCGTGGTTTCCAACAATGCATTTCAGACGTGTATATATGCCTTTACAATGGTTTGTCACACTTTCAATTCTGTTATTATAACAGTTTATTCCCTTATAACGGTTTGTAACTTTTCCAATCCTCCCAGTAATTGAAGAAAACCAGGAAAGCACCGGGTATTTCTGCTAGTCTTCTCAAACATTGAACAAAATAACCGAAACCATGAGTGGCTTTGTGAGAGAGTGATTCTGGCACCGAAAAATTACAGTGTGAACAAGATCAACCAAAAAATCCTAAAAATTATTCCGGAAGACTCCATATCTTACAAATTGGTTGACACTGTCACAGACACAGAGCAGACAGTTCTGTATTCTGCAGAATTTCTGAACTCTTTGGATATTCCGGGTGTGCCACCACACAATTTGACCCTCAAAGTCGGAGCACCTATAATGCTTTTAAGAAATTTGGAGACATTGAGACTCTGCAATGACAGCAGACTATGCGTGAAGAAATTGCACAATTACATCATCGAAGCACCGATTCTAACTGGATTTGCCAAAGGAAAGGACGTCTTCATTCCACGTATGGGGTCATTCAAGTATTACGTCGGGAGGGGGGGTTTTGGATTTGCTGACTTTTGATGACAAGGGGGGGAGGGGGGGGGTCGAAGGTTGCTTACGTCATCAACCACCCCTTTTAGAAGATATGAAATATTCTAAGCTGCTGACGGGGGGGGGGGGAGGTCAGTGTTTTGCTGACAAGGGGACGGAGGGGGTCAAAAATGGCTGAAATTCTGCTTACGTAATACTTGAATGGCCCTATCCCAATTATCACTGAAGGAATGTCATTCACTTTAAAGCGATTACAGTTCCCGATTCGTTCAACTTTTGCCATGACAATCAACAAAGTGCAAGGCCAGTCGTTAGCAGTGGCAGATATCAACCTACTTGAGCCCTGTATTTCTCACGGACAGCTTTTCGTCGCCTGTTCGCGTGTTGGTAATCCCAAAAATTTGTACATCTACACACCAGATGGGAAAACAAAAAATATTGTGTGTTCACGAGCGATTGCCTCAAGTTTTTAATTAAATATTTAAAAATAAAAGTAATTTTCTCTTACTTGATGCAGAAATTTTTTTTGATTAAGAAATAATTAATAAGCTATACGTATATAAATTTTTTACGGGACGGGCAACGTCGCCGGGTATCAGCTAGTACGCTATATATCTCGCGTTTCGTGGCATCGCTTTCTGTCTAGATCATTCCCAGAGTCCATCTGTTATAAAAAACTCTGACGTTGTACTCGGACACACCTGCTTATAATCACATTATATATACTTTCTCAACTGCTGTACGAAACGCCATTATTATTGTTATTCATCAATATATTCATGTATTCGAATGTATACCGGTGAATCCACTAGTGCGCAACGGAACTTTGTATATTCAAGTGAACTTTGTAATTTCTCCGGACTTGATCTCATCATTAGGTCTATAATACCCATATCTAAATATGTCTCTAACTCGCTATGAAAAGTTCCCCCGGCTCCTTCAGTCTTGTGATATTATTAATATCAGCAATTGATCAATATCGATAATTCCCACTCACATATTTATAGTTCATTGGACCTGAATTTGTACATGTATCCTGTTTTTCATGTTCTATTTTCAGATTCGGACCTACGAAAAAAACCCTTCCAACAGAAGACAAGATGAGAGAAGTTGGTGTTGCAGATTGGCTGATGGTTGGGGACAGAGTACAGTGATGAAGGCGGGTGGCTCTGGATGTTTTCGTTGGCCTCTTGCGAGCGATCCGCCCGGCCTCCTTGGCGGGGGTTTCCGGGGACTTTGGGGGTGTGATTGCCGTGAGTCGGAAGCGATGGGGGCCCCGGCGGGGTTGGGTCCTGTGGCTTACGGGCCGGGGATGCCTGCCGGGCCCAGACATCAAGAGAGTTTTTCCAGCATGGCCCAGTCGCTAGGTAATCTGCTTCAGAGCTGGACCATGTTTGGTGTTAGTGTCTGTAGTCCTTTGCGTGGGTCGGAGGTCGGCCCGGGGTCTTGGTGGCTAGCGGGGCTTTTTCTTTTTTCCAGCATGGCCCAGCCGCAAGGTAACCTGCTTATATCCTACAAGGGACAGAGCGGGGGTCATGTTTGGTGTTTGCATAACTCAAGCCGAGTCCAGTCACTGGAACTATCAACATATAAGTTGGTGTTACTCCCCAGTAAATATTTTTTTTTAATATGCTCCAGTAATTGACAGGTATTTTGCGATATATCGGCGTATTTCTGAGTGCAAGCTGAACACATAGGGAGTTACTACGTGTGAATTGAGCGGGTGGTTCACAAGTTATGGCCACTAGAAGATTTGTAAATATGACAGCACGTGGCGCTGCTAATGCTAAGCGTATGGATGGTCGGCGGGAACGGCGAACTGAGATCCTGGTGAGTGAATTCCAAACAAGTTATTTTTCCTTGTTTTCCACCGCTTACTTCGGGTTCACAGCTACGTATTGATTAAATATTTTTGTGTGTGAGATTTTCCACAAGAACTTCAAGTTTTGGCTGGTTAAGTGTTGCCACAGGGAGAAGGATGTAACGCATCTCTGGAACTAAATAACGGATTTCAAAAATTCTTGTGGGAAAGGCTGCAGATTGTTCTCAACATAAAAAAAAAGGGGTTATAACTTCCTGTGTACCGATTAGTAAATTTTTTATTTTCGAAAATAAGACAAATTCAACTTGAACTTCAGTGAAAATGTCGTTACATCGCTCAAAGAATGAGAGGATGTATGACAAGGGAATTGATGACGTGGAACCACACAGTGAACACTCCGTTGAGATAGACAGTGACCTGGTAGTTAGTGAAAATATATCAAAGACTAAAAAGTGTAAGAACAGGAAAATAGGGAAAACCGAATCCAATATACAGAGCTTAAAAGCACCCGACCACTCTGAACAAGTGGCACATCTGGCGCAGAAATGACAAGCGATACGTGACAAGCGAGTAGTGATAACGTTATCACTAATGAAAGTTATGGCCAAACGGCGAAAGTAAAAGCAATGGAGCAAGGTTTGCACGGAGACTTTTACGAGTATAACACCTGCGAAGGAGGAAATGAACAAAAAAGGGAAGAAAAAGAAGACTCAGTCATCCAATCCGCTTATGGAGAGCAACAGCGCTATGAATTGCAGATGTGGTCATTCTGTATGTGAGTGTAGTGAGAGGGATGAATCACAAGAAGAAACCGAATTGGGTGTAATTCAATATCATCACCATGAGGAAAGTCTTGGCTCTACTGCACCAAAAAACAAAAGGGAACTAATAGAAGCGGCAAATTTTCGGGACTCTGCTGGAACATTAGAAAAGGACGATGAGGAGACAGAGGTTCCAGACATCCTATCGGTAGGGGAAACTACTAATAGTAATAGCGACACTTTTGGAATTCAGGCAGAAAGTAAGAACAAGGCCTGAGGGAAAAAACGTAAACTTATGAGCGGGGAAAAAAGCAATGGAGAAAAACAAAGGACCCGCTCCTCCCCCCCCCCCCTAGAGAAAAGCAACAGCCAAAAAGTAAAGACGTGAAGGAGAAGATAATCAAGAGCAATCTCAATAAACAACAGGTGTTGTCCTTGCCAACAATCACAACAGAACCAGTACATGGTCACAATCAAATCAATCAGGGCCCAAATCTTGAAATGTTAGGAGTAGACAGAATTCTGAAGACACAAAAGGCACAAGAGGTAAACAGCACTGGACTCAGACAAGCCATTGAAACTGGTGAATCCAATTATGCTGAGGACAACTTCCTGAGGATAGAGAACACCACCATTGAGTCCAGCTCCCCAGAGATAGCAATGACTCAGCCGGTGCATGACGGGAACGGATACGAAAATAATACCGGACCAGAAATGCTATTTGGAAAAGGAGAGAGGGCCAACGAGCAGCAGAGAATACAAGTCCCAATAAAAGAGGACAATCGATCAAATAAGGAGGAAGGAACTAGCGTCATGACACCGAATGCAAGGGAAAAGCCTCGGCCAAGGAACTTCCAAGTCAATATATTTCTGGAGCCCAGAATCTGACGACTCAACTGAGGAGGAAGAAAGGCCGACCCGAGTAGAAATACAAGACCCACGGGTCTTTGGGAAAAATTAATCCAAGGTGAATACTGATGGCTATGAAACATCAAGTAAACTTCGGAAAAAGAGCAGGAAAAAACAGGGCAAGCAGAAGGAGAAAACACATAAAGTTCAAAATCGCATCAATCAAGAGATCAAGACCATCTGTCAATTAAACCCTCTGGATTCAGATGGACACAGCACATCTTCGGATGAGGAGAGTCAAAAGACAGGAAAACCCATTTGCCACCGATGTAAAAAGTATATCTTGGAAGACGCGATCAGAAAGGCTGAGGATATATATGCTGGACTGCACTGGGTGGAACCACAAGAAAACTTAGAAGCCTATTACAGAGATCGTGTCCAGGAGGCACAGAAGCTGGTACTACGTATGCACCAAGAAAGGGAGAAAATACACTTCAAGGAATATAGCAGAAATGGGAAATACACCAATGTCTTGCAGATGCTCAGCTGTATTAAGGACATTGTCCTGTCTTCCGGATGCCACAACAATGAAAATCGCTACAATCTCTCCAAAGCAGCCAGGAAGAGGGCAAATATGCTGATAACGAAGGTGGAGGAGTGGATCGAGAGTAGCAGGGGGTCTATTACGCTGATATCGTTAAGCCCGCGTTTCAAACGTGTTTGGGGTTTGCGGTACATTGTGGGATAGATTTACGTCACCATCGCTACGAGTTGATTTTTCTGACATCGTTACTAGCGATTTTCGTTATCGTCATCGCTATGCAAACCAGTAGATAACGCGACTGGAGAGTACTCATTAAGCTCGCGTTACGGAAATAAACATGGCCGCTCGAGCGTACATTTTTCGATGAAGGCGAGAGCAACGGAGACAAATTAGTAGAATTGGAAATTATTCATTCATTATTAATTTATGAAGTTCATTATAATGAATAATAATTCTCTGAATTACGTTACTTAATTTACTAACATGATCCAGAGACAGCATTACCGTTTAAAATGTTATCTAATTACTCGTACATATACTGATTGGAAAAGTTATTCATAGTAATAAATCGTTATAAATTATTTGTTGGTTTTCATGTTTTTGCTCGATCAAATTCCATATTGAGTGGATATGCAAATGTAAGTACCGCGTCTGATGACGTAGTGAGATTGTATAAAAAAGATTATGTGAACTCCGATCGGATGGGTGGTGATGAAGACGGAGACCGATACGGGTATGTCGATTGATAAGGTTTTTGAGCTTAAGGATTTGAAATAAACAGATGTGTTAGTATGAAAAAATTCGTGTCTTTATTTGAATTGAATTTTTTTTTTTAACAAGGTTATGGGCCAGAGCACCCAAATCCTAAAAGCTCTAGTTTAATCGTAAATGTTATAGCTAGCGAAGTTTTCCTAGATATTGATGAATTATGGCTGAAAGTTGCTCAGATCGATTTGTTTTTCCCAAGTTGAACGAGTTCAATTATTCAACATGGAAAATGGACATGAAAGTTATCCTAATGGATCGCAATTGTTGGGACTTTGTGATGGGCACAGCTCAAGAATATCCTGACGATGCTCCGGAACGAGACAAAAGAGACTTTGCTTGGCGTAAGCAACGGTGTTACACCACAATTTATCAAGGTGTGGAGCGAAAATTTCTTCCTCTGATAAGCAACACTAATGATGGAAAAGAAGCTTGGCAAGTTTTGAAGGAAAATTTCGAACCGACATCCAGAGCCAGACTAGCATGTTTAATCGACGAATTTTTCGAGCTGAAATTTGATTCAGAGAATGAGACGATTGGCATATTTTGCAAACGAGTTGCCGAGAAACGACTTGAAGTCAACGATGCGGGATTCAAGATCCCAGAAATTTTGTGCTGTTTCCAGTTGATCCGACGTCTACCACAAGAGTACGATAATTTAGTACAAATCCTATATCGTTTAGCGGACGACGAATTCTCTTTCTTGAACGTCGAGAAACAACTAATTAGTGAAGCTGGTAGAATCCAACTAAAAGAGAAAGACTCTAACGCAACAGCAATCGACTGTGCATATGCAATGAAATCAACAAAACGTAATCGGGCTAAATTGAGTCGCCGTTCTCAAATCGACAGCAGTGGATGCGTGTTGGGCAAACCAAACGAACAATCTAGGCCTTCAACCACCTACGATCATCTTATGGGGCCGTCGAAATTTTGCACGTACTGTAAAGGGACTAATCACAAGGTGGATCGATGCTTCAAAAAGAAAAAAAGTGACAGTGATCATCGAAAGAATACTCAGACTATGTTTTGTGATAGTGCAATCACCGATCAAGAACAATCCTTCTCATCGACAAGAAAGATGGAAGAATTCCTGATTGACACAGCAGCGACTTCACACTTTTGTAATCAATGATCATGGTTCAAGAACTTTAGAGAACTGCCATCATCGGAAGCGCTTGTAGCGGACAAGGACTATACGTCCAAGATCCTTGGGGTAGGTGATATTGATTTTGTTATTAAAGATGTAAAAGGTGACGTTAACGTAACTCTCACGGATGTATTGTATGTACCAAATATGAGGAGAAACTTACTAAGCGGAGCTAAAATAGACTTGGGCGGAAACAAAATTATTTGGAAAAATAACAAAATGCTTGTATATAACAAATGGTGGAAATATTTCTTTACTGTTTTTCGTAAAGGTTTGTTATGTGTTATATGGTTATCCAAAAATTAATGAGGGGAATGATATTGAAGCACATGGCTTAGATTCTGACTGTATGCATAAGAGGTTTTGTCACATAAATGTTCCTGTAATTAAAAATATGAGTTTAAATAATAGCGTAAAAGGTCTAGAAAATGTGAAATTCAAAAACGCTAATTGCATAACTTGTAATATCGCTAAGTCTAAGCGAATATGTCTGACTAAAAACTATGAATATGCCAGAAATACAAAATGTGTTCTCGAAAGAATCCACATGGATTTATGGGGGCCTGCTCCCGTGAAATCGTTAAATGGAGGTAAATATTTTTTGTCAATCATTGACGACTATTCAAGAAAAGTTGATGTATTTATCTTAAAAAACAAAGATGAGGTGTTTGAATATTTCAAACAATATTTGTCTAAAGCTGAAAGAGAAACTGGTAAAAGGTTGAAGTCTGTCAAAACCGATAATGGGTTAGAATTCATTCACAAGACGTTTGAAAATTTTCTAAGAGACTTGGGAATAGGAATTGAAAGGAGCACAATTTTTACTCCAGAACAAAATGGTGTAGCGGAGAGGTTCAATGGCACATCGATGGACGCTGTACGAGCTATGCTACATGACAGCAAACTAAAACCATCATTTTGGGCTGAAGCTTTACTAACCTATGTTCACGTCAAGAACAGGTGTATACACAAACTCACTAAAGGGTTAACGCCTATACAAATTTGGACTGGTCATAAACCATCTGTCCGGCATTTTCGAAGTTTTGGATCTTTGGCTTTCGTGCATGTTCCAAAAGCTTACAGAAATAAATTTCAAGCTAAAGCGAAAATTGGAATTTTCTTGGGATACGCTAACCAAAGAAAAGGATACCGAATTTGGATTCCTAAAGAGCGTAAAGTTGTTGAAAGTATTCATGTAAAAATTGATGAATCAAAAATTGGTGTTATTTCACTGTTCGGTCATGAAAATAAGTTTGAATATGGTTCTTGTGAACTAGACAAAAATGTTAGACAATTTGAAGATTCGGAGAAAAAATCTATTGACGTATCTAATTGGATAAGGGAAGAAAACCCCAGAACTACAAGTTCACGTGTAGATGTGTATTATTTCCCTACATCCAAACGATCGGAAAGACTTATGTCAAAAAATATTGCGAGAAAGATAATTTGAAGTTTGATCCAGATCAATTCAATTTTAAACCAGTTGTGAAAACTGCAAGTGAAAAAGTTGAATCTGATGAAAGTGCGGATTTTGTGGATATTTTTCAATGTGAAGCTTACAACGTTTGAAATTCCGAAAACATTCGAGGAAACGCAAAATTCACAGTTCAAGGAAAAATGGGATCAAGCTATGGATGATGAAATTGAGATCATGAACGATCTGCAAGTTTGGGATCTTGTTGAACCACCTCCAAATGCGAAAATATTAGGCTGCCGGTGGATATACAATATCAAACGAGATGACAAAAATAACATCAAGAGATTCAAAGCAAGATTAGTGGCTCAGGGTTTCAATCAGAAACGAGGTATTGATTTTACCGATGTTTTTTCCCCAGTCGTAAATTTCGATATAATCAAATATTTGTTTGTTATATTAGTTAGCTTATTGAATTGGTGTCATTTTCAAATTGACGTTAAATCGGCTTACTTGTATGGTGATCTTGATGAAACTGTATATATGAGACAACCCGTTGGTTATATTTCTGAAAAATATAAAAATTATGTGTGCCTACTAAAAAAGGCTATATATGGTTTACACCAGAGCGGACGTCAATGGAACTTTGAATTAGACAAAATATTACTAAACCTGGGATATTATAAATGTAAATGGTGTAATTGTGTTTATAAATTGAACAAAGTAATTTTGATTGTATATGTTGTAATATTTGGTAAAACTGAAAAAGATGCAAAAATCGAGATCAATAGAATTAAAGACGTGTTAGATATAACTGAATTAGGGCCAGTAAAATATTTACTTGGCGTAAATTTTGAGAAAATTGGTGATTCAATGTATTTACATCAGGAAACTTATATTGATAAATTGATTTCTAGATTTAAAAATTTACCGAAACGAAATGTACAATTACCTTTAAAAGTTGGATGTAAATTACCGGATAGAACGAATGAAATTTGTGAAAATGACTTGATGCGTGAAATACCCTATAGATCATTAATAGGATGTTTGTCATTTATAGCAAGTCATTCGAGACCCGACATTTCATACGTAGTTAATACTATGGCACAATTTTGTAATGGGTACACGTATCACCATTGGACTGTTTTAGTTGATGTATTGAATTATATTTTTGAGACTAAGCATTATAAGATAAATTTGTCTAATGTAAAGAATTGTTTATTGAAAGCATATTCTGATGCAAATTGGGGATGTAATCTTAGTGAAAGACATTCAACGAGTGGATATTTGATTATGCTCGGAGAATTCCCGGTATCATGGAAATCGCAGAAGCAAAAATGCATTGCATTGAGTTCCATGGAATCGGAATTTGTAGCTTTAACTGAATGTTCGAAGGAATTAATATGGTATTCGAGGATACTTAAAGAATTGAATGTTCTTGAAAATGAAATTGCTATATTGTATTGTGATAACCAAGCGGCTATTCATTTTGCTAAAAATAATGTTGAAAATAATAAGACCAAGCATATAGACATTAAGTACAAGTTTGTACGTAAATTGTTGAATGATAACTTATTTCAATTGAAGTATGTAAGTACGAAAGATAATCTTGCAGATTTTTTAACCAAGCCTCTTGTCAAGGAGAAATTTAAAAAAATTGTTGATGGACTTTTCAATTATTCTTTGATTCGATCAATGGGGCCGATTGTTGGTTTTCATGTTTTTGCTCGATCAAATTCCATATTGAGTGGATATGCAAATGTAAGTACCGCGTCTGATGACGTAGTGAGATTGTATAAAAAAGATTATGTGAACTCCGATCGGATGGGTGGTGATGAAGACGGAGACCGATACGGGTATGTCGATTGATAAGGTTTTTGAGCTTAAGGATTTGAAATAAACAGATGTGTTAGTATGAAAAAATTCGTGTCTTTATTTGAATTGAATTTTTTTTTAACATTATTATACTCGGTACTAAATAAATAAGATAAATCTCTCTACAGCGATATTTTTTTTTCAAATCTTGCATGGAAATGCCTTTATTCTTAAGTTAAACTCATCCCTATAAGAATATTATTTAAATGGTAAATCTCTCTCTCTATCGCGATATGTTTTCAAGACATTTTGAAATATTTCGCTACAATATTTTTTTATCTCTCTCTCAAAATCTACGTCAATATATTTTAAACTCGTCCCCAGATATTTTTTCTTAATTCGTTTAATAACATCGATATTTTGTAATACGTTATTTTATCACTGATAATGATTTTATCACTGGCAGCACTACACATAACAAGCAGTACAGAGAAACAAAAGAAAAAAACTTCACGTCAGGTTTCACTACATGTACACGCACATTCCCGCATGTATCGATTCGTTGGGGGTTCCGCGGGAGGGGGGGGTGCATGTGTGGTGTAGCAGTAGATAGGGCCTCCAAAAAATGGCTCGGGGATCCATGATGTTCTTAAGTCAGCCACCTCGTTGGGCAATTTGCCTGTTGTGGCGTTGTATTTGTATTAAAATCATTGTGTTGCTACTTTCTGTGCAGTACACAGAAGTGTAATGCAGTAAACACCCTTACATACACACACACACACAGTATACTCTGCGCACTAAGTACGCTACAAAAAAATCGAAGTAAATTTTTTTAATCAACAAATACATTTTTTCTAATCCTTGAGTGCATTTTCTGATCGGAGTATACAAGAGATGTGGCGATGCTGTCGGCAAGAGTGCGTAGGTGTTGGTTTCGAATATCATAAATCTGCAAACACCTCGTTATGTGTGCGCGCCTTTTCTTTGCCTCTCTTCCGCTGTTCGAGAGAGAAGGCTTTGGTTTCTTTCAGAGTCAAGATGTCTTTTACTGTGTGTCCGTGTATTCTTGTTTCGTATATATGCGTTAACGTACCGTGTGTTGCTTCTAATTAATAAACTGCATATTTAACCGTATCTACACTGGTGAAATAAATTAAGAGAATTTGCATATTTTATCGAATTTCATGAAAAGAACTGAACTGAATGTAAAACCACTGCTTCTAGACAAACATGCAAATCTTGTACGTCAAATACGTAAGCGTACACGTGTGTGTAGGCGGAGCCAGTAGAGAAACAGGCTTTATAAGCGCGCGTAAGTTAAGACGCATTTCGTTCGCTAGCTCCCCTCGTCGAATTTCTTGGTGTTATTTTGCAGCAATCGGTTAATTTCAAATTGTAACAGTAAAAATGAGTAACCACCAACGTTTAGATGACGGAATGAGGTGGCGAGATTGGCCTGCTTCTAGCCTCTCCACAATTCAAGTCCAGATTTGTAGAGAGTTCAATTTAGTACCCAGCGTCGTGTGTAACTTATGGAAACAGTTCCAGGATACCGGATCCATCGAGAGAAAGCCTGGGCAAGAGCCACAACGACAAGAGAAGATCGCCATTTGTCGATTATAGCGAGGCGTAACAGGATTGCTACAGCTTCTCAGCTCTCTCGTGACTTGTATGCAGCCACAGGAACCCGTGTATCAAGGGTGACTGTTTCCAAAAGACTTCATGAGAGAGGGTTATTTGCAAGAAGACCTGCTGTTTGCGTCCCGCTCACTTCTACGGGCAGGAGAATCCGTTTATCATGGTGCAGAGAACATAGAGATTGGAGTATGGATCAATGGGCGACCGTTCTCTTCACTGATGAGTCCCGGTTCAGCCTAAGCACCGATTCTCGCCGTACGTTCATATGGAGAGAACCAGGGACCCGCTACCTACCCTCTAATGTCCGCGAAATCAACCATTATGGCGGAGGAGGTTTAATGGTGTGGGCAGGCATCATGTTGGATGGCCGCACACCTCTCCATGTCTTTGAAAGAGGCACTGTGACTGGTGTGAGGTATAGGGATGAGGTCTAGGAGCCCTATGTTCAGGGGTGCAGTTGGCCCTGAGTTCAGTTTAATGGACAATAACGCTAGGCCACATAGAGCTCTTCTGCTCGACGATTTTCTAGAGAGTGAGGATATTTGCCGAATGGATTGGCTAGCCAGATCTCCAGACCTTAACCCTATAGAGCATGTCTAGGACGCTCTGGGGATGGCAATTGCAACTCGCAACCCCCCTCCGGGAACCATCCAGGGAATGAAAACCGCGTTGCTGAACGAGTTGGACCAATTGCCACAGGAAATGATAAACTGCCTTATTTCAAGTATGAAATCACGCTGCGAGACCTGTATATCTGTAAGAGGGGACCATACCCCCTATTAACCCATTTTTTTGTTTATTCTGTAACCGCTGTTTCATACCTTCCAACTCCAATGAGTGTTACGCACGATCATGCGTGTGTATTACAATTATTGAATGGTTATTTGTTTTGTATTGTATCAATGTATGTACATATCAAATTTCATTAAAATCGGTCCAGTAGTTCTAGAGATAATCGACCAAGTCTGCAAACTCTCTTAATTTCTTACACCAGTGTAGAATCGAAGAGTCTTAGGCTGCCGGCACACTACGGTTCGGCTGAACTCATCAGCAACCGTGGAATTTCGCGTGAAACACACACTGCTGTTAGCAACCGGGGTTTTTTATTTTTTAATGTCACGTGACATCTCGGGATTGGCTAAATTATTTTCGCCAAGTTGAAGTTGGCTCCAGTTAGCATGTAAATTCGTGCTCATAAGCTGCATTGCAGTAAAACCCCCTCTTAACGGATACTCCCTCTTTTACGGACAAATAATAATTTACAGTTGTATAACATATAAAAGTATGAATTTTAAACCTCTTTTTAACGGTCACTCATTTTACATGGATTTAATTTTTTTGTCCTGTCCGTGTTCACAAAAAGGAGGGGTTTTACTGTATATACTAATAAAAATATTCATGTAATGGAATTTAATTTTCTGTAACAATATTTGCCGTTTGAAATTAATTCAGAGTTGAAGAAAGACAACCTACAAGTTGGCCCATTTTTGATGCTTTTACGATTCGCGACCAAATCGCACAAATTATTTTATATATCATGACTGGAATCATAATAATTTATTTAAATAACATATATTATAAAAAACTATTTAAATAACATGTTTTTGTCATATAAAGCTGGTCTTTTTTCAACCGCGCTAAAGATTTTTTCGGAATAACTATCGCTAGCCATTAACGACTCGGAATTTGCTGAAGACATGGTGGCACAAAAAAATTTCGTTGACACAGCTGACTAATGGAACTGGTAAATAAGAAATGAGATGGATAAAATATGATTAGTAATGTACTGCAGCACTGTGCAAGCGCCCTCACGCGTTCCAATAATAAGCGTAGCTGCGGCTTCAGATTGGCTTACTGCTACCAAAAGGGGGGGGGGGAAAGGGACTACTTTGCGAACTCAGCAAAGCTGTTCGTGGAACCAAGACCATCTTAAAGCCACCCATATTCGCGTGACCCTGGGCTTTTTGTTCACATAGGGCCTACATGACCAGATGTAGTATAATGGTTTAGAGCAGGCATCTTCAACCTGTTGCTCGCGAGCACCACGGTGCTACCTGAAGCAACTGGAGTTCTCGAAGCTCCTGTCCAATAATTGCTTGCTAGAATTCGATCGACGTTTCAATCAAATTACCTCGTTCAAATTGCATTGGAGGATTAAAATCATCCTAATTTTTCATGCATACGTATGGTCAAACTTGTAAGGGTGCTCTCCTTTCTATGATGGGTACAGCCAGTGCTCACGACTAGAAAAAGGTTGAGGACCTCCGGGTTAGAGTGTAAATAATTACATAATGGGTGATTACACTTTAAGTTCTCGTACTTCGAGTAGTTTTTCCTCAAAAACTGCTTAACAGAGTACATCCAAATTTTCAGGATATCTCAATGAGACCATGGGGAGATTTATGAAGTAAAACAAATACAGTCTAATCCCGTTTTAACGAATACCGTTACAGTGAAAATCTCGTTCTAACGAAAACTTTTCTAACCTCCCACAACAGTTTACATAGGCACAACGGCAACAACCTGGAATTCCTTTACAAGGAAATTTCGTTGTAACGAAGTGATCCGGTCTCTTGGAAGTTTGCTATAATTGGATTAAGATGCAGTTCAATTTTCGACCAACAAGTGAAAAAGTGCCCCCCCACCACCCGGGGTAGAAGGTCCTGGGGAAAGATGGGGGGGGGGGAAGCACAAGAAGGAAATACGGTACAAAGGGCCATTAGCTCACAAAAAAATTGGCAACCACTGGAACGTATGATATTTTCGTTTAATGTATTTTTTTTTTAAATTTATTCAATCACACATGATACAGTATAACGCTATATAATAATACTAAGAACATCCATCAACGGAGGATTAGTAAATTCGTTGTGATGAACATGAAGAACCGTGGTAACGAAAAACGTCATAAAAACTTCTTCGTTTATCATTTCTCCCGATCAGTTATCAGATGATTTTTTCCAGATGATGCGATGACACGAAGGGAACGTAATGTGCTTATACGAAGTTATTTACATGCTTCACACTAAATCCGTTTCCAGACACAGATTTATGGCTTCGCCACGTGCTGGCTATTCAAATTGCTCTGCCCCCATTCACGTTATAATTTAAAGTTCTTGACCACGAATTACTCAAATTTGCCGCCCCTCTGAACTTGCTACCCCGGCCCGCTTAACACCCTGTACACACGGCATCAGGGCCGCAACTAGAGAGGAGCAGGTGGGACTGGTGCCAGGGTCGTCTTAAGAGTATTATGGGCCCCCCGGGCCAAGTGGTTTTTAGGAGGCCCTACATGGTAAGTCCTTGAAAATTTCAATCGTATCTCATTTTTGGGAGGCCCCTCTTCTCTTGAGGCACCCGGGCCGTGCTCGGGTGGGCCCATGCGTTAAGACGGCACTGACTGATGCCCCCGAACTCCGAGCCAGACAGGAGCGCAAATGTAAACCCTTCATCTCTCCTTCAATATTAAAAGGGGGCGCCAAAATGCGTGCTTGCCCCGGCTGACCACGCATGTCGTTGTGGCCCTGTTCATCAGTATGTATGTTGCAAGGTTTAAGGTACATACAGGGCCGCAGCTGGACACTTTTTCAACTGGAGCTAGCAAGCTTTTGGCGTCCCCGTATAAGGAAAGGTTAGAAGGAGTGGTGTTAAAGGGGCAATTCGGCGCCCAAGGGCGTAGCGAGGGGGGGGGGACATTGGGGGTCTGGTCCCCCCCCCCCCGAAATGTGAGAAAATTACCGAAAAAAGGGAAAAAGATGGCCAAATCCATTGTTTTGTCACTTTGGTCCCCCCCCCCCGAACGAAATTTCTGGCTACGCCCCTGTCGGCGCCCCCTCTAGTTCAGCACTCGATACAGTGGACCCGCTCTCCCTAGTTGCGACTTTGTGTGTGTATGTAAATTAAAAACTGCTTGAAAAGAACGGTAGGTGTGAAAATTATTTTCGTGCACTCTTCGATATTACCCGCATACAACGTTTTGTCTAAATAAGCGGTTCTCAATCTTTTTTGACCCACGGAGCCCTTTCCAGTATATAATTTCTATGGCGGAGCCCCGTAGGCCTATTTTTTATTTATTCATCATAGTTACTGATTTATGTTTATTCAAAAATATTAATAATTATTTTTTTCAAATTTACTGGTTCTTTTTTTATTTTCCTCGAGGGCCGCGGAGCCCTTGGGAGTTCACACGGAGCACCGGTTGAGAACCGCTGGCCTAGATGGTTTTTTTTCATTGCAAAAACAACAGATAGACAGCCACATTCATATACGATACAAAAATAAATACCAAAAAGACAGAATAATGAAAGCAAAACACACAATGCAGCTCTTAGGGACGTATTTCATCCCCGGTTCATACTTAGGCTTTTAATAAATGTTTCAAAAGTTTGATATGGAGAATTTGCAAGTATAAAAATATATTCCTTCAGATGTCTGATTATTTTTACTTCTAATTTTTTATGAATTTATTAGAAATGGTTGGGCCCCGTGGTAATTTGTACTCTTTTGGGTGAGGTAACTAATTAGTTTTTTGCTAAAACGTTATAATCGGGATCCAATGCATTTCATGCAAGTGACTCTAAAATATACATCTCGGTTTTAGCGTAATCACGTTAGTTCATGAATGTCATTATAACCGAGTTTCAATGTATGCTCATGTAGGAAAGCAAAAAAATTTCACTAGCAGTGATGGTAACCTCGTCACCCGAAATTTCCCACAAAATTTCCCTTTCGGACATATTTTTCCCAGGTATCGAAAACGCTTGTGCCGCCATCTATCGGGAAATTAAAACTTTAAACATACTACATAGAGGTTTCGTTTTACAGATTTTCGTGGGGATTTTTTTTTTGGGGGGGGGGGGGGGTCTGCTGTAATATTTATGATTATGTGAGCAGCAAAACAAAAAATTGAAAAACTTCAACAATGGTGAGAAGGAATTAGGAGAGGAACAATGTTGGAAAGAATGATATAAGAGGAATAATAAAATGAGCAATAAGGAATAGTGTTGAGAAAGAAATATCAGTAACTTCATGTCATATTGGTTTTTAAAAATTTTCTTAAATTTTTTAACAACGTCAACGTTCAAGGAAACAGTTATTTTCCGGATATTATGCTGAGGTGAGCTCGGAAAGAAAAGTCATCACGTCTCCGCCGGGACTCGAACCCAGGCCCTCTTGCATACCGGGCAAGCATGCTACCATCTACACCACTGGAGACACATGAATCTGCCTTCCTAATTTCACGCACTGTGTCGTGAGGCGCTGAAGTAGAGGCATTAGTAGCCTCTCTTAACTTCACAGTGCGTGAAATTAGGAAGGCAGATTCATGTGTCTCCAGTGGTGTAGATGGTAGCATGCTTGCCCGGTATGCAAGAGGGCCTGGGTTCGAGTCCCGGCGAGACGTGATGACTTTTCTTTCCGAGCTCACCTCAGCATAATATCCGGAAAATAACTGTTTCCTTGATATCTCTGGCTGAGAAAAAAAGCCATCTATATCTCTCTAAACGTCAACGTTGTTAATTAAAATATTCAAAATTTTGACCATTTACTCGAAATAAAAATTATCGTGGGATTTCTATTAAGAAAATTTACAAAATCGAAATGTTAAAAACATATATGAAGTGTTTTACTCTGCAAATGATCAAAAATTTCCCATTTTACTTGGAAAATTTTAGGACAAACAAAGTAATAAAGAAAGAAATCATAGTCAAATTTATAAATGTACTCACCTGTCAGCTGCTAACTGATTTGCGTAAGTCTATAATATCCACACTGTGTTCAGATATAAACAAAAACGGAAATTTTTGACCAAAAAGTTCATGAGTCCACTGCTCGTACCCACGAAAATAGTTCATAAAATATTGTAGTGAAAGATGCACAAATTAATGAAAATAAACTGAATATGAAGAGGCGAGAAATAAGTGAAATTAAAATCGTTCATTGTCCTACTTTGTACAAATCCTGTTTGGTGAGCAATTTTAAATGTGATTCTGTGACCTCATATTCGTAACAATTGACATTGGTGTCCTGTAAAACCGATCTTATAACTGCGACACCGTTCAGAACATCATCACCAAGTCGGTTACGTTTTCCATTTTTCACGTCATTGACAATGCTGAAAATTCTTTCTGCTTCTGCATTTGAATGAGGAAGGCTGAGAATTAATTTAGATAATATCCCCAAATTTGGGAATT
Source organism: Pholcus phalangioides (assembly GCF_987345545.1). Lineage (NCBI taxonomy): Eukaryota > Metazoa > Arthropoda > Arachnida > Araneae > Pholcidae > Pholcus > Pholcus phalangioides. The sequence goes on along the minus strand of NW_028301597.1, from coordinate 12,505,164 downwards.
TTAGTTCGTCATCGAATGACTTGGTGGAAGCTATTTCCCCCCACATGGCATCGATGTCCATTCCTGACAGTTTTGAAATTTCGTCAGGGTCAAAAAACTGTGGTAATATTCTCCATTCCGTGGCCAGTTCGTTCAAATCTATGTAGTCTTCATAGTAAGTTCCTAAATTAGCCAACTCTCTCATAGCCGATGGTCGAGAAGTGCAGAATGCTACTTTAGGAGACAAAAACTGCATTTCTGCAAAAAGAGGATTACATATTGGTAGTCTCTTCAGCATTTCTTCTAGAGCTGTGGTATAAAACTGTAGACATTTTTTTTTCACTTCTAAAGCCTCGTTTTCCCCCATGGTTTTTAGAAGTTCTTCACATTCCCGGCCAACATAGATTTCGTCGTATGCCAAATAATTTCTTGGGCAATTGACATTTGCACATGAAATGTCTTGCAAAGCTGCAGGATTCAAAAAATTCTGCCCAATACATTTCAGCAACTTCATCGATGAAACATGGAGCTGATGTATCAACGGTTTACGCCCCTGAAACAAGGCATTGAATTCATTGAAGAAATTTAGGACGTATTTCAGAAACAAGAAGTATGCCTTATTGTACATATTGCCCAATTCCTTAAGGATGTACTCGGCACTTTTTTGCTAGTCCTCAAACACAGAAATTTGAAAGTAACTCTCCAAAGCTGTCCAGTTTTCGAGAATTCTGGATACGCATTGGTGCATTGCTAACCATCTGGTGCAACACGGTTTGAGAATTTTTTTCTTCTCTGTACCTAAAAACTCTTGAATTTCGACGAGTTGGGCATTTCGCTTGGAGCTACCAGATATATAAGTCGATATCTCATGCATTAGATTTTCGGTCGATCTAGGCAATTGCTCACAAGCACGACTAGCAATCAATGCAGCCGAATGACAAATGCATTGGAGTAGGACAATATTCGGTGCATCAGTCTTCAGCCGGCTGAAAAAGGAATTGTTCTTTCCAACCATAACTGGGGCACCGTCACATGCCAAACCAACTATGTTTTTCATCGGAATGTCATTTTCTTCCATAAAGTTCTTGAATGTTTTATATATTTCTTCGGCAGAGCAGTCCACTGAATTCAGAGCAATAAGTTTCAGAAGCTTTGTGTGCACTTTCCTTGTCTCTGGAGATACATACTTTACAAGAACGCACAAAAACTTTGATAGTGTCACGTCGGTACTTTCGTCAACTAATACGGAGAAGGGGAGCTGCCTAATTTCTTCCACAGTTTTGTTGGTCTCCACTCTCGCTATAACATTTTCCACTATATGGGTGCATTTTTTTCTGTTCATTTGAACATCTTTCAAAATTTTGGAGTCCGGAATGCTATTTTTTAATAGAGGTATCAGATGGTCTACAGCTTGAAATGCTATGTTATGTTCAGCAAAAAAACTTGCCAGTTTTATTTCACATTCTTTTACTTTCTTTTCATGCTCCTTCACTTCATTTTTTTCTTTGGCTTTCAAAAATGACGTTATTGTTAAGTTTTGTTTGGTCTTGACAAGAGTTTGATGCTTCATACCTCTAGCATGTTTTTGAAGCTCACTTTTCCCGCACAAAATTTCTACATCACAACAAATACATTTACACTTCGTTGTGTCTGAAGATTGACTCAGCCAGCCTTTAAACTCCTCCATCTGCAGCCATTCTTGTTGGAACAATTTTCAATTTTTCAATTTCACTTCCCTTGAAGAGTCTTGAAATCGTCTTTTCCCAGGTTTTGATGTGCCAGGCAGAGGACACAAATCACTAGATTGGTTACAATCATTCATTTTGAATGGAACGTTCAAATGTATAAAATCAGAATTTGAACTAGACGGAAAAAACTTGCTGCAAAGATGAAGAGAACGAAGAAACAAGTGAGCTATTACAGTATATACTAGTACGTACTTGCCGCTGCTGAAGAAAGAAAAAGAAACCTATTGTACTTTATCCGAGACTGATGTCGCCGATATGTCAACCTCCTATTCATCAGAAGCAATTAAAGGGTCTTTCCTTTTCCCAAAAATACGCCCTCGGCAAAAAAGAAAAAGGAAGGGAAACCTAGGGGGCGGGGGAAGCCAGTTCTCCATCTTCTCAGTAATTCCCTTAATCTGATTTAAAATTTTCGCTTTAGTTTAAACAGCTGATTGGAAAGCTAGGGTCCACGGACCTAATGCGGCCCGCTTAGAGATTCTATCCAGCTCGTTGCAGACTTTAAAATGATAGTAATGCACAGAAATTTTCAACTTCAGTTTCAAAAAATTCATTTGTAAGGGGTGTGTGTTTTATTGTTTTGCACATGCAAATATAACTGAGAATTTTAATATAAATTGATTAAAAAATGTTACCGCCAGGGCCGCAAATAGGGGGAGCAGGCGGATCTCGTGCCCCAGGCGATGGACCGGAGGGGACGCAAATTTCATTCTGAAACCTCTCCTTCAACATTAACGACCATTAACCAGTCTCACAAACTTTCTGTTACATCGCCATCTTTTTCAATTTTTTCCCCCAACTTAAGCCAGCTCATGGGATCCTTCACTAAACCAAAAGCTTCTATTCCCCCCCCCCCCATGCCCGAGCTCTTCCAGGGAAAGATATTGCTCACTTTGGGAAACACTGATTTAAACACTCGAGGGGAAATTTTATTCAATATTGAAAGTACTACCAGTAAACAATTTATCTATTTTGCATAGGCTTACCATGAATTCATTACAAGCGCACATCTCCTTGAATACAATTTGAAATTCCAAAAAAAATTCCAAATTTTTCTGTTCGACCCATGTTGCCATGACAAAGACAATTCCCCGAATTACATTGAAATTTTATATCTGCACGATTTTTACTATCAGATATCACATAATTTTCGAAGCATCCCAGTTGAATTATGGTATCACCCTTTATGTTGTTTGGTAAATCATTTTTGCCAAACAGAGAATATTTTGTACATAAACATTTGAATTGACCTTCGATAAATGTTTGTTTCGAATTTGTTTTCATTTTTCCCACACTATTTTACACGTTTTTCACAAGAGCAAAATTATTTTCGAGTTCTTCATTTGTAAAAAAAGAGGAAAAATTTTATTTTACTCATACTCCCTGAAAGCTGCTTCCTCCGTTTAGAACTTTGATGAAAAGGTGTGGTTTAATAAGAATTTCGATAACTGAACGACCACTTCAGTAAAAAATTAGTTTCATTCTTTCACAGAATAAAAATTCAAAAAAATAAAAAATTATTTGGTTAAAATTCAAAATTTATCCCCCGGAATTTTTATCGGGCGGATTCCATCAATCGAGGTTTACCCAAGAAAAATTATGATTATAGGACATATGAAAATTTGAATCATCACGCAACAATAAAACAAAAAATTCGATAGTAGTCTTGAATGATTCGAAGAAAAACTTTAGGTACGTATACAGTAATTCAGATTCAAATGATTTCTTTTGGTTCAATTCAAATTTTACCAATTTTAAATTTTTTATTTATTTTTAAAGCCATTTAAAAATTCTAATTTTTATATCCCTTCATTATTATATTTCTAGGATAAAATTATCGCAGCTGAGTTTTACCTTCTCTTGCTTTTGTCACTGTTTATAATTTACTTTAACTGGAAAATATAAGCTGCAGATTCTTATTTTTATTTTCGATACTCTTCAGGAAACACCCGGTACATACATTTTCATCAGCCCTCCAGGACACTTTCTTTTCATTCCAGAAGTAACTACTGGCGAAATTGCAGCCTATTCAAAAGGCATTCTGCCTAAAAAAAAGGTTCTTATTGAGAATCAGTATGGGAAAATATATCCACACAATACATACAGACTGTAGGCGGCGGATTTTATGAGGGTCATCCTCTTTCCAGATGGTACCTTCACATTGTTACATTGGTGCATTCTGCCGACCCCTTCTTCCTAGGATCCCAAAATGCGATTCATTATCAAACACATCTCATCTTCTTCCAAAAAAGCCATTTAAAGGGGCCTACACACGTTCAGTTATGCCTGCACAGTTATACCTGTACAGGCATAACTGCGCAGGCATAACTGAACGGTTCGATGCATCCACACCATTCAGTTATACCTGTGCAGGCGAAGCTTCTGGAACCGGTTCTAGGCAATCTGTGGGGATATTTTCGTTCTTCGATCTCTGTCTTCGCGGTCTTTTGATCAGTTCGGATTTTTTCATAGTCTATAAAGTTCGGAATTTTCTAGTATGATTTCCACAGATGATGCTTTGGGTGTAGTTAATGGTGTTGGTTATGGTACTGAAAGTAATTAACTCAAAAAAGAAGGGAAAAAAACGGGTAACGTGATGCAAAGATTGGTTAAAAAAAAGGCAACAATATTCGCACGTTAAATTATTACAGGAATTCAGATTTGCACCAAAAGATTGGCATCATTTTCTCAGAATGGAGATCAAGATACCTACTCAAAGCTTCTTTTTTTTCAAATCCTTTCGGAAATTGCTTCGCAAACTGTTTATTTTTTTAACACCACTGTCTCTGTTCGCTAGAGGATCTATTTCTCTCATTTTCCACACCAATCTTTCATAACTATCATCTTTCTTCATTTTGTTATGGTAATCTTTAGTTTTCACCTGCCACAAGCATTTCTCATTCCTATACATTTCATTGAATTCTTCCAAACATTTGCGCTGCCCGTTTCGAAGATCACTCGTCATTATAAACCTCGAGTCGTGAAAACTAAACTGAACTCTGAACTAAACTCTGGTGGAGTGTTGAAATCGGTGTTTCCCAAAGTAGGACTATCCAGGCTATGAATGAACACAAGGGGGTGATGGGGGGGACGAGAGGAAAACATCAGTTTTCGAAAACTCAGACCATTTTACCAAGGAAGCCTTTGTAAATATGGGCCTTTGGCAAAAAAAAAAAAAAAAACTAATATTGCACACAGAAATTCGTACTTGTTTCATCAGAGCTAAAGTGTTTTTTTCTCCCTTTGAATATGCGCTGTACATTCCAGATGTATTGTAACTGTAAATTGATCGGTAAAGCCTACTGTCACAAATCTCCACACCATCTGGGGTCCTGCATCCCGGGGGCTGGTTTTACTAATGAATATTGTCATTATTCGAGCCATTTCCCCCCAACCCCCACAAAGATGGGATTGGGATCAGGATTCTGGTTTCAGAGCCCGAGATGATTCCAATCATTCTTTTTTCCCACGTTAAAAAATTCACTATAGTGGCGGCTCGGCAAAGAGAATAACCTCTGTGCCCTGCGGCAGGATGTGGGTGGGAAGGGGCAGGGGGTGACGCTCAAGAGCCGCGACGCACACTTTGAGGAAGACTGCTCTAACGGAAGATGTTTGTTGAATCTACACCATAAGTACAATAATGTATTTTGATGTTACTAAAACCTCTCATAATGGCCGATTTTCATGACTCAAGTAAAAGGCACTACTGCCTACTCATGCTTATCAAGAATGCTATCCATATCTACTGTGATCATGACAATACGTATAGGCAATAAAAGAGAAATTTTGGTATTACAATCGACGCCCGATATAACGACCCCTTCGTCTCGTCGAGAATGGACGTTATATTTGGAGCAAGGTCGTAGCGAGGGGGAGACTTGGGGGTGTGGTCGGGCCTGATTGTTACGGTCGTTATATAAGTAAAACATAAAACATTTGGGACTTACCTTACCAGTCTTTGTCGCTATAACGTGAATGATCGCTATAACGTGAAGTTCTCATAACGAGCGTCGACTGTATCTTCGAAAACAAGCATCGTTTCTCCTCTGAATATACAGATAGGGAATACATGTTCCTTCAGCATCGTATGATAGTATTTTCTTTTCGCGATAGCGTCGATTTCAAAAAAATAATTTTTTTCAAAAAAGTTATTTCAAAAAAATAATTTTTTTCAAAAAAGTTATTTCAAAAAAATAATTTTTTTGACTTGAAAATTTTTACGGTAACTTACGTAGTGTTTTTCCTTGAAAGAAAACTGCATTTTCACGCGACCTCTTACGATTAATTCAACTCAATTAAAAAATTGACTCATTATGAAGCATAGTATGTATATTAATAGTATTACTAAATGATATAATTATATTATCAATCGTATATCTCTCTCAAAGAATTTCTCGATTGTTTTCTTACGTTTAACTAGCGTAATTTCATCTGAATTTTTTTCTTTCAATGTTTGAGCTGAAAGTTGAAATTCGTTGCAATCTGACGAGATGTGTCCAAAAAACAAATTCAATGAGATTCATTGAGAATTACATGTAAAAGAAAATAATGAATTGCAGTGATTTTTGTCCTGTTGATGCTTGCTGGTTTTCGGTCAAGAAAGGAGTGAGAGTCCTGCGTTTGAAATTGCAAACATTAACTGACTCGTATAAACACCTGCTTGATTTCTAAAGGAAGTACATGTGAAAGAATACTAAAATAATCTGATGTCACGGGGCCCCTAAAATCTCCAAGAACCCTGGTTAAAAACGTCTTCTCTAAATAATCAATGAACAATTAATAGTTATAGCACATTATTTGAATATACAGTTTGTGTGTTTCGGTGCATAATTTCGGGCAAATTTATTGAAAAGAGTGATTTCAGAAACAAAATTGCGAATTTTAACAATGGTCGAAATATTTCTAAAATTTTATTTCGATTTTTTTATTCGATATGAAATTGCAAGAAAATATCGTGAAAATTACGCCATTAGAAAAATTTCTTCTAATTAAATGGAATCCCTCTCCAAAACAAGTTATTCAGTTATTATTGTTCTATTACATTATCAGTGAAAAAAGAAGAGGAAGGGAAGAAAGAGAGAGAAGGGCGAATATAAGAAAGCGGGGAAAAAAAACTGCGCAGTTATACCTGATGGCCCATACAAACGCTCAGTTATACCTGCGCAGGCATAACTGCACAGTTATACCGAATCGAAAAACCATTCCCTTCAGGTCGCCTGTGCAGGTCAACTGACGGCCCCTACACACGCTCAGTTATGCCTGCACAGTTGGCCTGTACAGGCATAACTGCGCAGGTATAACTGAGCGTGTGTAGGGCCCTTAAGAAAGGGAATGAGAACGTTTTTATGACTCTGAGTGCCTGTCCTTTTTTTCTATTTTTCCCCCTCTTTACTCATGCGACCAAGTTTCTAACCCCTCCCGTCTGTTCGTCTCTTCTATTTCATGCTTTTCCTCTCTATTGTGAGCTTAGCCAGGGACTTCAACTGAGCCTTGGAAGAATTCGAGGAAAGTGTGTGTGAATTGGATTGGTCATATTCATTTTTCCCTCTTTTTCATTTTTCTTGTTTAATTTTGAAAACAAAAAATTTGCGTTTGGGATTTTTTCGAAATTTCCCATGAATCCTTGGAAATCAGGAAAAATTTCCCTTTTTCCCACACGGACAGATTTTGACCATTTTTTCCCACAAATATGGGAAATTTCCCACGAGTTACCATCACTGTTCACTAGTTAGAAAAATTTAATTTTTTCTTCATTGGTTTTTTTTATTGTTATCAGTGCAAAAGCGCCAAACAAAGAATTAGTTTCCGTCGCATGGAACTTCACCATACAGTTCCTCGAATTTCTCTTCTCCTCTCATTTTTTTATGGCAGCCTGAGAAGGAGAGCAATTCCTTTGTGCAGTGCATCCGAAATCCCATCACCCTCCTTGTCAAACCACTTAATAGACAATGGAAGACAGCAACCGCGGGTCCAGCCGAACCGTCATCAGGGTGTTCAAACCTTTGCAATACATGATGGCAGCATTCCGGTTACCCCAACCGTCCCAAAAAATGTGGATTCTCTCGGTTGAAAAAACCGCGCTCAGCGGTTGAAGTTGTATCTGTGCGTTGACAGAATAAAACTATAGATGATGCCTTCCCCCCCAACCTCAACCGCCTGCAACCGCGCCGTAGTCAGGTCCCAGCCTTACGGTCGTATTCACCGTCCAGTTTCAGGACGCGATCCAGGTTCCAAACCGCGTTTCACCTCAAAATTGGTATTTACCGTCCCTGAATCGAGATCCACGGACCAGCTTTTCGAGCCTGAAACTGAACCTCCGATATCGGCGATCCAGCAGGGTGGATCGAGTTTCAGCGCATGCGCAGCGAGCATTATCGTCGCCGCGAACACAAACATCGACGTCGGGCGTAATGGCGGTCGCGCTGAATTGTTTTTACGATGAGCCGGAATGAAATAGGGAATTTAGAATAATTTATTAATTATAAGGTGATGAGTAGAGCCCGGATTATATGCAAATGCATATGTGGATATGCATTTGGATATTTTGGCCTTTTTTAGTAATAATGCATATAAATGCATAAAATCAAAGAATTTCCAGTATAAGTGCATATTTTTGAAGGTTTACATAAACTCACTATTTTTTTTATAATTTTCCAAATAAATATTGTTCGTAATATTTTCATAACATCGATTTTTTTCCCGGTATGTGAAATTTAGTGAATTAATACATATTTATAAAGTATTTTACGACTACTAACTGTTTTATTGTAAGGCTATTTCTAGAGATGTGTTAAAATGTTAATTTTGTTTTTAGAAATAGTGTCGAAATTCTTTTATTACTGCTATTTTCGTTATTGAGCAGCTACAACAAACTGAAAACTAAAAAAATGTCTGAATAAAAAATATGTAGAAGTTATTTGCATATGCTGTATACATATATATGAGGGGATATTTTTTGGTAAAAATGAAATACATATGCACTAATAGAAAACGTATTTTAAAAACACATTCGCTTTTTTTTGCATGGTGTATTTTTTAATGCATATTTTGGAATTTTCAGTGCACATTTTGTATTTTAAGTGCATATTTTTGCATTTATAAGTGCATATTTTTGCATTTATAAGTGCATATTTTTGCATTTTTAAGTGCATATTTTTACATTTTTAAGTGCATATTTTTACATTTTTAAGTGCATATTTGCATATTTTTAGAGCATATTTTGCCACTTTTTTAGTGCATATAATCCGGGCTCTAGTGATGAGTGACTGCGTTTAGGTATTAAATATATGTTAAGTAATTATCCCCGATCAATGAAAGCTTTCAACTGCTTCTTGAAGCCATCAAAAAGTGACGAAAGAAGGTGAGTAATGATACTTTTCTATGATTTCCTTCAAATCTGAACTTTATTCGCTAAAAAAATGATCATTATCAAATAATGATAGAATTGTATGTGTAATATACTCATGTATTGATATTAATGACAAATTCGTCTTTATGGTACCTGAAACAGGGTCGTAGTGGGCTCTCTCAATGCAGACTTTTTTCTTGAGTGAGGGCCCCCTGAAAGTATTATTATGTAAAATAAAGTGTACATTTTTGTGAGGGTCCCATACTCTCGGCCCTTGGGAAGTGCTCCGGTTGCCCCAGCTTATTTACAGTCCGGACCAAAAGGTTAAAATGGTGGGCATAGTGTCACGCTTTTGAAGTTTTTTCCTCTCTGAAAATAATGTATCATGGGTCTGAAAAGAAGTCATGAATATCTCTCTTGAATTGCAGGAATAGTCACTTGCATACAGCTTCGAATTTTCTCAGCATGAATGTTAATTTCTTTTTAGAAAAACAAATTTCCGTAACCAGGACCATCTTAAGAGCATGATGGGGGGCCCTCCAAGACGAGAAATTTTTCTGTGACCCTACCTGGTAAATTCTAGAAAATTTCAACCAGATCTCATTTTTGTGGGGCACCCCTTTTCTCTTGAGGAGCCTCGTACATTAAGAACTCGCAAAATGTACTAGGCAAAAGCGATCATTACAGTAGTGCATTTTAATTCCTAAACAATACAATATTCACCAACACTCTAAAATATAGATTTGTGTATGAAATGTTTCATCTCTAATATGAAAATATTTATATTAATGCCAAGCAAAATATATTACCTTTTTGTAGCTTTTACCTCTTGGCAGGAATATATTTATTACATGATATTTTGCTGCTGAGTGTAAACATGACATTTTCCTTCTATATTCACTCGATCTCGCTTATAACATTCCCACGTATAACATTTTCCTGCTTATACTCGAACTAATTTTTATTAAGATTTCCTGTTTAAAGCATTTTCCCCGCTTACATTTTTCATGGTAATTTTTTGGAAAAAAAAAAAAAACTTTATAAGCAGAATCCACAGAATTGGCATAAATAAAAACGCGTGCACAACAAAAAATATTTTCTGTGGTGCATTCTCATTATCAAAAATCATATAATTATCAGCTCATTTCATTCTATTTGTGCATCAATATTTTGCATATAAATATCAGTTCATTGGTTTATTATTTACAGTTAAACCTCACTACAATGATACTTGATATAACAATAAATCCCTCTATATCGATATTTTGAAAGTCTTGTTTGGAAATTCCTATAGTATAATGTTAAACTGCTGCCACTCGATTAGAGATGTGAGATGAGAATATTAATATGAGAAAGAATAATTCTTATTATTTTTGAGAATATTCCCCAGTAATTTATAAAAGTAGTCTTTCCAGAGAATATTCTCTAGGATATTATATATAATTAAATTATAAATAACTGGAGAATATTCTCATTAAGAATAATAAGAATATTCTCAAGTTATTTACAATAGTAGTCCTTCCAGAGAATATTCTCCTTCGTGACAATATTCTCAAGAATTTTACATCTCTACTCTTAATACAACAGCAATCCCTCTACAATGATATTTTTTCTTGATTTGCAGAATATCATTTTATCGAGATTTTAGTGTGTGATCATACCTTTCGTGCTCAAAACACCAATTCAAAAATTAATGAAATTACTTTTTGGAACCTCATTTATGTGCAGTTCATGCCAGCATTGGCTGGGCAATGATTGAGTGAAATTTATAATATTTAAGTAATCTATCATTACATAACTCGTACCACGTGATTGCTGATTGCATGTGCTTTATTCGTATTATGCAGTATGATTCCACTGTACTTGAAATCACAACATATAAGTATAATTTGCTTCATTCTTTAGGGAAATTTTTTTTTCATGAAACCTATGTTTAATTTTTCAGATGAAACAAGTATTTGGGAGCAAAAGTAGGGTGAAAACACATATCTATGATAAAATGTGGCCACTGAAGATGAACTGACTTCATCACGGAAGAAAATCTCAATATTTATTTACTATGTGTGTGTTACACGTACCATTATTTTTTTTAGCGATCTCAAATACTTCCATATAAATATGAATAAATTATGTTTGACAATTGATTTCTCATTATTTCTTAAGTGAGGAAAATGTTAGACTTCTTTTACATAGTTTGAATTTGTGCTTTAATTATGTTCAAGTTACAGTGTAAATTTTAAAAGTAACGAATTACTAGATTATTATGTAAATACAGTATATATTTTTAAAAAATCCAGATTTAACTACCAATCCTGCTAGTAAAAAGAGGAATGGAAAATGATTTTGTTGATGAATAATGACATTGAATCTACCAATATATGTCAATTTTTTTTTAAATTTTTAGTCTTTGCTATTAATTTACCCTTTAGTTAAACATGAACATGATTCAAAGGCAATGCATTTCACATATTAAAAAAAATTGTGCATGTCAGATTTGAAACTTTGTTTACAGATTTTTTATTTTTAAGAATCTTTCAGCTTCAAGGACGTCCTTTCAACTTATATCTAATAATATAATGAACTGTTTTCAACTGAATTTAACTTTTTATGTAAGCTAATCATAAAACTAGTACATATGTTAGAACAGTTTTTTGCCGAAAACAAAACTGTTAGGTCAAGCATTTTATGTGTTGGAAGGATTGCATAAAAAATAGTATCTTAAGAAGTGCATGCGAGTTTCACTAGCATACAAGTTTCAACAAATATGATTACAAAAAAGTCAGTCTCAGATATTCACTTATTTGGCTAATAGGAATTAATGTTCAGTAATTTAATATTCAATGTCCATCACAAGAATTACCATTAGCACTAAAAATTTTTTTGGAAATCAAATTTACTGAATTTGTACGTTTTAATTTTAATGTGTTTATCTTATTAGTGTTTACAAAATTGTGATTTCAGATACAAAACAATCGTAATTTAAAAAATATTCAGATAATTATTTTTGAAAAATTTCTAAGTTTATTAGTATTTTTTAAAATATGAATTTTACACAATTTTTTGCGATCGTCCTTTTTTTCCTTCATTTCATTCACGATTAATAAAATTTGTGTGTGCTGATAAATACATTTTTTTTCTCTTCAAAGCAATGAAAATCGCATAGGCTGATTACACGTGGGAAAATACAATACATGCGATATAAATTATTTGCTAATAATGATATATATAATTTATCTGATCTGAGAATATTAGCAATTCCGTAGCAAAATGAAAAACCATCATTATAGATATAGCGGAAGTAGGAAAGAAAAACGTAGCTGGAATGAAATGGAATTTCCATTAAAAAAGGGATGATAAAACCATATTTTGCTTATCGAAAAAAAAATTGTTGAAAAACGTAAACACAAGAATCCTACTGTTGAGTTTTCTACTTCATTAGAAGATCAAAAACCCTTCATCCAATCAGCATCGGATCTACTTTCGCCAAGCTAATATATGCCAAATACTCGCCAACTGAACCGAGATTCACTTGAGACTCACTGGTGAATACCAAATTCGTTCTAAAACTGAAACGGGTTTCAACTGATCCGCGTTTCAGGACCGTGAGTGGTGAATATTTCTCTCTTTCGTAGGACTATTGCCGTCTTCATTCTTTCGCTATGGCAAATCCGCAAGCAACTGCCAGTCAGACTGAACTTTCCCTTTCGGGAATCGAAGTCTCACGTGTTTCATTCCGTGCGCCTCCATTTTGGGAAGCCGACGTTGATTTATAGTTCTTTCATGTGAAATCCCAGTTTATCACGGCAGGCATTACCGCGGATAAGACGAAGTTTCATTCGGTGTTTTCCGTTCTCGACACAAAAATCTTGTTTTACGTGAGTGAATTAGTACGTAATCCTCCCACACACGATTTATATGAGAGACTAAAGAAACGCATTCTTTCCCGATTTGCTCAATCTGAAACTGCTCGCTTGAAATCTCTTTTTCATGAGTGCGAGCTAGGCGACAAAAAACCATCCCAACTACTTTGTGAGATGCGAAGCTTGTAGAATAACACAATCAGTGATGATGTTTTGAGCACATTATGGCAGCAAAGATTACCCGTCAGTGTTCAACAAATTTTGTCGATTTGTCGGGATCCTCTTGACTCTTGAGCTCAGATAGCTGATCGCATATTAGAAGCTTCGAGTTTCAACGCTGTTGTTTCTCAGGTGTCTCAACCTCCTCTGCCTTCTTCAGAGTTGCATGAGCTTAAAATAGAAATTGCATCCCTCACTACACGAGTCGAAGAGCTCTCTAGTTCTCGAAACCAATACAGAGGTCGGTCGCGAAACAATTCGAAAACTCGTGAGCGGAAAAAATCTTCAGATCGCTCCGATCGACGCAAATTGTGCTGGTATCATGCTCGATATGGTGAAAAAGCACATAGTTGCATTTCACCTTGCCAACACTCGGAAAACTAGTGGGCAATCCTGTTACAGCGGCGGCCGGAGATTGCCACTTTCAAAGTCGCTTATTCATTTGTGATAGAAAATCGAAAATTAGTTTTCTTGTTGACAGTGGTGCAGCTGTGAGCTGTTTTCCTAAATGACTTGCCAAAGTTTCCAAGCCCGACGACCTTTCGTAATATGCGGCTAATGGCACTAAAATTCACACATATGGAACTAAGCATTTTGAACTTGATCTCGGACTGAGGAGAATATTCTCATTCAATTTCTTAGTGGCCGACGTCACAAATCCTATTTTGCGTGCCGATTTCTTGGAGAGATTCGGTTTACTTGTTGATGTCAAGAATCGCCGTTTGGTTGATAATTTGACAACTCTATACTCTCTTGGTGTAGTTACCACTGGTCCTTCTCTCGGTCTAACGACAGTTTCTGGTGCCACTACATACCATAAAATTTTGACCAAGTTTCCAAATCTCACTGGTTCGGTCTTAAATTCTCAACCCAAACCACATGCCATAACCCACTTAATCAAAACATCAGGGCCTCCCGTCTTCGCAAAGGCCAGACGTCTTTCTCCTGAAAAACTTTTTGCCGTCAAAAAAGAATTTAACTTGCTTTTGAAGAAAGGCATCATTCGTCCTAGCAAAAGCCCAGTCCTATCCACCTTTGGCCGCTGTGGTGGTCGAGTGGTTATAGGACGGACTCGCGATGCGAGGATCCCGGTTCGAACCCCACAGTGGTGGTCGGCTGAAGTTGGTTTTCTGTGGTTCCCAACTTCAAGGCGCAAATGCGAGCCGATCTCCCCGTTAAAAAGTCTCGCCACAGAGAGCAACAGTCCTACAACGATAAATCATTCAATCATAACACTTCACTCATAGTTAGAAAAACGGGTGGCAGATGGCAGCACTACACATAACAAGCATTACAGAGAAACAACAAAACTTCACGTCAGGTTTCACTACACGTACACGCACATTCCCGCATGTACCGATTCGTTGGGGGTTCCGCGGAGGGGGGGGGGTGTAGCAGTAGTAGGTAGGGTCTCCAAAAAATGGCTCGGGGATCCATGATGTTCTTAAGTCAGCCACCTCGTTGGGCAATTTGCCTGTTGTGGCGTTGTATTTGTATTTGATAGTTCTGGGGGTCTATTATCATATGTCTATGTCAAAGCTTCGTCCTTCGCCTTTGTCCAATCATTCCTCAAAAAACATTTTTGTGCACAATTACTTGGCCAAATCCACACACGTTTTTGTGAGGGTTCACACTGTAAGGCGTTCGCTACAGCAGCCTTACCAAGGACCGTATGAAGTTATGAATAGGACTGATAAATTTTTTACTTTGCGTATCAATAATGAATCTCTAGTATATTTCTATTGGTCGTTTAAAACCTGCATTTTTGTTTAATTCTCTCGAATGCAAAGAATCTAATATTTGCAAATCATCTCTATGTAATGCCCCAGCCTCGCCACAAGGTCCGGACGGGAAGTTCGTTTTGTAACATCTTATCAAGCTTAACGTCCTTCGGACTCGTGGGGGAGTACTGTGGCGATGCTGTCGGCAAGAGTGCGTAGGTGTTGGTTTCGAATATCATAAATCTGCCAATACCTCGTTATGTGTGCGCGCCTTTTCCTTGCCGCTCTTCCGCTGTTCGAGAGAGAAGGCTTTGGTTTCTTTCAGAGTCAAGATGTCTTTTTACTGTGTGTCCGTGTATTCTTGTTTCGTATATATGTGTAAACGTACCGTGTGTTTCTTCTAATTAATAAACTATATTTAACCGTATCTAGAATCGAACAGTCTTAGTGGAGTCAAATCAAATTTAACTATGGATAAATAGCCACTTCAATTTAAATGTCATCACACATCTCCGGCAACCATAAAGATGTCAACAACAGAGAGTGTAAATTTGGTGGCACTTCATTTTTATGTTGTGTGAAACAAGCAAACCAATTGTCTAATTAATGATGTAAATAAAAGGTTACTTGTTCTTGATTTTGGCTTAATATCAAGACTGTAAATATATATGTAAAAACATGGGAAAATATGATGGTGATATTTTTGCTAGTCGTTGTGAAAATTCATATTAATCTTAATATAACATCATTAAACTTCAATTTAAACGTAATAATTTAGACAATTTCCCCGTGCCAGTTTCATGTGCGTGCATAGCCTACCTCTTTTTCAAATATTTGACGAAAATGAAAAGAACCCGGATGAATTAAAAAAAAAAAATGTAGCTTACGCGAAAATTAGGGGCAATCAACACACACAAACGCGCACAAAATAAATAAAAATACAATAATAATAATGCACGTGCTGCAGCACTCGTTGATAGTAATGATGATTATCAGCAGCGGAGAAAATTATCTGATTGGTCCATCCCTTTCAGACCTAACGCTACTCTCGGCCCAGAGAGTTTTTCGTAAAATACATAACGATATACCGCTGGTTACTGAGAAAAATCAAGTTTCTGACGGTAGTAGTTGAGATTTGCGTTATGGGACTCATTGAGAATTTGCGTTAAGGGTGTGACGTCACTAACGACCTCGTTGTATAACGACGTGAGCGTAATAGACCACGACCTCCTATATAACCCATGGAGGAATGAATAACAGGAGGTGACGCGACCAGCGCCTCCGTTGAGAAAGCATGGGGAATCTGGGTTGACAGATGAAGCCAGTGATCGATCTATTAAAGGGACCAAGTAAGCCCAAACAAACCGTGGCTTCCCATGCTTTCCTATGAGAAACATCCCCGTTTTTAAAAATCATTTAAAAATTTACTATTCACTTTAGGAACTCGATTTTTTTTCCTCAAATTCTGTGGGTATATTTATACAATTGAACGAGAGCTTTTACAATTTTAGTTGTTCGAATATTAACTTCAACAACATGGAACCTTTTGCAAAAATAACCAAAATTTACCCATATCTTGTGCCCTAAAATTCCTTCTCGGCATTTTAATTTAAAAAAAATTATGCCAAAGCATGTAATACCTCAGTGCTGAGAGTGACACAATGTTTAAAGACATTTAAACAAGCGGTGTTTGAAAAAATCTGACTTTTTTTTTTTGCGAAAAACATTATATATGCAAAACATTAGCATATATAATGCCTTTCAGCTGTTTATATTAAAATATTGTAGAAATACTTCCAGTCTAGGTAGAACAACAACAACAATTTTAGATTTCAAATTCAATTCGAAACTGTTTTTTTTTTTTTCGTACACATGCCACTTTAAAAGCAAAGTAATAGGTACAAAATGAAGAGAAAAAAAAACAGCCCTAGTGATTATTTTCCTAAATACTATAGGCCAGAAAGATGACTTACCGCGGCTCGTAAAAAAAGTTTTTTTTATTTTTAATATTTTTTTTCTCAATACTACATCTACTGTACATAGCGGAAGGTTCGGATGGGCGGCATATATTTCAATCATACGTATTCAAGAATATGAGAGTGGAACGGAAGAAAGGTGGCGAAATTTGTACAGTCTACAGGCAGCAAAACCATAAATACACAGTGGTGGAGGACGCTCGAGCACTTCCAGTACTTTGAAGCACGGGGGTGGCGAAAATCCTAGCTACGACCCTGTCAGAAAGTGCTCGAGCATCTCAGAATTGATTCAGAAATCAAAATTCCTCATGTAAAGCTTAAGACGAGCGCCCACGGGCCTCAAACACTTTCGAAATGTCCCGGATCTATCACAATGATAAACGAAACAAAAAGGCAAAATAAACAGTTAAAAGAAAAAATTATGAAAATTGCATTTTATTGGAGCTTCATATTATTTTAATTAATCATATTGCCATTGACATTAATGTGATGCATCAAATTTTTAAAATAAATTGAAGGCACTGAACTAAAAACCTATGACGAGGTGAGAGTTAAAAATGATCTTCCCCTTTCAAAAATAAATTAAAAATATAAAAACCCCTTATACAAGGATAAACTTTTATCTTTCCCCTTTATCGGATCATGTAGATTACCCGAAGACGCATTAAACAGTCATGGTGCTTAAATTTATTTAGATATTAATATTTTAAGAGAATTCGATCCGGCAAAACACATGTTAAGTATAGGGAAAAGAGCGGTTTGTTTGGGCTTACTTGTCAGTCCATAGGGTTGCCACAACGGCTTCAATTTTCCTGCCTGATGTCACCTCCTGTTATTCATTCCTCCATGTATATAACCGGTCTTTGCGTAGCGTTGTGACGTCACTGGAAGTAGTGCTAAACCTCCACCTCCTTAAGCCTAACGATCTGATCAGATACGGCGACGATATTTTTTGAAGTTTTTTTCTCCCTGAAGAATTTAAATCACGTAACCAGTCAGAAAATTTTCTTAAAAGACATCGATATTTTTTTCAACTATATACACACACATTAATGACCCATTTAAAAAAATTCTTTTGCCCTTTCCCATTAGTTATGCACTGCACTATTCACTTTTTTGTTAAAACTAAACAATGATTTCATAGATCTCTCTCATTGTAGAGAGAGAGAGAGAGAGAGTCATCTTAATTTCTTAATTTTTTTTTCTATTTGAAAAAAAACACCCAATCATTCTGTACAGTATTATTTCTATAAAGATGAGACTTTTTTTTTCAAAAATCGAGTGTTCCTAAAATTAAACCTTTGCAGAAATATCTTGAAACTTCTGATTTTTGAACTGATGAATGAGAAAAAAAAAGCCTTGTATCTTTTTTACTCCTAAATATTATTTGATAGCAATGAAAGACACCATAATAATGTAAAATTGGAAAAGTTTATTTACATGTTCCAAAAAATATTGACGCAACTTTATTTTACATGAATATAACATCCTTTCATTGATGTAGGAAAAACAAATCTGTCCACACATGTAATAAATTGAAAAATACACATTTGATAAATGATTTAAATAATTTGATTTTTCAATGATTTTTAGTAATTTCAAATATATTTTGATTTCAAAAATACGAAAATTTGATTTTAATGTAAGTTGGTGGTTATGAGTAAACAGTACAGTCAAAAATAAATATATTTTTTGTGATTATCTATGGCGTGTACCAAGTAAGACACTATGGAACCCCGATAACTTGAAACCCAAAGACTATCGAAAAATAATTATGTTGACTTAAGCAGATGTCAAGTTAGAAAATTTTATTTAATTTTGCTTCAATTTTTAAAAAATTTTTATGTATGTAATATTGTTGAACACACACACATAATTCTTGATATCATTCACAAATTCATAAAAAAATTTGCATATCTGCAATTTCCTACGAAAAGTTTTTGTATTGGGAATACTCTCAAAAAAATTTTAGGTGGAAGGGGCATATATTTTAATTGTTGGAAGATGTTATTTGTGAATGAGCGTTGCAATTGACCAAACAGATAAATTTCCTCCCCTCATTTAAAACATATCAATTTAGCTTTCTCGTGTCTTCTCTCACACTCAAAAATCATTCACACCTGTGGCTGTCATATCAAACGGGTTGAGTTTTCAGGTTCCAAACAGAGAAATAACGGGAAGTAACCCTACTGAAAGGAGTGGAGAGAATTTGACGAATATTAATAAACAAATAGCAGAAACAATGAAAAATACAATTTCCCACATACGACAGTAATGACGCAAAATTTTTTGAACTGATCAACGCATGGGTGATTTCTGAGTAGAAGTTATGGTAATGCAGTTTAAATCGTAGTCGACTTAAGCGGGATATGGTTCTCATGTATCAAACTGAAATATTTTCCCCAATGAATCGAATATAGTGGCAACCATATAAATAATAAACGGCGAGTTATCAAAGTTGCACTGTACTAAATTTAACGCTTTAAAATACTCATGTTGCGATACAAAAAAACAAGTTAGTGAATAAAATTGGAGTTTGATGTCTCCTTTCCAAATCACAGCAATGTTATATGAAGACATGTTTGCATTTAACGATTATTTTTTTAAATCATTTTTGTCATAACAGACTGTTCCGAATTATATCTGCACCATATTAAAAAAACCCTACTTGGAAAGTATGAACAAGTAATAATCCTTTGCCTGATAGGCATAATTGAAAAGAAACCAACGATAAAGGCAAAGGTATGATTCAAACGAAAGCATTGACTTTTTTCATGACTTTTAGGGGGTCATGATTTTTTTCTTACTCTGAAACGGAGTTTCTCACTCAAAATCTGAAAATTTTCATAAAACATTAGAAATTCATGGCTTTTCCTTATTGTTTACCTTCATCGTTGGTCACCTCTTCGAATATTTAGAAAGTTTTTGCATTTTTCTATTACCTTTCACTTGACATTTTTTCCTTTCTGTTTCAAATTCATCACAAGTCATTTTTCTTATAGAAATTATTTGAGAATGCATCAGTAATAAAACATACGTACTCATATACATGACCTCAGAGTGTTATCCATAAATGTTTTTCACATCTTTCTGATAGAAAAATTTCCCTTTCAATCAATAAATTGCATATACACATTTCAAACTCCTACCGGTTTCATATCCTTTTTCTCTCTGGCTTGTTTTGAAGTGTGGAACAGTGAAACGCGAGAGTCCCAGTGTACAAAAACACATGGAAGAACCATCTGAATTGACTATAGTAAAAAAATTTGTGACCTGACTCGATGGATATGAAAGAGCAACTCCCTGGCAACCTATCAATCATGAACATACTCCTACCCTGTAATAATTGTTGTAATTATTACGTACAGAGTTACAAGAGAAACACAATTATCTTAAGTCTGTTTCTAAAGGCTCTTGGAAGTCTTCACAGCGTGACTACACAACTATCTCTGGCAAATTGGCAGTAAAATTCGAGCAAACTGTCAGAGTATTACACTTGATCTTTGAAAGGCATCACCGATGGTCGAAGTGATTCAACAGTGGTACATCATTGAGACAGTTTCTCGAGACCTTACTGTATCCGTAGATTTGCCGATCAGGAAGCTTGTTGAATTCGTTGATGGAGGATAGATAATGTTGTCATGACAGTGTTTGGTGCTGAGCAGATAATGAAATCAGGAACGCTTCCTCAGGGTTCATAATAGCTTGTTGAGAATCTGGCTTGAAATGTGGTTTACATACCTGTAAAATGAGAGAAAAGAGCCCTTATAAAAATTTATGGCATTAAATCAATTTATTTTGAAAATAAAAATTTTTAAAAAATAAAATTTGATATAATTTTATTTTGATTACAATTTTTTTTTCTCTCCACTATCAAAAGATTTCCTACTTGTAGGTACATCTTGAGACAATAAGTTTTCTAAAAAATATTTTTGAAAATATCTAAGCATAAAAAAAGTAAAACTGTTTCATAATATTCACAATGTTAAAAGTATATGACAAATTTTCATAATGATTAAGTTCTTTAAAAAAAATTAGAAATTAAGAAAGGGAAAAAAAATTCCCAAGGTGAACAATTCTACGTTATTAATGCATGCCTAATTTTCATTGAGTTCATTGCCAGTAAGAAATTGAACTAATGTTAACTTTTTAAAATTATGAAAAGATAAAATAAGAAAAATTGTTCAAATAGACAAAAAATTAAGTGATATGATCTAAACACAAATACTGTACCTCATCTGTTCAATTTTGAACAATGATCAGTCTTTAATTATTGGAGTTAGATTAACAAAACAGCAACAGAAAAAAAAAGTTAAACTTTCATTTGTATCGAAGTTTGTTGATGCGGGAAAAAAATATATACCATATTGATATATTATATCAAAAAAATCAGCGATTTTGCACTTCATGATTAAATTTCGACATGGAATAGCCTTCAACATTATCATAAAATTAGTGGACTAATGCTCTTATAACCAGAAAAATTCAAGAAAATTTCAATAAATAATACAAGAACGTTCTTACCTTACTATTGCTGGTAATTTCGAAAACCTTTCGATGGCATGCTATTTCTCGGCATCTGAGCACGGTGACTTTCGGATCATTCCTTCAATTTAATTTATAATTCGGCACGACTATCGTGAACGGCATGAGAAATATATAAAAATACAAATTCGAAAAAACTGAGAGTTAAAATAAAATTACAAAAACACGTGCGAAGTAGAGATGAAGAACAAACAAACACGTTCAATCGTGCTTCGATGAGTAGGGTCATGGAGGAACGATAGCACTACTCCGGGGCTAACGAGAAAGAGAGGGCTACGGCACTCGAAAGTCACGTGACCAACTGGGTCCTACTTTTTTTCGTTGCTCGTTCGTGTTGCTGCTTGCCAGGGTTGCCAGATTGGCGGTTTTCCCGCCAAATTGGGCTGGTTTGAAAACGGTTCGGCGGGAAATTTTTGTCATTGGCGGGTGGCGGTTTTTTGGGCGGTTTTTCAAAAATTGTGTTCATGGCGAATTTCTCCCTATTTTTCTTTGCTTGCGAGCAAAGTAGTTTTTCTTTTTTTCACTTTAGTCCCCACCTCATGTTGTGTTTTCTTCCTGACAAGGCAGAAGGGCTGGGGGGGGGGGCATCTCACCCAACTATGGAAAGCCAGAACTTCCAGCCATAATGCCTTTGCCACCCAATGATTGAAGGGACCGTAAAACAAAAACTCGGGAACTGTCTTAGGCTCTAGATCAGTGGTTTTCAACCTTCATGATACCGCGGCCAATCGGTTATAATATATCCAACACTATAAGGGAGACTACAGTGACGTCACGAGCTTCGCGCGGAGGCCTTCTGCTATAGTAGGTGTTGCTCCTGCCCGACGGATGGGAAACACAGTATCTAGACCACAGAAGCCTGTGAAAGAAACCGTAGCCTCCACAAGCGTGGAACTGGCAGGGCTCAAGCCCGGGAACCAGTTCTGTCTTAACGCATAGGCCCACCTGAGCATGGCCCTGGGGCCTCAAGAGAAGAGGGGCCTCAGAAAAACGAGAGGTAGTTGTATTTTTCGGGGATTTTCCATGTAGGGAATAAAAAAAATCACTTGGCTCTCGGGTCCATGATGCTCTTAAAACGGCCCTGCCAGGAACCCAGAAGAGTTCTTAAATTTTTTGTTTACTAGATCGTGAAAAATCTGGTCTGGGACCCATACCTAATTTTTAAAATCATTGTACCAAATTTCGTAGGTACTTATGCACAATTTGAGGCAGTGTCGTCTTGACGCATGGGCCAACCCGGGCACGCCACGGAGGCCTTGAATGAAGAGCGGCGGGGGATAATGAGATATGGTTAAGATTTGCGAGATTAAGCATGTGAATTGGTAAGTAGGCATTTGCAGTCTGGATAGAGGGCTGAGCGAAATCAATTTTCCCGGGAGGCCCCCAGGATGCTTTTAAGACGGCCTAGACTTCAGGCCATATCTGGGCCATTTTTCCAGGAGAGAGAATGTGTAGCCTTGACTTTCGCAAAATTTAGAAAAAAAACATTCTTTCTTACGAAAAAGTGAAAAGCTGGGGAGGGGGAAGTTAGTGACTACAACAGGAAAAGAGTTATAAGCCACTTTTTCAGGCTAGAATGTCGTCAAACTGTAGCTCGCTCGTTGCTTCATAGATGGCAGCACAAGTTCAAATATTTTGGGCTACTTTTTGGCTACTTTCGAAGAGGATTTTGGCTGGAAATTTTATAAGGACCTGGCAACTCTGCTGCTTGCTTTAGCTGAGAGGAAGGCATTTTTTTCAGTGCTTCGAATATGCGATCCAATAATCTCAAGCTTTATAATATTTTATCTTTGCCAATTTTAGCTTCTGAGAAACATCCAAATGCAGGTGAGTGTTAAATCCATTTTTTACCATCTTTGTTATTATTAATTTAATATATTTGTCTGTATAAAGTAAATAAAATTGTGTATGCTACCACGTGTGAAGCTGTTCGTATTTCTGTTATGGAAATTGCATGATTTAACTAATCAGTAAATCACAATCCTTAAATCACGAATTTAATAAATTTGCGAAATGATGAACAGCTTGGCTAACGTAACTGATAATTGTTATTCAAATCATCTAGAAAAGCGTTGATACACATGTATGGTGCAAATTTTTTGCCTATGTTGAGAGTATAATGTAAATAAAATGCACGTATACACTCATATCACTTAAATAAAATTATGGCTATGGTTAGTATAATGCAAATAGAATTTTAAAAGATGAGTGGGTTTATCAATTTAAAATGTAATGGTATATTAAGGAAAGTAAAATCGTTTTCTTTGAACAATACTTTTTATTAGCATTGTGTATAATTTTTTTATTATTGCATATTTCAAGAAACTAAAAAAGCGATTTTTCTTTAAATTCAATATTGGCTAATAGGTTTTTATTTTTTCTGTTTATAGATAGATTGCACTGCCCAAGCGATGTATGTGGCAAGTTGGTGATCAACGATTTGTTCGCCAAGCGAGGAGCCTCTAAGGTCACAGTAAAAAAAGTAAGCAATTTTCCTTTAAATTCAGTATTGGATAAATTTTTTTTTCTCTTCTGTTTATCCGTATAAAGTCGATCCCACTTATGTTTTCTTGCTTATAATGCTTAATAGGAATTACTTAGTAAGAAGTACTAAGATTTCCCACATTCAAAGCGGTTTCCCACTTACAATATTTTTCAATGCCAGATTTTTTAAAAACCTTATAAGCGGGATCCACTGTATATATTACAATGCCCCAGCAGTGTTGTGTAGCAGGTTTGCAAATGTTATGCATTAGCAGTCTTCTCCCAGAAGCACCAAGGTGCTCAATGCTCGTGTCGATTTCATGCTCGCGAGCACTTCATCAACGCTTCAATTGAACGCCCTGTAAAAGTTACACTCAAGTATTATATTCATGCGGATTTCATTGATACACATTTGTGTAATCATTTATTAATGAACAGTAAAATAAGTTTGAATAGTTTTTGTAAGAACTTAGCCTACATTTTATATGCTTATACTTTGTTCATTTTGAAAGTGTTTGTATTTGTACTGTAGAGAGTGTTTCCCAAGCTTTTTGATGTAGTGGACCCCTTAGTGAATGTCAAGATACACAACACAGACTCCTGTAGCGAAGGGCAAATTCCATGTTACCTTCCCGTAAAATCCAAAATGTGTTTTTTTTAATAATTTATATATCAAAAAAATTGAAGTACTAAATTACAATTGCACAGCATTAAATGTGTTCTTTGTGTAATAATAGTAAATAATTGTCACAGGGCCCATGGAGGCCCGTTGAAAAACACTGCTGATTTTGTTTCCTGCTGTGTATTGTATCTTTTATGACAATGTTTTAACATCTGTAACAAATCCTGGAGATTTCGCTTAATTTATTTTTAATGTTTTTTAGGGAACTTTCTGAAGGTTTTAATGCATCTGAGAATAGTTTTGTCTTGTCAGAAAGATATGCTGGTTTCTTCTATGTAGTTGTTCTCGCTGACGTGTTGCTGTATGTTTCTGATGAGCCTGTGATCGAGTGTGGGTTAAACAGCTGGAGTTACTATGACTCTCCTGTGGTCTCTTGATGCCTTGTCATCTGATTAGTGATGCGCACGGATTGATTGACGAGATTCCCACTGGCCCTATCTTCGACTGGGGCATGGCAAGATGTTTTAGATTCATTCCAGTGGTTCCAAGTATTACGTTTCTAATTGATCCCAGTGTTTCGAGTGGTGATTTCATTCCTGTGAGTGTCAAATCGTGCACATCAATTTCTAGATGTCATTACGGTGATCTAAAATTTTTGTGATACTGTTTCTTAAGAAGACATTTTATTTTTTCTTAAGATGACATTTTATTGTGAGTGAGTTGAAGGCCCTTTATTTCAAGTAAGTAATGTTTATTCCAGAAAGAAAGTGCGGTAGTTGACGTTTTCCTCTTCTGGAAAAGATCCTGTATTTTTCATCCATGTTTATAAACGCTAAAATATTATACTGTATTTTGGTGTGCAATATTCAATAATTAAAACAACTTGAAAGATTATTATTGCTCTTATTTGGTTTTTGAGCTTATGAAGCAGAATCTGTAGTTTCAGTAGAGAATAATTTGGAATTCCCAAACACACAGAACTGCTTTAAGATAGGTTTTCCTTTGAGCATTATTTAAGACAGTGGTTCTCAACCTTTTTTGTGTCTCGCTTTTCTGTATATAATTTCTATGGCGGACCCCTGTAGACCTTTTTTTTATTTATCTATCAAATTTACTGATTTATTTTATTTTCGAGTCGTTGCAGAGCCCTTAGAAATTGCACACGGAGCTCCAAGGTTTCCACGGAGCACTGGTTGAAAATCACTGATTTAAGATATCAAGGTGGTAGTATGCTCCCACAAAATTATTTTATTTCTAGAAAAATTTAGTTAGAAAAAACTTTCTTTTAAAAATTATATTTGATCAAACTCATGTTTAGAAAAATTTTCAAAGTAGGTTGCAAAACAGCACACAATAAACAAAAATAAATATTCTCCATGTTCAAGACAAAAATTATAGCATTCTATCATTTTAAAATCTAGAAACCCACCCACCTGAGTGGTTTTTTTTTGGAGGGGGGGGGGGGTGTGAGGAAAATTTGAGCAACTGTGGTTGTTGCGAAATTGTTGTTTACATTTGTAGTATTTGGTAGCTTCAACACTTTGGCAGTGGCGGATTACCGCACGAGGCGCGCGCCTGGGGCCTCGGCAGAGCGGGGGGCCTCCAAATAGTTGTGTGCTTCATCCTACATATGAATTTACATGCGCATCAACAAATCTCTTGAACTAAGTACAGTATCTGCTCTCCCTTTTTTTTTTAACCGCAATTTTTTTTTTTATGTATACTGTACGTATAAGAGTTATGGAAGAAAAACGGGAACTGAAAGGGCCAGTTCTTCCCCGACAAAGAAAGAAGAGACATTGTAAAGCGATCATTCAGGGAGGGTCATTTTCAAACAGTATTTCCCTAAGGGCACAAGCAGGAGGAGGGGTGAGAACAGCAGGTCCTAATGTCTGTCCGAAATGAAAATTGGAGTGAAGGCATAAACAGATGTCTCATTCCACAGTATTAAATGCTTTTATGGGCGCCGATAATACGACAGCTTTGGTGTAAGCTTTTGTATACAGTATAATGGATGGCAAGCGGCGACATCGACAGGAAGAGACACTCCTACTAATTAAAATGAATGTAGTAGAGCTCTTATTGTGATTTTGTCTCCCACTTGTTTGAATGAAATACTATAAGCTGGTTCAAACAACATATACATTTGCAATCTATGACTGGAACCATACGACCATATGACAAAAAAAAAGTGGGGTTTGAAATGAATGCTGAATGACATGCATTCTGAATCACATGATTTTTCTGTATCTCTTTTAACACTCCCTCCCCGGCTGAAAAAAATCAAGGGGGTTTCTTTTCCTTCTTTCTAAAAAAAAGAGCTACATTTTTGGATTGGTCAAGGAGGCTTGGGTAGACAACATCTTTGTGTCAGACCGAAAAGTGTTTATTGTTAATGTAATTGTAATGTGTGTTATTGTAATGAAAAAAAATTTCATGCCGATCCTCAAGATTTCCTTTAGGATTTAGATTGCATAATCTCCAAAAATAACGGTAAGCAAAACTAAAAATATATAAATTATCTGATAAATTTTTATTTGAGCATTTCAATTCAACTACAGTAGTCTCTCGAGAAATTCGGTCGTGCTCTAATCCAGCACGTCCAGGATATTTAGGTGGTGTGGTGTCACTTTTCTCCTGATGCCCTAACCCCTTAACACGTTCTAATATTTCTTAATTGCTGATCAAGTCCTGACTATGTCTTTGCACGAAATTTCATATATTATTTCAATGGGTTTCTTCAAAGTTAATCCAGCAATTTCGGTAAAATCTGGCACACCGTGGTCTAATACATACTGGATTAGCGAGAGTCTACTGCAGGGGTCTTCAACCTTTGAGGCATAGCAGGCCATATTGAAACATTTTATAAAGTACGTGGGCCACAATGTTATACTGTGGCATTTTTCGTTATTAAACGAAACGGGGGGGGGGCATAACATAGAAGATTTTTATTCACTCTGAATACAAATAATGCAAAGGCCACAACAGGCAGAGTGCCCAACGAGGTGGCTGAAAGAAAAAATAATAATTCATATAATAATAGTAAAAATAAAATAGAATAAACAAATAAAAAATAATAATTTCTAAAAAAAAATTTTTAAATAATTTCTTTCATTGACAATAATTTTAATTCATTATGAAATAATTTCTTTCATTGACAATAATTTTAATTCATTATGAAATAATTTCTTTCATTAAATTTTATTCATTCTGAAATAATTTCTTTCATTAAATTTTATTCATTCTGACCTAATTTCTTTCATTAAATTTTATTCATTCTGATATAATTTCTTCCCTCTATTGAAGAAATGTTTTTCTATTAAATATTATCAGTATCTTTATATCAAATCAAATATATTATATTTGAGATATTATCAAATCTTTATTAATCAGTAATATTAAATTACTAAAACTATGACGGATCTCCATTTTTGCCGTGTGGCTGAAGGCACCAGGATGGACATCTTAGATTACTAAAAATATGATGCAGAATTTTACTGGTTTTTTTTTTTTTTTTTTTTTTAATGGGAGTGTGATTATTTTTCATCTAGTACCAGAGAATATCATTATATTTCCTTATCTTATTTTTGTGTTTATGGTTTTGGTGATGCAAAAATAAAAAAAAAGTTATGATTTTCATAATATTGTTCATTTTAGTGAACCATCTCGTTCTTATTAGGGCCAAAAGGGTGCAGTGGTGGATAAACGCAAATTTGTGGGTGGGGGCGGTGGTTGTGACAATGTGTTCAATTTTTCAGGACGGTTCTGATTTTTTTTGGAAAAAAATTCTGAATTTTCCCCCTTTTTTAAGCAAATTTATTTTCTTGGTTCAAAACGTAGAAAATATTTTTTTTTTCCATTTAATTTTTCTGCTCTCGGGGGGGGGGGGGGTGGGGATGACAGCCCCTACCTTTAATCCGCCCCTGACAGGGGGGCCTCCAGATTAGGTTGCGCCTGGGGCCTCCCAAAATCATGATCCCCCACTGCACTTTGGTGGTTATTTCTTGCGAAACTTCAGCTTTGTAACAAATTATGCGTTGGATTATTGAAAAATAAAAATTTTGTACACATCTGTCTGGTTTTTTTTCTCATATTTCAGTATTTTTTCACAGTGAATAAGCAGTTTACAAAATTTCTTTAATGGGCAAAAAGTTGTATTTTACTGCATAGAATTAAGCTATAGATCTTGAATCGCTAATGAAAATGCACTTTATTTCAGTATGTGTTTGACCAATAGATTGTCATTTGAGGGTTATGAAAATGCATTGGAATATAATACTTAGTGAACCTGATAAAATTTACTTGAAGGGTTCTTTTCCAGATATTTCTAGAGTTTATGAAGTGCATATGAGCTATTAAAAGCAGGTAAATCGGTGCAGTGTATTTTCAGCAGTTTGTTATCCCAATTTCAAGGGTAAAAAATTTTTTTTATTCTTCCAGTGTTTTCTTCCAGTGACGATCATTTTTCAAAAAACAGTCTTATTCACAGGTTTTTGCATAATATATTGCGTGTATATATTAGACCAGTCGACTCAACCTTTGACATTGGGGGCCCCCATATCGCCTAGGAGCCTTGCTCCAGGATGTGGGGGCCATGAGATTTGTATACAGTAATTGTCTAGTAAGAAGAAAATATATCCAATAATTGAGGGAAAATGACATTCAAATTTGTGTAGAAAGACTCGGAAGCTTAATATTTCGTTATATGAGTGTTATATCATTTTTTCTCTTTAAACTCCTTTGGGCGGAACATA
Organism: Pholcus phalangioides; assembly: GCF_987345545.1. Taxonomy (NCBI): domain Eukaryota; kingdom Metazoa; phylum Arthropoda; class Arachnida; order Araneae; family Pholcidae; genus Pholcus; species Pholcus phalangioides. The sequence continues at coordinate 12,475,911 of NW_028301597.1, read as the reverse complement.
TTTTGCAAACAGACTGCGTATTTATATGCTGCGAAAGATCGCAGGGAATGTTCTGCAAAGTTGGAAGAACTTGGCTATTGCAGAGGATGTTTTGCAAGAAAGCCATGTTACGGGGGAACAGGGAAAAAAAGTTAGGACCCAGTTGGTCACGTGATCGTCGTTTCTGCTTGGAGTGCCATAGCCCCGGCACTACTCTTGCTGACGTCACAGCATTCCTGATCACGTGTGCAGAGGCCGGTTATCTAGGTGGTCGTGAATAGACCCCCAGGGGCAGAAGTGATCAGCTGACTAGTAGGACTAGAGCGACCCCAGAAAACGATGAAGTCTACAAGGATAAAAATAGGAAGGAGGACAGGACAAATTCATCTATGACTCGAGGAACTCCGAGATGCCGCCTCTCCCACAAAGGAAAACGAAAAAATCTGAAAATGTCATCGTACAAGATGAACTAGATCAGTTTGAAATAGTCGATGAAATCAACGATATGGATGCAACATCGACAGAAACATCACCTGAAGAAAAGAAAAGGGAGAAACCGGGTGAAAAGAAGGAAAAACAGGAAAATAATGTCTCAGGAAAACTTCATACCATTCTTCTCATCCAAAATCATAAATCTAAGAAACGAGACATATACTACGAATTTGAAACAATTGTGAACAAATTCCACAGGAAAATATGTTAAACTCGTAAAATTAGTAAGGGTTATGCAGTTGATTGTTATAAGAACGACCAGTAGTGTATTTACAGTGGGGCTGAGCGGGCTATAGCTCAGGGCGGCAAATTCGAAGGGGCGGCGAATTTTGGAGTATAGAAAGAGGGGAAGAGAAAAACTTTATTTTTAATTCCCGTTTCGTAAACGCATGGAAGTGCCATGTGTCATTTCTATCGTAAATAATATATAATTACTAAACCATATTATTTTTATTTTTTTTGTGTTTCCACGCCAATTGCCGTTGAAGTGAAAAAATATATGATTGTCTAACCTTCCTATTTACAGTATTATTCACCACCTTTCCAAATAGTATTGTCACAAGTAGAGGTGGGAGGGTGAGTAGGCATCCAGCGAAGCAAAGCAGCACTCATTTCAGATTACTGAAGGTGCTGGAAAAAAGACGAGTTCTGCCGAGATCCCCTAAAGAAGGGGCCCCTTCTTTAACCCGGGTTATCTTCTTTGGAGGGCTTTCTATGGAGGGTGCTGCTTACACTGAGAGAGGTGCCACGCGTATGTTCATTTTTGTTTCAAAAACACAATTTCCAAGAGATTGGCTCACTGCATCACATGATATTAAATTGTCAATTAACCGAGTAGCATTTTTAAAAATGACAAGCATTGCTGAGCATGTAGCAAGAATTTCCGAAATTAGAAATAAGCATTTATTAACTTTCATATCAGAAATGTGCGGTAAATGCCGGCCTTATAATGTAGTTCATAAACAGAATGTCATAAATATTGACGACGCACACATGCGGTACTGTATATACTGTAGGTACTACACGTACCGCAATAGAAAAATAAATGTGTACATCTTGAATATACACTCTGTATATTCAAGTAATACAAGCATTTAAATCAGTAGTGAACAAACCACTGGCGGGCCCCATCTGCAATTTTAATCGGTCCACGAAACAATTTTGTAAAAGTATTTCATTATTTCAAAATATACTTTAGGACGTGCGGTTAAAGGTAGTATGTATAGATCAGAGGATTTAACGCATGCGCTCGGGCCCCCGACATCTAAAGGACCCCGAAAAACACAAACGTAACACTTTTTTTTAATTCAAGTGGGCCCAATATTTCCTTTCGTGCCTGAGGCCTCGTCCGACTATTAATCCGCCACTGGTATAGATATTATGTAATGCATTATGGATTTTTTTGCTAGACTATAACCAAGTACGCAAGGGCGTCGGAAGTGTTTCGAAACTGTGGGTGCTCGTCTTTAGTTTTATATCGGAAATTTTAATTTCTGGATCAATTCTGGGGCGTGCTCGGATCCATGTCACAAATTACCGTGGGTGCTTGAGCACCCACAGCATCCCCGACTCCGATGCCACTGCATTACGCACAAAGTATTTCGGCACCATTGATTGATGCTGAGATACTTTCTCAAGCGGCTGCTCATCATTCCAAGTGATGGTGATTTCCCCGCAAATTATCCCAGCTTCGAAGCCTCGTGCCCTGCAGAAGGAGCTAAACACCTACATCAGGAAAAACAAAGATATCTCAGAGGTGAAATTTACTCGCTCTGGAAAGTGCCTCATTCTAACAATATCAACAGCGAAGTCAACACTGGAGGCACTCATGATCAACCAACTTTTTGGAACTAAAGTATCTACTAAATTCCTACTGGAAAACTGTTCCACGAGATTCCTCGTCAGAAACATAGAATCAGACATCCCTGTGAATGAATTAGCAGAAGAAATCCAAGGGAATAATATAATCCCTCTTGAGCTCCGGCGTTTTATCAAGCAAGGAGTTCCAACCTCCACTGTGTTAGTAACAAAGCTGGGAACACATTTACCTGAGGACATAAAGCTTTGGTTCCTTCGCCAGAAGATTTCTCTTTTCATTGATAGACCGCGACAATGTAAACTATGCTTCAAATTCACACATATTGCAAAATATTGCCCAGCAAGGGCCCAATTTTGTGACAAATGTGGGGAGCAGCACCATGTATCAGTGTGTACAGCTAGTACACTCACCTGTATCAATTGCAAAGGCTCTCACTCAGCGCTTGATAAATCGTGTGTCCAATACAATACAGAATGTAAAGTTTTACAGATCAAAGCAGAGCGCCACGTCTCTATCGCTGTGGCACGACGATCTATTAACACAGAATCATATGCCACGATTACATCCAAAAGTGCTCCTCCTGAAAACACTCAGATTACTTCCACTCTTCAAAGTGAACTTCGTGCTTTTAGGGAAGCATTGATAAATGAAATCAAAGCATTGTTACAACCCTTTTCTTCACCACCAGCAAAAATTACTCAAGAATCTGGCGGCAAAAGAAAGATCACCGATTCGAGTGAAATTGAGCAAGTTGACCTCATCCCATCACAAAATCAAAGGTCCTCTTCCCGTTCTTCATGTCCGGGAAAGAAAAAGTGAAGAAAAAAAAAGTAATTTTAGTGTATCTTAGGGGATAAGTTCTCTCCTGGCTTTTTGTTTGTCCTTTCACAATTTTTTTTTTCATTCAACACTTCAATCAATAGACTTAATAGCCCATCTGGTCTTTCTATCACACAATGGAATGCCAGGGGTATAAAAAACAAAATCTCTTCTGTGAAACAATTTTTGCTTGAACAGTCTGACATCATTCTCATTCAAGAATCGCATTTGAATCCAATGAAAAATTTTTTCCTGCCTGGTTGCCATATTTATCGTCAAGACAATTCTTCAAATAAAAGAGGTCTTCTCACTGCTATCAAGAAACACATTCCTTCAAAACTGGAATTCCAATATTGCAACGACGAGTTTGAAGCTCTCGTCATCTCTGTCTATTTTAATGACAAAATTATATATATATTACAAACTGTTACAGACCTCCTTCATCTTCCTTCTCCACTTCTTACCTCAATATCATAAAAGGAAAAATGGGAGGTTCTTTTATTCTGGCAGGTGACTTTAATGCTCACCATCCAGCCTGGATGTCTCGAGAAACTTCCTCCTCTGGCAATAAAATTTATGACTGGCTCAATCTGAATAATATTGCCCTCATTATTCCATCCAGCCCCACTTACTTCTCTGCTGAGAGGAATTCTTTTATTGACCTGTGTCTCTGTAGCCCTAATCTATTTAGCAATATAACCTGGTCTACTGGGTCAGACCTTTATGGTAGTGACCACATTCCCATTAAGATTTTTTTGGGCGGGATTTATTGCCCGCATCAACAGTCTCACTACTTCATCAATTGGAACAAATTCAGCACAGGCATAGCAAACACTAGATTTCCTGTGTTTAACTCCTTTAATCACTTATATAATTTTATCAAAGATCAATTTCACAATGCTCGAGTAATCTGTGACGCTACTAAAAGTCAGCGGTTGCCTTTAAACTCAGAGTGCAGACAACTCCTTGTTAAAAAAAAGAAGTCCTTTAAGAGATATAGGCAGTCACCTACTGTCGGGAATTGGATTGAATACAAAAGAGCTCATGCTACTTTTCGACACAAATTTCGTTGTTTCAAATTTATGTTTTTTGACTACCAACTCAGACAAAACAACAATTCAGTACATATCTATAAGATTTTGAGAAAATTCAAGTATATTGGTTCCCATACCTATGACTCGGCACATGCAGTCATTCTTTTTCAAGGTGAAACGCTCATTGACCCTCTCGAGCAAACAAAAGCATTCATGTCCAGATTCCAATGCCTACAACCCCAATCTACAAGTTCTCAAGTCTCCAGCTGCTCTAGAGAATTTAACAGCCAGTTGGAAAAGAAGTTTACCTTTAAGGAACTGCAATCAGCAATCAAAAGAGGTAAAGACTCTGCTCCAGGTCCAGACGATATCCCCAACAAAGCCATTCGACAACTTTCTCCAGATATCCTTCAATTCCTCCTCCAAAATCTCAACTCTCTTTGGATTACATCTTCTGTTCCCGAATCTTTTAAAGAAGGAAAAGTCATCTTCATCCTAAAAAAAGGAAAGCCTTCTACTGATATTAATTCATATAGACCCATCACTATGATCAATACCTTTACAAAGCTGTTCGAACGAATCATTCTCTCTCGTCTTCAATGGATCTCTCTTCAGCACAACTTTTTTCCTCATAATATCTATGGATTTCGTCCTAAAACAGACACTGAAAGCTGTCTTAGAGATATAGTTGCCTGTATTTATACAAGTTTCTCGAAAGGCCACCAGGGCTATCTGATTGGTTTGGATATACAGAGCGCATATGATAATGTTCCTCATGATATTCTGATTCGTAAACTTTACAACATTGGTTTTGGTACTGTATTTTGCAAGTGGCTCCATTCATATCTGTCTAATAGAAATCATCACATTCATTGGAGGGGCCATACGTCGCCCAGGTTTCATATTAGTAAAGGTCTGCTACAGGGTTCTAGCCTTTCGCCTTTCCTGTTTTCGGTTTTTACACTAGACCTGATCCCGTTAATTCCAAATTTTGTGAAACTTTTTGTATATGCAGATGACTTGATTTTATATGCCAGCTCTCCGGAAGGATACCAAGCAGAGGTTTTTCTTCAGAAATCTATTAGCATTCTTAATTCTTGGGCACAAACGAATGGTCTTCAACTTTCACCTAGCAAATCTCAATTCTGTATTTTCTCTCGCAAAAAAACTAATCACCATCCTTCGTTTAAAATTCATAACTCCCAGATTCCTTACCACCCTTTCATCAAAATCCTGGGAATCTATTTCGACAAAACCTTGAACTGGAAGAAACAAATTCTTCATCTCAAATCTACAGGAGCTTTCTCAAATAACATCTGCCACTATGTTGCACGGTCAGCTAGAGCCATTCCCTACATAATGTTAAAACCGATTTTCTTATCCATTATTTCAAATATCTTGGGATACGGTGCAATTGCTTGGGCAAACTGCTCGAAATCCCTTCTATCTTCTCTGGATCCCATATATCATTCAGCCATTCGCTCTATTCTTGGTCTTCCCAGAAGCACCTCGGTCATTAAGATGAGATCCCTCCTTCAAATTCCATCATTGGAGAACATTATTCTAAACAGAACTTATATGGCTCTCATCACCGCAGTTAGCTCACCATCTCAAAAATTTACTCTTCCTACTATGAATCGTTCTTCTGTCTTTGGAAATACTGCTCTTTGGAAAAATAGATGCGCCAACTCATCTATTTTCTTAAATCTGCACTCATTTATCCCATTCATGTACAAGGTTCCTCCATGGTCTGTCAACAATGTCTTCATTCAAACTGATGTTTGGGAATTCCAAAAAACGCCTAAAAGCAACCTCTCTTCAATTCTTTTCAATGAATATTTTGAATCGGTGAACAACAACATCATTATTGCTACTGATGCCTCAAAAGCCAAATACACAACTCTTGGTGCTTTTTTCCTCCAGGCTAATGTCACGAAAACATGTACTGCACATCCAAATGCATCTGTTTTCTCCGCTGAAGCTCTTGCAATTGCATATGGCCTCAACTGTCTCAACATCCAAGACAACCCAAACATCACAATTTTTTCAGACTCAAAAGCAGTTCTCCTTGCCCTGAATAATATTAGCATCCACTCACATTCTGTCATCTTGTTGCTCTATAACGTTATTGCGCATATTTGTTCTCAGATAAATTCGCTAACTCTTGTATGGGTTCCAGGCCATGTCAACATCTCTCTGAATGAAATTATTGATAAAGCAGTCCATAATTTAGCCACCACTTCTGTTCCTCTGACAACTCCAGCAGGTTTCTTCATTGAAGACTACAAAGTCAGAACCCGAGACATTCTCACATCAACTTGGCGGAATCAACTTCAAGTGGCTTGTCCATCTCAATTTTCTATTTTCCTCAATTTTGTTGAAAAAATCTCCAGAAAGATGTCATCTCGAAAAATTGAAAACCTTCTTTACAAACTCATTTGCGAGCGAGCTCCACTCAACAAGTACTTACACACTATTAAAAGACATAGAGACCCCTACTGTTTCAATTGTCCAATGGAAGAATCTGCTTATCACTTCCTTTTCCAGTGTCCTTTCTATCAAAATATTCGCAAGTTTATCCTCATTGATCCTGTTTCAAAAAACTACATTTTAGAGTGGTCAGATCTGATTTCTCTTCCTCCCAACATTATTTCTTGTTTGGTCCAAAAATATATTTGGGCATCCCATCGTTTTGATTGATTGTTTTTTTTCTTTCTGTTCTATCATGACTAAAATAGAGGGCCTCTAGCTTTAGAAGTGCTGCATCGTTGCCCTGTGCAGCTGAAGATATCCCACTCTTCCTTTCCCTTTATTTTGTTTTCCTTTGCTCTTAATTTCTGGGAGCAGTCGACAATGATTAATATTTTTTTTCTTTAATGTAGAAAATCTCTACCAGCCGCAGGGAGAGGGCCTTGCTGTAGCCAAAAACCCTGCTAAAACTAAACCATTGATTGATTGATTGAGATACTTTCATATTCGAATGTGATGCACCATACATTCGAATTTAATTTATCAGTGTTTTTCATCGATGTGTAGATGAGCACCCCCCCCCCCCCCACTCCGTTATATGTCAATCATTAGGGGCCGTTCAAGTATTACGTAAGCAAATTTTTAGCCATTTTTGACCCCCCCCTCCCACCATTGTCAGCAAAAGTAAGCAAAAATCTTACCCCTTCCCCCCCCCCCGGCCGTTTCGTCATCACTGCCCCCCACCTCCTCAAGCATAATGGTAAGATCAGAAACGTACGCGGGAGGAAGGAGGGCATAGGGGGCTCGCGCGGTCCCCCCCCATACGAAAAGAAAATTATTTTATTAATGCAAAAAATATTTAAAAAAAATTAAAATTTCGAAAGAAAATATCTTTATATGTTATTAACTTATTATAATCGATTTCTGTTAATTTCAATGCTGTTTAAAGGGTAAGAACTCAAAATTTCTCTTCACAAAATTCATTGCGACTCACCCTTTAAGCCATACATAGTAAATCCTTGACCCGCAGACCAAATGTGGTCCTGAAGGTCATCTGATATGGCTTGCCCCCCTCAAACCTAATTTTGTAAAAATGAACTTAACGGCACATTTACAAATCGCTTAAATGACCCGTGGCACAATTCCAGAGCATTTAAGTGGCTCGTGGCACATTTTCAGATCACTGACGTAGGCCTCAAAGATCGCCTAAGTAACCCGCGACACAGTTACAGAACACTTAAACGATCCGTGGCACATTTAGAGATCCCTTGAGTGACATGTGACACAGTTTTAGAGCACTTAAACGGTCCTCAATGCGGTTCTACATCACTGAAGTTCAAGGCCGCAACTAGAGGGAAGCAGGCAGGTCTCGTACCCCGGCCGCTGGACTAGAGGGGGTGCAAATTTCATTCTCAACTCTTACCTTCAACATTACAAGGGGCAACCAAAATGCGCACTTGACCCGGGTGACCAAGCATCTAGTTGCGGCCCTGCTCAAGTTACCCGCGGAACATTCCTAGATTACTTAAGTGATCCATGGCATAGTTACGGATCACTTGGGTGATGCGTTGCACAGTTCCAGAGCACTTAAGCGGCCAGGAAACATTTTCAGAACACTTGAAGGATCCGTGAAACATTTAGAGATCATTAAAGTGGCTCTGTAGGGGACTTATCAATAGGTAGAATGTTAGTTCAGGTGCCCAATAACTATCGAAAGGTTTTTTTTCCGTTTTTGGCGCACCGAATAAGATGCCATCAAGAATATTTCATATCTTCATAAAGGGTGGTTGATGACGTAAGCATCATCCAAACCCCCCCCCCCCCCCTTGTCATCAAAAGTCAGCAAATCGGCCACCCCCACCCACCCCATCGATGCTGACATAATACTTGAATGATTCTCGTCTTCGCCGTGGTTGGGAACGGACGTGCTTTTATCGCGCTCCGCTCACCGACCAATAGAAGAAGTTTTATCCGAAACCGTTGCCGGGGGATTACCGAAGGATTATCCACCTCGTCAGTGCGCCATTTTGTGTCTTTCTTTGTGTTTTTCTTCGTTCTCGTGAGTTACTTAGCGTTTACTTAGCGTGTATTTTTGGGTCATATTCTGCGGTGTTCTCTTTTTTTTTTCTAGCACACGCTGGATTGCGAGATAAGTGGTTTTTTTATTATATTGCTCTCAATTTTTTTAAAATTTTCGTTGTGTATTTTCGATCGACTTAAATTTTTTTTCCTCGTTCTCATTTTCATTGAATTTTTGCCAGGTTTGTGTTTTCTCGCTTCTCTGATATAAATTCGTAGGTTTTTTGGACGTTAGGATTAGCAAACAGTGTATACTTTTTCCCAAGTTCTCTCAATAATTTTGTTTTTCCTTCCACTTGGGCCTATAGTTGTAGTGTAAGTGTGATTTGAGATAGTTAGCTAATTCTAAGAAGTAAAAATTATACTTTGTAGCTTAATACTTTTTTTTAGAGAGTGTTCTATTCTTTATTTATATACAAGATATTTTTCCCGTAAAGCTTCGACCTCGAGTTCCAGCCCTTTCCTATCCAAGCACCCTTTACAGTTGAAACTATCAGCTACTATACCCCTAGACCAGGAAAACCTACCGTCGCAAGCTCTACACAACACTGGTCGAGGCATACTAACACTATTGCTAAAGCTAGATAATAATAATAATTAAAAATAGGAAAATGAAAAACGTTAACAGGAAAAAAATAATGTAAAATACATTACTATGCGAAATATACGTAAGAGATAGTACGAAAAATAGAATGCTCAACACTAAATCACGAAGAATAAAATAAATATGTAAATAAAGTATGACATGAATGTCGCTCTCAACTTGTTAATACAAGATATACGGAAGACTGGATGTTGTGAAGATATTTATTATTTCAGATGTTTATTTTTTAAGGAAGGAAAAAACTCATCTCTGCCTCTACCGGGAGTCGAACCCCACGTATACGCTCTAGCGAAGGAAAATCTCTATCTCCTCTGTAGCTTAGTGGTCAGAGCACTCGTCCGGCAATTGAGGGACCCGGGACCCTCTATTTTTCGTACTATCTCTTACGTATATTTCGCATAGTAATGTATTTTACATTATTTTTTTCCTGTGAACGTTTTTCATTTTCCTATTTTTAATTATTATTATTATCTAGCTTTAGCAATAGTGTTAGTATGCCTCGACCTCGACTAGTGTTGTGTAGAGCTTGCGACGGTAGATTTCCCTGGTCTAGGGGTATAGTAGCTGATAGTTTCAACTGTAAAGGGTGCTTGGATAGGAAAAGGCTGGAACTCGAGGTCGAAGCTTTACGGGAAAAAGTTAGGGTGCTAGAGTGCCCGGTTATAACGGAGCCTCTAGTCGTCGAGCCACCTGTTGATGAAGAAGCAATCCCCACGAACAACGACAGTTTAGAGGGCGAATGGGTGGTCGTGGATGAGGTAGAGGGGGATAGTGATAGGGGTTTAATCATCGGCGATTCTATGGTTAGGGAACTTGGGAACCGAGTGCGTAGGGATTTTCGGGGTTTCGAGCGCTGTTGTCTTCCTGGGGGGAAGATTGGCAACGTTCGAGACGTTTTTCATCGCCGAAAGTTGCCCTTGCGGGTGATTCTGTGGGTGGGAACAAATCAGGTAGGAGCAAATATTAGTGAGTCTCTGCCAGAGTACCGGGATTTACTATTATCCGCGAGGGAGGGGGGGTTCAGATGTGGCAGTGATTCCAGTGCTGCCAAGGGGTAGTAGGGGGTATAGGAATAGGATCCACCAATTCAATACAGGCCTGAAGGACATTTGCTCCTCACTTGGGGTCACGTTCTTGGAGCTTCCCGCATTTACCGATAGGTGGCTTCGTTCGGATGGGATCCATCTAAATAAGAGGGGGGTCTGGGAGGTTTACGATAGTCTTTAGGTCAGGTTTTTTACTCCCAGACCACGTAGTCGGGAATGCTGGTTAGTTAATGGTAATCACAACAGTACTGACGGGGACCACCTCTGACTTGGATGACTTCTCGATTGACACTAAACCACCGGGCAAATTAAAATGTGTGTTAATAAATGCCAGGAGCTTGGGTAATAAGAAAGATTTTTTAGAAACTATGATAGTTGTGGAGGGCTTGGATCTTATAGCCATTACAGAATCTTGGGCAAACGATGGGGATGAATCTTTCTTACACATCTCAGGATACGATACTTTTTTGAGAAATAGATCTGATAGGAAAGGGGGTGGAGTGTTGATATACGTGAAATCCTGTTTGAAGGCTAGAGAGTGTAACGTGCAGAGAAGTGATATTGAAACCATATGGGTTGAACTTGTGAACAAAAGACGTCATAAACTTATTGTTGGGGTTTGTTACAATCCACCGAATAGGGATCCAAACTACATCGCCAAATTGCATGATGAAATTTCCTACATGTGTAAGCGTAAGAGGGTTCTCATACTAGGCGATTTCAATTACCCAGGTATTGATTAGGGGAACCTTTCATCTGAAAATCAGTATGAAAGAGACTTTTTTTAAGTTGGTGCTCGAAAATTTTTTGTATCAGCATGTATCGGAAGCCACTAGGGGTACTGCTATTTTGGATTTAGTTCTTACTAGTTCTGAGGATCTAGTTGAACATATTTCAGTGAGGGAAGAGTTTTCTTCCAGTGATCATCGTATCGTCCGATTTCACTGTAACTTTTCCTCGGGTAAGGTTGATAACAAAAGACTGGTTCCTTGTTTTCGGAGAACTAACTTTGATGTTTTGAGAGGAAGGTTAGCGGAAGTTTTCAAAGACCGGTTGGAATCAGTAAGTCAATGGGAAGAATTTAGTACGAAGCTGTCCTCTGTTTTGCACGACGTCATACCCTTTGTTCGAAAAAAGCGTGTTTGTACATCGCACCCTCTATGGTTCACAGATAGCGTGCGGAACCATTATCTTGAAAAGAAAATGGCATTCAGAGAGTATAATAGTGGACGAGGTGACCTATCATTGTTTACTGATAAAAGAAGAGTTTTGAAGAAAGCCATAAGGGATAGTAAAAAGGAAGTTGAATCTAGGTTGGCAGATAACATTGACTCTGACCCAAAATCATTTTTTCGATACGTCAATAATGGATGTAAGGGGAGAGTTGGCCCCCTCTCGATAGGAGGCTCTAGGGTAAAGAGCAATGTAGGCATGTGTAGTGATTTCAATGACTTTTTCGCGTCGGTTTTTAATGGAGATAATGATATTCGATATACGGGTGTTGCATGGGGTAATAAAACCCTCAACGATATTCAAGTAGAAGACGTGGAGGTCCTAAATCTTCTAAGAAATGTATGTGCAAGCAAAGCACCAGGACCAGATGATATCTATCCCAGGGTCCTCAGGGAATGCGCTAATGAATTGTTGGGGCCAGTCGCACAGATATACAGGAGTAGTGTTGCTGAGGGTATCGTCCCAAGAGATTGGAAACTTGCTAATGTTGTTCCGATATTTAAGAAGGGTAGTAGAGAAGCGGTGTCAAATTATCGTCAAGTGAGTTTGACGAGCTCCCTCTCGAAAATTTTGGAAATTATCATCAAAAGGCAGTTTGTGAAGTGGATAGACGAGAATAATGCATTGTCGGATAATCAGCATGGATTCAGGAAGGGGAAGTCATGTGTAACTAACCTCCTTTGTTTCTATGCTCACGTGACTAAGGCTTTGGGTAAGAGCAAAAATGTAGACGTTTACCTTACCTTGATTTCCAGAAGGCATTCGATTGGGTCCAACATGGCATACTCTTGAACCGTTTACACGAGATTGGAATTGGTGGCAACTTGCTGAATTGGATAGAATCGTGGTTAAGAGATAGGTCGCAACGAGTTATGGTGAACGGAGAATTCTCTGGTTGGACAGACGTCACAAGTGGAGTTCCTCAAGGAAGTGTCCTTGGCCCCATACTTTTTTCACTTTTTATCGATAAACTCGATCAGGGTATCGATGGGATTACTAGCAAATTCGCAGATGATGTGAAGCTAATGGGGGTAATCGGAAATGAAAGCGATAGTGAGTTGCTCCAGACCAACTTAAACAGGATTGCAGCATGGGCAAATGAATGGAGCATGACGTTTAGCGTTGATAAGTGCATGGTCGCTCATTTTGGTTCGAACAACCCTTCGCTTTTTCGAGGCTTAGTTCGTCCAGGACTGGAGTATGCTGTAAGGTTTTGGAGACCATACCTACAGAGGGGCATAGACTTGGTTGAAGGGGTGCAGAGAAGAGCTACGCGTGTCCTTGTTGGCACACAGGGCTTGAGTTATGAAGAGAGACTTCATTTTTTGAATATGTTTAAATTGGATGAACGCAGGTGTCGAGGAGATATTATCGAACTGTTCAAAATTTTCAATGGGATGAACCATGAACTTTTAGTACACCGCCAATCGACTGCTTTTACAAGGGGACACCAGTATCGATTGGTGAGGGACAATGCAAGGTTATGGTGTCGAAGGGAATTTTTCTCTAATAGGGTTGTCAATAAATGGAATAGCTTACCCCCGGAGGTAGTAAATTGTAACACAATTGACACATTTAAAAAGAAATACGATAAACATGTTGGGGTAAATCGAGAAGCTATCCATTCTTAGAATAAGACAACCATAGGTATTCTTTATGGGCATTGTATAATATTTTATCATGCGTATATATTGTTTATAATTTGTGTTAATTGCATTTTTAATTGGGTTACTGTATTTTTGAAATATATGACATCCATATTTTTATGGGCATCTTTTTATTAGCCACCTCGTTGGCATTTTGCCTGTTGTGGCGTTGCATTTGTATTTGATCCCTTATGGATCGGAATAGGATACGAATACAGGACAAAAAAGTAAAATTTAGGCGCAACTATATACAGTACAACTTTTTTGTCTTTTGTTTATGATTTATTAGTAATGGTATGGAAGGGGGGAAGTTGAACTGAAAGGGAGGGCCCTGGCACTGAGTCCATTTCATTTTGGGAGCGACTTCTGCCACGCGTGCACGACGGCCTGAGTAGCAACTTTACGTGGATTTTCCTCCATTTGTTGTGAGCCCAATGCATTTTGACCATTGAATTCTTTTTTCAACAAAATAATGATTAATTGCTTCAAGTAAGTCTTTAACGACCCCTTCAATGGGTGAGAAATAAAAATCACAGAATATTGCGCAACGTCGGTACTTTCGTCGACTTGGACAGAAAAAGAATTCACAACTTTTAACGTTATTTATGACTATGGTCTCAACATCGTCTGACATGTCCTGTATTCTTCGAGAGACCGTATTATTTGACAGAATTAAACTCATAACAGCACTTTCCTCTTCAAACATGCATCTGACAGCATCTTTTCACCAATAGTGTGATTTTTTCCTCGTCTTGCAATGCGATAGCTAATGTAGTAGGAGGTTTCGGTAGCTTTGGCAGAATCACTTTTGGAAGATTCAAAATATGTTTTCACGTTTACAGGTACACGGTATTTCATTTTGGTGTTTCAGTCCACTTCCGCACAGATCTAGTTTTTAGCCACTGATCCATAGCGCAAATCACGTGAGTAGTAGGTGCTTGGTAGAAAAGTTGACGTAGAAAATTGTGCGAACAACACGCACACAACAAAAGTTAAATACAACACGAATTAATTCTTCGCTTTTATGTGCAGCCCGGCATGTGCCAACAATCAAATCTAAAACACCGAAGAAAAGTGAGCCGAGAGGAAAGAGTTCACGAATACCGATCATAGGTTGGGCGGAGGCGGGAAGGCCGAACCTTCCAGCAACGCCTCTGTTATAGAGATTTTATTGATAGGGGGGGGGGGTCAATATATTACAACACTGACAATATTAGTAAAAACCTCTACCTATATTAAAAATTATTTTTAATGTTTTTAATTATTTTTTTCTTTTTTTAGATGGATGGCCGCCATTACCATTTTCTTTTCGCGTACCCCCGGTTGGGAACCACTGGTGTAAACCAACCGGAAAAACGATTCAGATCTACACGCGTTTGGAAGACGTAGGCATGGGTTCTTGAAACTTTCGCCACTCGCGGCCTCTTAGGCCTTGTCATCTTTATTAATCCGCTGTTCGTAAGAATAGCCTAAAAAGAGCCATTTCAAAGCACTGCAGGGGTACACATCAATGGACGAAGTCGTCACAACGTCCCAGGTAGCAATTCGTAGCAGAAGCTACGTATACATTCGGGAACCTCTGTTTTTTGGGGCACAGATCAAAAGGGGGGGGATTTTCAGAACATTTCTGATTTACTAACTTCTGAAAAATAATCGTTTAGGTCGTTAAAAGCAGCCATAAGCTACTCCAGCGGTTCGGAAGGGGGCTAAAAGGAATTCTACTGAAATTGGCTGCCCCTACGAACTTACTACCCGGCCCGCTTAACCCCCGTACATACGGCACCAGGGCCGCACCTAGGAAGGAGCAGGCGGTGCGAAATGCGTGATTGCCCCGGCTGAACAAGCATGTAGTTGTGGCCCTGTACCTCACGGTATGTACAGTGCCGCAGCTAAATACTTTCTTAGCTGATGCAAGCACTCTTGGCGTCCCCCGGTAGGAAGCAGCTAGAAGGAGTGGTGAAAGGGGGAATTCGACGCCCCCGTTAAAACGAGATTTCTGCTATAACGGTATTCGTTGAAGTGGGATTCGACTGTATTTCTTTCCGGTTCATACGTATTATTTTAATGAATTTTTAAAAAATTAGATATGGGAATTTGCAAGTATAAAAACTTCTTCCTTGAGATGTCTATTTTTACGTCTGATAATTTCTTATGAATTTATTACAAATGGTCGGGCCCCTGGTAATTTATACTTTTTTGAATGAGGCATTTTTTAGTTTTTTTTTTTGCTAAAATGTTATAAGCGGGATCCAATGCATTCTATTCAAGTATTTTCAAATATATATCTTAGTTTTTCCTGCGTTATCACGTTATTTTATGAATGTCACTATAACCGAGTTTTACTGTATGCTCATGTAGGAGAGCAAAAAAAAAAATAATAGTTAGAAAAATTTAGTTCTTTCTTTATCGGTTTCTTTTTAATTGGTTATTCGTGCAAGAGCGCCAAACAAAGAATTAGTTTATTAAATGGAACCCCACCATTACGTTTTCTTGAATTTGTCGCTTCCTCATTATTCTGGCAACCTGAGAAGAAGAAGAGCAGTTCCTTTGTCCAGTGCCTCCGAAATGCGATCACCCAACTCGTCAAACAACTTGATAGACAATGGGAGACAGCAAACCCGCGTCCACCCACCTCGCTGATCTGGGCGTTCAAACCTTTCCAATAGATAACCGAAGATTTGCAACCGCCGCCACCAAAAATGTAGATTTTGGACGGGTGGTCGCGGGTAAAAAAATCGCTATCACCCGCTAGCGGGTTGTCTGTGGGCTTGCAGAATAAACCTAAGACGGTCGCACCCGCCTCGCAGTCAGTTCCCGGCCTTAAGGACTTTGGTGTTTCAGTTTACTTTGGTGTTTGGTGTTCTCTCTCTCTATCGTGATATGTTTTCGAGACATTGAAATATTTCGCTACAATATTTTTTTTATATCTCGTTCAAAATCGACGTCAATATGTTTTAAACTCGTCCCCAGCACATTTTTTTCTTAATTCGTTTAATAACATCGATATTTTGTAATACGTTATTTTATCACTGATAATGTTAAAATAATTGTGTTGCTACTTTCTGTGCAGTACACACACACACACACACACACAGTATACTCTGCGCACTAAGTACGCTATAAAAAAATCGAAGTAAATTTTAATCAACAAATAAATTTTTTCTAATCCTTGAGTGCATTTTCTGATAGGAGTATAAAAGAAATGTCAACAACAGTGTAAATTTGGTAGCACTTCATTTTCATGTTGTGTGAAACAATTAAACCAATTGTCTAATTAATAATGTAAATAAAAGGTTGTTCTTGATTTTGTCTTAATATCAAGACGGTAGATAAATATGTAAAAACATAGGAATATATATGATGCTAGTCATTTTGAAAATTCATATAACGTCATTGAACTTCAGTAGAACTAGATCATTTTTTATATTAATAATTTAGAAAATTTCCCCGTGCCAGTTTCATGTGCGTGCATAGCCTACCTCTTTGGGGTCATTCAAGTATTACGTCAGCATCGAGGGGAGGAGGGTGTTTCGGATTTGCTGACTTTTGATGACAAGGGGAGAGGGGAGTTTGCAGGTTCTTAGTTGCTTACGTCATCAACCACCCCCTTTTTGAAGATATGAAATATTCTAAACTGCTGACGGGGGGGGGGGGGGCAGTGTTTTGCTGACAAGGGGGGGGGGTCAAAAATGGCTGAAAATCTGCTTACGTAATACTTGAATGGCCCCCTTCTCAAATATTTGACGAAAATAAGAATCCGGATGAATCAAAAAATGTAGCTTAAGAAAATTAGGGACAATCAACACACACGAACATGCACAAAAAATGAATAAAAATACAATAATGATAACGCACGTGCTGCAGCCTTAGAGAAATAGGGTATAACTCATGAAGGAAAGAATAACGTATAATAATGTATTCTTCCCTTAATGTGGGTATAACCACTACCTCCTATATACAGGAGGTAGTGGTACAACAGAAATAACATATATTTCTTCTCAATGGCTGCAGCACTCGTTGATAGTGATGATGATTATCAGCAGCGGAGAAAATTATCTGATTGGTCCATCCCTTTCCGACCGAATGCTACCCTCGATCCAGGCAGTTTTTCGTAAAATCCATAACGATATACCGGCGGCTGCTGAGAAAAATCAAGTTTTTGGTGAAACGATGGTCGTTGAGATTTGCGTTAAGGACGTGACGTCACTAACGACCTCGTTGTATAACGACGTGAACGTAATAGACCCCCAGATGAAAAAGAAAGTCCCTGAACGCAAAGTGCATCTAATGGATGAGTGGACAGAAGTAATCTCACTCAGTGTTCTTGTCGATAAACTGGATACCTATGACAATATCAGAAGTGTTTTCAACCGAAACAATTTTTCGAATAAACCCGAACAAGTTCGTCAAACTGTGCAATCCCAAAAATCCGTACCTTTTCATGACAGATCGTCTATTGTTTGCTATGGATGTGCTATGGTGTGCCAGGGGTCATCAAAGCAAAATGTCCAAACTGTTCTCCATCGACCGTGATGATAGCTGTGAAATCTCCAAACAACGCTATTTTGTACATCTGTCACCCCACAGACGCTCAGGTATCGCTACCGCTGATGGAAATTCAAGTATGTCAAGATCGTGGTCTCATGTGCATCGACACAGGTGCAACGCGCTCGATTGTGGGAGAACTAGTATACAAGCTTTTCCTGAGAAAAAACATTCATATGAACAGTAACACCACCATTTCTCTGGCTGATGGTACTCAGTTTATCAGCAGTGTTTATGAAGTGGAAATACGTGTACGCGTTGGAAATCAAACTGCCAATACTACCTTTTTGGTTTGCAAAGGGTAACCGATCATTGCTGGGATTGGACTTCTTGACGGCAGCAGGCATCGCTGTGGATCTAAAGAGGAAATGTTGGTGTTTCAGTGACACTCCTCATCACCGATTCTCATTCCCACAGATCCCGACGGTTGAGCGCGCTGCACTTAGCACCATGTTAATCAAAGATCAGCATGTCCTCAAACCAGGGGGAAGAGCCTACTGCAGTCGTTCAGTATCACATAAACGCAAGTAATAGTTCACCTACAGCTGTGTTTCAGTACCGAATGTCTCCAGCGAAAACCAAGAAGGGTCGCAAGTCTGCCCGGCGGGACTCGTGGACATCCAAAACCAGAGAAAAAGGAGGACGCAAAAAGGTCGTGGCCATGATGGTAAGGGCGAATATGCCCGGAAAAGATGATGCGAAGAAACAAGGGTCCAGCCCTAAACCTCAGTCGAACGTGGACTTACTCCAGAACACGTTTGCACCGAATCTTGCGAGAAGTCTGAAGGGGTCGTGTGCAGCTCGCTGATGAACCAAATGGTCCACATACAACCCCCCAAATAACCTTAAAAATGATACAATTTTCTGCTTTGGCAGAATCATTAATTGCATTCTCCAACATTTGTGATATTTGGCAATATATCAATGATTTCCTGCTCAATTAAAATCGATTACACAAATTTTGTCGATAGGATTTGGTGGAAAAGAGTAAAACAAAAACTAGAAAGTAAAGCAAAAACTATAAAGTAGGACAAAACCAAGAAAGTAAGACATTTTACCAAAGAGTAGGAAAAGTAGGATGAGTGGGAGTCCTGCAGTGAAGAAATAAAACTGCTGTATTTCTAGATTTTGTGCATGGAAAAAAATTGCAGAAAATATAGGGAGTTGAACTAAGCATTTAGCTAAACTGCACTAAGTATTTTCAGTGCATTACAAGGGTTTCTCTGATCAAAAAACAGAGCAATTACTTTTTGTATAAAACCTTGAATTCTATGACCTAATTCTTGATTCAAAATAATAGATGTTGTACCAACATAAATATCACTGGGCTTTTGACTACTTTTCATATTAAAATTTTGAGTTTGTTTTTTACCAAAACCTTGTTTTTATTTTACCAATTTTATCTTGTTTTTTTACCAAAACCAATTACATCTGTGAAAGAGTAAAAATGTGTAAACTATTAAGCAACATCATGCAAGTCGAAAACACATCCATTAATTATGCAAGAAGCAATCTCATCAATAGAATGTTTTATTTAGTTGATGCTGAATGGCATTTTGGTTGTGCATCGAGATGTCTGCACCATATGTGTGATACTGAGTTCCACCACTCATTCACTTTAATGTGTGTGTGTGGGGGACTCATGAATAAAATCACTTTTCTCTATAAAAAATGTTAATCTATGAAGTTAATTTGGGCTTAGTGACCTTTCCTGTTAGATAAACACAGATTTTAGGAGTTCATATTTTTTGCTTGTAGGTCATTTGTAGTTTATTCATTAATGCTTAATTAAATTTGAGCAATTAAGAGAAAGCAGTTAGGTGATATGAAAATATGCATTCTTAATGATTAACAAGATTTGTTTTAATTAATAAGCAGTCAGCAATTTTAATAAAAAAAATCTGATTTAAATAAATAACATGATTTTTTCATACCTTGGACTCCAGCCATGCAAATTTACACATGACTCCAATCCATACGTTGTTCTCATCATGACACAGAAGAGCTGTCTCGTATCACTGTGACTTAGCATGAATGAACTTAACCAGATGGGACTTGAATGAGCAATAATTTTCATACTAAATAACAGTGATTTCACAGGGGTTCTAAATTCATTTATAAAAAAATTTCAAGTGCATATACTTTTTCTTTTTCATGATACATATATTTAAGTACAAAACTGGCTAATGCAAGGTGAATTCAGAGAAGAATGCAACTGCCTCTGCTGGGAATCAAACCACTTGCTCCCCTCACACCACATACTTACCCGAATTGTGAGGGAACGGTGGTTTGATTCCATGCTGAGGCAGTTGAATTTTCTGTAAAATGAAAAGCGGAGAGTGACATCTTTATGTACATTAAAACATTAAAGGAAGGCACAAAACTACAAACCCAGGTTCTGTTCCAGTTTGAACACAAATAAGTTTATTTATATATCCTATGAAAGTATCTTCAATTTTATACTTTAGCTAACACATACATGGTTTGACAACTTGGGAAAAAGTTTTCAAAGGGGATCAATTTTATACAATTTCACCCAATATCCGCAGGCACATCGCTTGGGCTCATTCATATGCACCCACATCCAGTTCACTGTAGTTGAATCCTCATCACCTGTAACGAAAATTAAAAGAGTAAATGAAAAACTATAACACCTGAAAAAAAAGAATGAAAACTAAAAGAATTATATCTACATAAGAGGTTGAGCATAGCATACACTTTTTGTTGTTGTTATGCATGTTTGTGCTGAAGAAAAAAGATCAAAAAGAAGAAATCCAATTAATTTCACTCAGGCTCAAGAAGTGTCACAAGTTTGATTATAGGCTTGACATTTAACATCCTTTATACCTGCTAAGGGCCTTATGATGGGTTTTAAATCACAGATAGAAAAAAAAAGAAAAAATATATATTTTAATATGAATATAAGTCCATAAGTTGGACAAACGTGAAAGGTAAGGAATTATAATTTCCAAAATTCCCATTTCTCTCAGTTACGAGATGATTTTCTGCATTCCCGGTCAAAGATATATAAATAAAAAAAATAGCATAATTTTCCTATAACTTTGTTTACAGGATTTTTTCATTTATGCAACTCAATTAGTGATCCCTCAATTATGAGTCGCTGAAAATTTTATTTTTTCTCCCAAAAGGCGAGTCTGAAAAGATAATCAATGAAGAAACTATTGCTTGTTACAACTGTGTCAAAAAAAGTACACATTCTTTTCTTTCCTTGAGGAAGACGCTCTAACTGGAGCGTCCATCATCAGTCTGTTTGGTGAGGCTTACCTGTATTAATAAACCATACTACTTCACAAGTCTGAAAGGGCTAGTTGAATTGATATGATAAAACACTAGTGAAATTATACTATGTGATATTAAAAATAAAAGATCACTACCAATAGCATTTGTTTTAAAAAGGTGATATGATTTTGCTTTGCAGCATTTTGCTTTTTCATACTCAGAGGGCTCCCATTTAAAAAATTGGAAAAAGCAGAAATAAAAAGTAGGATGGGGAGAGTACTCCCTTCCCTTAGAAAACAATCATAGCAAGATAAAAAAGAATCCCTAAAATTTTCTATTTTAAAAAGAATTTTAATTAATTTTTTTTATAGCACTATTTCAGTATCTTGTAAAATTGACTGAAGGTAAAGCAAAATGACAGAAATGACGACTTTGTTTTGGCCAAAAATTGTTTTTGCAACAGTGTACTAGCAACCACAGAGATAATTCTTTTCTGTCCCCCTCACAATATATATTACATTCATTTTTTATAGTCCTCCAAAGTGCAGAGTCTGCCAACTCTCTTCGACAATGCACAGCAAATTATAAAGGCATGTATGTTTATTAAGAATGACACCACTTTCAAAAGCACAGCGCTAAATGTGTAAATTACAAGATTGGATGTAAATAAGTCAAGATGAACAGGATGGTTTCACTGTGTTACTATCCCCATTTTAAATAGCTTTGTTTATACTGTTCCGAATAATTTTTCACAAGGCCTTGAAATAAGCAGAGGATGGAAACACTTCGCAGGACGTTACAAATTTATTTACAGAACAGCAATTTTTACATGTATTTACAAGCAGAGATATACACTAACCAGGTCAGAGTTCTCTTATTGAGCATGAAGTCCAACAACTCTTTTATTCTCCTGCTGTCATCATAGTATCACTTTTTATAGGCTTAGAGAAATTGAGAATTCTCATAGTTCCTAGAAAGTGGCAGCACTATATGGAGAGGACGAAATCCTCTCCAATCACGTCATGCCAGTCACAATCAGGCCAGTTTCCTTTCCCTCAGCGCAAGTCCAAATCGAAACTAGTAGCAACTGCTGTCACAGAAATAAAAAAATATATGTGCCATCTATCATTCATATGTCGTAACATTGCCCCTTTTCTTAGAATTGTTCGTTCCGACCATTCAGTCCTTAAGTCGGGTTGCATTCACTGTGGTAAGAGGCTAGTCTGTTGAAGTGGACCACCTTGCACTTTGCGTATGGTGTTTTCTGGATCCGAGCTATGACGTCGTTCAGTCTCTCCAAATTTCTGTAGGGTCCTTCCCATGACATCTGAAGTTTCGGGCACAGTCCGTTCCAGTGTTTCAGGTTCCAGAGCCAAACGAGGCCTCCTTTCTTGAAGTCATGAGACGGGGTCTAGGTATCATAGCGGTTCTTCATCTTTTTAAAACCGATGTTGATCCTGTCTCTGGCAATTTGATGTACACCCTGGAAGCGCTCCAAGAGTCCCTGGACGTATTCCTCAGGTGGAAGAGAAGCATTTGGTGGTCGCCTGGTCAACAGGCAGCCGAAGATCTCATCCCATCAGCATCTGTGCTGGTGAGAATCCAGTGCTCTTGTGGATGGCAGTTCAGTAGGATAGCAGGAAAAATAGTATCCTGTTGGTTCTGCGACACGAAGAGCGAGAAATGATTCAGGATGGTTTTATTGAATCTCTCGACTATCCCATCGGTTCTGGGTGGAGCGGAGTTGTTTGCATCTTCTCAATTCCTAGAAGCTTGTACATGCAACCAAAAACCGCTGAAGTGAAGTTCCTTCCCTGGTCGGAATGGATCAGCGTGGGGACTCTGAATCAAGACACCTAATTTCGTATCCAAACTTCAGCCAGTGTCACTGCTTCTTGATCAGGAACGGGATATGCTTCCAGCCACTTGGTAAAATAGTCCATGGTGACCATTGTGGGTTCTGGGTAACAGTCTGAGGATGTCCAGGACGATTCTCTTGAACGGCACTCCAACGTTGGAGGCAGGCTTAGGTACACTTCGGAGGTCCTTTGCGAGCAGCGCAGTTGTTTTCTTGAACCATTTTTCACATCTGTCCTGGACTTGTCCCAACAGAAGTGTTCATGGACCTTCTGGAGCATTTTGGTGATGCTTAAATGTCCACCGGTCGGGCTTTCATGCCTTTCAAAACCTCTTTCACACGGACTCTTGGTAGGATGAGTTGCATCTGAATGTTTTCTCGTCCTCAGACTCCCATTTACAGTACAGCACGCCATCTCTCCTCTCCAGAGAATCCCATAACGCCCAGTATCTTTTAGTCCTCAGACTGGAAGAAGCAACATTTTGCCCTGTTGGTTTGTTTCCAACGGATTCCTTCAAGTCGTATGTCGGGAGCTTCTAGTCGAAATTTTCGGGTGTTCTCGTTGCTCCAAGGATCATCATTTGAGACTTGAGATGTTATCTGTCTCACTAGAGGGTTCACTACTACTACTAAACCACACATGTACCTCGTCCATATTCCTCTGCGGAACCTCTAACGAATTGGTACATGCGGGAATGTGTGTGTACGTGTAGTGAAACCTGACGTGAAGTTTGTTTCTGTGTAATGCTTGTTATGTGTAGGTTATGCTTGTTAGTGAACTAGAGGGTTCACTGGCTCATGCTTCTCTGCTTTGAAGCAATGGTGACAGTTTTGTGGACATGGTCTTCTTTGATAGAGCGTCGGCATTTCTGTGAGAGGCTTCTTCATGATGCTGGATCTCCATGTCATATTCCTGCAGATGTTGTATCCACTGAGCGACTTGACCCTCTGGGTTCTTGAAGTTCAACAGCCAGCTCAAGGAGGTGTGATCCGTGCAAAGGAGAAACGAACAAAGGTTTATGGAGGCAACTTTATCACTTAATACTCTATAAACAAATATCAATAGTAGTAGTTTATATTGTATTGCAAGCTTAATTGTGTCTATCTTTGATTGTATGTGCATGGCCATCAAGTACATATGAGGAAAAGAGATGAAGGCGACAGCCATTTTTCTTGAAATAATTTCTGCCATATTGTGCTTTCTCTGAAGCCACTCATCCCCTTGGGAAAAATGATGCCATTTTGACACCAGACCATGCAGACCTGCAGAGAAGTAAAAGAATTATCTACTGATTTGATCTAGAATGTCTGTCTGGGCGGACATGTCTGTCAGCAGATCCAACGTTTAACACACAGTTGTCATTTACTATCTCATTGTAATAATTTAAAGGCGCACAACTTCTTGAGGAACTTCCAGACCTTGGAGCTCTTTTACTTGGGGACCCACCTTTCATTTCCTGGAATAAACCCTGTCATTGTGTTTGACCTCAGGTGTTTTATCTCAAGAGCACCAAATTCTCCCCCCCCCCCCCCACTGACCCATACATAAGCTAACTCTGAGCCATTGCTGGTTTCTAATAGGTCACTGCACAGCACTTTATCCTTCCAGTGTATGCCTGTGGAAAGCTATGGGAGCTCACAGTGTAACTACAAAAGAAGCCTAACCCCCCCACCCCCCCCTGTAAGCACGTATTGACCCTGAGTAAAATCAACATAGAACAACAGTAAAAAAAATTCAGAACTTGTTTTTTTGTCATGATTTTCGAAGACTTCGTTAGTCTTTTTTAAGAAGATAGGCACCAATGTTGGCAGAATTTTGATTGGGGGAGCAGCTCCCCTTGCCCCCCCCCCCCGCGGCTACGTCACTGATAGTGGTGCATTACTTATTGTGTTGTAATTCCTATCGTGGTGTATCACGTATGTATTGTGATGTATCAAGTATTATGCTGTATTTATAATGGCAGCGCATTGCTTATCAAAATCAGAGTGAGAAACTGGCAATTGAATGACTATTTTGCAGGCATTCGCAATGCCTGAGGAACATTTTGCTTTATAATTAAAGATGTAACGAGTAGTTGGGTCCATTGGAGGAGTTGAGGGGGTTGGACGCCGAAGGTGTCAGGGGGCTTTGCTCCCCAAATGAATGAATGCCAGAACTTTGCCACTGGACTTATCCCGTTGTTGAGATCTCTTCCAGCCAGCTTCACAAAATAGTGTTCCAGAGTCTGGAACATTATTTTGTGTCAAAAAAAAAAAAAAAAAAATCATACAAAATTTACAATATATTTTCCCCGGACAATTGGGTACTGTCGCGATTAACAAATTTTGTGGTTGGGAGTTGAAGAAAAGTTTCGGGGTTTCGTTAAGATGGATGAATGTACACATATTAGGATGAAGGCATGTTAAGCAATTGAGGAGGGCCCATGCCATCTCATCTGTTATTTTACACTTGCCATATGATATACACAGGATACAAAAAAAGCAAACGAAATGAGAAACTTATTGTGAAATATAAAATATCCATCGGAGTGAGTCATGTCGCTTAACACCTTATTGGTGAGCAAATGGGTTTGATAACTTGCGGACTAGAAGCCAGCACCAGTTTTATTGGGTTAAGTTCACTCCCTCCGGTGGATTTGATGAAAAAATACAAAATAGAAATAATGTGTGGGGAATATATACAATTAGGGATCACCCGTGCCATTTCGCTTAGCACCTTACTCGGTGACCAACATGAATACTACAATAGGCTTTGCCCCCTAGTATACAATAAAAAATATAATGTATGAAAATGAAATAAATTTAGGAAATAAGCAAAGTTTTTTGTGGAAAAATTTGTTCCCCGAGTGGGGGGGGGGGGGGGGGTCGGCTTATACTCGGGTCAGTTTTTGATACGAAAATATCGACACCCACTTTTCTTCTTAACTTGCAGAGGATCATCTCCTTTCAACATCCAGCAATAGTCGGCTATCATACTAATATTCCACCTTCGTTGATATCGCCTTTCCATTTCCTTTACGTCTTGGTGAAATCTTTCACCTTGCTGACAGTGCTTAAATTTTCAGGGAATAGTCCAGGTGCAAATGGAGAAATGAACTTTCAAGCTCATATTACATCCTAATATCTTGAAATCAGCTAACATTTCTTCTACATTAGATTTGGGGTTGCTATGATTTTCAAGAAAGCTGGTTACAACTAGTTTGAAAGATTTCCCAGGTTTTTCTTTCATTTGTTTGTATTGCGAGCTCAAAATTTTCATACTTCATTTTTCTGATGTCAAGTCCTACAAATACCCCCTTCCTTCAGCTTTGCTTCAGATAAACCCGGGAACTATTCACAAAGGTATTGGAAACATTCACCCTCTTTTGGTAATGCGTCAACAAATTGTTTTACAAGGGCTAATTTTATATGAAGATGTGGAAGTAAAACCTTTTTGTACATAAATTTCTTTCCCTTTGAACAGCTTTGACTCCGGGTTACAATGTCTTCCTTTTTGGCCATTTTATCTTTATATAATGTTCTTTTCTATCTATCATGGCCATCCCATTCACAAAGAAAACACAAGAATTTCATGTAAACACTGTTGACCAAGCAGCATAGATACCACCTTCAAATCATCGCAAACTGCTCATTTGTATTCTGAATACGAAACTTTGAGTATCAATTCAAGATTTCTATAACTCTCTTTTAAATTAACTGAATGCTCAACAGGTACAGAAGCATACTCATTTCCATTATATAATAGTGCAGTAGAATCTCGATAACTAGACACGTGGATAACTCGACATCTATTATTCTCTTGGTTGGCACAATACTAATTTCAATATAGGAAAAACTCTCTAACTCGATGCATGCTTGGCTTAACTCCACTTAAGTTGAACTGGATCAAGGAATTATCCTAAGCATAAAAACTTTTTACAGAAAATTACAGACCAAAAAAATTTGTGGATGTTGGAATGGATGCAAAAAATTCTGTTTTAGATGCTGTTGAGATAAATTCTGCATGGTCGTGAGTGCCATGATTCGGAACTGCTTCCGTCATGTTAGTTTTTGTTCCAAGTCTTTGGAAAACAATTTCTCTGAAGATTTCTCTCAGATTATGTGTGGAGAAAGCATAAATAACACTATAACGCTACAGGTGATTGTATCGAAGATGAATTTGTGAACACTGTCTCTGATCTTGTAACTTCAGGACTTTTAGAAGACATATATTCTAGAATCAATCAACGAAAGAGCAAGTGCTTCATGTTCCAGAGAAATAGAATCTGAAAATTCAGATGAAGTACAGTCAAATCCCGTTATAACGAAATTTTGTTATAAAGGAATCCCAGGATTTTGCATTATTCCTATGTAAACTTATCTGGGGATTAGAAAAGTGTTTGTTAAAAACAAGATTTAGCTATAACAGTATTCGTTAAAATAGGATTTGACTATCTGCACCATCTCGCCACGATGCATTAAAAGCTATAGATGCGGTACGTTGATTCCTACTCACTCAAGAAAAAGCTGAGCAATCGTGGGATGAACTGAATAGTGTAGAAGAATTCTTGTTTTCTCTTCGGGAAAAAAAGCAAACAAATATACTTGATTATTTTTCATGAGGTAAATTTTTTGTATGTTTTTATTCTACTATGAAACTACCCAGAATTAAAATTAAATTATCACTTTATTTAATGGAATTGTTGATGTTCGAATGTACGTGCACAAAAATGATCAAACAAACATTTAGAGTGAAACCCCACTAACTTGACATCAGCTTAAGTCGACATGTTTGTTGATACTTTTAGGGTGTCGAGTTACAGAGAGTCTACTGTACTTCTTTTTGACAAATCAATAAAAAGTTGCCATTCGTTGGGTTTGAATTGCATATTGAAAGTTGCCATGAAGCCTGGAACATCGCTGCAATAAACAAGTTCACCCTCTTGAGAAAAAAAAGAAGAGGGAATCAACTCTTCTGCTCTACTCCGAAACCAAGCAAATGACATACCAGATAACAAATTTTTTTCCTTCAATCTGGGACCTAAAACTTGTGCAGATTCCTAACATCTAAGTCTCTGACTAAATCATTTAGTTCAGATTGTGTAAATAGTTTAGGTTCATCGTTACCGGGGTTGTATGTATCATCGTCATCACTTCCACATGAACGTACTGTTTCTGGATCACCAAAATTTTCCAATGTATCTGGAGGGGATGGAGCTAGTATACCATGTCCATGAGGGACGGTGTATGGCAGATGGGATGTTTGCATAAAATATCTTGTTTTGTTCTTAGATTGATTTAAAGAGTGGAGGACAGACGTGCACTAACACACAGTTTACCAGTTTAGAAGAAAATCCTAAATAAATAAACTGGTTAACTGTCTGTTTAACACAACAGTAAAGCCAGAGAAAACAAGTTAAAACCAGATCACTAACCTATTAGTGCATGTCCGTCCTCCCCCTTCCCACAATTTTCTCCCTTACACTATTCGGCCAATAGTTCATTCTTTCTTAAATTGAATTTATACAGAGTGAATTATTATTTAAAATCAATGAATACGTTTAATAAGTCTGTATAAACAATTTTACATTGTTCTTAAATACTAAAAAATTTACACACATAAGACCTGTGATTAAAACTGCACATGATGGAATTTAATTATTTTTCCCATTTATATATATACACTGAAGAGCCAAAAAACCGGTAAACCTGCCTAATATTGCGTAGGGCCCCTGCGAGCCCGCAGAAGTGCCGCAACACGATGTGGCATGGACTCGACTAATGTCTGAAGTAGTGCTGGAGGTAATTGACACCATGAATCCTGCAGGGCTGTCCATAAATCCGTAGGAGTAAGAGGGGGTGGAGATCTCTTCTGAACAGCACGTTGCAAGGCCTCCCAGATATGTTCAATAATGTTCATGTCTGGGGATTTTGGTGGCCAGCGGAAGTGTCTAAGTCAGAAGAGTGTTCCTGGAGCCACTTTGTAGCAATTCTGGACATGTGGGATGTCGCATTGTCCTGCTGAAATTGTCCAAGTCCGTCAGAATGCACAATGGACATGAATGGGTGCAGGTGATCAGACAGGATGCTTACGTACCTGTCACCTGTCAGTCGTATCTAGACGTATCAGGGGTCCCATATCACGCCAACTGCACACGCGCCATACCATCACAGAGCCTCCACTAGCTTGAACAGTCCCCTGTTGACATGTAGGGTCCATGGATTCATGAGGTTGTCTCCATACCCGTACACATCCATCAGCTCGAAGCAATTGGAACTGAGACTCGTCAGACCAGGCAACGTGTTTCCAGTCCTCAACAGTCCAATGTTGGTGTTGTCTGGCCCAGGCGAGGCGTAAAGCTTTGTGTCATGCAGTCATCAAGGGTACACGAGTGGGTCTTCGGCTCCGAAAGCCCATATCGATGATGTTTGGTTGAATGGCTCGCACGTTGACACTTGTTGATGGCCCAGCATTGAAATCTGCAGTAATTTGCGGAAGGGTTGCACATCTGTCACTTGTAATGATTCTCGTCAGTCGTCGTTGGTTCCGTTCTTGCATGATCTTTTTCCTGCAGCAGCGATGTCGTAGATTTAATTTTTTACAGGGTTCCCGATATTCACGGTACACTCGTGAAAATCCAAATTTCAACGCTACCTCGGAGATGCTATGTCCCATCTCTCGTGCGCAGACTATAACACCACGTTCAAACTCACTTAAATCTCGATAACCTGCCATTGTAGCAGCAGTAACCGATCTAACAACTATGCCAGACACTTGTTGTGTTATATAGGCGTTGCCGACCGCAGCGCCATACTCTGATTGGTTCCATATCTCTTTATTTGCATACGCATGCCTGTACCAGTTTTTTTGGCTCTTCAGTTTATATATATAATAAGCATCCAAAAAACTATATAGTTTTTGGATAGAAAAAAAAATTGTCTTAAAAATAATAAGTGTTTATATAAACACTTATTATTTTTAAGACAATTTTTTTATCACAGACCTGTGTTATCTCTCAGTTATGTTGCTTACAATTACAGTAAACTCGATTAACAAGGCACAGATTAACTGCACAACAAAAATTTTAGTTTCATGTTTGCTGCTTCTATATCAGTGTTGCTACTGGTGTTTTTTTCCCTTCCCCCATAGGTTATAAATGATTTTGTGAAGGTAGTAATAAAAACAATCATTTTCTATTTTGTAGAACTGCTGAATTTCTTCATTCTTTTACAGAACTTCTCCCCTTATTCTCAGAGGTGAAGTCCCATGTCAACGTGTTGAAACAGCAGCTCCCATGAACACACATAAGAACTGAACATTTCCATGGGGAGATGGACATTTGAAGGTTTACAACTAATAACAGGCAATGAGAGGAAAAAGCTAGTAAGAAAAGTTTTGTTTGGAAATTCTTTGATATTGAGAGACAAGATGCATCTAAAGCAAAATGCAGTTTGCGCAATTTTTTATTATCTAGAGGTGGTACAGGAAAGAGCTACTACTACTTTGATGGTGAATTATATGAAGAATAAGCACCCCAAAATTTAAAGTTTACTCTGAAGCAAAAAGCAAGAAACGCTGGAAGAGGTTCTAGAAAAAAGAAAAGTTTGGGACATAAATGTATGATTTTTAATTATAGTTCTTTTTGTTATCAGTAGATGGCGCTGCGGCATGCAGGGAATAAATAGTATTGTAAAGATTAGTTTTGGTAAGTAGGCGGGAAAGGCCACTTTTTTTTGTTATGTCTGTTTGTAGTCGTCTTGTATGTTTTGTGCGCGTAACAAATGTTTAATTAGAAAATGGATGCTGTGGTGTGTTTTCCTTTGTGAACAGCCCACATAAATTATCACAGAGTTGTGAAACTACATAATATATGAAAACTTTGTAGAGGCCGCTGGTTTTCTGAAACAGCACCACAATATAAAGTTACAGCTAGGCAATATTTCAAATGAACTGTAGTGCCAAATACATATAGAAAACTTCAAAGACAAGATTTCACCTCTTCCGGCTGCAGCTGAAGAAATCTCTTTAACCTGTGCTAGGACTAGTGCACTGAACAACTGCAGTTTCACAAGCAATGATTTCAATCACTATCATGCTGTTATCAGTGCAAAACATTTTCCAGACAGTCATACAGGACAAGCTGTTAGTGAAGTGATAAAAGCAGCATGCACAGAATGGAATCTGAACAAAATTCATCTCGTTATAAGGGTGGGTGGAAGTAATATGATAAAAGAAAAATGTGACATCTGAATATTGCTTTCTTCATTTACTACACTTGATGGTCACAGAAGCATTGTCTTCACAATAGTCAATAATTCATCTTCTTGCTTTGACAAAAAGGATTGTTGGTCACTTTAATTATTCATCGCTAGCATGTTCAAGGTTGATTCATTCAAATTGAGCAACTTGGCATTCAAGACGTACCAACAAGGCAGAACAGCACTTATTATACGCTAGGACGAGTGCATGAACAAAAGAAAGCAATATCTTTATATCCTGCTGAATTTAGAGAAATAATTTGACTGCAAATAATTGGATGCTGATAGAAAAACTTTTGATGTTTTTTTGAAGCCTTTTGAAGAGATTACAAAGAACTAAGCTTGATAAAATGTTTATCTGTAGCAGGGTTGTTTGGTTTAAACCACGTTGGTTTAAACCGTGGTTTAAACCTTGGTTTTAACCAAGTGGTTTTTTTAAAAAAACCACTTCGGTTTTTTTCAAAAAATCAAATAAAAGTTGCCTAAATATCATTTTTTTCCCTTGAAAAATATCATATTGGTTCATTATTAGCCAAAATGTTTCATTTTTACCATATTTTATATCCTTGGGGTACATTCTGATGGTATATCTTTAAATGACATAAGATTTTATAAGTGATTTTTTTCAAAAAGTCTCATAAAAGTGGCCATAATATATATATATTTTTCATATGAAGTATCTTAGTTATTTAAAGTTACACTGCTGGCCACCGTAAATGCAACACCCTGAAGGAAGCATGCAAATAATATGAAATTTACAACATGCATTAGCGGAGGTGAGACATGCAAATGATTAGAATTTCAGCGCAGACGCACATCACGAGCGCCTGTGGCGCCACTTCAAAGCGCTATTGAAGGCTTGGAGATTTCAACGATTTGAAGTACGGCGGTGTTTTTCTTCTGGTTTTTTCAAAAAAACGATCAATTATGCCTCGTAGAAAACAACGATCATCTTTTGATCAAGTATCCGAGTTCGACAGAGGAAGGATAGTGGCCTACCGAGATTGTGGATTATCTTTCAGGGAAATCGGTAGTCGTGTTGGACGAAACCAAACAAATGTAATGCGGATATGTGATTGTTGGATGCAGGAGGGTACGACGGACCGACGTGTTCGATCGCATCCACCTCAGTGCACCACTTCACGTGATGACAGGCGTATTGTGCGTATGGCAGTGACGGATCGCTCAGCCACATCACGAACCATAGCACAGCACATTCAGTCTGTACCGCATCATCCAGTGTCTGCGCGTACCATTCGACACCGTTTACAGCAGAGTGGTCTGTCCGTAAGACATCCATTGCTTCGTCTACCCTTGACGCAGAACCACAGACGTCTCCGCCGCCAATGGTGCGATGAAAGAAGGATGTGGACGGCACAATGGAATGAAATTGTCTTTACTGACGAGTCACGCTTCTGTCTGCAACACCACGATGGTCGGATTGGAGTCTGGAGACACCGTGGAGAGAGGATGCTGAACAGCTGCGTTATGCACCGCCACACTGGTCCTGCACCGGGTATTATGGTATGGGGCGGTATTGGATATCACTCTCGCACTCCTCTAGTACACATTGCCGGTACTTTAAAAAGCCAGCGCTACATCTTCAAGGTGTTGGAGCCAGTTGTCCTTCCTTACCTTCAGGGCTTGCCCACAGCCATATTTCAACAGGATAATGCGCTACCACACGTGGCACGCATTGTCCAAAGGTTCTTCGTCAATCGCCAGATTGAATTGCTTCCCTGGCCAGCTCGCTCTCCGGATCTTTTGCCGATAGAAAACATGTAGTCCATGGTTGCTCAACGATTGACCCAGATTACATCCCCAGCTGCCACACCAGATCAACTTTGGCAACACGTGGAAGCTGCTTGGTCTGCTGTACCCCAAGAACACATCCAAAGTCTCTTTGAATCAATGCCGAGGCGTGTGGCAGCGGTGATCTCCAACAATGGCAGCTACTCTGGCTACTGATTTTGGCAGGAACCACACTTCACAGAGGTCTATAAATTTAATCATTTGATGCTTGGTCAACATGTTATCTACAAAATAAATATCGTTGCGATATCTCTTGTCTTTCTTGGTGTTGCAATTTGGGTGGCCAGCAGTGTATATACAAAAGCCAAAATTCCTCATTCTTACAACATTTTCTAACCTTTGGCTACATTCCGATGCTCTATCTTTAGCAAATTCATGAATAAGGATTGCATCACACATCTAAATGTAGTGGGACACACTAAATCTCACAGGGTTTCTTTTTCCCTTCACAAAGAAGCAGCTACAGTAATGACACCATCATGCTAGGGACAGGTGGTCTTATAATCCAATAAAGACCAGCTGTCCTTAAAGGACAAAGACTAGTGTACTAGTAGTTACATTACCTCACATACATTTTCATTTTCTTTCCCATAAGAAGTAGCACATCTCCTACTGTATATCTCCCAGTCTTAATATTCAATAGTTGTTTTTTTTTTATACTTTCACACACACACACTGTTAAGCCCAGTTAATCAAGGTTCTACTGTATAGTAGTAACAGATTTATGAAAAATAATCAGCTATGTACAGGGTGATTATAATTAAAGTTTTGATTCCAAAACTATACAATAAGTACTGATCGGAATGACTTGAAAATTTGCATGGATACTCCTGAAACAATGGACGTTTCTTTCGCAAAAGAAAAAAGTGCAAAATGTGCAAGTAGATGATGCTGTACTTGGCCAGCAGTATAATCTATTTTGTGCAACCACATCATTTCGGCACTTCCACAGCATCAGTGTGTAGATAGAACTTCTATCAAGATGCACATTGCAATACCAGCAAAGCAGCTGCTGAAGACCCATTTTGACAGGATGCAACTTCTGGCTGTGGGCGTACCTCAAAATGTTATAAACAGTGGTGAAATTGCAAACTTTGGTGAATTGCAATCTCCAGCACATTCCCTATATGGTAGAAGTTCCTCATTCCTCAGGAATATGAACGGGGCAAAGGGGGCGCGTTTGGTTTAATAAAGCTGAATTGCAAGCACATCCACATTATGACCATGGCATACTCCGATTCTGTTGTTGAACAAGAATTTTTGTGCTTTCAACTTCTCATAGCCAGAACACGCAGTGGACAACATATTTTACATTTCTTAAGTAAGTTGTAGTTATTTGTTCAATTACTTCGTTTTTTGTGATGTTTCCATGAATTATGAACTCGTGAAATGCTATAATTAAGGTATCATTCTGCCATGACTGGCTATCGTTTCCATTCTGCGAGCAAATTTCCCACATGTTGGATGATGTCATTAATTTTACATTTTTAAGTATTTTTTCCCCTTTATCAAATAAAATTGAATTTTTTCAGGAATATTCATGTCAATTTTCAAGTCATTCTGACAATCGTTCTTTTTTTAGTGTTTTGAAATCAGAACCTTAGTTATAATCACCCAGTATATCGTAAATCATTGCTAATTAATCTGCATTATTTATGCTTCATTAAATGCATTATATTCACCTAATTTTTATTACTTTTTGCAAAATAGCTTCCTAATTAAGTATACTGAAAGTAACTGGAGAAAAACCTTTATATATTATATAATTAATAATAACATTAAAAGAATTTTCAAACACACAGTAATCCATTGAGTTAAGCAAAAAATAATTAAATTGCAAAAGTTGGTTTTTGTTCAAATGTATTTATTGATTAATTAGCATGGGAATAGTGTTAATTACATTAATAAACATTTTATTTTAGTTAATTATCAGAAGTTTGAATGATTTTTCAGAAATTTCATTGTTTTTAATGTTAATACTATTTAAAACAAAAAACCGGTTTAAACCAAAAAAACCTGGTTTAAACCAAAAAAACCTGGTTTTTTGGTTTTTTTCAAAAAAACCGGTTTTTTTACCAACCCTGATCTGTAGTAATACCAATGAAATTGTATGTCTCAAAGCCAATAGAACATTTTTCTGGTGTTGGCACAATAAGAGATGTTCTAATACAAAATTTAGGTAAAACGTTTTCATCTTTCCCAAACAAATAATCACTATGCTATCCTGAAAGCTAGACCCATCAGTAGCATAGCCGGGAGAAGCGGGGGAGCGCAATTAAAATTTTGCCTACATTGGTTGGTGCCTATTCTCCTAAATGATTTTTGATCTTTAAAAAATTTGATGAGATATTTGAATTTTTCATTTTCTACCTTTATTGACTAAAATGATAAGTGAGAAAATAAAAACAAATCTCCATTTATATATATCTACGTGCCTCTTGCAGTTTCACAGTCACAGAGTTTGTACTAGTCCTTTAAAAGAAAAAAAAGAAAGTGGAGATTTTCATTACAGTTTCTGAAAATTCTCATCTGAGAGCAGGTTCAGATCAGCCTCTGTTCACACGTTTATTAAAGGACAGAATTTTGCCCACTTCTTGCTATAACCTTTTTTTCTCCACTATTGGTCGTTCTCTGTAGAGCTCCTAGAGATACCTTTCATAGTGGCCTCAGTTCTAAGGATATAGTGTTCACGAAATGCTCATTCTGTCCTGAAGGGCCACCAAGAGCTTTGAGTAAGGTGCCTTCTGAAGAAATTATGCATGGGAACCTATTGTGGAGAGACCACTAAACCTATGAAGATGGCTAGGATTCAAGCTCCGAAAAGTATCACCTTTTCTTTGGGCACTTTAAATAGAGCTTGAGCTCTTAGAAATACCACTTTATTTATAGGAGACTTGACTAGATTTACAGTGCCTAGAAATGCAAGTTATCTGCAGGTGTCTTCGCAAGAGCTACTAGCTTGTGTATATGGCAGTTTCAAAGACTAGGAAAAAGTGGAAAACTGCTCTGAGCTTTTGAGCCTCAAAAAATCCAAGATAAAACACAAAAGGAGTTCTGGAAGAGTTTTTCCTTAAAGGTGACTGAAAAAAAACCCCTATAATCTTGAGTCAATAGCGCTATGAAATGCAGAAAACAAGAGAGTAAATTGCAGTCTTCTATATTTCTAAGATAATATGCTGTACTATACGTTGATAATGCATAATTTTGTGTTAAATGTGACTTTCTCAGAATCATTCTTTTTCATGGTGTAGTTTCTCTTCCCTTTGAATCACTGTTGCTCTCATCATTATGCATATACAGTAGCGTGCGGAATAGGAAAAATTATTCCCTGGAAAAGGTTATGAGACTGGTTTGTTAACTCATGTCCAGTGTTTCTTAAACCTTTGGCGTCCGAGATACCCCTGACTTTATCATTTATCTGCTGCTGCCTAGAATAGCCTAACACAGGTGTTCTCAAACTTTTTCCACTCACAGCATCCCTTTTCTTCCTATTCAAAGCTTATACATGAGCTGCACCGGCTCCCTAGAGCTTTAAAACAAAAAATATTTTCGAAAAACCTTTATCACCATCACCGCTCTGTGGCGCCCCTGGAAAAAGTTGAAGGCGCACCAAGGCGCTGCTGCAGTTTCAGAACCCCTGGCCTAATGTACAGGGTGATTATAAAAAAACTATCCCGACATATGGGCCCCTAACTATCATACCATTCACAGAAACTGAATGAAATTTTGGCATAAGGTATTTTGATGTATGCGCTCAAGAATGATATGGAAAACAACAGTGTCACTCTAACAGTTACAGTTACAGTGAGAAAATTTCGAAAATATCAAATGGCAACACCAAGTTTTTTGTATTGGAATGTGATCTCCATTGTGAAAAACCCTAAATAGCGTTCGAACGGCAACTGTAACATGAAAATCAGCGGCGGTAGATAGGCTAAAAGTGAGGACAACTAATAAGGACAGAGAAGCAGCATAAAATAAAGCATTTTATTGTGTTTCACAAATTTTCCACATGACCTTGTGGAGGACTAATCAGGCTGGGATCTCAGCGGAAGAAACGGTGTGACGAATGAAACGAACATTAATGCTCTGGTGCACGGCAAAGTCCTTTTTACTTTTTCCTTGCCTAGCTCCGGGATTTTCGTGCTACAGGTGCCATTCCAACGCTATTTAGTGTTTTTCAGTATGGAGATCGCATTCCAATACAAAAAACTTGGTGTTGCTATTTGATATTTTCGAAATTTTCTCACTGCAACCGTAACTGTTGGAGTGACACTGTTGTTTTCCATATCATTCTTGAGTGCATACCTCAAAATACCTTATGCCAAAATTTCATTCAGTTTCTGTGAATGGTATGATAGTTAGGGGCCCATATGCCGGGATAGTTTTTTTATAATCACCCCGTAAAAAAGAACCACTTCAAAGAACAAAGAACTGAATGAGCACACATCAATAAACCAATGCATTGCGCCGCCCCTCAAAAAAGGTTGACGATGAACCACAACACACACTTTGAGAACCCATTGAATATTTCCAAAATAAAATATGAATGCACTATATATATTCATCACTTTTTAAAGCAGAATTCCATGCTTTATTTGTTTTTTTAAATTTCTCACGTCAACACACTGGTGGTCTATGAAGGGCAGTGTTATGAGAATCAATTTGACTTTTCTGAGGCACCCCCCCCCCCCCCCACCTGTTTAGAAATGCCTGGCTAAACAGTTTACTGTTGAAAATTTTAACTGAATCTATCTTCATGAAGTGCCTTTTGCACTTGAAGTACCTGGAAAGGACTTGGAATTGCCCATGTATTACGTGGAAAATTCAAAAGTAACTGAAGATACATACGTATACAATTTCAGGAAAAAGAAAAAGTGCTCGCAAAATGTTGAGTCTATTCTTAAAAGATTATCTAGTGTTTTTCAATTAGAACTCCTCCAAGGGCTTACCACGCTTACTAATATGGACTCTGCCATCACACAGTTTGCCAACACTTACCCGAAGGCCCTCTGGTCAAACAACGAGGGAAAAAACCTAAGCTCTCTGCTTGTACGTCTGCAATCCAGTAGTATGTGATAGCCACTGTGCAATCATGTGGGCATCACGATGGACTCATTTTACAATTATCTCAGTTTGAACCCTACTAACAGCAGAGTTGTGGTTGACTCAAGTGTTTTTCCTGTTTTTTCCAATTTCGAGGTATTTCATTTGACAAGTTTCCCTGCAGAGAGCAAGCAGGCTTTCACCGTGGTATTTGCATAACACAGAACTTCAGGCATCTGCCAGTTATACTTCTAATGTAGAAAACAGATGACAAAACTTCTCGAACACAAACCACGCATAACTATGACATCATAGATACATTATGGTCACACAACACAAGAAAGAACTTTCCAGCATAAATTTCTTCGAAATTCTATAACAGAGTGTCTACCAACTACAAAAGCAAAATTTGGTGACTTTTCTGTGATCTTTTATCATTTGCAGGGCTCCCACTCAGAAATGTAGAAAAAGTAGGATGGGATATCCCCTTAGACGGCATAATCTTGGCATAATAAAAATCCCTAGACTTTTTTTTTTAAATTTTTAAAATTAATTTTATTTTTTTCATAGCACACTATTTCA
The DNA here is from genome assembly GCF_987345545.1 of Pholcus phalangioides. Taxonomy (NCBI): domain Eukaryota; kingdom Metazoa; phylum Arthropoda; class Arachnida; order Araneae; family Pholcidae; genus Pholcus; species Pholcus phalangioides. The sequence continues at coordinate 12,437,370 of NW_028301597.1, read as the reverse complement.
GTATCCTGTAAGATTAACTCAAGCCAAAGCAAAATGACAGAAATGTCTTGGTTGCAAAAAGAAATATTTTGGCCAAAAATAGGATCTTTGTAACCACAGATAATTATTTTCTGCTCTCCTCACAATATATATTATATATATTACATTCTTTTTTGGGAGTCTTCCATAGCCCAGTCTCTTCAACAATACACACGGAAAATTATAAAGATATGTAAGTTTTTTAAGAATGACACTCTTTTGATATCACTTGCAAAAGCAAAATGTGTAAATTACAAGGCCCAATATAAATTGTAAGTATTGTTTGTGCCTCTGCATGCCCTAAAAATACAGAAGACAATTCAATCTTATTGGGTATCATAAGAGCAGGGGTCAGCACGGATCATGGCCTCAAAATTAGTGAAAATAGTGACCAAAATGTTTGAAAAAGTGACCAAATAGTGACCGAAATGTTTAAAAGTGACCAAATAGTGACCAAAATATTTTTAGAGAGAGAGACCAAATGGACAATGAATTTTTATTACCAAATTGAATGAATTGAAATTGAATTTAGTTTTAACTTTGCATTTCAATAGAACTCATTGAAATTGCTTTTTTTACATAATAGCGTGAAATAATTAAATCAAACTCAAACGCATTCTGCTAACCAGAAAAGTTTTGAATAACTTATCAAATTTATCAACAACTATGTGTGAGAGAATAACTACATTACATCCTTTTTAAGTAACAGCAGCAATGCCTTCCCCCATGTTGCTTTCCACAACCCATCTTAAAATCAATTTAAGCAGGAAAAACTTCAAAGCGGGAAAAATTTTTCCCTTTCAAAGAAGGGAAAAAAATGAAATAACACAAAATTTGATGAGAGAATTTTTCCCATCTACATTCCAGTGGATTTTTCATTCATATTATGCTATGAATGACAGTATACAAAATGTACTCAAACGTTTTTTAACTAGTACAAATTTGATTTACATACCTAGGTTTGTATAATATGTTCCAACAAATTTTAAGAAATTTACTTAATGATTAAAAACCATAAAATTAAATTTTTAACATTTTAAATTATTAAATTAAAAAATTACTTAAATTACTGAATTATAAATTATGTAAATTATTAAATTGAATAAAATATTTAAATTATTAAATTGAATAAAGTATTCAAATTATTAAATTAACTAAATTATTTTAATTATTATATGTTGAGGGAGGGGCAATCCACCCTCCCCCCAGCGTCAATGGCAGAGCCTACTGATGCATACATAGAAGCAACGTAAGATCTTCGGGTCCCCCCCCCCCCGAAAGGGGGAGGTCCAGGGCATCTCCGGCAAAACCAATATTTATTGATACGTCAAAGATATATATGATGTATATCAATTGTCATCGTGCCACACCCCTAAGACCTTAAAGTATCTCCACCTATGGCTGGACTGAGAAAAGTGGGCGAGTACTATTTTACAGGCGGGGCAACAAAATAATACTGTCCTTGGGTGAGGGAGAAAATAAACCAGTTTTGAAATTGTTTGCTTTTCGAGAGAAAAATTTGTAAAAATATATATTTTCCCTTTTTTTACACACAACATACACCCGTGCGAAAAAAACACACATTTACTCCTTTACCCAGAAACACAGGGGTGGGAAGTGACAAAGTCCATTTCGGAGCAGCTTTGAAGCAGCAAAATTCAGGATTCGGAGCAGCAAATTCAGGATTTGGAACAGCAAAATATAGGATTCGGATCAGTTTTGGAGCAGCAAAATATAGGATTTGGAGCAGATATTTATTGGAGCAGGGAAATTAACGAGAATATTTTCGTTAACCCTCATCCCTTTTCAAAATAAAACTGCACTGTCTTTTGTTATCAAAAATCTTTTCATCAGCTTGTTTTTTGTTTTTGGTGTTTCAGGCTTTTGACACCTTGTTTGAAAGAGAGGCTGTCATAAAATTTTTCACACCAGTCTATTTAAGATGATTTTTGCTTACTGTGGGCACTATTTGCTGTCTTGAACAGCAGCACTTCAAATGAGCAAAAAATTTTCTACAAGTTTTTTATACTCGGAAAGAAATTGTTGCAAAATGGGGGAGAATTTCGGAAGAATCAACACGACGTTTGGCGATTAAATACGCATTATTTGGCGAGATTATCGATCTGACACTCGTTATTCGGCAAAGTTTCTAAATTAACATTCGTAATTCAGCGAAAACACACTTTTTACTTCCGGAATGGAAATTTTTTTCACGAAACATCTGGATTTGACGCAATGACGATCGACTGCAGTAATTTCTGCTGCTTCCAGTGGCGACTTTTTTTAAACGGCAACTGACTCGCATTTGCACTTTAAAGCTGAAAGACCATTGCAAATTATCTTCAGTTGCACAATCGGGGTTTCACGATGGAAAGGCCGACAGTTTAAATAAGGCGTACAGTGGAATATATATATAAAACACGCTCTTAGAAAGAATCGTTTCACGGTAAGCAGGAGCAAAAAATTTTTGGCGTCCTTTAAGAAATTCTGGACATACGAAGCAAAATTAGCTATTTGGCGCAGAAAAATATGAAAACACTATTGGAGCAGGATGGCGCAGTGTTCCTACCCCTGGAAACAATATAATTTTGGCTATTTGATCATTTTTGTCGCACCACGGTCATTTTCTGCACACGAGGGCTAATTAGACCGGGGCCTACAATTTATTGCCGATTCCGAACGGCAGGCTTGTTTTTTATACTCACCGAGAGGTTGGTGCGCTAACCCCTCGATGGGGGACTCTCATGCGGTCATGTCGCCGTTTTTTGTTGTACCCCTGTGTCAGGAAAGTTTTCTGACAAGGACGAACCGGGTATCGAACTCACGACACCTCTAAACATCCTTTGGTACTTTAGACGAGCATCTTATCGACCGGGCTACCGCGCCCCATATAATTTTGGCCTTCCCCCCGTAATTTTTAACAGAAAATGAGACTCAGCGGCCTTCCCCGGTAAATTTCCCATGAACCTTGTAAGCACCAACGTGGCGACTTTTTTTCGCGCCAAGGAATCGCCGTTTTGCGGTAGTCAATTCAAGATGGCTGACAAAGGGCACATAAAAAATTACAAAAAAATATATAATTTATAATATGAATTAACCTAATATGCGGCAATATGCGAAAATCGATAGAAATATATCGGGAAATACGGAAAATTAGGATGAAATGAACAGAAAAATCGAATCAACAACATACGGGGTTTATAAATGCGGTTGATACAGAGTTTATGGATGCTGCTGTCAGGGCTACCTATTTTAGCGCGAAAACAAGTCGCCACGTTAGCGCTGACTCCTCCCGTAACTTTCAACGAACAAAAATAGTGAATTCGCCCCCATCCGGGACACCCGATTTACCATGGCCGTAATACAATTGTTTTTTCTGGAGGGGAAACGTAATTTTACTGCCCCTTGACTGTGAAATTCGATAATTTTGCAAAGGAATTTTTATTGCCTTTTCTTAAATATACCATTCCATCAAAAACGCCGTCCAAGGCATTGCCCCCCCCCCCCCGCTTTTGGATCTGATCACGGTATGTAGCAATCCGGGTCGCAAGTACGAACGAAAATTTACTATCGCTTGGGGCCGGTATCCACTCTTTTTAACAGAAAATGAGTAAACTCGGCACCTTTCCTCGTTCAACACCCGTGGAACCAGACCCCCGCCCTCTCCTATTGCGGTCATAACAGACTCGAGACAAACGTTTTAATAACTTCCGAGGTCTAAAAATAAGATTTTTTTACACATCAAGAATGGCGCGCAAGATGTCGATATTTCTTGGGGGGGCAGAGCGTACCGACTGAGCTGAAGAAAAACAATGATCAGAAGTTCATTTTGAACTCTTTTTCCATAAAAGTTGCAAAAACAAAAAACAAGATCATTTTCGTTCATCAAAAATACGACCGGCAATCAAAAGAGAGAAACAAATCGAATCCCGACATACATCCATGGGGAAAAAACAGACATCTCACCTATAGAGAAAAAACCAGTCTATATATCCGTGTTCCCGTGAGGGTACGCCGCCGCCGATCTGCATACAGCGTCGGAACAACCGGTTCCCGCACGTGCATGGAGAGAAAAAAAAAGGAAAACAATCCAACAATATTAAGTCAACAATCAGTATCGTGAAGATGCTCTAAATTAAGTTACGGCCCGGGCATAAAAAAAAATTAATATTAGGCCCTTTAAATTAGGAAAAAAATGTGAAGTAGGGGCCAAAGGCGCGCTCGGTGTGCCCATCGTTAAATCCGCCTTCAGTTACCGCTCGCATGCACGTTAACTGAGTTTTTATCAGCCTGATGACAAATTTTCATCTGATTTGGAAACCCTTGTGTTAAACTAAATGTTGAATTGCAGGATTCTGTGATCTTTTCATAAATAGTTCTCCTTTCGATCAAATTTGGGGGTACGGTTTCGTGCTGAGATTTAAATCCAGTTAGAAAAATAGTACGAATTTTATTTGTCGATAGATCGCGATTTTCAATCGGATGATTTTTTTTTTATTGTAAGTAAATTCAAAATACATGCGAGCTTCTTTAACCTTGGCCAGCTACAAGAATATTCTCCAAAGCGTATTAATAATACGTATTAAGCGTATTATTAATAATACGCTTAATACGTATTAATAATACGCTTAATACGTATTAATAATACGCTTAATACGTATTAATAATACGCGTCTTTAATACGCGCTTTGGTATTCTCCCGCTGCGCGTAAGTTAGTTTCTGCACGGGCTCTCTAATCGTCATTTCAAATAACATTTAAAAAAATTAACAAAAATAACGATAGAACAAACAACAAATGTAACTTGCTCGATGCTCAGAGAAAGGAATTTGGCCCTTAGGACTAAAACTTTTTAAAACAAATAAAATAAAGGATCAATTTTAAAATAAGATGAAAATGAAAGAACGAGTGAGCACGTGGGGAAATAAGAAAGAATGGTAGTATAGGGGGGAAAAATTATTTGTTGTAAGTACGCCTTTTATGCTAGTTTTTTTTCCGACCGGCTTTTCCATAAAATGACGATTCTTTAACTAAGGAGCTTACTTTTTCCAAGCGCCTTGAAATCAAGTTATGCTGACGTCACACGGTATGCTCCCGGGAAGATAAGATGTCTTCGATCGTAGTTCAATGAAGGGAGGGAGAAAATTAGCGATATTGAACAGGTAAAGTTCCTTCTTGAAGAAAAGAAAAACACTGACAGCAGAAAAGCGCGCGAGACCGAGGTTTTTTTGCAAAAAAAGTGGAAAAAGTGACCTGGGCCTGAAAATACGTAATAAAAGTGACCAGTTTCTAAAAAAGTGACCCGTGCCGAGCCCTGTAAGAGTCACAAAACCTAGAATAGGCCCATATGTATCCAACTGCTTTGTTATGCAAACTGTTGTTTTACCTATACACAAAACGTGAACCATAATTTTGAACAATAAATGTCAGTTACTGTCCAAGACCATGCAATAGTATAACACTAAATTATTTTTTTTCAACCAAGCAGAAGTTTTTAATGACTTCTATACTTGTAGAACCCTCAAACTAAGCAAATGAAAAATTACTATACCACCCAATGGCCCACATACACCCCGTCGGCACACCCGTGCTCGTTGAAAATACGTCCTGCGAAATAAAAACTACCGAACACACTATTGATCGATATTAAGCCGTGTGAACAGCAGAATTGCTCTGCGAGGCATAGCAATAGTGTGGGCAATAGCACACATTCAATGGAGCAAGGTGTGATTGATCGTGCAGTTAACTCAGTTGGTTCAACGATTGGCGCCGACTGTCGTAATCGGCAGTTCTCTATCAGAATCTACACGCATCACCAGATAGGGATGAGCCATCACCTCCTAGAGATAGAAGGCCTCTGCACTCTGCTTGTGATGTCAGTAAGTAGTCCATTTTCCCTAAGAATATTCAGGGGGAAAAATTCCCTGCTCGTACCAGTATCATCGTTGTGAGGAAAAGAAATGATCGGGCTTAGAATTGGCTATTTGTATGCCCCACATTCCATCACGATGCGGTATTTGTGAGCCAATCAGGAAGATTCTATGCCAAAATAAGAAGAAAAGAAATAGGATGCTGTGTTTCAAAATGTGGCAAACTTGCTAGGTAGTCTGAATGACGTTTATGGCAAACAGTGTAGAGGCCTTCTATCTCTAGGAAATGCTGGATGAGCACCAGAAGAAAACGTTGTCTTAATAGAATGTGCACGAATTGTAACGTCTCCTATAAGCTACCTCTCATGATTCTTACATCCATTATAAAGTCTTAGGCAAACTCAAAAAAAAAAAAACCATTGACAAATTCTAGATTAAATCGGTTATTAATTCACAACTCCACATTATTATGTAACGTTCATTAGTTAATTCAATTTTTACAGTTAAATATAATCGCCATATTCACGATATATGTATGACCATGTAAGACCTCACCCAATTATGACAGCAACAATCCACTCAGCTAAGAGAATCCTGACAACTTCTCTGAGGAATCAGACAACAAGAGCATAGTGGTGGTGGGGGGGGGGGGGGGGGAGAACTGGGGGTCTGGTCCTCCCCCCGAAATGTGAGAAAATGACCAAAAAAGAAAAAAGATGGCCAAATCTATTGTTCTATCACTGTGGTCCCCCCCCCCCCGAACGAAATTTCTGGCTACGCTCCTGTCAGACAATAATATCAGCCACGATTCACCAATCTGCACATTGAGGGCATGGCACACAAGATTAGACGTTAGTTGACAGGAACACAACACACCAGAGACAACTAATGTGATCTCATCACATGAAGTTGACCATCACTATTCGTTGCAAGGAGTCGTAATCACATCACGTTTCAGATGTATCACGCTAACATCAGCAACATTATCACCTTGAGAACTTTGCGTAAATATCTATTAACTATACGTAAGAAAACTACCCAGACCAGCCAAGAGTAGCACAAAACACTACACTCTAAAATATTAGTTGAACATGGTTAGAGAATGATCACAACATCATATGATGTTAGTAAAGGTGAGAGCTTCCTGCTCAACACTCAGAACTGCTTGTTGATGAAGATGGATGAACGGAAGAATGAATGCAACGCTGAAACTTCAGCCAGGAGTATTTTAGCTGTGGAGAACTGGTTTTCAGTCGGACTGTAACATGAGGGGCCCGGCAGTTACTAATGGGAAGTCCCACGGATTACCGGCAGGGGTTCAGCGTGGGATCATCATCGAGCTCAAAATATGAAAATATAATTGTGCAATATTAAATTGTGATAAATGTTTTGCAACATAATTATACAAGAAAGATGAACAATGTTTTACCTTCACACCATCGGTGGGCCTAGGACTACCTCACAGTTTATATTTTCATGAGTTTTTACAATCCAAAATAGGCTAATGTTGTGGACCTTGGCCAGGTCTTCAATGTTTACTTCTTCTATGTTGCCAACTTCTATATGTCAAAAGTTGAAATAGTGTTTTACTCCGTATAAAGCATATATGAATAGTAAAAATCATTTGCGTAAGTTTTTACAGGCGATCTGATTGGATCTTGGAATGGGAAGATTTCCCTTAAAGGTCGCCAGTGTGCTGAGAACGGCAGAGATATAGACATATAACGATCAGCGTTTAACAAGTCGTTTTGTCCCAAATATGTGTACGTCACTATGTTCTGGTGAACCAATAGTCTAATCAAGTTAGACGCAGCGACCTAGGGCTGCTGGGCTCTTATTCCTATCAGCCGTAGGACGAGCGAGATAGAGCACTAGCATTCTCTTCGGGACATCGACTCCTCACCGAAACCTGGTCTGGTGTGCTTCACGTGGAGAAGGGAGATCTTGGCTGGGACAACAGAGCAGAGCTGATGCAGACACAGAACCTCTACCACATGGGATACTGAGCAGGTGCCAAGTCAACCTTGATCACTTAAGAATACAAGCTGGGGACGTCTATACAGTTGAAGGAGACGCTGATGTGTAGATGTAATGAACTCTGTCTAACAGATTGACAGTTCGGTGAGATAACAATTTAACGTACAAAAGTTAAAAACACTAAAAAAATGTTACTTTCCTTTTTAACTGGTTTAAGTTTTAAAATATGTAAAAAAAGAATGTTGTAATAAATCTTATTAGTGGAAAGAAAACTGTTTCATTGTTGTCATTCGCAAGGAAGGGTTCATACAAAATTTCCTAAATAAAAATTAAGGAGTATCAAGCAGTTTTTAAGGAATCGTGGTAAATTCATAATTTACAGGGGGCGGGGCACATATGAAAATTTATATTTTTAATTTTCCCTGTTCTCAAAAATATAGACGTAGAAGTGGTAAAGAAATTACAACTTTTGATTTGTTACCCAGCATCATAAGAATTCATAAAATAATCAATCCGCATACATGCTTTCTGTTGTCACCAAAGTGTTCTAAAACCTTCAAGTTTCGATCAAAAAATATCTCATAACAGTATCACATAAATTATAAAAATTCTAAAAGCGATATTCATTCCCCCTCAATTATTCAAAATAAAAAACCACAGCTGACAAAGATTTGTCTTACAAAATTATTTATATTTACAGCAACTCTTTATTCACCTCTCGCTCAAAGTGGATCAACACACACAAATTTTTTAAAATTAAGTTTTTCAATTTTTCTTCTCGTTTTAAGTTATACTCAGAAAGAAATTGTTGCAAAATGAGAGCAAATTTCAGGACATTCAACACAATGTTTGGCGATTTAGCAGTCGTTATTTGGCCACATTGGCGGTTTGACACTCATTATTTGGCGAAATTTACAAATTAACACTCATAATTCAGGGGACTAGCTCTTTTATTCATGAAATTTTTTTTCCCCATGAAACATCAGGATTTGACACAATGATGATCGACCATAGCATGGGCGGAGATACCGGGGTGGGGGGTGCCCCCCCAGCGTCAAAGGTGGAGTCGGATCGGATGATCTAATGTATATGTCATGGTAAAAGCCCAAAGAGTAAGTCGAGTTGGTAAAAGCCCCAAGAGTAAGTTGAGTTGGTAAAAGCCCGAAATACGCTTGAAAACGTATACCTTTCGGGCTTTCACAAAGCACTTTGCTAAAAGCTGACATTTAGAAACTTACATCAAAATTGGTAAAAATTCAAATTTTCTAATTTTCATAAATTTTAAAGCTTGTCATTTATCAATCACAACAATCCTGATGCTAATTAATATCATAATTAACTAATTAGTCATTCAAATTCGTGAAAATTAGTAAAAATGTAATTTATATAATTTTCATAAATTTGAAATCTTGCCATTTATTAATCACAATGATCTTGATGCTAATTAAGATCCTAATTAACTAATTACCATATATACTCTTGAATAAGCCGACCCCCACTTCAGGACCACCAAAACCGCAACAAATTGAAAACCCGTGTATAAGCCGACCCCAAAAAAACTGCATTTCAGAGAAAAAAAAATCTTATATTTTCAAGCAAAAAATGAATAGCTTCTGGAAATTTTTAATAGAAAATGATTCAAACTTTTTAATCCGTTTCTTCTGAGTCTTCAAGCTCATCGTAATCCATCAGATCATCATATTGTGCAGCATCTTCGTTTTTATCTTCATCTGGGCTGACATCACCATTGTCACTTTCAAAGAGGATATGATCTTCAGTTCTGTCCATCACATTGCTGATGCAACACTTTTGGAAGGATCGGATGATAATTTCGCTGGAAACAGAATTCCACGTCTCATTTACCCACTGACACACTAGGCCAATGTCAGGTTTCCTCAAGGCACCACTTTTTGTGGTTTCTTTATCATCGGAACTGATCCATTCGATCCACTTGAAAGGCTTGTTAATGCTCACATCTAAAGGCTGTAAAATCTATGTTAGCCCACCTGGTATCAAAGCCAATGATGTTTTCGACTCCTTTGCCTAGGCTCTGACATTATCGGTTTTGTGGGGTTTGAACATATCCTATATCAATAATGCCAGTTTCTCGAACACTGCTCCGGGCCTTTTGTTCCATATTTCCTGGATTCATTGTAAAATGCCCTTTTCATCCATCCAACCCTTTTCCTGGGCTTTCACGATCATTCTTGGTGGGAACTTCATGTTCGGAGGAATTTTCTTCCTTTTGAAAATCACAACTGGAGGCAATTTCTTTCCATCAGCCATGCACGATAGCACGACTGTAAATCGTGTTTTTTCATGCCCGATTGTTCTAACAAAGATGGTTTTTTTCCCGAGTTCATCAACAGTTCTATTGCTTACAATTTGGTATCCAGTTGGTTTTCTGTGGTTCCCAACTTCGAGGCGCCACAGAAAAAAATTACCACGTGGATTTAACCTGAAAAGTACTAACACAACTGCCATCTATGGCTACAAAAATCACTCTGATTTGCAACGCCATCTATCGCTACTAATCATTAGCGCCATCTATAGTTACAAAAATGACTTGATTGCAGGGGTTGATATTTTCTTGTCAAAAACTGACCCCAGTATAAGCAGACCCCCCCCCCCCCACTTGAGGAACGAATTTTCCCACAAAAAAACTCTGCTTATACACGAGTATATATGGTAGTCAAATTCGTGAAAATGACTAAAAATAAGAATTTTATCATTTTCGTAAATTTAAAAGCTTGTCATTCATTAATCACAATGATCCTGATGCTAATTAAGATCATAATTAACTAATTAGCCATTCAAATCTGTGAAAATTAGTAAAAATGTTAATTTTATAATTTTCATAAATTTGAAAGCTTTTCATTCATTAATCATTACGATCCCGATGCTGATTGAAATCATAATTAACTATTTATTCAAGATCATGAATTTTTCTAATTTTTCGCATGCCATCGAGTGCACATGTTCCTGATAACTTATAATTTGCAGTAAACTAATTACAACTCATTTCGGGCTTTTTTCACGTCCGCAACAACCAAAACCAATCGGCAAGTTTTGGAAAAATGTTATTTTACAGTTGTGGTATCAATCGTAATAACTGTAATTTACAAATTTTGAAAATGATTGATTACGATTGTCTTGGCAAATTCATTGAATTTAATTTATAGTGTAACAAATCTATTTTTCCAGTATGGACATTTTTACCAACTCTGTGGCCTTATACCACATAATATGCTTTGTTTGTTTATAGGTTGTTAAAAGAAGGTGAGAAGAGAACGTGAGTTGGAATGTGGCTTCCGTCCGGGAAGGTTGTCTGTTTTGAGTGTGCTTCGAAATAAAGTCTTTTCCGTGAAGTTCCGTAGTTTCGTGTATAAATTGGACACCCCTCCAATATCAAGTGTCTAGGGATATTCCGCCACCTCCCGGAAAAGGTGACGCCCCTCCGACATGATGTCCCCTTATAATAGTAATTTTGCGAGCTGTTTACATATATTACTTTTAAATGAATTTCCAATCAAAGTTGGTTCAAAGGATTATTCTGTAAATAATTGTCATTCCTTAAACAGCGTGGATTCCAAGTGCTGTGGGTAGGAGTTGTTCCATTTTATTTTCCGCAATTTTTGGAACTGATAGAAAAAATACTGTGGGATAAAAAAAGTCAGCCAGATTTGATATCAAATATCAAAATATCCCCCCCCCCCCCACTTGTCTGAACTATCCTGTGTATGAATACCTTTCTATTCTTTTTTTCAAAAAAGGAAACAGACAGTATTATATACTCTACGGGAAGTTTTGAAGCTCTTCTAAAGTGTGCTTTCTTCTAGATATTTTGAAAGGCCTCATATGGAGTTATTATACCCTTTGTGCAGCGGCTCAAGCTTATCCGCCGCCCGGGAGCATCGTGAGACAATTTAGTTTTATCCGAGGATGATGTTACTTTCCTCTATCCACATACTAGCTGGCTGATAAGATGTATGTATTTAGGGGAAAAAGAAAATTTATCTACCCTTGCAAGGAATCGAACCAGTCTTTTCACTTTCAGGGTGAACGCTCTGGACCACTAGCCTACAAAGGCAACGACTATCTCAATCTTTCCTTGGAGCTCATGTGCACTGAAATCAATGATTGAAATTACTGTATTTCCAACTAATAAATTATGATAATAACGACTATAAATAAGAAAATTCATCTCATATATTTGTCATTTTATCATAACTTTTTATCATTCAGTAAAAGAGTTTGCAAAGATGTCAGTTTTTATTTGGCAAACTACTCAAAGATATAACAAAATTTTTTGATTTCATCTGCTTCCATAATGATAGCTTGTCTACGGATTTGAAATAATACCAAACCCACAAGCACAATACTTTTTCCGTTCTTAACTTCACATTCGCGCGAATCTAATTTTTCCATAACGAACAATATAAAAAATGAAAACTTATCACAGGTGGAATTCCCACAATGAACACACTCGAATACCCTCTCTCCTTCATCGAAGGTTGTTTTTTCAAGCATTTCCATAAATTCTGTAAATATGTAAGATTTTCCGTTGGCGGGCCACAGCAAAAAGCTTTGAAGGCCACGTGTGGCTAATGGGCCATGTGTTGAAAGCTCCTTGGCTAAAGCCTCCGAAGAAAACGTGAAAGAAAAAAATGAACGAGTGAACAGCATAAGTGAGCTGAGCCGTTGTGGTGGTCAAGTGGTCATAGTGACGGACTTGCATTATACCGATCAAAACCAGCTACAGCAGCATGCTACAAGACTGCTGGAAGTAATAAACATTAACTGTAAGACTATCTTAGATTGTAAAAACAACCCACTCACACCCTAAGGGTATCAAATGGTGGAAGGAGGAGCTCAAATGACAAAAAAAGGCAAGTACAGGCCATCAAGAGAAAACTAAACCCTATGAAGAGGACTGGATAGGATATCCGTGACACTACGGCCTCCTTTCGAAGGGCTCGAGCACTTTTCAAACGAGCAATAATGCAAACCAAATACAGTACCTGGAATAGGCTCTGCACGCAAGCTACTCGTGGGCGAAGATATGGGGGGGCGTGGAGGGGGGGGGCAAAGCATCAAAGTTGAAGTTGACAGATCTAATGCATATTATATGTATAGATGAATCGAGATCATCATCTTGCCCCCCCCCCAGACTTCCAAGTCTATCTCTGCCTATGAAGCTACTACAGCATATGTATGCCCTATAAGGCAGTATTTCGGCCCAGGTGAACGCAGATGCAACTTCCAGTGCAGTCCAGCTCCACACCAAAAGATATAGCAGAGCAACATCTAGCAAGCCTATTCCCAGAGATGTGTACATCAATACCGATCCAAAGCAACCATCTGGACAGCCCTCTTGCATAGCCACTATTTGAGGTACATGAGGTCTTACGAATAATACCAGGTGATTCAGAAAAGATGGGAAAAGCTTTAAGAGGTTCACAAAGAGTTATAGGCTGCAAAAAATAAATAAATAAATAAAAAAACATTTAATCTCAGTTTCTTATGGAACACACTTTAAAGATTTCAGTCACAATTCAGCAGCCTATGATTTAAGTACTTCGTCCCATTACTTTCAATTTGGGAGAGGTGCTCGAAAAACTACTTATACAAAGATTCTCCTACTATGTTGAGCTCGACGGCCTCCTTAATCCTCTTCAATTTGGTCTTCGTATGGGTCACTCAACGGATGATGCCCTTCATCATCTAATGTAACAGATTGAGAATAGGAGGGAGGAACTCATAGCCGTTATCTCCCTCGACATCAAGAGAGCTTTCAATTGTGTGCGCCATGAGGCAATAGTTGATAACCTTTAAAGGATGTCTATTCCTCTTCAGCTCAGAAAAATTTTGTAGGATCTTTTCTCGGTATACGCATCATAACTCTTAACACAAGTACAGCACCAACACCCAAGACGTAGGTTTGAGGTTGTCCCCAGGGCTCATGTAATGGACCCGCTTTTTGGAATACTGCATTCGAGTCATTACTTCGACTTCAGTGGGCCCCGGGAGTCACAGCATACGCCTTTGCCGAAAACTACCTTCTTTTGGTGTCTGCTAAGGAACCCACTGAAATTACAGCCTCTGCCAACGCTGCGTTGACACAGATCTCCAAATGGTTACAACAAAATGATCTGCAAGTGGAACAATCCAAATCATCATTTCTCTTGCAAAACAAGAGGAAAAAGATTCTCACTATCAAAATTAACCGGGAACGAATTAAGTTTTCCGGAAAAGGTCTCAAAATTTTAGGAATATTGTTTGCCAACAAGCTAATTTCTTTAGCACGCACACATTACTTACTTAAAAAAACGACCAATACACTACTTCATCACACAACAAATCCAGTCACATATCGCCATACAGCAATTTCCAACCAGAGGAGTTGGGGGGGGGGGAAGAAATGAAGGCTCCATCGGTGGTCGCCCCAGGTTCATAAGGTAAAGAACTTGCTTCTAACGTTCTATGCCCGGATTCGAACCCATGAACTTTGATGGTAACCTTCATAGTGAAAGACGATAGTCTTACCACGGCGCCACTCGGGCTCGACCAATACACTGGATCATTTCAGACGATTATTGGGTGCAGAGTAGGGATGCCATCGTAATCTGAAGAACATCCTCTACATTCTACAGAACTGTACTGTATCGAAAGATTACCTTTGGGGGCTCCCATCTGGTTTTCTTCTCCCCTCTGCTCGGCTCCTGGCAAATGTCAAAGATGGACCGATTCAAAGCCAAATTAATTTCAAGCTCTAATTTATATCACGCGAGCATATCGAACTATGGCCACCACGGTTTTACAGATTGCTACTGTCAAACCCCACCCCTCACCCCACTGAGCCTGGCTATAAAATCTTTAAAAATTTATATAAATTTGCAATTTTACTAATTTTTATGAAGTTGAATGACTAATTAGTTAATTATGATTTCAATCAGCATTGGGATCGTAAAGGTTAATAAATGACAAGCTTTAAAATTTATAAAAATTAGAGAGATGTATACGTTTTCAAGCGTATTTCGGGCTTTTGAATTATTAATACGTATTCTGCCAACTCGACTTGGTAAAACCAGGTTTTACCACTCTTTGGGCTTTTACCGTAACATGTATATGTATATATGAATTGACATCATCACCATGCCCCCAGCAATAATGAACGTACCCCCCAGACTTCCAAGTCTATCTTCGCCAATGAACCATAGTAATTTCTGCTGCTTGCAGTGGCAACTTTTTTCCTTTTTTAGAAAACAGAAACCGCGGTCGATTGTTGAGAAACACCGTAAACCATCTTCAGCTGTACGATCAAGGATATGATCGGAGTTTCACGATGGAAAGCCGATGAGGGGGCGATAATTTGAATAAGGAACTGCGGTTACCACAATCCGATTTTCAGGGACAAAATCAAGAGCGGGAACTTGCCATCTAAATTCAATCTCCATCTTCCAAATTTTGTCGAGGACTGAAAAAGCTCTTTAAATTTTGCGTAACTTTTTTTTTTTAATAAGATAAAACACAGCTTAAAAAAATTAAAAAATTTTAATAAATTTTTTTTTTAAATACCTCCCCTGAAAATTTTGGAGAGGAGTGAAATTACTCTTTAAAATTATTTTCTCTGATAAGTGCGACTATGGAAGATGGAAAGAAGGGGTGGTGCTGAAGTACGAAAGAATAAAATATAGCTTGCAACAACCCAGCATAACTACCCAGGATTCTGATCTGGCGAAATTGGTGCAATCGATACACAGTAAGAGAGAGACAAATGATTTCAAGAGAATTTCCAAATTTTAACATAAGTAAATTTATTAATACTTTTAACAATTAACTAGGTTACAATTAACAGAAAAAAATTATTTCTCTAATTCATAACAATCCCTATGCAAGTCTGTTGACTCATCAATATAGGCCGGCGACTGAAGTTTGACAATCTTGAATTACTCGACCAATGACGTCATTGACCTTGATGGGAGCAAGCGAAGGTCACGAGCCGAGACCCCACGTGGCGGCGAGAACTGCAGGCTCAGCAGCTAGAGCCGAGGTGGCGACCACTCGGTTGGAAGAGACGATCGACGCCAAGCCAAACGACGGAACCAGGACGACAGCAATGACAACGGATGACTAGAGAGGAGGCATGATAAGGTCCGGAACCAGCCGGCGATGTGCTGAGCACCAGTGAGAGAAGTTATTTCATACTATGAACGATTCACCAAAAGGCGACCACCTTCATCTTAAGTGATGTATACTGAGTTGAAAGCGAGATTGAATGTGAAGTGACTCCGGGTAAAATTCTATTAAAAATTATACAATTACAACTATATAAACATGTTTCAAAAATAAGTGGTAGAAGCAGGTTTGGCAAGTTCCCCAAAGGTTCCCGACTATTGTTACAAGCTCTCTCTGGGAACGAATCGTTTTGTGGCACCTGAAAACAAAACTTTTTTTTTTTGTGCTCTTTTCTGAAAATCTGGGAATTTAATGTGCTGAGCGCGTTGTTGTACATACTATAGAGGAGAAAAACATAAGTATTTCTCTTTCTCCTATAAGGTCGGGATTACACTATAAAAGTTTTTTAAAAGAGCTTTTATAAAATTTTAAAAATTCAACTAATAAAACTATTGGTTGCATTTGCACAAATGTAATCTATATGAGCTTTATTGTTGGATTTTTCAAGTTTTATAAAAGGGATTTTATCAAACTTTTATAGTGTAATCCCGGCCTAAAGTACATGCAAGGCAGGTATAAAAGTATTTCGAGGAGTTTCCAAGTACACAAAAAAAAATGAAAACATGCTATTTGACGCAGAAAATTACGAAAATACACTATAGGAGCAAGATGTTAATTTTGACGCAGAGTTCCCACCACTGGTAGTAGCATAATTTTCTGGCAGGAACGACAGTTAGAAGTTAGCTAACTTCTTTATTTCAATTTCATTGTCAATTTTTTGACAGCACACAACAATCTTCTTTTCCCGTTTTTCTCAGCATATCAGAAGCGGGTGTGGCCACTGTAGTCCTACCAATCAGGTGCCATTACTTCTTAGCTGCGCTGGTCATCGACAGAGCTGTTCCAGCACCTCCTAGAGATAGGCCTCTGCACTGTTTGCCATAAACGTCATTCAGACTACCTAGCAAGTTCGCCGCATTTTGAAACACAGCATCCTATTTCTTCTTATTTTGGCGTAGAATCTTCCTGATTGGCTCACAAATACAGCATAGTGATTGGATGTGGGGCATAGAAATCACCAATTCTGAGCCCGATCATTTCTTTTCCTCACAACGATGATACTTCCCACCCGCTACAGGGTGGCCTTGAAATTCCTATAAAGAAATCCCCCCCCCCCCCCCCATCGACACGCCTTGCTTTCTTTTTCTTCAGGGACTTCCTTTGAGCATCAAGTACTACCCATCATCAACCATTTATCAACCTTAGCAGAAAATATTTCAGGGTGGGGGAAAAGTAGACCTTTTTTAGAAACAGCTGGAAGGATTTTAAGGAGTTAACAGCCCTTAAAAAGGAAACGAGAATTAAGGAGTTTTTAAACACTGTACGAACCCTGCAAGGGCTAATTCTATGTTGGAGAAAGATAAAAATAGAATCCGAGATGTAACAACAGCTAAACAGTTCATTACAGGACCAATCGGCATACTGCTGGCGTTAGGCGCATGGAGACCGTCTTGCAGGTATTGCTACCTTGTTGTGGTGAGCAGGCTAGCATGTGTTAATGATCTACTGAGCTATGCTGGTAGAATTCGTTACCGGTAAGGCCACCCATATCAGACAGGTCAGTAGTGAAACACCTGACTAAGAGCAACATCAAAAACCTAATCCAAGGTGTGAGGAACCATGCTGATGGGTGAATGGCACCTGGGGAAGATGGTGTTGCAAATGGTCCCCTCGAGGAACCAGGCAAAACCTCGTTGTAACTGAGCCTTGCACCTGCACAGGGAGGCTATGCAGGTGTGGACTAAAAGATTCCTCCCAGTTCTCCGGTTTCTGTATAGAAACTAATAAAAATAAACCAAAAAAAGGATTGGGCACTTCTTTGAATGAAACCTGATTGGCTCATTTGGGTCACAAAAAGGAGGGCACCAGCAATCCTGCTGTTGTGGGAAGTGGAGTTGTGGGCACAAGCCAGAACAGCACGCTGAACCAATGGTTGGGATGCAGGTTGTCCTCACCAAAACGCAGAGACACAATCAACACCGTCTTCTGAAAAAGAAACCTGAGAGGCAGCTAATAGCTGCTGTGAAGACTGGTGGTGGAGCGAAACGACCTAAAACAGATGCCTTACCTACTGCAAAAGCAGTGACCACTTTAAAGAAGCCAAAGACGGAATCTTGTCCTTTGACATTTGCTCAAGCGGTGAAAAGCACCAAAATGGCAGTTGTGAGGGAAGCATTTCCCTCGCAAAAGCTAAATAATGAGAATGTTGATCTCATTCAGCAAGAGATCCTTAGGAAGGGTAGCCTGATCCCTATGGGAGGTCATCTACCTAAGATTCAGGGTTCAACCTTAACTGGTGGAGCACTGATGATCTACTGCGACAATGCTGAAACAGTAGAATAGGTGAAAACCACCCTCCATGGTAATAGGCAAGTTTTGAGTGGTGAGGCACTCAAGGTCTTGAGTGACAAAGAATTGCCGAAGCCTGTCAAGGTCACCTTCAAAACAAAGGATACGTACACCACAGAGGCTAAAATCTGAGGAGTGGAGGGTGCTACAGAAATCTGTGGAGCCACACTTCATAAGACAGATCTTTGAGGTTGGACGGGAGGCTGCAGAAGTAATCAAACAGGCCAACTTTGGTGCATATACTGGTATAAATCGGGATCTTCAAGATTCTCAATGATCCCAAAGTGAAGAAGGGTACATAAAGCGCATCTGTGACCTCCTCATAAGCAAATAATTTGAGCACTTCCAATGAAGAAGCTAAAGCAAAGGAGGGCATGTCAGAGCAATCTGCACCCTCCTCTCAATCAAGTAATTCTACTACTCCGCAAGTAAATGAATTACCTAAAATTCATGAGTTACAGATTACATCTGGTTCAAAAAGTACAGTGCAGCCTGACTCACCTGTGTCTGAAGGTGAGATTAATAAGGATCGGGAGGACTTGAGTGAAAAGGGTGTACCTGACCTACCCTCTTATGATGATACCAATGGGGGCGATTTGTCTTCATAGTTTTATTACTATCAATCTAACCTTTTATGGATTGTAAAATCAAAGCTGTTCAAGTCAATCTTGATCATAGTCATTCTGCTTCTGCCATACTAGGTATGAAGATGACTAGAGGCGAGATTGACATTGCCTTGATACAGGAACCTTGGATTGTAAATGGTAAAATTTTAGGTCTGAAGGTCAAGGGATATAATATCTTTTATGATGTTCTCAGTGGAGTTGATGTAAAATACATCACAAGAAAAAAAAATTTTTGTTTCTTCCCATTAAAAAAAACTTGAACTTATATAAATGTGTGACACACGAAACAGAAGTTAACTCAGATAAAAGATACCGTTGCAATACTGTATAATCCCAACAAACTTGATAGCCAGTATTTTTTCCCCTTCTCAAATTGATAATCTGTAGATATACTCACAAACACAGCCGACTATTCGTTTGTCCAAAAACGAAGGTACCATAGTAGGGTTATCTTTAGTTCCTGGACCTCTATTTATTGGCTTCATGGCAAAGGGATCCTGCAAGGGAATATTTTCCAAATTTCACAGAAGTAAAATATTCCAAAAGAAAAAATATGCACCATATTATTATTTGACACATCAGTTATTAATTGATCCACACAGACTAATTATAGAAATTTTTTGTTGCAAACATTGAAATAATGTGTGTGCACTCAAATAATATGTATATTGGGCTAATGAGCTCCTTAATTTATACATATAATAAAAAGATATACGGGTCACATTCCATGTCAAATCACCCAGCCATGACACCCATAGTCTCAGATTTCAATGATTTATTATTTATTTATTGCATTTACCATCCTTATTAATCGTGTGAAATATTATTTGTATATCTCTGAAACTTTTTGAGAAAAAAGATGTTGAAATTTATCAAAAGCTGATGCAGATGACTTTTCCGAGGCTCAATTTTTAAGCGGCATTGTTTGAGAAAATAAATCATAACTTTTTCAATTTTCAATATATTCAAGTGAAATTTTCACTAAAGTGTTCACAAAAGCACACAGAATACGAATAAAAATAATTCATACACTTACATTTGAAATTTACATGCAAAAAAATTATGTCAACTTTGTTTTTGTGGAATTTTTCGTTAGAAAAAATACAATTTTTCAAACGTATTTTTAGACCAGAGGCACAGCAGTTACCAAAAGAATTTTAAATTTCTCCTAAATATATGAAGTAAAATACTGAAGAAAAAAAATAATGGTTTTTTGACCGTTAATGTGTTTATTCTGGCCCCGCAACACAAAATTCATCGAAATAAGACTGGATCGTTCCGATTTCAAATCATTCAACTAGATACTGAAATGCAACCCATCATCCCGGATTCCAATTATTATTTTTTATTTATTGCTTCTACCATGCTTGTTGACCATGCAAAGTTTCATGTACATATCTCAAAAAGAAAAAAAATGTTTTCTAACCTCACGAATGACGTCTCTTAGGCTAACCCCATTCAAGCAATATTATTTGTGAAAATATATCATAACTTTGCAGATTTTCAATATATTCAAATGAAATTTCCACTAAAATGCTCACAAAAAATGTAGATTATGACTAGGAAAGAAAATTTAAACCTTTGCATTAAAAAATTAGATTGCAAAAAAATCGTTGAAATTTAATTTTTGATTCTTTTTATAATAAAAACACAATGGCTCACCTTTGCTTTTTCATTTACAAAAGCTCTCCTGCTTTTCGCACAGCATATTCAGTGACATTGAACTCTTCAGATTTTTTTCCTTGTTCCCCTTTCTTAAAGAGGTCCCAGAGTTGAAATTTGCAGTTTTTCTCTTGTTGTGATGGTTAAATTGGGTCTTATTTCTAATTAACTTTATCAAAATAATCATATTTGCTTTATGTTTAATATCTTCATTAAGTGTGCTTTGAGATTCATTTTCTGGTAATTCTTCAAAAACTTTACAAAGTGTTGCAAGCAGATTTAACTTTTCTTTTGGCATTGTTTGACTGGCACTGTGGAGCTACCCTATGAAGTTTAATTGGTGACTCTTCTATGTTCTGTAGAGATGAATTTATTTCTTCAAGTGCTTCTTGTTTAATAATTGACATTTTACCAAGTTACTTCTCTACATTACTATCACTGTTCATCTCTTCACAGTATTCAGTTTCTTCACCTAATTTATTGTTGTTTATATTCACTGTCCCTACAGGCATGGCATATTTTTTGCCCTGGAATTGATTTTGTACCACCATTTATTTCATTTATACATGAAAAATACAAGTTTACTATCCTTAAACTTTTTGTTATTTTTTTCTTATGACATTTTAAAGGATTAAAGCATGCTTTCGGATATATTTCATACTTTGAGAAAAAAGCTCTATGATGCTTAAACACACAGTAGATAAATGTTCAGAACTTGCTCCACTCCTCAATATTGATGTCCGATGGGTCCAATGATGTAATGGGTAACAGATTTTACACTTTTGCATAACATTTTTTATGACAGTCAGATCCAGTTTTTTTTCCAACACTATAAATTTTGGTGTCTTTTCTGACATTTTACTTTGAATTCGAAAATGATGATATAAAATATTTAGCTCAAATGGAAATTGTGTTATCATAAGAAAAATTTGCTAACCCTGGAATTGGCTACTTTATGGAGCACATTTTCTGTCTTCAGCAAGATCATAATTGAGACTTGCATCATTTGATGGGGGGGGGGGGGCAGTTTAGTTCTAACACTTTTGTTTTAGTTTTCACAATGAAGCAGCAGCAGTTACTTTATCATCACCTGCTGGGATGATAAAGTCTTATAATTAAATAAGACACCAGCTGCCCTCTGAAGGACAAAAACCAGTGTGCCATAGTTTATATCTTCACAGAAGCTATTATTATTTTTTGCAATCATCATCACAACAAGAAACATCACATCTTATACATCACCACCAGGCATTATATACATTATGTTTTCAATTCTACTCTCTTCCATCTGCCTCAGCTACAACAATTAGGTTGTAGCTGATAATTATTCATTCTTTGTGATTTAATGCCTCATATTCTGGCTTTTTATCAGCAATTTTAAATTATTTCTTGGGAAAAATATATATAGACTTGTGTTAAATATTATAATGTAGATTTTTTTTCACACAAGTATAACCATTTCATATTTATCATTTACATTAAATATATGTTTATTAAAATATATGCTGTAAAAATCAAAGTAATTAAAAAAATTTAACACTGTTGCGGTAAAATAACTTTATAATTAAGCATGTTGAAAAACTTCAAAAATACATCTATATATATATATATGATTAATATTATCTGGGTTTATCAAATACAAAATAATTCTTTATGCAAAATTATATCAGATTGCAAAAGTTCGTCTTTGTTGCATCATAAGAAATATTTATACATCAATTAAAAGTGAAATTAATTATTTGGAATTTGAACACTTCTAAGAATCTGAACATGAAGGTTTAATTTGAAAAATTATTTTATTCACCCAAAACCTTTTTTTTCACCAACTCCCATTTGACACATCACATTAAAATTTCTAATTATTTCATGAATTCATTTAATCCTAGAATTTTAAAATTTATTAATTGTTTTTAATTATTGCATCAACTACTCGTGAAACTTAATTTAGTGAATACTGTAATAAATGTATAAGCGTACATGAAAAATGAAATATAAATTTCTTTTTACTAAGCATGAATCATATTAAGTCAAAATGTACAAATATAATTAATGTAGGCATATAAGTACATTGTGTTTTGTTACTCAAATGTATTAACTGTCAAAGTAATGTTTACTTTTCTACAGTCTTAATATATTAATAGGATTAAATTTAAAAACAAATTGAAAATTCATGCTGTGCATCCAAAAAAAAGTGTTTAAAAAATTGTGTTAAAAATAAAAAAAATAATAAAAAAATTAAATTTAAATGACTTTTTTCCTCTAAGGTTTACATTTTGTCTATTCATAATCTGCATTTTTTTGTGAGCATTTTAGTGAAAATTTCTTTTGAATGTATTGAAAATCTGCAAAGTTACAGTATATTTTCAAAAATAATATTGCTTGAATGGGGTTAGCCTAAGAGACGTCATTCGTGAGGTTAGAAAACATTTTTTTTCTTTTTGAGATATGTACATGAAACTTTGCATGGTCAACAAGCATGGTAGAAGCAATAAATAAAAAATAATAATTGGAATCCGGGATGATGGGTTGCATTTCAGTATCTAGTTGAATGATTTGAAATCTGAACGATCCAGTCTTATTTCGATGAATTTTGCGTTGCGAGCCAGAATAAACATATTAACGGTCAAAAAACCATTATTTTTTTTCTCCAGTATCTTACTTCATATATTTAGGAGAAATTTAAAATTCTTTTGGTAACTGCTGTGCCTCTGGTCTAAAAATACGTTTGAAAAATTGTATTTTTTCTAACGAAAAATTCCACAAAAACAAAGTTTACATAATTTTTTTGCATGTAAATTTCAAATGTACGTGTATGAATTATTTTTATTCGTATTCTGTGTGCTTTTGTGAACACTTTAGTGAAAATTTCACTTGAATATATTGAAAATTGAAAAAGTTATGATTTATTTTCTCAAACAATGCAGCTTAAAAATTGAGCCTCGGAAAAGTCATCTGTATCAGTTTTTGATAAATTTTAACTTTTTTTTCTCAAAAAGTTTTAGAGATATGCAAATAATATTTCACACGGTTAATAAGGATGGTAAATGCAACAAATAAAAAAAAAAATCATTGAAATCTGAGACTATGGGTGTCATTTTGGCATTTTGCCGGATGATATGAAATGGAATGACCCATACTGTAAATGCTACTCCATAATACTTAGTTAAATATGTCGTACAAAAAATTTATTTAAGTCTTTAAACTTGATGAAGACCTCATTATAACATAATAGACACAAGAATAACAATGTAAGTAAACACAAAATGTGATGAAAACAAGTCAGGCGCCTTTTGAAACTGTATGAAGTTCCTTCTTTACCATCTTCCCCCCCCCCCCCCCACTATAAAGGAATTCCTACTGCAGAACATTTTCAGCCAGCTGAGGGCTCATTGTAATACAATGCAACACATTGTTTCGGGGCTTCTTCTGTAGCTGGTAAAATGAAAAAAAAAAGCAAAAACCCCTTGTAGGGTGTCTAGTTGTTCAGAATACAGAGTTGAAATGGCCAGCCACGTGAGAAGAAAGAAAAAGAATGGTGGAGGCTATCACAGAAGAGAACGTGATGATAGAGAAAAAAATTCATTGTAGAAATCGTTGCCAGAACTAGGTTTACACATTCCATGGGATACCTGAACGAAGCTCCTGGAAGAAAAAAGTACAAAGAGGAAAACCTCCTTAACTTTTTTCTCCTCTCCCACACTATCTATCATGATAGTGCAACCTTGAAAAGTAATTTTACTACTTTGAAATGGAAATGACGTAACGTTACTGTAAAGTATTGTATTGACATAACGTGTGGGTTATTGAATAATAAGGTGACAAAATATCTAGTTTAGAATGAGGGGCTGTATACCAAATTTTCCAGTTTCATTGTTTTTCCTGCGAGTTACACACAGGAAATAATAGTACTTTTGCAGCTATCTAATAGCATTCAAAGATAATGTCTATACAGTGTAAATTGGCTTCATTTCTACATGATTACCAATGCTTTTTTTTTTGGAAATCTGTTAAGGATTTGAACATTCATTCAAATTGTAAAAACTTTCCGAGATCACTGGAAGAAAAAAAACAATCTGTGAAAACTTTACATTGAATATCTAGTTTTGTCAACTAGCCGCTATGCGGTCATGAGTTTTTGGAGTCTTAACCCTCACACATCAAGTAGAGGAAAAACCAGTCTAGATAAAACCATGCTCCTGTGAGAGCATGGCGCTGCCGATTTACATATTGCGTCAGACCAACCAGTTCCCTTGCATGCATAGAGAAAAAAAGGAAAAACATTCCAACAGAGAAAACATACAAGGTACGCATGTCATGTGATTGTTAGAATAGAAGAGAGAGATTCTATGGACTCCGACAGTTGTAACATGGCCTTGTTGGTGCTCGCCTGACCTTTATCCCTTATGTAATAGTAGTGCATATGTTATGTTTCATTATTGAGTTTGTGTTATGTCTATCTTATGCTTGATGTTTATAATAAGTATTTTCTGTCGACGAAACAAACTTTTGTTACTTAGGACGTTTTCGGTACCGACGTATAACGGACTGTTTTAGGAAGAAAAGAAACTAGTTTCCAAACTTGTGTGCTGCTTGAAACGCCAATATTGATGGGGGGGGGGGGGGGACGCATGTGCATTACTCCTCATTTGCATGCTTAGTGATTTGAGAGCCATATCAGGGTTAATACAAAATTTCAAAATGAAAAGTAAGGAGTTTTTAAGGACTTTTTAAGGAGTTTCAAGCAGTGTTTAAGGAGTCATGGCAAACTTCATAACTTACAAGTTTTACAGCAAAAAAATGGGCGGGGCACATATGCAAATTCATTTTTAATTTGCAAACAAACTTTCCCCTCTTCTCAAAAATATAGATGTAGAAGTGGTTCAAAAATTACAAGTTTTGATTTGTTACCCAGCATCATAAGAATTCATAAAATAATCAATCCACATACATGCTTTCTGTCGTCACCAAAGTGTTCTAAAACCTTTAAGTATTAGTCAAAAATATAATTCATAACAGCATCACATAAATTCTAAAAATTCTAAAAGTGATATTCATTCCCCCTCCAATTATTCAAAATAAAAACCACAGCCGACAAAGATTTTTCTTACAAAATTATTTATATTTGCAGCAACTCCAGGCACACACACACACTTCCAGCACAACTTCCTAGATAGTAAATTGCCCATAGATGGTAATATCTGGGAATGTGCCGCGGGCCGCTCAATTGAAGTAAGAATTTGCCCTGAGCCACTTCAGGCAGGCCACATTTAGGCCATGTTTTGAGCAAATGTATGCTTTAAAATAAGGGGCTGTTCAAGTATTACGTCAGCAAATTTTCAGCAATTTTTGACACCCCTCTTGTCAGAAAAATTCTCACCCTCCCCCTGTCAGCGCTCTGTCCCCTTCCTCCTAACGCTTATTGGTGGAATCTGAATCTGAATTGGGGGCTTCCTCCCAGATGATCAAAAATTTATTTTTTTAATCCACAAAATATTTTTTAAAAGAATTGTAAAAAATATTTTTTCCAATTTCGAAACAAAATATATTTATATGTTATTATAATCAATTTTTGTTAATTTCAATGCTATTTGAAGGCCAAGAACCCAAAATTGCTCAAGAAATTCATTGCGACCCTACCTCTCTAAGCCCTTGGTAACCCTTGACCCGCGGTAAACATTCGGCCTGTGCGGACCAAATGTGGCCCTGGCGTTATGATGTGGCCTGTCCCTAAATCTATTTTTGTAACAATGAACCAAGTGACACATTTACAGATCACTTAAGTGACTCGTGGCACAATTCCAGACCATTTAAGCGATCTGTGGCACATTAAGCGATCCCTTGAGTGACATGTGACAAAGTTTTAGAGCATTGGTCCTGCCACCAGTCCTGCCACCTGCTACATCACTCAAGTTATCTGCGGCACATTCCCAGATTACTTAAGTGATCTGTGGCATAATCATGGATCACTTATATGACACGCGGCACAGCTCCAGAGCATTTGGATCCGCTAAGTATTTGAAGATCACTAGAGTGGCTCTGTAGGGGACTCAATAGGGAGATTGTTAGTTCAGGTGCCCACAAACTAGTGAAAAGTTTTACTCGTTTTTTGCGCACCGAGTAAGACGCGATTAAGAATATTTCATATTTTTTATAAAGGGTGGTTGATGATGTAAGAATCATCCACCCCCTCCCCTCCACGTCATCAAGTCAGCAAATCGAAAATCCCCCATCCATGCTGACGTAATACTTGAATGACCCCCAACATAAAGATACCCGAAAGTTATTTTTTGAAGGTTAAAAAAAGTGGGTTCAGCTATAGCGGCTGATCAGCTCCCCCTCCCCCTCCTGTAAAACCAGACGTGGCTCGTGCTGTCACTTTTAAAAGCCGGGTTTTACAAGCAGGTTTTCTATGCCACGCACAACGTGAATCACCCAGCGCGACATGCCGTCTATTCATCAATATGAAAAGCAGTACGACTGTTTTCCTACAGAGCGCAATACGGCTCACGACAGCGCTTTATGTCGGGCGTGATTGGCAGACTGCTTCTGGAGGAGTTAAGCGTCGTGTGCCGCGCGTTTCAGCGATCTTCCCTTCATTTTCGTGTTGTCTCTCTTTCCTTTAAACCGGAGCATGCAGCCGATAGAGTATATGATGGCAGGGTCATATACTATATAGCCGTCCTGAGCCGATGTGCCACGCTTGGAAAACGCAAATGCGTTTTCCAAACTCATTTCTGCCGACACGAAATGATCCAGTTAGGTTCACGCGGCACAAAAAGCCTACTCCTAGGAAAACCTGGCTTCAGGGATGATCGCTCATTACGGGATCCCAGGAGAGAGAAACCCATTGTCTCTCATAGAATCTCTTGTGTGTGGATAGAGCCTGTTCCTCTTTTTTTTTACTTTTTATTTACGGCAACCAATCTGCGAAACAGATTCGCTTTCCCCACTGGACTTCAGTTTTTAGCACTTTAAGGCGCGGCGGCGAAAAGATACGCTTGTCGTCGTCCCTTACTCCAGTGGAACTGAAATTTTTTTTTCCTTTCTTCTTTTTCAGTAGCGAGTTGTAATGTGAATAAAGCACGCCAAAAAAACTGCAGAAAGCAGTGACATTTTGCGGTTTCTCGGAATTTTCGTAGTGAGATATTGTCTGTAAGCAAATGGGAAGGAGGGATAAAATCGGAATAGTAGGAGAGAATTGCAGTAAAAAAAAAGACAATTGCGGCGAAAGTAGGAAAAATAGGAAAGCTGCGAGGCCTGCACTCAGTATACTGCGTAATATAGGAGGTTTGAGACATTGTTTCGCCACATAAGGAAAAACTTGAAAAAAATTTCTCACCACTGGGCATGGGGGAATTTTCGGCTACTGGTTCAGCGGAGTGATGTCGTTCTACGGACCATCGATTTCCAACGCTGACCAGTTTGCGACATAGGCAGGAAAACACGTCAAAACTAGCAATTCTGTAAAAAATTGTATTTTTAAAAGCAAAAGCGTATAATCGTATTAATTTACTAAATACGACAAAATCGTAACAGTTGGCAGGTATGCACAACCATTAGATGTTCCAATCCCATCCCCTGCTTTCACATTTCTTATTACAAAGGGAGAGAGCGGTTTTTTTTCTCCTTTCTTTCTCTTTATATTCGGGGGAAGCTTCCTCTTATTTTTCTAGGCAATGCTATTCATCACCATGGGGAATGCCTATTCTAAGAAAGATCATCCCTTCAGAGAAAAAAAAAAGGACTTTTTCAGGCGTGGCTGCAAAAAGTAAGGAGTTATAAGGGCCCTTCCAGAGGGAAATGAAAAGTTAGGAGTTTTTAAGGAGTTTGTAAGGATGTGCGAACCCTGTATATATAATCATGTTCATGTTTCAAATCGGTCTTCAGTCTCATGTACTGCTATATTCGCAAATCAACCGAACAACTCGGCTGGTCCGATGTTCCTGTCACCCAAGTTCCCGCCAGTTGCTCTCCAAGAATGTCGTTCAAGGATGTCTAGTGCTCGTTCTCAATCTTAATACCTTCGCAGATCTTGCAAACTGCGATCTGGTGTTGGCTGGCTTAGTCAATACCAGTGATCTGATACTGCCTCCTCACATGATGCTTAAATTCGTAATCTGATACTATCTGTTAGTCGTGATATCCGCCATCGGACTCCACCGCTTGCTCGCCGAATTCCGTGTGTAGCTCTGCCGATGTCCGCGATCTGATGATGCCTCCTCGTCAACGCCCTGGGTTCGTCGTGATATTCATCATCTGGATTCCACTGCTTGATCTCAGAATTTCCCGTGTGGTTCTGCTGATGTCAGTGATCTGATTCCACTGCCTCGTCGACGCCTTGAGTTCATCGCGAGTTCTATGTGTGACTCTACTGACATCTGTGGTCGAGCATCGTTACTCGACAACCATAGTCGAGTGTCACTTCCACCCCGGCCTCTTCACCATAAGTATACTTTGCAATTTTCCTGCTAGTGAAGGGTTTTTCTTTACTTAATGTCTTGACTAATGTATGTCTTAATTTGTAATAATAGAAATAGAGTTGTTCAAAACTGTTTTGTTCATTGGCAGTTAGAGACATACGTTGCAGATGAAATTGGGGCTCGACCGGGATCAAATCTGGAAAACATTTTTATTGTCTGCTTGTATGTCGTTTGATAACAGTTCATTTGTGACTGCCAGAACAATGAACAATTCCGATGTAGCTATTGATGTTGAGAATATATCTGAGTCTGATAGTACAGTACCCTTGCTCAGGTCTGCCACTAGTATTTTTAACCGTTTGAGTCCCAAGCAACGCAATCGCGCTGTTGAGATTTTATGTCGAGAAAACCCAGTGCATTTCGAACATTGTGGACAACTGATGGTGCGTTACTGATTGTTGAAGTCGCGCACTCAGATTTACTGAAGCAAGTACATCACACAGCTCTTTTTCATGTAAATAGTACATTTTACAATAGGTAGAATAATACTTGCACTTTACAGGAACAATGTAGTCGTCATCATCGTCAATAATATGATCACATGGATTTGTGATTATGCTCATAGATTTTCCTTTTCGATTCATTCTACCTTTTTGGGGATACACCAAATTTAAAAAAGTTAAACAGAAAATCTAGATTAATTCTTTACTTACTTTTTGCGTTACTTCGTCTAATCATTTTGAAACACACAAT
The DNA here is from genome assembly GCF_987345545.1 of Pholcus phalangioides. Lineage (NCBI taxonomy): Eukaryota > Metazoa > Arthropoda > Arachnida > Araneae > Pholcidae > Pholcus > Pholcus phalangioides. Next base: position 12,407,458 of record NW_028301597.1, on the reverse strand, counting down.
TATTAACAATGAGAAACACTTACGCAAGAATACGTCCGATCGCTTTGCAAACTGCAATAAATGTGACGGAGCAATGAGAAAAAGACGAGAATCGCATTACCTAACAAATATAAGAAGCGCTATTGCTCCGATTGGGATTCATCGATGTAAAATAAACAAAGCGCTATCGCGCCGCTTGGTATTTCTCGACATAAAATAAAACAAGCGCTATCGTGCTGCTTGGGTCTTTTTGTACTCATTTAGAGAAAGCACGGTTGCGCTATTTGGGATTCTTCGACAGTGTTTTTTCAATACTCCTGGGACTCAAACAGTTAATGTTAATCGCCCTTCGTTAGGACTTTGTACTCATTCGGGAACTAGAATGACCCATTTTGATCCTACTCATATTATGTTTTCTGGATCAGTTTCTGAAAATGTTCGTGATTTTCTAAATCATTGTGAAGAATTGTTTCGAGTTGGTCATATTCACAGGGATCTTGGACGACATTGTCATTTATAGTGATGATTTTCAAAGTCATGTCCAACATTTACGAGAAGTATTAGAATGCCTTAACAGAGCTGGTCTTACACTGAAACTGGAAAAATAAACTTTAATGAAGAAAAAATTGAAATATTTAGGATTGTGTTTGACCGAAAATGAGTGGAGTGCTTGTGACGATAAGGTTGTTGCTGAAGAGTTTTCCCCGACCATTGAATGTCAAACTTCAACAGTTTTTAGGTCTAGTTAGATGGTATCTACAGTTTATTGACAAGTTTGCCTAGAGGACTGTACTGTTATACGAGTTGTTAAAGAAAGGTAAAAAGTTTCTGTGGGATTCTAATCACCAGTTGGCGTTTGATCAGTTGAAAAAGGCTTTAGTTGAGGGTCCTGTTCTTACAACCAGAAATTGGTTATATCCACTTAAAATTTATACTGATGCTAGTGGAGGTGGGTTGGGAGCCATTCTACACCAAGATGAGCCTGGCAGTGAACGTCCGTTAGCTTATGCCAGTCGAACATTGAATGTTTCAGAGACTAATTATACTGTTACAGAACAAGAGGCTCTTGCAGTCGTGTGGGCCTGTCAAAGATTCCGTGATTGGTTTTCAAGTCAAAACGTAACAATAGTGCTTGACCATAATTCAGTCACATGGCTTCTTAAGGCACAGAGGTTGCAGCGAAGGCTTGCTAGCTGGGCTTTAATATTGCAGGATGTCCCTTGGTTTTTGAATTCAGACGAGGTAGCAGTATACGGGAGGAGGGGGGGGGGGTGAGAGAGAGGAGTGAGTGCAGAAAATTCAAAATTTTTTCTAATGTCACTGATAACAGAAGGAAAGCATCTTTGATGGACCTGTTTGTCACATTGGTAGCATTTATGTATAGTGTTTTTTGGCAAACCGCACACTGTCCTTGCATTTAACATTAGCATTTAAACGGTTAACTCAAGTCACCTGCAACACTTTTCTAAAACAATGAATTGGCCCACACTCTTTAACCGTTTAAAGGCCAATGTTCCATAAATGGAACATAGTTTTTATTTGCAAAAATGTCAGATAAAAATTGATTCAAATATTTCTGGTTTTTTATCGTATATAGAGAAGAGTTCAAAGTATTTTTTGGAATAAATTCAGAAACTTCATGTTAATTTAATCTTTTTAGACAGAATTTGAAATGTGACATTTTTTTAAACATTTTCTCCATTTCGATTAAAATTTGCCAAAATTTCAATTTTGAAGTAAATTTAAAATTATTTTGTGTGTTTCTACCACTTAATACATAAATCAAAGTAAATCAATTAGTTTCTTTGTACTGTTAAAGATTGAAGAGCTACGCACGTTCAAATATTGGCCTTTCAAGAGAGCTGGATTCTAGTGATATCTGATGCTCACAATATAAGCCCCCCCCCCCCCCGAAAATTAGCCTGTTAAAATCGTCAGCCAGATGAAGGTTGTGATGTTGCTACATATGACTGGTTGTCTTTTATAAAGTGATATTAATATACAATGTTATAGACATTTGTATTTAATAATTAACGTTATTCTGTAGTTTTAAGTTCCCAAAAATGGCTAATTTGGACAAGTGGAAAACACCTCCAGAGTAATGAATCCTCAGAGTGACTATCTCCTCTTCATCAGATTATTTTTACTTATTACTGCTCTTTTAAAAATATTTCAGAATTTTAATAAAGCAGGGATATTTTTCAACAGTGAGGAATTCAAGAAAAAGAGAAGCACGTGACTTTAGTTCCTGAAAGTTTGGGTTTGATTAAAAAAAAGAATGATTAGAAAAAAGAACTTAATGGTTCTGGTTACATAGCTAAAGGTTTTATTTTTGATAGATCAGGACACCTTTGAATACATTTTCTGCAGTGTTTGAAAAATTTTGAGAAAGAAAAAATTTAGGCACCATCCTGATTTCTCAGAATTTTCCTTATCCAAATTCATTTGTTTTACCACAAATAATTTTCTTGCTACAGTTCTGCATGCAACTCAAGGTTCAGATACAATTATGCAGAAGTGGGTGTTTTTGTGTGTGAACAATTAATCCTTGTTGTATGGCAGATATTCCAAATACCCGAAATTTCAGAAAAGGACGAGTAAAAATTTTGTTCACGCCGTTCTTTCCTAGTTCTAAGAAAAAAGTGGAGAGAAAAATCTCCCCAACTTTTTTCCCTTTCTTTTTTTCTTCTTTTACCGTGTATCATGATCGCGCGACCTTGAAAAACTGGTTTTACTACTTTGTACACTACTGTATTGATATACACGCGGGTTGTTGAAGAATAAGATCAGGGATATATTTGGTTGCTTCCCTGAATGAGGGGCCGTGTACAGAAGTTTCAAATTTCGGATTTTTACTACCCTGCAGATTTTCTCCCTTCCGGCTATATACGGGAAATTACGGTACTTTCGCGGCTATCGGCCGGCATTCAAAGACTGCGTTTATACGGCGTAAATTCGTCTTGTTCCTACAATATTGCGAATGCGCATTTTTTTTTTTAAATCGTAAAGGATTGGAACTCCCGTTCAAATTGCAAAACCTTGCCGATATCGTGGAAAAATCCGAATCTGTAAAAACTCGACCTTGAATATCCACAGTTTTGTCATCTAGCTGCTATGCGGTAGTCACCGTTTCGCATTACAAAAATCATGGGTCTGTAAGCAGAATCTGCTTTTGGAGGGGCACAAGGATCTAATTCTTCACAGATAGTATAAAAGAAATTATTTTATTCCAAAATATTTTAATTCTCTACAAAAATATTGTTAATTTTTTATCTCCGGGAGGGGGGAAGGAAAGGAAGAGGCCCCTTATAACCTCCCCAAAATTTTGCTTTTGGTGGGTGAAAATCCGTGTTTGGAACTTGCGATTGCGCAATGGTAATCCGCTAAAAATGTTATTTTCTAAAGATTTCAAATTTTGAGTTGGCTATTCCTTTGGAAAAAACTTCTGGGTGCCATGGCAATCCAGGGTTCATACAAAATTTCCTAAACAAAAATTATGGAGTATTTAAGGACTTTTTAAGGAGTCATGGCAAACTTCATAACTTACAAGTTTTACAGAAAAAAAAAAGGGCGGGGCACATATGCAAATTTATATATATATTTTTTTAATTTGCCAAACAAATTTTCCCTCTTCTCAAAAATATAGACATAGAAGTGGTTCAGAAATTACAACTTTTGATTTGTTACCCCAGCATCATAAGAATTAATGAAATAATCAATCCACATACATACTTTTCTGTTGTCACCAAAGTGTTCTAACCTTCAAGTTTCGGTCAAAAATATAACTCATAACAACATCACATAAATTATGAAAATTCTAAAAGTGATATTCATTCCCCCTCCCCCACTTATTCAAAATAAAAAAAATAAAAAGATCACAGCTGACAAAGATTTTTCTTATAAATAATATATAAATACGGCATCCAAGTCCCCCCCCCCCAACTCCTCCAATGGAGCTAACCACTCGTCACATTTTCTTTAATTATAAAGCAAAATATTCCTCAGCCACTGCAAATGCCCGCGAAATAGTTATTCATTGCCAGTTTGCCATTCTGATTTCGACAAGCAATGCACTGCCATCATGAATACAACAGAATACTCGATGCACCGCAATATATACGTGATACACCACGATAGGCGATACAGCACAATAAGTAATGCACCACTATATGCAATGCACCACCATATCAGCAATACAGCAAATTAAGTAGTGATTCCCTATATATACGGTGTATCACAACACACAAAGCACCACTATCGGCAATAAAGCACAATACTCAATCCACCACTATATGCAGTGCACCACAATACAGCACAAAACACAATGTACCACCATCGGCAATGCAACAATAAGCAATGCACCAACATCAGCAATACTGCAAAATAAGTAGTGTACCATGATAAGGAATGCACCACAATACGCGATGCATCACAATAGGCAAAGTACCATAATATGTACCACAATACACCCTAAGCACTGCATTACAATAAGCAATACAGCACAATATGCAATGAACCACAGTACGCAATGTATTGCATTGAACAAAACACAATAATACGCAATAAGCACTGCGTTGCAATAAGCAATACAGCACGTGATGCACTACAATATGGAATGCACCACTATTTGCAGTACGCCGCAATAAGAAGTACAGTATAATATGCAACCTACCACAATACACAAATGCGATGTATCGCATCAAGCAAAGCAGAATAATACGCAATACACCTCAATACGCAATAAGAACTGCATTTCAATAAGCAATACAGCACGTTATGCACTAGAGTACGTAATGCATAACAGTACAAATCAACAACCAGCAAAATCAGCAATGCACTGCAATCAGCGAAACATAACAATAAGCAATTTATCACAATACGCAATACAGAGTGCATCGGACTGCATTATAATAAGTAATAGAGCATGCGATGCACTGAAATCAGCATTGTATTGGCAGTGCACCACAATAAGTAATACAGCACAATAGCAATACCCACTGCATTACAATAAGCAATACAGCCCAATACGTAATACAGTGCACCACAATAAGAAATACAGCACAATACGTAATACAGTGCACCACAATAAGCAATACAGCACAATAGCAATAAACACTGCATTAGATTTACCAATACGCTACAAAACGCAATTCATTAAAATAAGCAATACAGCTCAATACGCAATAAGCACCATAATACGCCATAACCACTGAAACACAATAAACAAGCAATACACTATAATCAGCAATGCACAACTATTTGCAGTACACCACAATAAGCAAAACAGCTCAATACGCAAAGCGCCACAATAAGCAATACAGCCTGATAGCAATGCACCACAATACGCAATAAGCACTGCATTGCAATGAGAAATACAGTACGCGATACACTATAATGCATAACAATTAGTAACGCACCACAATCAGCAATGCAACGCAATAAGCAATTCAGCATGCGATGCACCACAATACATACCAGGTGTACAAGTATGAAATGTGGATTTCAGAAAACAGATGGTGCACCAATGCAGTTTGTGCTATAAAGATTTGACACTGCGCCATCTTGTTGTGTCATCAACAACTGTCAGAGGCGCACGAGTGATAAATTGGAAAAGTGGGTGCATAGTGTTGTATTGTTGTGTTCAATATGTCGAAAGTTATACTGAACAAAGAGCATTCGCGGACAGCATTAATTTTTTTGGTTTCATTTGAAGAAAACTGTAGCTGAATCATACCGATTACTTCGAGAAGCTTATGGTGAACATGCTCCATCGCAAGATACGTGTGAATGATGGTTTTGGTGTTTCAAAAGTGGCGACTTCGATGTTGCAGACAAGGAACATGGAAAACCACCAAGAAAAAAAAGATGTGGAATTGGAAGCATTGTTGGACGAAGATGATACTACACAGACACAAAAACAACTCGCAGAGCAATTGGGCGTTAGTCAACAAGCTGTTTCCAATCGCAATGCCCCATGACAATGTGAAATGCTCCTTGAAAATGTTCAATGGTCAATGTGCAATGCTCCATCACATACGGCAAAAGCGGTTCGTGGCACGTTGGAAGCACTCAGCTGAAAGTTCTACCCTATGCGGCTTACTCACCAGACTTGGCTCCTTCCAATTACCACTTGTTTGCATTGATGGGTCACACACTTTCTGAGCAGCGCTTTGGTTCGTACGAAGATGTGAAAAAATAACTCGATGAATAGTTCGCAGCAAAAGGGGAAGATTTTTACTGGCGTGGTATTCACAAATTTCAAGAAAGATGGGGGAAATGTATAACAAGCAATAGAGCATACTTTGAATAAAGCACTTTTTTTATCATTCTTCCGAATTTAACGTGTTTTTAAAAAAAAAAATCCACATTTCATACTTGTACACCTGGTATAACTATATGCAATACAGTACAATACACGATGCATCACATAAGCAAAGAACCATAATAAACAATACAGTATGCGATGCATTACAATAAGCAATGCACCAAAAATAGCAATTTACCACTATTTACAGTGCCCCGCAATACAGCATAAAACGCAATGCACCACAATATGCGATGTATCGCAATAAGCAAAGCACCATAATATACGTAAAACATACTGTATTACAGTAAGCAATATATCGCGCAATGCACCACAATAAGCAATACAGCATAATACACAATGCTACACCATCTGCGATTCAGTGCAATAAGAATTGCACCATTTTAGGCAATGCAGCACAATAAGTAGTGCAGCCTTATATTAAGGGCACCACAAAAAACAATGCACCACTATATCAGGGCACCACATTAAGCAATACTTAATGCACCTCCATCGGCAATACAGGACAGCTTATGCACCACCATCGGCAATACATCACAATAAGCAATGCGCCACCACAGGCAATACAGCACAATAATTAGTGCACCACAATATTTAAAGCACCGCAATAAGCAATGCACCACTATATTCAGTGCACCACATTAAGCACAATACGCAATACACCACAATAAGCAAAACAACACAATGCGCAATTTAGCCCCATCGGCAATACAGCACAATAACAAATATACCACCACCATAGGCAATACAGCACATTATGCAGTGCACCACAATATGCAATGAACCAAAATACACCATAAGCACTGCATTAGAATAAGCAATATGACACATGATTCACTAAAATACGTAATGCATAACAATGTGCAATTGGTCAATATTTACAGTGCACCACAATAAGCAATGCACCGCAATACCGCATAATATGCGATGCATCACAGTAAACAAAGCACCATAATACGCAATGAACCACAATAATCCATGAGCACTGCATTACAATAAGCAATACAGCACTCAGTGCACTACAACGCGTAAAGCATCACAATCACTAATGTAGTAATGTGTGTAATCAGTAATATTGTACACCACAAATAAGCAATGCAGCATAGTATGCGATGAATCGCAATAAGCAAAACACTATAGTACACAATGCACCACAATATGCATTAAACGTGGCATTACAATGAGCAATACAGCACACGATGCACTACAATATGCAATGCACCATTATTTTTGCAGTGTCACAATAAGCAATGCAGCACAGTGCGCAATGAGAAGCAAGTATTCATCCTCGACTCAAAATGAAACCTATCAATTTCCCCATAAATAAATCTGTACAATGCCCCGCCCTGAGTTCACTGATCTGGAGATATCTAATGTGCAGTGCACTAATTTTTTCAGTTCGAACCCCAGGGTATTGTTATCATTCGACATGTGTATAAGGGAGAATATGACACAGAAGAATGTGCTTTCTGGGGGGAATTGTTTATATTGGTTGAGTACTTTTTAATTCTTGAATTCTTAGAAATACATGTTTTTGTGAATTGTAGACTAATCAAACTGTGGTCGGTAATTGTAGGTAGTCTTGTTACGTTCAGCTGTATGTAACCATGTCCGAAAGATATCTCACATTAGAAGAAGCTGTAGGGAATATTTAGAAACTTTTAGATATACATAACTTGCAGATATATGCCAATAATCACGGATGAAGATGTTATTGTTGAAAATCATCTAGTGACAACAGTTCCAACTGATGTATGTGGAATGCTAAATATATTTTGCAACAATGAAGATGAGGTATTAGAAACTCCCAAAACGCGTTCTTCAAAAGATGTAGGGCAGAAAAAGTGCATCACTCATGTGAACGTTTCAAGAATAGGCAGTTTTGAGCAATCCGAAAAAAACCATTGCATGGGATAAAAAAAACATTTTCTAGAATCCGATCAAACCTCAGCTCTGGATTCCTTTGGAAAAGATTTAAATGTGATAATTGTTTGTTAAAATGTTATACTAATAGTTAACTGATAATTGAATAAATATTTATAGTTTGATTAAAGTCTTGTTTCATTCATTATTGTCATCCATCCAATGGTTACTGGGGTAAAAATGATAAAGAACTGGGAAATGCAAGATAAACGTTGCAAGGCAAGGCAAAGAGAACTTTCAGTGTGAGGAGGTGAAGCAAAGAAAACTTGAAGAGTGTAGGAAGAACGAAGGAAAAGTGTGGTGAGCATTTTTATAAGAAAATTCAGTTTCTTTTCTTTGAGGGAATTATGCTTTCTTAGCTAGAGGCAAAAAGGAGGACTTACAGCAAGTCACTGTGGAAATGAGACTTGAAAATGTTATGGATATGAAGATATTTCAACTCAAATCTGCAATAACAGAGGCAGAATGCTATGACAGAGTTAATCGAACAGTTTTTGAACACCGTAATTGAGGAGAGAAAACGGAAAGAGATGGAAGAAAGTGAGGAGAGAAAACACATGGAAGCTAGTGAGGAAAAAAGAATGGAGTTCAAACTCAGAAAAATGCAACTAGAAAATGAAAGCATTTGCATCGGAGTGCCATGTGAATCCCCGATTAACTCAATGGCAAGGCCAAGGCTAGAACTACAGAACATTTTGCAAAAGTTCGATTCGAAGAGCAATGAGATCAGCCTCTACCTAGTGCTGTTTGAGAGGCAAGCGAAAAAAGCCAAAATAAAAAAGAACTCTGGGTTTCATATCTGATTGGTCTATTACCTTATGATGTGGCACAAGTCATAGCTAGAGAAAATGAAGAGAACACATTACTATGACCAAGTCAAATCCATTTTGCTGAAGCGATATAAGCTTACTTCCTAGAGGTTTCCACAGATGTTCACGAAGCACAGTAAATGATCGGAAGCAACGTGATGGGATTTTGCTTATGAACTCAGAAATTTCTTCACTGAATGGATCAGAGAGGTCTGCTGATTACCACGGTTGCAGAACTGTCTGATTTGATTATTACAGATCAGATAAAATAGAAAGTACCGTCAGAGATTTGAGACCATTTTACTGATGAGTGGTCTCAATTCAAGTGACCCAACATCCTTGCTAATAAATTGGACGACTACGAGAATGTCAGGGAAGGCATCGGCAAGAGGCAGAAGGATTTCTTTGAAGAAAGGTCATTGTCACAGCAATAACAGTTATGGAGAAAGACGAGGACCATCGACAAGAATAGCATATCAACCACCAACTCGGAAATATCGTAGCGATAAGGGCTGGAACAAGACTGAAAACACAAATCAGAAAAACCCCAAAGGAGTGTTACATCTGTGGACTGAACCATTTCGCTTGAGATTGTGACAGAAAATATAAGGCTTGCACAAAGGAGAGACCAGAAGATGATGTGTTTATCGCAGAAATTTGATTGGAATTATTTAATTCTAGTGAATCGCATCTGGATTTGAACACTTTACGTTATGCTGATATTTGCATGAATAATAGAAAAATCAGAAGCTTAGTGGATTCTGGTTGTCAAATTCCAGTGATTCATTCTGACTATATACAGGAACCAATAATTAAGAAAGGGAAAATCATCTTAGCGAGTGCATTTGGAGAAAGAATTGAAGCGTCACTTGTGAATATTAGTGCTTCATCTAAAGTAGGAAATAACAAAGATTTTTGTGAACCTGTTTAAAATTCTCGATGCAGTAACAGATAAAATTCGAGAACAGTGCATTATTCGACCAAACGTACATGGATTACTTTGCTTTGCAAGGCTGCAGACACCGGAGAAGGGCAATTGTCCTTCCCCACTGAAAGGGAAAAGCATAAGCCTCCTGCGACGGAGCAAAGTGAGGAGGGTGTGGGTGTGAATATCGAAAAATAGAATAAGATTTCATCTCTGCCTTCAAATACAAAACGCAGACTGAGCTGATGGCATTACTGAGCATTTCGACACCACCAAAATCTGCGAATTCAAACACAAGAAGGTCGGCGAAACTCACCATCACAGTACAACCGATAACGGAAGCGCGCGACTATGACAAAATGACATACTTGTGGTTATCTTGGAGATGTCACTGGCAAACCCATCAGGAAACATTTCTGGGAATTCGGGAAGCTCAGCAATGAAACCGCGAAGCTCAATGACTTTGAAGACACCAGATCTATGTTGCAGGATAGATATGAGTGCAACATACTCAAAGATGCCATGTTCAAGCTGTGGAATCATGTGAAGCCGCTGTACAAGTAATTCCATGCTTATGTCCAGTGCAAACCCAGGAACTGTTATGGTAGCAACAAGATTCAAGAACGCAGACCCGTTCTGGCAAATATTTTAGGGGACATGGGGCCCAGCAATGGGGTAGCATTATGGACCACATGAAGTCATTTACCGAGAAGCCATCGGTGTACGTCGCGCCAACATTAAAAGTGAAAAGTATGACATTGCTGAAAATGAAGATGGTTGAAGGGTTTTTCACTTTGCTGAGATTGAAGCCAATGATGAAGGCAGGGGTGCAAGCGCTCCTCATCTATTTCGAAGCAGCAAATTTCATTTTTGGAGCAGAAATTTTGAAAATATAACAGAACTAAAAACGAACTATATCTGCAATATAAGGAGTAATTTTTCTGTGAAATGCCAAAAGTTTTGTAAAAAATGGCTGAAACAAATAATTCTAAATAAATTTCCTTCGCAAATTAAAATCCATTTAATTTTTTTCTGAATTATCTTATGTCACTACTAAAACATGCATTACTGAAATGACGAATAAAAATTATTAGACTTTTCAAATTAAGCAACATGCATACTAAAAACCTAGGCAGCAAGAATTTCTGCTGTTTGAACATCAAAATCTTATTCATCCCGATAGAGCGAAAAAATTGTGTACAGAATATAATAAGGGTTTCCATGAAAAAAAAATTAGCTTCTCACAGAATTTAAAGGAAATTTAAAAGCAAAATGCAAAAAACGAGAAAAATATAAAAAAAAAAAAAACCTTATTTACTTAAACAATTTCTCAACCTAATAGCCTGTTAATAGATTACGAATCACGGATCGCTTTCAGAAGTTCAGCATCTCATTGAAAATTTTTTTCAAATTTTTCATGCCCATTGTCTTATTACATGCCCATTGTCTTATTACATGCCCATTGTCTTATTACATGCCCATTGTCTTATTACATGCCCATTGTCTTATTACATGCCCATTGTCTTATTACATGCCCATTGTCTTACATGCATTTCATGCATGTCTTATTCCATTAAAGCATTGGATGGACAGATTTTTCAATGTTCGAACAGACTTTTATTTATTTGTTAACAATGAACTGTGCAAAAGATAAAAAAGCCTTCACCAAAATGGAAAAATTTTGAACTTTGGGCTGCTTTCAAGGTTACAAAGTTTGAATATGTCTGCCCAATATCTATCTATTCTCTGAAGTGATTTCACTTCTTGTAATTCTTTGCATTGTAGTGCAACCCATTCATCACACATAATAGTTCTGTTGGTGATACAATGTTAAGCAACATCCCAGCAGCACGTCAGGGAGTAATGCACCATCCCAGCAATGCACGAGAGGGAGTGCAAAAAACAAGCAAGGGTGCAAACGTTTCATTCTCTCCAACAACATATTTTGGAAAGGTAGGACATTAATATAAAAAAGGTATCTCACAGAAGTTATGTAAAATGAGCACATGCTCCTAGTACAAACTCCTTCCTTTGACTATCGTTAAGAGCATGCCCCCCCCCCCCAATGCAGTGGCGGACTGTGCAGCCATATTAAGTGCCGCTCTAGGAGGGGTGCCAAATGGAGTTCAAAGGGTGAAAAAAGCTTTGTTGACCAAAAAAAAAAAATGCTGTCAGTAGCGCCAAAAATAGATTCCGCATGGGTAGAAATTTTTTTCCCCGAGCCGCCCCGTTCAACAAATCCGGATTTTGGCTATGTGAAATTGTCACGATCGGCAACCGCAGACGATAAACCACACAACAGCATAGTGGCTAGATGACAAAACTACGAATATTTTAGCTAGAGTTTTTACAGATCCCATTTTTTCCCAATGATCTTCGAGAAATGTCGGTAATTTAAATGAGTAAACCAAACCCCTTTTCGATGTATGCCGTCTTCGAATGCAGGTTGGCAGCCGCGAAATTGCTGTTATTTTCAGTATATAACCTGCAGGAGAAAAACGGTCTCAGAAAATTCGGCATATTCATTCAGGGACTTTGATAGGCCGCCGGTTAACCAATAACAGTATAGGACTTTATACTTCAAGGTAAACGAACTACTTTCCACGGTCACGAGATAACGCGATTGTGGTTTTCCCTCTCTGTATCTTTTTCCATGTCTCGGAATGAACGTGTTCGGTGAACAAAATTTTCATGCTCCCTTTTCTTAAATTCCGGGTATTTTACGCACTACAGTGCATTAGCGGTACCTCCGCGAACCACAAACAAGAACTGGCGCAAATGCGCAGGGATTCGGCACCTTGGCGCACCATGTAGCAAGAGAGCCGTTTCGGCACAATTGGCGCAGCTCTTGCACTCCTGCGAAGGTCTTCTGGAAGTTGTCTATATTCGACAGATCCAAAAGCAAGAAGATTGGTTTGCTACGCGTCTGTCCACGAATAGTCCGATGGATTGAACTTCTGGATCAAAATGTTCGCAGACAAAACCAAGCATGATCACTATTCACCATGAAATGGGACACATTCAGTGCTTCATGCATCTGCGTTACGTTTTCCGAGGGAACCAAATCCTGGTTTCCACGAAGCCACCAGGGACATCCTCGTCCTGGCGTTGATAAAGGGCTTCGACATAAAACCCAAGAGTGGAATAATGTTGATATCCGACGTGTTGTGGTCGTTTCTGAACATCAATGTGAGCGTCCTGATTCATGCCAATCGGTCCGATGAGTTGCCATCCGAGAAGTTCTGTGAGTCTACCATAGGTTGCAGGGACGCGGCAAGATGCTCAAGAAACTCCTCCAAACAGATTACTTCCGAATCTCTGTGATAGACGACGTGGAGATCATTGAGGTGATGATGACCAGGGCATCTAAGAAGTTTGATGATGGACCATTACTGAGGTACTTTGAACTGCGCTGTTGAAATTCCTCAAAGAACAGAACAAACAAGAGAATTCAGTTTGTGTTTATAGGAAAACCCAATCTTGGTGGGGGGTGTAGTGTTCTGTATGCGCGTCTCTCACTTAAAAACCTTGACGTAACAATACGGTATAAGGCTCCAGAGCACAAGAAAAGCCTCAGGAGACCGGAGATTGCAAAAACGAAATTAAACATTCGAAAATAAACAGAAAGAAGGGTGTGTGAAAGTGGTCGAGTAGGATCGTCGTCTCAAGTTTACGTTCTTATTCTAATTTTTTTATTAATAAATTCCTGTTTATGTTTGTCATGATGAGCACTTCGTATGCTCACTATACGAAGAACATAAGGTCACTGCAGTTCACCATGAACCTTCTACGAAAGAAGAAAGGGTTAATTATTCATCCAAGTCCACATTGGTAGGGCATCTAATAGCCATTATATTATGTCTGATATGCAAGGACGTGGTGCTTTGCCAAAAAAAACACTAAATGTTACCAATGTGACTAACGGGTCAATCAAAGATGTTTTCCCTCTTTCATTTAAGGACATTAGAATTTTTTTAATTTTCTGCATATATTTTTGTGTTAAAAAAAATTGGAATGTGTTGCAAATTTGAATTTATAGTAGAAAATAAAAAATTTTGTGTGATAACTGTAATCCAGAAATAAAAAATCGTGAGAGTATAGGCGATACCAGTTTCCGCTTTCACCTCTCCCCAAGTGCCAATGTTCCATTTATGGAACATCGTGAAAAAAAACGAAAAAAAATTTTCTCTTCAAATTTCAAAGTGGATCTATGTATAGACATTAGGGTGGATCAAAAAAAAAAGTATAGGAAAAAAAAAAAAATTCTCAAAATTACTTTTGGCGTGGGGTGGTAAAGTTGTGTCTTAAGAATATTAGTTTATATCATTTTTTTTATTGTATTCCATTCATATCTTCCGGTGCCCCAAAAAAAAATTAAAAATTGACATTTTTATAAAAAGTTTTTAAAAAAATTGTGAAATTACTTTTGACGAGGGTGGGAAAGTTCTGTCTTGGGCATATTAATTTGCATTTTTATTGAAATCTATTCATATCTTCTGGTGGCCCAAGCACCCCAAAAATAGTTAAAAATTCACACTTTAATGTCAAAGTATTAAAAATTGTAAATTAATGAAAAATGTTTATAAATTTTGCAGAGTATTCAGGTATTACAGTATAAACTTATAAATAATTTTATAATAATACATGAAGTATAAATTTAAAAATCAAAGCAATAAATCATAAAAATTGAACTTATATACTGGCTTTTTTAATTGTATTAATTTGAAGATTTGCATATTTAAATATTAATGCTTTTTGTATTAAAAATATAAGATTTTATCCTATTCAATATGAAGCCGTGTCTCTTCTCCACACACTTTCCGACACTAGGTAAGAATGTATCTTTCAACTGCTTGGGCCCCAAAGCAGAATGTTTTGCGATGTTCTGCAACGAGCCCTCAGCTGACTGAAAATGTACTGCGGTAAAAATTCACATATACATAATAGCGTTTTTCTACACTATTCTTAAAATTCTTCCAGATTGTTCTGCAACAGCACTGGTTGCTCTGCGACGTACGTCACGCATTTTGGCACATTCTGCTTTGGGGTGCTTGGGTATAGCATTAATATTTTCACCATTGCTTCCAACTTCTACTATACTAAATAATTTTATACATTAAACAATAAACGATTTTTCATTCTCTGCCAATACTACTTTCCCTGTGAAATGGATCATATAACTCATTTTTTATTTTTTATTCAAAATTTGCATAAAAATCTATTTTTGGCAAATATTTAAGTGTGTTGGAGCACCGGAAGAAATTTTACATTTATGCTAGTATGCTTAAAAGACAATTTTTCACCCCATGCCAATTCTTTTATCCACATTTTGATTTTTCGATACACCCTAATAGACATGCAAAAGTACACCAAATTCCAAATTTCAAAACAATAAGTGATTTAGTTCATAGTTCGGCCTTTAAACGGTTAAAAAACGGTTGAGCACCCTTGCCTTAAAACAAAGGTGCTCAATCAAGAGAGTGGGCCACATCATTGACTTTGAAACGGGTCACTTAATTAAGTGATCTAGAACAGCACTGCAGGTTATTTGTGTGGTCTGTAAATGTACTGTGGGTCACTCAAGTGATCTGGGAATGTGCCGCAGGCTACTTAAATGATAAGAAAATTTGTCTTGGGCCACTTAATTGAAGTAAAAATGTGCCGCAAGCCCCTCCAGAAGCATTTCACAACTGCTAGGCCGCAGCAGGGATATCATTCATACCGGGCCACGAGTGATTAGCCGTTTCATTTTTCCTCATTCATTTTCCTTTGATCATGTATTTGACCAGGCCTTCGACTCACAAAAATGAATGAAACCGCACCACGGACACATATGCTTTAAAATAACATAAAGACGCCAGAAAATAATTTTCCGAAGATTAAAAAAACTGGGTTCAGCTAACGACTAATCAGCTCATCCCCCTCCCTTTGAAACTAGATGTGGCTCAGACTCTGTCCCGTTAGACATGAACGCTCATTACCGGATCCCAGGAGAAAACCTCTAGTTTCTCCTTAAACCTCCTTTGTGGCAGCCTGTCCCAACCCCTCTTTTTTGTCTTCCTTATTTTATGGCGAACGATCTGTGAAACAGATTCACTTTCCCCACTGGACTTCAGGCTTATTTTAAGCACTTTAGCTGAGCACAGCGGTTGTCGTCGTTCCAACTCTAGTAGAAATGACAAAAAATCTTTTTTTTCCTCTCCTCTTTCAGTAGTGAGCTGCAAATAAAACACATCAAAAAGGGAGAGAGATAAAGGAATATTTGTAGTGAGATGTCAGCTGTAAATAAAAGGGAGGGAAGGATAAAATAGGAATAGTAGGAGGGAATTGGGATAAAAAGGACAAATGTAACAAAAGTAAGACAATAGGAGGGCATTTATAAAAAATAGTAGGGCTAAGAGACCTGCGTGTATGGTTGATAATAGAATAACAATTATACAGGAACGTGAGCAATCAAGACCATCCCATGATAAATGGTTGCCAATAAATATTAAGTTTGCTTAAATACAATTGCCCAGACAGTTTTTGATGGCTATTTCACAGAAGTGAAGTCTTCAACTGAACATGTATGTTCTGCAAACTACAGCTGCCCTCTACAGGGTGAGTTTTTACCAGGACATGGTAAATACTGTGGTAGAAATAGTAAAAACCTTGTATACATATATATACACACACGCACAAGGTTTTTACCATGTATAATTAGCCTGTATGTATTGATAATTAGCATGCAGAGTAACAGTTTTTCTATTAACTAATTATTAATAATTACTGTATATGCTCGTGTATAAGCCGACTAGTATATAAGCTGACCCCCCCCCCATTTCAGGACCACCAAAATCGCAATAAATTGAAAACCTGTGTATAAGCCGACCCCAAAAAATCCGTGCATTTCAGAGAAGAAAAATTCTTATATTTTCATGCAAAATTAATAGCTCACGGAAATTTACAATGGAAAATGATTCAAACATTTTAATCCGTTTCTTCTGAGTCTCCAAGCTCATCATAATCCATCAGATCATCATAGGGAGTGCGGCATCTTTGTTTTTATCTTCATCTGGGCTGTCATCGTCATTGTCACTTTCAAAGAGGATATTATCTTCAGTTCCGTCCATCGCATTGCTGATGCAACCCTTTTTGAAGGGATAATTTCTGTGGAAACAGAATTCCAAGCCTCCTGTACCCATTGGCACACTAGGCCAATGTCAGGTTTCTTCAAGGCACCACTTTTTGTAGTTTCTTTATTATCGGAACTCATCCATTCAATCCACAAATTCCTCAAATAGTATTTGAAAGGCTTGCTAATGCTCACATCTAAAGGCTTCACAATCGACGTTAGCCCACCTGGTAGCAAAGCCAATGATATTTTTGATTTCTTTGCCTCGTCTTTGACATTATCGGGTTTTTGAACATATCCCATACCAATAATGCCGGTTTCTCGAACACTGCTACAAAAATGACTACTGATTGTGGGGTCGAAATTTTCTCATCAAAAACTGGCCCGAGTATAAGCGCCCCCCCCCCACACTTGAGGAATGAATTTTCCCACAAAAAAACTTGGCTTATACACGAGTATATACGGTACTTAAATAATTATCATAAAAAATTTAAATAAACTTGAGCCTTAATTAAAAAAGAAAAATAAGAATTGTCAAACAGAACTGTTGTAACACGACCAATGTTTGGGTCTTCATCAGAAGCACTCTTTGAATTAAGTTGATGTAAAAATCTATTCTTATTTAATTGCGCCCCTCTTATATATAAACTGAAGAGCCAAAAAAAACTGGTACAGTCATGCGTATGCAAATAAAGAGATATGGAACCAATCAGAGTATGGCGCTGCGGTCGGCAACGCCTATATAACACAACAAGTGTCTGGCATAGTTGTTAGATCGGTTACTGCTGCTACAATGGCAGGTTATCAAGATTTAAGTGAGTTTGAACGTGGTGTTATAGTCAGCGCACGAGAGATGGGACATAGCATCTCCGACGTAGCGATGAAATTTGGATTTTCACGAGTGTACCGTGAATATTGGGAATCCGGTAAAAAATTAAATCTACAACATCGCTGCGGCCGGAAAAAGATCATGCAAGACCGGGACCAACGACAACTGATGAGAATCATTAAACGTGACAGACGTGCAACCCTCCCGCAAATTGCAGCAGATTTCAATACTGGGCCATCAACAAGTGTCAGCGTGCAAACCATTCAACGAAACATCATCGATATGGGCTTTCGGAGCCGAAGGCCCACTCGTGTACCCTTGATGACTGCACAACACAAAGCTTTACACCTCGCCTGGGCCAGACAACACCAACATTGAACTGTTGAGGACTGGAAACACATTGCCTGGTCTGACGAGTCTCGGTTCCAATTGCTTCGAGCTGATGGATGTGTACGGGTATGGAGACAACCTCATGAATCAGGATTTATGGACAGCCCTGCAGGATTTATGGTGTCAATTACCTCCAGCACTACTTCAGACATTAGTCGAGTCCATGCCACGTCGTGTTACGGCACTTCTGCGGACTCGCGGGGGCCCTACACGATATTAGGCAGGTGTACCAGTTTTTTTTACTCTTCAGTGTATATTAACACTATGAATTAGGATCAGAGAGATCTATATGGAGGAGATTGCTATATAACAATATTGTATATTACTTTTAGTATAGAGCAGGGCTGGGGTCAAATCACAAGACAATCTAGGCACCAGAAAAAAAATTTAATTAAGTGCCAATAATTTTTTACGAGAGAAAAGGGACTAAAGTATTGCTTCTTTCAATTTTTTTCACGACATAGTGACCCTCTTTCATGTTGGCACATATGCGGCTATAAATTTCAAACATTTTGTGCTGCTATCAGCCTACAATTTATTAACTACACAAAGAAAATTGTAAGCACTAATACCAATTTTCAGTCACCATGGTGACACATGGGTTCATACTTATCACAGATATAGAGATAGAGAGGCTATTACCAACTATTTCTAAACTAAAAAAACTATTGTTGGTTAATACGGGTGTCACTTGATTTTTTTACAAACCAATTTCAATTTTTGTTATATCTAACTGTGCATTCACGGAAGTTTCTTGCGCGTATGCTGTGCTGCTATCTTTTCTTCTAAAGACAAAACTCAAACAAATGAATGATCGAAAACCATCAGCTCAGTTGTGATAACGTGAAAACAAAGTATAAAATTTTTGCTTGTAATTCAAATCATTGCTCATTAACCAAATCAAAATTAGTTAAAAAATTTTTGCTCGCTATGCAAATTGCTCGTTAACCAAAGTTCCACTGTATATAAATTCATGTACTGACTAGAGTTCTGCCCATTATTTAACCTCTTAATCGTTTTATATATAATCTGGCATCTGCAAATTTAAGAAGAAATATGCATTACTAATGCTAACAAATGGTTTCAAGTTCTATTGTATTTGTGAAGAAAGTGTAAAGAAATGGTCATTACAGATAAATGAACCTGAAGTGATCTACAGAAAATTTACAAACTTCATTTCCAGCAGCTCTAGCCAGAAGTTGCTTTCTTTCCAATCCAGTAGCATGTTCAATGTATGATGGAAGTTCTGAAAAATAAGAAAACATTCCATTCAGATTCACAAAATGATCTTATAAAACAGACAATCGTTTAACATTATTCAAGTCAAAATATGTAAAAATAACAGACATGCCAACTATTGAAATCCGGCGATTCTTGAAATCCAATGAAGATATTTTAGCAGGTGGTAGAAGATCTGAACCACGCTTGAAGCCCCCAGACCACCCAATGAAAAAAAAATTACTTTTGTATAAAAATTAAAAATTAATTTTTGTCTTGCATGGATCTAGCTCAATTCGTCGCACTAAACTTCCCAAGTGAAAATTTGTCGCAGCATCAATTTGTCGTGCTACAAACTCGTCGCAGTACAAATTCGTTGCAGAGTCATTACGGCATCATCCGCGTACAGAAGTGCAGTATACCAGTGGTATGATTTATAAAAACTGGTGAAATACTAGAGGAATTTAGAAGGTCTGTGAGTTCTTTAATAAAAATATAGGAAAGTGAGGGAGATAAAACTTCACCCTGCAAAACCCCTTTAGTAATATTTATTCCAGTAGTTAGCCCATCGCGGGTTCTGATTCTCATTTTTGCTTTAGCATACATGTCAGAAAGTATCTTGATAAGTTTATCACTGATTCCTATGGATCTCAGAACATGCCAGAGTAGGGAATGGTCAACACTATCGAAAGCGTTCTTGAAATCAATAAAAGTAACAAAGTTTACCCCATGGCCCTCACATTGGGGGGGAGGGCTGACAGGGCTCCAGCACTGGGGCCCGGGAGTCAGGGGGACCCGTGGAAAAGTCTTTTTGATTTTTTTTTCTTTCAGATATGTCCCATAGGAAAATAGACAGGACTCTTTAATATCAGTCATATCAATTTGTACTCGTATCAACGGATATCTTAAACTAGGTACCTTTTATTCTCATTGCAATTTTTTCAACACTACACCAGTTCATAGGCCATAATGTCTGGATGGAATGAAAATTGGCATAAACAGATGTCACATTCCACAGTGAAATTGCCTTTGGGTGCCGATAAAGCACATGAACCCCCCCCCCCCAACATCCTGGAACAGGGGCCCATAGGCTGCGCTCTTCAGCAGGCTCCCTCTATAGTGAACTAATAGTGTGAAAAAAGACAAAAATGACAAGAATGGTTCAGGCCCCAGGTCTGAAGCTCCGCCAGCCCTACTCTGGTGGGCAGGCCACAATACTGAGACAGCTTTGCTGCAAGCTTTTGTACACAATACAGTGGATCTCCCCAGTCCGAACAAATCAAGGGGTTTTTTTACTTGCTTCTGAAAAAAAAAGAAGCTACATTCCGAATTGGTCTTTATTTGCTGTACTGTCTTGAGGACACATCTTCCCTCAAAACTTCTATTCACAGAAGACATTATTGAATCGGTTGAACAGAAAAATATTTACAGTTCGCGTCTGCAAAAATAATTGTACGAAATCTTTTAGTAAAATAGTTGAACAAGTGCGTACATAAAGGATTAATTTTTTTTCCCCACGTGAATGAATCCTACGTTTCTAGACCAAAAGAGTGGTAAGCAAAGCTAAAAATTTAAATTTTTGTTAAACTTTTATTTTGTGCATCTCAAGTAACTATAATAAATCTATGTCCGAAGAGTTTGGCCCTGCCTCGAGGCCAGTTGCGATGTTTATTGAATTGCATTTCATAAAGTTTAAAATGCTTATTTTTAATACGGCATATCTACAAATTACAGAGTAACCTCGTTCAGTTATACGACTTTAACATTTATACAACGTTTAGCTTTGGTAGGGTTCCTATACATTTTAATGTAAAAATGTAAATTTATTTCATTTATCATTCATTTATTTAACGTAAAACGTCTATGGAAGCGAGGGATATTGTTACAACTTTTCCCTCCACTGCGGTAAAGAATCTGGTGCAGGAAAGGATACTCCTCTTGGTACACATGTTGTGATGAAACTGACAGAAAACATTGTGAATCCATCAAGCTAAACTTCATATTTTGATAATTTTTTTAACAGCATTGATCTTTTGAAAAGTCTTGGTGAACACAGTTATCGAGCCACAGGAACCATACGAGAAAATCAGAGAAACTGTAGTGTCTTCCCAGTACTTACAAAAAATTATTTTCCTCTTTGTGGCACCACCACAAAAATCCAATGTCAAGGCCATCTGGCCAGAGAGCTATTATTGCTTATATTTGTCTGTGGCATCTTTGTGCATGTCCCTGTTCTCATCCTAATCCTGTGTATTATTTTACCTTTGTTTATATTTGTAAATAAATAATTGTTTTATTGTTTAATCTACTGCTTCGAATAATATAGTTATGTCTCAAAGCCAACTCCCATAACTATAAAACCATGAGTGTCCCTTAGAAGCATCTAAGTCTATGCGGGAGAAAGAAAGAGGCACGTATGATTTTGCATTTGACAATAATTCCAAGATTTTCCAGGGGCTGGATTCTCCCCTTGTCCTTAGCGAGGTTTTTCTCCTTAAGCCCGCTGTTTATCCTTAATAAAGGAAAGGAGAAAAAATTCTGTATTCTCCACTCGCTTTTCCTTAAATAAGGAAAGCTTTACTTCCTTACTCAAGGACAAAGATGGCGCTAGTGGAGGAGTGAGGAGACGCTCTCCTTAAGCTTGAGGACAACTACATTTCCCGTAATGGCGGCGGCGATGCATGCTCTAATAGAAGATATATTCACATTCAAACAATTGTTTTCGTGTTTTTCGATGCTATTAATGCTTGATATATGCATTTAAGATGATGCAAGGAATTTAGGTTAACGAAAAATACAGTAAGGCAGCTATGTGAGGAGTTGCAGCCGAGATGACAAGACATGCTGTTGAGCGTAAGGGTAAGTTAACGTGATGAAACCAAATATTTTTTATTTTTCGTAATATTTTTAGTCATGACATATCACTCACTTTGCATATTAATATACATTAAATTAGTCGAAATTTTTTGGAGAAAAATCCTACTGACTGACATCGTCATAAAATATGTGCTGATCGCAAGATGATCTATGTGTGTGTGTAAGAGACATATTCGTAAATAAATTCCCTTCATAAATAGGAATAGCATGTATTATAGTAATATATTATGTTTGGCCTACCGATAATGCTGCATCTTATGTTTGTCTTATTAATGCTCATTTTCGGGCCGTCTTCATGACAGTTCAGGAAACAGTTCAAGGCTCTCTAAACCCTATTATGAAAATGCCAATCGTATATTTTGGATGTAAAAGTTGACATGCAAACATGATACACACACTCGCTATGTGCAAAAGTGCTTAAAAATTCCTGCATAAAAATGTAATGCATCCTAAAAAAACTACATGCCACCCAGTCAGACCCCACTACATATTTTGTTAAAAATTTATTTTTTAATTCAATGCAAAATGAGTGCCAAATTCTATATTTAATTTGCACACTTTCCTTAATTGCTGCAGGTTCTATATGTATCATGATTTTGAATTTTTTTAATGGTTGAATATATAGCATAGCTTATTAAGCACTTTATCAATGTATTGCATGAGTAATTAATTTTTATGAGTGAAAGTTTTAGTAGTATTAATGTTAATATTTTGTACTACAGAGTATGGAGAGTCTGGTGTATTCTAAAGGAAATGACAGGCAGATCTTGTATGATTTTGGCAAATTTCTTTAAAGGTAAGTCTAATTTTTCTACATTTTGTTTGAAATTTTTCTGTATCTAACCATTTATAATTTTGTAACATTGAACTTACATAGGAAATAGCATTACAAAGTTAAGTGTAATTCAGTTCTTGAAATAACGTGTGTTTTATATGGTTGTTTACGGGAAAAAAACTTCATTTAAAAAAACTCAATATTTTAAATTCAAAATCATGTAAATCACAAAAAGTTTCAAAGATATTGCTTAGATCCTAGTTCATTGCATACTCATAGCTGTAGAGAACCCCTGGAAAAAATTTATATCTTGTAAAGTTTTGTAGGCATCAGGTATGCAGCAGACAAGAATGATGTAAATCAGTTTCCTCAGAAAATGCATTAAAAAAAAGTTTCACATACATTCCTAACATTCAGAATTCTCCACATTTGTATGACAGAACTTCCTTTGCTTCAAATATCTCTAATTTTGACTTTCTTTTTTTTTCTTCTGGTCATTTTTTGCCAGTGTTGTGGATATCTCGAACATGTCACACTCGCATCACCCAACCCAGAGTAAATAGACACTAGTTCATCAATTAGGATTCCTACATTTCAAGTACAGACAAGATGCCTACATAGCCAGAATTAAAACGCAGAACTGCAATAGTCCCCAAAAGCATTATTTGCAGTTCGATAAAAGTGCCCTTAGAGGCGAAATTCTCCAAATCACACTGTTGTTCTGCAGCGTACCATGCAAGCACTTAGAAACAGGGATTGTGCACAAGGACTCATGTATGTTGGCTTTATTACATTTATGCTGTCATTAGAGAGGCCAGCAGGAGATTTATCAGTAATTTTATGTCATTCACATGCAGCTTTCTGATGCTTACACCAACTGTCGGGTCCTCTTGGACATTGTCCACTCATGCTCTTTATGACTGGATCAACAATCAAAAAATACAGCTGTAACTGCAGACTACTAATAAACCACACATGCACCTCGTCCATATTCCTTTGTGGATATTATGAAGAACTGGTACATGTTGGAATGTACGTGTAGTGAAAGCTGATGTGGAGTTTGTTTCGGTGTTTATGCTTAGTGCTGCTATCTGCCCCTAGTTTTTCTATGATTGAAGTGTAAGGATTAAGTAATTGTATCGTTGTAGGCCTGTTGCCCTCTGTGGCGAGACTTTTTTAATGGGGAGATTGGCTTACATTTGCACCTCTAAGTTGGGAGCCACAAGAAACCAACTTCAGCCAACCACCACTGTGGCAATGGTGGGGTTCCAACCCGGGTGCTCATGATACGAGTTCGTCACTACGACCATTCGACCACCATAGACGCTGTAACTGCATATTTTTTAAATTCCCCACATTGCTATAAATAGCAATACCATAGTAATTTTGTAGTTTATCGGTTAATTTACCTTTACCACTCAGTCCTTTCGTGGTTTTCTTCAGTTAACTCAAACGTGCACCAACCATCTTCTGAACATGGGCAATGCATTCCAATTTAGGAATGTTAGTTTTGTGTTAAGGAAGGAAACTGTCGGGTTCATTTTCAATGACTGATTGCCACAATCATAATCACTGTCACTTTTATATATATTACTTGGTTTAATCATAATTTTCAACAATAAACATAATATTCACACGTCCTCCTTGCTTACAGCGAGCCTTTAAAACTACCTCCTGAGTCCACAGGAGCCACTCTCTAACTACCCAAAACACATCAAGCTTCTTTTCTCTTCACCATCGATGGCCTTTCTTCCCTACCCACGCTTTTTAATCCCATCATACTCCTTCCCGATAGGGGGAAACCTTACAGAAACTATTTATCCACTTTCCAACACATGCCAATCATGTTAAATTCCTTAGAGAAATGTGTATATGTGGTGCAGTAGTATAAGTGGGACCTTGATAACACTCTTATAGGATCGAGAAAATTGTCCACTTAAGCAGGTGTCAAGTTAGCAAGGTTTCCATTTTATCTCACCTTCAATGATTTTTAAAAACTGTTTATGTATGTCCCTGTTTATAATTATTGTGAATAGACATCTTTAATTAGGCAGAGAAATCAGATTTGGATTGTCTGAAGATATTTTATCTCTGAATGAGCAGTGCAATTGTCCAAAATAAGCAAAAACTTGCTCTTTCTCATTTAAAGTGAGTTTGGTCTAGCTTTCCCAAACATCTCCTGCTCAAAAAGTTTCAGAAAACCCTACCAAAGATGTGAGAGAATCTTTGACACATAATCAATTGTTGAATGAACATTGAAAAAAAAGTTATTGAAACACACAAGTGAGCAATTTTGTAAAATTTTTCGAACTAATCAACAAATGAACAATTTCTAGAAAGTACGCAGAAGGAAAATATGAGAGGAAAGTGTGTGAAGTGCATGTGTGGTTGTTAGTAGTGTTCCATCACTATGGATACATTGAAATATTATTTGTAACTATTTAAAATGTTTTTAGATTTTTGACTTCGCTGAAGTGAGGGAGTTATAAAAAGGAAGAAATTACATTTTTTGTTAACGACGTAGAACTCAGTGCTCATGAAGTGTGCAGATGGATTTAATCCATGAATTTCTCAAGTAAGTTGAACCTTCATTTTTAACTCTGTCATTTTTATGACACACACATACAAAGCTTCCAATATTCATTAATTTATCGATTCACCCACTTCCTCCATTTCAGGTGAAAATGCTGAATGAAATGACCTTTCAGTGCTGACTTGGAAGTTGATCATCATGTATATTCATACGTAGCACGATCATATATGTGCATGTGAAATGATTTTGATGATACTGTATACAAGTATCTAATAAATTTATTCATGAGTTGTAAATAGGTGTTTTCTGTTTTGTGATTACAATTTTTAAATCGAAAAATCTATGGATGTTGCTTTATTGCAGTGAATTTGACGCAAGAATCAGTTGCATAGAAAATTCACGTGTATTTTTAACAACTGGATGGAATAACAAAGTTAATCTATCCAAATTATAGTTACAATTTATTTTTTAATTAGATGCAGCTGAAAAAACAAAATGAACAGTTCTAAATAACCTTATTCTAATAACTTGAGTGTAAATACATTATAACAGATGTAATTACATAGTTGATAACTTGCTTGTTATGTTACAGTACAAAGTGGGTATCCTACCTAAGAAATATCTGGTGAATACATTTCCCTGAGTGAGAGATCACACTTCTCTTGAGAATATAGTTTTTCCAACTGACCTGCTGATATTGCAGGGGCTCTAATTGTATGTAGCATTTGTTTAGGAATATGAGACATAAATCCAAATGGCTTTAACATTGACATTAAATTCATAGACTTGGAAAATGTTCAACATCCCACCCCGATGATTGAACATAACTGCTGTGTCAACCTCTAAGTGGTTATGCTATGCAGCATGCGTTACATTTTTTTAATGAATATAATTTAGGTGTTGTTGATTCCCTTGGGTTTTTACCTTAGAGGATATATACCTCCCTTATATATACCCTTATTAATTTCCTCATACTTCCTCTAAGGTTTTTTTATCATAGATAAAACTCAACATTGAGTTTTAAAAAAAATTCAAGTAAAACTAACAATCTCTATAGTAAAAAAATTTCTATACAAAAAAATTGAATCTAAAAATTTAGTCACTTTCGTGGATATTTAATTTTTTTGTTACATAATCACTTAAGACCGGGAAATTTTTGAAAACGAATGTTTGCCAAGTATCTCACCCGCAAGGGTTAAAGGGATAAGCTGGCTAAAATTTAATAGAAATTAAAAAAAAATATACATATATATAATTTTCAGGAAAAAACTAATATAAGATATATAATGAAAAAACTCTGAAACTACTTATTCAAATGAAACCTAAAAGTTGATACGTATAAAAGCAAATGCCAATGTAAAAAAATAATAATTAGGGAGCGGAAAAATACGTGCGAAATTAATGTAAATAAAGCAATTGTTGCCACTAATGTAGAAGAAACATTGATTTTCGATACGTATAGTAGTTGTAAAATTTTTGCTTTACGTTGATTGATCAAACGATGAGCTGAGCCGAAGAACCGAACTGAACGAACCGAAAGACCCGTTTTTTCTCCGCAACCAGTCACGTCATCCTAAGGATAATGGTTAAGGAGAAGGGGAGAATCCATCTCGGGGAATTCTCCTTGAAGCTCTCTGTTGAGCAGGGGGTCTATTACGCTCACGTCGTTATACAACGAGGTCGTTAGTGACGTCACGCCCTTAACGCAAATTCTCAACGAGCCTCATAACGCAAATCTCAGCGACCATTGTCAAAAACTTGATTTTTCTCAGCAACCCGCGGTATGTCGTTATCTATTTTACGAAAAACTCCCTGGTCCGAGAGTTGCGTTAGCTCCGAAAGGGATGGACGAATCTGATAATTTTTTCCGCTGCTGATAATAATCATCACTATCAACGAGTGCTGCAGCACGTGTGTTATTATTATTTTATTTACTCGTGCGCGTTGTATGTCCCTAATTTTCTAAGCTACATTTTTTTAAAATTCATCCGGATTCTTTTTATTTTCATCAAATATTTGAGAAAAAAGTAGGCTATGCACGCACATGATACTAGCGCGGGGAAATTTTCTAAATTATTACGTTTAAAAAAATGATTTTCTATTGAAGTTCAATGATGTTATATGAATTTGCAAAACGACTATCAAAAATATCATATTACCATGTTTTTAACACATTTAATCTACCGTCTTGATATTAAGTCAAAATCAAGAACAAGTAACCTTTTATTTACACCATTAATTAGACAACTGGTTTCCTTGTGTCACACGTGAAAATGAAGTGCCACTAAATTTACACTGTTGTTGACATCTTTTTTATACTCCGATCAGAAAATGCACTCAAGGATTAGAAAAAATTTATTTGTTGATTAATAAAATTTACTTTGATTTTTTATAGTGTACTTAGTGCGCAGAGTATAGTGTGTGTGTAATGGTGTTTACTGCATTACACTTCTGTGTACTGCACAGAAAGTAGCAATACTTAATTGATATCACAAAATATCAATGTTATTAAACGAATTAAGAAGGGGAAAATCTGGAGACGTTTAAATATATATTGACGTCGATTTTGAACGAGGTGTAAAAAAATATTGAGCGAATTTCAAAATGTCTTGAAAACATCGCGATAGAGAGATTTACCAGTTAAATGATATTAGATTTTTAATGATTTAAATGATATTTTAAATGATATAAGATTAGAATAAAGGTATTTCCATGCAAGATTAAAAAAAAAATTAACCGTTTTGTAGAGTGATTTATCTTTGTATCGAGTATAATAATTTATAACGATTTACCACTATGAATAATTTTTTCCAATCAATATGTGTACAGATAACATTTTAAATGATAATGCTGTCTCTGAATCATGTTACTAAATTAAGGAACGTAATTCAGAGAATTATTATTCATTATAATGAACTTGATAAATTAATAATGAATGAATAATTTCCAATTCTAACTAATTTGTCTCCGTTGCTCTCACCTTCATCGAAAAATGTACGCGCGAGCGGCCATGTTTATTTCTGTAACGCGAACATAACAAGTGGTCTCCGGTTCTCGTTAGTTAACGTTTTATGTAGCGATGTCGATAACGAAAATCGCTAGTAACGATGTGAGAAAAATCAACCTTTAGCGATGGTGACGTAAATCTATCCCACAATGCACCGCAAACACGTTTGAAACGCGGGCATAACGACATGAGCGTAATAGACCCCCAGCTCCTTAAGTTAAGGACAAGTGCTGACCGAGCGTTTTCTAAGGACAAGGGAAGAATCCAGCCCCAGGTGCGATGGAATGACAATAGTACTGTCACTGTTGCTACAAATTGCAGCTCTTTAGAACCATGTTTTGACGTGAAAAGGCAAGTAAAAGGAAACAAAGATAAAGCTAACATGAAGATGCCTAATTTGATAAATTCTTACAAGAAAAATATAGGTGGAGTTGATCACGACTGGTTGGCTGGAATATATGCCATTAAGATTCGTGGGGGAAAAGTGGTACTGGCCACTTTTCATTCATACACTGGACATGGCAGTGGTAAATGCATGGATAATCCACAAAGAAATCAACAAAAGCGACGCCCTAAACTTAGAGTTCCAATGAGCAATACCAATGGTTTATCTAAAAAAGACTGAGCAGAACAAGAGGTAGATCCAGGATCTCTTTTGTACCTCCAAGTGCAAAAGACATCTACAAAGATGGTGTAGGCCATTTTCTACTGAAGAGGGAAAAACAGCGCCATTATCAAAGAGGGGCTGCAAAGCAAAACCCAAAACATACTGTGGGAGATGCGATAAAACAACACCCCCTATAGATAAGAAAGCCTCCACACTGAAGTCGTGACGTCACGGAGTGGAGGTTGATCACGGGGACGATCGTTTTTCTTCCTTCATAATATCTTGCCTTTCAAGCGAACTGAATCAATTTTCTTTTACAGATTTCTCAAGTTCATGATATAAATGAAAAGTTCATGAAAAATCGGTTACTTGCATTGATTTTTTTTTTAATTAAAAAAGTATTTGCAATTAATTCCAACTTACTACCTTAACCATGAAGAAAAAAATTAAAAACTCTTGCAATATATTGTTTCGACGATAGATGGCGCGATTTGTTTGATGGCGTTCAGAAATATTGATGATCCTTCTTGGGAGATAATGTGACCCAAATAGGTTACCTCGTGTCTAAACAGACGGCACTTTGTCGAGCTCAAGTTGGCATCTCTCAGCTTTTGGAGGAATTTGCTCAAATTCTCTAGATGTTCCGAGAATTCGTACAAGGCTTCTCTAAAATAGCAAGACCCCTCCACCGTCTCACTGACATCAAGCAAAAATTCCTGTGGACTGACGAGTGCGAAAGGGCTTTTACGTCTCTGAAACAAGCCCTAACATCGGCTCCAATACTGGCGTTGCCACGAGCAGAGAGAAAATTTACCCTCGACATGGACGCAAGTAACAACGGGATTGGAGCTGTTCTATCGCAAGAAGTGGACGGCGAAGAACACGTTATTGCCTACTTCAGCAAGAGTTTGTCCAAGCCCAAGAGGAATTATTGTGTCACGAGGAAAGAACTGCTCACAATCATCAAAGCCGTAGAACATTTCCATCCCTACCTCTACGGTCGGAAATTTCTCCTTCGCACGGACCAAGCTTCCTTGAGCTGGCTGTTGAACTTCAAGAACCCCGAGGGTCAAGTCGCTCGATAGATACAACGGCTGCAGGAGTACGACATGCAAATCCAGCATCGTAAGGGAGCATCGCATGGGAATGCCGACGCCCTATTGAGAAGACTGTGTCCACAGAATTCAGAATTGTCGTCATTGCGTCAAGGCTGAAGAGAAGTACGGGACCGTGAACCCTATAGCAAGACAGGTAACATCGCAAGTTTCAAGTGACGATCCGTGGAGCGAAAAGAATACTCAGAAGGCCAAGCTAGAAGATCCCAACATACGACCGATCATAGAGTTGAAGGAATCCACCGGTAGTAAACCAACGTGGCAAAACGTCGCCTCTTCCAGTCCGACGACCAAAAGATACTGGGCGCTATGGAACTATCTGGAGATGAGAGATGGCGTGCTGTACCGCAAATGGGAGTTGGAGGACGGGAAAACATTCAAGTGGCAGCTCATCCTACCAACAGCCCGTGTGAAAGAAGTTTTGAAAGAGTTGCACGGAAGCCCGACCGGTGGACATTTCGCCATCACCAAGACGCTCCAGAAGGTCAGTTAACAGTTCTATTGGGACAAGTCCAGGACAGATGTAGAAAAATGGTGCAAGAATTGTGACGATTGTGCGCTCGCAAAGGACCTCCGAAGCGCACCCGAGCCCGCCTCCAACGTTACAACGTTGGTGCGCGTTCGAGAGAATTGCCTTGGACATACTCGGACCATGGACTATTTAACTAAGTGGCCGGAAGCATATCCCGTTCCTGATCAAGAAAAAGTGACGCTGGCTGAGGTTCTGGTGCGAAATTGGGTGTCTCGATTCGGAGTCCCCATGCTGATCCATTCCGACCAGGGAAGGAACTTCACGGCAGCGGTTTTCGGCGGCATGTGCAAGCTTCTAGGAATGGAGAAGACGCAGACAACTCCACTCCACCCGGAATCCGATGGGATGGTCGAGAGATTCAACCGAACCATCCTGAATCATCTCTCGCTCTTCGTGTCGAAGAACCAATAGGATTGGGACGCAAAGTTACCGCTTTTCCTGTTGGCCTAACGAACTGCCATTCACGAGAGCACCGGATTTTCACCAGCACAGATGTTGATGGGACGAGATCTTCGGCTGCCTGCTGACCTGCTGTTTGGGCGACCGCCAGATGCGTTTCTCCCACCGGAAGAATATGTCCAGGGACTCCAGGAGCGCCTCGAGGACATGCATCGAATCGCCAGAGACAGGATCAACATCTGCTCCGAAAAGATGAAGAACCGCTACGATGCGAGGGCCACGTCTCATGGCTTCAAAGAAGACCTTGTCTGGCTCTGGGATCCGAAGCGCCGGAAAGGACTGTGCTCGAAACTTCAAACGTCATGGGAAGGACCCTACAGAGTCGTGAAGAGACTGAACGACGTCGTAGCTCGGATCCAGAAGACGCCATCCTCGAGGTGCAAGGTGGTCCACTTCAACAGACTGGCCTCTTACCACAGTGACAACCCGCCGGAGATGGCATTCAGAAATATCGATGATACCGGTTTCGGTTAAGCGCACGAACACACGCTTGGTGGAGAACTGGCAGGGCGTGTAGAGAAAAATCTAGAAAGTCCCCGCCCCTCCATACAGTAGTGCGCTGTAACAATAAATACCGTGGCGCTCACAAGATGGCAGACTGAGAGAGGCTAGACAGGCTAAAAGAGACTCGAATAGACAGACTCTATTGCTGAAGTCAGTTGCGTTTAAACTTTGCAAGAAAGTAGTTAGCTCTCTGATTAGCTTGTAAATACGTGTAAAGTGCTGTTCTGTAAATAAATCTGTGTTTGTCCGTCGAACCGCTTCTTGTTTTGCAACATCGAAGTCTTGTGGAAAATTATCTGGAACAATATCTTCCCTTCTACTATTCTGTTCAGAAAATATTTTAAAAATAAATGCAAAATAATTATTTGCAAAGATAGACAAATTAATATAAATCAGCATAAGATGAATTATAAACATCCCTTTTTCTACAGGTCTTATAGTTGAACTGATAACTTCAAAATAAAACGAGGAAGCAAAGAAAACAACACACAACTTCAAATTACAAAGATTCCGATATTTATTCAAAAAAATTGATAAAATTTATAAAAAAATTGCTACAAACAACATACTAGAAATAATTTTTGCACAGATAGTAGTAAAAAAAAAATTCCCATTTAATGTATGGAAGTTAGTGTATGGCAATATTTGTTTCTTGATTCACCATACAATTTTCTCAACGTTGCTACTGAAACACATTTGAGATTCTTCGATACCCCCTTCTGCAAAATATGGGTAATATAAAGAAATTTTATACAATTTTTCTGGTTGATTCAGTTATTTCAGACACGGTTCAAAATATGTGACACTCTCGTAGAACCCCCTTTAAAATCAAGGAATGGTTTGAAATTAATTTCATCCATTAAAAACTTCACTTTTTGTCTGATTCATCAAGTAATAAACTTCTA
This sequence comes from Pholcus phalangioides, assembly GCF_987345545.1. NCBI lineage: Eukaryota > Metazoa > Arthropoda > Arachnida > Araneae > Pholcidae > Pholcus > Pholcus phalangioides. The sequence continues at coordinate 12,374,632 of NW_028301597.1, read as the reverse complement.
CATTCAGAATAGTGATTGGTCATCAGATTGCTCTGCACTAGGGGATTGACGATATTATCAGAAATTATCGTTCGAATAATTTGTGCATGAGGAATTACTGCAGATTAACTACCTATAAATATCTATGCATGGGAACATATTGAGTGAAGTGAACACACACAAAATTATGAAATATGTAGAACAGCTACATAGAATTCAAGTATATTTAATCAAATGGATTTGCTCTTTTATAAAAGCTATTGTTTTTGTTTGTCTTCAACATAAACTAGCAATTCATTCAAAATATCCTCACATACATTGAATAAGTGATTAAGATCATCACTATCAGATTCTTTTACATTTAAAACACATTTTAAATTGTCCTCGAGATCATGTATATGAATGAAAAATGGGAATGTAAACTTGCCTAGTTTTGTTAGTTTGACATTTTCATAAAAGCATTTCATTAAGGTTGTTATATGTGTATATATTTTTCATATTAATCATGAAATGCCATCAACTTTATTTAGATAAAACAGACTAGATATAAGAGTGAACCAAACAGTCTATGATATTCTATTACAGGGCTGAACAAATCCCAGGCGCCAGGTCACCATGGTGACTAAAAAGATTGGTATTGGCACCTAAAATTTTTTTGTGTAGTTACTAAATTGTGTGCAGCATAAAATTTTGGAATTTATAGCAGTATATCTGCCACATCAAAGAGGGTCGCCACTGTGCCCTGAAAAGTTGAAAAAAAAAATTGAATTTTTTTCTTTGGGTAAAATTTTTTAGCAACCAAAAAATTGTTGGGGTGCCTAGATTTTTTTTGCAATTTGTCCAGCACTGTCCTATTATTTGATAATGTAAATTATTTTCTTATTTATTTGATAGTATAAATTATTTTCTTATTTATTTGATAGTATAAATTATTTTCTATAATTTATTTAATAACAGTTTGCAAACAGGTGGTAGAAATTTTTCTCTGTGTAGATCATCTGCATTTACCATACATTTTAAAATAATTGAGATAATTTATATTACTGACTTGAAAATGAAAACTTACCCAGTTTTGAATCACAAATCCTGACAAAAGCATGCAACATTAAGTTAGCTATCAAATTATCGTCAAAATTTTTGTGTGTTGGTAATATGAATGGAAAAAAAAAGTTGTTCTTGGTCATGTCTTTCAATTTTTTTTACACTGACAGCACATCCAAAGACGAAAAATAGAACATTTCCTTGTAGGCTACTCTCATTAGGGGTTGAAGCTTTTAACTATAGCTGTAGAAATGCACTCTCCATCAAAAAAAAAAAAAAAACTAGTAAAGAATAGTTGGAGTCACCACAAGAATCCGCAGGCACTTGTATACTGGAGTGAAAACAAAATCCTGTAAGAAAATATAGTAAAAAATATTACTCATTAATAAGATTACATATTTTTCAGTTATCTGCATGACAACACATTTCATTTATATGAAATAAGTTCTTCCCTTTATTAGATTGAAAGCAGTTACTCTAACCCTAGTCCTTGAGTATAAAGATAATAATTGTTTAGTATAAGTTGATAAATAAGTTGATGAAAACCAAAAATAAAAAAAAAATTAATACAATATTCAATACTGTTGCCAAGTAACTATCTTTCTAGCCAACTTACCAAATTTTATATATACAATGTACTTTAGAATCGAAGTAGTTTTGAAAAAATTAGTGAAATATCGTTACAATGATACTCGATATAACGATGAATTCCTCTACAACGATGCTTTTCAAGTCTTGTTTGGAAATGTTTACACTCTAGTGCTAAACTGATGCCTCTCAATATAATAATCCCTCTACAATAATATATGTAAATTTTTTTGATTCACAGATTATCAAGGTCTCGCCGTATTTTAAAACAAATAATTATTTCTATGCAGCATGAATGTAGTTTTGCCAGGATAGATTTAGGCAAAATTTACACACAAATATATTGTATAATCTTATTCCGAAAATTATATAAAATCCCACAATATTTCCATTACTTAAAACAGGTAAATTATGTCATAATTTTCACTGGTAGAGGGAAAAATATATCCAATAAAAATACTTACTCGAAAACTTTCGGCACTGATGTCCTTCCTTGATTATAGAAGCCAGCCTTTGTGATGATCGATCTTATTCTTTAGTAAATTAAAATAAGAGAAGCCTCTCTGTCTCTTGGCATCCACGATGATGAATAAATAAAATTAAAAAGGAATATAACACAAAAATAAATTTTAAAATGTCGCCTAACAAACTTAAAAACACTAACACCAACGAATAAAAAACACGTGCAAACATGTGGTTGATCGTTTGCTGCTTCGTCTTCCTTCAGCCTCCGCCTGGCTACATCACTAGGTGTGACGTCAGCAGTGTGGAGGCTTTCTTATCTATAGGGGGTGTTGGATAAAACTCTAATGTAAATAATGAAGTATTATTCAGATATTGCGAAAATTTTTAGTCTGAAATAACTTTTCACCAATGAAGAGAGCACTAAAACCTATAAGTGCAAATTTTATCTCCTTTATCCCAGTGTCCTATTTAGAGGTCGGGTCAGATTTCCAATATAAAAAAAAAAAAATTCAAATTTTGTATATTTAGGTTTAATCAGGGTTGGTAAAGAAACCAAAAACCAGGTTTTTTTGGTTTATTTTAAACCGGTTTTTTTATTTTAATCATTTAATGATAATTTTTGTTGCACTACTGTCATTTTCTGCACACAAGGACTAATTAGACCGGGACCTACAATTTATTGCCAATTCCAAATGGCAGGCATGATTTTTATACTCATCGAGAGGTTGGTGCACTAACTAACCCCTCGATGGGAGGACTCCCTGCGGTAGCAATTTTTTGCTGTGGCCAAGTTGCCGTTTTTTGTTGTACCCGTGTCAGGAAAGCTTTTTTTTGTTTTAAATAGTATTAACATTAAAAACAATAAAATTTCTGAAAAATCATTCGAACTTCTAATAATTAAAATTTTTTTTTTTTAATTATTATAACATACAAACATATATACGAGCGTATACAGAAACACATTCAACATACACTTTTGACCTCAAGGGACATGCCTGTCCTTCCAGTAGGTCTACAAGGGTTTCTCCATAGATTATTTTTCTTAGCAACAGCCTATTATGGTTTAGGTCAATATACAGTTTTTTTTGTTTTTTTTTTATGTTACAAAGAAATTTTACATACAGATGGATTGTATCATGTGGTTGTATTATTGTTGTAATATAGATTCTAGACTGGTATTCATAGAAAACGTGAATATATTATTAGATCTTATGTAATTATTTGTATGATTGATTATATGGTATAGATTCATTATTTTTGGAGCGGTGTATCTATAACTCTTTTGAAATAACGTTTTATTTGTTTTTGACACTTTATATATGTTATTTAATCTAGATGACATTCTATTTTGTTTCATTTCTAACCAATTATTGTTTAAGAATGAAAATTTTATTAGTCTATAAACACAGTTTTGTCTTATAGTTAGCTTATGGCATTCTGTTTTGTTGGTGTTTATTGTGGTGCTTGTTATTTGGGATCTTATCGTTATATATATTATCTAGTTTTTGTATATCTATTTGATATGCACCTCCCCAAGCAGTGATTCCATATGTTACTGTTGAATATATCCAAGCATAAAATAAATCTTTTAGGAAGTTATTGTCTATTGTGTCTCTTCTTCTATAAAGAATTGCTGCATATATTCTTAATTTTTTTATTATTTTTTCACACTGTGATTTCCATTTTAAATCATCTTGCATTATTATTCCTAGGTAGTTGTATTCATGTACTCTTTCAATTTCTTGACAGTTACATTGTAATATATGTTGACACGGACAATGATCATGAATTTTTATACTTAAATTTGCCAAACTATTTATGTTTCTTGTTTTTAAGCATATGTATTTAGTTTTCTGTATGTTTAGTTTTCGTTTATTTTTCTTGAGCCAGTTACTGATTTCAAATAGGTCCTCCTCAACTTTTTTTTATTAAATTTGTACTTTCAGTGTCTTCAACATACAGTACTGTATCGTCTGCGAATGAGATTAATTTACCATTTATATTGAGTTTGAATATATCATTTATGTAAATGAGAAACAATATCGGGCCAAGCACAGATCCCTGGGGGACACCTTTTTTTACTTCTATGAATGTACTCATTTCTTCCCCTATTTTAATCGATTGTTTCCTATTAGAATAGTATGATTTAAACCAGCTCAATATGTTTCCACATATACCAGCTGTTGACAATTTTCCTGTGAGTATCTCTAAATCTACGTAGTCAAAGGCTCTTTTTAAATCCAGAAAAATAGTTATAGAAAATTTATTGCAGTTGAACCCGGTATTTAAATAATTGCACAGCTCTAAGATGGCCATTTCTGTATTCTTACTTTTCTGAAACCCATATTGGTTAGGAGCTAAATAATGCTGATAATTAAGAAAATCTACGAGTTGTTTTTTTATGCACTTTTCTATTACTTTTGAAAATATTGGAAGAATTGATATGGGTCTATAGTTCAGTAAGTTATTTGTCTCTCCTGATTTATAAAGGGGGTGTACTATGCCATACTTTAAATCACTATAAAAGACTCCTTCCGTTATAGATGAGTTAATTAGGTTTTTTATTACATCCACGTGATAATGGGCAATTATTTTCATCATCTTAGGGGTTATTTGGTCAATTCCACTTGCTTTATTAGTCTTCAATTCTGACATAATCTTATCAATATCATAATCGTTAATTTCAAAGAAGTACATAGAACTGTTAGAATTAGTCATTGTTTGGTCATCTTCACAATTACAGACTGTGTTTAATTCTATTTCTTCCAAGTTTCTTGTAACAAAGTCTTCGTTAAATTTCTTCGCTAAAACGTTATGGTTATCACAGATAGGGAGTATATTTTGCTTTGCACTTTTATTAAGTATATTCTGATTTATACATTTCCATTGCATTTTTTTGTTATTCTCGCATTTCGTAAAAGTATCTGATATATTCCTGTTTTATTTTTCTAATATACTTTTTCAGTTCCTTATTGTATTCTTTGTACTCTTGCTCGTATGACATAATATTTGGGTACTTTTTGTATTTTTTGTACAATTTTTCCTTACAATTTATTTTATTTATTATTTCTTTTGTGGTCCAGTTTTTTTTACTTTTTTTGGGTTTCATCTTGACTTGTTTCGTCCATAAATTAGAGTTTGATTGTATGATATCCACAAATCGTTTGTATTTATTTTGTATGCATCTTTCTTCTATGACACTAACGAAATTTATATTTTCAATGAATTTTTCAAATTTATCATAATTTATTATTTTTATATGTTTGTTTTTTTCATTTTCTTCTATTTTCTTTTGTATAAAGTTTATGTATCCTAATACTGGATAGTGATCTGTTATCTGAGTTTTATACACTGTGAATTTTTCTATTGAATTTATTTTTGATCTATAGAATACATGGTCTAAACATGTTTTATTATTATTTGTTTCTCTTGTTATATTTTTGTGAAGGGGGACCAGTCCATTTTTTGCCATTATATTAAGATATTGAGAAGTTTCGTTATCATCTCCATGTAAATTTATATTAATATCACCCACTATTAAAGTATTTTGCTTCAATTTCTGTAAATTTTTTTCTAATTCATCATTAAATTGTGAGATGGAAAAAGAATGCGAACGGTATAAGAAAAATAAATCAATGTCATAATCAGGGAGGTATATACATAATTCTTCAGCAGTTAAAAATTTAACATTTTTCTTTTGTATTGATTTGATATTTTTATTTATATACATTATTACTCCCTCTATTGTATGTTCTACTGTTTATATAGCAATAGTAATCTATTATTCCTTCAAGATTGTCAATACAGTAATTAAATAATTCTTCACTTTCAATCCATATTTCACTTAGGCATATGATATCTATTAATTCATTTAAAGTTCTAAGAAATACCACCAGACTGTCAAAATTTGCTCTTATACTTTGGATATTCAATGTAAGAAACGTCAATGTTGAGTTTGGTTCACTGGGGCAGTTCATAAATTTTTTTGCTTCACTAATGTCCTCCAGAGGTCGTTGGTCCTGCATCTCGAGAAAGTTCTCTGTGATCATTTGTACTGTGGCTTGATTCTAACTTTTGCAAATGTTCTTGGTTTGTTATCCAGATTACTCTTGAAATTTCATCCCTCCGGAGAAATATTTTCCCTTCTTTCGCCCATGCGAACTTGAAATCCAGTTTATTTTGCGTTTGTCTAGCCAGGTGAAATAACTTCTTGTTTTTAATGGTTAGATGTTCTTTCACATATATTCGGACATCTTGAAAGATCGGGTTTATTTTATCTGCTGTAAGGGTATTCTGTCGCTTAGCCTTTTGAATCCAGATGTTTTTTGATGTTCCACTATTGAATCTTACTATGATTGGTTTAGGTATATTGTCATTTCTTGTTGGGATTCTGAGCACATTCAATTTTAGTTTTTTCAGGTATTTGTAGTTGTGTTTTTGCTGCTTGAATAATTTCTTGTATATTCTCATTTGGGCTTTCTGGTATTCCATTTATCTCAATGTTATTTCGTCTCATTTTGGTTTGTAACTCATTCATTATTATTTCAAATTTCCTATTTCTGCTTTCATGTTTTTATTTTCCATCTTGAGTTCTTGATTTTCTCTACTTATTTGTTGAACCATTTCTTCCAAGTTTTCTACCTGCTTTGAAAAATCTTCCATGCATTTTGAGTTGCATTCTATAGACTTTATAACCTCCTTCGCTTCATTTTCCATTGCTTCTTGTTTATGTATGATTTTTTCTGTGACTTGTTGGATGGTTTCCTATAAGGCCCGTTTACACAAGACAAGCGCTTTAGTGGGCAACTTAATTTTAACTTACCGATTCTTCGTGAAAAACTGTCCACATGATAAGTTGTAAGTAGGCGCTCATTGGATCATTTTTGCGGAGGTGAGCGCAGTTAGCGCATGCGCGCTTCAGTCTACTCAAATCCACGGAGAGAGACAGACGCAACGCGCGGGAGTATAATAGTAATAATTTTTTATTTATCTGGCATTCAGAGAGGTGCTTTTTATAAAGCTCATAGCTTTCGTAACGATGGATGAAGATGATCAGGTAGAACTTAAGAATACTGTGATCAGAGCCACATTATATGATATTTTTTTTAAAGAATATAAATTTATTCACTTAAATAAATTTATTCAATAAAAAAGGGGAAACTTTTTTCTCACTTGCGCGAGAGCAACACACTGAGCAAGAAGTAGGTCACGCAAGGGAAGCAGTTCGCTTGTCCCCTTTTTTCGCCTCTGCCACCCACGTAAGGGGGGGCGAGAGATGACACCACAGGCGTAAAAAGAATACACAACATATTATAAACTTATGCAAGTCATCAAGAAGAAATATAAGATTTCTCTATTTCTCCTCCAAGTTGTAAATATCGATTATATGATATTTTAATCGAAGTTGAAGGGGAGATAAATTATGAATTATGGAAGCCGAAAATACGGGAGAAGATTCTTGGCATTCGTAGGAAATTCTAAGGGTTAAAAATTAAATAATAAAAACTCATTAAACATAAAAATTATTTCCAAATTTTCGAAATTATTATCTTTTAATTTAATCTATAGAGATGACATCTTTATGTTAAATATTTGATCATGTATTTTTACAACAGATGGCAGCAAATTCGTTCTGGACGAGAGAAATATTCGAAACCCCCTTTCTCCAGTTTTTAACATATTAATCCTCCCCACCTGATATATGTTTTTGAATCTTCAATTTTTTTCAACTCCTGACATCACGTCGACAGATTATTCCACAGCTTTTTCCAACATCGCATAATTTTTAGCTTGTTTGTTAAGGTAATTTTCATTTCAATAGTTCAACGAACATTCATGGCGAAGATATTTTTCAACAAACTTGAAGCTTGTGTCCTCTGGCCACCTCACCATCCAATATTTCCGCAGAATTCTAGCGAAACTTCAGGAGACGACGGAGTATGAACAGGTTCACGCTTGAGATCAAAATAAACCCCTCTGTGAGAGAGCAAAAAGACCCCTCCAGAGCGACAGATCACGCCCACTGGCGCATGCGCATAGGTCTACTTAACAGGAAAAAATAGAACCGTTCTTATCTCACTTACCAACTAAATCACTTCTGCACTTGCGCACTTGTCAACTAAAGTCGTGTAAACTGCCCTTATCGCCTGCATACATTGTATCATACTTGGCAACTAAAAATTAAGTTACCAACTAAAGCGCTTGCGTCGTATAAATAGGCCTTTACTTCCAGTTTGAAATCAACTATGATTTTTTCTATCCTGTCAAAATTGTCTTGCTGTGTATCATTCACCGCTGTGGCTCCTTCATCTTGTTCATTTTCACAGATTTTACATGTGAATTTACTTCTTTTGTCTTTTGCCATCCTTCTAAATGCAGATTCGTTTTATTATTCAGATTTATTTATTTATGTAATTAACACTATTCCCATATTAATTAATCAATAAATATTTCTTACATTTTAATAAAAACCAACTTTTGCAATTTAATTATTTTTTGCTTAACTTAACTCAATGGATTACTTCGTGTTCGAAAAAATTCTTTTAATGTTATTAATCATATATAATACTAGCTATAATACCCGGCGCTGCCCGGGTTTTCTGCAATGAGGCTGTTTGGATCACGTGATATCTCCCTTTTTTTTTTGAGGGACATACAAACTGTATCTAAGTTAAACAATATGACGACTTCCTGCGCGACTTGATGAAATAAACAAATCTAGATTTAAAGAAACATAACAAATATTTTTTTTCCTTTTTTTAAGGGGCGCTAGGTATTTTGAAGCCCCTCCCGAAAGTTGCCTGTTTCTGCTTCCAAAAATGCTTAAAGCTGTGGAATTTCTTCGATGTACTTTACGAACCCATAAGTGATTTTAAAACAGCCCAAACTATATCAATTTATGCAGTTGAATATAAAAAGACAATATGGAGAACTTAATTTCCATGCTTGAGAAGATATAAATAAAAAGTTGAAATCAATGTTATTGCATGAATATCCAACTCAAAAGTATATATAGGTCCGGATAATTACTTCATATTTAATCTCTCGTGGGCTTCATATATCTCTAAAGCGAACTCAATATACTTTTTAAAATTATTGATTTTGACAGAAAACCCCACCAAATTTCCGCATTTCTACAGTAAAATCGGCAATTTTAACACCGATTTCTATGAGGATCACCCTTTTCCTGACCATCAAAGTGATGCTGATAATGATTATGATGTCAATTCAAAAGCCTCATTACTAAGAAGATTGAAAACGTGGCAAACCATTATAAAGGCATATACACGTCTGAAAATTTGACTACGATTGATCTGAAATCGTAGATTTGTATAGAGAACATACACACACATACAGAAAATCAATTTTATATCTATATATATAAAATTGATTTTCTGTCTGTCTGTCTGTGTGTGTGTATGTTCTCTATACAAATCTACAATTTTAGATCGATCGTCGCCAAATTTTGCATATATACCAAATGGGACCCGACTTGAACGATAGGCTACTTTAAAATTTTGTCAGAGCAGGGCAAGTGCCCCAAATGGGCGAAAAACTGTCGGGCAACAATGGTTCTTGGGCCTCAACAATCACTTTCCAAACGTTTACTTAGGTTACCGTGGTTCCCTAGCAATGCGTTTCAGACGTGTATATGCCTTTACAACAGTTTGTCACTTCTTTAATCCTGTTGGTATATGTATAATAGTTTATGCCTTTATAATGGTTTGCCACTTTTTCAATCCTCCCAGTAATGAGGCTTTTCGAATAGACGTCATAATCATCATTAGCATCAGTTTGAGGGTCAGACAAAGGATGACTCCCATAGAAATCAGTGCTAAAATTGCTGAAATTTGGTGGGGTTTTCTGCCCCATCAATAATTTTAAAAGTTGTATTTAATCCTCGATTTTTGAAATATTGAGTTCGCTTAGATATACGAAGCCCAGGAGTTTAAATATGAAGTAATTAGCCGGACCTATACTTTTGAGTTGGACATTCATGCAATAACATTGATTTCAACATTTTATTTATATCTTATCAAGCATGAAAATTAATGTCTCGGTATTGTCTTTTGATATTTAGTTTCATGAATTCATGTAAAATTCATTTTAAAATTAATTATGAGCCCGTAAAAAATAGATCGAAAAAAAACTCTACAGCTTTAATAAGCATTTTTTGGAAGCTGAAATAGGCAGATGGGTAACTTGAAGTTCAGGGGGTGGAGGTTTATCGAAATACCTAGCGTCCCTTAAAAAAGGAAAAATATATATTCATTTCTACGTTTCTGTAAATCTAGATTTAATTATTCCATGAATCGTGAAGTCGCTATATTGGTTAAATTGCACACGGTTTGTATGTCCCCCAAGAAAAAGAGAGGGAGATATCACGTGATCCAAAAAAGGTTCATTGAAGAAAACCCGGGCAGCGCCGGGTATTATAGCTAGTATATAGATACAGATGTTTTCTCCAGTTACTTAAGCTATTTTGCAAAAACTATATAATATAAAAATTAGGTGAATATAATATATTTAATGAAGCATAAATAATGCAGATTAATTAGCAATGATTTATGATATACAGGGTGATTATAACTAAAGTTTTGATTTCAAAACACTGATGATTGTCAGAATGACTTCAAAATTGACATGAATATTCCTGAAGAAATGGAATTTTATTTGGTAAAGTGGGAAAAAATAATTAAAAATGTAAAATTAATGACATCATCCAACAAGTGACAAATTTGCTTGCAGAATGGAAACAATAGCCAGTCCTGGCAAAATGATACCTTAATTATAGCATTGCACGATTTCATAATTCATGGAAACATCACAAAAAAAAAAAAAAAGAGTAATTGAACACAAATAACTACAACTTACTCAAAAAATGTTAAATATGTTGTCCACCGTGTTCTGGCTATGAGGTGAAAGCACAAAAATTCGTGTTCAACAACAGATCAGAGTATGCCATGGTCATGATGTGAATCCACTTGCAATTCACCTTTATTAAACAAAACACGCCCGCACGTCAATATTCCTGAGGAACTGCTAACATATAGGGGATGCACTAGAGATTGCAATTTACTAAAGTTTGCAATCTGACCACTGTTCATAACATTTTGAGGTACCCCCCCCCCCCCCCACAGCCAGAAGTTGAAAGGGTTAAGTTGCATCCTGTTATTGTCAAAATGGGTCTTCAGCAGCTGCTTTGCTGGTAGTGCAATGTGTGCATCTTGATAGAAGGTGTTCTATCCACACATTGATGCAGTGAAAGTGAAAAGTTATGTGGCTGCAAAAAATAGATTATACTGCTGGCCAAGTACAGCATCATCTACTGGCACATTTTGCACTACTTGCACTTTTTTCGTTTGCCAAAGAAATTTCTATTGCTCCAAGAGTATTCATGCAAATTATCAAGTCATTCTGGCCAGTAGTTCTTTTTGTATAGTTTTGGAATCAAAACTTTAATTATAATCACCCTGCATATAGCTGATTATATTTTTCATAAATCTGTTACAACTAAACAGTAGAACCTTGATTATCTGGGCTTAACGGTGAAAATATAAAAAAAACAACTATTGAATATTAAGACTGGGAGATATACAGTAGGAGATGTGCTACTTCTTATGGGAAAGAAAATTAAAAGGTCTGAGGTAATGTGTAACTACTGGTACACTAGTCTTTGTCCTGTACGGACAGCTGGTGTCTTTATTAGATTATAGGACCAAATGCCCCTAGCATGATGGCGTCACTACTGTTGCTGCTTCTTTGTGAAGGGAAAAGGAAACCCTGTGAGATAAATACACCACCGTTTAGAGGCCTTTCACACAGAGCGGACGCGGGTCCGGAAGAAGTTTTATCAATTGGAAAATACTGAGCCTTTCGGACGAGCCGAAATATCTCCGCACCTAGGAAATGTTCATGCGGGTCCAGACGTCGTCCGAATGTGTCAAAACCTAAGTGCGGGCTCCACATCCGCACATAGAAGTTTTGACAATTCGGTTATTCGGGACTATTCACACGATGCAGATGTGAAGAAAATTCGTCCACATCTTTGGCTACTTTTTGAAGATGATTTTGCAAAGAATTTTTTTAATTATTTGCCATAAATACCTTCAAAAACATCATATGAAGGTCCCTGTTCATTAATATAATGTATCCACATACGTCTATCCCTCTGTTTCCTTCTGAGATGGAGATTAGCGACTTTAACTGTCTTTTGTCCACAATTTACAATTTTATACAATAAAACCTGCCAACAACGACCAATGGCGGAACCAAAATTATAAGCCGTCCTGTTCATCACAAATATTTAATTGACTACATACTTTAATAACTTTTAAATTTATACTTAAAAATTTTAATTTTTTTCTTTTAAAACTTTTAAAATTATTTAAAAACTATAAATATTTGAAATATTTTAAAAATTTATTATTTTTTTTAATTTTTTTAAACTTTAAAAAAAAAAAAACTTTTATTAAACAATGTAATCCACGTACGGTGTTCACTCGGGGCAGGATTAAGACATTTGAAAACCCTAAGCACTTGAATATTTTTGGTGGTTCCCCCGATACCTACAAGAATATTTTACTCGATATTCAGTCTATAAACTGAAAAAAATGAAATTTTATATTTCAGAAGTGACTAATCTAAGGATGGGATTTCACTATAAAAGGTTTATGAAAGTTATTTTATAAAACTTGAAAAAAGCAACTAATAAATTTATTAGTTGCTTTTTTCAAAAGAATTATTATAAAATTTTTATAGTGTAATTCAGACTTAAGGCCGGGATTATTCAAGCAAATGCAACCGGTGATCTTATCTTTAGACCCATATTCTATGGGGCTCTAGACTAAACCACCAAAGAATGGCTCTAAGCGGCCTATGGGCACTGAATCAGGAGTGAAGGACAAAAATAATTACAAAAATTGCGAAAAAATAGTTTTATGCACGAATTTCAAACTAAAGATGCGGGCGAAACACCCGCATCTTTAGTGCTCGTGTGAAAGGGTATGTGGACCCGCGTCTGCATCTGCTCCATGTGAAAGGGCCTTAGATGTACGATGTAATCATTATTCATGAATTTCCTAAAGATAGAGCATCAGAATGTAGCCAAAGGTTAGAAAATGTGGTAAAAATGAGAAATAGTTATTTAAAGTTATATACAAAAGTAATAAAGATACTTCACATGAAAAAAATATATATATATATTCAGACCACTTTTATAAGACTTTTTGAAAAAAAACACTTATACCGTCTTATGCCATTTAAAGATATACCCTCAGAATATACGCCAAGAATATAAAATGTGGTAAGAATTAATTATTTTGACTAATAATGAATCAATGATATTTTTCAAGGAAAAAATTATATTTAGGCTACTTTTATCTGATTTTAAAAAAACCACTTGGTTAAAACCAAGGTTTAAACCAAACAACCCTGGGTTTAAAATAACTCAGAAAATTTGAACAAAATAACTTCCAGGCTCTAATAATCACCTTCATTTAAGATGCTGAACTGTGTTTTCTTCAATGCACATACACTTAAATTCTGTATCACTCATATTTCTTTTAAAAGTTGTGAAATTTAGCTATGTTGGTTTCATTTACTTGCTTTCAAACTTTAAAATTGTGGGATACAAACTTCAATATTCCTGTCTTCTTGACGGAAGAGAGACTGGGACAGAGAATATTCTCTCAAAAATTATTATAAATAACTAGAGAATATTCTTATTGAAAATAATAAGAATTATTCTCAAGTTATTTATAGAGATTATTTATTACATAGCTGCCAACTTTTGAAAATGAAAATTTGGGAGATTTTCGTGCAAACCCGTATTTTATGCAAAAACCACTCCCTAATAAATACAAAAGGGATTTTTCCAAATAAAATCAGGAGTTTCAAATACAAAAACAATGCCACAACAGGCAAACCGCCCAACAAGATGGCTGAGAAAAAGATGCCCATAAAAATATGGATGTCATATATTTCAAAAATACAGCAACCCAATTAAAAATGCAAATAACAAAAAATATAAACAATATATACACAAGATAAAATATTATACAATGCCCATAAAGAATACTTACGGTTGTCTTATTCTAAGAATTGATAGCTTCTCGATTTACCCCAACATCTCGACTTCCACACGTAAAAAGTTAAAGCGTAGGGAATAAAATCCCAACTCAAAAATAGAAGTAAATAAAATAGGGATTTTACACACATGGAAGTTAAACCCTTGGGAATAAAACCCCTATGCAAAAACTTCAAAATGGTGATCTAAAAAAATAAAAAATATTGTGTTCAATCAGAAACGCTGTGTAACAATAGTCAGGAACCTTTGGGGAATGTGACAAATCTGCCTCTATGGGGGCCGTTCAAGTATTACGTCATCGATTGGGGGGGGGGGTTCCGATTTACTGACTTTTGATCACAAGGGGGAGGGGAGGTTTGGATAATGCTTACGTCATCAGCCACCCTTTATGAAAATATGTACGAGTTAGGATTCAGAGGGGCAGAGCTGATGACAAAATTTTGCTGACAAAGGGGGCAGGGGAGGTCAAAAATGGCTAAATATTTGCTTACGTAATACTTGAACGGCGCCTATCTCTTATTTTTGAAACATGTTTATATAGTTGTAATTGTATAATTTTTAATAGAATTTGTTATGTTTTCTTACCTTTGATAACCGTGCACGGTTGATTAAATTAGTCTGTGATATTTTCATTGCTCATAGTCCGGAAAAATGTGCGATACTGATCACATCGCCATTTTAAATTGTTGTTGCCATTTTTATTTTGTGAACATTCCTATAAAAAATTATTGTCATTTCTTTATGCAAATTGGATGTTGTATTTTCCTATTGGTTGTGCTCTGATGTGTATTTGTTCGAGATGGTTGGTACCAGGAGTTGGATCGTTCCGCACTTCCTTTTTAGGTATAAATACCCGGAGTCACTTCGCATTCAATCTCGCTTTCAACTCAGTATACATCACTTAAGGTGGTCGCCTTTTGGTGAATCGTCCATAGTATGAAATAACTTGTCTCACTGGTGCTCGGCACATCGCCGGCTGGTTCCGGACCTTATGCCTCCTCTCTAGTCATCCGTTGTCACTGCAGCCGTCCTGGTTCCTATCATCGCTGGTCCGTCGTTGGACTTGGCGTCGATCGTCTCTTCCGACAGCCTGGTTGTCACCTCGGCTCTAGCTGCTGAGTCTGCAGTTCTCGCCGCCACGTGGAGTTTTGGCTCGTGACCTTTGCTCACTCCCGTCAAGGTCAATGACGTCACTGGTTGAGTAATTCAAGATTGTCAAACTTCAGTCAAACAACAGGACTATATTGATAAGTCAACGGACTTCAGGGCTCCCAATCAAAAAATGAGAAAAAGTAGGAAAACTAAAAAGTAGGATGGGGGAGGGTAACCCCCTTAGACAACATAATCATAACATAATGGAAAAAAATTCCCGAAAAAAAAAAAAATTTAATTAACTTTCTTTTCCCTAGCACTATTTCAGTCAAGCCAAAACAAAATGACAAATGGCTTGGTTACAAAACTAATTTTTGGCCAAAACAGTGCACTAGCAACCACAGATAATTCTTTGCTGTCTCTCCTCATATATATTACATTCTGTTTTGGAGTCTTCCAAAGTGAAGAGCTTGTCAACTCTCTTCGACAAGGCACAGCAAATTTCGAAGACGTAAGTTTTTTAAGAATGTAGTAGTAATAGTTTTGTAAGAAGTATATCTGCATGTTCCATCATTTGATATAGATGAAGAAAAGTCTTAATTATTCATGATAATGACATAACAGAGTGGACATCCAACAGAAAAAAATCTGGTAATAAAGACATAACATGAATATTGTTTTGCAAAAGTCAAATCCAAAATTGTTGGTTAAACATTAAAAGTAAACCTTTCAATGAGCTAACAAGTGTTATCAGATTTAATCTGGAATAAAAATGACTGCATAACAGTGGACATATTTTTCTCCCTGAATAAAATGTTTTTCACTAAACATTGGGATTTGACGCAATGATGATCGACTACAGTAATTTCTGCTGCTTCCAGTGGCAAATTTTTTTGGAAAACGAAAACTGATTCACATTTGCGCTTTAAAGCTGAAAAGCCATTGCAAACCATCTTAGTTGCACAATCATGGATATTATCATGTTTTGCGATGGAAAACCTGATGAGGGACCAATCGTTTAAATAAGGCGATGGTTTTAGTATAGTGGAATAAAACACGCTCTTCGTGGAAAGAATCGTTTCGCAGCAAGCAGGAACCAAAATGTTTCACCGTCCTTTCACAAATTCTGGGCATACTGAAGCAAAATTTGCTATTTGGCGCAGAAAAATATGAAAATACAGTATTGGAGCAGGATGGCGCAAGATGTTAATTGTGGCGCAGAGTTCCTACCCTTGCTATTGGTAAATGGAAAAAAATACAAAAGCACTCATGTCAATGAAGAGATATATGTTTCAAAGTGAAAAAGTAAACTTTCCTGTTATGTATCTGGCAACACCAGAAAATAAGCAGTATTATGTTGTACAAAAATGGCAACACTTCAAGGAAATAATATGCCAGGAATGGGTTGTAAATATTATTCCGTAATAAAATAGTTAAGAGTTATCGTTCTGCTCATGATTCACAGAAACGGCTAAAAAAATACAATACATTTCCTAAGAAAAAATATGAATAATTCCGGAAACTTAAAAAGGAGGACAAAAGGGTTAGTTTTCCGAAACGTAATAGAACATTTCCTCCTAAAAGATGACATCTGGTAACCCTACACATAGAATAATAGTTGGAGTATTCTATGTGCAACTCCTAACCCTACACATAGAATAGACAACTAGTGGGAAAAACTTGAAATATGTCACCACTGCTTAATAGGTATTATTCATTACGATATCTGTAATACTTTTTGAAATATATTCATTTGAAATCTGATGATCATTTTTGAATTGTCCTGCATTATGTACTTGATGTCACTGCCCTGACAGAACCAGTTAATTGCCATTGGTTACCCTGGTATTTCAATGTCAAGCTTCAGTTAAAAAATCTCCCCTCCCAAGAGCAGAAAAATTGGTAATTTCTATAAATGATGGGACGATTTAACGAACCAGCACAATCAATTGCCCCTCCTGACACATCACCCTGGATTAGCACCTGAACCCCCTATCTGGTCTAGGATGTGCAATTTTCTCTAAAACTCTATCCCTTCAAGGAAACAGTAATTTTCCGGATATTATGCCGAGGTGAGCTCGGAAAGAAAAATCATCACGTCTCCGCCGGGACTCGAACCCAGGCCCTCTTGCATACCGGGCAAGCATGCAAGAGGGCCTGGGTTCGAGTCCCGGCGGAGACGTGATGACTTTTCTTTCCGAGCTCACCTCAGCATAATATCCGGAAAATTACTGTTTCCTTGATATCTCTGGCTGAGAAAAAAGCCATCTATATCACTCTATCCCTTGTTTAGTCTGAGAATATTGTTTTGTTTGATTTTTTAACATTCATTTTTTTTATTCATTTCATAACCGCTGCGGCATAATCCTTTTCTGGTGATTGATTTCTTTCTCTGGCAAGAAAATGCCCAACAGCATCATCCTGTTTCACACTTGGTGACTTACCATGCTTTCAGACGTTTTTCATGCCAATACATCGCCAAAAGAGGAGTATAGTAGAACCTCATTTATCCAAGCAACTAGGTCAACCAAACACCTTTTCAACCTCTTATTTTCAGTTTTCTATAGTCAATGATGCTCACCAGTTGGTTATTTTCTTGGAACTTAAATCCTATCTCCCAACTCGATAGCTTCCTTCTAATGTACACACACACACACACGATAATCCACTTCCAAACAATAATACATACTGTACCTGTGAGCTGAAGATTCAAGTAGATGGGGATCCATGTATAGTTTATGTAGTTATAAACGATTGACAAGCAAAAAAAACGTGAGAGTAGGAGCAGATTTAGCTGCCTTGTCTCATGAATTCATCTCAATCCTATAGGTGTGTCTTGATTACAGGGAAGAGTGCGTCTTCTTGACAACAAAAAAAAGTTCTTATCACGGTTTTGCCGGGGGGGGGGGGGTGCCATTTGTTGCCGAATTTCAGTAGTTTATTCATTTGAAAATGATCGAATTAGTTTTGAAATTGATTTACAGAACTTTCACTTTTCCGAACACCTTTCAGTCATGATGTGTTCACATAGTCAAGGTTCTACTGCATATAATAGCTAAAAAAGAAAAAAATTTCCATGAACTTTTTGGTAGACAACTCTAAAGGAAGGGGAAATAAATGGGAAAAATTAAGAAAATCAATCTTTGGGCGCTAAAAGGTCAAGATGAGAATTTTTGTTAAGAATCAGTGGCTGGATTCACGCCAGCAAATTCACCGTCACTTATATTGGAAGGGGTATTTAGATCATTACTTTACTATAAAGGAGATCATGGGCGTACCTAGCGAGGGGCAGATGGGGCTACCCCCCCCCCCCAGAAGAGGAATTAACGTGTATTAATTGACACGCAGCAGACATATAAATTTAGTATCGGTGAGTTGCCCCCTCCCTCTAGTTCAGACCCTGGGTACGCCCTTGAAGGAGACACAGACGTTTTGCTGTATATAGAGTGAAGGAACACCAACTCCTCACTTAAACAAGAAAAAGAACTTACTTTCCTCCGATTTGAAGCGACAAAAAATCCATGCGGGCGACGCTCTGGCCCAATTTCGCATCAATTGTGGACTCAAACGCAGAGAGATAGACGCCATTCGATATTCAATAACTTCTTAATACACTCAACCAAAGCTGTATTGAAGATTGAGCCGCTTTGCATTCAACACAACTGAAGGTGAGCAAGTCGAAGATCAGCTCGCTCTTTTTCTTCAATTACACAGGGCTTTATGCCTGCGGGCCATCTCTTGTTTGAGAAAAATATACCAAAAGCGTAGGACATGTGCACGTCATATGAAAAATACACTAGCAGGAGCAAACGTAAACACGGAAAAAGTAGGTATCATTCATCTTTTTTCTTCTTGAGAAATATAGAAGAAGAAAATCATAAAAACCAAACAAACGCAGATGGAGATGTTGTATGAGATGAAAGAGAAGTCTTCGGGCTTAGGAGATAATGCTAAGCCACTTTTAAATGATATGATGACATGGAGTCCCAGGAGTGTGTGTGAAAACAAAAATTAACCAAACAACCCACAGTAAGGGGCCGTTCAGGTATTACGTAAGCAAATTTTTAGCTATTTTTGACCCCCTCCCCCCCCTAGTCAACATTGTTCACTTTTGGCGTCGTTCTTGGCGATAATTGGCGATGCCCCGTATTTTCCCGTATGTGGAATCTTAATTTCCCGTATTTGTCTCGAAGAAATATGGTCAGCTCAATATTGGTGGGATCAGAGATGTACACCGGAGGGGGGACATAGAGGGGCACTAGCCCCCCGACGATCAAAAATTTTTTTTTTTTTAATGCAAAAAATATATTTTTTAATTAAAATCTCGGAAGAAAATAGTTTCATATGTTACTTATTATTATCAATTTCTGCTAAATTCAATGTAAAATAATGTCAATCTTTGACTTCAATAAAGAATAAAAATTCAAGTAGGCTTCGAGTAAAATACGGGAAAAACCGGGACTTTTTTGCCAAAAAGTCGGGACGGCCAAAAAAACAGAAAATACCGGACTGTCTCGGAAAATACGGGATGTGTGGTCACCCAACTACCCAAGTAGCACAAAGATATAGATCTATATCGCAAAATTTCAGTTTCCAATACAGATCTATATCGGGCCACGATATCGTTCTGGCTAAAAAAGGCATAGTCGGAGATAAATAGATCTATATCGTGAATGTGATATATTCAAATACTTCAAATTTTGGACGATAGATGGCGCCCTTTCGAAAGAAAAAAGTTTAATTATTTGGAGGTGGGTGGGTTTGAACCCCTGTAACCTGAACTCTTCCCCCGTATCTTACCAACCCACCACTACAAGACCGGTTACCAGTTGTTATTATAACATTAATTTACAAGTTAATTTACAAGTAACATTAATTTTTTTTACTTGTATTTTCAATCAAATTTATTCATTTTCATGTATGCACAAAAGTTACAAAATAGAAATTGTGAGACATATTTATCATTTTGAGGCAGATAATTGAAAAATTACATATAACACAAGAAACAAATTAATGTATTGTGTAGTATATTAATTATTTAAAATTATTAATTTATGCTAATAAAACAAAAAATACAGAATAAATAATATGTGAAAAATATGGTAAAAAATGAAAACATCAAAGGAAAAAAATAAATAATTTTAAGAAAAACACACAACAAAAACAAGAGCAATTTTTTTTAATTAAAAAATATGTGCAATTATAAAGTGGCAATTAAAGTTACGGTGGATAAGTTCTCGCTCCTCCTAAAATACCAACATCTACGATGTAAAACATACACAGTAAGGATTCAATTATAACTGACGAAATGATATATCAACATAATCAATCCTATTAAAATCAAAATTTCATATAAAAATTATTCATTCAAACGTTTTTAATTTCAATTCAAACAAAAAATTGTACACTCGACTTTAAATTTTCTCCAAATTTTTATTTGAAGGCAATATTTTTATTTAAAGGCACACAATATGTTGATATATCAGCATATTGTGTATCTGATATATATCTTTGTCAGGTTCACGATATAGATGTATGTCAGGTTCACGACAATAGATGTATGTCAGGTTCACGATATAGATGTATGTCAGGTTCACGATATAGATGTATGTCATGTTCAGGATATAGAGCTATGTCTTCTTTGATAGATCTATATCAGGTCTATATCAAGAATCTGATATAGATCTTTGTCAGGTGCACGATATAGATCTATGTTTTTCAAACTATATTAAAATAATTTATTGTCCCAAGTTGCTGTCCTTCAAAGTAGAGATTATTCACATGGAATCAAATACATATTCGGCTGAAAAATTAAAGACTTGATCAATTAACATCATAAATAATTTGCACCATATAAGACGAGATCGTTCTATATCATAGTTATGACATCTGATATTCCTCTGACACTTCGATATATAACAATATGGTCCAAATATTGTACTATATCGTTGTGCTACTGGGGTATGAACTCAAAATTTATCTTTAATAAATTCATTACGAACCACCCTGTAAGCCATACAATGATAAATCGCATAAAGGCCATTTTCCTGCGGACCAAATATTTATTTGGGTTATTTGATGCGGCCTGCCCTCCTCAAACCTAATTTTGTAAAAATGAACTAAGCGGCACATTTACAGATCGCTTAAGTGTCCCGTGGTACATTTTCATCACTTAAATGACCCGGGACACTTGAGCGATCCGTGACACATTTAGATACTAAGCTATAAGTAAACTTACTTATAGCTCAGTGCATTTAGAGATCCCTTGAGTGGCATGTGACGTAGTTTTAGAGCACTTAAGTGGCCCTTAGTGCAGTTCTACATCACTCAAGTTATCCGTGGCACAGTCTCAGATTATTTAAGTGATCCACGGCATATAATTACAAATCACTTGAGTGATGCGTGGCACAGTCTCAGACTATTTAAGTGATCCACGGCATATAATTACAAATCACTTGAGTGATGCGTGGCACACCACACTTAATTAAGTGTCCCGTGGTACATTTTCGTCACTTAAATGACCCGGGACACAGTTCCAGAAAACTTAAGCGATCCGTGACACATTCACTGAGCTATAAGTAAGTTTACTTATAGCTCAGTGCATTTAGAGATCCCTTGAGTGACATGTGACGTAGTTTTAGAGCACTTAAGTGGCCCCTAGTGTGGTTCTGCATCACTCAAGTTATTCGTGGCACAGTCTTGAATTATTTCCGTGATAGATTGATTATTCCCGATATCTGATTATTCCCGTCTCAGATTATTTTAGTGATCCACGGCATATAATTACAAATCACTTGAGTGATGCGTTGCACAATTCCAGAGCACTTGAGCGGCCCGGACGCATTTTCAGAGCACTTGAAGGATCTGTGAAACATTTAGAGTTCACTAAAGTATCTCTATAGGGCACTTATCAATAGTGGGGAATGTTACTTCAAGTGCCCACAAACTATCGAAAGGTTTTTCTCGTTTTTGGCTCACCGAGTAAGATGCCAGTTAAAAAATTTCATATTTGAAAGCATCATCCAAACCCCCTCTCCCCCCTTATCATCAAAAGTCAGCAAATCGGAAACCCCCTCCCCCCATCGATGCTGACGTAATACTTGAATGGCCCCTAACAAACCATCACTTCAAGACAGAAAAAGAAACAATAAGGCACAAACGAGAAAAAAAACTCGAGAAACGTTGACTATGGGTAACAAAATTCTCAAAACAACTGATAATGATATCAGGCTTGCCAGCACCTAACTGGTGGAAGAAGAGAATTGAAGGTCGAGAAACGTGCTCTATTGCAACCGAGTTTGTAAAAAATACATTCCAACCCTCTTCTCGAAAAGAGAGAGAGAAGTTCTAGCAGCAGTTATATATATACACAAAAATATTTCGCCATTTGCGAGACCGATTTTTTATGACTGATCTTTTTTCAAGAAGGAAAAGGGAAGTTCAACTGAAAAGATAAGTTTTCCAGGGACCGACTTCTATGGAATAGGTCTTTTGCTCCCATAAAAAGTCAGACGAAGAACAGATGGAGGATGTCGGAGGCGAAGGATATGACCATTGATTGATTTTTTTTATGCTCATTAAAGTGAAAATGATTTAGTTATATAACCCTGGGAGTAGAAAGGATCTAAAATTACCGGTTTGTCATCAGATGCCGGGGTCAAAACATTCTATTTTTGAGCAATATAGATAGATAAACATCAGTGTAGTAGCCCAAAACCATTCAAATTCGGACATTGGGTGGTCTCCAGATCCGAAGAGAGGGGAATGAAGAAAAAAGAAATACAGTGGAGAGAGAGAACTTCGTTTTTTATACGATTTTCGACAGACAGAATCGTGGCATAATTTTTATTTAACTTTCGCATTATGCTTAAAAGTTATCTGAATATAAAGAAAACAAAGAAAGGGCATATGAGATTATGATTTTTGGATAAATTTAATCCAATGATGACTTTGTCCCTTTACTTTAATCTCTCTCTCGTCAGGATTCTTACGATTATTTTACAAATGACAAAAAAAGAACATTAAAAACAAATTTGTAAGATTTTCTGCGAACAATTACTGTTTATATTTACAGATTATATTTTTATATTTTTTTTGCAACCGTCTCCAAAAGTGATTTGGCATATTTAATTTCTTCACAAGATCTATGAAAGAGTGAAGATCGAGATTTTTTTTTTGTCCAAATTTTCATTTTTTACATTCAAGAGAGGGGGGGGGGGGGAGCTTTTCTTTTTTTCAGAAATTAAGAAAAGCTGATTCCAAGCAGCCAGCTAGCAAGCAAGATACCACAACCAAAGGAAATTCTACTGGAAATGAAAGAACAAACTCATATATAGTACTTGTTTCTCACCAGCAGACCAGTTGCAAATGCTTTTTTTTTTCCTTTCAAACCGACCACAACTCAGGTCTATCGCCATGGGCAATTTACTACCAAGTGAGTTGTGCCGGAAGTGTATATAAGTGTGTGTACCTAACAGTCTGACCGTGTATCTACCCAAGTTGTCGCCTGACGTCAATAAAAACGTTTTCTGGAAGTCATAAAATGCCTCAAACATGACGTGATATGACCTGATTATGACGTGATGTCTCAAACATGACCTGATTTTTCAGTGCTATCATCTATGTTTCAGAAGTGAAGTGACTGAATATTTGCACTGTTTGTACGCCTGCTGCTCTCTGTGGCGAGACTTTTTAATGGGGAGATCGGCTCGCATTTGCGCCTCGAAGTTGGGAACCACAGAAAACCAACTTCAGCCGACCACCATTGTGGCGACGGTGGGGTTCGAACCCGGATCTCCGCAATGGGAGTCAGTCGCTATGACCACTCCACCATCGCAGCGGCCAGGAATAACACTGGGAAACGAAGCACTAACACGATGGAAAAACTCGGAAGGAATATGTAGTATGCGGAGAAGTATGGTCTGTACATACAGGCGAATTTGACGGCGGGCGCGCCCGCGGCCCCGACTTCGAAAGGGCTCCAAAAAACCCAAACTTCATACATTTTTTCTAATTTAAGGGGGCCCAATATTTTCTTTTGTGCCTGTGGCTTCGACCGACTTTAATCCGCCACTGTTTGTGCATCTAGTATAATTGCCTTCCGACAAATGTAAATTATTTTGTTTATGACTTGTCGCGTTTCCGTATCTCTCAAAAACTTACAATAAACAAACCATTTTAGAGCCCACTTTAAAGGGGCCATCCACTTGATGAATGTTTATGTATCCGTTTACAATCATATTAAAAATTATGGCTTTTCTGCCTATAATATTCGCAAAAATATTCATTTCAGCTTACGGCTTTATATATTTTGCTACCTACAAAAAAAATTGAAATCCTACTAACAGAATGAAATTTTTATCGAGTTTCGGGGTTCCAGTTGAAATGAAAACGCTGTGTAATTGATGTTGTGCGTCTGATAAATTAAATATTTTAACGTTAAGATGTATAGGAATAAACTGCAACCGAAGCCAAACGTGTATAAGGAATGAGTAAAAGTCGTATAAATGAGAGTCGTATTAATGAGTGTTTCACTGTATTGTAGTTTTATGAATGTTTCTGTGTATACTGAACCCCACTATGTGAGTATACAATACTTGAAGAGTGATTTCGTCACTATTGAATCTCAAATGTTTGTAAAAATTAGAGAGGTGGGGGAAGGGGAGAATGGCATGGCGTCTGTCTTTGGAAGATGTGTTGGTGACATAATCTCTATGTGATGAAGCTAGCCAATGGCCACTCTCAAGCGGGGCCATACAGTAATAACAAACTATAAAAAAATACCAATCAAGACCTGGGGTATCATATGTCAACGCCTTTTTAGGAGAAGCTGAGCTGTGTTACGCAAGATGAAATTGGAGATTATTATAACCGGCAATTTCATGTTGAGAATTTATTATTCGCAAATGCGGACTTGTGTAAAACTACTTTTTCGTTCAGATTTTTTTAAAAATAATTTTGATCATCACGTATTCTTAAGAGATCTTTACGATCGTGGGAATCCAGGGAATTTGTTAGTGTGTTAGTAGTTAGTAGACATCCAAGCCCGAACCGGGATTCGAACGCAGACCTGCACAGTCAGAAGCTAGCTTCCTAATCACTGGACTGCCAGGCGGCCGTTCAGTGGTTATAGGTTCATAATTGAATATTTGTTATTCATCTCTTTTTGGATTGTTTTCTTGTTATAATTAAAAAAGGATAGAAATCAGCATCTGCATTTTAACATCAGAAAAAAGGTAGAATTTTTTTCTTGTTTTTATTTTCCATTCTAAAGTTTGGGTGTTTGCATGTGTTTCTTTAGTGCCTGCTCAAGCTAGAACAGTGTTGACAACTTAGTTATATTTTCCAACTAGATCAGGCCTTTTTCTTGGCCATTTGGATGAAAAAAACACAATACGGGAGAAATCAGTTTGAATACTCTGGTTTTTTATACTCTCGATAATCAGTGGAAGATAAGCTTTTACAAGACTTGGATTTTGTTGAACCCAAATAAAACCAAAGCCAGCACTGTCAAGAATATTTTTAACTTTTAATGCCCAATTATTTTTATTATTAGTGGACGAATTACAAGATTGAGATAGTTGGTCATAACCAGGGACGCCGGAACATATTTGCTCGTGTTGCTAGAGCAATACCAATCACTATTTGAACATAGCTCAAATATTGCAATGAAAGAGCTTTCTTTTTTAAATTAAAATTTTTGAAAAAACACCCTTTCCTTGTGAGTTGCATAGCTGTAAATAGCTCCTTTTGTTTGCTAGTTATTTCACGTCCAATACACCCTGTATATCAATTAAGCATGAGAATAAAATAAGCATCATAGAATCTGAATACCACAACGGCAGTCACAGCAATAGACTTGAGATAGTACGCTTCATCGCTGATTTCAGTTGAATCTAAACCCTTTGAGTGGCACTGACAAGATATCTCGCCTTCTTATTTTAGCATTGACAAGCCCAAATATTTTGTAAAGTTAATCCCTCTCTCAGTGGAACACTTTTCCCTATACCAATGGTTCACAAACTTTTGTCGACCACTGCTCCCTTGCCTAATTCACGATTCACCAGGGGCTCTTCAAGATAGATTAATAGATATTTTCCCATATAAACTTTTCCCGTAACTTCTTCAAAGCATAAATAGGTGCACAAATAAATATCTCAAGCTCGCCGTGACACCTCACATAAAGGTTGGCGACGCCCCTAGAAACAGCGACGCACACTTTGAAAAAGCTGCTCTATACCATAGGCGGAGATAGACTTGGAAGTCTGGGGGGGGGGGCACGCTAATAATGATGTCAATTCCTATGTAAATATATACATTAGATTATATATATATAGTCGACTCTACCTTTAACGCTGGGGGGGGGGGCATGCCCCCTGTATCTCCGCCCATGCAATATACCAGTGATTCCCAACGTGGGTGTTAACGCCCCCTTGGGGGCGGTAGAAGTTACGGGTGTAACATAGGATCCCATAGGTTAGATTGTGTTGGGAACGATGGGAAAAAAAATTTCTGAAAAAGCGGGCGATGAGACAAAAAAATGTTGGGAAACTATGCACTATACCCATTACTTTTTCATTAATTTATACACATTTACTGCTGAAAATCATAAGGAAGCTTATTGCTATTATGCCGTGTAAAGAGATAAAAACATCAAATAGTCTCATTGATGTAGTTAAAAAAACAAAAAAAAGTCACTGAGAAAATAAAACAAAAAAAAATAATAAATGCAATAATGAGACATAGCTTTGTTATCTGAAGTTTATACCACAAAAAAAAAATCATACTGCAGAATTGTTTATTCGCTATTACCAAAAATTAAAATTCAAAGCTCACCATAAGTATAAATAAACAAATACACACAGACACAGAAACATGTATTTAAAAAAAACCATCCTAATAAAATGAGATGCTGTATATATATATTGCGATTCAGAGACGAAGGAGAAATGGTTTGACATTTGTTTTTCTATTTTTCATGACTTCTGACAGTGTGAGGGAGAATTTGTGAAGAAAAAAATACATAAATGACTGCCAATAAAAAGAAAAGATACGCAACATTTTAATTATCACCATGAACATAGGCGTAAGCAAAATTTTCTCGGGGGGGGGGATTCGGTTTTTTTTCCCTTCTGGGGGGGGGGGTTTACGTTTTTTTCCTGCAAAATAACACTACAATTTTGGGGTTAGAACCCCCCCCCCCCCTTGCGTACGCCAATGATCATGAAGTTATCGTCGAAAACACCAGGAAACCCCTCCGCTACTACGCATGTGAATAATCATTTCAGTATTCTATATTTACAGAAGACAAATCTCAACAATGATTTTTGTGCATGAAAGAAAAAATGATTCGATAAACGAGATCAAACACTGATTGCATGCACCATGTAAATTGAGACAAAAATGTCTCGTCCATCTCTTTTCTAGACATAAACGCGTACACAAATCATACATCATGTTGTACAAGGGAAAAGTGAAGGAAATTTTTTAAGTAATTGAAAAAAAGTATTTTAATTAAATCACTATATTTATTTTAATTTGCGTGTTTTTTTCATTACTTTTCCGTACTACCAACGGTAAAAGCCACCACTCCCTCCTCACTCACGGAGAACCTATGAATTCATAGAACCAGAATTTTAAAAGGTGATGCCTGCCCTATTTCGGTCCATAAGGGCCCTTTCACACGGAGCGGATGCGGACGCGGATGCGGGTCCGGAAGAAGTTTTAACAATTGGAATATACTGCGCCTTTCAGACGAGCCGAAAAATCTCCGCACCTAGGAAATGTTCATGCGGGTCCGGACGTCGTCCGCATGTGTCAAAACCTAAGGGCCCTTTCACACGAAGCGGATGCGGATGCGGGTCCGGAAGAAGTTTTAACAATTGGAATATACTGCGCCTTTCAGACGAGCCGAAAAATCTCCGCACCTAGGAAATGTTCATGCGGGTCCGGACGTCGTCCGCATGTGTCAAAACCTAAGTGCGGGCTCCGCATCCGCACATACAAGTTTTGACAATAGGTTTATTCGGAGCTATTCAGACGATGCGGATGCGGAGCGAATTCGTCCGCATCTTTGGGTACTTTTTGAAGGTGATTTTTCACGGATTTTTTTTTAATTATTTGCCATAATGATAAAATGACCATCATAAAACACCATATGATGGTCCCTGCTCATTAATATAATGTACCTACATACGTCTATCCCTTTGTTTCGTTCTGAGATTGAGATATAGCAACTTTAACTGCCTTTTGTCCATACTTTACAATTTTATACAATAAAACCTGCCAACAACGGCCACTGACGGAACAAAAATTATAAGCCGTTCTGTTCATTATAAATATTTAATTGACTACATACTTTAATAACTTTCAAATTTAATTTAAAAATTTTAATTTTTTTCTTTTTAAATTTTTAAAATTATTTAAAAATATCTGAAATATTATTTTAAATATTTGTTATTTTTTTAAATTTTTAATCTGTTAATTTCTTTAAACTTTCAAAAAAAATACTTTTATTAAACAACGTTATCAATGTACGGTGTTCACTCAGGGCCGGATTAAGTCGTTTGAAGACCCTAGCACTTGAATATTTTTGGTGGTTCCCCCGATACCTACAAGTTTATTTTACTCGATATTCAGTCTATAAACTTAAAAAATGAAATTTTATATTTCAGAAGTGACTAATCTAAGGATGGGATTTCACTATAAAAGGTTTATGAAAGTTATTTTATAAAACTTGAAAAAAGCAACTAATAAATTTATCGGTTGCATTTGCTCTAATGCAACCGATAAATTTATTAGTTGCTTTTTTTTAAATAATTGTTATAAAATTTTTATAGTGTAATCCGGCCGGGATTATACTATAAAGTTTTATAAAAGAACTTTTATGAAAGTTGAAAAATTCAACCAATAGGCGCATCGGTTGCATTCCAGAAAATGCAACCGGTGCACACACACACACACGCACACACATTTTGCATTCAAAAAATTCAACCAATAAGATAATATTGGTTGAATTTTTCACGTTTTATCAAAGAGCTTTTACAAAACTTTTATAGTGTAATCCCGGCCTAAGGCTGGTATTACACTATAAAACTTGAAAAATGTAATCAATAAACACATCTGTTACATTCGAGCGAACTTAACTGATCGGCCTATCGGTTGCATTTTTCAAGTTTTATAAACTAACTTTTATAAAACTTTTATACCGTAATCCCGGCCTAAGACAGAATTGTGATGTGAATATTTCTAAGCACAGACATTTTGAACGTCCCCACCCCTCCCCTTTTTTTCTACTTGCAAATTCTTTGATATCTCCTGAATTTTTTTTTTAGGAACATATTAGTTTCGGATGTTTTTGGATTGGATTTTTCGAACATTGGATGTTTTTGGAATTTTTCTTTCATATTTTTCCGGAAAGACGGATTTGTTTTCAAAATCTTTTGAAAATATTTGAAGACATTTTCTCCCATCGACTACTTGTGAGGATCGGAATGAAGACATCTTTATTCCCATATTCTATGTGGCTCTAGACTAAACCACCAAAGAATACCTCTAGGCTGCATATGGGCACTGAATCAGGGGTGAAGGAGAAAAACAGTTACAAAAATTGCGAAAAAATAGTTTTTATGCACGAATTTCAACCTAAAGATGCGGGCGAAACACCCGCATCCTCAGTGCTCGTGTGAAAGGGTATGCGGACCCGCTTCCGCATCCGCATCCGCTCCGTGTGAAAGGGGCCTTAGTCACCAATGAATTCATGTTTGAGAAGTCTGCACACTTTTCCAGACGTCTGGCTTGCTCATTATCCCCTAGGGTTGACAAAACAGAATTTTGCTTAAAAAAGGACACCATTAACCAAATGTCCTTGTCATTTTCTTCCCACATTTCTTGTATTCATATACCCATGTGATTTGCGTTGTATTGTTCAAAATCAAAGCCGGCACCGATGCCAGCGGGGAAATATGGGAATTGCGAACGGATATAGCTTCTTTTCTCCTCGGAACCAAGTATTTCTATAGGGAGAGGAAAAAATCGTTTTGCAGACCCATTCAACACATGCGTTCAATTAACAATATTTTAGCTGTCGGTCTTTTTTAGGCTGGGACCTGACTACGGCGCGGTTGCACGCGGTTGAGGTTAGGGGGGAAGGCATCATCTATAGTTTTATTCTGTCAACGCACAACTGCAATTATACAACTGCAACCGCTGAGCGCGGTTTTTTCAACCGAGAAAATCCACATTTTTTGGGACGGTTGGGGTAACCGGAAAGCTGCCATCATGTATTGCAAAGGCTTGAGTTCCCTGATGACGGTTCGGCTGGACCCGCGGTTGCTGTCTTCCATTGTCTATTAAGTGGTTTGACAAGGAGGGTGATGGGATTTCGGATGCACTGGACAAAGGAATTGCTCTCCTTCTCAGGCTGCCATAAAAAAATGAGAGGAGAAGACAAATTCGAGGAACTGTATGGTGAAGTTCCATGCGACGGAAACTAATTCTTTGTTTGGCGCTTTTGCACTGATAACAATAAAAAAAACCAATGAAGAAAAAATTAAATTTTTCTAACTAGTGAAATTTTTTTGCTTTCCTACATGAGCATACATTGAAACTCGGTTATAATGACATTCATAAACTAACGTGATTACGCTAAAACCGAGATGTATATTTTAGAGTCACTTGAATGAAATGCATTGGATCCCGATTATAACGTTTTAGCAAAAAACTAATTAGTTACCTCACCCAAAAGAGTACAAATTACCACGGGGCCCAACCATTTCTAATAAATTCATAAAAAATTAGAAGTAAAAATAATCAGACATCTGAAGGAATATACTTTTATACTTGCAAATTCTCCATATCAAACTTTTGAAACATTTATTAAAAGCCTAAGTATGAACCGGGGATGAAATACGTCCCTAAGAGCTGCATTGTGTGTTTTGCTTTCATTATTCTGTCTTTTTGGTATTTAATTTTGTATCGTATATGAATGTGGCTGTCTATCTGTTGTTTTTGCAATGAAAAAAAACCATCTAGGCCAGCGGTTCTCAACCGGTGCTCCGTGTGAACTCCCAAGGGCTCCGCGGCCCTCGAGAAAAATAAAAAAAGAACCAGTAAATTTGAAAAAAATAATTATTAATATTTTTGAATAAAAATAAATCAGTAACTTTGATGAATAAATAAAAAATAGGCCTACGGGGCTCCGCCATAGAAATTATATACTGGAAAGGGCTCCGTGGGTCAAAAAAGATTGAGAACCGCTTATTTAGACAAAACGTTGTATGCGGGTAATATCGAAGAGTGCACGAAAACAATTTTCACATCTACCGTTCTTTTCAAGCAGTTTTTAATTTACATACACACACAAAGTCGCAACTAGGGAGAGCGGGTCCACTGTATCGAGTGCTGAACTAGAGGGGGCGCCGAATTGCCCCTTTAACACCACTCCTTCTAACCTTTCCTTATACGGGGACGCCAAAAGCTTGCTAGCTCCAGTTAAAAAAGTATCCAGCTGCGGCCCTGTGTGTACCTTAAACCCTGCAACATACATACTGATGTACACGGCCACAACGACATGCGTGGTCAGCCGGGGCAAGCACGCATTTTGGCGCCCCCTTTTAATATTGAAGGAGAGATGAAGGGTTAAAATTTGCGCTCCTGTCTGGCTCGGAGTTCGGGGCATCAGTCAGTGCCGTCTTAACGCATGGGCCCACCCGAGCACGGCCCGGGTGCCTCAAGAGAAGAGGGGCCTCCCAAAAATGAGATCCGATTGAAATTTTAAAGGATTTACCATGTAGGGCCTCCTAAAAACCACTTGGCCCGGGGGGGGGGGGCCCATAATACTCTTAAGACGACCCTTCATAATGTTGTATCATAATGTTTTTAAAATTTGATTTTTTACAGTTTTTAAAACATGAAATTTTCAGAAATTTCATTCCGATTTCCTATCTGAATTTTTTTTTTCCTGACCATCAAAAGAAATATATATTTTTTTAAATAGGTAAAAATAATTTTTTCCTTGATTTTTTTTTTTGGTCATATGGGGTTTCCCAAAATTACAATTATTATGCTTAATTTCCATTAATTAGAAATTTAATTAATTGGAAATTCACTTTAATTACGAAGAAAAACGTGCTAAATTCATGGCCAACTTTTTTAAACTTCAAAAATATGTTATTTAAATAGTTTTTTTATAATATATGTTATTTAAATAAATTATTATGATTCCAGTAATGATATATAAAAAAATTTGTGCGATTTGGTCACGAATCGTAAAAGCATCACAAAGGGGTCAACTTGTAGGCTGTCTTTCTTCAACTTTGAATTAATTTCAAACGGCAAATATTGTTACAGAAAATTAAATTCCATTACATGAATATTTTTATTAGTATATACAGTAAAACCCCTCCTTTTTGTGAACACGGACAGGACAAAAAAATGAAATCCATGTAAAATGGGTGACCGTTAAAAAGAGGTTTGAAATTCATACTTTTATATATTATACAACTGTAAATTATTATTTGTCCGTAAAAGAGGGAGTATCCGTTAAGAGGGGGTTTTACTGCAATGCAGCTTATGAGCACGAATTTGCATGCTAGCTGGAGCCAACTTCAGCTTGGCGAAAATAATTTAGCCAATCCCGAGATGTCACGTGACATTAAAAAATAAAAAACCCCGGTTGCTAACAGCAGTGTGTGTTTCACGCGAAATTCCACGGTTGCTGATAAGATCAACCGCGCCAGCCGAACCGTAGTGTGCCGGCAGCCTTACTACTCAGCGAAAAGAGAGCAGCTGATAGCATACAATTGGTGTGCAGCCTGGCTATTCCTTGAATAGATAGGCAGTATACCTACCATATGAAGGGGAAAAAATCGTTTCTGTTGTACTGCTGGACTTCCTATGGTGTGTAAATTTTTTTCCGTTCATCTCTGTCGGATGACCAGCTGCATGTACAGAATCGAACCATTCCTTGCCGTTCGTGTAAGATTGAACTATTTATCAGATAGTAATAATCACAAATTTGCTCTACTATTGTGGAATCATGTCCCCCTACAAGGGGTGGGCTGGCAAGGCTCCAGCCCTGGGGTCCGGGACGATTTTCATTATCTTTTGTTTTTTCACGCTATAAATCCATCATAAAGGGGCCCGTGAAAGTCTGGTCGGGTGGGGCCCCTCAAAAGATTCCAGCCTAGGGGCCCTACTCCAGGATGTGGGGAGCATGTGTGAAATAGTGAAACGCTCCTACGTGAGCAAAAAAATAAAATGCTTAAGATTTGTTTTTTTTTTTTTTTTCAAAGTTCAAAGGATTTCATAGTGACATATTGATGAACTAGATTCTACCCCACGTAAGTTTGCTTTTATTTAAGTTACATTTTTTTTGCTTTCTTGTGTGTAATTAACTGCAGAAAAACCATCCGCTGTCGTTTAAACTGGGAATGTTGCCAATAACTTTCAAGTTCAAGTCTTAAATTCCGTAAAATTGTTGTGCAGATGTCCACGCCCAATTTCCAAGTTCGGCATTTGACCCCACAAGGGAATGGCTGACATGGGAACGGGCCTGGAAAAATGAATATAATTTTTTGTGGTTTTTAAAGCTAGAAATTAACTACAGAAGGGCCCGTGAAAAGTTTTGCTTGGGAGGTGGGGGGCAGATGCGGCAAAAGTAAATAATGGACCCCTTAAATTAGAAAAAAGTGTAATGTTTGGGTTTTACGCGGCCCAGGTTGTGCGCTGGTCCTTAAATCCACCTCCTACTTGGGCCCGCCAGAAATCCTAGTCTACGGGGTGTGAGGGCATAGCCCAGCCAACAAAATATTAAACAACAGGATATTCACTGACTAGCCAAGCACCTCTTCACCTTAGTCTCACCCCCTCCCCCTGTTCCCCAATTCTTGCTTTTCCCTCAGTGGAGAAAACGGTTGAGGCTGTCAAAGAGAAATGGGAAAAAGTGATTTCCGCTGTGAAAGTGAGAGCTGCTCTTAGGAGTGTGCGACAGGAGCGGTCACACTGGGCACCGTGCTTTGTTGACCCCTGCACTCACGGTAAACTATTGGAGGCTTTCATGAATTCTGAAATTACTTCTTGCATTAATTCTGAAGTTTCAACAATTCTGAAATATCCCCCCCCCCCGTAATTTCTGAATTTTTATTGATGTTGGAATTATTTCTTTCAATTATTTTTGATTCATCAAGTACAAAATTTTTATCGGTTTCACGATTTTTTTTTCTTTAATTAGTTTAAAATTACCTTCAGTGCTGAATTTTCGCCAGGTTTTGTGTTACAAATACAAATACAACGCCACAACAGGCAGATTGCCCAACGAGATGGCTGACTTAAGAACATCATGGATCCCCGAGCCCTATCTACTACTGCTACATCACACATGCACCCAGCCCACTTTACTCTATGGTGATGGTTGTCAATTTAAATTATCCAAGAACTTGAAACGCGAATCCAACTAAATCATCAACACAATCCAATCCAAAAAACTGTAAAATACATACGATAGAATTATTCAATTTCAAAAAAAGGAATTGGCAATAGCATGGTCTTAAAGAACCACATCATTGATTGATGATTAAACCCATTTTCCACCACTTTATCGGTTTGTAAAAGAATTTCACAGTTTTATGTGCATATCATGAGGGGAGCACAGGCAGTGCCGTCTTAAGACATGGACCTAAACTGGTGCGGCCTGGGGGCCTCAGGAGGAAGAGCCTCACAAAGATGAGATATGGTTAAAATTTTCGTAAATTTGTTTGGTGGGGCCACAGAAAAATTACTTGATCCGGGTGCCCACGATGCTCTTAAGACAGCTCTGGGCAGAGGCGTCGGAAGTGTTTCGAACCTGTGGGTGCTCGTCTTGAGTTTCATGCAGGAAATTTCGATTTCTGAATCAATTCTGTGGGTGCTAGGACCTGTTTTACAAACTTCCGTGGGTGCTCGAGCACCCACAGCACCCCCGGCTCCGACGTCATTGGCTCTGGGCACAAGGCATCTGTCCCAGAGACATTTTAAATTAACAGAAATTGAAAAATATGGCACACTTAAAGCTATTTTTTCTTTCAATATTTTAATTTATTGAAAAAAATAATTTTAATTTTTGGCTGTCTTGGGCAGGGCTGTCCCGTCTTTAGAGCGTCATGGACCCCCGGGCCAATTAATTTTTCGAAAATTTTAACTGGGTCTCATTTTTATGAGGCCAGCATTCTTTTGAGGTGCCCGGGTGGGCCCATGCGTTAAGGCGGCACTGGTCTTGGGGCAGACATGGTACTCCCATACCCCCTTCTGGATAGGTTTGTTACATTTTACTGTGGTAAAAATCTTACCCCCTACTGCAAACGTAGGTTGAAGAACGGGTCATCGCTGAAATCAAATAGATTCGAAACAAAAAAACGGGACACTCTACTTCAAAAAGGGACGTATGGTCAGTTGAATATATCTAAATATCGTGGCCTGTACAAAGAAATAATTGACATACTTTGAGCAAAACCAATAATTTTTGACTTCCGGCGTCCCTGTCCCAAGTAATCGCCATTAAAACATCAGTTCGTAACGAACGCACGTGGTCATTTAGAGATATTTACTAGCAATATGCCTGACAAGTGCTGCGTACCATATTGCAGAGGAAATTATGTGTTAGGTCCAAAAGTATCTGTATTATAAGCTCGATGGTATTTTCATTTCCAAAGTGCGAAGAACTGAAGAGGAAGTGGTTGAATGCCATCCAAAGAAAGGACTTCGTACCGAATGATATATATTATTCTTTGACAAAAATTAAAAAAAAACAACGAAATGAAATGCAAAATATTAACTCTGATTGAGTAACATATTAAGAATAGAGATGGGACAAATAGTGATTCGGCGGAATAACCGAGTACCAAATATTCAGCTAATGTTTTGGCCAGATATCAAATATTCCGTAGTCGAATATTAATTTTCTTAAAATTCATCACAATTGTAAATGAAATTAATGTTTTTAATTAAAAAATGAAATTATTGGTAATTTTAAATGATACTGAATATCAAGTATGGAATTTTTTCATTTCAATAGATATTGAAAAACTGGTAATTGGGAGATATTGCCATGATACTGACAATAAAATTTGACAACGATACATATTACGTTAATACTACTCACAATGATTTTTGTTTTTAATTAATTACAATTTCATATCCAATCAAGGAAATGTAAATCATTATTTACTCCTAACTAGTAATGCACCATATAATTTATGAACTAGTATTTAACTAGCTATAATAGTAGGATATAATAATTATTTAACTGGTAATGTATTATATAATTTAGCAACAGATTATTTGTCCCATCTCTTATGGAGAACAAGTAATGGTCAGAGTAATGGAAAGAGACTAAATTTAGTTCATGTTATTCCCAACAGCCATCAGTCTGATTATGCTTATTTTATGTCTAGGTATGTCAACTGCATTTTCTTGCCACGGATTTGATAACAGAATCTTCGGCTTTTGATGAAAACAGTGGTAAGACTGTAACAGCTCCGTTGAAAATTAAGAGAAGAAAAAAAGAACGCTGTGCCATGCATCTTCGAAGGATATCCCTCGACTTCGATGGCACTTCCTATTGAACGAAGGTTATCTCCAAACTCCAAAAAAACACTGAGAGAGAATGAACGTTTAAAAAAATCCCTCGAGGAAAGTGTGACTGACGTAGCAACATATTCTCAACAGAGACAGATCAGCAGCATGGAAGATCTACAGCAATGTATTGAAACATTTGGTTTTGACAATTTTTAGGAAGTGTCAAATCAAAGTGACAAATTTTGTGTTTATCATTTGGATATACAACCATACCCACAGATTTCACATTCAGTGGTTGTAAGTAATCTTGATGTTTCTGTTTATCTAAAAAGTATTGCATCGAAAAAATTTCAAAATTTACCCTCCCATATAAGTTGACAAATTACAATGACTTAATTGCCATAGACACACTTAAAAGTATGAATCCTATGTGTGAGAAAAATTCCTCTAAAATAGATTTCTTAAATGATGCTCTGTCTTCTTTGAAGACTGATGAAAATGAATTACTGATAAATTTTGTGGAGGAACAAATTAAGATTGGTCTTTGTGCAAAAAACTTGAAATACTCTAATGACGTCATAGTATTTGCTACTCTGTTACATTCAATTTCGCCACATGCGTACAAATTTATAAGATCTAGCAATAAAATGATACTGCCTCATCCATCAACTTTTAATTATTAAAAGTTGATTAGGAAAATTAGTCTGCGATTACCGGTTTCACCAACCGAGGAGATGAGTCAAAATTTCTTAATGTACATAAAAGACGGAGCAAAATATATTTCTGATGCAGATAAAAAAGTTATTCTTCTTGTTGATGAAATTTACATAAAACCTTATTTTGATTATAAGGGAGGTTCTGTTGTTGGCATGGCCTTCAACGCAGAAGAAACTGTGAAGAGTGCTTTTGTGTTTATGGTTTCAAGCCTAATGTCCCATTTTAAAGAAGTTGTGAATATTTTACCTGTGTTCAAAATAAATCATGTATTGTTACATAATATTATCCTAAAAGTTATTTTAGGTTTAGAAAATATTGGTTGCACAGTTATTGGTGTTGTCACTGATGACAACGCTATCAATAGAAAAGCAATGAGCGTGTTCACAAAGCCACATAAGAATTTATATGTGTATCCCCATCCTCAGTGTCCATCCAGACCACTATTTTTTGTTATAGATAGTATGCATTTGTTAAAAAATATCAGAAATAACTGGTTGAATCAAAGAAATGATGGCAAGTGCTATTTTTACCCGAACTTTGAATAAAAATTTCTAAGAGATGCTAACGTAAATAGGTTGAGAATCCGATTTGTAAGGAGGAAATTCCATATTCCTAGTATTAGAATGCAATGGTACCCGGCTCAGAGGCTTTGAAATTTTCCATTCATTTCTTTTTTTGTGTGTGTGGTAATTTTATTTTACTATTACGTATTTGATTCCTCATCAAAGGCACCGGAACCTAGGAGCGGAGGATATTTGAGCCCCACCCCCAATAAATTTTGTAAGAGGGCTGAGCCTTCCAATAATTTTTAGAAAAACAACGTTTACTGCGTATGCGCTTCAGCCTCGTATATACGGGACAGCCAACAACTTTCAGCGCTCTCCCCACCCAGTGTTAATTTCTTCATGTCAGCGCCTCTGCTTTGAAGGCTCGAAAAATCGGGCCTTCGAACTTGTAAATAAGCTTAATCGTTGTTCACTTTACCTCCTCCCACTTTTTTCATTCTTTCTGTTGTCTCATGTCCCCATCCCCAAGGGTCACACTCAACTAAAGAAGAGATACTCTGCTCTTGAGTTTACCGGCAGTACAAGCAAGAGAAAGGTTTCCCCCACCCGACCAAGTTACCTCCAGAGGTGCCTTCAGGCACAGCACTCTGGGAGGGTGCAATTTAGGATACATGGATGCCGGGGTGATTGCGAAATAAGACTACTATTGTCACAGAACAAGTGCATTGAAAAGAAAAGTAAAAAAATAAAATTTCAAGAGATGGATTCTACTAGTGATGCTATTTAGAGAAATTTTTTGTCAAAGTTTTTTCTGAGCTAAGTGTGAGAAACATATCCACTCGAATTTTTTTTTGGGGGGGGGGGGGCGAGCCGGCTCTACAAAAATGTTGGGGGGGGGGGGGCTCGGGCGGATAGAAGTTTACGTCTATGTCGATACCACTTCCAAAAGCAAGATGTGTAAATTGCAAGGTCCGGTATAAATAAGTCAAGGTGGACCAGATTGTTTACTGCGTTGTCCACAGTGCCGTCTTAACGCATGGGCCCGGGGGCCTCACAAAAATGAGATCCGGTTTAAATTTTCCTGCCTGCAAAAAGCCACTTGCCCAGGGGCCCACGATACCCTTAAGACGGCCCTGGTTGTCCATCCCTTTCAAAAAGGATTTGTTTAAATTTTAGTGGTCAAAGCCAACGTAATCGTTTCTGACAAATGAAGCACTTTCATTTCTAGCTCTTTACTTAAGCATTGTAAATATTGTTTGTGCCTCTGCATGCCCTAAAAAAATACAGAAGACAATTCAATCTTATTGGGTATCATAAGAGTCACAAAACCTAGAATAGGCCTATGTATCCAACTGCTTTGTTATGCAAACTGTTGTTTTACCTATACACAAAACGTGAACCATAATTTTGAACAATAAATGTCAGTTACTGTTCAAGACCATGAAATAGTATAACACTAAATTATTTTTTTTCAACCAAGCAGAAGTTTTTAATGACTTCTATACTTGTAGAACCCTCAAACTAAGCAAATGAAAAATTACTATACCACCCAATGGTCCACATAAACCCGGCCCCAATAACCTTAAAAACAACACAATTTCTGCTTTGGCAGAATCATTAATTGCAATAAACTATATTTCTTTATTTGGCATTATGTCCATGATTCCCTTCTCAATTAAAATAAATTGCAAGAATTTTGTTGATAGGATTTTATTGAAAAAGTAGGACAAAGTGGGGCATTTCACCAAAAAGTAGGACGAGTGGGAGCCCTGCATTCAACAAAATAAGCCATGCTAGACTGTTTTCTTACATCAGTTGTTCCCAAACTGTGAGTAGCGACCACCAGGAGGCGGGGTGGGGTGAGTTAATAAAATAGAGGGTCTTAATGAAAGGGGGAAGACAAGAAATTTAGGGCAGAATACACTATTTACCAATAAGTATTTGGACCAAGGGCGTAGCGGGGGGGGGGGACTTGGGGGTCTGGTCCCCCCCGAAATGTGAGAAAATGACCGAAAAAAGGGAAAAAGATGGCCAAATCCATTGTTCTGTCACTTTGGTCCCCCCCCGAACGAAATTTCTGGCTACGCCCCTGATTTGGACACCTATGCAAATGACGATATCTGCGGTCCTGAGATACGTCACGCCCTCCGCCGGTATATATCGTGTAGGAAACAACATCGGCATTAGTCGCATGCAAGATGCCGCGCAGTTCGGAGCTCTCTGATTTCGAGAAAGGTATAATTATCGGGTATCGCAAAAATGACCGATCCTTAAGGGACATATCTAGCGAGCTGAAGTACCCAAAATCGTCAGTGGCCTATGTGATTAAGAAGTGGATGGCGAGCTGTGATTGTCGGAATTTGCCCCGAGTCGGCAGACCAACGAAACTGGAAGACCGACGGGTGCTGTCCAGAGAAATTCGGAAGAACCGCGCGCAACCGATGGCCCTCATCCGCGAGGAGTTTCAACAGGCATCCGGGAGTATTGTTTCAATGAATACCATCCGTAAGGAAGCACATCTGATTGGTTTTCATGGTCGTGCTGCTGCCCATATGCCTTTGATCACAAAGTCCAACCGCGTTGCTCGGTTAATGTGGTGCAAAGCACATCGAAATTGGACCGTAGATCAGTGGAAACGGGTTCTTTGGAGCGATGAATCAAGGTTCACCCTCTACCATTCGGATGGCAGGGTCTGCCTGGAGAACGTCTCCTACCAGAATGCATTGTGCCAACAGTCAAGTTCGGGGGAGGTGGAATTATGGTCTTGGGGTGTTTCTCCTGGTATGGGCTGGGACCCTTGGTCCCCATTCATGGTAAGCTCAATGCCGATGCCTACTGCACTATTTTGGATGACAATGTGCTTCCTACGTTGTGGCAGTTTTACGGGGTGGACCCTTGTTACTTCCAGGACGACAATGCCAGCTGTCATACTGTGAGGTTAACCAAGGCTTGGCATGGTGCCAATGGGGTTCATAGAATGGACTGGCCTGCCCAGACCTGAACCCTATCGAGAACCTCTGGGACGAGTTGGATCACCGAATTATGGGGTGCCCTACCCGTCCGAAATCGGTGAAGGAACTGACATGTCTTCTCCAAGCCGAGTGGAAGAAAATACAACTAGCCGTCACACAAGGACTTGTGGAAAGTATGCCCCGGAGGGTTCACGCTGTAATTGCCTCTCGTGGAGGCTCTACCAACTATTGATTTTGAATAAACTTAGTTTTTCTTTTCAGTAAACTTTCCCCCTTCTTATCGGTCGTAGGTCCTCGGCTGTACCTCCACTACGATTCCAGGACGAAATAACTGGATTCTACACTCCCAAAAGAAGAAAACAACACTTTATTTAATTTATTATCCAACAGCTCCAATGAAACCGTCCTGTCTCTTCGGTACAAACTTTCGCACCCTCCCTCTTTTGCGAATGTCTCAAATCGTTATCGTTTCTCTCTCTCTCACGACTCCTGTTTCTCCTCGGCCTTTTTCCAACCTCTTTTCTCCTGAACCTTACACGTCCCATCATCGAAAAGCACATCCATCATTTTTAAATGATGATGATGCTTCAAGAGCGTAACTCGGTTTCTCACTGCTACTGTGACAGGGCGTCGGCATTATCTTGCGTATCACCCTTTCGGGTCCCCCAGGCCAACGCATGACGCTATCCGGTAGGTGAGTGTTGTACCGTGCAGTAGCAGCTACTTTGGCGGCGGCCATACCACCCTTGAATGGCAAATAACGGTTGTTCATCCAAGAGTTTATGGGATGGTGGTCACCACCGGCACAAGAGAAGGATGACCTTTCCCTGCCCTGATTCCTGGGTACGCCGTTGTTGACGATTGAAGATTTGGCCGGTTGGCTTCTGGTTTTCTCGGTCTTCGACTGCCGGTTCGTAGCTCTGTTGATTCCTTTGGCAAATGGACACGAAAACAATCGCCAGTCCGATTGCTTGGACGTTTCCTGCCTAGCCGGGAATTGGTTCGTTGCCGATCTCCTTCCGTTGACAGCATGACCATCGTCGTATCGTTTCGAGTTCATCTCCTTGAGCTGCGAGGCCTTGCCCTCGGATGCGGACGCGTCCCGATTGGTCTTGCACTTGACGAGGGCGAGCGTCTTCTTCACCATGTTCCCGTTGACGTAGGGACAGCGCCTCGTACAGACATATGGTATCTTGGATCCTCGATTGACGACTGCCACGTCGACGACTTCTCCGTGTTCTGATATAAACTGCGACACTGACTCGGGTGTCATTCCCTCGGACGGCATGTTGCAGACTGGGGTCATTTTAGCGCATCTGGTCTCGCAAGCCGGTACGGGCACAATACAGCGCACTTTAGTGCCTCCTCCGTTGACTTGGAATTTGTTCGAGTTCCTGAGACAGTACCGGACGACCCTCCAGTCCTTGGTCAGTCTTGACCTTCATGAAAGATGAGACCAACCTCAGGCTGATGTAGCCCTCCTTGTTTCTCTGGATTTGTTTCAGCAGAAAGTTGTTCTTCATGATGTTGAAGTTGGTGAAGTAGCTCTCGACTTGGGATATGATCCTCTCTTCAAGTTCTTCGTTAGGTATGCAAAAATCGTTGTTATTGCCGTTGTTGGCCTTCTGTTTGCCATCGGCAGATGAAGTACACACACCGTCCCTACGGCTCGGCTCATTGATCGGACTTGGAACTGGTACATTTTCCAAGAGTGCGTCGTATGCCGTCGGACATATTAACATTTCATTTATCAAGCGACTCGACACTGCGCGAGTAATTGGCACGTATCCGTGTTTGCCGTCGCTGATCTTCATCATACATATTTTGAGAGGGGCTATCTCACTTTCGCCAAATGCGGACTTGATCCTTATTCTCCCCTCGCCTTCACTGTCGTCGATCTCAACCAAATCAGATCTAACGACTGAGATCTGGGTCCCAGAATCAACTACGCCTCTTATTGTCTTCTGACCGCATTTCAAACTCACGGTCTGCGGTGTGTCAATGTCCGCACCAACACCAGCTGCCGGCACCGTGATATGTGCTGTTAGAACTGTGGTTTCTTCAAAGGTGTTCCCCTCTTCTGTCTGGACAGAGTTCACCTGGGCCCGACTCAATGGCTCCTGCTGGCCTCTTGCCGAACAAAACCTTGCTATATGGCCTTCTGCTCCACACGCGTAACAAGTGACTGCAGCTCTCTCTCTGGAATTCGAACCCATCGTCGCCTTAGGTGGGCAGGACTCACC
This sequence comes from Pholcus phalangioides, assembly GCF_987345545.1. NCBI lineage: Eukaryota > Metazoa > Arthropoda > Arachnida > Araneae > Pholcidae > Pholcus > Pholcus phalangioides. The sequence goes on along the minus strand of NW_028301597.1, from coordinate 12,331,389 downwards.
CTGAAGCCTCTGGTTTCCGTTGGCTTCCCATCTCGGATTTTGATGAACCGGTCTTGGGGTTCTCGTCCTGTCACTAGGAAAGGGTGTCTTCAGAGTCCTCTTCACATCATCGAATCTATCTAGTTTCTCCGATAGCTCACTTGGTGACACCATATCACTCCATTCGTCCAGATAGTGTTCCTTAAAATCTGCTGGAACGCGTTTTTTCATTTGATCGCTGATGATTAAATCTCTTAGTTGCTCAAACGTCGTGACCCCCAAAGCCTCCGTCCATCCATCAAAATAGGTACACATTTCGTGGTAGAAATCTCTCCAGGTGCCCTCTTGATTCTTGTAGCGCGAAGAAAACATCTGTCGGAACTTCTCAGGGGTGAGAAGTTAATTATTATTAATTAATAATAGAAGAAGTTATTATCTCCGCAATAACAATTCCTTAACTTGATTATAGTCCTGTACTTGCTCTTCCGGCTCGCGGGCAATTAACTGGTTCATCTCGTAGGGAAGAAGTCCCAAGAGCTCAGCTAACCAATCTTCCCGTGCCAAGGCCGCGCGACGAGCTTGCCGCTCGAACAGCACCAGGTACAGACTTATGTCTTCTTCCATTCTGAACTTTTGCATCATGTTCTGGAAATCCCGGCTGGGGGTTCTGCCGCGCCCAGCTTGATTATTCTCCTCTCTTCTGACTCCTGTCTCGATCCTCAGTCTTTCGAGTTCATGTTCCATCTCCTTTTCTCTACGCCGCTCCTCCAACTCTTTCTCTCTACGCCTCTGCTCCATCTCTTCTCTTTCTTTCCTATTGCCTATGATCGTTTTCAGCATCTCTCTGCACGTCGCTTCGTTGTACAGTTCACTTTCCTGTATGGTACTCACTAGTTGCATTAAGTTGAACTCCGGTCGGACTTCTACTCCCAAGTTGGCGGCCATGGTCTCCAGATCCTCCTTGTTCCCCTTTGCCAAATACGCCATCTTTATTTATCGTCTCGATACCGCCGTACAACACTTGCTCCCTTTTGCCTGGGCAGGATTGCCCCTCTCAGCACCGGTTGTCGGGTTGACTTCACGAAAAAAAAACAGCGTGGGTGCTCGACGCTGCTACTATCCTTCTATACGAACCGGGTGGTTCCACCGTCGCTAGGACACTCTTCTTCGAATTCAGCTCACAATCTTGGGTCGTTGAAGCTACGACCTCATCCTGCCGACTGCGCCAGTAAACTTTCCCCCGACTTCTTATCGGTCGTAGGTCCTCGGCTGTACCTCCACTACGATTCCAGGACGAAATAACTGGATTCTACACTCCCAAAAGAAGAAAACAACACTTTATTTAATTTATTATCCAACACCTCCAATGAAACCGTCCTGTCTCTTCGGTACAAACTTTTACCCTCCCCTTCTTTTCGAATGTCTCTCATCGTTCCCGTTCCTCTCTCTCGCGACTCCTGTTTCTCCTCGGCCTTTTTCCAACCTCTTTTCTCCTGAACCTTACATTTTCTATCACAGGTGTCCAAATACTTATGGGTATATAGTGTATTACCCACTATTCCAGTGTCTATGTGGACAAAAGAAGAAAAACTATCAGCTCAGTTGGGACAACGTGGAAATGAGTAAACAGTGCAAAATTTTTGCTCGTGATGCAAACCATGGCTTGTTAACCGAGTCAAAATTTGTTTACATTTTTGCTGGTTAACTAAATCTCTTGTTGACCGAAGATCCATAGAACACACTTTCTTGTGAGCAAGGATTTTACTTTGCTCTACACCATAGTTCCCCACCTTTTTTTTGTCCCATCTCACCCTTTCTTCAGAAATTTTTTTCTCCCAACGCAATCGAATCCATAGGATCCTCTGTTATACCCGTAGCTTCTATCGCTCCCTGGAACTTGTACAAAACATCACTACTATCAGTGCTCTGTACGAAATAGATTTTTGCCTCATCCCCACATTTACGAATAGTTTTTCAACCAAAATGCATTGGGACATTTTTTTTTTTTACATTATCATACAAATTTGTCTTACTTTTTTTCTTCTTCTTGTGAAAAAATTAATATTGTTCAAGCGTTCTTGAATTGAATATGTTGAAGTGCCAATGGTTACGTGTCAGCTTTCTGTTCATGCTGTAGGTTTGTATTTATGTGTGCCGTATGTTACATAAAATAATAACAAGCATAATTTTGATTGAAAGAAGTTTAATAACAACAGAAAAATTCAGTTTCACAAGAAATAGAATTATTCCTTGTAAGGGTATAAATGGGCAGTTCGCTGCATTTACAGTTAAATTTTCATCAGAAGGGAATTTCAAATGACTGGCTTCTTTATTGCGAATCAACTCTTTGGGGAAAGAAGTAACTTACATACATATATTTTACGCTTAGTAACTTAAAAACTAATTAAAATTTCAACAAGGTTTCTACAAAAATGCAATAACTCAACAACTGAGTTTTTCAAAACAAGCATTGATACATACAAATATCCAAAATGATATCGCAATTTTTAAAGTGCAAGACCTTAGACTAAATATATATATCTCTGAGTATCCAGATATATAATATACATATTCATATATCACATATATCCAAATTTTTATGCGACTGAAATTCACAGAGGTGTGATATGTTCCCTCTCAGAATTTAAAAAAAAGTCTTCATAGATTGACTTCTTAAAAAAAACGTTCATTTGCAGGTCAGTCAGATGTTACTGCAAAACAAGTCCGACCTAAAAATATATACAAAATAATTTAAGAACAGAAAAATTGGCATACAAATTTAACAATCACTCAACTAGGCTTCTTAATTCCCAGATTTGTCATTTAGCCTCAGAATGCATTTAATCCACTCAGTAGCAGAATGGATGAGAAAAACAGGGAGCATTTATTGGTTTATTAAGTCATGCATGAGATGTAGTTCAACTAGTGTTTTGGGCATGTGAATTTCAGCAGGCTATCTAGCAAAAGCAAAATTCGATGACTTTTCTGTGACCTTTTTTCATTCACAGGGCTCACACTCAAAAAACTTGGAAAACGTAGGATGGGAACCCCCCCCCCCCCCCAGACAACATCAATCATGGCTAATAAAAAAAGCACTAAAATTTTTTTTTTTTAATTAAAAAAATTTTTTATAGCGCACTATTTCAGTATCTTGTAAGATAGGATCCTAAAAATAGGATCTTAGTAACCACAGATAATTATTTTCTGCTCTCCTCAATATATATCTATATATATAAAATTGATTTTCTGTGTGTGTGTCTGTCTGTGTGTGTGTGTGTGTATGTTCTCTATACAAATCTACAATTTTAGATCGATCGTCGCCAAATTTGGCATATATACCAAATGGGACCCGACTTGAACGATAGGCTACTTTAAAATTTCGTCAGAGCAGGGCAAGTGTCCCAAATGGGCGAAAAACTGTCGGGCAACAATGGTTTTTGGGCCTCAACAATCACTTTCCGAAAGTTTACTTTGGTTACCGTGGTTCCCTAGCAATGCGTTTAAGACGTGTATATGCCTTTACAACAGTTTGTCACTTCTTTAATCCTGTTAGTATATGTATAATAGTTTATGCCTTTATAATGGTTTGCCACTTTCTCAATCCTCCCAGTAATGAGGCTTTTCGAATAGACGTCATAATCATCATCAGCATCAGTTTGAGGGTCAGGCAGGGATGATTCCCATAGAAATCAGTGTTAAAATTGCCGATTTTACTGTAGAAATGCGGAAATTTGGTGGGGTTTTCCACCCCATCAATAATTTTAAAAGTTGTATTTTATCCTCGATTTTTGAAATATTGAGTTCGCTTAGAGATATACGAAGCCCAGGAGATTAAATATGAAGTGATTAGCCAGACCTACTTTCGAGTTCGATATTCATGCAATAACATTGATTTCAACTTTTTATTTACATCTTCTCAAGCATGAAAATTAATGTCTCCGTATTGTAATAATAAAATGTGAAAAATAATGTCTTTTGATATTTATTTGCATAAATTCATATAGTTTAGGATGTTTTTAAAATTAGTTATGGGCCCCGTAAAGTGCATCGAAAAAATTCCACAGCTTTAATTAAGCATTTTGGGAAGCTGAAACAGGCAGAAATAGATAACTTGAAGTTCAGGGGGAGGGAATCGAAATACCTAACACCCATAAAAAAAAGGGGGGGGGGACTATTCATTTCTACGTTTCTTTAAATTTAGATTTTTGTTTATTTCATGAGTCGCGTAGGACGTCGCCATATTGGTTAACTTAGACACGGTTTGCATGTCCCTCAAAGAAAGAGGGAGATATCGCATGATCCAAAAAGCCTCATTGAAGAAAACCCGGGCAGCGCCGGGTATTGTAGCTAGTATATATATATCACATTTTTTTTGGGAGTCTTCCACAGTCCAGTCTGTTACAACTCTCGTTGACAATAAACATGGCAAATTATGAGGATATATAAGTTTTTTAAGAATCATGCTCTTCCAATACCACTTCCAAAAGCAAAAATGTGTAAATTACAAGGTCCGATATAAATAAGTCAAGGTGGACCAGATGGTATTACTGCATTATCCATCCATTTTTTTAGTTGTCAATGGCAGCAGGCAGGTCATTTAGGGGGGGGGGGGGTCGGGGTACTTGTATTTATAATACATTGAATACATGTTCTTTGTGCCGTCCACAGTGCCGTCTTAACGCATGGGCCCAGGGGCCTCACAAAAATGAGATCCGGTTTAAATTTTCCTGCCTGCAAAAAGCCACTTGCCCAGGGGCCCACGATACCCTTAAGACGGCCCTGGTTGTCCATCCCTTTCAAAAAGGATTTGTTTAAATTTTAGTGGTCAAAGCCAACGTAATCGTTTCTGACAAATGAAGCACTTTCATTTCTAGCTCTTTACTTAAGCATTGTAAATATTGTTTGTGCCTCTGCATGCCCTAAAAAAATACAGAAGACAATTCAATCTTATTGGGTATCATAAGAGTCACAAAACCTAGAATAGGCCTATGTATCCAACTGCTTTGTTATGCAAACTGTTGTTTTACCTATACACAAAACGTGAACCATAATTTTGAACAATAAATGTCAGTTACTGTTCAAGACCATGAAATAGTATAACACTAAATTATTTTTTTTCAACCAAGCAGAAGTTTTTAATGACTTCTATACTTGTAGAACCCTCAAACTAAGCAAATGAAAAATTACTATACCACCCAATGGTCCACATAAACCCGGCCCCAATAACCTTAAAAACAATACAATTTCTGCTTTGGCAGAATCATTAATTGCAATAAACTATATTTCTTTATTTGGCATTATGTCCATGATTCCCTTCTCAATTAAAATAAATTGCAAGAATTTTGTTGATAGGATTTTATTGAAAAAGTAGGACAAAGTGGGGCATTTCACCAAAAAGTAGGACGAGTGGGAGCCCTGCATTCAACAAAATAAGCCATGCTAGACTGTTTTCTTACATCAGTTGTTCCCAAACTGTGAGTAGCGACCACCAGGAGGCGGGGTAGGATGAGTTAATAAAATAGAGGGTCTTAATGAAAGGGAGAAAACAAGTAAATTAACAAAGATGACCTGAATTTTGTTTCAAATTTTTTAAAACTTTTAAATTTAAATACAATGCCCTATAAAAACTGGACCCTAAGGGCTCCCCCCCCCCCCAAAAGCATAAGTGGATACGGGTTTCTTCCCTAACAAGGTGCGGGACTAATGTCCAGTCCACCCTTTGCTCTTCTGCCTACGCCAATAATTTTTTTTAATCGGGGGGGAGGGAAGCGGCAATCGTCTTCATTGCCTCCGTATCCCCCACCCATGGCTTCAATCAACTTTGCGAAATCACGTAAGTCCTCAGGTTATCATGAGTATTCAATGCAATCCATTCCTGCATACACCCTTGCCGGTTGTATATACGGATGTCTGGCAACCCTAGACCCCCCCCCACCCCTCATCAATGTTTCTGTCGTATCGGAGTTTCTTCGCCACCTACCACAAAACTTTCCAAAGCAAGCTTCATGGGCGCACCTGCGCTCGTTGAAAACGCGTCCTGCGAATGCAAAACTGCTGAACGCACTATTGATCGATATTAAGCCGTGTGCACAACAGCAGCGTTGGGCTGCGACGCATAACAATATTGGGCTCAAAACAGAGCAAAAGACCGCACGACGTTGAATGGAGCAATGTGATTGATCGAGCAGTTTGTTCAATCGGCTTAACGATCGGCGAAGACTGACGCGCATCACCAGACAGTGATGTGCATCAGAAGAAACCACCGTTAATAGAGCCCATTTCTTTAATGATTGCATTAAAGTAGACAGGGGCGTCGGAAGTATTTTTGACCAGTGGGTGCTCACACAGGCATTCGCCGGGGAGGGGGGGGGAAGGGTGCCCTTCCTCTTGAAGGATATCAAAAATTGAAAGAGTATTTGTAAAAACAAATATTAAAAAAAACACAAATATATTTTTGTATAAATTCTATATACCATGGGTGGCTTGAGCCTCGGGGCTAAAGTCTCACCATGCGAGACATTGGTTATGCGAAACTGTGTACCACACTTATAAGCCGCATCAGTGAAGCGATCCCGAAAATTATCATCTGTGCTTAATAAATTTATTTTTTTATTTCCCGTGATAAGATACTTTAGTAATAATTTCTAATAATTCATTAATTTAATGAATTATTAGAATTCACTAAACAAGGAATCTTGTTTCATGAATTTAATGATTTAATCTTGTTAATCAATCAGGAATCTTAAATAAGTCATGGTTTTTCTTTATAATTATTTTTGCTACGAGCCTAATCTATGAACATATTTTATTTCGTAAACCTTTGAATTTATACAAAATGTTTTCAATGGTTACTTGCATGTAATTATGATAGGGTAAGGTAATTAACCAGTCAGGTGACCAATTAATTTCTCCTTTTTAAACGTTTGAAGCTAATAAAATGAATTTTCCTGATAAAAAGTTTTTATGAGCATACATTTAAACTGACTTCATTTTTTTAAATCACCAACCAAAAAAAATTATGAGAATTTAAATAATTAGATTAAATATTGGCGCGACGGCGTATGCTGTCGTAACCACCTGACTGGTTAAGGTAGATGGATACTTTTGGAATAACATACAATAATTAAAAAAGTGGTGACTGTGAAGAGGTCAAATAAAAATAGGGTCTTCAAGCAGACACTCGAACAATCGAGAGTAAATTAAATTTCAAAAAATTTGGCAAGCACCAACCAAATTTATTGTGGCACTAATCATAACCAATTGAATTAGTATTTAGTCATGCCAGAGCACTGGTTACAATTTTTTTCTACAACCCTATGAAGAAGGGGGAACAACAATTAAAATAAATTTTTTTTTTCAGTATACGATATGCAGGGGCGGCTCAAATGAGATGTGACTCATGCAGACCCATGGAGCTACAGAAAAGGCACCACATCAGGGTTAAGGAAAAAAATAGAGAAAAGTTTGAAAATTTTTCCTCAGGGTGCCACGTAAAGAGGTTTGGCTGTTTTCACGCAGTCAGATGCACCAGCTTCAGGCCCGCAACTAACTCTTGGGCACCGAATACATCATTAATTTATCATCATAAAAATCTATACCGCAGTAAAATATTTCAATTCGTACTTTGAACAGGGCCGTAACTGCGGGGGGGGGGGGGGCAACTGCCCCGGGCGACAGTTTTAGGTGGGAACAAAGAACAACATTAACAAATTATCGAATTTTAAAGTTGTGGGGGCGGCAAAGTAATGTTTGTCCCAGACGGCAAATATCCTAGTTATGGCCCTGCGTTGAATAGTGATAAAAAGATATTAAAAAATTTAAATATATATAAGGAAATCGTTGGGAAAAATGAATTTCCCATGCAATATAGAATTCTTCGCATTTTACATAATCTTTTCTCGTCAATCTTCATTGGATTCAGCTTACGCACCGCTTATTTTTCAAATAATAGGATTAATAATGAAAATTAGAATACACAAACTCACCCCTGATGTATTATCATCGAAGAAAAACTTTTTTTACACAATCGAACACGATAAGAGAAATAACACTCTGCCGTTAAGTTTTGAAACAAGATCCTATGAGAAACAATTTCTGTACGAAAAATCTACTAAGATATCGCTGGTAAGTTTAGTTTAACAACGAATTACATATATATGAATCTTACCACTATCTAGTGAATTCGCCTGTTGGAAAATCCAAATATGAAATGCCTAGAGCTTCGATAAAGTAATTATGTTTGTACTTCATCTTCACTGTTTATTTACACCAATGGTTCTCAAAGTGTGCGTTGCGGCTACTAGGGGCACCGCGCTGAGCCGTCGATATTGATGTGTGCCGTTTCGGTGCTTTGAAGCGATTATTTGTTAGACTATTTTGGGGAGCTGCGAAAGGGGCAATGCCGCTATATTGGCAATCATTCCGGCCAGCAGTAAACATAGGTAGTACTGTACTCGCTATCTAACATGTAAAAACAAAAGACGGCGACGGCGACTAAGGCAATTAGTGCATAGTTTCAGGAGGGGGAAAAAAATAGTTTCCCATTTCAAAAGAAAAGGATTTCTTTTACGAAAATTGCGGCCCCCCTAAATTTTGCGGCTAGGTATGATCGCACCTTTCGCAACTGCCTAGGTCTGGTCTGCTTCAACAAAATGGAAAGTGAAAAAACAAAGAGATTAGTATCGGTTTGAGAAAGGGGGGCCTTCCTTCTGTCACACGGAACCCTTGTGATGGTTCTAGATACAAAGTGAATCGTTTCCTCATCCAAGATCATTGACCCTCCTGAAATCCTTCGGAACAACCGAAATAAAAAATGTTCGAGCCCATGTGATCATGCGCAGGGCTACCTTTAAACAGAGATCTAAAAATCATACCCCCCCCCCCAACTGATGGGGGCAAACAGGGCTCCTACCAAGAATGAAAATTTGTTTTGGCACTTCCCCCCCAAATTTCCCGTCACGAGCCGCCAATTCTACCTTGGAAATATTGTATACAGCGGCACCCTGTCTTGGCCGATCTCCTGGCACACCCCTTTTCAGGTATTAACCGTGGCTGTAATCGGCACTGTTTATTTCCAAACAAAAATATTGCTCCAAATGGAGCCATGGCTCCAGAAGCGTGAGCAGGAAGGAAGGACTTCGCGGAGCACCGATTGAGAACCGCTGGTCTAAGAAAAAAAATTTACACACAATTGCACCATTGTCAAGACCTTTTAAACAAATTATCCCATATCTGCTGGCATAGACGTACGCTGACCTTTCTCGAGGGAGGTTCATATTTTTTTTCCTTGGGGGGGGGGGGGAGAGTTTACGTTTTTCTCCTGTAAAATAACACTATAATCTTGGCTCGGGGGGGAGGGGTGTGGGTTAGCCCCTCCCCCTTTGCGTACGCCAACGTCTGCCGGTATCAGTCATAAACAAGGAGACAAATTTTTCTTTAAATCTTTGCAGGCATTCATTTATTCGACTGAAACGTGTCTGCATCACCATCATCAATGCAGAATTTCATTTATTGTAAAATACTTTTACCCTGAGGTAAAGGAAGGACGCCTGCGTGCAGGGCCGCAACTAGATACTTTGTCACCCGGGGCAACCAGAATTTTGTCGCCCCTTGCATGTAGAGGAAGCAGTTAAAGAATGAATTCGGTGTCCCTCCTAGATCAGCGCCCGGTGCGCCAGACCCGCCTGCCCCCCCCCAGTTGCGCCCCTACCTGCGTGGACAGAAACAGTAATAAAAAGCGGGTGTGGGCTCCAAAAACACCCATCGCAGATGCCTGAAGCTGTACAAATAACCACTAGATAAGTAGAGCAACACGACAGAACAAGATATATAAGATGAAGAAAAATAGATTTTTCATTTTTTGTTTACTGCAAAACACTGTGGGTGTTCAAGTAGCAGCAGCACCCCCCGGTTCTGACACCACACCAAAACATATGCATCTGGATACCCTCCATCCCTTAGACAAAACAGGGAAGGGGGGAATTAAGCAAAAATGTGAGAAAGCGGGGGAGCACTCAGGGCCATCTTAAGAGTATCATGGGCCCCCGGGCCAATTGATTTTTCTGTGGCCCTATCAAGCAAATTCTCGAAAATTTCAACCTGATCCTTTTTGTGAGGCCTCTCTTTGATCAAGGTGCCCGGGTGGGCCCATGCCTTAAGACGGCGCTGGGAGCACTACAGTAAAATGTTTACTGTATCAATTGTGATGGCAACTGGGACTCCAGCAAAATTTCAAGACTCATAGATAGGAGAAACAGCGATTTTTCATTTATTCATTTTTTTTTTCGTGTTCGATATTTACGGAAAAAAAATCAGAAATCTATATAGGAGGTTTTTATTCTCCTGAATAAATTCTGTGGGTGCTCTGCCCTGTTCTAAAAGAGAGTGTGGGTGCTCGAGCAGCGCCGTCTTAACGCATGGAATCACCCTGGCACGGCCCGGGGGCCTCAAGAGAAGAGTGGCCTCACAAAACTGAAATCAGGGTGAATTTTTTTAGAATTTACAAGGTAGGGCCTCAGAAAAACACTTGGCCCGGGGGCTCATGATGCTCTTAAGATAGCACTGTGCTCGAGCACCCACAGCACCCCCGCTCCGACGCCACTGAAAGGTAGAACCCCTTTATACCCAGGCCGACACATACGCCATTTTGATCCTAATTAGCGCGCTGCTCAATGTTATCTTACCGTAGGATCCTTAGGACGTCTTCCTTCTTTTAATATTATTAGAGTGTTTTTGAATCATTTTTGTCAATTTTTCCCGAAATTACTGCAAAAATTCCGTGATTTTTGGCTCCAGAATGTTAAAATTCGGATAAAAAAGGATTTCCAGAGTTTTATAGACTAATGCAAGAATCGTGAACTGTGCATTAGAGCGCTAAGTTCCTCACAGAGAAACGGAGCTTCCCTATGCAAAGTAAGTGAAATTTAATTATATTTTGAATTAAAATTTTTTACAATCATATTTGTGATAATGCCATTATATTTTAGAACTAAATGATAGTAAAAATGAAATGAAAGTAAAAAAAATCAGTGGAAAATAGCAGACGATATTTGGCGCCATAATTTTGTGTTGTGTGCAGCATAAGAGTTACGGTGATTTTAAAATGCACAATATCATTTTCTGTTCCGTTTGACTTTGGAGAAATGATGCGTAAGTAGGATTTTTAACGAACAAGAACTAGTTGAATCTTGAATTAATTGTAGGTTGCCCCTGAATCATTTGATTGCTTACGTTTTTGATTCCTAGTTTGGCGAGTTATCGCTGTTTCAGAGAAAGATTCGTAAGTTATTTTATTATGCGTTTAAAACAAATGACATGTTTGAATCATTAATAGTTTATAAATTTTGAGATTTTTAATGAACAAAACAAGTCGAAATCGAATTAATTGGACGTCAGCCCTGCAATCTTGTTTGATCACTCAAGTGAGCTTTTCTGATTTGGCGACTCATCTCTTGCACATTGAGAATATTCCATGCCGTGGGATTAAAAATAAATGTAATAGTAATAAACTTTTCAATTTATTTTCATTTTTGTCCGTATTATTTTTTTTTTACAATAAGCAACAAAATTATGTGTTTGTTAGTAATCGATAATTTGTGTTACAGTACTGGGCAAATTTAAGGGACCATTTATCAAGATATTTCAAGGGCTGTGTAGCCAAATTAAGTACAGTGGAGCCTCAATATGAGATATAATTTTCAGGTCATTGTTATCAGTCATAATCTCCCATAGTCCAAGAAAATAAATTAAGACACCCCCGTCAATGTTAGATAGGGAATCACCAGGACCGTATTTATGTCTTTGCCGCCCCTCCCGTTTCAGTCTAACTCCCCCCCCCCCCACCGCCTTTCATGCCACTACTAATAAATCATAAACAAACAAAAGGAAGGGGTGCTCAACCTCCGGCCTGTAGGCGTCGACACATCGACAAAAAACACTGATAAATTTAATTCAAATGTATGATGCATACATTCGAATGTTAAAGTATCTCGGCATCAATCAATGGTGTCTAGATACTTTCTGAGTACTTTGTGCGCACTTGGCTATAGTCTAGCAACAAAACCAATAATGCATTACATAATATCTATGCCAGTGGCGGATTAAAGTTTGTCGAGGCCCCGGGCGCAAAAGAAAATATTGGGCCCCTTAAATTATGAAAAGTGTGAAATTTGGGTTTTTCGAGGTCCTTTAGATGTCTGGGTCACCGTGCGCTCACCGTTAAATCCGCGTCTGATCTATCAATATTATCTTTAACCGCACGTCCTAAAGTGTATTTTAAAATAATGAAATACTTTTACCAAAATTGTTTTGTGGACCGATTAAAATTTTAGACGGGGCCCGCCAGTGGTTTGATTTAAATGCTTGCATTACTTGAATATACAGTGTCCCACAATCGCCTGATGGTTTTCAAAGTGGGAATAGCAAGAAAACGGTGACAGATATTAAAGTCACTCTTGCGGAATGTAACTGTGCGAAGTCAGGAATTTCAGCTACGTCATTCATGTGTTAAGGGATTGTGTGGTTATTAAAATAAAAAAAATTATTTTTATATGTGGACAACCTGTGCGCAAAAACCGAATTAGAAAGTTGTTGTCCTGTCTCTTCTGATGCCAACAAAGAAATGTCCACGTTTCTAAGTGCAACATTCACAGAGATATCGGAATTCTGAAATCAGAGAAAAGTTGAGAAAGAAACGTTGTCTGTTAATTTTTGCTGCTTTTTTCCCAACTTTCCTCCGATTTTCGAATTCAAATATCTCAGTAAATACTTAGAAACAAGAAAATTCTTATTAATTAAACTGCTTTTGTTTTTTTCCCTATGCTATTGAAAGCTAATTTACATAATAAAAAAAATGTAATAATGCAAAGATTATGTAAAAAATTCTTTGAAACGTTAATTTAGTATTTAAAAGGTTAGAATAATACACATTGTATAGATTTTCTCCTGCTATACCGAAATCAATTTTTGTGAAAAATCTTTGCATGATAGTCAAAAATGAGCCACGTTTAAAATCAGTGACCAAAAATGCATCAAGAAACTATATACATGGTTTCCAAAACTTAATGCGTTCATCAGTTTCCAGACAATTTTCCAAAATTTCATTTCTACAGGTCTGAACAATCAAATTTGTTATATTAAATTGATTCTAAATACGAATTAATATGGGATTTACTGAGTGGTAATTAATTTTTTTATTTAGAATTATAAACGAAATGAGCAATAACTAATATATATTTCACTGTGGTCTTTTGTTTCTATATTTCATTGCGGTATGTGTAGTTTCAATACAGTACCGCATTTCTTGAAATAATTACCACATGAACGTATGCGTAGTTGTATCGGAAAAAAGAACCATCAATATGTGACATTTTGTTTATGAACTTAACATAAGGCCCCGCATCCGCCGCACATTTCTGATATAAAATTTGCTTACTTTTAATTTTGGAAATACTTGCTGAATGCTCAGTAATCACTGTCAAATGCTTGCGAATTTCAAAAATGCTACTCGGTTAATTGAGAGCTGAATATCATGTAATTCAATAGGCCAATCTCTGGGAAATTGTGTTTTTTGAGACGAAAATGAACAATAGTTCAAACTGCAAAAGTAAAATGTAAACTGTTCACCTGACGTGTTTGTTACTCATCTGAGAAGCAAATAAGAACAGACAATATAAAGATTGCAGAGAAAACAGGATTTTTATATGTTGTCCCTGTATTAACACCTGGATGTGAGTCAACTTCATGTGGTTTTGCACCCAAAATGAAACTGAAATGCAATAAATATTCCTTTTTTACTTTAATTTCTTAAATGAGCACTAGCTCAAACTTTTTTCAATTTATCGATGTATCGTATAAAAAAATATGAGTCTTATACGCCCCTAATTGAATACAAATATTACAGAGGATTTCAAATTACCTAAGATTGAAATGTGGCGATTGTTCATAAATTATCATTCAAGAAAACTCTCAGAGAATACAAAATGTATGACCTTATGAAAAATGAGTAGCTATATTTGATATTCACTTACTTTGTTTTCACTAGGAAAGAGTAAAATCAGGAGGAGCTTTTTTCCGTTTTGTTGGTAATTCATCCATTCAATTTACAGCCACTTAAATTGTAGTCTGTTTACATTACATGAACGCAGGTGTCGGGGAGATATGATTGAAGTGTTCAAAATTTTCAACGGGATGAAAAAGATGGACCATGAATTATTAGTACACCGTCAATTGACTGCTTTTACAAAGGGACACCTGTATCGATTGGTAAGGGACAATTATAGGTTATGGTGTCACAGGGAATTTTTCTCTAATAGGGTTGTTAGAGTGGTAAATTCTAATACATTTGACACATTTAAAAAGAAATACGATAAACATGGTGGGGTAAATCGAGAAGCTATCCATACATAGAATAAGACAACCATAAGTATTCTTTATGGGCATTGAATAATATTTTATCATGTATATATATATTGTTTGTAATTGCATTTTTAATTAGGTTGCTGTATTTTTGAAATATATGACACCCATATTTGTTATGGGCATCTTTTCATCAGCCACCTCGTAGGGCATTTTGCCTATTGTGGCGGGTTTTTTTTTGTATTAACACTGTTTCTATCCCCCAGATGGTCAACCATAGCATAGCCCAACAATAAAAGCATCTTTGTTGCAGAAGATTTTTTCTTATATGGCGGGCGTCGTTAAAATCAGTAGAATGTTCTGTCTTTTTACTTTCAAAGAGAGCCGAAACTGAGCTATTGAAATGTTCTTTGTGGTCAGCTGGGAAGGGTGCAGCAGCCTCCAGTCATGTAAAGAGAAATCCCTTTTTTTCCTTCCTGACGCTCTGCAAACACCCTCCATAGATAAGAAAGAGAAATCCCTTTTTTTTCTTCCTGACCGCTCTACAAACACCCTCCAAAGAAAATACCACCCTGTTCTTTGGGGATGTCGGCTGAACTCTTGTCTTTTTCCCAACACCTTCAGTAATCTGAAATGAGTGCTGTTTGCTTCACTGGACGCCTACTCACCCTCCCACCTCTACTTGTGAAAATAATATTTGGGAAGGCGGTGATTAACACTGTAAATAGGAAGGTTCAACCACAGTCTGTGTGGAAAAAAACACAAAAAATAAACAAAACTAAAAAGAATATGGTTTAATAATTATATGTTATTTACTATAGAAATGACACATGGGACTTCCTCACGTTTAAGAACTGTGAATTTAAAAAAAAGGTTTTCTCTCTTCTCTTTCTATACTCCAAAATTCACTGCGCCTCCTAATTTGCCACCCTGGGCTATAGCCCGCTCAGTCCCCCTGTAAATACACTACTGGCAATTACAACACAAATTTATTTTCAAGTTATTTTTCACATATTTTTTATGAATGTACAAAATGTTTCAAAGCTCATTTGTTCTACTCTTAATCTTCTTCAAGACAATGCCATAATTTGGGAAGGGTTAAGATTAATAGTCCTTCCAGAGAATATTTTCCTCGATGAGAATATATTCTTCAGCTATAGAAGTCCTTCCAGAGAGTATTCTCAAGAATATTTGTAATAACATGCATTATAAAACATAGCTGCCAAGTCTCCCGAATTTTAGCTTCATCCCTCAACCTCCCGAAAAAGTCTTAAATCTCCCGAATTTTTACCAAAATCACAAAAAACCCCTAATTGTCCCTAAAAATTCCCTACTTCATTAAAAAAAAAAAAATCTCCTCTTATGAAAACCATCGCTAAGGAATTTCTTGTGGGGCATGAAGTCTTTTGCCTCTGTTTTTTTTCCTTTCAAAATGACGTAACACGTCATAAATGGGGAAATTCCATTTTTAAAGAAGTTTTACAAACCCTCTGATAGGTAACAAGAAAGTTGTTTGTCTTACTGTGCAGGTAAATAGCTTAGCAGCCAATAGTTCTTGATAATAATTGAAGATTATAGTGACGCACATATGGTCAAAATTTCTTTCGTTGAAGTTACGTATGCGCGATATAAGAAAACACGAATACTGATAAGCAAAAACATACTCAATTTTAAAGATACTTATTCCGATGAATTTCCTTTCATCAAATGTTCCAGAAAAGGGTCGACTTTTCCTTTTTGTACAAGTTGTGTTACGGACATAAACATCGGCCATGGAAAGACTGCCATCATCACTCATGTGAAATGAAAAAAAAAAACATCAAGCAAGTGTCACAAAAAGTCAGTGTTCTTCAAAAATTGACACTTTTTTCCCCTTCATCTTCCGATTATTTTGGGGTCATTCGCGCAGAACGTTTGTTCACCGCGTTTCTGACTGAACACAATATTTATTTTTTTAAATCACCATTTTGAAGTTTTGGCCTCCAATTTCACTTGTTTTTTGCATAGGGATTTTATTCCCAAGGGTTTAACTTCCATGTGTGTAAAACCCCTATTTTAATTTGACTTCAGTTTCTGAGAAGGAATTTTATTCCCTACGCTTTAACTTTTATGTGTGGAAAATCTCTATTTTGTTTGGAAAAAATCCCTTTCGTATTTATTAGGAAGTGGTTTTAGCATAAAGTACGGGTTCGTGCGAAAATCTCCCAAATTTTCATTTTCAAAAGTTGGCAGCTATGGAATCTCAGAGATTCTAGTTCCTTCTATAGTCCTAAGTTAGTTTAGTAAGTGTATAAAATTTCATAATGATTGGTCTAACCATTTTTGTGTAATTGCGTGCGCAATGACAAAAATTGACATTTCACGAAAAATGGATTCAAAGATTGTGAAGTAAAAATTTTGATGAAATTATTTTGCTCAAACCATAGATACATGAAAACAACCTCAATGTTCAAAAATATTAAAATTCAGTTATTAATATTGCCAGCATGTTTTCTTTCTTTAATTTACCATTTAATGCTTAGAGAAGCCTACAGCTTCAAATGCTCAACACACAGCAAGTTAGAAAAAGCCACAGATTTGAGAAATAATGAACCAAAAATTCACCTAATTTATTTTTCAGTCTGTATTTTACATTTAATATGTTCTGTGAGTAATATTTGAGGGGAATTAGAAACTGATATAAGAAAACTCTCAAAAAAAAATTTAACTGGCATTACAATCGTTGATTTGTTAATTTTTGACTTCGGGAGTCGAACCCTGGGTCCGAATTTTTTTCCTTAAAAAATTAACATCTCTAATAATAAATATCTTCACAACATCCAGTCTTCTGTATATCTTGTATTAACAAGTGGAGAGCGACATTCATGTCATTTATGGTAAAAAAAAAGCATGCTCAATGCTATTGGGTATTTTTTAATAGTTACATTTTGGTGTATCATGGTAAGTGTAATACAAGAAATCTACTCTATAATATAAAATCACAAACTCGAAAAGGCAACCGAAATTAGTGACGATTTTATGTTACAGAAATGGGTGATGCTTTTGTGTTACGGAAGTTGGCTACGATTTTGGGTCGAGTTTTCATTTAACTCTTGAGGACATCGGGAACCGCTTGACCTGTAGGGATCAAGTTTTGTGCATGTACCCAGAGGTATGTATACATCACCAATGCTCCCAACACACAGGCTCCGGGTACCCAGGGCGGGGCATTGGACAGATCTATTTATGGGGAAATTGACAGGTTTCATTTTGAGTCGAGGCTGAATACTTGCTTCTCATTGCGCATTGTGCTGCATTGCTTATTGTGGCACTGCAAAAATAATGGTGCATTACAGATTGTGGTGCATTGCATATTGTAGTGCATTGCGTGCTGTATTGCTCATTGTAATGCCACGTTTAATGTGTATTGTGGTGCATTGTGTACTATAGTGTTTTGCTTATTGCGATTCATCTCATACTATGCTGCATTGCTTATTTGTGGTGTACAATATTACTGATTACACACATTACTACATTACTGATTGTGATGCTTTACGCATTGTAGTGCACTGAGTGCTGTATTGCTTATTGTAATGCAGTGCTCATGGATTATTGTGGTTCATTGCGTATTATGGTGCTTTGTTTACTGTGATGCATCGCATATTATGCGGTATTGCAGTGCATTGCTTATTGTCGTGCACTGTAAATATTGGCCAATTGCACATTGTTATGCATTACGTATTTTAGTGAATCACGTGCCATATTGCTTATTCTAATGCAGTGCTTATGGTGTATTGTGGTGCACTGCTTATTGTGCTGTATTGCCTACAGTGGTGGTGTATTTGTTATTGTGCTGTATTGTAAATTACGCATTGTGTTGTTTTGCTTATTGTGGTGTATTGCGTATTGTGCTTAATGTGGTGCACTGAATATAGTGGTGCATTGCTTATTGCGGTGCTTTGAATATGGTGGTGCACTAATTATTGTGCTGTATTGCCTGTGGTGGTGCATTGCTTATTGTGCTATATTGCCAATGGTGGTGCAATAAGCACTGTCCTGTGTTGCCGATGGAGGTGCATTAAGTATTGTGCTGTATTGCCTGTGGTGCACATTGCTTATAGTGCTGTATTGTGGTGGTGCAATAATCACTGCGCTGTATTGCCCATGGTGGTGCAATAAGCACTGTTCTGTATTGCCGATGGAGGTGCATTAAGTATTGTGCTGTATTGCTTAATGTGATGCCCTGATATAGTGGTGCATTGTTTTTTGTTGTAACATAGCCTTGCTGACGCTCGCCTGACCTTTGCCCCTGATGTTATGGTAGTGCATGTGTTATGTTTTATCATTGAGTTTGTGTTATGTCTATTATATACTTTATGCTTATAATTATTTCCTGTCGACTAAACAAACTTGTTACTTACGGACGTTTTTGGTGCCGATGTGTCACAAACTGTTTGAGGAAGAAAGGGAAACTAGTTTGCGAACTTGCCGCTTGGAACGCCGATATCGATGGGGGGCGCATGTGCGTTACTCCTCATTTGCATGCTTAGTGATTTGGGAGCTATATATAATCACGTCCGTGCTTCAAATCGGCCTTCAGTCTTATAGCGCTAGAATCGCTAATCATCTGAACAACTCGGCTGGTCCGATGTTCCCGTCACGCAAGTTCCCGTCAGTTGCTCTCCAAGAATGCCGTTCAGGGATGTCTGCTGGTGTCCGTTCTCGATCTTAATGCCTTCGTAGATCTTGCCGATTGCGATCTGGCGTTGGCTGGCATGGTCAATAACAGTGATCTGATAGTTTCCTCGTATGACGCTGCAATCTGATGCTACCCTTTCGTCACGACGTCCACCATCGGACTCCACCGCTTGAACATCGAAATCCACGTGTAGCACGCCGATGTCCGCGATCTAACGACGCCTCTTCGTCAACGCCCTGGGTTCGTCGAGATATCCGTTAACTGGACTCCATCACTTGATCGCTGAATACCTCGTGTGGTTCTACCGGTGTTCGTGATATAATATCGCCTCACCTACTACGCCCTGGGTTCGTCATGATATCCGTCATCTGACTTCTACTGCTTGATCGGTGAAGACAAAGTGCGATTCTGTCGATCTGCCGTGATCCGATTCCGCCGCCTCGTCGACGCCTTGGGTTCGTCGCCGAAGTCTGTGTGATTCTACTGACATCTGTGGTCAAACATCGTTTCTTGAAGACCATAGCTGAGTGTCACTTCTGCCCTAGTCGTTTCATTATAAGTATACTTTGCGATTTTCCTACTAGTGAAGGGTTTGCCCTTGAATTGATGTCTTAACTAATGTTTTAATTTGTAATAATAGAAATAAATAGTTGTTCGAAACTGTTTTGTTGATTGGCAGATAAAGACATACGTTGCATTGTGGTGCCCTTAATATAAGGCTGCACTACTTATTGTGCTGCATTGCCTAATGCCATTACTTATTGTACCAAATCATTGTTGGTGTAGCATTGCGTATTATGCTGTATTGCTTATTGTGGCGCATTGCAGTGCATCGAGTGATATATTGCTTACTGTAATACAGTACTTTTTGCGTATATTATGGTGCTTCACTTATGCAGGTCACTGTAAATACTGGTACATTGCAATGCATCGTGTGCTGTATTGCTCATTCTAATGCATTGCTTATTGTGGTGCATTGCTAATTGTTAGGGGCATTATAGTGTATCGTGTACTGTATTTCTTATTGCAATGCAGTGCTTATTGCGTATTAGGCTGTATTGCTTATTGTGGCACATTGCGTATTGGGTTGTATTGCTCATTGCGGTGTACTGCAAATAGTTGTGCATCGCTGATTATAGTGCATCGCTTGTTTATTGTGTTTCAGTGGTTATGGTGTATTGTGGTGCTTATTGCGATGTATAGTGCTTTATTGCGTATTGACCTGTTATTGCTTATTATGGTGTGTATTGCATATTGTTATGCATTACGTGTTGTAGTGCATCACGTACTTATTGCGTATTGTGGTGTACTGCATTTTGTGCTATATTGCGTGTTGTACGTACATTGTGTGAAGCATTGCTCATTATAATGTCATGCCTGCTGCTTATTGTGGTGCACTGCAATATGGTGAATGTGGTGCATTGCATATTGTTATGCATCAATGCAGTATACACATTGTATGGTACATTATGCTTATTGTGGTGCACTGCAATATGGTGAATGCGGTGCATTGCGTATTGTTATGCATCAATGCAGTATGGGCATTGTATTGTATTGCATATTGTATGCATTACGTAGTACATCGTGTTCCGTATTGCTTATTATAAGTAGTTACAATAAGCAGTGTCTACTGCTTATTGTGCTGTGGGCCTTAGTTTAGTGCACTGCAATATGGTGCATTGCATGCTGTATTGCTTATTATAATGCAGTGCTTATTCCATATTATGCTGTATTGCCTATTGTAATACATGGCATATTGTGCTGTATTGCTTATTGTAATGCATTGCATATTGTAGTGTATTGCTTAATCTAATGCAGTGATTATTGCTATTGTGCTGTATTGCTTATTGTAATGCAGTGAGCATGGCTATTGTGCTGTATTACTTATTGTGGTGCACTGCCAATACAATGCTGATTTTAGTGCATCGCATGCTGTATTGCTTATTATAATGCAGTCCGATGCAGTCTGCATTGCGTATTGTGATGAATTGCTTATTGCGATGTTTCGCTGATTGCAGTGCATTGCTGATTTTGCTGGTTGTTGATTTGTACTGTTATGCATTACGTATTGTAGTGCATAATGGGATGTATTGCTTATTGTAATGCAGTTCTTATTGTGTATTGAGGTGCATTGCGTGTTATTCTGCTTTGCTTGATGCGATACATTGTGTTTGTGTATTGTGGTGGATTGCATATTATACTCTATTGCTTATTGTGGTGCACTGCAAATGGTGGTGCATTACAATCAGTAATGCACCACCATTTGCATTGCGTGCAAATTATTGTAATGCATTGCGTGCTGTATTGCTTATTTTAATGAGTGCTTATTGCATATTGGGGTGTATTGCTTATTGCGGCGTACTGCAAATAATGGTGCATTCCTTATTGTAGTGCATCGCGTGCTGTATTGCTTATTGCGTATTGTGGTGCATTGCATACTATTGTGTTTTGTTCAATGAGATACATTGCGTACTGTGGTGCATTGCATATTGTGCTGTATTGCTTATTGTAATGCTAATGGTGTATTGTGGTACATATTATGGTACTTTGCCTATTGCGATGCATCGTGTATTGCACTGTACTGCGTATTGTGGTGCATTCCTTATCATGGTACGCTACTTATATATATATTTTGCCTGATTGCTGATGTTGGTGCATTGCTTATTGCTGCATTGCCGATGGTGGTACATTACATTTTGTGCTGTATTGAGTATTGCGCTTTATTGCCGATGGTGGTGCTTTGCGTGTTGTGATACACCGTATATATAGGGAACTACTTAATTTGCTGTATTGCTGATATAGTGGTGCATTACTTATTGAGCTGTATTGCCTACCATGGTGTATCACGTATGTATTGCGGTGCATCGAGTATTCTGTTGTATTTCTGATGGCAGTGCATTGCTTATCGAAATCAGAATGGGAAACTGGCAATGAATAATTATTTAGCAGGCATTTGCAGTGCCTGAGGAATATTTTGCTTTATAATTAAAGCAGATGTGACGAGCAGTTAGTTCCATTGGAGGAGTCGGAGGGGTTGGACTCCGTAGGCATCGGGGGGGGGGGCCCTAGTATGAATATACAATTATTTCAGAAAATAAGCATTAAGGTGTCCAATGTGTGCAAAAGATTTAGAAGGTAGGAAAGTTTGTGACAACTGTCAACAACAAATCTCATTACACAGATGTACAAGCACATAAGACATTATTATGATGGCAAGAAAAACGTGAAAATCAGGTTTCTCTCATTCACAGGTGGACACTTATTTCTGATGTCCATTACCACAACATCAGAACACACTAATTTTCACAACTAATCACACATAACAATACTACATGTAAATACGTATTTTATGAAATTTCCCCCATTTCATGAAAATGGTTTTATATTCATTGTCCAGATTGTAATCACACTAATGATGTTCACTGAAAATATGAACTGTTTCATTCGCACAAATTCAATCTTTCTTGTATGTTAAATATATTCCCATTGTTATGTTTTCCTTTACCATCACAAAACCTAGGTTACGTTAAGAGAAAACTCTGTTCGTGCCACTTATTTGTATTTTGATTAATTGAAGGACAATTTCACTGAACAAGAAACAAATAATTATTCAGGAAAATATAATTGAAATAATAAACTGGTAATGTAATTGAAAAGTACATTAATGGACTTTATGATACACATATACAAAATGTAAGTATAAATAAAAAAGATGTAGGTCAGGGCTTGGCAAATTGAAGTAATTTTAAGCATCAGCCAAATTTCTTAGGAGCCAAGGATGATCTTAAGCTCAAGAAAAACAGTCCTAAATATTTTTTTACTTTCTATCATTTTTCTATGTTAAAAGACAACTGTTAAAATTTTCTATGTGATAGCTAAATTGGAGTCTATTTTCTGATTTTTAAGTGCCAATACAGATTTTATAGTCATCATATGGACTTAAAATTTGTCGAACCCTGAGTAACAGTTTTTCTTCAACTAAATGAAGAGACTCCCAGGCAAGTATTGCGAATATGGAAGGGGTAAAAAAGGCTATTGAAAAATTTACTCTCTGGTTACGAGTTGGACACCATGTTTAGAGTTTTTAGATGCCCTTGTGTTGCATATGATTGAAACACCCAGGATCATTGTGGATTTCTACCAGGAATCATTCTGCATTCCTTCACCAAATAATTGATGCTGAAGCAATTCTGTAGTAACACTTATAGAAGCTCAACACTGTGTCATGTATAGAATACTCTTGTGTTGCACATGATCCACACACACACACACACACGAAACTCCATGAACACACTGGATTCTTACCAGAAGTAACTGCTTGATCTGAATAATTTTAATTTTTTTTCCAGATGAATTGCTGTTGGGTCACAGTTTGGAGCAAAGAACTACATATCATTTATATTCGTGTCAGTAACTTGTCTGCAATAAAATTCCAAATTTCCTGATCTGTTATTAAAGATTTTTCTGCAATTTCATTATATAGTGTAATGTGGTGGTATTTCATTATATAGTGTAGAAACGTGTGTGGTATTATGAATATGATATTTGTAAACTCTTGCTTTCATAAGTGATGTACATTAATTATGTGTGTGCATATTTTTTATTGAATAAATTTATTCACTCATTGAGCTCATCAAAAAAAAAAGAAAAGCTCAGAAATTATTGAACCTGTATGTGCTATTCAGCATTTAAAGAAAATTCAAATGAAATGATAATCAAACATGCTTCTAAAATTTTTATGAATTTTTTAATAAATTTCTTCATATTCAGAGTCAGTAGTGTCCATTTATGAAATTCTTTTCTTCTGGGTTTTTAATGTTTCTGAAGTTATTTCCTTTATGTAATCTTAATTGTCATTTCTATAAATAAGACTTTTTTTTTATGTCGACCCTAAAATTAAGAATCAGGGGAAATGAATTTCACCCCCTTTTTCCACCTTAAGTATTTCCGTATGCATCATTTTTGCTAAAACAGAAAAAAAAATTAAGTTCAAAAATAAATATGAATATTATTGCCATAAATTATTAGTGTGTAATTGAATTTTACATCGCAATCGTGCACGAACTGTAACGAATTCCACTCGTGGCTACCAATAATTTCATGTATTTTATTTCCCACAGAAATTCTATCACTGAAATTTATCATTTTTCCATCATACGCATTTGTTCCCCCCCCCCCCATTTTCAGCGCAGGGGAATTGTGTTAGGTTGCCATGCAAGTCTCCGACGCTATCCTTTTTTTTAAATCTGCTTGGCAGTCATTTCCGAAGCGACAATTAAGTGCAGCAACCCTGTAGGACGTCAGTGAGGACCAAAATGGCTGACGGTTCCGCTCGTATATGAAGGTGTCTTACATTAAGGCATGCAGACAAAACGTATCCATTGCTCAGGAGCACCAGGGTGATCCCCAAAGCACACAGAGTGCTCCATGCTCATGTCCGATTTTGTGCTCACGAACACTTGATCGAAGTTTCATTTAAACACCTTGTGCAAATTGCATTCAATTATTAAAATCATCCGGATTTCATGCATTCATATGTCAAACATGACATAAGAGTGCTCTTCTTTTAATGATGGGTACAGGCAGTGCTCGCGACTGGAAAAAGGTTAGACCTCCGGTCTAGATCACAAGCTTGTTACCGTATTCCAATGGTTTTCTTTTGTCAGCTGCCTCCCTTGCGTAATTCATGGTTCATCGCCGGCTTCCCAAGAAGTTTGGCAGTTTTTTCACCATATAAAAGAACCACTTTAAAGCATAGGTTTTGCTCGCACAAATCTATATTTGGCGGGCCATGATGCTCCTAGGAGCTTTGACGGCCACTTTTGGAGGCACTGTGGCACTCCTTTAAATTCGGCCTAAAAGTTATGTCGCAACACAATTAAAGGCAAACAAGTCCGATGTAGGTCTTCTCTTAAACACTCTCGTTCTGTCAAATGTGTATACTGTACGATTTCGTCCTTCGCCACAGCAAGTCAACGTGAGCGACGCAATCAAAATAAATGGATGATAATTTTTAAAAAGAATTCTTTCGCAGGGGGAAAAATTGGTGCCCTTTCACCTGTCTCCCACAAGGATGAGGCTGACAGGGCTGCAGCCCTAAGGCCGGAGACAAACACCATAATTTTTTTCATGCTACAAATTTATTACAGAGCCGCCCCCCAAGTGAAAACTCTGGCTTGCGGACCCGCCAAAGATCCAACAGCCTTGCTCTATGATGTGGGGGGGGGGGGGGGGGAGATCATGTCCTTTTTACGGAAAACCAGTATTGTTTTTAAGAGGTTCCCCCCTCCTTCTCTAGGAATTATCATGTGATCCTGAGAACACTGCTTTAGGGGGAATATTACAGATGTTCAAAGGTCCAGACAAGAAAAGTTTTTATTTGTTCATAAAGTCTAAATAGTTTTTTCTCCACCCATATAATGTCTGCCCCAGTGTAAGACAGGTAGTGGCTACTTGGCGGTCATTTCCGAAACAATTAAGTGCAGCAACCCTGTAGGATCTCAGCGAGGACCAAAATGGCTGACGGTTCCACTCGTATATGAAGGCATCTTACATTAACTCATGCAGACAAACCAAGGGTTTTTTAAAAGGATGAATTTCAAATATTCCTTTTCACATTTTTGGAAGTCCAATATTAGACGCTTGTTATTTACTCTATCGTCATGCTTAGGTGTCCGTCTAGATCAGGCATCTTCACTCTGTTGCTCACGAGCACCAGGGTGATCCCCGAAGCACACAGAGTGCTCAATGCTCGTGCGAGATGGTTATATATTGGCATTGTTCTTTTCTGTTGCTACTCACCCATCCATCCCTCTGGGGCAAAAAAAAAAAAAAAAGAATGAATAAAACCTGAGAGAGAATAAAGAAATATTGAATGCCACAGCTTCTTCAAAGTCTAGATTTTAAGGAAAAAAATCGAAAAAAAGATCTTTCATGAATCTGTGACCTTGACTCAAATTTTGTGACTTTTTTGGGACTTTCGTGACCTTTTTCTTATTCCATGACTTTTCCAGGACTCTGTGACTTTCCCGTGATGGTAGACACCCTGATTTTATATCTTTATGAGTACATCCTTTAAATTGTGTGACAGTAAATAATCAAGGCAGTTGTGTGGGCAACGTTATGGCATTGCATCATGAAAACCTAAGTTTGATTCCCCAAATCATTTCTTTCATTTTTAGTAGAGGCAGATTCTTAGCAAGGTGAGATGAGCAATATCAGTGAGCAAAATAGATTCGTCTGAAAAGACACATCCCAAACTTTGCAAAAAGTTTGAAGTAATACCATTGTATTACATGGAATATATAAACACTATGAAAAGTTCATTGGGACCAGCGATTCATATTGTTTTGAAGGCAATTAACAGAAATGCAATTATATAGAGGGTTGAATTTTAACTGCTGAATAGAATTCGGAAAAATGCATCAAAAATGGAAATCTTGTTTTCTTGTTTAATTTCGTGCATTATATGAATAAAAAATGTAGACAAAATCAATTCACCTTCAATATGAAAAGAAAAACCAATTTTCTCTTAAAAGAAGTAAATATACATGGTTCGTACTCTTCCAACGAAAAAAAATTCAAGGACTATTCAAGCACTTTTCAAGGTAAAACTTAAAAATTCAAGGACTTTTTTTACAAACGCATATTTTTCACACGAATAGGCGCATATTTAATTTTTATTAAAACTTTCAGAGATTACATTTCTACCTACTTTATTTCACATCATCTGTAATGAATAAAGGAGGCCACATACACATATATATCATACAAAACATATGACACATTGAATAACAGTTCGTGCCTGTCAATTTCCTCATTGAAACATAGTTTAGTCTCTAAATATTGCAATTAATTTCCTTTTAAAGACTAAAAAAAAAAGAACTCTTCTAAAGATAGAAAAAGATTAAATTATTTCTTTCATTAATTCTGAATTTATTTATTTCATTAATGCTGGAATTATTTCTTTCATCAATTCTGGAATTATTTCTTTCATCAATTCTGGAATTATTTCTTTCATCAATTCTGGAATTATTTCTTTCATCAATTCTGGAATTATTTCTTTCATCAATTCTGGAATTATTTCTTTCATCAATTCTGGAATTATTTCTTTCATCAATTCTGGAATTATTTCTTTCAAAAATTCTGGAATAATTTTTCATTACTTTTGGAATAATTGCTTTCATCAATTCTGGATTTGTTTCTTTCGCTAATGCTGAAATTCTTCCTTTCATTAATGCTGAATTCTTTTATTGATTCTAAAATTATTTCATTAATTTTGGAATTATATTTCATTAATTCTGTAATTTTTTCTTTCATTAATTCTGTAATTTTTTCTTTCATTAATTCTGGAACTATCTCTTTCATTAATTTTGGAATCATATCATCGATACTGAAATTATTTCTTTCATTTATTGTTTTAAACTCCTTTAAACAACTATGGATGCCATTAGAAAATAACGGAGATGCGCCGACATTCAACGCGTCACTTGATCTTGCAAGTAATGATGTAGACCACTGACGTCATACCAGCGCCGATACTAGAACGCAGGAGGGGGGGGGGGGGCAACTGCCCCGGGTGGCAATTTTTTGGTGAACATCGTTATAAAATTATTGAATTCCGAATTGGTGGGGGCGGCAAGACAATACAAAAATCCTTGTTATGGCCCAGAGTCATACTCCCTCCAGTAATATAAGCTCAATGGATTTCAGTGCCGATTCACCCATTTGGCGACATTTTTGTCTGCCACACTCAGCAATCAATCTTGATAGAAGGAACTTTTAATTACTTGTGTGGCTTTCAGCCACACAAGTAATTAAAAGTACACACACTTGTTACTCATTTTTTGTTTTCTTTCTTTAAAGAACCTTATACAACCTTAGACAGCATGGGCAGAGATACGGGGGGGGGGGTGAAGTTGACTGATCTAATGTATATATGCATATATGAATTGACATCATCATCGTGCCCCCCCCCCCCAGACTTCCAAGTCAATTCCGCCTTTGGTTGACAGTAATCAGAGGAAGCTTCGCTCACTTACGGACCGAAAGGCTGAAATTATTTCGGCAAAAATTATGACACTTTTTTATTAAGATATTGATTTCTCAAGTCCTCCAGAAAAAATACCTAGTACAAAAGTTTAATGACTTCCAACGACTCCAAATACGTCTACATAAGGTCACAGGATACATGCTACCATAAAGCCGGGTTTTCCTAGAAGTGGGTTGTTGCAATACCTGCTAGAGTAGAAGGACTTCTACTCTAGAAATAGGTACTGGTTGGTTGTAGGGGGCCAGAGCGTGCCGACTGAGCTGAAGAAAAAAAACAACGATCGGAAGTCCATTTTGAACTCTAGCTTTTATTCCATAAAAGTTGCAAGGAAAAAAAAACAAGATCATTTACGATCATAAAAGAAATAAATAAATAAAACGGCCGACAAATAACATAACAACCGGCAATCTCAGGGAGAAAAAAAACAATCCCGACATAGACGCGGGAAAAAAACCAGCCTACAGTACAAAGCCGAGCTCCCGTGAGGGTGAGAGCATGCCGCCAGCGATTTACATATTGTGTCGGGCCGAGTGGTTCCATGTGCACAGAGAATAAAAAGGGAAAAAACATTCCAACATAGGTTTTTGGCGCCGCATGAACCGAACTGGATCATTTCGCGTCGACAGAAACGTTTTACATAACCACACTACGCGTTTGTGTATTCCTACCGTGGCGCATCAGCTCACGGCCCTGCTATCAGCTACTCTGTCATCTGCATGCTCCGGTTTGAAGGGAAGCATCGAGCTCGATGAATGGAAGTGAAAGAAAACAAAAATGAAGAGAAGATCGGTAAAACGAGTGGCGCACAACGCATTTGACTCCTCCAGAAACAGTCGGCCAATCACGCTCAACGTAAAACACTGCCATGTGAGGCTTGTTGCGCTCTCTAGGAAATCAGTCGAACTTGTTTTCTTATTATTGGTGAGTGGACGGCGTGCCACGCTGGGCGATTCACTTTGCACGCGGCACAAAAAACCTGCTCCTACGAAAACCCGGCTTAATAATAATGGGGAAAAACTTGCTTTAAATCCAATTATCCAGGGTTATTGGCTGCTAAGGCTTTTTCCCTGTGCTTTGCACTTTTTTAAGGACGTCACTTACGAAGTAAAAAAAAAAGTGGCGAAAACTATTTCGGAAAACACAAATTTTTCAAGGACTCTCACAGAATTCTTAAAAAAAAAATTCTTTTTCAAGGACTTTTCAAGGTTTTCAAGGACCGTACGAACCATGATATAATAACAAACATTGTACTTTTCAGTTGCCTGAACTGAGTTCAGGCGACAAAGGTAAGGGCGTTAATATCTGAGTAACCCTTGTCAAGACCTTTTAACAGTCTGCCCTTGGTTTACAAACTTAATTTGTTCATAAACCAAATTATTTTGCAAACTGAAGCAATCTATCCCAAAAGAATCAATGTAAAATTAATTCATTCATTCCTGAGACACCGAAGACATTTAAAGTGGCTTTTTACGGGAGTTCCATGTGCACAACATAAAACTAATCTAAAAACTAACTATAATACGAAGAAATGAAATGAAAACCATGACAGACCATGTCTTGTAACTTCATTTATAATCTCAGTATCAAAGCCCTCAAAGTCTCAGCCTGCAGCACAATTCTGCCCCAATAGACTATAATTTAAATGTCAGTCTTTGCCTACAAATACTATATGAGAAGTAGGATATTTAAAAAAAATTATCAGAAATTGTTGAAACGTTGGTTTCATGTCCAAAATTATTGCAAAACATCTTTGATACAGTTCTTCGATGTGGAGCTTCTTTAAGTTTGAAATGACCTGCTGATCCATGTACTGGATAAAAGAATCAAGAATGAAATACCCATGTGGACGCAGACTTCTGAAATATGCTTTCCCAAGATTTAGCAACTTCGTGTTTTTGTACAGCTTTCTTTTTTGCCCACTCATGTGTTTGTAAACCAAATCATTTTTGGTTGTCCATAAATTGCATTGTTCGCAAACCAAGGACTGAACTGTGAACCACTGCATTTGAAAATATGGAATTTTTATGCAAATGACTGCTCTAAGCATGTTCTAAATTTTACCAATTGGAAGATTTAGCATACATGGTCTACATAAGAAGTTGGGATCTTTTTAAAAACATTACCCCTCAGAAAATTAATGGCATTTTAAGTGAAGGAGTATGCCATTTGAAAGAAAAAATTGTAATTGAAAGCATGTTTCTAAAGTCAAAAGTTGCATATATATGTTGTGATGGCCTGTACAGGATTTCAAGAGTAATTTTTTTCAAATTGCATTTCTAAGATCACTGCTTCTAAAATGAGAACAAAAATAAGTTTAAGCACAAAGCTTTTTTTGCTTTTTTCTTTCCACATAGTGTGTGTGCAATGTCAATGACAGACGGATTTAACTTTTGCATAAAACTTTTTAGAATTAGTTATTGACATTGATAAATCAAGGAAATTATTGTATGGACAGAATGTCCTGTCGATAGCACAGGTGTGGATCAAAAAGGAGTGAAAACGACAACGAAACTTTTACGATAAAGAGAGACGCAAAAACACCACCTTCTCGCACGGACACGTTTATTCGATTCCCGTTTTACACAAGTACATACAATATTCACAAAAAGAAAAAAAAAAAAAAGAAGAAAGGGAACAAAAACCAAGGCAAAGGTACTGTTTCATCATTGAGGTTACATATATACATACGTACGCTGGCGTTGTAGAGAGAGGGAGAAAACACAAACTATAATACGTGTATGGAACAGAAGCTAGTGGCTCTACTGAACAATCATTATGATGAATTAAAGAAAATGATGTAAATGTTAATACAGAACCCTTGACAATATTTGAATCAATCGTTTTTAATTATATACATAGTAAAACATTTTTCAAAAAAAACCTCTAAATATATTGCAGACTTACTTTGTTTGGAAGCATTGGGGGACATTTCCAATTGAATAGATAATATTGCAAGTTACCATCTCCGATTCCAAATTTCAGAGGCTCTAAGAAATCTTTATTGTCCATCAAGTCCAAAGCATTAAAAACATCATAACCCATCTAAAACAAAAATTATAAAAATGTGAAAATTAGACTTATAAAGACGGAAGGTTTTTTTTAAAGGATTTTGCATGACTACCCACTCAATTACCTAAATGCAGACATGCCAATATTGACTTGAAGCTTGTCAGTAGTGGTGAATACTTTGCAATTCTTGAAAGCTTTGCCATGGGGGATGGGAGAGAGCATAATCATAGCACAATAAAAAAAAAGTCTTTCAAAACTTTTAATTGAAAGTTCATTAAATACAGCACCTCATAGGCACTGGAACCTAGAGGGCTCAGGCCACATGAGCCCCCCCTCCTGAAGCACCTTTCTGAGGTCACCAAGTCCCTTAATTACTAATCAATATTCAATGTAATCCTAACCTGCATATGCCCTTATGGGCCATATATATGGACATCTAGCAACCTTGGACCTTCTCCCCATTCCCATTTTCTTCGTATCAGAGCTCCTACAGCACTTATGACGATGTTAAAGGATGTTTCGGAAACATCCTTTCAGCACTACCTTCTCTAAGCTCTTCCTTTAAGTTCAGCACTTAGAGGAGGTAGAGGTTCCTGTACACCTTTCCTCTAAGATTCCGCGAACTTGACTATGAACTATGCAAATGAAGCTGGGTCCAGACCGGCTGCGCGGAATCAGTCCAAAACTTGTTTCTAGCCCACAGCGTGGGCGGTTTCGTTGCATGTTTGGGCATCGAGTACAGCGGCGGATTTATACCCAGCTTTACCGATTGTCTTCTGTGCACAGACTAAACAGATCGGTTCAGAGTTTGTCTTCTCTCAAACTTTGTCATGTGTATATTAATTCA
This sequence comes from Pholcus phalangioides, assembly GCF_987345545.1. Taxonomy (NCBI): domain Eukaryota; kingdom Metazoa; phylum Arthropoda; class Arachnida; order Araneae; family Pholcidae; genus Pholcus; species Pholcus phalangioides. The sequence continues at coordinate 12,299,469 of NW_028301597.1, read as the reverse complement.
TCATTATGGTAAAGATCAATGTGATTTTAAAAAAATAATAAAAATAAGTGAAATACCACAAGAAACTTTTTGTTTAAAACCGATTTCCGTAGTACTGAGAGCATCTCCTGTAGCTCCATAGTTTATTGCAGTCGTCCATAGAAATTACAGACAATCCGTAGCAGCAGTTGAAACTCTGTAAATGAAATAAAGAGGTCTCTCAAAACAAAAACCTCTTGCCAATAAATTCTACAGTCCACTGAAGCTTACCTTCCTTCAAAGTTGTAACCCTCATTGTTTGTAGGAAAAAATAAGCCAATAATAACCACCTCCTATTGACTGTTATTTGATGAAAGTAATGACAAGAAGTCTTCCGAAGAACTCTGTAAGTAACAAACCTAAATCCTACTGCAAAAATTAACTGTGACAGTTTTTTTTAAGAAAAAAAGATTCTCACAAGCAGTGGCCACTGTATTTTATTCATTGCAAGAATAGGCAAATATATTTTACAGGGTGGTAACTATTGACCACCGAATAACTACACATGTGATTCCTTGTGAAAAACAAATATAGAAAAGTGTTTTCAGTTTTTTGATTTGTGTGACCCATAATTAATGAGTTAATTTAAAAATTGATTTCACGCTTCTAAATCTTGTCAAATTCACAGAACGACACCAAATGGACAAACTTGGCATTTTTGAAACTGTATAATAATAGTATAACTCTAAAGAGAAATCGAAAAAAAGTAAAAGTTTTTCCTCTCTTGTATGTGTATGCAACTTTTAGATTTTTACACAATCATTATAGTGAAAATTTAAAATGTTTTTTTCTTCGACCAAAGTTGCAAAACATCTGTGTTTATTTGATTTGTCTCGTTTAAATGAATAAAGTATCACTAATAATTTTGAGATAAGATTTCTTTTTTACAGTTCCAACTTAGAAGGCTCCGAAGATTTACACATTGTATCCATGCCGTGCCCTCTTAATGCATAGGCCCATCTGAGCCAGGTGCAAATCCAGGGTGATGTGTTGAGGGGGAACGGTTTTTTGCAGTAAAGGGTTTGATCAGTGAGGGCCAACCTACTGTCCGCAGATGTCAAACATGTTTAAAATATAAAAAATTGATATTTATTAAAAATTAAAATTAACACAAAATTGAAGTTAGTTAAAAATTAAAATTAACACAAAATTGAAGTTAGTTAAAAATTAAAACTAAATTAATATTTATATTAATAAAAATTTTATATTTTTCCATAAGCAATATGCTTATTTAAAAAATTGCTTGCAGCAAAACTAGGGTTACAATTAATGAATAAGCTGTTTTTGACAATTTGGATATTTGCTCCAGCTACCCTCACAAAAAATACTGAAAGCATAAAAAGTTTGAGGGGCAGATTGAATAATCTCTGTTACATTTATGAACATTGTAAGGATTCCTTAGCCGCCTGGCAGTCAAATGGTTTGGGAGCTAGCCTCTGACTGTGCAAGTCTGGGTCACTACCATCCCCCCCCCCCCCTATGGCTTATAAGAGGATATCTGAGAGAAACTGATGTCTAGCACTTGTGATTACCATAGGTGTTCATTCTGAGAGCGCATGAGCATTGGAGACTAAAAAGTTTGAGGGGCAGATTGAATAATGTGTTACATTTATAAACATTGTAAGGAATTCTGATGCATATTACCAGCTAAAAATGTTTTTTATTAACAGTATCAAGTGCAACTGTGCAAATAAATGAAAACTCTGCAGATGAAAATAGAGCAGAATATCAAAGGCTATTTTAAAATGTTCCCAGAATCCTACTTCCTTGGCTTTTTTTTGATAAAAATTAAGGTTCACCGTTAACCGGACAAAACAATATACACAAAAATATGTGTGTATAAATAAAAATATGTATTCGATAAATATTGTTTTCCAGCTTTTCATCTCAAAGTAAAAGTAGATACTTTCTTTATTAATATAACTTTTTGATCCCCGTGAAAGTATTAAACGTTTCTCTTTGTGACGTTTTGACAACAATCAGGCAAAATAGTATGAATAAAATAAGGATCTGGATCAACCAGAAGAAACCAATTCTGAGCTACCTCGGATACCCGAAACCTCGTTCAATAGAAATGATCCTTGAATGCTTGTGGGAAAAAAACTAATCCAAACTTTGACACACAAAACCAAACCAGTTTTCAATTCAGTATGTACTGCAGGCACACAATGACAGTCCCTTACCCACAACGAGTCACACTGCGCTTGTGAAAAATGCATGTGACCGTTCAAATTTTAAATGGCCACATGCATGCTATCAGAAAAAAAGCTGAACCTATGTGCCGTAGCTTTTGCTTTCTCACATGTAGGGTCCATGATGATGACAGTTTCAGTACAGCACAGGATAGTTTTGTTATCTACTCAGACTTAATGTGCAGCCACTGGGACCGGCCAAATGAGCTTTGTTTACATCAGTGAGAGACCCCCCAGGTGAGCTCTCTGTAGTCTCTGCTTGTCTCATTTGATAATCTACTTATTTGTCTGCCAATTCGTAAGGGGCCCTCAGTTGGCTCATACTCTATTCATATCAGCTCAGTACTTGCCATCCAGCACTGGACCTAACCAAAGGGCCCCCCTCAATGGGTCCTCTGTGGACTCTGCTCAATTCCTTCAATACCTTGTTTAGTCTTTACTAGGGCTGGGAATCAGTTTGTAACTGGTTAATCAAAAATATTTAATCGATTAATCAAATTTTAATCGAATATTTTCAAATGCTATTTATTCATAGCAAACGTAGTATTGGTAACTATATAATATTGATTAATGCTGTAAAAACATACTCTATTCATTTCACGCATCTATCCACTGAACGGGTGTAAACATATATAGAAATAGATTAAGAAATAAAAACCACTCGCTTGAAGCTATTATAATGTCGTCCTCCTTTACCAGAAACATGAATGTGTAAATTTCTAGAACTTGGAAAACAACTTTTGAAAGTTATTCCCCTAAAATTTCTTGTAAAATGTGTTTCATTAGGGCATATGCATTCATGTTTCTTGCAAAACTTAGCAAATATAAACGATCCAACCAGCCGATAAACCCAAAAGTGAAAATTTGCACATTCATCTCTCAGGCATAATGGGGCACGATATGCTGAACATGCTTGTCATATCCTGGAATTTCTTAACTTGGATCTTGCAGTTTTTTTTATCGGTAATTTTAGAAATCATCACTAGTTTTCGTTGAATTGTGACTTGCGTTTCATCTCAAAAAATTTGATCAAAATATTGATTCAAATATTTTTAAATACGGTCACTTATCTGAAATGTTATGTACAGGAACATATTTTAAATCATTTAATCGGTTTAGTCAGATAAATCAAGCTAAATTAGAAACTTTTAATAAAAATTTTAATTTGATCTTATTGACCAAGTCGATTAACTCACCTAAAACTTTTAACTGTGATTAACGATTGATCGATTAACCGACCAGAGTAATCGAACCAGCCCTAGTTTTACCCTTCATCTATTTGGCATATGCACTGAAAAGGTTGGGAACTAATGCTGGAAACTCATGCGTCTACAGCCCAGCTCCGCTAACTTCATCAACTTTTGGTATTCACGAATATGCTTTGAAGACTTAGAGATTTGTTTAAGGAACGTCAAGCATTCTTCTTTCAATTACTCACGTTCTAAACAATTAATTAGTCTTTCTGTGAAAGATTTTAGAAATTCAAAGAAAATTCTGTAACACACCAAACTTGTACCTCTGTTATAATGGATGTGTTAATGTTTTGGATAGGAAATTGACAAAATAAAATAGACATCTTTTTTTTTTATTTGTTCATTATCTTGTTACATTGCTTGGCAAAATTCCATTTTCTCCTGTGGAACCATTCACACCCGCAATAACATAACAGACAATAAGGTAATATAATAAAAAAATGCTAGCGTTTGAATTCATTTCAGAATTTACTCAAAACAACAATGAATGTCTCAAGAGAGGCTTCATTGATAATTTCAAAAACTAATTCATTTTAACGATTGAATTTTGATTTTTTTCCACAAACTTTATTGTTGAACATTTTGAGTTCAAATCATTTATTAATGTTATTGCTAATCAAAATGAATTATTATGCACCACATTTCATTAAATGATCAATTTTGCTTCTATGAGAAAAGTAGGCAGTGGTCAGAATGCCCATGCGAAAGAAAACCTTGATTCTGACCAAGACATCCAATTTGAAGTGGCATATTTTTCAAATGTGCATAAAATTTGGTAATCAACCCAAGTGGGATTCCCTGGCCAGCTTCAATAATGATTGTATTCATCCTTTGAAGACAGCACCTGTAGTGTTTTGCTTTAGGAATTCATGGCTTTCTCCTCCTTATTTGCCTTTATCATTGGTTCCTTCTTTGATTTACCAGGGAAAGGATTATTACTATTCTAAATTGTAAACTTACAAGATTGGTAAAAACACTATCGATAACTGAATCGACAGCGCAAAGACAAAATTAAAATAATTCTGCAGTGTTCTAGTGTTTAAGAAGAAAAAAAAACGAAATAGCTGGGACTCGTGTCCCATCAAGATCGATCTCTGATAAGGGGAAAAAGTGCAGATTGCCAGGTAAATTTGGTTGCTGATCCATGCTTCAGAGAGTGAACACGATTGCGCATCTAGTGCGTTACACAAACACTAATTCCAAGACGCTTTCATATATGAAGGGGTTCTAAATAATTCTAATTGGACATTATCTAATAATAAATTCACCAGAATTCAACTCATCAACACCTTAATCTGTGTTCCATGTCAAAATAGAACACTTAAGTCCAACATGCGTTGGTGACAGAGGCGTCGGAAGTATTTCTAATGCGTGGGTGCTCACATAGGTGTACGAAAGGGGGGGGTGTGTGTCCCCCCATATTTTTAAATAAATATATATATAGTGAATTTTTTTTATTTCTGTTATATTTCTATAGAAATACAGTAAACTTTCCCCCGACTTCTTATCGGTCGTAGGTCCTCGACTGTACCTCCACTACGATTCCAGGACGAAATAACTGGATTCTAGACTCCCAAAAGAAGAAAATAACACTTTATTTAATTTATTATCCAACATCTCCAACGAAACCATCCTGTCTCTTCGGTACAAACTTTCGCACCCTCCCTCTTTTGCGAATGTCTCAAATCGTTATCGTTTCTCTCTCTCTCACGACTCCTGTTTCTCCTCGGCCTTTTTCCAACCTCTTTTCTCCTGAACCTTACACGTCCCATCATCGAAAAGCACATCCATCATTTTTAAATGATGATGATGCTTCAAGAGCGTAACTCGGTTTCTCACGGCTACCGTGACAGGGCATCAGCATTACCTTGCATATCACCCTTTCGGGTTCCCCCATGCCAACGTATGACGCTACCCGGTAGGCGAGTGTTGTATCATGCAGCAGCAGCTACTTTGGCGGCGGCGGCCATACCACCCTTGAATGGCAAATAACGGTTGTTCATCCAACAGTTCATGGGGTGGTGGTCACCAACGGCATAAGAGAAGAATGACCTTTCCCTGCCCTGATTCCTGGGCACGCCATTGTTGGCGATTGAAGATTTAGCCGGTTGGTTTCTGGTTTTCTCGGTCTTCGACGGCTGGTTCGTAGCTCTGTTGATTCCTTTGGCAAATGGACACGAAAAAAATCGCCAGTCCGATTGCTTGGACGTTTCCTGCCTAGCTGGGAACCGGTTCGGTGCTGATCTCCTCCTGTTGACAGCATGATCATCGCCGTATCGCTTCGAGTTCATCTTCTTGAGCTGCAAGGCCTTGCCCTCAGATGCGGATGCGTCCCGATTGGTCTTGCACTTGACGAGGAAGAACGTCTTCTTCACCATGCTCCCGTTGACGTAGAGACAGAACGTCGTACAGACATCCAGTATCTTAGATCTTCGATTGAAGACTGCCTCGTTGACGACTTCTCTTCTCCGTGTTCTGTTATAAACTACGACACTGACTCGGGTGTCATTTCCTCGGACGGCATGTTGCAGACCAGGATCATTTTAGCGCATCTGGTCTCTAAAGCCGGTACGGGCACAATCTGGTGCACTTTAGTGCCTCCTCCGTTGACTTGGAGTTTGTTCGAGTTCCTCAGACAGTACCGGACGACCCTCCAGTCCTTGGTCAGGGTCTTGACCTTCCTGAAAGATGAGATCAACCTCAAGCTGATGTAGCCCTCCTTGTTTCTCCGGATTTTTTTTGTTCATGATGTTGAAGTCGGTGAAGTAGCTCTTGACTTGGGATATGATCCTCTCATCAAGTTCTCCGTTAGGTATGCAAAAATCGTTGTTATTGCCGTTGTTGGCCTTCTGTTTGCCATCGGCACCGGAATCAGCAGATGAAGTACACACACCGTCCTTACGGCTGGGCTCATTGATCGGACTTAGAACTAGTACATTTCCCAAGAGTGCGTCATATGCCGTCGGACATATTAGCATTTCATTTATCAAGCGACTCGACACTGCGCAAGTAATCAGCACGTACCCGTTGTTGCTGATCTTCATCATACATATTTTCAGAGGGGCTATCTCACTTTCGCCAAATGCAGACTTGATCCTTATTCTTCCCTCGCCTTCGCTGTCGACGATCTCAACCAAATCTGATCTAATGACTGAGATCTGGGTCCCGGAATCCACTACGCCTCTTATTGTCTTTTGACCACATTTCAAACTCACAGTCTGCAGTGTGTCAATATCCGCACCAACACCATCTGCCGGCACTGTGATATGTGATGTTAGGACTGTGGTTTCTTCAATCGTGTCCCCCTCTTCCATCTGGACAGAGTTCGCCTGGGCCCAACTCAATGGCTCCTGATGGACTCTTGCAGGACAAAACCTTGCTATATGGCCTTCTGCTCCACACGCATAACAAGTGGCTGCGACTCTCTCTCTGGTATTCGAACCCATCGTCGCTTTAGGTGGGAAGGACTCACCGTGAAGCCTCTGGTTTTCGCTGGCTTTCCATCTCCGATTTTGATGAACCGGTCTTGGGGGTCTCATTCTGTCACTAGGGAAGGGTGTCTTCAGAGTCCTCTTCACATCATGGAATCTATCTAGTTTCTCCGATAGCTCACTTGGAGACACCATATCACTCCATTCGTCCAGATAGTGTTCTTTAAAATCTGCTAGGACACGTTTTTTCATTTGATAGGTGATGATTAAATCTCTTAGTTGCTCAAACGTTGTGACCCCCAAAGCCGCCGTCCATCCATCAAAATAGGTACACAGGTCGCGGTAGAAGTCTCTCCAGGTGCCCTCTTGATTCTTGTAGCGCGAAGAAAACATCTGTCTGAACTTCTCTGGGGTGAGCTTGAATCTCCGCAATAATAATTCTTTAACTTGATTAAAGTCCTGTACTTGCTCTTCTGGCTTGCGGGCAATCAACTGGTTCATCTCGTAGGGAAGAAGTCCCAAGAGCTCAGCTAACCAATCTTCCCGTGCCAGGGCCATGCGACGAGCTTGCCCCTCGAACATCGCCAGGTACAGACTTATGTCTTCTTCCATCCTGAACTTTTGCATCATGTTCTGGAAATCCCGGTTGGGGGTTCTGCCGTGCCCAGCTTGATTACTCTCCTCTCTTCTGGCTCCTGCCTCGATCCTCAGTCTTTCAAGTTCATGTTCCATCTCTTTCTCTCTATCTCTATGTCACTCCTCCATCTCCATCTCTTTCTCTCTATCTCTATGCCTCTCCTCCACCTCCCTCTCTTTCTCTCTATGCCTCTCCTCCACCTCCCTCTCTTTCTCTCTATCTCTATGCCTCTCCTCCACCTCCCTCTCTTTCTCTCTATCTCTATGCCTCTCCTCTATCTTTCTATCGCTACGACGCTCCTCCATCTCTCTATCTCTATGCTTCTCCTCCATCTCTTCTCTCTCCTTCCTATTGCCTATGATAGTTTTCAGCATCTCTCTGCATGTCTCTTCGTTGTACAGTACTAGTTGCATTAAGTTGAACTCTGGTCGGACTTCTACCCCCAAGTTGGCAGCCATGGTCTCTAGATCTTACTTGTTCCCTTTTGCCAAGTACGCCATCTTTATTTATTGTCTCAATACCGCCGCACCACACTTGCTTCTCTTCCCTAGGCAGGATTGCCCTTCTCAGCACCGGTTGTCTTGACGAAAAACAAAACCAGCGTGGGAGCTCGGCGGTGCTGCTATCCTTTTATACGAACCAGGGTGGTTCCACCGTGGATAGGACACTTTTCTTCTAATGCAGCTCACAATCTTGAGTGGTTGAAGCCACGATCCTATCCTGTCAACTGCGCCAGTAAACTTTCCCCCGACTTCTTATCTGTCGTAGGTCCTCGACTGTACCTCCACTACGATTCCAGGACGAAATAACTGGATTCTACACTCCCAAAAGAAGAAAATAACACTTTATTTAATTTATTATCCAACACCTCCTACGAAACCATCCTGTCTCTTCGGTACAAACTTTCGCACCCTCCCTCTTTTTCAGATGTCTCAAATCGTTATCGTTTCTCTCTCTCTCGCGACTCCTGTTTCTCCTCGGCCTTTTTCCAACCTCTTTTCTCCTGAACCTTACAAATACTGTATCACAGTGATTCTCAACCAGTGCTCCACAGAGTCCTTGGGGGCTAGGGTTCAGTGTGCACTTCCCAGAGGCTCCACGGTTGCTCCAGGGCAATAAAATAAATCTGTGAATCTGATAAATAAATAAAAGGAGGCTTGTGTGCGAGGCTCGCCATGGAAATAATATACTGAAAAGAGCTCTGTGAGACAGAAGGTTGAAAACCATGGCTTCATTGGCATATGCAAATGGGGACCTCCCCCCCCTTTCCAAGCCAATATTATAGTTTCAACTTCGGCTATGCACCTAATGTATCAAAATGTATCAAAAATTAGTTTTCACAAAGAATGTGAAAACTAATCATCAATCCAATATAGTTTGAGTTCGCAGTCGAAATATTTTTTTCCTTAAAATGTTAAAGAGGCCTGGGAGACTTGCCTCGGTAGGCCGTTTTTCTTTCTGGTTTTCGTCTGTCTGACATTTTTAAGTGGGGTGGTTCAAAATGCTTGAAAGACAATGTCAGGTTTTGTTTGGGGTATGCTGGCAAGTTCCGATAAATAAAAGACAGCCATGCACAGATGATAGTGGGACAGGAAGCAGCAGTGTGAAAATAGCTAATCATCTGTTTGACCATGAAAGAACAAAAAAAAAATCCCATTGGGATTAGGAATTTTGTCTATATTCTTTCAGGAACAAAAAAATGGAAATTCAACGAGAATCAAAGAACGATGAGATTTCTGTCGGTTTGAGAATGGGGGAAGGGTTCTTCCTTCTGCATTACATGGACCCTTTGTGGTGGTCGCATATACCCCTTTACAGAATAATACTGAGTATATGTGTATATATATAATATATAAAATGATAAATGAATTGCTTCCACATCCAAATTCACTGAACCCCCTTCCTGAAAAGAACCAATGGCGTAGCAGGGGGTGCAACGTCCCTTATGGGAGGTGTATGCCCAGTTTGAAATATCCAGTAATTGTAGTAGCAAACGACAAGTGGAAAATTATTACAAATAGACTTTCGCATGAAAATATTATTTATTAGATTTGAATGTATAAGTTAGACAATTTTAACACTAGATTAATTCAACATAGAACCCTCTATTCGACATTGACAGAGAGATACGGTCTCACCGGTTTATGGTCACCAATAGTCAATCTTCTATGCCGGTCGGACGTCCGACGTTGATAGTCACTTCGGCATAGTGTAGCCCCGTAAGTATCAGCGGAGGTTTCTTGGTTGAGAGCCAGATCGCCTCGATCAGCTCCAGGGGGCCTCTCGGTTGAGGGCCGAACAGAGACGCCGGGAACATATTTGCTGGTGTTGCTAAAGCAATACCAATCATTTTTATGGTAAGAATATAGATTAATAACTAATAATTAGAGCCCGGAAGTTCAGGCAAAATGCAAATTTTTGTCCATTTTCAAACTTTTTTGGTAAAAATGCCTTTTTGAAATTTTCGTGCCATAAATGCCTATTTCAACATAGTTTCAAGTTTATTAGTGAATTTCAGAGGCTATAATCTGTAAAACTTGGGTATTTTGGGCATTAAAACCTTCAAAAAAAATCATAATTTTTAAAATTTTCCAACTCTCAGTATTAATTATTATTAGAAAGTCCCCCCCCCCCTTCCCAATTCCAGCCTATTTCACGCAAATAAATGATCTGACAGACTGGTGTTGCCCTGCATTAACTTTGCTCTGGCCAGATGGTGTTAGATGTGAATGATTTTGTTTGAGATGAACGCAGCCCGTGCTAGAAAAGCAGAGGAAAACTAGAAGTTTTTGTTTCTCTCCCGCACGATTTACATAATGTCTCGGCCAGGCATTGGACTGAGTTGTATATGCATAGCTGGCTGATGGCTGTTCCAAGAGGTCATGAATTGACGTCATGGCTCACACAAGGCGGAGTAGAACCAGACAGGGCCCATGGTGGTTTTGATTTTATTTTTTGTACCATAAATGCACTGCAAACAACCATGGCTATTTATCAAACATACATACAACATTCAATATTCGATTAAATTGACCAGAGTGGCCCTCAGGGACGTTTGGCAGATACGACCACACAGGGCCCCCGCGCTTGGGGTTCTCAACCCCCTGAGCCAAGATTATAGTGTAGCAGGAAAAAACTAACCCCCCCCCCCAGAAGGAAAAAAAAAATCTGAACTCCCCCCCCCCCCCCCAGAAAATACTGTGTATGCTTATGCCTGTATTTACCTTCATATGTGGTAATATTTAAAAAAGTTGTTCTATTTTTGCAAAAAAAATAAGATCATTTTTTATAGTTGAAAAATGGTGCTAATGATTATTCCAAATATTACAGCAAATAAATGAGAATTATTCGCAACTCGAAGGAGCCCCACAGATTATTTTCTCTACCGGACCCACGTCTGGTAATGGGGGGTCCGGGAATTAACCTGATCCTGTGTGTGATGATCTACTAACATTTTATTTTGGGCTTGAAATCAATTTAACTTAGATAATAATGCAGTTATTACAAACTATAATTAAAACAATCGACGGATTAAGTGCAACCAATTTTTCAGCTAGTTTTTGGACCCTTAATATCTTTCAAAAATGTCTAGCACTAGCTCATTAGCCCTGGGGATGACAAAAAAGTATTTGGCTAAAAAGGCATCCGTAAACGAATGCCATTGTCATGTACTTATCCATATTTCTTGTATTCATCCTTACCCCCAGGGATTTGCGTCCTGTTGTTGAAATTGTAGGAAAAGAAAAACCGTGGTGTCCAGTGTGAAGCCCACACCGGCACCAGACACTCCAGATGGTTTTGCAGGCTGTTTACCCTGAGCACATGCAATTAACAATAATTGAATCCGTCTGTCTTTTTTACTCAGTGAAAAGAGCTGCTGATAAGCATACAATGAGGAATGTCTGTTGCCAATGGTCCCTGGGTTTTTTTTTTTTTTTTTGAAATGATATACAGTATATTTTCCACATGAAGAAAAAAACTCACTTCTTACAGTTACAGCAACACCAATAATCCTGCCCCCCCCCCCCACAAGCGTAGGGCTGACAGTGATCCAGCCCTGGGGCCCAAGATAACTAACATTGTTTTTGTTTCCATGCTATAAATTCACTATGGGGGCCCGCCAGATTCCAGTTTAAGACGGCCCCTGCTTCAGGATGTGGGGACCATATAAATACTTACCAAAAAGTTAGACTAGAAGCTATGGTGTGGCAAATTTTTCAACTTGTACTTGATTGTAACCCAGCTGCATATAGCATGGACCTTGTATGCTGTTCCTGTGCAATTCTTTTTGTCTCATAGATAGATAAATTATTAAATTAATGCATTATGAAATAATCACAAATTTGCACTCTTGGAATGACGAAACCATGGCCTCCACGAGGGTCGGATTGAGAGGTTCCAGCCTGGCGACAGACAATTTTTAATTATTTTTTTTTGTTTAGTTTAAATGCTTTTTGAAAGTTAATAACTCTGAATTTTTCTGGAAGAAATTCCTTGCGCTCCTTTTCTGCCCCTTCCAAAGGTCAATTCGAGTGTGGGGGGTGTTTAATCCCCCACTCTTTAGCAGACATTAATAGATTTTTTTTGCAAGTTATTTTTGGAATTAAAAAAAAAACACTTTTGGGTGTTTAAAAAAATTAGACGAACCTAACAAAAAAAATAACACAAATAATAAGTTAAATTGAAAAATTTTTGAGAGATCAACTTCACAAAATGTCTGGTCTTGTAAACGCTAAATTAGAGGCGAGAGATTGACGAGATATCTTGTTAGTTCCGCTTAAAGGGTTGAATATACGGCGTGTATTTCATTAATTTAATAATTTATCTGTAAATACTATTAATTGTATTCAAAATTTATTGATTACAGTCATAGGCGTACGCAGAATTGTCATGAGGGGGTTTCAGATTTTTTCCTCCTGAGGGGGGGGGGGGGGTTACTTTTTTTCCCTGCAAAATAACACTATAATCTTGGCTCAAGGGGGGTTAGAACCCCAACTCCCCCCTTGCGTACGCCAAATGATTACAGTTTATAAAATGCATGCTTCTATAGTGATAAAAATTTCTTAGACATGTCAAATTCAGTACAGAAATGTGATGTCCTTCAACCTTATTCTACTTCCGGGATCCCGGGAAATGAGTTCAGATTCCAGGGAAATTCCCGGTTGAATTCTAGGTGCAGGATCGCGAGAAAAATGGATCACAGGAGAGAAAACCCAGTGGGGACTTGGGATCCACCTTTCCCTGCCATATAAGAAAATTACCGACATGTACGGGCAGGGCCGCAACTAGGGGGGTGCAGGCGGGTCTGGTGCCCCGGGCGCTGTACTAGAGGGGGTGCAAATTTCACTCTTTAATCTTTCTTTCAACATTATGAGGGGGTGCCAAAATGCTTGGTTGCCTCGGCTGACCAAGCATCTAGTTGCAGCCCTGTGTACGGGATGAAAGTTGATTCGATTCTGTCGCTTTGGCCGTCCCCTCACGAAAGGAATTTCTGGCTACGGCACCTGATAGTATGTGGCATAAGTGTGATATATTTTTTCTTCTTGTCAGTTCCTAAATCCTTAATTTTAGGTTTTCATTTTTTTCCTTTATTTATAAATGGTTTTTTCTTGATGCACATTTTAAAATTTTTTCTTGCCTATTTTACGTTAATCATAAAATTTTATAGGTTTAAAAAATTACTATCCTTTTGATGCCTTACATTTTAATTTCTTAAACGAATGAACAAATTTTCTGAACAATTCGAAGGAGCTTATAAGAGCCATTGACAGAAATTCTTTCAGAGGAGGTTTGAAGTGACAGAAAAGATTTTTTTCTTTGCCTTTTTCTAATATGTTGGGTGCGAAACAAGACCTCTCAGTTCCCCCTCTTGCCACAGCCTTGCAGCTGTGTCCGTGATTGTCTTTTGCCGATTATCCATGCACATAAAAGCATGCACCCAAACCCAATTCTTTCTTGCACAGCAGGTGACACACCCTCTCCTAGGCCGGCGTCTGAACTCAATAATTGTATTGCAATGATTTTTTTACAAAGTAAAAAGAGTGCCGCTGATCAGTATGGGATTGGTGACTGTTGCTCATATATCCTGCCTATTTCTTGGTGACTGTATAGTAAAAAAAACCTACATTGCTGCTGTTGCTGAAAACATGTTCCTTTATTTTGTTCGGACTTTCCCTGCCCAGTAGAATGCATTATTTGTAACATGAAAGCACAGAGCTGAAAGAAAAATTTACAATTTTTTTCTTTAAAGAAATTTCATATTGGCATTTATCAAGAAGCGGGTCGCACCTCATGTAAGTTCACTTTTATATAAACAAGTTTTATCAGAACTTTCCATTTTTTTATGACTAACTTCGTGTCAGCTATCGTCTGCAAACTGACCATATTTTCTTTTTAACTATGTATAATCAAATTTGTGCAATACTAGAGGTAACCAGATTGTACATTACATTGCCCTAGGGCAGATGCATACCAAGGAATTGGGTTGGTGAAGGGGCTTCCCCCAAGCTGATAAAAAAATTGGGAAAATTGAAATATATCATCGTAATTAAAATATCGAAAGAAATACTTTTCATATGCTATTTGACAGAGTTCATATTTCTTTTTTAGAGGGTTTTTGGCCGTAATACTCCACGCTGGCCAGATATTCAAATATGCTATTTAAACCACTTTAAGTTAATTTAAATGTTTTTTGACGGTTGGTAAATCAAAATTTCTCTGAAAAAAATTCCTTATGCCCCCTTTGAAAGTCGGTTCTGCCGCAGGGCCGCAACTAGATGTTTGGTCATCCGGGGCAAGTGTGCATTTTGGCGCCCCCTTGTAATGTTGAAGGAGAGCTTCGAGGGCCAAATCTGGTCATGCGTTGAAGACCCCTGGCTCAAGTCTTCCATATTATGAATAGCCAAGACCCCCTGTAAGCCTCGGATCTTCAACGCATGGCCAGATTTGGTCCTCGAAGCTTTTCGTCGTGGCACGCCGTTATGTTTCCTCATGTTATTTCTCAAAATGTTATCAATTCTGTTATTTATTATTATTACCTATTATTTTTTTATTATTTCTTATTTTATTATTATGCATTTTTGTATCTTTTTATCAGTATTAAAATCAGTCAACTTCAGTCAAAAGACGTTAAGCTTTTCGGAGAGAAAAAAAAAAACCCACTCTTTTTTTTATTTCAGAGAGAGTCTTCTTGCATATAATAGTAATTTATAAAATTAGATTCCAAAATTCTTTGTCAAAAAATTTCTGTTCAAAATAATCTGATGGAAAATTACAGGGCTTGACAAGAGGTACTAGATCACCATGGCGACTAAGAAATTGTCTTTGATGCATAATATTTTTATGTATGATAACTAATAACTATATTGAAATCTGAGGACAATACAGAATTATCGGAAATTACGTCGACTTGTCTGCCAGCATGAAAGAGGTCCTGAACAAGTCAGAATACACATTTTTGGACAGATTTTGTGGGGAAAAAATCTTGGCGCCTATAATATTTTGTTCGCACGTAAATTTTTTTTTTTTGGATTTGTCAAGCCCTGCTCATGTATATGTATACACTCATGTATTTGAGCGTATGTATAACATTCATAAACCTACATATACTGTACGCAGGTTCGGGGACGTACAAGAAACAAACTTTGTGGGAGGGACTGGGGTATCTCTCCCAGAAAAAATTTGAATCACTAACCTTTAAAAACAATTTAAAACAAACCGAAATAGAAAGAAGATGCATATAAATGCTATATGCAACTTCTATTGATATTTTATATAATTTATTAAAAAAATACTCTAAATTTTTGATCATCTTGAGGCAGACATCCATAGATTTACCATATTTTACTGAGGCGGCAAAAATCTTTTTCCACAAAAGTAGGTTAAATTACCCGTCATTGCTGAAATCAAATACAGATTTAGGATAATAAACGGGACATTGTAGTTCAAAAACGGACGTATGGTCAGAAAAAAATATGTGTTATGACCAGACACCCCCCCCCCTCCCCCCCCGTACTGAGTCCCATAAACTTTGAGCAACACCAATTATTTTTGACTTCCGGCGTCCCTGGGGCCGGATCTATTCCAGCAGGGGCCTCTCGGTTGAGGGCCAGACCACAACCACATAGATAACCGGCCTCTGCACACGTGATCAGGAATGCTGTGACGTCAGCAAGAGTAGTGCTATCGTTCCCCCATGACCCTACTCAGCGAAGCACGATTGAACGTGTTTGTTTGTTCTTCATCTCTGCTTCGCACGTGTTTTTATAATTTTATTTTAACTCTCAGTTTTTTCGAATTTGTATTTTTATATATTTCTCATGCCGTTCACGATAGTCGTGCCGAATTATAAATTAAATTGAAGGAATGATCCGAAAGTCGCTGTGCTCAGATGCCGAGAAATAGCATGCCATCGAAAGGTTTTCGAAATTACCAGCAATAGTAAGGTAAGAACGTTCTTGTATTATTTATTGAAATTTTCTTGAATTTTTCTGGTTATAAGAGCATTAGTCCACTAATTTTATGATAATGTTGAAGGCTATTCCATGTCGAAATTTAATCATGAAGTGTAAAATCTCTGATTTTTTTGATATAATATATCAATATGGTATATATTTTTTTTCCGCATCAACAAACTTCGATACAAATGAAAGTTTAACTTTTTTTTTCTGTTGCTGTTTTGTTAATCTAACTCCAATAATATAGACAAAAAATTAAGTAATATGCTCTAAACACAAATACTGTACCTCATCTGTTCAACAATGATCAGTTTAAAATTAGTCTATTTGAACAATTTTTCTTATTTTATCTTTTCATAATTTTAAAAAGTTAACATTAGTTCAATTTCTTACTGGCAATGAACTCAATGAAAATTAGGCATGCATTAATAACGTAGAATTGTTCACCTTGGGAATTTTTTTTCCCTTTCTTAATTTCTAATTTTTTTTAAAGAACTTAATCATTATGAAAATTTGTCATATACTTTTAACATTGTGAATATTATGAAACAGTTTTACTTTTTTTATGCTTAGATATTTTCAAAAATATTTTTTAGAAAACTTATTGTCTCAAGATGTACCTACAAGTAGGAAATCTTTTGATAGTGGAGAGAAAAAAAAATTGTAATCAAAATAAAATTATATCAAATTTTATTTTTTAAAAATTTTTATTTTCAAAATAAATTGATTTAATGCCATAAATTTTTATAAGGGCTCTTTTCTCTCATTTTACAGGTATGTAAACCACATTTCAAGCCAGATTCTCAACAAGCTATTATGAACCCTGAGGAAGCGTTCCTGATTTCATTATCTGCTCAGCACCAAACACTGTCATGACAACATTATCTATCCTCCATCAACGAATTCAACAAGCTTCCTGATCGGCAAATCTACGGATACAGTAAGGTCTCGAGAAACTGTCTCAATGATGTACCACTGTTGAATCACTTCGACCATCGGTGATGCCTTTCAAAGATCAAGTGTAATACTCTGACAGTTTGCTCGAATTTTACTGCCAATTTGCCAGAGATAGTTGTGTAGTCACGCTGTGAAGACTTCCAAGAGCCTTTAGAAACAGACTTAAGATAATTGTGTTTCTCTTGTAACTCTGTACGTAATAATTACAACAATTATTACAGGGTAGGAGTATGTTCGTGATTGATAGGTTGCAACGGAGTTGCTCTTTCATATCCATCGAGTCAGGTCACAAATTTTTTTACTATGGTCAATTCAGATGGTTCTTCCATGTGTTTTTGTACACTGGGACTCTCGCGTTTCACTGTTCCACACTTCAAAACAAGCCAGAGAGAAAAAGGATATGAAACCGGTAGGAGTTTGAAATGTGTATATGCAATTTATTGATTGAAAGGGAAATTTTTCTATCAGAAAGATGTGAAAAACATTTATGGATAACATTATGAGGTCATGTATATGAGTACGTATGTTTTATTACTGATGCATTCTCAAATAATTTCTATAAGAAAAATGACTTGTGATGAATTTGAAACAGAAAGGAAAAAATGTCAAGTGAAAGGTAATAGAAAAATGCAAAAACTTTCTAAATATTCGAAGAGGTGACCAACGATGAAGGTAAACAATAAGGAAAAGCCATGAATTTCTAATGTTTTATGAAAATTTTCAGATTTTGAGTGAGGAACTCCGTTTCAGAGTAAGAAAAAAATCATGACCCCCTAAAAGTCATGAAAAAAATCAATGCTTTCGCTTGAATCATAGCTTTGCCTTTATCGTTGGTTTCTTTTCAATTATGCCTATCAGGCAAAGGATTATTACTTGTTCATACTTTCCAAGAAAGTTTTTTTTAATATGGTGCAGATATAATTCGGAACAGTCTGTTATGACAAAAATGATTTTAAAAAATAATCGTTAAATGCAAGCATGTCTTCATATAACATTACTGTGATTTGGAAAGGAGACATCAACCTCCAATTTTATTCACTAACTTGTTTTTTTGTATCGCAACATGAGTATTTTAAAGCGTTAAATTTAGTACAGTGCAACTTTGATAACTCGCCGTTTATTATTTAGATGGTTGCCACTATATTCGATTCATTGGGGAAAATATTTCAATTTGATACATGAGAACCATATCCCACTTAAGTCGACTACGATTTCAACTGCATTACCATAACTTGTACTCAGAAATCACCCATGCGTTGATCAATTCAAAAAATTTTGCGTCATTACTCTCGTATGTGAAAAATTGTATTTTTCATTGTTTCTGCTATTTCTTTATTAATATTCGTCAAATTCTCTCCACTCCTTTCAGTAGGGTTACTTCCCGTTATTTCTCTGTTTGGAACCTGAAAACTCAACCCGTTTAATATGAAAGCCACAGGTGTGAATGATTTTTGAGTGTGAGAGAAGACACGAGAAAGCTAAATTGATGTGTTTTAAATGAGGGGAGGAAATTTATCTGTTTGGTCAATTGCAACGCTCATTCACAAATAACATCTTCCAACAATTAAAATATATGCCCCTTCCACCTAAAATTTGAGATTATTCCCAATGCAAAAACTTTTCGTAGGAAATTGCAGAAATGAACATTTTTTTATGAATTTGTGAATGATATCTAGAATTATGTGTGTGTGTTCAACAATATTACATACATAAACAGTTTTTAAAAATTGAAGCAAAATGAAATAAAATTCGCTAACTTGACATCTGCTTACATCAACATAATTATTTTTCGATAGTCTTTGGGTTTCAAGTTATCGGGGTTCCATAGTGTCTTACTTGGTACACGCCACAGATGATCACAAAAAATATATTTATTTTTGACTGTACTGTTTACTCATAACCACCAACTTATATTAAAACCAGAATTGCGTATTTTTGAAATCAAAATATATTTGAAATTACTGAAAATCATTGAAAAATCAAGTTATTGAAATCATTTATCAAATGTGTATTTTTCAATTTATTACATGTGTGGACAGATTTGTTTTTCCTACATCAATGAAAGGATTTTATATTCATGTGAAATAAAGTTGTGTCAATATTTTTTGGAACATGTAAATAAACTTTTCCAATTTTACATTATTATGGTGTCTTTTATTGCTATCAAATAATATTTAGGAGTAAAAAAGATACAAGGCTTTGTTTTTCTCATTCATTAGTTCAAAAATGAGAAGTTTCAAGATATTTCTGCAAAGGTTTAATTTTAGGAACACTCGATTTTTTTTTTAAAAAAAGGTCTCATATTTATAGAAATAATACTGTACAGAATGATTGGGTTTTTCCTTTTTCAAATAGAAAAAAAATTAAGGAACTAAGATGACTCTCTCTCTCTCTACAATGAGAGAGATCTATGAAATCATTGTTTAATTAAAAAAAAAGTGAATAGTGCAGTGCATAACTGATGGGAAAGGGCAAAAGAATTTTTTTAAATGGGTCATTAATGTGTGTGTATATAGTTGAAAAAAATATCGATGTCTTTTAAGAAAATTTCCCGACTGGTTACGTGATTGAAATTCTTCAGGGAGAAAAAAACTTCAAAAAATATCGTCGCCGTATCTGATCAGATCGTTAGGCTAAAGGAGGCGGAGGTTTAGCACTACTTCCAGTGACGTCACAACACTACGCAAAGGCCGGTTATATAGGAGGTCGTGGCCGGACCACTTCGATCAGCTCCGGGGGACCTCTCGGTTGAGAGCTGGATCTCCAAGATGTTACGTACTGCACGTAGCCTTGACAAGGCCAGCTGCTACGTTATTTTCCGTTTATCATCAGCAATGAAGTATTTTCGACTATGAAGGTAATATAATGCTTTCGATTCCGGACCTGCCAGGAAACAAATTCAGATACTACACTGCTCAAAACAATTAGGGGAGCACATGGTTTTAACAAAATTACGCAAAGATGTATACCGATAAGTAACATAAAATGAATCATCCATAATTTAAAGCCTAGCAGGAAACGGAAGAAGAAAACTTCATATGCAAATTAAAGTTCATGACGTCAAAAACCAGAAAAAGGAGATAAGGGCAGAAATCGGGATGTTGCAGAAACGTCTGTTTTACTGTCGTAACTGTGAAATTCGATTCGCAGTATTTTTTTTTGAGACAAGGTGACTTGAGGATGTCTTAACAATGTGATTTACCGGAATCCATGGCATGGCGTGTTATAGGCAGACTGGAATCCGGGCAAACACAACGTAGTGTCGCGGACGCTGTTGGAGTCGCCAGAAGTGTTGTTGCAAGGCTGTGGAATCGATTCCAAGAAACAGGAAATGTTAGACGTCGACCAGGGCAAGGTCTGCCACACGCCACTACAGCAACTGATGACCAGTATATACGGTTAACAGCCCGTCGAAACAGAACAGAGAATGCTACGCAGCTGCAAAGACGGTCGCTCTTGGCAACAGGACGAAGGGTGTCCAGCCAAACAGTACGTAATCGGCTTCGTGAGGGAGGGCTCTATGCACGTAGGCCAATGTTCTGCATTCCGTTGACCCCACGCCACCGTGCGGCCCGAAGAAGATGGGCTGCTGAACATCGAGATTGGGAGCAACATGATTGGAGCCAGGTGCTGTTTACAGACGAGTCCCGATTCAGTCTGGAGTGTGACACCCGACGTGTTCTGCTATGGAGGGACAGGGGCACTCGAAATAACCCCGCATTCGTTCGTGAAAGGTCACAATACAGACGAGCTGGTTGGATGGTATGGGATGGAATCAGCATAGGCGGACGTACGGACCTGCGTATCATTCGGAATCACACTTTGACGGCCCGAAGGTAAGCAGACGAGATACTGCGACCTCATGTCATCCCTTACGCTGGAGCCATTGGAGATTCCTTTGTTTTCTAGGATGATAATGCCCGACCGCATAGAGCTCGTCTGGTGGAGAACATGCTTGAAGCTGAAACAATACAGCGTATGGAATGGCCAGCGTGCTCTCCTGACCTGAATCCAACCAGACATGTGAGACATGTCCACATGACATTCCAAAGGTATAGTTGTAGGATTGAATAGATTTTAGAGTCACATACCTGCGGATAGGTATCTGTAGCCAGTTCCTGGGTACAGCAGGTTGCGCTTTGTTAGTCCGATAGTTCCCACGGCGATAAGTCCTGCGTTTCCGGTATGTAGGTATTCTGCGATGATAGGTCCAGCGGCGACGGTGTCCTGCGTAGTAGCGCCCTCCGAAGTATCGGCGAGTTGTGCGGCGGTATGTATCGGCTCCGTAGTCTGCGTGTCCACATGCTTGGCTCTCGGATTGACGAATGCTGTAGGCTTCGACCTCGTTCCTATACTTATAGGAAATAACGGTTTGCCAGCGGGTCCTCGGGTAGTTTCCGGTAACTGAGAGGTCCCTGGGGTCTAAAATAAGAAGGAATTTCCCACATAACGACAAGATCATCATTAACGTAGAGGGATCGGATCTCGATACGTTACAGGGGGGTGGAGATTTAGGGGTGTGCCCCCCCCCGAAATGTGAGAAAATGACCAGAAAAAGATGGCCAAATCTATTGTTCTATCACTTTGGTCCCCCCCCCCCAGAACAAAATTTTGTTTTGCCCCTGCAAAGAATGTTCACAAACTCATGTGGTCATGCGCGAGGCTACTTGTAGAGTGAGTAACTAAAAATCATCGCTTTGCTATGGGCAGGGGATGGGGCTAACCAGGCTCTAGCCCTGGGAGAGCTCCTATGCATTTTTGTCTTTTTCACACTGTAAATTTGTTTTAGAGCTCCTCGTGTAAAAACCCCCTTCAGGCTTCAGAATGTGGGCTAGAATTTTTAAGGGCATCTTTCAAATATATTTATCGCATGAAAAATCAGGAAAAAATAATTAGAACTCGGTCTGACCTTTCAGCTCCCACAACGGGGAGGAATGTTTACATTTAAAACCTTCAAGGAAACTTCCCTTGATTGGAATGTATATATCTCCTCTTTAATTGCACTAGAAGAAAAATCTTAGGAGTCGGTATTGTTAAGAAAACTGCTGTGCATAGGCTACATCTCGTTATCGTAGATTTTCACTTAAGTCAAAATTTTATCACTTATCCTTTTGTTTACGCATTGCTTTCTGGCTTGAACTGTTTTCATAAATTTTAGGAATGTCAAATATCCCTATGCACACCAGCGACATTCCAAAAATTCTGTGATATGTGAATTGATAATTACAGTCCTTGGTCTTGTTGAATATACTTCTATTAGGGGCAGCTCGTCATAAAGGCACGAAGGAATCCCCTCCCCCTTTCCTAGAGTCATCAGTTTAATGCCCTGAAACGTCTGAATGATAATTTAACATATTCAAGTGTGGATGACATAAAACGTGACAAAAAAAAAACTGAAACACAAAAAACAAAAAAATTGAAAATACACAAAAAAAAAATAAATGTTTTACTGCAGCATATGAGAATAGTGAATCATTAATTTGTTTACTTAACACA
The DNA here is from genome assembly GCF_987345545.1 of Pholcus phalangioides. Classification (NCBI taxonomy): domain Eukaryota; kingdom Metazoa; phylum Arthropoda; class Arachnida; order Araneae; family Pholcidae; genus Pholcus; species Pholcus phalangioides. The sequence continues at coordinate 12,277,029 of NW_028301597.1, read as the reverse complement.
AAATTGTTTCCTGCATTCAATTTGTGTTAAAGGAAAATATGAAAAATACTATACATAACATTTAGATGACTAAAAATAGACAATTTTGCGCTTCAAGTTTTATGTGCATATAAATGTGATGTCACAATACATTTATATCACAAATTATCTAACAAATTAATCAGAACAAGTTTGTTATTAAAGAAATTAGTTGCAAAAATCATATTTTTCAAAATTGACCACCTCTGCCTAAAAATGAATATTTGATTCAGCAAACCCCTTCCTAAAAAAAATTCTTGCCAGGAGCTGCCAATGAATTCTACCTCAGAAATACTGTTCATATAATGGCACCCTGCCCCTCCCTGACTGATTGCACGGCATCCCTTTTCAGGAATCAATTGCTCCAGAAGAGTACGCAGGGAAGGGACAAAGGCTTGCCGTTGCTGTTTTCCAGGTGATCAGAAATAGATAGCTTGAAAAAAATCGAAGAGAAAATATTTTAATTAAATTCCTTCATCTTAGAATGATAATTTTTTTAAGGTTAGAGTAACACAAGATTTTACGGAAGATATTAACTGTACCCCAGTGCCGTCTTAACGCATGGGCCTACCCGGGCACGGCCCGGGGGCCTCAAGAGAAAAAGGGCCTCACAAAAAGGAGATTTGGTTGAAATTTTCTATAATTTACCTGGTAGGGCCTCAGAAAAACCACTTGGCCCGGGGGCCCATGGTGCTCTTAAGAAGGCCATGCTGTACCCCCCCCCCCCACGCGGCCTCCCAAATGCTGCAGCAGGAACCCCACCCCCAGACCAGACTTTTTTTCCTGCGAATCATTTATAGTTTGAATTTTACTGTTGGGTCCTGCCTATGTATGAGAGGGAACTATAGAAAGGCATGGGGGACAACTGCCCCAGGAGGAAAAATTTAGGGGGGGGGCGGCAGTTTTCAGTGGGGACAAAGAACACAGTTACAAAATTATCGAATTTTAAAGTTGTGGGGGTGGCAAAATAATGTAGCTGACACTATTCAGCTCCACCCCCCAATAACTAATGAATATAAAATACAATGCAACGTTTGCCTGCCCCACCCACAGAGTACTGGCTCGAGTCCCATATATACGGGACGACTGACTACTCTCAATCCCTTCAATGTTTTCTTCATGTTGGTGCCTCTGACAGACAAAACATTTTTTTTCTAAGTTTTTCTGCTATAATTCTCTTTCTTCTTGATTTAGCACCCAAGCTGCCCCTGCCCAGCATGGAACCTTTCACTATCTATTAATATAATGACGATTTTAAAATAAAGAATGAATAAAATAAAGAATTTGAAAATTATATTTTTTTGCCGCTGTGGTGGTCGAGTGGTTATAGTGACAGACTTGCGATGCGAGGATCCGGGTTCGAACCCCACAGTGGTGGTCGGCTGAAGTTGGTTTTCTGTGGTTCCCAACTTCAAGGCGCAAATGCGAGCCGATCTCCCTGTTAAAAAGTCTCGCTACAGAGAGCAACAGTCCTACAACGATAAATCATTCAATCATAACACTTCACTCATAGTTAGAAAAACTAGTGGCAGATGGCAGCACTACACATAACAAGCATTACAGAGAAACAACAAAACTTCACGTCAGGTTTCACTACACGTACACTCCCACATGTACCGATTCGTTGGGGGGGTTCCGCAGGGGGGGGGGGGGTGTGGGCAGGGTGCATGTGTGGTGTAGCAGTAGTAGGTAGGGCCTCCAAAAAATGGCTCGGGGATCCATGATGTTCTTAAGTCAGCCACCTCATTGGGCAATTTGCCTGTTGTGGCATTGTATTTGTATTAGATATCAGTGGTTCTCAAAGTGTGCGTCGTAGCTCCTAGAGCTGTCGCTGTGAGTTTGCAACATTAATCTGTGTCAGTTCCGTGCTCTAAATTTTTTTTCTTTTTCTGAACTGTTCTAGAAGGCAGTGAAGAAACGATGGCTAGAATAAAGAGGGTTGGCAAATCTTCGAGAACAACTTGATACTGTATAAATGGAATTATTGCTTAGCTAGTTGCTTCAAAAAGAAAGTCCAAGCACGCAGAAGTCTTATCTTGATGAACAGTTTAAAGAAAATGAACGACATAATGGCCAAGCTGCTCTGTCAAGATCATATAAGCAAATTACCCCATATATTTGTCGGTATCAGTCACAAACAAAGACGATTAATTTTTCTAAAAGAATCCTGCATTTTCTTGGGGCATTCAAATAGTCCACTTAAACATGTGTCTGGATCGCCCCATCAATGCAGAGTTTCATTTATTGTAAAACACGCTTTTACCCTGAGGCAAAGGAGGGACACTTGCCCAGACACAAACGAGAAAATAAAAGAGGATGTGTGCTCTTTCTTTCCCTACAAAAATACTCTTCCTAGGTGCTTGACAGTGCAAATAACTACTGGACACATATAGATGAAACAAGCCGACAGAACAAGACGTACAGGGTGAGTTTTTTTTTTTGTTACTTTTTTAAGAAAGCAATCAGTAAAAAGTTTCCGTTTAACTGTGGGTACTCAAGCAGCCACAGCACCCCCGAGTTCTAATGCCCCCGCTAAAACATATGGTGTCTGGATACCCTCCATCCCTTAGGCAAAAACCTGGAATCTTTGACACAAGTGAAATAGAGTCTTGAGAGAAAGAAGGGTGGGCCCTCCTTTATCGGCACCTAAAGGATATATCAATGTGTTTCGAAACCAGAGGCTCCAGAAAGATTCAAGATGCTTAGGAGGGAAAAAAGCAGTTTTTCTTTTCAATTTTTTTTTTATGTTCGATATCTGGAAAAAAAAGAAGAGAAATCTATGTATGAGATTTTTATTTCTCAAATCAATTCTGTGGGTGCTCCGCCCTGTGATAGAGAAGTATTGTAGATGCTCCGCCCCGTGCTACAAAGTACTGTGGGTGCTCGAGCACCCACAGCACCTCGGCTCCGAGGCCACTGGTTGGTGGGAATAATTTTGTGTAAAATAAAATTTTTGTATATGCAATTTCATAGGAGTAGGTAACACATGTTAAATCTAGTTTAAATTGTTTGGCTAATGTGTAAGGTGCAGATGACAATGGGAGGAGCGGGAGGGCGATTAAAAAATATTTTTTCTTTTCATATAACATGATTATTCCAAAGAGATCCTTACAATCTGTAACAAAATGAATAATCTGTACTGAATAAAATAACAATTTTCAAGAAATTTTATTTTCAATCTCCAACAATAACAATTATCACATTTACAAGAAAAATTAACAGAAATAGCATTGAAGGCCTGAAGTTCAAATTTGAAGATGGCTATTAATTGTTCTGGTTGCAAAACCGAATACTGTACCTGGAATTAATGGGATATACAGTGGAACCTCCCATAACAGACACTCCCCATTAGTGGACACCTCTGGTTACCGCACACTTTTTGAATAACATCAACGAGATTCCGGGTATGTGACTGATTATTTTACTATCCACTAACGAACACTCCTCAATGTTGGAGAAAATAATTGGTCCCGTGATTGTCCATTATTAAGAGGTTCCAATGTAGCTTCAAATTTTTCAGGTGCGAGACATTTCTATGCAGTCACTAATTTTTCGACAAAAATCAAAACCACCTACAGATATTCAATTGTGAGGGTTTGAGAATGCTGCTTAGTAAAATCAAGCGACAATCATCACACACACTTAGAAAATATCTATTAATAATAAAATTATTTTTATTAAAACTAAGCAACAATTGTAGTTGTGTCTGTTTTTAAAAAAAATAATTTTATTACTGATAGATATTTTTTGTGAGACGTGAATATTACTTTGACTGCAATCAATGTAAATATGTGCATCTGTTTTGTGTGAATTATAATTTTATACTTCAAATTTATTTATTATTTCATGTTTTGTAATGAAGTTTACTGTAATCTTTTTGAAACTTTATTGTAATTTTTTTACTCTAATTATTTTTTTGTTTTTTTTACCCTTTTTATACCACCCTGTTGAAAAAAAACATTGATGCAAAAAAAATTGAAAATTCGTCACTGCATCTTAAAATTTTTTATGTGGATTTTTAATGTCCCTTTCCAGGAGGGGGGGGGGAAAAATGATAAATTTTGTTTTTGAAAAGGGGGCGATGGGCTGAATAAGAGTTTGGGAACACTGCCCTAGACAGACCAATATCCGAGATGACTGTGACATCACTCGACAAGCACGTACAGGGCTAACTGCATCATTGTCTGCTATTCAGACCCAAACAGCAGCTTCACTACAGGCCCCTGTGTCTGCCCGTACTATGATGAGGCGCCTTGCTGAAGAACATTTGGTATTGTGGAGCCCATTGCGTGTGCTACTGTAACATGATGGCCTGGGATCCTTCACAAATTCTTACTAGAATTAAGAATTAATTAAAATGAAAGAATTTGTGAACGACCTCAGGTCGTCATGTTACACTTCCAACGACACCCACTCACAGTCACCTTCGTTTGGAGTGGTGTCGAGCTCGGCAGGATTGGATTGCAATCGAATGGAACCAGGTATCTTCAGCGACGAATCAAGATTGAATTTGGGCAGTGATGTCAATTGTGTGTGTGTGTGTGTGCCCAATGGCAAATGCCTCCATACTGCCTTCACTATACAGAGGCACACCGCTCGCACAGCTGGTGTGATGGTATGGGGTACCATCCCATACGACAACTGGTCACCTCTAATATTCAGCACGGTACCATGATAGCCCAGCGGTACATTCGTGCTAACCTTCAGCCACATGTGTTGCCCCTCATGGCAGGGTTCCCTGAAGGCATTTTTCAACAGGACAATGCTCGACCACACACAGCAAGGGTGTCACAGGAATGTCTCCGCCACATTAACAGCCTTCTTTGGCCTACCCAATCCCCAGATTTGTCACTAATCAAGCACATTTGGGATCGGCTTGAGACGGAAAGTTGGGTAACCTAGGAATTTGACTGAACTAGAGGTGCCCTTACAGCAACTGTGGTATGAGATGAAGCAGGACACCATACAGGACTGGTATGCCTTAATACCCACTCGTATTACATCATGTATTCAAGCTAGAGGTAGCCCAACAGGGTAATAGAACCTCCATTCATTTGTAGTTTTTCCTGTAATTAATGATTTTTTTACAGGCCCATCGCCAGAAAATTTGTTTGGGGGGGGGGGGGACCAGCGATGGAACAATAGATTTGGCCATCTTTTCTTTTTTTCTGTCATTTTCTCGAATTTAAGGGGAGGGGAACAAGACCCCCCTGCTATGGCCTTGTCCCTTTGCTTTAATTTTGTAATCATGTATTTGTATCAATGTTTCAATGTTGTACTCACATATATAAAATTTTGTTCCATTCGGACAACTCTTTCTTGATGAACAAATTTTAATGGCAATCAGTGTATTAACAACAATTTTTTTCCCTCCATATAATGATATTTGAGAAACCTCTTTTACTCAATGTAACACGTCAAAAACATTTCTGCATATTTCAATGTTTGTGATTTTGCTTTCGTACCAGTCTGAAAGTTTATGGCCTAAAATAGATGTTCCATAGGGGGAAATCCCATGAAAGTACAAATTTATCTATAAACTTGATGCTAAAATGGTAGAGTATAGTCAAACCTCCTTAAGACAAACTTGTTCAACTTAATTTTTCTTAATACGAATAGAATGTTTTCATGTTGAACATAATCAATGCACTGTTTTGTTGGTCAATGCAAAATTAGTTTACTATGAAATATTTTCTGTATTTTCTTGACTTTGTAACGATGTTTGACTGTATTTCATCTTGTTTTTCTATATTGATGTGGTAATAGATACAAGCAAAACAACCTACTGAATTGTTGCATTAGAATTCAAAGACAGATGGCAGAAATTCTTGAACAGGTATCACATGAATTAATATATCATTTTTATCAACAGAAATGATAAATCACTTTACTGCCAAGTTATTCTAATTCGAAATAAAGATGACACCACAAAAATCAGCAGCTCTGATGTCAGACACAACACTAGTTATGCATTCGAACAGTTAGGTACACACAATAAGTTCCTGACTGTGCCACGAAGCTGGGCTGGAAGAGATCTCGGCAATGGGATAAGTCCGGCAGCAGAGTTTTCTGACATTCATTCAAACCGTTATTCTTGAGAGGGAAGATGACAGTGGAAAGAGAACTTGAAAGAACAACAGGAAACCTTGAGGACAAGACTAGCATGCAGCAGGCCTACTTCATAAAATTCTGTCTTTTGCTTGAAAAAGGGAGGGGGAGGAATTTGTCACTTAAGAGGGATGTACAGATGTTCTGAACACTAAGATCCTTTTTTTATTTCAACCTTGTAGAAGTCTTTCAGTAGAAGATGGGATGACATAGAAAAACTTCTCATTGAAAATTCAGAAATATGCAAAATAATGATTTAAAATCATTAAAATATGCTCCATCAAGTAAAAATATTGAAATGCATAAATAAAAAAATCATAGAAATCCTAGTCCTACTAATCTGTAAACAGCCGGTTATTTATCATAAATCATTTACTACAATATAGTACAAAACACTAATTTTTGACATCAAAAGGACTCACATTTTTGGCCACTACCAAAGCATCTTGCATGAGATCAAGCAAAGACGTTCCTTTACCAACAGCATAGAAAGCATATGCAGCTTTGAGGGTTTTGTGTACTGGGTGATGCATCACAGTAGAAGGCAATGTATAAAAGCTAATGAAGTCAGTCACTGCTCCATTTTTCTATATATATATGTAAAACATCATTTTTATGATATGAAACTTCATATCATAATTTCATACATATGAAACTCCAAAAATTTCATTGCAACAGAAAGAAACAACCAATACTTGAAAATGCTTGTAATCACACAGAAAATCATTCTTGCTATGACACACGTGTGCTGTTTTAATGAAAGCTATTCATATTTTAACTTCATAATTCATAACTTCAATAATATATTAATCAGTTTTCAAAATTACATCAAACTTGGATAGTTTCTGTATACAGTGATACCTTGGCTAATGAATGCCTCAGCTCACAAAAGATTTTTTTGTGATTCTTCTGCCTCAGCTAACAAACATTTTCCTTGATATATATGTGGCAACTAACATAAACAGCTGCGTCGTGAACTGAATTTTAGCACTAATCATCATCAGAATAATGTCACGAGCCGGATTAACTCATGACCACATCAAAATCTTTTTTCAAATGTACCTCCACTTCTCTTTTTTGAAGTTTTTGAATCATTTCATGTAAAATAGCACATTAAGCTAATAGAAAATGCACTGAAAAAAGCTTATGTTTTCAGAGCATGTGTTCTTTCAGTGGAAGACTCTCAGCATCAAACTGAGCAGTCTTATATACATTACAGGAGCTTTTAATTTCCCCCCATCTGCATGCATAAAATAGAAATGAACTGACCAAATCACAAATGGATGGGGAACCTACAAACTCCATTTCATCACCTCATCACTCCTCATCATCTGATTACTAGTGTTCGTTTTGTATAAAAAATAAAATGATCTTCAACATCTTGCCTTTCTATAAATTCTCATTTATCCATTATTTTCACATTGCTCATTTTAGACTTTGGCCAGTTTTTGAATCTTTCGTAGCACTCCTTGTTGTTTTGAAAACTTATTTTCATTTTGGGCAGTTTCTGGAATAAACTGAAGGATTTTTTATTGAAACGAATGGAAAATCACATTTCGGCTCATGGAGATTTTGGCTAATGAATGTGATTTTGCAACAAATTATCTTTGTTAATCAAGGTATCACTATATTGTAATGCTAAAGAATAAGTCTGATCTCAGCAATTCTCGATACCTCATAAGCAGGGTTGGAAAATTTCCTCAGAGGTGGAAGAAACCATACAAAAAAATAGGTTTTTTTCACTGAATTCAAAAGAAATGGAAAAAAACTGATTTAAAAAAAATTACCATATTTTAATGCATATAAGGAACAATTCCAACACCAGTTTTATGGGCTTAAAATTTAGCAGAAATGGTGGATATATCTATAATATTATTCATGTACACAGTGAAACCTTTCAACAACAACCACTAAGGGGGCCGTTCAAGTATTATGTCATCATCAATGGGGGGGGGGGGAGGGGTTTCCAATTTGCTGACTTTTGATAACAGGGGGGGGGGTTTGGATAATGCTTACATCATCAACCACCCTTTATGAAAATATGAAATATTCTTAATGGCATCTTAATATGTGAGCTGAAAACAAGAAAAACCTTTCGAGAGTTTGTGGGCACTTGAAGTAACATTCCCCTGCCACTATTGATAAGCGCCCTACAGAGCCACTTTAGTGATATCTAAATTCTTCGCAGATCCAAGTGATCTGGAAATGTGTCCAGGCAGCTTAAGTGCTCTCGCAGCAGAGAGCAACGCTATAATTATTCATATCAAATGAATTATTTTTTTCCCACCACTGTCATTTTCCGCACATGAGAGCTAATTAGACCGGGACCTACAATTTATTGCCAATTCCAAGGCAGGTTTGGTTTTTATACTCATCAAGAGGTTGGAGTGCTAACCCCTTGAGGGGGGACTCCTTGCGGTAGAAATATTTTTCTGCGGTCATGTTGCCATTTCTATTGTACCTCTGCGTCAGGAAAGTTTTCTGACAAGGACGAACCGGGTATCGAACTCCAGACACCTCTAAACATCCTTTGGTACTTTAGGCAAGTATCTTATTAACCTGGGCTACTGCGCCCTGTGGAATCTTGAAATGTTAGGTATTCAAGACTCTGTAAAAAAATGGAAAAGGTAGATCAAATTATTAAAAATTTTGAATCTAATTTGAAAATACTTGATGGCAGATAAGAAATGGATTTGCCATTTAAAATTGATCCTTCACAATCATCAAATAACAAAGATTTTGCACGTAAGAGATTGATAAGTATGATTAGATTTGCCGAGAAACATAACATGTTAATGGAATACCAATCGGTTTTCCAGGAAGGGGAGAAAATGAAATTTATAGGAAAGGTTCCAGTAAACAAGAATGAAAATAATTCTTTTTTTTGTACTCTTGTGCCAGGAAAGTTTTCTGACAAGGACGAACTGGGTATCGAACTTGCGACACCTTTCAACATCCTTTGGTACTTTAGGTGAGTATCTTATCGACCGGGCTACCACACCCCTATAATTATTCATTCATTACACTTCACGCTCTATGAGTTGAGGAAAAAAACGCATAGTTTAAAAAACTGGTTGCAGATGGCAGCATTTACAGTAGGTTTACTATACGTACACACACATTCCAACATGTACCAATTCGTTAGAGGTTCCACAGAGGAATACGGACGAAGTGCATGTCTGGTTTAGTAGTAATAGCTTAAGTGCTCTAGAACTGTGCCATGCATCACCAAGTGATCCATAATTATATGCCGCAGATCACTTAAATAATCTGAGAATGTGCCGCGGGTATCTTGAGTGATGTAGAACCGCACTGGGGTGCATGGCACTTAAGTGCTCTAAAACTATGTCACATGTCACTCAAGGGATCTCTAAATATGTCACGGATCGCTTAAGTGTTCTGGAACTGTGTCCCGGGTTATTTAAGTAACCTGAAAATGTGCCACGGGTCGCTTAAATGTTCTGGAATTGTACCACGGGACACAAGCGATCTGTAAATGTGCCACTTAGTTCATTTTTACAAAATTGGTTTGAGGGCAGGCTGCATCAGATAACCCCCCAGGGCCATATTTGGTCTGCGGGCCACAAGTGTCTTTATGCAATTTATCATTATATGGCTTAGAGGGTGGGTTGCAATGAATTTATTAAAGATAAATTTTGAGTTCATAGCCTTCAAATAACATTTAAATTAACAGAAATTGGTTATAATAACATATAAAGGTATTTTCTTCCAAAATTTCAATTAAAAAAAATATTTTTTTGCATTAAAAAAAAATCATTTTGATCCTATGCATCCCCCCCTCCCACGTAAGTGTCTGATTCCACCAATATGAGTTAGAATTCAGAGGGGCAGAGCTGATGACGAAATTTTGCTGACAAGGGGTAGGAGGGGGTCAAAAATGGCTAAAAATTTGCTTACGTAATACTTGAACGACCCCTAATGCCCCAAAAGTAAATATTATTGCTACAGGGAGGTTACCGTTGTCCAGAGGTTTAGTATTTCTCATACATATATTAAATTTTTGAAATTGCTTGTAGAATTGAGGTAATATTTTTAACTTTTTAAAATCTTAACTTCTGAATTGTTATCAATATGTTAAAATCAACAATAAAATAAGCAAAAGTTGACCCTTCTGAAGAGTTGTACTTCGGGCTCAATTTTGGGTCCACCCCAATTTTGGGTTCCTTATCTACATAAGTGACATGTGCAATCGTGACAAAGGGAAAATTAATTAGCTTTTTCAGATACTGCAGTGCTTCTATATTCATCAAAGAATTTAAATACTCTAAATACTAATACAATAAAACCTTGTTAAGTCGTCACCCTAATAAGTAGTCACTCTGGTTAAGTCTTCATTTTTCTTCAGGCCCTTCCACCTTTCATAGACAACAATGTTATTAAACCCTTGTTTACTCGTCGCTAATTTCGGTTAACTCATCACTATGGGGCCATTCAAGTATTACGTAAGCAAATTTTAAACCATTTTTGACCCCCTTTCCCCCCCCCCTTGTCAGCAAAATTTCGTCATCAGCTCTGCCCCTCTGAATCCAACTCATATTTTCATAAAGGGTGGTTGATGACGTAAGCATTATCCAAAGCCCCCCCCCCCCCGTCATCAAAATCCAGCAAATCGGAAATCCCCCCCCCCCATCGATGATGGCATAATACTTGAACGGTCCCTATGAAAAAATTTGAGAAAGTGGAGCAGACTATTTTTATGGCTCCCATTAAAAAAAGAGATTGTTAACAGCATTGCCATATGCTTAAAAGTCACCATAAGATCCTATATATCTAAACGCAACAGTTTAAGTAACTGGATAAACCGAGGGGACACCCAGGCTCTGTCGTAAGCACTTCGGCTCCTAAAGGGGGGGGGGGGAAGGACCAGGGCATCTCCGGCAAAACCAAAATTTATTGATACGTCAAAGATTACACATAGTGCAAGGAAAATGATATAAATCGAAGAAACAAATTAATTAAGTCAAAGTGCAACGTGCGGGCACGGATAATAAATAACCATAGAAAGCATGTACTCTACTAATTTACGGCTTGAAATTTAAACAAAATGTCTTTGTTGAGAAAAATTAGACATTCTTTCCCAAGTTGAGGTTTTCTGTTTACTTTTCCCTACCCAGGGCCCCTCCACCAAGTCAAAAGTGTTCGAGATTACTTTGTAGTTGTATCATGAACTTCTGATGAATTAAAATACTAAAATTAAATTTGGTGTCTACGTGAAATTAATGTGCAATAGAGAGTTCTATTACGAAGAAAAGCTACTTAAATCTTTAGACTAACAGTTACTCTGTTAGTCTAAATTGAAAATTACTAGTATAAATCAAAGTGTACAGTATATACATTTTACCACAATAATTTAAGTAATAGGAGATAAAAAAGGTAAAAAATTGCTATTATTTTTTGCTTTCACGATCTATAAATTTTATTAATATTGTTATTTTGATTCATACTCTAATAAATTTCATATTACTTTAAATTTATACGATTTTCAGAACATTGCACATTGAAACTGATGGCACTCTGCTTAAGTCGTCACTTCGCTTAAGCCGTCATAATTTTTCGATAACTTGTGGTGACGACTTATCGAGGTTTTACTGTATAAATAAAGACTTACTAAGAATATGTAACTGGTTTCTGGCAAACAATATGAAAAGTAATGTCAAAAAACTAAATATATGCATTTAAAATTAAAAGAGAAAGGCAATATCATAACTCCTGAGTTCTCTCTAACATACAATAATTCCCCTGTCATGTACTAACAAATTATAACTGCCAACACTTAGAAGTCGTCTTGTTTATTTAAATATCTTGGAATTTATATAGACTCTAACCTGAAATGGAAAACTCATATAAAAACACTGCAAATAAATCAAGATTTTTTTCTAAGCAAATTTTTTTTTTCTCTAAAAATTCAAAGTAGACAATAACTTTTTACCAACACTGTACAATACCTAGATCCTACCTCAAATAAATTATGGCCTCATAATGTGCCTTTTCATTTATGATCACTGGTATAGATTGTATGATCTTTTGGTAATGTTATTTGTTCTACAAAATGTATATGATATACGAGACGTTCAGAATACAAGTGGTGCAAGTCCAAAAATTGAAAAAATTTAGCACATTCTACAGTATGAGGTTCATTCTGAGCACTAGTGAAATAAGCCCACAGTTTAACTGTTTGAAAATAAAACTTAACTGCATTTGAAAAATATGTACCTATTTTGTTATCTACATATTACTTTAAGATTAAAGTTTTAAAGACAAACAGTTTTTATGGACTTGCACCACTTGTATTCTGAATGCCTCATATACGAATGAAAATAAATAAATATGAAATAAATTGTAACAACTCATGCAAAAACTAATTAGAAAGCTGTATTGTAGCAGATGGCATTTATTTTGCACTAGCTTACCAGTCGCATAATGCTGCGATCTCAGAAGAAACAAAATTCAAGGAAATTAAGGAAAGGGAGAAAAAAATGCAAAACTACCTTTGCGGGAGTGTACTCAACAACTTCCCAAAGTTTCATGGCGATCAGATGAATGGTGTAGTAATGCATAAAGGACAAACAGACATACATTTGTTTTTATACATATTTTGCATTAAATTTTTCATGATAAACTATATTTGTGGCTTCCTATAGTTAGTTTCATTAAAAAATTCCATAAAGAAAAATGCATACAGCTGTGCCATAATCCCTGCATCCTGGAACATGCATTCTTCAGATCAGATCCATTCTCTGATGCACACACAATCCCATTCAAAAAATTAGAAAAAAAAGTAGGATGGCGTCCTACTTTTTCAAGTAGTAAATACAAAATTATTTTTTATATCCAGACAGAAATCTCTAATGACTACTCTACTTGTTGAACCCTCAAACCAAGCAAATGAAAAATTAATAAACCAATTGGGCAGCATACACCCCTCCCCCCCCCAAATAACCTTAAAACGATACAATTTCTGCTTTGGCAGAATCATTAATTGCAATCTGGAACATTTGGCAATGTATCAATGATTCCCTCCTTAATTAAAATCAATTACACAGATTTTATTCATAAAATTTGGTAAAAAAGTAGGACAAAAACTAGAAAGGGCAAAAGTAGTATGTAGTTCCATAGCTTAGATGGTAGAACACTCATCCGGCAAGCGAGAGACCGGGGTTTAAGTCCTCGTGAGGGCAGTGATGAATTTTCTTCCTTGTAATCTTCATCTCCACAAATAACCAGTCTTTCGATGAATCTTGTATTGACAAGTGGAGAGGACGTTTCTATATGCAAAAGTAATATGCTCTACCAAAAAGAAGGAAAATTAGGACAAGTGGGAGCCCTGAATCTGATATTTTTGTTATCTAGGGCAGTATTTTCAATTAGTGCTTACCGGCTAACCCTTGGTGAAACAGCACGGAAAACAAAGACTGTCTGGTCTATGACATAGCCACTAGCTGAATTCTAACCCTAAATTCTTTGATGTTTCTGAAATGCATCTATTGTACCTGTTAGAATCTACTTGAGGAGCCTCCGGGTCCATGGGACACATTTTGAAAACCACTAACATAGGGAAGAACCAGTAGTTATTTTTATGTTCAAAGGGCTCAAGGAATAGTATAGGAGCATATCACACACCAGCAAGAATAACGTCACAACTCAAAAATTTTAGAATTTGAGTTAATTCCATATTCAAAACAACAATTTTTTTCTCTACAAGTGAGTAATATTGACATTCCTATTATATTACATAGTAGTACACAACTTGCCACTAAGCAGGAAAAGGTTGGTTCAAGTGGACAACCTTTTGCACTTTGAAAAATGGAGTTTATTTTTTGTTAGTCTTCAATATATATATTTTCCTGCTTATTCTATATATATATTTTCCTGCTTATTCTATATATATATTTTCCTGCTTATTCTATATATATATTTTCCTGCTTATTCTATACATATACTTTCCTGCTTATTCTATATATATATTTTCCTGCCGATGTGCAATATGTCTAAAATAAAGTTCCAGCTGAAAGTTCATGTTAATTTTATACACCAAGGTTATAACGTTACATTAATGTATAGGGAACATAAAAATGCTTGGTGTAAATTTTCAGTTTCATCGTGAGGGTTAAATTAGTCAATCACAAGGTAAAATTTGTACTGTTTAAGGGGCTGTTAATTAAAAGAAAGAAATACTATTTAACCATTGATTTATTGGAAATTTTTTCACATACTTTTAATTAAATATTCTATCCTATGACAGTATAAAATTTTACACATCTTTAATATTTAATTTTTAAAAAACTTACAAAAAAAATACATCAAAAACAGCTTACGTCCATGATAAAATGACATGACATAAATGTAACCATACAATAGTGAAATAAAATGAATTACATGATTGAAATTGCATTGAACCATTCTTACTTAAAATTTAAATTTTCAAAAATAAAAAAAAAAATGATTTTTTTTAATAAAGCAAATATTTATGTATGGATCTTAAATCTTTTAGTTCATTTTATGAAAAATGAACTGTTTTCTTCATTTTAATTTCACTATTGTATGGCTACACGAATGTCATATCATTTTATCATGTGCGCAAGTTGTTTTTAATGAATCGTTCTGAAATTTTTTTTTAAAATTAAGTATTTGAGATATGTAAAACGTTATACTGGCATAGGATAGCATATTAAATCAAAAATGTGGGAAATTTTTTTTAATGAATCAATGGTTAAACAATTTTTTTAATGAATATATTTCAATTTTTCCCCATGTTAAAGGCTATGCAAACCTTTAAGAAGTTTATTGCTGTTGTAGTAAATAAATGGGACATTACAAATTTGTACAATGACATTTTCCGCGCTAAAATAATCAGAAATTTGTATGAATTTAATGTACACGTAATGTAGCATGGTGAAAAATGTACTTATTGATTCAGTTAGTCATCGTATTCTGAAGAATTGCCATCAGATACATCGACAGTACATAATCTCAAATTTATGCATTTTCCTTCATCTCCTTCACATTTGCACATTTCTGTACATGAGAGTTGTGCAGTAATACAAGAACATGTCCCAGTTTAGCACATGTTAGTATCACAGCCACATGCAGTTAGTTCTATTATAGCATTTGGAGCAGGTGGTAAGTCAGTAATAACTGGAACAAAACATTTATCTTCTTTTCTCCAACCATACAATTCTGGCGGAGGCAGAGCTGGCATCAATATCATTGGCCCAAACTAAAGCTTGATTACGAGCTCTTAGCTGTGTACTGTTTGAGTTGGAGGTGAACTTTCTGATTCAGCTCTGCCTCATAAACTTATTTCAATGAAGGTCTTTAATGTCAGTTATTTGTTTAGGTGATCCGTATAACTGGCACACAAATTCTTCTAGAGCACTGAAATATGTATCCAATGTTTTTTCCTTTCCTAAAGCCACAAATGCCTCAATGACACGAGGTTCAACTTTTAGGAAAGCTTGCTAACATGTTAATTTCCCTTTTCTATTAAACTTGCCTGTTGTCTCTCTCACAGCCAGTGAAACTGTGAAAACCAGGAAGTGCATCAACTAATTCTGCTCCAAGGTGATCATATATCGGCTTGAGAGCAACAATTCATTTTTTGGTTAAATCCCAGTTACCACATGAGATTTCGTTCCTGAAAGTGGATACTGTTTTAATGCTAATATGAATGCATCTGTGTCCGGAGACGATATATACACTATATATCCCAATTTTGCAGCATGAATGGCATGGTAAATTAGTATCGTGTTAGCTTCTTCATGACAGGTTTCTAGGTAATTCACATCCATGTGATTAGATTAAACTGTTGTTTCTGTAGATACAACAATCATCTTTTCTACTCCATAATAATTCAGTACTTTCGTTGAGAGGTATTGAGTTAGGTTTGCTTTTGTTTTAGTGTTACAAAGAAAATCAGAGTGTTCTGTTTGACTTTATGTTGAATTTGTGCAAATGAATGCCCTGTTCTCTTTCTTATGCATCAATTGTGAGTGACTGTTTTCAATGACGTATCCACTGTGTAATGATGAAAAACTAAATGAATGGCATCATACTTTTCAACTACTGTTCAAATTTCGCAAGTATTGTTGTGCAAGATCATCACATGTCTGAATGTTGTCACTTATTTTCTGAACCAAAATCATGGCATCTATAAAATCATAGCTTTTCAGTTTGAAATTACCTCATTTGGTTGTTCTTCCTGTACATCATTCCTGAAATGAGCTGTTTGTTGGCAAATGAGGAACAGCTTCTTCTTCTAGAAGGTACAAAAAACTTACTTTTATCATTACAAGGTAACAATGAACCATCAGTTGCAAACAATGCTCTATATATAGTAGAGAATTCATAAGTACCTACAACAGCTCTTATATCCATATCTGGTCTTGATTTGGCAGCCATAGCCATTCTTTCAAATAAAGAGATGTATTCTCCTTTAATTCTATAACTTTACAGTTGATTTCAATTGTACAAACTTTTCCAGCTGATTTCAAAGTTAGCAGTTTCATCTTCGTCATTTTGTTCCATAAGTTTGTATTCCCCAGTTACTCTCACGAAACACCAGTTACTAACGAAAGTTACAAAAGTTTTCATCCCTCCCTAAATCTTCACGTCTACATATATCATGTCTAACATTATCAGGCATTATAACACTGACGAGTTCATCACTATTTTTTTGAATGGGTTACAGGTTTGCAGGACTGCTCGTATTTGCCTTACATAGTTATCATGATGTGTAACAGCCGATTTTTGTGCATGCAATACATGTTTAGAAAATGGATGCTGAGTGTTTTTTCTTTGCGAAGAGCCCACATACATGTATACAATATTGTATACCTTTATGTGCACACAATCAAACAAACTTTCATCACCAGTCTTTTTCACTATTACTTTTTAGCAACTGGTGGAACTTCACTATTTTTTCAGCTTTTCAGTGCCTAATCTTATTCCTAAGTTTCTTTGGACAAATCCAAAAGTGGAAAAAATATGCTCAACTGACGCTGCACTTGCAAGCAAAGAATTTAATAGTGCCATGTACTTGCAAAAATCTTTACTCAAAAGATCTGTTGTTTTCCAGCTTTTTTTAGCCATTTTGATGAAATCAATGCATTGGTGATGATTGGAAGTAGCATTGTCTGTGGATAATAATCAGTATCCAATATTTGTAACAAAATTAGTGGTAATATATAATTGGTGTTAATGCTTCTTAGCCATTCTGAAGCAAGTTGTTCCTCAGTACTTGTCAGTATTTCCCCTTTATATTTCGAATGCACCATATGTGCTGGAGTTATGCACTGATAATGTTTCCGGATGGCATTTTTGTATGGAAGAAGCACTTCAGCTTCAAGCAATGTAGACCAGATATGGATGACCTCAAAGACAACTATGCTTCTGCACATTATCTAATGCAGTGGATACCAAGCAAAATTGTTGATGGAGGTGTACAGTTTCCATATAAAGGCCCACATTATTCATTATTTTTACTACGTCTTTTTGATGTCACTTTTATGCGTGCAGCATATCTCGTGCATTTTTGGATAGTTGTTTGAAAAACTATCTATGCAGTCATTTTGACTGTTCTACCTTGTGGAGCTTAGAATGGTTTGACACCATTCTTCTCCAACAGCCATCCTGAAGGTTGGCAGTGGTTCCTGAAATACCATTGAACTTAAACAATTTGTTTTAATATCCCTTTTGGGGAAACATCGTTCTCCACAAGATTTGAATGAGCAGCACACCCATAACCAAATTTTTTTTTCGATGATCTTCATTCTTAATTTCTTTGAATTGCTTCTCCAAGTTATCCTTGTTAAAATCATCTTCCTTCATTATCGGAGCAAAACGCTGTAACCTAGAAATGTAAAGTAGAAGTTATTCAGTATTCATTTTGAAAAGGGCTATTTAATATCTTTATTCAGCACAAAGACACATTTGACCTTTTAATGGGAGGACTAACCCATAACAAACAAAATGAGAGACGTGTCGACAGGAATCCGGCCATCACCTCTATGGCCACCCACAGAATCGTCATATTAACCCATTTCATCTTAGCAGAAAATAAAATATACAGACAAAAGAGTAAAAGACCAAGCAGACAAAAAGAACTATGAACCAAGAGGCATACAGAGCAAGATGTACATAACTCCAGATCACACACAAAGTATTTAGAATACAAAAACAAGGCATATACAAAGGTATTAAATACCGAAACATACCACAACAAAAACAATTCAGAAAACACATGCATTTAAACAAAGAATAAACATATACAACAAACAAAGTATACAGTATAGACAAAGTATATAACCTCAAACTAATCTAAAAGGTATTAAATACCAGGACACATACAAAAGACATTAATTACCAAAACGCACCACAACAAATACAATTCAGAAAAAACACACATATAAACAAAGAATAGACACTTACAACAAACAAAATATACTTAGAAAGCATAGGCAAAGTATACAACATCAGACATATGCAACCCCCCTAAAATACAAACTAAAAGAGTACAATAAAATATAAAAACAAACACAAATATATAAAATCACAATAACAGCCTATTTGCCTTTCTAAAAGTGGCTCTCTGGAAAATCCGGAAGGATGCCAAATCACCAGCCAACACTTTAGTAGATATAATATGTTCAGATCTCGTTTCCGTATGATCTTATAATAGATCAATTGATCAGCTGATGTCTGTGACTACACACCATGCCACGAAATAGTAAGAGAGAGTACCACAGTGAATTCTGCATTGAACTTGGTAGTAAAATTCTCCATAAAGGAGGAATTTTTACTGTAATACCTCACCTTCCTTCGGTGGGCTGCTTCCAGGTCCACTTGGTCCCCATTGATCTGGACATCTACAATAAAAACTGCACTTTCACTCTGCATGTGTAACAGAAGATCCAGCTTACGATTGCCTTCCCTAGTACTAAAGACTGGCTCAATCATAACCTCAACGCCACGCTTATCTTTATTCTCTCTGGCAAAATAATTAACCAGCACACTGTGTCTCTTGATTCGAGCACCCCATGTTCTAAAACATCCATGTAACACATGATTTGATGTCTCCTGTAGAGCACATCCAGCTCTGCAGTATCTGTTCAGATTTTGTCCTCTGGCCCTTCTTGAAGCAGTTGGCAATGCATTTATCCGGACCTTGTGGAACCAGCAATAGTCGTGGTCAGACACAAACTGTGGGGTTATTCATCCAAGAGTACTGACCAATGACCAGGCCGGAACCACGCTAAGTCTGCGCTCTGTATAATCAATCTGTTCTTTTAAATAGTCACCAATCTGAGATCGTTCAGCCTCTGCAGATATCCTTATGTTCCTGAGTCCTCCCAGTCTCTGTAACGGTATAGACTATCGCAAATTCGGAAGGCCCAATCTGCCCTCGTAAACCGGCGCATAGTAGTTTCCCAATGGAATAACTTCAGGCAAATGCAACCATGCCCTGATATAAATACAAATACAATGCCACAACAGGCAAAATGCCCAACGACGTGGCTGATAAAAAGATGCCCATAAAAATATGGATGTCATATATTAAAAAAAAAAACAGCAACCCAATTAAAAATGCAATTAACACAAATTATAAACAATATATACGCATGATAAAATATTATACAATGCCCATAAAGAATACTTTTGGTTGTCTTATTCTAAGAATGGATAGCTTCTCGATTTACCCCAACATGTTTATCGTATTTCTTTTTAAACGTGTCAATTGTGTTACAATTTACTACCTCCGGGGGTAAGCTATTCCATTTATTGACAACCCTATTAGAGAAAAATTCCCTGCGACACCATAACCTTGCATTGTCCCTCACCAATCGAAACTGGTGTCCCCTTGTAAAAGCAGTCGATTGGCGGTGTACTAAAAGTTCATGGTCCATCCTATCCATCCCATTGAAAATTTTGAACACTTCGATCATATCTCCTCAACACCTGCGTTCATCCAATGTAAACATATTCAAAAAATGAAGGCTCTCTTCATAACTCAAGCCCTGTGTGCCAATAAGGACACGCGTAGCTCTTCTCTGCACCCCTTCAACCAATTCTATGTCCCTCTGTAGGTATGGTCTCCAAAACCTTACAGCATACTCCAGCCCAGGACGAACTAATCCTCGAAAAAGCGGAAGAATGACTTTAGGAGAACGCGAAGAGACCTTTTTGAAAATGAGACCAAGCATTCTATTCGATTTTTTGACCACCGCTGCACAATGTTCAGAAAACCTAAGTCGCTCGTCAATGAGAATTCCCAAATCGGTGAGCCTAATTGCATCCGGGACAGTGACACCATTCAACTCGTAAGAGAACCGTGGGTTGTTCGAACCAAAATGAGCGATCATGCACTTATCAACGCTAAACGTCATGCTCCATTCATTTGCCCATGCTGCAATCCTGTTTAAGTTCGTCTGGAGCAACTCCCTATTGCTTTCATTCCCGATTACCCCCATTAGCTTCACATCATCTGCAAATTTGCTAGTAATCCCATCGATACCCTGATCGAGTTTATTGATAAAAAGTGAAAAAAGTATGGGGCCAAGGACACTTCCTTGAGGAACTCCACTTGTGATGTCTGTCCAACCAAAGAATTCCCTGTTCACCATAACTCGTTGCGACCTATCTCTTAACCACGATTCTATTCAATTCAGCAAGTTGCCCCCAATTCCAATCTCGTGTAAACGATTCAAGAGTTTGCCATGTTCGACCCAATTGAATGCCTTCTGGAAATCAAGGTAAACAACGTCTACATTTTTGCTCTTACCCAAAGCCTTAGTCACGTGATCATAAAAGCAAAGGAGGTTAGTTACACATGACTTCCCCTTCCTGAACCCATGCTGATTATCCGATGTATAATCAGGCCATCTACTCTTTGCAGCTGGCCCAGTGTGACTGAACCTAACACCAGCTGATGGAAGAGAGCTGGGATGACCACAATCTTCAGAGCAAAAGCTCTCTGCTGTGGCTTTAGTGGTGCCTTGGCCAACATCTTCATCTGTTCAGTTAATTTACCACTTAAATCAACTGAGAGTCTCCCCTTAACACCAAAGTGAATTCTAGGGCATTTAAACGTATCAACGACAGCCATTGCTGGGATCTTAACCCTGCCGACCTTCACCTCCGGGTTGATGATTTTCATATTTCAACTCTTGCCCATGGCCAAATATCCTAAATTAAAAGACTAGGCCAGATTGATGGATAAATTGAATTCCCTCAATAGTTCAGTTTTCTGTAACGATCCCCATAGCCCGACTCCAGTATCTGCAAACAGAATCAAATCATCTGCAAAAGCAGACGCATCAACTCTAACACTCTCCCCCAAATGATGCTCCTATGAAGTCGGCAGCTGTCCCAAAACTGCATGAATACACAGATTGAAAAGAAGAGGGGAAAGTGGATCCCCATGACGAACACCGCAAGAAGGCCTCAAAGACCCCATTAGTTGCTTCTAGTCATGGTCATGTTGTAGATCATGAGTATAACCTATCAATATAGTCTGCAAACATAGAATCACCACCAAACCTTGATTTGAAATTAGCAATCAAAGCCCTGTGGGACAAGCTATCAAAAGCTTTTGCCAAGTCCACTGATGCCATATATACGCTTTTGCATGAAATGCTAGCACGGCATCCAGCAAGAAAATATTTTCGCTTGTACCATCCACTGGAACAAAGGCGCGCTGCCTTTCATCAATGTGAATGAGACGTCTAAGTCTCTCGGCCAGTATCTTGTGAAACAGCCGAGTCCATACTGATGAAATTGTAATTGGTCTTACATTGGCTGGTATATTACTTCCTTTGTCTTTGGTAGAAAGGCTGTCATATGCTGCGGCACTTGACCATACAAAAGAAAGACATTCAAAATGACAAGAACTTTGTATGTTTCATATCGTCATCATATTGTATGATGTACATTGTATATTTCATATTCATCTCATATTTCATGAAATATAAATTTTAACTTATTACAAATTATCAACCTATTTTAGATAATATATCTGCTCTTAGTTTATTATTCTAGAATTATCTTCAACCAATTTATAACCTAAGCACTTGAAACGTTAAGAAAAAAACCCTATAAATTTTAACTAGTTTTCAATTTAATACAAAAGTTACAGTAGAGACATATTTCTTTATAATGTAATTGCAAGTTTTTTTCAAAGAAAAAAATACTTAGCATCATTATGCTTCTCTAAAAAGCCTCATAAGAAATATGTTAGATTAAAATTGAGAAGGAAAAACAGAATATACTGACCTTGCATTCATATTTTTATTCACAGCAATCAATTCTTCTTTCCTCCAAGTTTGTGCAGTACTCGGCAGTTTTTTTCACTGACCCTGGATCAACTGTGCGTATAAAAAAAAACTTTGCTCCCATTATGCAAACATGTGGCAATAACTGGATTGTTATGCACATTTGACCAACCATCTTGTTTCATTGTTACATTTTGACCCTTATCAATAAAGCTTCACATTCTTCATGCACTTCATCAAGTAGGCAAGTACTAATTTCATGCCCTGACAATGGTGAATATGAATTTCCAAGCATTAATTGCATAAATTTTTTCATGTGATTATTTTCAATTACAGAAAACAGAATGTTGCATGCATAAAATAACTTTGCAAGCTGTATATATCAATTTTTTTCTTCTCTGCAACAGTTGTTTGGAAATAAAGTTATCCATTTTAGGACGGAAAACCTTCTTTGGTGATAAATTAATTCCATCAAATGACACAGAGGCACCTCTTTTTCTCACAGCAACATTTGTTTTTTCAGGTACTGAAATTCCTCCAACTTCAAGTGTTTCTGAATGGGATGGACTTGGTTTCAAAAATGGTATTTCTTCATCTGAGGACCTTTCAGTTTGCAGTAGACCTTTCAGAAACTTGTTAAACTTTTTTAAATGATCTCTCAATTTTTGAACTTTTATCCCACAGTGGACACATTTCCGTTTCACAGATTTATCATTCACACATTCTTTAAATTCACTCTATTCTTTTGCCCTGTACCTTCCTTTATTGGTCATTTTTCAAATTTAGAATAGATTAAAAAAATATATTAAAAAAATATTCCGTTATTGTTACGAGGTGCAGTTCAAAATTAAGGGCCGATCACGAATAAAAAACGAATGGCAATACCGATTGGTTCGAGCATACATAGCAGCATTACTTGATTTGTTGGGAATTTAACTGCCATATTGCCATCATTTGATTGTCGTCTGCCTTCGCTAGACAGTGTGTTAAAATGGGTGCAGAAGTAACAAATCCCGCCAGTTGTGAAATTTGATCAGTGATTAAATTTCTAAATGCAAGAGGACATAATGCTGCTCAAATTCAGTCAATTGTGTGAATTTGAGCAGCATTATGTTCCCATATTGTCATGTGATGAAACGTGGATTTCATACGGCAATGCTGAGATGAAACAACAATCCATGCAGTGGTGTCATTCTGGTTCACCTAAACCAAAAAAATTCAAACAAATCCAGTCTCAAAGGAAAATCATGGCAACTGTATTCCGAGACCAAAAGGGTGAGCTTTTGATTGATTTTAGGGAACCTGGAACAACCATTACATCATAAGTCTATTGTGAAAAACTTTCAAACTGCTCCGTGCCATTCAAAACAGACAACAGGAAATGGTAAGCCCAAGAATTGTTCTCCTTCATGATAATGCACGGCTGCACGCACTACGGAAACAATTTAAAAGTTTGGATTTCTGATCATCCCCCATACAGTCATGATCTCGCCCCCAGTGACTACCATCTCTTCTGACATCTCAAAAATTGGCTAGCATCTACATATTTTGAGAAAAGTGAGGAATTGAAAATCGCAGTGCAAAACTGGCTGAAATCCCAGGCGGCGGAATTTTATGCAGAAGGTTTGACGAAGCTTGTTTCACTATATCAAAAGTGTTTGGAATGACATGGTGATTATGTAGAAAAATAAAGTACTCATGTAAATTTTTGAAATCCCTAATAAATTTGTTATTTTTTCAATTGTTTTCATTTCACTGATCGCCCCTTAATTTTGAACCATGCCTCATAAAAAGACATGTTTTTGAAATTCAAGAATTTTTTTTCAATTATATTCATTCATTTTAACCGTACTTTGAAAGGAGACTTTCCTTTTCTTAGAAAAAGAGGTTCCACATTCTTAACTAAAAGTAATTTTCTTGAGAATACTAATCAATAGTGAAAGTTGTGGTTTATTGAATTTTTTTCTTACCTTTTTTCTATAGCTACTGTTCCTTGTTTCTTTTGTGCAGCTGAGCTTTTCCAAAGGTTTTAGGTTTAACATCTGGACCACATTTCCTCAATAGACTTGACTTTGGATTCTCAGTTCTAAACGGCCTTGACTTTTTTTTTAAGTTCATCCATTTAAGCATTTTGAAGAACACATTTGCTTCAAATACAATGTCCCTCTACAAGCAAGGATCAAATACTTGCTTCTTTTTTTAAATTATTACTGCTCCTTTTGAAATATTTCAGAATTTTCTAATTTAATGAAGCAGGGATATTCTTCAACAGTGAGGAATTCAAGAAAAATAGAAGCATGTGACTTTAGCTCCTGAAAGTTTGGGTTTGATTAAAAAAAAACAAAAAAACTTAATAGTTCGGGTTACACAAAGCTAAAGGTTTTATTTTTTATTTTCGACGGATCAGGACACTTTCAGATACATTTTCTGCGAGGTTTGAAAAATTTCGAAAGAAAAAAAATTCAGTCACCATCCTAATTTCCCATTATCCAAATTCATTTATTTTACCACAACCAATATTCTTGCTACATTTCTGAATGCAACTTGAGGTTCTTAGATACAACTGCGCAGAAGTGGGTGTGTTTGTGTGTGAACAATTATTCCCTTACTATATGGCCAGTTTTATTGAGCAAATACATAGTTTAACATGCACCAAAAACGTATATTTAGACATAATATAAGATGGACACATAAATGATGTTCATGCATGTTTAAGTTAGATATTTTGAGGTTGTGGAAAAAGGAAATTCAATTTTTCCCATTTTGCCCAAAAAATCTGGGTTTTTTTACAAGCCTGGTCATAATGTCAGTTTTATCTGTTTTTGCAGTCTTGCTGATTCTTTTAGTAGTAGCAATGATGCTGGATATTAAATTGGTTTTGTGCAGGAATTTGAATGTATTTTATAAAATTAAGCAATACCATCTGTGTTGAAAATATTCTCCCGAAATTCCTCAAATTTTTTACTCAGTAAACAATAAAATTTAGGCAGAGCCAGAACTATCCAAACAACATTGAGGCGGAAGGGGGTGTAAAAATAATTTTTTTAACTTCAAAATGTACTGTAGAAAACACTGTTCTACCACACATATTCTGTGCAGTAGTTAATGCAGAAAACACTATAATACAGTTTTTGAGTTTTACAGTGGGGGGGGGGGGGTACAAATTTACTACTGTACATGTCCCACCTAAACATTCTTCTGGGGAGTTTTCAGTGAACTGGTACATACCAGAATATGTGCTCCAAGTCCAAGTCTATGTGTGTGTGGCTCTAATGTATATTGTCAGCGCTACAAGTGTTTTAGGTTCTAGTGGTCATATTTTAAAGTAAAAATTACAGATGCCTGAGCTTTTATGCCATGTATGCATTGTGTTGAAAGTCTGCCTGCTGTATGCAAAAATACTTTTTCAAATCGGAGAATGGCTCACATTAGCACTTCAAAGTTGAAACACTACTTCAGCTGACCAACCATCACTGTGCGCCCAATGAAGTTCAACACTGGACCCTTGCGATGCGAGCACAGTCTGACACCACTTCCCCCGGCTACACAGCGGCTAAAGGAAGAACAGCACTGCAAAACCAAGATTGCCTCTCCTCACAAAAATACTAGTTACAGCCCCAACTGTTGACATAATGAAAACGAATTTAACTCAAAGATTTGGTGCATCCAAATAAATTAGACTTTTTGCAAGCATGTGTGAGGCATTCAATTCATGGCTTTTCTTCAGAAACATAGCAACAAGATTTGCAAAGCAACTTTCTTTTTAAAAAGTAGATGAATTTATTGTTTTGTAAGTACATACTGATACTCAGAAGAAAATGCCTACATATTAAAATGATAAATGACCAAAAAATACAACCAATTGCTTGAAAATTTCGAAAATATGCCCTCCTAGCTATAATACCCGGCTCTGCCCTTCATGAGGCTTTTTGGATCATGTGATATCTCCCTCTTTCTTTTTTTGAGGAACATACAGACTATGTCCAAGTTGACCAATATGAC
Organism: Pholcus phalangioides; assembly: GCF_987345545.1. Classification (NCBI taxonomy): domain Eukaryota; kingdom Metazoa; phylum Arthropoda; class Arachnida; order Araneae; family Pholcidae; genus Pholcus; species Pholcus phalangioides. The sequence continues at coordinate 12,250,615 of NW_028301597.1, read as the reverse complement.
GACTTCCTGCGGGACTCACAAAAGAAACAAATCTAGATTAAAGAAACAGAAATGAATAGTTTTTTTTTTAAGGGGGCACTAGGTATTTCAAATCTCCCCCCCCCCCCCCGAACTTCAAGTTATCCATCTGCCTGTTCCAGCTTCCAAAAATTCTTAGTTAAAGCTGTGGAATTATTTCAATTTACTTTTCACAGGCCCATAATTAATTTTAAAACATCCTAACCCACATGTGAATTTATGCAGTTGAATATTAAAAGACACTATACGGAGATATTAATTTGCATGCTTGAGAAGATATAAATAAAAAGTTTAAATCAATGTTATTTCATGGATCTCCAACTCAAAAGTAGGTCCAGTTAATTATTTCATATTTAATCTCCTGGGCTTCGTATTTCTCTAAGCGAACTCAATATTTCAAAAATCGAGAATTCAATACAATTTTGAAAATTATTGATGTGGCAGGAAACCCCCACTAAATTTCCACATTTCTACAGTAAAATTGGCAATTTTAACACTGATTTCTATGAAGATCATCTTTTGCCTTACCCCCAAAGTGAGCTGATGATGGTGTCTATTCAAAAAGGTCTCATTACTGGGAGGATTGAAAAAAGTGGCAAACCATTATAAAGGCATAAACTATTATACATACACACTGGCAGCGTTAAAGAAGTGACAAACCATTGTAAAGGCATAAACTATTATACATACACACTGGCAGCGTTAAAGAAGTGACAAACCATTGTAAAGGCATATGCGTATCTGAAACATTCTCTAGGGAACCACGGTAACCAAAGTAAACATTCCGAAAGTGATTGTTGAGGCACAAAAACCATTGTTGCCCGACAGTTTTTGCCCATTTGGGGCATTTGCCCTGCTCTGATGAAATGTTAAAGTAGCCTATCAGGTTCATCATTTAGGGGGGGGGGGCTTTTAAAAATACACTAAAATGGTGTATATATATATATATATACATACATTGAGTACATATGCTTTGCTCCTCCTGGAAAATGTTTGCCCTCCCCTTGGGAAAAGTTGAAATGACGGCCCTGTAGCCTATCGTTCAAGTCGGGTCCCATTTGGTATATATGCAAAATTTGGCGACGATCGATCTAAAATTGTAGATTTGTATAGAGAACATACACAGACAGAAAAACAATTTTAGATTTCTTAAAAATTCTTAAAATATCACCAATAGCTTGAAAATACCCAAAATATGACTCATCATAAAAAATATGGCATATCATATTTTTTTACGACATCTGAGCTTTAATCATCATATTTGCTTCGAGGGTTTTTTTTTTCAGATATAGCTATCAATTGGTTGATGTTATCGGAAACCCAAAGTCCCAATGTGATCACATTAAGCACCATGCACTGTGGTTGCTTTGACCTGTTTATGCAAACAAAACTTTCTAATTATGTCAAGTATGTCCACTTCATAAATATAGTCACTCATAATGATAAAAATGTTTCTTAGCATTTCAATTCACTTTTACAACCAATGTCTACTAACAGCTTTGGTTTTATTGCATAGAGAAAGTCTGTTGACCATACACTAGTCCTACGATGATTTCAATAAAAATATTTGAGTACTAGAAACTAGATATAGTGTAACTTTTCACACATTTTCAACATAATTTTACGCATTACTTTATTTTGCATAAATATGTATTAAATACCTATTAAATTATATAATACATAATTAAATAATATATTCAGATTAATATTCTGTGTGGTAATTAAAATAATTCATTTTAATGTGCGTTCTTTTTGATAAAATTATTTCTTGCACATCCTGGGAAGATATTTAGCAAATTAAATACTGATAAAAATTGTTTTTTCGGGTTCAAAGACCGTCGCCCGTTTGAGTTAGTTCTCAACGTTTCTCCAACACTAGTGGTTGACATCATCAGGAGAATAGATAAACTGGATCAAAGTCAAGTTTTCCGGAGTCTCAGGTTGTATTTACGTACATAAATGGCTGGCAGCGTAAGACAATGCTGAAAAAGGCTTACTATATCTTTTTGGAATATTTCATCAAGTAGTGCTAAGACGTCCCTCAGTGGCATCTTGGTGAACAATGATACGATGTCGGAACTCACCACAGTATATCATCAGGTTGTGCGCGCACAACTTGATATTTCTTTTTTTTTTTCGACGAAGTAAAACAAGCATATTTGTGTGACATTGTGTGCTTGAAAAACAATCACATTTGTGAAAGATTCTGGTCACTTCGTCGAAAAAAAAGAAAAAGAAATATCAACTTGTAACCTGATGATATACTGGTGAGTTTCGACATCGTATCATTGTTCAGCAAGGTGCCACTGAGGGACGTCTTAGCACTACTTGATGAAATATTCAAAAAAGATATAGTAGGCCTTTTTCAGCTTTGCCTTACTACAACCTATTTCACCTGGAACACACACCTATCATCTATGAACAGATGAATGGAGTAGCTATGGGAAGGCCCTTGAGCAAGGTAGTTGCCAACTTTTTTATGGAAAAATTTGAGGAGCAGGCAGTAACAACAGCGCCTCTCAAACCAACAATTTGGCTCTGCTATGCATTGATGATACATTCGTTGTTTGGGGGCATGGTGAAGAAAATCATCACCGTTTCTTGGACCATCTCAACGGAATTCATGAAAACAACAAGTTCACTATGGACATAGAGAAAGAAGGACAGCTCCCGTTCTCGGACGGTCTGGTCAGCCGTAAAGGTCAACGTTTAGGCCACAGAATCTATTGCAAGCCTACTCACACCAACAGTTATGTTCATAAGCTCTCCAATCATCATCCACACCAAAAACGAGGCATACTGAAAACCTTGATTGAGAGGGCAAAAAGACTATGTGAAGGAAAAGACTAAAGTAAAGAGATTGAGCACTAAAAATCAGTTTTCTGCTCTAATGGGTACACAAAAGACGACATTGGAAAAGCCTTACGCCCCATCAAGGAATCACCAACGGAAAATGAGAAGTCACAATCAATTGGAAAAGCTGTGCTGCCTTTTATCCCCAGAGTGACGGCAAGAATCAGCAAGGTCATGAAAAAACATCATATAAAGACCATTTTCAAACCAACCAGAAAAATATGTGAAATGCTGCGATCAGCAAAAGACCACCGTCACCCTCTATCAACACTGGGGATCTACCGAATACCGTGCACCTGTGGTCAGGTATATATTGGAACCACAAAAAGATCTGTGGCCACGAGAATAAAAGAGCACAAACGATGCTGCAGAATGGGCCAAACAGAAAAGTCGGCGGTGGCAGAGCATGCGCTTAACGACAACCACAGTGTACAGTTCAGCAAAACACAGGTAATAGCTAATGTTGACCACTTCTTTCCACGAATCTACAGAAAGGCTACTGAAATATACAAGCACAAAAACAGCTATAATAGAAGAGAAGAAACTTTGAAATTGACAGCTCTCAGAAGAACAAGAACCTTCCCCTGCAAGATCCAGCAACAGAATGAAGACAACAGCCAATCAGATAACTTTACATCTCTCGGCCAATCAGGTTCTACCAGCGTAACAACTGTTTTCAATACGCTGCCAGCCATACAATCAACTGACCAATCACAAACAATAGTGTAGGTCAAGCCACTTATGTACGTAAACACAACATGAGACTCCAGAATAATATTTGATGAAAATCACAAGTCCCAGTCTACGGACTTTAGACCCACTACCGAGAAGAAAGTCAACTCGAGGCTCCAAGGCGAGAAGAACAAGACTCCGCCCCGACCCAGAACCGAAGCCACTGGGCATGAGTGCTCCCCGGGACCATCGGAACGTAGTGACGGCGGCGCAAGTGCCACCCCCATCGACCGAGTGGAAGCTTCCGAAGTTCGTAAGCCCGCCTCCCCGGCCTCTGTCTACTCGTCCTCGGCGTCATCCACGTCTTCGGACTCTGAATCGTCAGCCAACCTTGACTTGGCACGGGACCTGTTCGACTTTGCCAAAGCTTGCATTCAGAACACCGTCCAGCAATGCTCGAAGAAAGAGAGACGAGCTACTCTGCAGAAGTTCCTAAAAGAGGCTGATCGAATTCTTGAACGTTAGCCGATGAGAAAAACAAGGAGCTGAAAGCAACTCCCATAATTAGCAGCATTAGCGCTGCAACTCTATCTCTTTCTTCGTTTCCTTTACCCATCTTTTTCAAAAATATTTTCTAAAAAATCCCATAAAAAAATTCAAAATTTCTAAAAATTTTACAAAAATATTTTTTTCTCTTCTCCATCTATCGCTACGAACTTTTTTTAATATGACTAATTCTATTCCTCTTTTTCTTCACCTTCTAATTAATAATTTTTAATAAATTGTATTTTTGTGTATTTTCATTCCTTTTCAGCCAATCCCTGGCAAGCAACTCTTCCGACCAATGAGGATGAGAAACGACGAACCAAGATGGCGTCGCAGAAGCAGTCCACTTTACTTTTCCTGCCGAAAATATTAATAAGTAATATGACTAATAAGTTCGGAAAGACATGTTTGATTTTTCCTGGTTAATTATTTTTAATTAACGTAGACATGCTCCCAATTCTGGAATACCACACGCACTTCACATTACACAAACATTTGCACCCTTGCCTTTCTCTTCACAGTGGCCCCCCGCGGGCCGGTTCTGAAGGCGGCAGATGTCTGTAAACAGATAGGCCCCGCCAGAAATCTTGTATCTTGTATCTTGTAATAATATTTGATACCGAAATAAAATTTGTGCGTCACTATATCTCCAATCTAGAACTTTTTCAGTTAAAATCAACAATTGTGTATCCTCTACAAAAACAATCAGATCTTCAATCACCCAAGTGAGCGTTCTTGGGCCCCATTTACATAATCTGCATATGATGGACTTTATTATTGCCCCTGTAGGTATCACAGCATTATATGCTGATGATGCCATGATTATTTCTACCAACAAAAAACCTGCTAAAGCACTTGGCAATTTACAAGAGCTTCTCCATTTAGTTGAAGAATGGTGTGAAAATAGCAGAGTTCAACTAAATGCTAACAAAACAGTATTTGTGTGGATAACTTCCAAAAGTTATCCTCTTGGCATTACTATTGATAAAACGCTATGCTTCAAAAAACATTGTAATGAAGTCATCGTTAAAGCAGATATAGCCAAGCAGTTGATAAAAAGGTTGTGCACAAGAAGATCTGCTCTAACTGTTAAGAACAGAATACACCTGTACAAAATGGCAATGAGACAAATTTTCACATATGCTGCACCAATTTGGTTGTATGCTAATACTGAAAATTTAGTGTGTCTTGAAAGATAACAGAACAAGACTTTGCGACACCTACTTAATGCAAGTTGGTTTGTACGAAATAAGCTCATAAGAAAGGATATAAAAATTCCTACTGTGCATAAATTCATTCAGAAGATATCAAGGAAATTCTTCGAGAGATTAGACAACTCTGAATATGAACATCTAAGAAACATCTTGAATTATCCTCAGGATCAGTTTTTACGACTCAAAAGACCGAAGAACTTTCTAAAAATGGATAGACCTCAACTGACTGGACTGTGAGTTGAGGGATATTGCGTCAGTATGAGAAAGAATTTTCTCTCTTGGTGAGTTGTGTAAGTTGTTGGAACAATATCATTTTCCCCCTTTTACTGAGTGTATTCATGTTCTTTCCCCATATACACAACGTTTCCCTCTTTTGGGGATTTTCTTTTTTCCCTCCACTTGACCACTGCTGTACGATAGTAATTCTCTTCACTTGTATTAAAATATTGTTCGTCTGACTAGACGTGTGTTTCGTTTCTCTCTCTCGTCACCGTCTCTTTCCCTTCCACACTCTGCCCGCCCACATAAATAAGTAAGTAAATTTGTTCATAATATTGCTTTTTGTATTTCTCCTTTTTGTTGCTGTAATTGTGTATTCATTGTATAATTTTGTATAAAAATAGTGCATTTCTTAATAAGTAAAATTCATGTACTAGTGTGATTTCATGTATTAGTGCTGAATAACACTACTGGCCCTGATAAGATTCCTTTTATAAAAAAAAAAGTATTGTGTACTTTGGCTTTCTTTTAGGTTTTTTATTGGTCACTCAATCGGATGTATTGTATAGATGTACATAAAAATATATCTCAATCTCATTAATATTATATTATAATATTCTTATCTGGTAGCATCACTGTCACTATCAAATCATAAGATTGTTTCCAACCTATAAATGAGTTACCCTACTCATTACTCAACAAGATTACTGGGTAATAATCTCCTCTTAATTGAGGCCCTTGAAATTCTAAGGAATTTCACACTATAATCTACCACCCATATGGCACCATGTGCACTACTGCCTCAGATTGGAAGGGACACGACCCTGTGCATATATGCACTGTATGCAATTGCAGTTGGCATCCCAGTTCCACTAATCAAGGTTTCAGGACTCCGGAAAGCTTGACTTTGATCCAGTTTATCTATTCTCCTGATGATGCCAACCACTAGTGTTGGGGAAACGTTGAGAACTCAAATGGACAATGGTCTTCGAACCCGAAAAAACAATTTTTATCAAATGATGGCCGTGAAAACCGTATCAACTATTTAAATTAAATACTGTAAAAAAATTATTGTAAAGCACATCTGATAATATTTCACAATCAATAAAGTAAAATAACAAACCACAATTATATGTACTTCTAATTAAACAGTAATTAATGCTCAATTTTTTCCATTTCTTCTAGTTTCTTTTGGTTTGTTCCAGTTTCTTCCACTGTCTCAGAAGAAATAAGTTTCTTCCTGAATAAACCCAACCCTGATCATAGGTCAAAACACAAAAGTTGAAAACCTTATATAGAATATCAATTTATAAATTACCTCTACAACAAAACTATCAACAATATTTGGACGGGGAGTAAACCAATGTCGAAATTCTTCATCAGTGAATATGGGTGTCAAATCAAATTTCTTCAAATACTGAAATGAATGAAGAACAAATTTTGAAATATATATATATACATATATACAGATAAACTTGTCTATAACGATAATGTAGGGACATGAGCAAATATTGTTATAGACTGGTATTTTTGTAGATGGATTCAGTATTTCTGATATTTCCTATTGAATAGGAATTCCGCCAACACCAAAGAAAATATCGTTATAGGCAGGTTTATCAAATACAAACACAAAGGACACAAAAGGCAAGTTGCCCAATGAGGTGGCTGAAAAAAAAGATGCCCATATACGATATGGATGTCAAATATAACTAAAATACAACTCCTCAAATGTAAAAGCATGTATCTTAAAAATAATTCATAATACTCATATGGGCAATATATTGCCCATAAAAAATAGATTAGGGGTTGTCTCATCTAAGTATGCATAGCTTCTCGATTTATCCCAATACGTTTATCACATTTTTTTAAATTTGTCAACAGTGTTAGAATTCATGATCTCCAGAGGCAAGCTATTCGATTTATTCACATCCCTATTAGAAAAACACTCCTAGTGCCATCACAACCTTGAATTGTTCCAATATTGAGGAAGGGCCATCTACTTATCCCCAGCAAGGATTCTATCCTTCGGTCAGCAATTTATCGTTATCAATGATAAAAAGGAAGTTTTTGTGACCATATCTTTAATGAACAATAATGCAGATCGATGGGAAGGACAATTTTGAATGAGAGCTAAGACCCTCTCATTAAGCTCAAGGACAACTTTTCAGCAGCAAAGGTGATGCTATTGACTTGTGTCATTACGACTATTATAGTTGATTATTACGATTGAGTTGTGATTGTTACAATTCAGAAACTTTTGCAAGTGTTTCGTCCAAAAAAAAAAAAAAGAAAACATGAGACGGATGTAATAAAAGAATTTGTCTCATTGAATTCTGAACTAAAAACAGTGCATAGCTGCCAACTTTTGAAAATGAAAATTCGGGAGATTTTCGCGCAAACCCGTATTTTATGCTAAAACCACTCACTAATAAATACAATAGGGATTTTTCCAAATAAAATAGGGATTTTCCAAACATAAAAGTTAAAGCGTAGGGAATAAAATCCCTACTCAAAAACTGAAGTCAAATTAAAATAGGGATTTTACACACATGGAAGTTAAACCCTTGGGAATAAAATTCCTACGCAAAAAACAAGTGAAATCGGAGGTCAAAACTTCAATGATGTAAAAATAAATATTGCGTTCAATCAGAAACGCTGTGAACAAACATTCTGAGCGAATGACCCCAAAATCATCGGAAGATGAAGGAAAACACCGTCAATTTTTGAAGAACACTGACTTTTTGTGACACTTGCTTGATGTTTATTTTCACTTCACGACTGATGATGGCAGTCTTTCCATGACCGATGTTTATGTCCGCAACACAACTTGTACAAAAAGGAAAAGTCTGCCCTCCTCTGGAACGTTTGATGAAAGGAAATTCATCGGAATAAGTATCTTTAAAATTTATTAAATATGTTTTTGCTTATCATTATTCATGCTTTGTTATATCGCACGTACGTAACTTAAACAAAAGAAATTTTGACCATATGCGCGTCACTATAATCTTCAATTATTATCCAGGACTATTGGCTGCTAAGCCATTTCCCTGCACGATAAGACAAACAACTTTCTTGTTACCATCAGAGGGTTTGTAAAACTTCTTTAAAAAGGGAATTTCCCCATTTACGACGTGTGACGTCATTTCGAAAGGGAAAAAAAAGAGGCTTCATGCCCCACAAGAAATTCCTTAGGGATTGTTTTCATAAGCGGGGATTTTTTTTAATGAAGTAGGGAATTTTTAGGGACAATTAGGGATTTTCGTAAAAATTCGGGAGATTTAAGAACTTTTCGGGAGATCGAGCGATGAAGCTAAAATTCGGGAGATTCCCGAAAAATTCGGGAGACTTGGCAGCTATGACAGTGTATTATCAGGAAAATCACACATTTTAGCGAATAAAAAATTCCCATAGAGCAGCAACAAAACAAAAAATAAGCTACAATAAAAAGTGTATTACAAAAAATAAATTACTTTAAAAATTTAGTCGCAGCATTATCACTTAGTGTAAATGAAAACTCATTGCTAAGCAAAGAAAGGGTTTTTTTTAGAAATTCTCTAATTTTTATTTATTTTTTGCTGCTGTAATAGATATTTAAAGACCCAATCCTCTTGTAAAGAGGCAAAAAAAGAGGATCAAAATTGGGGGAGGGAGAGGGGGGGGGGGGGGTAGAGAGAGCACAAGATTATCTTACATAGAAATTTGAGTCACTTACCTTCAGAAAAGCATTTTAAATTCATGGGAATCAAAAAATATAGCATAAACAGAATTTTTGCTACATTAGTTTATATTTACTAAAATATTTTAATTTTTGATTGTCTTTGGGTTGTCTCTCCCCCCCCCCCTTTTGGTTTTAAAACTGGAAGGCAATTTCGGATTTCGAAAGAATGGATTTATGCTTGCTGATTGGCAGATTTTGTATTTTCTCCAAAAATTTTTTTTTTGTGATTTGACAAAATGGCAACGATTTACGATACGCTTATGAAGCAGAAGTTTTTTTGGATAAATGTAAAGATTTTTTACAATCACAGGTGAAATTTAAAAGATAAACGAATGTTTCAGGAGTCCTTTGAACTTCGAAAAAAAAACCAAATCTTATGCTTTTTTTTGCTCACATAGCAGCGTTTCATTATTCCAATAGTAGAGCAAATTTTTGTGATTATTACTATCTGACATAAATAGTTCAATCTTACACGAACGGCAAAGAATGGTCCGATTCTCTGCATGTAGCTAGTCATCCGTCAGAGATGAGCGGGGAAAAAATATACACCATAGGAAATCCAGCAGAAACGATTTTTTCCCCTGCATATGGCAGGTATACTGCATATCTATTCAAGGAACAGCCAGGGAAAACATCCAGGCTGCACCCTTAATTGTATGCTATCAGCAGCTCTCTTTTCGCTGAGTAGTAAAAAGGCCGACAGCTAAAATATTGTTAATTGAACGCATGTGTTGAATGGATCTGCAAAACGATTTTTTCCTCTCCCTATAGAAATATTTGATTCCAAGGAAAAAAGAAGCTATATCCGTTTGCAATTCCCCGTGGTGCCCGCGGGCATCGGTGCTAGCTTTGATTTTGAACAATACAATGCAAATCACACGGGTATATGAATACAAGAAATGTGGGAAGAAAATGACAAGGACGTTTGGTTAATGGTGTCCTTTTTTAAGCAAAATTCTGTTTCGTTAACCCTAGGGGATAATGAACAAGCCAGACGTCTGGAAAAGTGTGCAGACTTCTCAAACATGAATTCATTGGTGACTTATGGCCCGAAATAGGGCCAGGCATCACCTTAAAATTCTGATTCTGGTTCTATGAATTCATAGGTTCTCCGTGGGTGGGTGGGGGTGGATTTTACCGTTTTCAGTACAGAAAAGTAATGAAAAAAAACACAAATTAAAATAGTGATTTAATTGAAATACTTTTTTAATTAAAAAAATTTCCTTCACTTTTCCATTGTACAACATGATGTATAATTTGTATATGCGTGTATTTCCAGAAAAGAGTTTTTCATGGTGCATGCACTCAGTGTTTGATCTCGTTTATCGAATCATCTTTTCTTTCATGCACAAGAATCATCGTTAAGATTTGTCTCCTGTAAATATAGAATGCTGAAATGATTATTCACATGCGTTCTGGAAGTAGTAGAGGAGAGGTTTCCTGGTGTTTTAGACGATAACTTCATGGTGATAATTAAAACGTTGTGCATCTTTTCTTTTTATTTGGAGTCATTTATGTATTTTTTCTTCACAAATTCTCCCTCACACTGTCAGAAGTCATGAAAAATAGAAAAACAAACATCAAACCATTTGTCCTTCGTCTCTGAATCGCAATATATATATACAGCATCTCATTTTATTAGGATGGTTTTTTTTAAATACATGTTTCTGTGTCTGTGTGTATTTGTTCATTTAAATTTATGTTCAGCTTTGAATTTTAATTTTGGTAATAGTGCTGGAATAAACGATTCTGTAGTATGATTTTTTTGTGATATAAACTTCAGATAACAAAGCTATGTCATTATTGCATTTATTATTATTTTTTGTTTTATTTTACAAATTTTATTTTCTCAGCGATTTTTTTTTTTTTCATTTTTTAACTACATTGATGATACTATTGATTGTTGTTTTTCATCCCTTATATACGGTATAATAGCTATAAGGTTCCTTATCATTTTCGGCAGTAAATGAGTATGAAGTAATGAAAAAGTAATGGGTACCAAGCATGGGTGGAGATACGAGATTGCCAACCTTTATGTGAGGTGTCACGGCGAGCTTGAGATATTCATTTGTGCACCTATTTATGCTTTGAAGAAGTTACGGGAAAAGTTTATATGGGAAAATACATATTAATCTATCTTGAAGAGCCCCTGGCGAATCGTGAATTAGGCAAGGGAGCAGTGGTCGACAAAAGTTTGTGAGCCATTGGTATAGGGAAAAGTGTTCCACTGAGAGAGCGATTAACTTTACAAAATATTTGGGCTTGCCAATGCTAGAATAAGGCGGCGAGATATCTTGTCAATGCCACTTAAAGGGTTGAGATCAGGCTGAAATCAGAACATACTGTCTCAAGTCTATTGCTGTGACTACCATTGTGGTATTCAGATTTTATGATGCTCATTTTATTCTCATGCTTAAATGGATTTACAGGATGTATGGGAAAGTCCCTTGGACTTGAAATGACTTGCAAACATAAACAGCTACAGCTATGCAACTCCTCACAAGGAAAGAGTATTTCTTCAAAAATTTTAACTTAAAAAAAATGCGCTTTCAGTGCAATATTTGAGCTATGTTCAAATGGTGATTGGTATGATTGGTATTGCTTTAGCAACATGAGCAGATATGTTCCCCGTAATGCTCTTAAGACGGCCCTGCCAACGCATCGCAGTAAATTTTATAAACACAAAAAGAATTACTTTTTTTACAGATGATTATACATAATATCCCAGCGTACCTGGTTGATTTGATAAATAGTTTAAATTTATTGCTTTTACTAGTGATTATGCATAATCGATTTCAGGGTTGGATCAAACATACTAGACTCATTTGTTAATTTTTTCCACATTTATCAAATGCAGCAATTACACTAGGATATTATGCATGATCACTGGTAAAAGTGATAAATTTAAACTATTTATAAAATTAACCAGGTACACTGGGTATTATGCATAATTGTCCGTAAAAATTATAATTCTTTTAGTATTTATCAAATTTACTACTGATGCTTGGGTTGGGTATTGTGAATAATTGCCGGTAAGTGATAAATTGATCAAAATTACAAAGATGAATGGTGATAATGCAAAAAACCAATTTATCACATTTACTGTAACATATACTGTATACTAAAGAATTTAATTTCATATATTCAGAAATCATCATCACACATTTTAATTTTTCATATTAGGTTACAAATAACTTGTTTTATGTTTTGTGTTTTTTTTTTACTCACAAAGAATAAAAAGAATACACGCATCACCGTTCTAATGAAGTCATATAAACAAATTCATATTAATTTAATTATTGATAAATATAAATTCACTGTGGACAACAAACAAATCTCACTTTTTCCAACATGCCAGAAATAATCAACTGATCCAAATCAAAAAACTGCTGATTTTCGATTTTCCTGACATGCCAGATTATGAGCAGGAATAGAGTATGATGTAAATAAATCATATAATCATAACGATAAAGTGCGATGTCCCTGCATATGATCCAGGTTCTGATCTGGAAGATTTGGTGCATGAAAAAGAGATTTTTAAGTTTAACAAAATAATCAATTTATTAACGTATTAAACAAGATTATTCAAATAAAAGATTAGCAATTATAACAAAACATTAAAAGGCTTCTCATACCCGTACAGTTATGAGAAGACTCATACACACAGAGGTACATATTGTCATGTATGAGCATAGCCACTGTAAAGGCTAAAGAGGCCAGTGGTCATATTATGGAGAGAGAGCACAGGTGTGCCTGGAGAGATGAGCCGTTAATTCCCAAAAGGCACAGTGATATGATTGGTTGTTGATGATGCAACAAAAATGAATGGGTTGCCAGCTGAGAGCAATTTGGTGAAAAAAACTGGCAGTGCATGGTTGGCGTCAAAATTTCATTTTGTTCATACGCTGAACATACCGCAAATTTTTCCTCACTTTTTGCAGTTTTTTTTTATTCTAGCATTTATTTATTTCATAATTATGGCGTTCGATGACTAAAATAAACGGCCAACAAACAATACATTCTGCTTCGGCTACTGTTAGTGTGTTCACTCTGCACAAAATATTCTTTGCAATCATCTGACTGAAAGCTATGGACAAGAAATCCAATGTGAGCAGCATGTATTTTCATTGATCCAGGGTGAGGTGATTTGTTTGTTAAAATTATTGGTTAATAACAGTTGAATCCCGATTTAACGAATTGTGTAAAACTGGCATTTCCATTCCTTAATTCAAGGAATATCGCGGGTAACATCAATGCAGATATATGCACAGAAACTTTGTAAAAAAATTGTGTTAAACCCAGGAAATCATTATACGACTGTCACTAAAATTTGCTGGGCAGAGGTGTTCTAAGCGTATCACGGGCCACAAAGGCGTACACAGTGCACGGGGACGTGCCCAGGAGGGGGGCCTGCTTGATCCGGGTGACAGAGTATCTAGAGCCCTGGCCGTGCTCCTCCCCAAGCTGACCAAAAATTAGGAAAAAATTAATTTATCGAATACGCCTGACAGGTCCCCATGTCCACGTCAACTATTTTTCCGAGACCTCCATCTGGCTAGAAATTGTTGTCCAACAATAACCATGCTTACTGTTAAATTTAAATCAAATGTCACATTCATGCCGCTCTGCAGGACCCCAGTCCTAGAGGGGTGGTGGGTTTGGTGAGACAAGGGGCCCCGAGTCGAATGTTGGCCTCACAAATAATGTACATTTATTTTGCAAAATATTTTCCATTTTAAGGCCTAGGGGTCCCCCAAGAAAATGTCTGCCCCAGGGCACCAAGAAGGAGCACTGTGGCCCTGAGTTAGACCCCACACACACACTGGGGTAGTCCCATGTGTTAAGATGACTCGTTACTGCTATCAAAATAACATTATTCCCCGTATTGAATGTCATTCCAGGCAAATCGGGGAAGTCCCCAGTTTTTTAATGTTGTAGTCTGTCCATTCCCGGCATGTGGGTTAAACCAAGGTTTAATGAGGATAATGTGATACATTCAAAAGACTGATATCAATTTGTATTGAACAAATAAGCTAATTAGAATAAAGTAATGGTTTTCCTACTATAGGAAACATTGAAGAATTTGATAGTGATAATGAAAATTGAACATTTACTTATTGATCTACTTCAATTATCAACCTTTAATACGAAATTCAGATACTGACATTGTTTCCGAGACTGAAGAAATGTCATTTTTGCATTATACCAGCAATTTTTGCAATTCCGTTGAAAACAGATGTTATATCAGCAATTGGTCACTAAAATTTGCCGGCATGGTGGAAAATATGAATATTCTCTACATGCTGGTCTCAGTTACTGTTTTCTGGTGTGCTGGGGAATGCAGTATTCGAATATTATAAAGCTGTTATTGCAATTGGCATATTTTTTGTTACTCTCCAGGAGGCAAAAAATATTTTTTGTTCACCCCACAATGAAACCGTCAGTAACGACAACTTTAAAATAACTGAAGAGTGAAGTTATGCCAGGCCTTAAACCTTTAAGTAGTTTTTAAATTTTTCCTGATCCGTATTGCAACTACCACATTAGAAATAAAAGCTGTTAAGAAATTGAGATATTTTGGGATGACCGAAATAAAGCAGATCAAGTTTGAAGATATCTGGGGATTGCCACTGTGAGGGTTAACTGCAATTTTTATGGAGGGGGGGGGGGAAGGACCAAACGTCATTTTGCTGCTTCCACCACTTTAGAATTTGATAATTTTATGATGATTTTACACCTCTGTTTTTGTTTCCACCTAAAATTTGCTGCCCCTTTGAATTTGTTGTCTCCTTTGCCCCCCCCCCCCACCCCACCTCTGGCTGTTCCGTGTTTTTGAAATGCATTTTTTTTTTAAAGATTTTAATCTTTGGTAAGGCAGTCAAAGTATTTCTATCAAAAGCATCATCAGAATGATATAAAAGAAAGAATGTGTAAGACCTTTGTCTGTCATAGATCAGGAAATTTCACCAGCAGATGCACTGGCCAGAGATGTTGCAAAAGTCAGGGTAGCAGAAAGATGAATGCCTGGTGTCCTGCTGAAATAATATTACTTGAAAATTCCAGAATGTTTCAAGTACAGCACTAGGAAAGTCACTTTGGGCACACCAATAATTCTTTTATCAAAGCAGAGAAGTAAGAAATTTCAAATGAGTTGATTTGTGGTCCCCCCCCCCCCTTTAATGCATCTTTTGTAGTTGTTGCGCCTATACCTCTGTTTAATATTTTATGTTGGTAGCAATGATGCCATTAACATGCTAATTAACACATCTAAATTTTTCTATATTCAATTGCCTTTGTTTTCCAGAAATGCTATAGACATGAAAACTACAGAGACAAACAATCTAAAAATCAATGTTATGTAAGAAATAGAGGAAGCATGGCCTCCACTAGGGCCCGCTCAAGCTTAACTGCCATCCAGGTGTAAAGCCTCATGTGCCACACTCAAAGAAGACTTGCTGCAGGAGGCAAGAGTCAAATCATTTTACTGTTCTTAATTCTGTACCTTGGAACCATACCATCGCATGTCACATACGATAGTATGGCTCCGAGGTATAGAATTGTGCCAGATAACTCAATTAACATTGAGTAACACTTAGTTGTGTTACAGACATAAACATCGGTCATGGAAAGACTGTCATCATCACTCATGTGAAATAAAAAAAAACCATCAAGCGAGTGTCACAAAAAGTCAGTGTTCTTCAAAAATTGACGTTTTTTTCCCCTTTACCTTCAGATAATTTTGGGATCATTCACGCAGAATGTTTGTTCACAGCGCTTCTGATTGAACACAATATTTATTTATTTTTTTAGATCAACATTTTGAAGTTTCGGCTTCCAATTTCACTTGTTTTTTGCGTAGGGATTTTATTCCCGAGGGTTTAACTCCCATGTGTGTAAAATACCTATTTTAATTCGACTTCAGTTTTTGAGTAGAGATTTTATTCCCCAATGCTTTAACTTTTATGTGTGGGAAATCCCTATTTTATTTGGAAAAATCCCTTTCGTATTTATTAGGGAGTGGTTTCAGCATAAAATATGGGCTCGCGCGAAAATCTCCCGAATTTTCTGTTTCAAAAGTTGGCAGCTATGATATAAAACCAGAGGGGTATCATTAGATTTGTCTTAACAAGACCTACACCACACAGACATTAAAAACACTGATATAGTCTGAATATTTCTTGAGATATCAGCATCTAAATTATTTTGTTAAGCAACTTTTTTGCAAATGCACTCAGTTTCGTCAGATTTAAAAGACCATATTCTTGTAAAAAAAACAATCTCCCTCCCTTTGAGTAGGCACTAGTGTTAGGTGGGCCTGACCTTGTATAAAAATTGTCCGATGAGCATTTACTAAATAAATAGATGTGTGGACAGTTTTTTTTTAGAACCTGACAATTTAAAATTTGGTTGAATTAAAAAAAAAAAAATTACTAAATCATTTAACACATGCAAATGGGCTTTCAGTTTCAATACTATCAATTTGTCGTAAATGTTGTTTGAGGGTGTCAGGCCTAGAACTGAAAATTTGAAAAAAAAAGTAGGAAAAATAGGAACACCAACGACAAAAAATAGGAAAAAAATAGGAGGGAAAAGATGTAATTCCCAAATTATCGTGGCATTTAAAAATGTTGTGCCATTGAGATTCACACCTTATATATTTCAACTATAGTATTATCTATTGATATTTTAAGAAACCCAAGTTCTCTTTTTCTCTCTAACGAATTTAAAAAATCTTTCATTTTCACAGAATATGGGATCAAAAACAATGAAAATGGCAAAACTAAAAAGAAATTAATCAAATTTCTACTGTTACTTGAAAAGTCCACTTAATGATCTTGATTCATTCCCCCCCCCCCTACTTTTCGACGAAAGAAAAAGTCTAGGTGCCATAGAAATGTAGCGCATGCATGCTTAACCCATTGCCCATGGGCTGCATGTGGTCCCAGAGTCATCTGTTGTGGCCCACATTTTTTAACCTAATTTTGTAAAAATGAACTAAGTGATATATTTCCAGATCATTCAAGAGACCCTGCGGCAGTTTCAGGTCATTTAAGTGGCTCGCATCACATTTGCAGATCACCACGGTACAGTTCCAGATTACTCAAGTTACCCGAGCTGCTGTTCTACTTCACTTAAGTGAGCTGTGGCACATTCCTAGATCACTAGAGTGACCTGCAACACTGTTCGCCAACACTTAAGTGACCCACGGCAGAGTTCCAGACCACTGAAGTGACTCAAGGTACATTTACATGTCATTCAAGTGACCCACGGCACATTTACACATCATTCAAGTGAACTGTGGCACATTCCCTGATCATTAAATATTTTGCAGCATATTTAGAGATCACTGTGGCACAGTTACAGAGCACTAAAATGACCCATTAAACTTTTAAAGATCACTCATTAACCTGCGGCACAGTTCCACATTCTTTCAGTGTGCTGCGGTACATTCCCAGATTATTAAGGTCACCTGCAGAAAATTTACTGATCAACGCGGCACAGTTCCAGAATACTCAATTGATGCAGGTCAGCTTAAGTGACCCGAGACAAATTTCAAAATCAATGAAATGGCCCACACTCTACTGAATGTTGAACACCCTTGATGTAACAACTCCTGGAGTTACATTATATCCGAAGGATACAATGATTAGAATGGCCCACATATGTTTATGAATGTCTATTTTTTTTAGACAAAAATAAAATAGACATCCAGGTCGTCAATAGCAAACGCACGAACCTAGTATGCCTTAGAACAAACCTGCTAACCTCAGAGTCATCTCACGTGGCCCAGGACGAATAACAAAACCCCACAAGTGGCCCACGAACGATCATCAAATAATTTAAGTGGGACACATTTACAGATTGCTTCAGTGGCTTGCGGCACATTTGTAGATCATTCAAGCTGCCAACCGCATATATCCAGATCAGCTAAGTGACCCCAAGCACATTTCCCAATCACTTGAGCGACCTGCAGCAAACCCCCAGTTCACTTAAGTGGCATGTAGTTCAGTTGCAGATTACTGTCAGTGACTGGAGGCACATTTACAGATCATTTGAGTGGCTCGCAGCACACAAATCACCTAATGGTCTGCAATACATTAACACTTTAAGTGCTCAATGCATTTTTTATAGATTATTTTAGTAACGTTCTTGACACTTTTCCAGGCCACTCAAGCGGCCCGCTGTGCACTTCCATATCATCTAAGTGGCTTGCGGCACACTTCCAGACCACCTGAATGACTCGCGGTACATTTCAAATTAACTCAACCTTTTGAAGAGTGCGGGGCTACTTATTGATTTGAAAACATGTCGCGGGCCACTTAATTAAGTGATCTAGAACAGCGCCGCAGGTTATAAGTGTAATCTGTAAATGTGCCGCGGGTCACACAAGCAATCTGGGAATGCGCAGCGAGCCACTTCAGTGGTACCTGTAAGCCACATAGGTAACCCTTGAGCCACGGTAAACACTTGGTCCGTGCGGACCAAATGTGGCCCAGGGGGTTCTGTTGCGGCCTGTCCCTCTCAAACCTAATTTTGTAAAAATTAACCAAGCGACACATTCATAGATTGCTTAAGTGACCCGTGGCACAATTCCAGACCATTTAAGCGATCTGTGGCACATTCCCAGATTACTTGAGTGATAAGTATTTAGAAATCACTAAAGTGGCTATGTAGGGGACTCAACAGGGAGAATGCTAGTTCAGGTGCCCACAAACTAGTGAAAAGTTTTATTCATTTTTGGAGCACCGAGTAAGATGCCATTAAGAATATTTCATATTTTTCTAAAGGGTGGTTGATGACGTAAGCGTATCCACCCTCCCCTCTCCCGGCCATCAAAAGTCAGCAAATCGGACCCCCCCTCCCCGATGCTGACGTAATACTTGAATGACCCCGAACATAAAGACACCCGAAAATTATTTTCTGAAGGTTAAATAAAACTGAGTTCAGCTAGAGGCTAATTGGCTCGTCTCTCCCCACCCCCTTCTGTAAAACTAGAGCAGCTCTATCCCGTTAAGCCGGGTTTTCCTAGGAGCAAGTTTTCTGTGCCACGCGCAAAGTGAATCACCCAGTGCGACACGCCGTCCACTAACCAATAATAAAAGCAGTACGACTGTTTTCCTACAGAGCGCAATACGACTCACGAAAGCGCTTTATGTAGGGCGTGATTGGTGGACTGCTTCTGGAGGAGTCAAATGCGTCGTGTGCCACGCGTTTCACCGATCTTCGTCATTTTTTATGTGTTCTCTTTCCTTTCCCTTCAAACCGAAGCATGCAGCCGATAGAGTAGCTGACGCCAGAGTCATATACTATATAGCCGTCCTGAGCTGATGCACCACGCTTGCAAAACCCAAATGCGTAGCGTGATTATGCAACCCATTTCTGCTGAAGCGAAATGATCCAGTTCGGTTCACGCGGCGCAAAAAGTCTACTCCTAGGAAAACGCGGCTTTTGGGATGAGCGCTTGTTACGGGATCCCGGGAGAGAAACCTATACTTAAACCTTTTTTTTCTCTCTCTCATGGAATATCTCTTGCGCGTGGAAAGAGCCTGCTTGCCCCCCCCCCTCCCGCTTTATTTGTTTTCTTATTTACGGCAACCAATCTCCGAAACAGATTCGCTGTCCCCACTGAACTTCACTTTTAGCACTTTGACTAAGGTGCAGGGACGAAAAAATCCCCCTACTTCAGTGGAACTAAAAATTTTTTCTTTTTTCTCTTCTATTTCAGTAGCGCGAGTGATGTGAATAAAACATATCAAAAAGGGAGGGAAAGCAGTGACATTTTGAGGTTTCTTTGAATTTTCGTAGTGAGATATTGGCTGGAAACAAAAGAAGGGAGGGATAAAATAGGAAAAGTAGGAGAGAATTGGGGTAAAAAAGGACGATTGCGGCGAAAGTAGGAAAATAGGAGGACATTTCTAAAAAATAGGAAAAGTAGGAAAAATAGGAGCACTGCGAGGTCTGGGGTGTGAATGCGAGCTGATCTCCCCATTAAAAAGTCTCGCCACAGAGATCAACAGACCTACAAATTGTACAAATATTCAATCATCACACTTCACTTCTGAACTTCCATTCAGCATCAACTAAATAAAAACATTCTATTGAAACGATTGTTTCTTCCGCTATAGATCGATACATTTATTATGATGTGTTTCCAACTCGCATGATGTTGCTTAATAATTTACACATTTTCATTGTTTCACATATTTAATGAGTTTTGATAAAAAAAAAAGTCCAACGGTATTTATATTGGAACAACATATCTATTGTTTTGAGTCGGCAAATAGAGAGCAGAATTCAAGGCTTTATACAAAAAAATAATTTGTTTTTTAATCAGGGGAACTCCAAGTGCTAAGTTTAACTCCCTATATTTCTCTGCAATTTTTTTCTATGCACAAAATCTAGAAATAGAACAGCTTTCTTTCTGCACTTTATCTAGGGTTTAAGTTTAATATTTTACCCTAAAGATCTTCTATGCTTATTTTAATCAAGAACTTCACATTTCAATAACATGCATACCATATACCAGGTTACTTTCATTTCAATATACCCTATGTAGTTGTTTACCAAAATTCTCTAATAGCCTTTTTCTTTTTAAAGAAATAAGTGGAACAATATTGGTCAAGTCATCACTTCCCCAGATTGGCAGACCATAAAGCAAGTGTGAGTGGAACATTGAAAGAAATAAATGAATATTAATAAAAAAGATACATGATTTTATATATATATATATATATATATATATAGTTTCAGGTTGTAGAATTTATATAAAACGAAATGAGAGAAGTTTTGATTTTAAATGATTACAGTGAGAGAACCATTTTAAATTTTTGTCTGTTTGTTCAACTGTAGTCGTCCAAATTTGTAGCCAAAAACTTGGTTAATCACACATAAGGACTCTGGGTTTCTGATAACCATAACCAATTGATAACTATAGCCAAAAGAACCCCAGAAGCTAATATGCTGACCAAGTCCTGTTTGACCAACTCTGTTTTGCTTTCCCACATAGCTCAGAGCTTGACAAATCCTAGTCCACATGGCGACTGTAATATTGGTATTGTCGTCCGAAATTCATGTAATTGCTAAAAGGGAGTTTTAATTTTAAGCAGGAGGATTTAAATGGAGTTTTTCTAAGGGTGACTCAAAATTTTCTGATTTCATTGCAGTGTCTTGTAATGTGAGAAAGAGTCATTATGTCTCTGGAAAGTTGAAAAACATTATTTAGGACTGTTTCAAGGAAAAATCATACTTGGGGTTTTTTTTTTCCCTTTAAGCTAAAATCTTTTTTTTTTTTAATTCAGTCATCAGGTGTTTAATTCATGTACCATGCATTCCATAGCTCCCTTGAGAAAGTTTTTTAAACAAAAACTGAATCTGGACAATTAATAGAGAACTGAAGTTTCTTTTTTGATAATACAGTTGTTTGCCTCCATTGGTGGGAGTTAATTGCAAAAGCAGTTTCACACGTACAGGGATTATAACGGCTGATAATAATCAGATAGCTTATCAATTTCATGTGCAAGCAAAAATCATCATACAGAGTACAGAAATGTTTGTCGGGAGAGGAAGGTATTAAACTTTCTAATCTCCTACATAGTTTTGCAGACACAATGATAATTGGGGAGGGAAAAAAGGTATAGTTAAACAAATACCAAATGATAACCTTATGCATGATTCCAATAAACCACGTTTACTGTATTGTGTAAGAAGAATTTTGGCCATTTAGCGCTTTTTTGTTCCATGCATTGCTAAGGGAAAAATGAGATTATTTCACCTGTTCTGTCATCTTTTTAAAAATAACCCATCTCTTTTGAAACACCATCTGTTGGCTCACCCTTGCTTGAGTTAAAACCCTATTCCTAGCATCAGTCCCCACTTGGGCAATTTCCCTGTTGTGGCTGCAGAGTTTGTATTTGTGTTATTAATTATATTATTAATTATTTTCATTCTCTTTCCAGATAAAATGAAAGTGGGAGTCTTTCTCCACAGAACACTAGATGATATCAGAGATTCGTTAGTTTCAGTTCTGGAGAAGAAACAATCACCAAAAACAACATCAACAGGTGTTTGACACTTTTATACTGAGAAAGTGGAAATGATCAAAAGTTTAGAAAGGCCTTTGTATGTGCATAGTGGTTGCAATCTTAACAAATTGTAAATGAACGTTAGCTGATATTTTTTTTCATCAATAAATACTTCAGTTTCAATTTATTTTGATTTGTTTAAAAAAATAATGTGAAATTTCCATTGAACTCTCAAGACTTGATAGGATTTAGAGTGGGGGGAAGGGTGCTTCTGTAACAGTGTTAGATCTTTAAAATTTTTCTACACATACATCTGATGCCTATTTTTCATTACTGTTTTAATTTGTTTATATTCACCAGATCTTGGTTCTTGAATTTTGATGATATTCAAGAAGTGGAAAGATATTTCAAATAACATTGAATTTTAGAAATGCAAAGGAATTCGGGTATCGCTTTTCTGACAGGAATGGTACCCTGTTAAAAAAAGAATGCTATTACCCTTTCAGACCCGACTTCAACAATAACACACCTACAGTCCTTGAAGTCAGGGCTGAACTCACTAGATTAAGAATATCTACAGCAAGAAAAAATTTACCACATTTTGTGCTTTCTGGGTTAGACATCATCTTGAAGGGATATCCAAGTTATATCTGATGGATCAAGTTAATAGTTCTGTTCTTGACGAAATGCCAATGGATAAGGATATTTTTTACATTGTGTGCTTATAGCAGGATGTTCCGTGAACCCGCAGTGCCCATGAAATCAAGGCCACGAACTCTCCCAAATAATTAGTACATAGAAATGTTAAAACAATGAGGTTATTGTTTTCCCATCTTCAAGCCATCATTGCTCTAGTAATTAGTGATTAAAGTAAAGCACAAAAATTAGGTGAAACCTGATAACGTGAAGCTCAATTTATTTGCACAATATTTCCAATACTTTAAGTGTAAAACACCAAAGCATAATATAAAGGGTATTTTCTTTCGACATTTTTTCCAAATTGTTTTTGACCAAAATATTAAATTTTTTTATAACTTTTGGGGGGGGGGGGGAAGGCATGGGTCCCCTGAGCACTTCCTTGCGTAGGCTTCTGCTTGGGGGCTTGAACACCAGAACTGTTCTTGTATATGTCAGCGGTTCTGCACTTTTTTTTCAATGTTGCACATTAGTAAGCATACACGGTAATGATAAAAAACTTTTAATTAAACATATGAACATACAATAAATAAAAATGCAGAATTGAGATAAAAGAGATACGTGATTAAAAGCTAATGTGAGAGTTAATTTCAAACTTCATTGTTGAAATTTTAGAATGAATGGAAAAAAAAACGTAGTTCAAAATTTATGAGACAAGGACTGCAAATTGTGTAGTTATGAAAATTACAAATTTTCAAGAAAAAAGTTTGAGAATCAGTAAAAGCCTCTTCAATTGTCCATCAATGCCGTAACGAGGGAGGGTGGGGGTGTGGTTGGTTCCACCTCCCCTCAAAATGTAAGAAAATAGCCAAGATATATGTAATAACATGGTATAATCGTCTGTTCTATTACTTTTTGTTGCCCCCTCCCTCTGAAATTTATTTCTGGCTACGGCCCTAGGCAGAGTCGCAACTAAATGCTTGGGCACCCCCTTATAATGTTGAAGGTGAAGGTAAAGGATGAAATTTGCATCCCCTCTGGTCCGTGGCACCAGACCACTGTTCGCCCCCCTGGGGTCCATCTAGTGGCTCTCTTATTGTTAAAACACCACTGATAAGAATAATGATGAAAATGTTTTCACTTCCAAGCTTACACGGACCAACTGGAATTTTTCCATGGACCCCTCTCGCTTCAATTACCCTTATGCAATGGTGCTCAACCTTTGGGGGAGAGTGGGCCACTTTATTTATTTGAAAATGTGTCGCGAGCCATTTAGTTCATGTCGAAATGTGCCTTGGAGGCCACTTGAGTGATCTAGAGCTAGACCATGGGTAACTTGAGCAGGCCTAGAAGTGAAAATTTGAAAAAAGAGTAGGAAAAATAGGAAAAAAATAGGAGGGAAAAAACTGAATTCCCAAATTATTGTGGAATTTAAAAATGTTGTGCCATTGAGATTCACACCTTATATATTTTAATTATAGTATTATCTATTGATATTTTAAGAAACTCAAGTTCTCTCTTTCTCTCTAAAGAATTTAAAAATCTTTCATTTCCACAGAATGAGGTATAGAAAACAAAGTAAACAGCAAAACTAAAAAGAAATTACTCAAATTTCTACTGTTACTTTAAAAAGTCCAATTAATGATCGTGATCCATTTTTCCCTGTACTTTTCAGAGAAAGAAAAAACCCGTCTAAGTGCCATAGAAATGTAGCACATGCATGCTTAACCCATTGCCCACAGGCTGAATTTGGCCCCAGAGTCATCTGTTGAGGTCCCCAGCTTCAAACCTAATTTTGCAAAAAATGAACTAAGCGATACATTTCCAGATCGTTCTAGAGAACCTGCAGTTTCGGGTCATTCAAGTGGTTCGTGTCACAGTTCCAGATTACTCAAGTTACACGAGCTGCTCTTCCACTTCACTTAAGTGACCTGTGGCACATTCCTAGATCACTAGAGTAATCTGCGATATTGTTCATCTACACTTAAGTGACTCACGGCAGAGTTCTAGACCACTAAAAGTGACCCGCATACATTTACACGTCATTCAAGTGACCCCAATACATTTACACGTCATTCAAGTGACCCACATACATTTACACGTCATTCAAGTGACCCGTGTACATTTACACGTCATTCAAGTGACCCGCGGCACATTCTTTGATGAGTAAATATGTCACAGCATATTTACAGATCACCACAGCACAGTTACAGAGCACTCAATCGACCCATGAAACTTTTAAAGATCACTGAAGCAACCTGCGCCACAGTTCCACAGTCTTTAAGTGTGCTGCGGCACATTCCTAGATCATTTAGGTGACTCACGGAAAATTTACATATCACTGCGGCACAGTTTCAAAGTACTCAATTGATCCAGAAATATTTACAGGTCAGCTTCTGTGACCCGCTACACATTTCAAAATCAATGAAATGGCCCACACTCTACTGAATGTTGAACACCCTTGATGTAACACCTCCTGGAGTTACAATAGGATACAACGATTGGCCTGTATATGTTTATGAATGTCTGTTTTTTTCCCAAAGATACACATTTTTTTAAAACACACATGATAACCTGTGGCTCTCGGAGTTATCTTATGTGGTCCAGGACAAATAACAAAACCACACAAGTGGCCCACGAACGATCATCAAATCATTTAAGTGGGACACATTTCCAGAGTACTTCAGTCGCTTGCGACACACTTCTAGATATGAGCTGCCAACAGCATATATCCAGATCACCTAAGTGACCTCAAGCACATTTCCAAATCACTTGAGCGACCAGCGGCAAACCCCCAGTTCACTTAAGTGGCACGTAGTTCAGTTGCAGATTACTTTATGTGGCTGGAGGAACATTTGATCATTTGAGTGGCCCTCTGCATGCTTCGAAATCACTTGATTCGCTTGCAGCACACAGATCAACTAATGGTCTGCGATACATTAACACTTCAAGTGGCAAGATGCATTTTTTAAAGATTATTGTAGTGGCGCTCTTGACACATTTCCAGACCACTAAAGTGACCCGCTATGCACTTTCAGATCATTCAAGTGACTTGTGACATATTTCATGATTCAAGCGGCGTGATGATGTCAAACACCCCCCCCTCATCAAAAGTCAGCAAATCGGAAATCACCCCTCGATGACGTAATACTTGAATAACCCCAAATAAAGATACCCGAAAGTTATTTTCTGAAGGTAAAAAAAAAGGTGGTTTCCGCCCCCCCCCCTTCTTCCTGTAAAACCAGACATGGCTCGAGCTCTGTCACCTAAGGCCGGGTTTTCCTAGAGGCAGGTTTTTTGTGCTGGGCGCAACGTGAATCGCCCAGTGCGCGACATGCCGTCCATTCATCAATTTTCTTACTACGTTTTCCTACAGAGTGCAATAAGGCTCACGACAGCCCTTTACGTCGGGTGTGATTGGCGGACTGTTTCTGGAGAAGTTAAGAATCGTGTATGCCACGCGTTTCAGCGATTTTCTCTTTATTTTCGTGTTATTCTATTTCCCTTCCCTTCAAAGCGCCATGCTTGGATCATGCACATGATTATGTAACACATTTCTGCCGACGCGAAATGATCCAGTTCGGTTCACGCGCCACAAAAAGCCTACTCCTAGGAAAAAACCGGCTTCAGGGATGAACGCTCCTTACGGGATCCCAGAGAGAAACCTAGTCTCTCATGGAATGGATGGATAGAGCCTGTTCTTCCCTCCTTTTTCGCCTTCTTATTTACGGCAACCGATCTACTAAACCAGTGATTCCCAACGTGGGCGATGAAAAGTAGCAGGGGGACGGTAGAAGCTACAGGTATAACATAGGCTCCTATGGGTTAGATTGCATTTGGGGGGGGGGGGGGGACGATGGGAGAAAAAAATTTCTGGAGAAGGGGAAGGGGGCGATGGAACAAAAAAGGTTGGGAAACTATGTACTAAACAGATTCGCTTTCCCCACCGAACTTCAGTTTTTAGCACTTTGGCTACGGCGTGCGCGGCGGCGAAAAGATACGCTTGTCTCTCGTCGTCCCCTCTCCAGTGGAACTGAAATTTTTTTCTTTTTTTTTTTTTTAGTAGAGAGTTGTGATATGAATAAAACACGTCAAAAAGGGAGGGAAAGCAGTGACATTTTGCAGTTTCTCGGAATTTTCGTAGCGAGATTTCGGCTGTAAACAAAAGGGAGAGGGGGATAAAATAGGAATAGTATTAGAGATTTGCGGTAAAAAAGGACGATTGCGGCGAAAGTAGGAAAAAGGAGGAAATTTCTAAAAAATAGGAAAAGTAGGAAAAATAGGAGCGCTGCGAGGTCTGCTTGAGTGATGTGAAACTGCATCGCAGGCCGTTCAAGTGCTCTGAAACTATGCCACACGTCACTTAATTATTCTGGAACTGTGCCGCACACCACTTAATTGATCTGTAAATACAGCGTGGGTTACTTGAGTGATTTATAAATGTGTCGCGGGCCACTTGAGTGTTGTGGAATTGTACCACTGGCCACTTGAGTTGTGTGAACTGTTTTACGGGCCACTTAAGTGATATAAAATGTGCCGCGGATTAATTAAATGATCTGGAAATATGTCGGGTCCACTCAAGTGTTCTAGAACTATGCCGTAGGTCGTTCAAGTGAACTGTGTATATGTCGCTGGTCACTTGAGTGATGTTAAACTGTGCCAAGAGTCATTCAAGTGCTCTGTAAATGTCCCACGAGTCCCTTAAGTGTAGCACTTAATTAAGTGCTGTGCCACCAACCGTTTAAGTGTGAACTGTGTGGCGGATCATTCAAGTGATCTGTAAATTTTTACAAAATTAAGTTTGAGGTCGCAGGTCACATCAGATCCCTCTTAGTGCCACATTTGGCCCGCGGACCATGGGATGAGCATGCGTAATGTAACAACAGCACAGTGGTATTGAATGCATCCAATATCTCAAAATGAGGTGTGAAATTTTCACTAGAATTAAAATTTCACGATTCGATAAAAACTTCTCTCTCCCAGGGACGAAAATCCACAAAATGCGTACTTTCACTAGAAATGACGTGATAACAGGAAATTTTAAATTTTCTCAGAGTTCTATGTAATTTTGTCACGTAAAATACAGAGTACATGGTCATAAGGTTTCCCGACAGTGTTCTGGCTTAAAAGATAGCAACACAAAGTCATCTTGGCGACTTGTTTCAATGATGAAAAAGTATGATTTCTTGCCAAATATGATAAACTGATAAGTCAGTTCATGCTACGTCACTCCCTCACCAGCCAATCGTATCACTGTGCCTTTTGGGAATTAACAGCTCGTCCTGGAGAGGGGTTCAGGTTAACCCTGACATTGTATATATATTAGTCTGATTAGATAACCAAACTAATGAAACAAACTGACTTGTATAGTGTCAACTTATTAGTAGGTGCATGACATGGTGTCAGGAAAGAAGAGCTTTCTAAGATGAATTGAGATAGGTCCCACTCTTATTGCTTCTTAGATGCCTGGTGCTGTGGAGCTGCTGGGAACTGTTGTGTTCTAGAATTTAAAAGTTGAATCAATGGAGACATTGAAGCCACCTGGAGAGTTGATATTCAGCTCCACAAACCTCTCTGATCAATGGGTGAAGTAGAAACAAAAGTTTGAGAATTTCATGCTTGCTTCTGAGAAGATTGAGAAGCCTGATGAGGTTAAAATCGCAATTTTGTTGAACTTCATTGGTGATGAAGATGTGAATGTATTTAATACATTCCAGTATGCAGCTGCTGAAAGTGCTAAAAAATATGATGATGTCTTAGCAAAGTTCGATAGATATTGTTTTCCTAGACGTAACGTTGTGTTCGAATGTTTTAAGTTATTTTCATGTTCTCAGAAAGAGAACCAAGGTATAGATGTATACCTTACTCAACTGAAAACTTTGGCAGCCTATAGCTGCCAAGTCTCCCGAATTTTCAGGGAGTATCCCAAATTTTAGCTTCATCTCTCAACCTCCCGAATTTTTACGAAAATCACAAAAAATCCCTAATTGTCCGTAAAAATTCCCTACATCATTTAAAAAGAATTCTCGCTTCTGAAAACAATCCCTAAGGAATTTCTTGCGGGGCAAAAAGTCTTGCCTCTGTTTTTCCCCCCTTTTGAAATGACGTCACACGCCGTAAATGGGAAAATTTCTTTTTTCAGGAAGTTTTACAGACCCTCTGATGCAAAGCTGTGTAAAAGAATCTCTAGCCGCTTTGTCTGATGGTAACAAGAAAAGTTGTTTGTCTTATCATGCAAGGAAATAGCTTAGCAGCCAATAGTCCTGGATAATAAATGAAGATTATAGTGATGCGCATGTGGTCTGAACTTGCTCTTTTGTTGATGTTGCGTACATGCGATACCAAAACATGAATACTGTTGCTTTCATCAAATGTCCCAGAAAAGGGCTGACTTTCTTTTTGCACAAGTTGTGTTACGGACATAAACATCGGCCGTGGTGGAAAGACTGACATCACCCATGTGAAATCAAAAAAACATTCAAGCAAGTGTCGCAAAAAGTCAGTGTTCTTCAAAAATTGACGCTTTTCCCCTTCATTTTCCGATGATTTTGGGGTCATTCGCGTAGAATGTTTGTTCACATCGTTTTATTGAACATAATATATATTTCTTTACATCACCATTGAAGTTTTGACCACTAATTTCATTTTGCCATAATTTTTTTTGCGTAGGGATTTTATTCCCAAGGGATTAACTTCCATATGTACAAAATCCCTATTTTATTTGACTTCAATTTTTGAGTAGGGATTTTATTCCCTATGCTGTAACTTTTGTGCATGGAAAATACCTATTTTATTTGGAAATATCCCTTTTGTATTTATTAGGAAGTGGTTTCAGTATAAAATACGGGTATGAGCGAAAATCTCCCTAATTTTCATTTTCAAAAGTTGGCAGCTATGGCAGCCTCATGTGACTTTGAAAAGCAAGAAAACAGCTTCATTCGGGATAGGATTGTCTTGGGCATCCGTGATTCTAATCTGCAAGAAAGACTGTTTCGAGAACCTGATCTTACAGTAAGCAAAACAGTTGATAGCATACGTACTTGTGAGATTAGCCAACGACAGATGGAGAAAATCCATGAGCTTCACGTGGGTCCTGAAGCTGATGCTATAAGGTCTAGAGGTAAAAGTCAAGGCCGTAACGCGGGGGGGGGGGAACCTTGAGGGTCTGCCCCCCCCCCCCCCGAAATGTGAAAAAATGACAGAAAAAAAGGAAAAAGATGGCTAAATCTATTGTTCTATCAATTTGCCCCCCCTCCCCCCCCGAATGAAATTTCTGGCTAAACCCCTAGTAAAAGTATATTCATGTCCAAGAAAAACTAATTCTTGTGGTTGAAAACACAAGAGAGGACATTGTCCTTCATTCAATAAGTTGTGCTATCTGTGCAAAAAGAAAAATCACTTTGTGGTAATGTGCAATGAAAATTGTTTTCCTAAGCCACAATCTGCTGGTAATCGCAGACGGATTGATGAGGTCCTTCACAGAAACAACTACCTTCCATACAGTAACAATGGCATCGAAAGTTTATACATTGACAGCATCTTGGAAATTAATATTATCAGTTCCAGAAATGAATGGCTAAAGGTTATATCAGTTGAAGGAAAAGTAGTGGAATTGAAGCTTGATACTGGGGCACAAGTCAACATCATTCCACTGAAAGTATTCAAATCTCTAAACGTTGAATGTAAACAGAACTTATTGCCAACTGATGTTGTTCTAGTTTCATATGGCAATCACAAATTAACTCCAGAAGGAGTCATTTCATTATCTTGTAATACTGAAAAATGTTCCAAGCTGAAGCTCCCTTTTGTAATTGTTGACGTTCAGGCCAAACCTATTCTAGGTTTAGAAGCGTGCAAACAATTGAATCTTATACAGTTGATAGATCTTGTAACTATTGATTCTAAAATAAAGGCTATTGATTCTAAAATAAAGGCTATTGATTCTAAAATAAAGGCTATTGATTCTAAAATAAAGGCTATTGATTCTAAAATAAAGGCCATTGAAACATATGAAAGTGTATTTACTGGTTTGGAAAAATTTCCGGGACACCCTCATAACATAGTTGTAAAAAATAAAGTAGTGCCTGTGATAAATGCCCCCAGAAGAGTACCCCAGTCGCTGTATAAAAAATTGGGCAAAATTGGACGAGCTGTGGAACGAAACATTGGACGCACTATCCGGTGTAATATCGCCGGCTCACAAACCAACTGATTGGGTCAATAGCCTAGTAATAATAGAAAAACCAAATGGGAAATTATGAATTTGTCTTGACCCCAGAAATCTCAACAAGCGGGAGACCATAAGCGGAGCGGCCATAAAGCGGGAACATCACATTATCAAATCAGCTGATGAAATTATCAGTAAGTTAGAAGGTAAACAGTTTTATTCTGTGCTTGACTTGAAAGAAGGATTTTGGCAGATACCTTTGGACAAGGCCAGTTCAGAACTACGCACTTTCAATTCACCTTTTGGGAGGTTTAAATTTAAAAGGTTGCCATTTGGAATTAGCTCTGCTCCAGAGGTTTTTCAAAAAGCCAATCAAAAACTGTTTAGTGACATAAATGGAGTTGAGATCTATTTCGATGACTTGATAGTAGTAGATGACAAAAAAGAACATGATCAAATCTTGCTGAAAGTCTTAGGAAGGGGAAAAACAAGCAATGTGAAATTCAACCCTGATAAGTTTCAATTTAGAGTTAATGAAGTCAAGTATATGGGCCTCTTAATTTCTAAATATGGAATAAAAGCTGATCCAAGCCACGTGAAGGAGTTTGAAAAACCTTCCAACAAGAAAGACATACAGAGATTGATTGATATGGTTAATTTTTTAGCGAAGTTCATTCCAAACGTGGCTGTTGTGACATCTCCTCTAAGAGAACTGCTAAAGAAAGACATTGAATTTCAGTGGAACCATGAGCAAGATCGAAGCTTCGTGAATCTGAAAAGATTGATCAGTTCAACTCCAGTGTTGAAAGTATTTAATGACACCTTGCCTATTGTTATTCAGTGCGACAGTTCCAAAGATGGGCTCGATGTTTGCTTATTGCAAAAAGGTTATGCAGTTTCTTTTGCATCCAGGAGCCTGTCAGAAACTGAAAAAAACTATGCCCAGATTGAGAAAGAATTACTTGCCATAGTCTTTGCATTTGAAAAATTTCACAACTTGATTTATGGCCACAAAGTACTAGTCAAAAGTAACCACAAACCATTGAGTTCAATAGTTCAAATAAGCTCATCGGCAAGATCTCAAATCGATTACAAAGAATGCTTCTCAAATTACTTAAGTATGATTTCACTATTGAATACTTGCCAGGTTGTCAAATGCATATTGCTGATGCATTGTCAAGGGCTTACATTAAAGACACGGATGTAGACGATCCAGAAATGTTGCATGTCGTACATGAAATTTCCAAATCACTGCCTATTAGTGAGAGGAAACTGAAGCAATTCCAAAAATGTACTGAGCTTGACCCAACCTTTCAAGAGATAATTCATTATAATAAGAATGGCACTCAAGATTTTGAAGTATCAACAGTCCCTCGCAATACGTAAATACACTATTGTTTTTTTAGATTTGAACAGCAATCAATTGTCCAACCCCGCATGAAAAGTCTTAAAAAACGGGGAAATAACAATTGTTTTACATTCCTATCTTCTGACTCAACAGACATGGCTGTGTCCAGCTTCCTATAGTATTGGTTCTAAATCGATGACTATCAACCTCCTCAACTTTTGAAAGAAAGAACTTATACTGTTGACTTCTCCACTTATGCAGAGCGAACTGTTCTGAAAAAGGAGTTCAATCTATGGCTCTATTATTTCGAATTTGCTCAGCTAATCGCAACTTCCAACTGTTCTTTATACATCTCCTTTTGATGACAACAAAAGACCACTCAATCTGCTCCTGGAAAATCTCACATTTCTCTCTTTCATATTTTAGCTTTCCATTTCCTAAAACATGGTCATAAAAATCACTCTAGTTCCCGAACTTCTTTTTTTCTTGTTTCGCTGTGTCAATCCAATATGTTTCCAATCTTGTGTGCCTCAAAATCCCACTGTGCCTCAAATCATAATATATAAGCTTACCTTACAGTTACAGGCAGCTAGATTGATCAAGTTCACACAATGATTCGTATTCCCAAATATATAACATAGTGGAAAAATTGCATATTTAAATAAACTAGCACACTAATTAATAAATCTATTTGGTGAGACACGCACGAGTATCATTGCTCTTCCACCTAGTACCTTACCAAGGTGTAAAACAATGCCGTGAAGCATATTTTAGAGACAACGATCCCAATGGAATAGAGCAATATATATTTTGCACCTCACTTTCTTTTAGTTTAAAAAACAGAATTGGGGGGGGGGGGGGGGGTCATGATTGTGGAATCTTGTTTACAAAGCTGTTTAAAAAAATCAAATTGAACTTCCAACATACGTTCCTCATTAGTTTCTTGAAAGCAAAAAGATGTCCTTTCAAAGTCCCATTGTGGTCACACCTTACCAGAGATACTGTCTAGGAGCCTCATAGGAAGCTTTACCGTTACTCACCGGGTATCTGGAACAAGATCCGTGAAACTCCGAAAAGTTGTTCAGTTGTGTATGTACGGTTTGTTACAATTTCACACACACACACGTTGCACTTGGGGGCAGCTCAAGACAAAATCTCTAGCCGAGCAGGACCTATTTTTATGTGTCCCTGACTTCCCCTAATTAAAAAAACTTTTGTTTCAATCTTTTCGTTTTGATGCGTTCAAAGGAACAGCGATATTTTATGTCATAACATATCATGTCAAATTTTTTTCTGCCCTTTTACCTTGGATTTGGCGCTCCTCCTAGAGCAGGTAGAAATCATTTTCCCATTTTTTTCGCCCTTTTACCTCTGACTTGACGCCCCTCTTAGAGGGCACAAATAAATTTTCCTCATTTTTTTTCCTTTCTTGCGTTTCCACTTCGGATATGACGCCCCTCCTAAAGCGAGCAGAAATCATTTTCTGTAATTTCTTTCACTCTTTTACGTCGGATTTGACGCTCCTCCTAGAGCGGGCATAAAAAGGTTTTCCCAATTTTTTTTTCACATTTCCACTTAGGATATGACGCCCCTCCTGAAGTAGGCAGAAATCATTTCCCCTAACTTTCTTTCGCCCTTTCTACCTCAGACTTGGTGCCCTCCTACATCTGCACAAATAATTTTCCTAATCTTTTTTCCGCCCTTTCACTTTGGATTTGACGCCCTTCTAGAGCACACCCAGTGCCACCAAGCTTCCCCTGGTTGAACTAATAGGAAAGTCTGGCCAGTCTCCAGACTCGCCAGTGATTGCGGAGCCAAAGTGCATGGATTTTCTCGTGTGAGCACATTTTTGTTTTTCCTCGTGTGACAGGTAGGAACGAGGCTGAAGTGCAAAATCTCTATTTGAAATGGTCAGCAAATCATAGGTATTAATTCATTCATTTTTTAAAAAAATATTCATTCAATATTTTTTTGAAATACATTACTGTGTTGGTGATTCGATTCTGCGTTTTTAATACAAGTAATACAAGTCGGGAAAAAAGAGGTATGAAAGGCCTCTGGCTCAAAATTTTCCCACATCGGAGGACACCTGCCAGTTTCTGTAATACTCCCCATAACACAGGAAAACACTTTTGCTCGCGTTAGTAGAAAAATTGGGTGATCGAGGGTGATTCCTCCATTATTTTTATTTTTACAGCACAACAAAAGAGAAAGAAAAGAGAAGAGCTCGAGCGAGACAGTGTGTATTTTTATCTGACCAAAATCGCTATGTACTGTACTTATATAGGTGCACTGCCCATCGATTTTTTCCTTTTCAAAAAATAACCGTAATATTATATACACTCAAACCACCAATTCTTTTTCTTATCTTGATCATTTTTTGTGTATATTTTGTAGTTATTTTTTTAAAGACATATCTTAAAATATTTTTTCAGTAATGTATATCTAACGTGTTTCGGCACCCCTTCTCATTTGGCGCTGGTGCAATTGCACCGTTCGCACTGCTCTAAGACCGCCCCTGCCAGGAACCGACCATCTGAGAAAAATATATATAAAACATAACCAATGAAAAAACAGAATACAAATTTGTGTAACAAACCAACATTGAATTTTATAGAAATTTTACAATATCAATGTGGCAACACAAGAACAATGAAGAAAATGGTGACATGATCAAGATCACTCATTTTTCCAGTCTATGGATAATGAAAATATCACAGACTCACAAACCATGCATGGTTAAAGAGGTAAGAAGAGAAAATAACAAACTCAGAGATGCCATTGACGTGTTACGCATTATAATGAGTCAAATACCCGGAATTTCAGAAAAGGACGCATACAAATTTTGTTCACGCGTCCTCCGGGATGTGTTCTTTCCTAGTTATACGAAAAAAGTAGAGAGAAAAACCTCCCCAACCTTTTCCCTTTTTTTTCCTTTTACCGTGTATCATGATCGCGCGACCTTGAAAAATTGGTTTTACTACTTATACTGTATTGATATACAGGCGGGTTGTCGAAAAATAAGATGAAGGATATCTGGTTGCTTCCCTGAACGAGGGGCAGTGTACAGAAGTTTCTGATTTTTTATTTCACTGCAGATTTTCTCCCTTCCAGTTATATACGGGAAATTACGGTACTTTCGCGGCTATCTGCCGGCATTGAAAGACCGCGTCTATACGGCGTAAATTCGTCTTGTTCCTACAATATTGCGAGTGCGCGTTTTTTTTCTTTAAATCGTAAAGGATTGGAACACCCGTTCAAATTGTAAAACCTTCCCGATATCATGGGAAAAAAACCAAATCTGTAACAACTCAACCTTGAATATAAACAGTTTTTTCACCTAGCTGCTATGCGGTAGTCACCATTTCGCATCGCTAAAATCATGGGTGTGCAAACAGAATCGGCTTTTGGAGGGGCACAAGGATCTAATTCTTCACAGATAGTATAAATTTTTTTTTTATTCCAATGTTTTTCATTTTTGATCGTCGGGGGGGGGGGGAAAGGAAAAGGGCTCTTATAACCTCACCCAAATTTTGCTTTTGGTGGGTGAAAATCCGTGTTTGGAACTTGCGATTGAGCAATGATAATCGGCTAAAAATGTGATTTTCTAAAGATTTAAAATTTCCTACAACACAAATATGCATACATTGAACTTCAAATGCATGCATTACCAGTTTGGAGAATAGATGCAGGGCCGCTACTGGGAGGGGGTGGGACAGGCGGGCCTAGTGTCCTGGGCTCTGGACTAGAGGGGAGGGCACCAAATTCACCCTTTATAACTGCTTCTTTTCTACATTACATGGGTGTGCCAAAATGTGTACTTGCCCCATTTGAGAAAGTATGATTGCAGTGCTAGATAGATGGCACCACCTACTGAACACAAAACACGTCAAATGCTGGGCACACACACATAAGCACATTGTTAAGTTTCTCCAACGCAAATCTGGTGTAGCTCCCATATTCAGGTGTGAAAATATGTGGCAGTTAAATGATGACAAATCAGAATGGTGGAACATCAGGGAAGGAAAATAAAATCATTTTACCAGGAAAACCAAAGTATGAATAGCGAATCAGAAGAGATAAGTGTCTGAGAGAGAATATCGAATAGCTTTAAATTTGATCAGAAGATATTGAAAATGCCAAGATATTTTTAACAAAATGTAAAATCAATCAGAAGGAAATTTATACATTGATTATTAGTAAATATATAAATGTGTGCCTTCAACTGTTAATTAAAGTGGATCCTGCTTATAACGTTTTTCAAAAACCGTCATAAAAAACATTGTAAATATTAGGAAAACACTTTAAACAGGAAATCTCAATAAGAATTACTTATTGTTAGGACCACGAAATTAAGTTGTACTAAGTGGAAAAAAGTTCTAAATGGGAGAAACGTTATAAGTGGGATCAACTGTATATTTGTTTCAGATGTATTACATGTGCGGAATTCCATAGGTTTAATTCTCAGTGCTAATGAGCTTGTGGGGAATCGGTTAAAGCCGTCCGGATATTATATATATTTTTCCTTGTGGTTGGAAGAGAAGTCAAAGCCGTCTAGAATGACACTCGGTGTTTTGGTTGAGGTGTCACATGTTGTCGCGTATGTGTATGTCCGTTCCATGCGTATGTAGTG
Organism: Pholcus phalangioides; assembly: GCF_987345545.1. Classification (NCBI taxonomy): domain Eukaryota; kingdom Metazoa; phylum Arthropoda; class Arachnida; order Araneae; family Pholcidae; genus Pholcus; species Pholcus phalangioides. Next base: position 12,213,569 of record NW_028301597.1, on the reverse strand, counting down.
ATTTTTGTGATTTGTTTTAGTTTAATAAATAAATTGAATAGATTTTATCATCGTTAATCACTACAACTGGTGACCTATATTGTGAAGAGGACAGGCAACCAAAGGATTTAAGCAAAACAAAATGGCAGATGAAAACGCAACTGGTTTGGCAGAGATCGCCCATGTTTCCGTAAAAGCTCCACCGTTTTGGCGAGCAAATCCGGAGATCTGGTTTAGGCAGATGGAAAGTCAGTTTCTTCTGGCAGGAGTGACAGCCGAGGTGACCAAGTATCATCACATCGTATCTGCCTTGCAACCAGAGGAGCTGTCTGTTGTCGGGGACATTATCACCAGCCCACCCACCGCAACATCTTACGCTACGCTAAAACACCGTTTGTGCACGCAGTATGCGGACTCGGAGGAACAGCGGTTGCGCGACCTAATTTCTGGATTGCAACTGGGTGATCGGAAACCATCACGCCTTCTCCTGGAAATGCGAAGTAAAGCTGGGCAACGGGTGAGTGATGATATTTTGAAGTCTCTTTTCCTCCAGCGGCTGCCTACAAATGCTCAGCAAATACTAGCGATATCCAATGATAGCCTGGATAAATTGGCAGAAATGGCTGATGCCATACTTGCCGCCGCGGAAAGCTCCACTGCAATTCATGCGGTTTCAGCTGAAGCTTCGCAAATGCAGACCATTCTAATGGACATTTCTTCCCGTTTGCAGCGTCTCGAAACGCGTGCTCGATCCCAATCAAGAAATCGCCGAGAATCTCGTCAGCGTTCCAGCAGTCGTGACAGAAATTACCAGCACTGCTGGTACCACTGGCGTTTCAAAGAAAAAGCAACCAAATGTGTCCAGCCTTGCAGTTTCAACCAGCAGGGAAACTAGTTGGGCCGTCACTCGATACTCAGAGTGACGGCAAACTCGAGTGCTTCCGGCTATATCTGTCTGACCAGTCATCTTCCGTGCAGTTCCTCATAGACACTGGCGCTGATGTATCTGTACTGCCACTACGCAAAGAAGATTCCCGACGTCAGCCAGACAAGCTTCAGTTGTTTGCTGCAAACGGAACTGCCATACACACCTTCGGTCAACGACTGTTAAAACTAGACCTAGGACTTCGTCGTGCATTTCATTGGTCATTCATCGTTGCTGCCGTTTCACGTCCAATCATCGGATCTGACTTTCTGCGGCATTTTGGACTGCTTATAGATGTTTGGCGCGGTCAATTAATCGATCCACTCACTCAGCTTCGTTCACATTGCAAGATTGCTGGTGCGGACGTACCATCCCCAGCAGTGAAATGCATCCGGGACAATAGTGAATTTCATCGAATTCTCACCGAGTTCCCTGAACTGACAGAGACTGTAGCAACGTTTAATGCTGTTAAGCATGACGTCCAACACTGCATTGAGACCAAAGGCCCGCCAGTTGCATCAAAACCTCGCAGGCTACCACCGGACAAGCTGCGTGCAGCCAAGTGGGAATTCGATCATCTAGTTGCCCAAGGAGTTTGCCGACCATCTCAAAGTTGCTGGGCAAGCCCACTGCACATGGTACCCAAGTGCAACGGCGATTGGAGACCATGCGGCGACTACAGGAGACTAAATGCTGCAACTATCCCTGACAGATATCCCGTTCCGCACATCCAGGACTGTCTCCAGGTGCTAGAGGGGAAACAAATATTCTCCACCCTAGATCTCGCAAAAGCTTTTCATCAAATCCCTGTGAGACAAGAGGATATTCCGAAAACAGCCGTAACAACACCATTCGGGCTGTTCGAATTTCTCTTCATGCCTTTCGGACTATCGAATGCAGCTGCAACATTCCAGAGGTTCATACATATGGTGCTGCAGGGTTTCACCTTTTGTGTACCGTATTTCGACGATGTTCTCGTGGCATCTACAAACGCTGAAGAGCACAAGGAACATTTGCGCCAAGTATTCAAACGTTTTTCTGAATTCGGAGTTCGCCTCAACGCTGCTAAATGTGTTCTGGGGCAACCATCAGTTCGATTTTTGGGTCATATGATCTCTGCAACCGGCGTTGCACCTCTTCCTGAGAAAGTGTCGGTCATCGCTCAATACCCAAAGCCAGACACAGTCAAAGACCTCCGACGATTTTTGGCCCTCCTCAATTTTTATCGTCGCTTCGTTCCAAAAGCAGCAGAGACGCAAGCACTCCTGCATAAATTTCTAGCGGGTTCCAAGCGAAACGATAAGAGGAAGATCGTTTGGACCAAAGAAGCCGATGAAGCATTCCTGAAGTCTAAGCGGGATCTGGCAGATGCAACAGCTTTGGCATTTCCAGTGGCAGCAGCATCTTTGGCTATTGTAGTAGATGCTTCCGATATTGCCATGGGCGCAACTTTGCAACAACGTGTGTCAGGATCTTGGCAGCCACTTGGGTTCTACTCCAAGAAGTTATCTCCTGCACAAAAGAATTACAGTGCCTATGATCGAGAGCTGTTGGCAGCTTACTCTGCTATCAAATATTTCAGGCACATGGTTGAAGGCCATTCATTCGTCCTGTACACGGATCAGAAGCCTCTCACATATGCCTTCAGACAGACTACTGACAAATGCTCACCTCGTCAGCTTCGACACTTGGATTTCATTGGCCAGTTTACCACAGACATCCGACACATCAAGGGTGCAGAAAATGTTGTGGCAGATGCATTGTCTCGGATATCCATATCTTCCATAGACACACCATCTCCCACCGACTTCAAACGAATGGCAGAGGAACAACTCAAAGATGAGGGTATTCAGCAACTACTCACCAATCCTTTATCTACTTCCTTGAAAATCCACTCTCTTCCTGTTGATGAATCAAAGCTTCAGCTGTACTGTGACGTCTCTACAGGACACATTCGACCACTGGTTCCATCCTCGATGCGTAGGGACATCTTCACTGCCTTGCATGGACTGTCACATCCTGGAGTGAAGGCCTCTGTGAAACTAGTTCAAGAGCGTTTCGTGTGGCCCGCACTGAAGGCTGACGTGACCACTTGGTCACGTACATGCATTAACTGTCAGAAGTCTAAAGTGAGTCGGCATACGAAGAGCCCACATGGGGAATTTTCACCACCTGATGCCAGGTTTGAACATGTCCACATTGATATTGTAGGCCCTTTGCCTCCATCAGAAGGCTACACATATTGCCTCACCTGTGTGGATCGCTTCTCTAAATGGCCTGAAGCCTTCCCTATGCCGGATAGCTCTGCTGATACCGTGGCCAAGGTTTTCTATTCTGGATGGGTTGCTCGGTTCGGTTCACCTAACAGAATCACCTCAGATCAAGGTGTCCAGTTTGAGTCCTTTTTGTTCAAGGCTCTAACCAAGTTCTTGGGAACCAATCGCCAGAGGACCACATCATACCATCCACAAGCAAATGGTCAAGTAGAACGCTTCCATCGAGACCTTAAGTCTGCTATCAAGGCTCATGCAACTAACCGCTGGCTAACAGTACTTCCTACGATTCTGTTGGGTTTTCGAGCCGCCTGGAAGGAGGACTTGCAAGCTACAACTGCGGAAATGGTGTATGGTGCACCTATACGGCTGCCAGGAGAGTTTTTCGTACCTAGTCGTCATCACCCAGATCCATCAAGCTTCGTTGATCAGTTGAAGACCACCATGGAAAATTTAAGCCCAAGACCGACTGTTCGCCACGGAAAACATTCTGTTTTTGTCAGCAAGGACCTGCTGTCTTGCTCATATGTTTTCCTCCGCAGGGACAGAGTGAAGAAAGGCCTAGAACCTCCGTACGAGGGACCTTACCAAGTACTGTCAAGATCAGAAAAGGTGTTCCAAATACTAATAAAAGGTCGACCAGTATCTGTAAGCATAGACAGAGTCAAACCGGCTTACATCTGCGGTGATGACCTGCCTTTCAATGCCCACAAGCCTTCCAACGATCAACAAGAAACAACAACTTCAAAGCATCAACAGACAACTTCTAACGATCAGCAAGCAACAACAACTTCACAGCAAGCAACAACTTCACGGCAAGCAACAACTTCACGGCAAGCAACAACAACTTCACAGCAAGCAACCACAAGTTCAAAGCATCAGCAAGCAACAATAACTTCAAAAGATCAACAGATTTCCAGTGACGAGGACCAAACTTTCATGACCACCCGCTCAGGTAGACGGGTCAGATTCAGATTGCCTTGCAGGTAGTTCTCTCGCTATCGCTGGTGGGGGACTACCTGTGGGGAATCGGTTAAAGCCGTCCGGATATTATATATATTTTTCCTTGTGGTTGGAAGAGAAGTCAAAGCCGTCTAGAATGACACTCAGTGTTTTGGTTGAGGTGTCACATGTTGTCGCGTATGTGTATGTCCGTTCCATGCGTATGTAGTGATTTTTGTGATTTGTTTTAGTTTAATAAATAAATTGAATAGATTTTATCATCGTTAATCACTACAAGCTTCTTTGCAAGTTTTTCCTACTAGTAGACAATGAAAGTAAATGAACCTTTGGATAGAACATGTTTTTAGAAATGAATTACTTGATTCACAGATACCTTCTCTTACTCCGAACATGACCCACCGCTCAGTCCCAACGAAGAAATATAAGCAGGTGATCAAAGACCGGGGGTATGTTGGAAGAAAATCCATAGAAATACCAGTGAATTATTGGGGCATAATTTTTTTCAAGATAAATTTTTTCTTCAGAGGGACCTACTTTCATTCAAAAAGGACCCAGATTTTTCAAATAACCTGCGTCCCGGAATCCAGGTAAATTAAAGTCCAGTGTCATCTCTGAGACTATTATAAAATTACACAACTACAAATATATAACATGTTTCAAAATTGAATGATAGAGGTGGGCTTGGCAAATTCCCCAGGGGTTCCTTAACTATTGTTACAAAGGCATCATAATCCTTTCTTACCTTGAAGCTAACTTTTTTTATTGATAAATGTTTATTCAATCCTTTTCTAATGAAAGTTTTGGATATTTTCAATCAATTAATCAGCGGTTGGCTTGTTCTCCATTCATCTTTACTTATGCACATGTAAGCCAAATCACTTCCTGAAATTCTGAACTCTTTTGCTGCCATGATATATATAAATTGAAAAGTATATTCAAGATTTAAAATATTAGAATGTTCATATTTAAAATATGATTTAAAAAAAAGTTGCAAATAGTCAAAGCAAAAACTCTAATTGATGCTATTATTTTTTCAGGTATGTCCCCTCCACATTTATATTCAAGCACTTAGCTATTGGTTTCGGTCCTTCAATTTGTGTCGATCAACATGGAATCATGGAAACATATCATGATGCTAAAATATGCTCACGTTGCTAATACACTTGAAACAACTTGAATAAAGTGTGCAGGAAAAAAATAATTAAATGACTAAAATGGAAGAAATAAATGCGTAAGAATTTACTTCTAGGAGCAATTTCGATGCTTGCTTCATATCTTTTTCTTTGATAGGTCGAAAACCATGTGTTTTTGGAGTCTGTGAAAGAATGAAAATTAGCAGAATGAAATTTTAAATAGCAACAAAAAGTTAAGAAAAAAACTTTGAAAAGCATTTCAACTACTCACAATTCTTAATTTTTTTTCATTTTTATCAGTGCCATCTTAACCCATTTTTTATCAGTGCCGTGGGCTCACCCGGGCAAGGCCCAGGGGGCCTCAAGTGAAGAAGGAACCTCACAAAATGAGATCTGGTTGAAATTTTCGAGAATTTACCAGGTAGGGCCTCATCAAAATCACTTGGCCCGGGGGGCCCATGACGGTCTTAACATGGCCCAGGCCACAGTTTTATGCACATGAGAGCTAATTTTTGCTGAGATTACACTACAGTCAACGCTCGATTTTAAGAACCTTTAATTTACGCGAACACACTTTTTCATGAACGTGTCCTCTGTCCAAACAGCATGCCATAGAGATAATGTTAAAATCAACTCTATTTTATGAACTCTCATTTCTAATAACTGTATATTTTATGAACTAATATTCCTTCCACTATTATTCTTCCAGTCTCCTCAGAGATCATTGTACCCAAAAATAAACTTTAATTCGGATGTTTTACATGCCTAAAGAAAAAACAAGTGGTGGGGGTAAAGAGTTCACCAATTTGTCGTCACAAACATGAAAATCCACATCCGATAGTTCGGGAGGTTGACCGTAAAGTCAGGATGTGTTAACAATGCATTTTCATCCCTTGGTGCATTATGATTGCATAAACTGGTGGTTTGAGAAATGGTATATAACTTATTGACAAGGCAATTTCTCAGTTGGAAGTTGATCCAACTGACTGCTTCGCTTCAACCAAATGCTGTTTATCTATTTTTCTCTTTGCAATTTCAACAAAATGGAGAAGATTGTGCTCAACAATAAATTAGGAAAAAAGATTTTGAAAGAAATTAAAGTGTAAGCTCTTACAAAGACCAAAATTGCCAAAGTGTATAGAATTCCAAAAAGTACTTAGAGTACTATCATCAAAGATTAGCAAAAGTTTGTTTCAGCGGCAAATGGATTTTGAGGCATTCAACCATCCCAAAAATATTTCAGAAAAACAAGATTTCTGAAGCTTTACAAGGCACTTGTTATTTGGCTGAGGAAAATAAGAGGTAAGAATTTCAATCAAGAGAAATTTTCTGAAACAACAAACAAAATTATTTACCTCAAAGTTGTTGGAGAATTTCAGATGGATGACTGCAGAAATTCAAGAAAAGACTGCCTGACTTTCTGGATTACTAACTGAAGTAAGTCTTCAAATAAATACAGCAATGTCTGAACTTCTAGAAAACATGTTTAGCGCGTCACTAAAATAATTTTTATTTTTGATGTCAAACCGTGACAGAGGACCAGGATCTCGAATTGGCACATCCTCTGGACAATGTCTCGACTTTATTGCTTGGGATATGTATAGTAAATACAGTACTGCTGGTTTTTGCTCAGCATCTTTCTGGCTACTTCTAGAATCAAATAATCTCATGATTCATACTCCACCAGTGAGCTTTTCAAACCCAGTAAGCTGTTATCCAATGTACCCAGAAAAATATTCTGGCCCTGTGGGTGCACCATCTGTATGCTGAAAAATATGATGGAAAGGGAGTTTGTTGAAATGGAGTAGACAAACAATCCACTGTAGTGGTCTTCCCACGTGCAATTCACATGTGCTCCAGTCCCACTCAGGCAGTCGAGAGATGTGCCTGACTTGTTACGGAATCCTCAACTAAAGTATGTGGAGATGAAGATAGAGATAACTAGCCTAATTTCTCCCAAAAGTCAGACTTTAAATGTGAACACTTGGAGAAGAAACTGTAAACCACTAAATCCTAGCCAATTTTGGTAACTACAAAGTAAATTACACACACTCTCCTACTTTGGATGGTTGATTAAATAGGGTGTGGGTGAAACTCGATGTGCAGCCACTTCATCGTGGTAAGTTCTCTGTCATTTTGCCCTGACAAAGATTGCGAAGAGCTGCACAATGAAACTTGCAAAAATTTGGTCAATTCCAGTTTTTCAAACACATTGTGCGACTGATAAACATTGAAATATTAATGATGCTTTAATTTATTTTACTTTATTGAACCATAAAATAAGCGTAACAAACTTTTTTGTGTCGATCATTCAATTTTAAGTAATATTAAAAAAATTAAGAAAAATGTTCAATTTCGTCAATTTTCATAAACTTCAAGTACCATGCACAAACCGGAAGATGTCAAACGATTTTAAATTTTTTAATATCAGTTTTCTTTTTATAAAAGGAGGCAACTTTTCCTCACTATAAGCGATTGGAAATTTTTTTTTCGAAACACCCTAATGTACATACCCTATGTCCTTTATGTGTACATCTTATACATTATGTCTAAATTTACATTTTTAGTGCATGTTAAACTATATATTTGATCAATAAAATTGACCATACTGTAAGGGAATAATTGTTTACACACAAACACACCCACTTCTGTGTAATTGCATCTGAACCTTGAGTTGTATACAGAACTGTAGCAAGAAAATTGTGATAAAATAAATGAATTTGGATAATGAAAATTCTGAGAAATCAGAATGGTGCCAGAATTTTTTTTCTCCAAATTTTTCAAACCCCGCAGAAAATGAATCCAAAAGTGTCCTGATGGATCAAAAATAAAAACTTTAGCTATGTAACCAGAACCATAAAGTTTTTTTTTTTTTTTTTTAATCAAACCCAAACTTATAGGAGCTAAAGTCTTGTGTTTCCCTTTTTCTTGAATTCCTCACTGTTAAAGAATATCCATACTTCATTAAATTAAATTTTGAAATATTTTTAAAGGAGCAGTAATAACTAAAAAATGATCTGGTTAAGAGGAGGAGGTAGCAGTCATTCTGAGGATTCATTACTCTAGGTGTTTTCCACTTGTCCAAATTAGCCATTTTTGGGAACTTAAAACTACAAAATAATGAATTATCATTAAACACAAATGTCAATAACATTATAGTATATTAATATCACTTTATACAAGAAAACCTGTCATGTATAGCAGACCTACAGAATGCCTTCATCTGGCTGACGATTTTAACAGGCAAATATTCTGGGTCAGGCTTATATTATGCACATCTTGAAAAATCAAGCAAGTCTTATTTTCTGGTTAGGCCCCTATGTCTTATTTTCGGTGAGAGAAACTATACTTTTTGTTCTGTTTCATTGGAAGGTGTTCATTACCTATGTTGAATTCAAGAATCCCACTAAGTTGTTTTCTTTTTGTTATGAGATAATGTTATTTTTGTCTCTTGATATTTCAGTTATGAAAGTCTGATGTACCTGTATAAAACTTATAAAAATGTAATGCAAACATGTAAATATTTTTTGAATGAAAATTCAGTAAGCATACATTGGTTTACTTCTTCACAGAGCCTTTAATTTATTTATACCAGGATTTGTGTGTGTGAAAAATTATTGTGTATTTATAATACACAATAATTTTTGTGGATATGCTTATCACATATTACATGTTAGGTATATTTGTTAAACTAAGGTCACATTTTCTGTTTGAGATTTCTTGTAACATATTCTATGTGAATCTCCTGAATTTGAGAAAAGTGGATGAACTTGAAAACCGCTCTCAGAGAAATAATGTTATTTTTTTCAGCTTTCCTGAGCAATTGACTGAATCGCCAGAGCAGCTGGAGGAAACTATAACTTTGTGTCGAGAAATTAGAGGTCTCGAATGTGAAAATTGAAAAGATACACAGACTGGGTATGAGACAGAGCGGCAAATGCCGACCAGTCATAGGCAGGTTCCTGGACGGAAATGACTGTAGAAGGATTTTTACAAATTCTCATAGACTTAAGGGTGCAGGATTTTATGTCAGAGCTGATTACAGCCAGAGAATGAGATTAATCCGTAGTAAGCTGTCCGATTTCGGAGCCGAGCAAGTCAAGGGCACTGAGGAAAAGTTTCGCTTGAGGTTCGATAAACTGTTTGTGAATGACCGATGTTTCGTGTATGATGAGAAGAATAGCATCATCATCGAACAACCGGGACATTGGGAGTCATGCTGGAGTCCGCTGAAAATACTGTCATGGAATGTATCGACAGTATTTTCAGCGGATAAATCGAAGAATAAATCATCGAATAAATCGACACATTTAAAAAGGCAAGAAATGAAGCAAGGAAGATCTGTTGTACTAAAACAAATGATGTTTCTATGTTCAGTTTTTGAGAACCCTTCATGTTTTAACTACAGTCAGAAGTTTTGGCAATTTATCCAGGGCTTTGATTCAGGAAAAGCAACTTCTAAACCGTCAAATATTAACTGGACCGGATATTTTGGAAATATTTTTGCTGCAGGAAGTACAGTCATTTCAGTATACAGGTTGTACAATCACTGCGTAAACTGGGGAGATGAGATCCTCAATACACTGATAACTGAAACAAAGATTAGCGCAGCCTTTAAATATTCCGAAAGGGGTGAATCTCCAGGAATAGACGGAATTCCCGTTAAGCTTTTTAAACATAATTTTCTTGTGCAGTATTTGGCTAAAATGTTCAATACTTTTTACGACTATGGCAATATACTAAAGAAGTGGAATGAAAGTGTAATATACCCGCTACATAAAAAGGGATCTTTATATGATCCGGGTAATTTTAAAAAGATTTCGTTATTATGTGCTGCTTCCAGAATATACACCTCTATTCTACATTCGCGTTTATCCAAATGGATTAGCGACAGAAATGTTCTCTCCCCATACCAAACTAGTTTCCGACACGGCTTTTCAACACTTGATAACATTTTGATCCTTGATACAGTTATACATAAGACATCGGCTAAAAAACGCCACAAATTATATGTTTTTTTTCATTGATTTTAAAGCTGCTTTCGATACAATTGACAGGGACTCCCTTTGGTTCAAGCTTTTTAAAATTGGATTGAGCTATAAGTTTGTGAATTCAATTAAAAAACTTTACGATGGTATGTATGGTCGAGTTCTTTGTGATGGAGGCCTTTCTGCACCTTTCCCCATACAGATCGGCGTGAAACAGGGTTGCAAATTAAGTCCGCTGCTTTTCAGCATATATTTAAATGATTTTTTAATGGACATTTCTGAGTCAGATATACCGGGAGTGTCCATTGCTAATAAGGAAATCAAGGTCTTAGCTTACGCCGATGATATTGTTTTACTTTCTGATTGTAAATCTGGCCTTCAACGACTGATCAATAAGCTGGAATATTTTGTCGAGCTTTCAGGAATGAGGGTGAATTTACTGAAATCAAAGATTATAGTTTTTAGAAATGGCCACAAAGATTCTAAATCTGATAGCATCAGAGATAGAAAAAGTTAATCAATATAACTACTTGGGTGTTTTATTTCAATACAACAGCTTTTTCAGGAAACATATCGACAGTTCTAAAGCTCGTATGAAAATGTGGATAGATAAACTTTTGATTTCGGCAACGGTAAAGCGTTTAAGTAGGTTAAAAGACTGTATGAAGTTGATGGATTCTGTGATCTTACCGACCGGCTTATACGGAGGGGAGATCTGGGGCCCAAACTCAAATATGCTTGATTCTATACAATTGGCTTTTATCAAAAAATGCTACAGTATACCATTTCATGTTCCATCATATTTGATTTACACTGAATTTGATTTACACACCATCATAAAAAAGTTATGAATTTTTTATACAGTTTAACTCGGCCGACAAATAACGATTTAAGTATGTTTTGCCTTAATTGGAGTGTTAATCATAAGGTGGGTTGGGGACTCCGTGTTGAAGCCCTTCTGAATGTCATAAATAACCTTGGTTTATCTACACCCTTCTCTGAGTGGTCCAAGGCCAATTTCGAATCTGTCACGTACACAATTGCGGAAAATTTTGTTGACAGTTTTCGAAATAGAATTGAACAAAGCAATTTTAACTCATATTATAAACATATTAAAAGTTTCTTTCTTCCCGAGGAGTACCTTAATTTTCAAGGAAACTCCATATATCAGACTATTTTACTACAAGCTCGTTGTAATTTTATTAGAGGCCTAAATCGTTTTTCTAACAGATGTCAATGGTGTGATTATTGTGGGGAAATCGATTTCGTACACTTCATTGCAAACTGCAGTCATTTTGCTGGCCAACGTCTCACAGTTTTTGGCTCTCAGTCATTATCATTATCGTTGTGTGATTTATCCAATATTTTACGAGATGGAAAGAATTCGTTGTTTCAGTTCTTTTTTTTTTTATGTAATCTTAATTAAGTTACAACCACACTAAAACTTGCCATGAAATGAGAAACATCAATGGTTCATCTCGTATTTATATTCTGTGTGTGTGTTTTTTCCCCCTCTGCCCTGTATTTTTTTTTGTTTTGTTTTGTTTGTTTTATTTATTTTTAAAGCGTCTATATTACATTCTGCATCTAGATGTTTGTCAGTGTTGTCCAACCAAGCGTTCCTTTTTTGTAATAGAATTTTTTGCATTGTGGGCTCTGGCCTAATACACAATAAAGATATTATTATTATGTGAATCTCCTCATACCTAAATGCTTACATAAAAAAAGGTAGAAGAATTATAAAAATGTGTGTTTGTGATTCCAAGAAATTATTTATTATCACATTTTTGTTCCTAACAAAATCACTTAAAAATATTTCAAAATATACATATTCTAAACACTGCACTATGCAGCAATTTTCGGAATAAATAAACTAACCTCAAACTAAATTTTTAACCTGAAAGCAACACATTTTCTTCGAAAACAAACAATATTCCCCCCAAAAAACCCGGGTTTTTTAGGCTAAAAAACCCAGCACGGGGGGAGCAATGTGTATCTACCCGGAGAGCTAATTTGACAACCCTGCCTCAAACGTCTTAATCTGGCCCTGAGTGAATGCCGTACGTGGATAACGTTGTTTAATAAAAGTATTTAGTTTAAAAAACAAATATTTAAAATAATTTTAAAAATTTAAAAAGAAAAAAATTTAATTTAATTTAAAAGTTGTTAAAGTATTTAGTCAATTATATTCATAATGAATTACAGAACAGCTTATAATTTTACGTGTTACGTAGATCACAAATTTTATAATGCTTTTTTTTTTTCAGAAATAAAATGTCATTCCCAATGACGGCCACTTCCCAACAGCGGCTACATTTGCATGGTCCCGTCAGTGGTCGTTATTGGCAGGTTTTATTGTATAAAATTGTAAAGTATGGACAAAAGGCAGTTAAAGTTGCTATATCTCCATCTCAGAAGGAAACGGAGGGATAGACGTGTGTACATCCTATTGATGAACAGGGACCTTCATATGGTGTTTTTAAGGGTATTGATGGAAAATAATTTAAAAATTCCATGTAAAATCATCCTTAAAAGTAGCCAAAGATGCGGACAAATTCCACCCGGACCGGCATCATGTGAATAGCTCCATATAACCCAATGTACAAAACCTATATGTGCAGATGCGGAGCCCGCACTTAGGTTTTGGCACATGCGGATCCGGGTGGCGTCCGCATGAACACTTTGAAGTTGCGGGCGCATTCCGCATAGTCTGAAAGGATCAGTGTATATACCAATTGTTAAAACTTTTTCCAGACCCGCATGCACTCTGTATGAAAAGACCCTAAGGGTAACGGATAACCAGATTCATGCCAGTCTGCAGTGGTACAGCTCTCTAAGCACTAACTCCTTCCCTCATGTGTTGGCACGGCCGCCATTGTCAGGAGCATGGCCACAGTGAGAAAATAACAATGGGGCAAGATTAATCTCAACAATTTCAGGGCACCATAAATGTCTAGGACTCCCCTTCGCCTCTATTTTATATATTTTGTAGGGGGGAGGGGCAAATGGAAATTGGCATCCATCTTTCCAGAATATATAAGAATGCTGAGACATAACTATAAAAAAATTTAAGTACACGATTAAATGTAAATTAACACAAAAATTGCTGAAATTTCAGCACTAAAGGTAAATTTAAATGATGAGAGAAACAATTCTCGAAACTAATGATATTTTTAGGTGATGAATCAAAACAATTATTTAAAGAAATAATTTCAGCATCACCAGTGAAAATTCAGAATTGATGAAAGATTCCAGAATTGATGAAAGATTCCAGAATTGATGAAAGATTCCAGAATTGATGAAAGATTCCAGAATTGAAATAAATTCAGAATCAATGCAAGAAAAAATTACAAAATTGATGGCAACTCAGATTTAACAGAAGAAATAATTTCAGAATTGGTGAAAGCTTCCAATAGTTTCAGTGGGTTCAGGCAACACTGCATACCTTGGTGTGTAGGTGGTGTTGGTTCGAAGCCCCATAAAGTGAAGAACGACTGCACTTGTCACACACCCCTAAGGGCAGTTCTGGTATGGGTAATTTTTTCCGGTATGGCCCGGGTCTTCTTCGATCACCTGTACCTTCATTGAGACAGAGTGGTGGGCTATTATCTGTTAAGGAGGAGATATGGGCCATTTAATCGTAAATTCTTTCAAAATTTAAACCATCACCTCAGAATAATATTGCAGGTCATTTGAGTATACTGTAAAATTTAATACAATCGATAAATACATTTTACATTGCTAATTTATCATTGTTACGTACTTGGCTATCTATGAGGGTGAAACCCAATTTAAGTAGTACCAGAATAGAATATATTTTGAGGTACCAAAGGCCTGCCTTTCAAGAGCATCATGAGACATTTTCAAAGAATTTCTTATATGAACTTACCGACTTACAGTTTACACATGTCTCAAAAATCTTTGCACCAGGTCTAATAATAATGAGACCCTCTTATGAACCTGAGGTCCCCGAGCTGTGCCCAAGTGGGCCATGTGTAAGAATAGCATTGAAGTCAGGGCCGGAAATAGGAGGGGCCCCGCTTAGGAGGCATTAGCAGTGCCATTTTAACACATGGGTCTACCCGGGCATAGCCCGGAGGCTTCAAGAGAAGAGGGACCTAAAAAAAACTAGTAGTAGTTGAATTTTTCGAGAATTTGAGGTAAGACCTCAGAAAATCACTTGGCCCAGGAGCCCATGATGCTCTAAAGACGGTGCTGGGCATCAGATGTAGGTGGGGGAATGAAAATCACTGCTACATAAAATCATTGAATTTTAAAAAGTTGTGAGAGAGCAATAAAACTCTTAGTTACGACCCCGCTGAAAGTACCCTCTATGTTAGTTGTTCTCAAACTGCACATCGAAGCTTTCTGGGGCATCGTGACAAGTTGGTTTATTGATGTGTGCTCATTCAAGACTTTGAAGTGGTTTTCTTTAAACTATTCTAGGCAGTCAAGGTTAAACAATGAAAAAGATAAGGGAGCTGTGGATGGAAAAAGTTTGAGCAATGCCGTCCTATTCCCACAAAACTTTTTGTTATGGGGGGAGCAAGCGAACTAACAGATATGGAAAAAATTGGTCGAGAGACCTAAAAGGTTAATACACGCACTGCTATACAAACAGGGCTGCCTTTATCAGACACGAAGCTCAGTTAGAAAATTATTTCGGGGCTCCTTATATACCCCCTATTTTATGTATTTTGGGGGTGGGGGGAATCGGGCATTCAAAGATTTGTGCATTATCACAGAATATGTATACAGGAATACTGAAATTAACAAAAGAAAAATGACAGGATTTTAAATTCAGAATTAATGGGGGGGGGGGGGGGAGAACTTGGAATTGATTGAAATTCAGAATTAAATGAAAGAAAAAAATTGCAGAATTGATGAAAGAACAAATTGCAAAATTGATGAAAAAATTGCAGAATTGATGAAAAAAATTCCCAGAATTAATGAAAATTTAAAATTAATTTTAAAAAATGATAAAATTCATGAAAATTCAGAATTAATGAGGAAAACTCCTGTAATTGACAGGAATTCAAAATCAAATCAGTTGGAGCTCAGATAACTTGTTTACTACAAAAAAATATGGGTCGATCCCGCTTATAACGTTCTCACTTACGTTTTCATGCTTAGTACGACTTATAATCGCAGTCTCAATCCTAACTAATTATCAATAGAATTTCCTGTTTACAGCGTTTTCCCACTTACAACATTTTTCCATGACGGTTTGCCGAAAAGGTTATAAGTGGGATCGACTGTATATATATTTGATGCATGCAATTATTTTTTCACTTCTTTTGCAGTAAGTGTGGAATCGCCTACATCACGAGTCCTGGTGCTACTACACCTGTCACATACCCTTAATGGTGAGTCTGGCTGTACATACAACATTATGTACGGTTCATGGTGTCGCTTGTATTACCATTGAAAAAATTTTTTGATAACTTGTTTCAGACACAGTCCAAAAGCTTAAAAGATAAATAGAACTCTAATACTTCTTCTGAGGCTTGCACCAGGCCTGTGATACCCTGACACAATGCCATAACTAGCCATTCCTGTGCAAGAATTTACATTCAATTCATTACCCGGGTCCAATTGCATACCGGGCAAGGTATGCAAGGTTTGCCCGGTATGCAAGGGGATCCGGGTTTGATTCCTCGAGGAGGCAAATCACTTTTCTTTCCAAATATCAGTTTCTGCATTAACATCCAGGAAATTCAATTTCTCAATACACAGGGTGTCCTTCAAGTCCTAACTCGGCTTTTAGTTCATCAAGCGGTTGTCATAAAGAAATGGTGCAAATGCTTAAAATGTATTTTTAAAAAAAATCACCCTGTACCAATTTTCAGAGTGAAATTAAGAACCACTACTGTAGAGGGACTACCGTTATACCGGGAGGAAGTTTACTTAAGCCCGTTTCACGTGTGCAAATATTGTGATAGCATTGTGAGTTCTAGCACCCACTTGACGAGATAGCCGAGATATGCCCACCACAAGAAATAGATAGCAGTCATGGAGAAAACCTGAAGCAGGTTTTAAACCCGCTTTTTCTATTTCCCATGTGAACAGGACTTTAGACTACGGGCATTTCCAAACAAGAAAAAAATATTGTTGGTATGAGACTATCCCAGGGTATGAGAGACAGAATACATTATTGCATTACACAATAATGCAATAGAGAAAGTAGTTTAGATAAAAGTCAACTCACATGAGGTATAAAATCTGCTCCCCTTCATCAATAAGGATATGCAATTTCTTTGAGAAAAAAATTATAATTTTTTCTCTTTTCTGCTCTGCATGACAACTTCCCATAATAACCAATCACCAATAATAAACATTGATGGCGGATATGTATATATCATATGGTTATGAAAACGCACGTATCTTAAGCAAAGGCAGGTAAAAATATTATTGCATTTTCTAACTTATCTCAAAACTACTTGTCATTGGACAGAGAAAATTCCAGACCAAGAAGTGAAAATTTGAAAAAAAAAAAAAGTAGGAAAAATAAGAACACCATTGACAAAAAATGGGAAAAAATAGAAGGGAAAAAAATGGAATTCCCAAATTATCAAAGCATATAAAAATGTTGTACCATTGAGATTCACACCTTATATACTTTAATTATAGTATAGCATATGCTATTGATATTTCAAGAAAACAAAAATCTCTTTCACTTTCACAGAATTTGTTATCGAAAACAATTTAAATAGCAAAACTAAAATAAAATTAATCAAATTTCTACTGTTACTTGAAAAGTCCAACTATTGATCGTGATCCATTTCCCCCCCCCCCCCCGCCCCTGCTTTTTGAAGAAAAAAAACCTGTCTAGGTGCCATAGAAATGTAACCCATGCATGCTTAACCAATTGCCCATGGCCAAATGTGGCCCTGGAGTCATCTGTTGTGGCTCATAACTTCAAATCTTATTTTGTAAAAATGAACCAAGCGACACTTCCAGATCGTTCAAGAGACCCTGCGGCACAGTTGCAGATTACTTATTACCCAGTTGCTGTTCCACTTAAGTGACCTGTGGCACATTCCTAGATCATTTAAGTGACTCACAACAGAGTTCCAGACCACTCAAGTACCCGGAGCACATTTACATGTCATTCAAGTGACCTGCGGCACATTCCCTGATCAGTAAATATGTTGCAGCATATTTACAGATCGCTGCGGCACAGTTCAAGAGCACTCAATTGACCCATGAAACTTTTAAAAGATCACTCAAGTAATTCACGTCACAGTTCCATATTCTTTAAGTATATTGCGGCACATCCCAAGATCATTTAAGTGACCCGCAGAAAATTTACAGATCACTGCGGCACAGTTCCAGAGTACTCAATTGATCGACATATTTACAGGTCAGCTTAAGTGACACACAACACATTTCAAAATCAATGAAATGGCCCACATTCTACTGAAAGTTAAACACCCTTGATGTAACACTTCCTGGAGTTACATTACACCCGAAGGATACAATGATTAGAATGGCCTGCATATGTTCATGAATGTCTGGTTTGATTTCAAAGACGAAGACAGTGGTCAATAGCATACACACGTACCTAGTATGCCTTAAACCCCACATGCTAACCAATGGCCCTCTGAATTATCTTTTGTGGACCAGGACAAATAGCAAAACCACACAAGTGGCTCAAGAGAACGATCATCAAATCATTTAAGTAAGACATTTCTAGATTATTTATGCTACCAACAGCATATATCCAGATCACCTAAGTGACCCCGAGCCTATTTCCAAATCCCTTGAGCGGCTCGAGGCAACCCACAGTTCACTTAAGTGGCTCGTAGTTCAGTTGTAGATTACTGTAAGTGGCTGGCAGGGACGGGCTCAAGTATTTTGAGGCCTGGTGAAAAAAAAATTGTGGTCCTCTGAACAGAGGTTTTCCAATATCCTGATGTGTCCATGGGTCTCTGATGCCCATCAGGTTCACAATGGTGTCCGAGAACGGCTGTAAAAATACTTTGTGGTCGTAAAAAAGATGTCATTTGACAGTAAATACGGACAAATGTGTCCACTTCCCAGTGAAAAATTGCAAGTGCGCCCCAGGCACTTGAAGGTTTAGGGCTCTCAGAGCTAGAAAAACTATTACAGTGGATCCCGCTTATAACATTTTTCAAACAATCGTCATGAAAAAGGGTTGTAAGCGAGAAAACACTTTAACCGGGAAATCTTAATGAGAATTTGTTAGAGTTAGGACCACGAAAATAAGTCATACTAAGCGGACACGTTATAAGCGGGACCGACTGTATCTACCCCGGCCTTCAACCTTGGAAATTCTCTATCTTGGACTGAATTTTAAGCTATTGCTTTGTTAAGAAGTTAAAGTCAAAATGTAATCAAAACATTTTTATCCCCTTTTGCGGCCCCCAAAAATTTAGCGGCCGGTGCGGCCGCACCTGCCTAAGTCTGGCCCTGGTGGCTGGAGACACATATACAGATCACTTGAGTGGCCCATGGTACGCTTCGACATCACTTGAGTGGCTCGCAGAGCACATAATAGTCTGCAATACATTAACACTTTAGGTGGCTTCATGTATTATTTTTATAGATTATTTTAGTGGCGCTCTTGACACATTTCTAGACCACTCAAGTGGTCCGCTGCACACTTTCAGATCATACAAGTGAATTGTGGCACATTTAGAGATGACTCAAGTGGCCCACGGCACACTTCCAGACCACCTGAATGACTCGCGGTACATTACAAGTTAACTCAACCTTATGAAGAGTGTGGGGCTACTTCATTGATTTGAAAATGTGTCGCGGGTCACTTAATTAAGTAATCTAGAACAGCGCCACAGATTATTTGTGTGATCTGTAAATGTGCCGCGGGTCACACAAGCAATCTGGAAATGTGCCACGGGCCACTTACGTGATCTGTAAATTTGCATCCGGCCACTTAGTTGAAGAATGCGCCCGGAGTCACTTGAGTGATCTGGAAATATGTCGTGAGTCATTTAAATGAGGTAAGAATGTGCAGCGAGCCATTTAATTTATCTGTAAGTGTACCGAGGCCACTTGAGGCACGCCATATTTAGGCCATGGGCTGAGCACATGCTCGAAATAAGGGGCTGTTCAAGTATTATGTCAGCAAATTTTTAGCGATTTTTGACCCCCTCCCCTTTGTTAGGAAAAGTCAGCAAAACTCTAACTCCTAAAAAAAATAGTTTTTGATTAAAAATGTATTTTTTTTATCGTCTGGAGGGAAGAACCACTAGTCCCCAACATGAAAGGTCCACCTTTAATGATAAAAAAAAATACATTTTTAATCAAAAACTATTTTTTTTTTTAAGAATTAAAATTTCGAAAGAAAATATCTTACTGTAATGAATTTCTGTTAATTTCAATACTATATGAAGGCTAAGAACCACAGAGTAAGAATAATATAGAGTGCGCGCGAGGGGTTACAATGTGAAGAAAAGATCCGGAGTCACGTGACTCTGGTCAAAAGGCTGGTCAGGGAATCTCGCTTTCAATGCTTTCCTTATGGCTATTCGTAAGAACATCTACACACGCTGTCTTACTTTTGATTAGAATGGCCAACACTTGCGCAGCTTTTGGATGTTCTGAACGGTTTAGGAAAGGGGGACCAGTATCCTTTCACAAGGGAATACTTTTTTGCTTATTCCCTTTCTTATAAATTAAAAATTGGAATATTAAATTGCTGATTCAATGGATTTCTGACGTAGTCTCAGTTTTTAACGATTCCATTTTGGATTTAATTCAATTAAAGTTCCAAGTTTTGGTAAAATTCAAATGTCATGAGCCATTATTAAATGTTTTAATCGAATTTTTGGCAATAAATGATTGAAGTAATGAGTTTTATTAACTTTTAACTGAAATATACGTCTCCGCAAGATTTTGCGAGATTTAGCGAGCTAGTGAGTTTATTCGAGTTTCGCTCAACTTGAAGAAAATATGCTTTTCAGAATGAGGAATTTATGGCTAATATTTTATTTGAATAGAATGTAATGAAAACGCACCCTCTAGACAATGGCAGTTTTGCATAAAAATGTATAACTACCTCTAAAAATAGTATTTTTACCTCCCTTCACACCTGAGATAAAACTATTACAGAAAAGAAATTTTTTTATTGATTAATTTGTGTTTGTTGTATGTAAAATTGCCCTCAAACAACAAAAATCAATTAATTAATTGATTAATTAATTTTCAGTCAATATCTTTATTAGGACCATCTGAGTTAAGATCTGAAGTCACTATGTGTACCTCAGATGTTAAATGAATGAAAGAATCATTCTAAAAACTACTTAATGCCTAAAAAAAATGAAGATTCACATATGTATACTTCTGGAGCGAAGAGGTTACACATATGTGACATGTAACATACATTTACGTACTCTAAATTATCACATATATACGCTACACGAAATTTCATTTCTTATAATTTAGAAAAGTACTGACGATGAGATATTGCAATTTTCTTGAAAAATTCGTTTTAATCCTGAAATATTATGTAAGTGTTTACATTTTTGTGTGACAAGGTTATAAAAGGTTTTTCAAGAAAATGTTGAAAATGAAACTTTTACTTAATATTTAAATATTTCATGACTGAATATGGTATGAGTGTGAATGTGTTACATTACATAACATAATATGATGAATTATAATTATATACTCAAAATAAATGTATGATTAAAGTAATTTTAATGTTCTTGGAAGATAATTTTTATGTTTTAATAACCCCTAGTTAAAATAAATTTTCGAAATTAAAATTGACAAAGTGAATGAGAAGAGAATATTTGAAAATATAAATGAAATAGGCTTTATACATAAGAGATAGGTTATATATATAATAGGATTTAAAAACTCAAAAGTCTTAAATTATTAGGAATTATCTCTTTTGGAAAATAAAAAATTTTCGTTTTTCAATATTTGTTTTTATATTATATAGAATTGATTTTTTTTTTTCGAATCCCTCATTCCCTAAATATTTTACAAAAGAATGAATGAAATTCATTGAACAAATGAAGGAAAGTTTTCATCAACTCGATCGAGTCAAATTTCGTTACAGCAACATCCTAGCGTTAACACGAAATCACTATGTTCTGCGAAAACGAGCCAAGTGTAATAGCGCAGAACCTGTTCTTTCCCCGACAATACTGCTCATCTTTTCTTCACGTTCGACAAGTTTTATGAATAGCATGTGCTGTCTATTATATCTCTAGTCTATGCTAAGAACTCAAAATTTCTTTTCAAGAAATTCATTGCAACCCTACCTCTAAGCCCATAGGTAACCCTTGACCCGTGGTAAACACTTGGCCTGGGTGGACCAAATGTGGCCTGTCCCTCTCAAACCTAATTTTGTAAAAATGAAACAAGCGAACATTCACGGATCGCTTAAGTGACCCGTGCCACAATTCCAGACCACTTAAGCAATCTGTGGAACATTTAGAGATCCCTTGAGTGTCATGTGGTTTTAGAGCACTGGCGCGGTCACCTATGCGGTTCTACATCACTCAAGTTATCCGCGGCCCATTCGCAGATTACTTAAGTGATCCGCGGCATAATCATGGATCCCTTATATGATGCGCGGCACAGGTCCAGAGCAATTGGATCCGCTAAGTATTTAGAGATCACTAAAGTGGCTCTGTAGGGGACTCAATAGGCGGAATGTTAGTTCAGGTGCCCACAAACTAGTGAAAAGTTTAACTCATTTTTGGAACACAGAGTAAGATGCCATTGAGATGAAGTAAGCATCATCCTAACACCCCTCTCCCTCATCAAAAGCCAGCAAATCGGAACCCCCACACCATCGATGCTGACGTAATGCTTGAATGACCCCGAACATAAAGATACCCGAAAGCTATTTCCTGACGGTTAAAAAAAACTGGGTTTAGCGAGCTGCTAATCGGCTCGTCTCCCCTCCCGCTCTGTCCCGTAAAGCCGAGTTTTCCTAGGAGCAGGTTTTCTGTGAAGCGCGAGACGGCGTCCATTCACTAATAAGAAAAGCAGTACGACTGTTTTCCTACAGAGCGTGATATGGCTAACGACAGCGCTTTACATCAGGCGTGAATGGCGGACTGCTTCTTCGTCGTGTGCCACGCATTTCACCAATCTTCTAATTTTTGTTGTTTTCCCTTAAAATTTTTGTTTTGTGTTTTCATTTTTGTTGTGTTACCTTCAAAGCATGCAGCCGATAGAGTAGCTGACCCCAAGGCCATACACTACAATATAGCCACCCTGATCTGATGCGCCATGCTTGGAAAGCACAAATGCGTAGCGGGATTATGTAACACATTTCTGCTGAAGCGAAATGATCCAGTTAGGTTCACGTGTCGCAAAACGCCTACCAGGAAAACCCGGCTTTGAATGCTCGTTACGAGAAATCGGGACAGAAATAGTCTATATACACACGTAATAGTGTATAGTCACTCATGTAATCTCTCTTGTGTGCGGACAGAGCCTGTCATAGGTGTAAACTTGTACCCGGCCCATGGGCCCGAGCCCCCCCAACATTTCAAAAGAGCCGGCTCATCTCCCCCCCCCCCCCAAAAAAAAAAATTCGAGTGGATATGTTTCTCACACTTGGCTCAGAAAAAACTTTATATATAAATAGTAGAAATCCATCTGCTCCAAATTTTATTTTTTTACTTTTCTTCAAAATCTCAACACACTTGTTCTGTGACAATAGTAGTCTTATCTCCCAATCACCCCGATAGACCAGAAATGACCCAAGCTTTGTCCCTCCCGGGATATAAGCCTTTTACCCGCTCCTAATCACCCCGGCATCCATTCATCCTAAATTGCATCCTCCCAGAGTGCTGCCTTATGGTATCTGTGGAGATAACTTGAAATCCTTTCTTTTTCTCTTGCTTGCACTGTCGGTAAACTCAAAGAGCATCTCTTCCTTCTTTTGTTGAGTGTGACCCTTGGGGGATGGGGACATGAGACAACACAAAAAATAAAAAAAGTGGGAGGAGGCATAGGCATAAACTTGTATCCGGCCCATGGGCCCCCGAGTCCCCCCTCCCCAACATTTCTGAAGACCCGGCTCAGTCACCCCAAAAATTTGTATGAATATGGTTTCCTCAATTTGCAATGATGAAAAAAAAATTTTGGCCAAAAGTTGTCCTAATTATGAATTAGTTAATGGAAACAATCTACTCAAAATTTTAGTTCTTTTAAAAACTCTGAATGGTCATTGGCTTTCTTGTTCCATGAGCCATGACAATACACAGACCAGGGTTGGTAAAAAAAACTTTTTTTTTGAAAAAAACCAAAAAAACCGGGTTTTTTGGTTTAAAACGGTTTTTTTGTTTAAAACGTTTTTTTTGTTTTAAATAGTACTAACATTAAAAACAATGAAATTTCTGAAAAATCATTCTCACTTCTAATAATTGACTAAAATAAAATGATAATTAATGTAATTAACACTATTCTCATGCTAATTAATCAATAAATATCAATAAATATTTATTACATTTTAACAAAAACCAATTTTGCAATTTAATTATTTTTTGCTTAACTCAGTGGATTACTGTGTGTTTGAAAATTCTTTTAATGTTATTATTAATCATATAATATATAAAGGTTTTTCTCCAGTTACTTTCAGTATACTTAATTAGGAAGCTATTTTGCAAAAAGTAATAAAAATTAAGTGAATATAATGTATTTAATGAAGCATAAATAATGCAGAATAATTAGCAATGATTTACGATACACAGGGTGATTATAACTAAGGTTCTGATTTCAAAACACTGTAAAAAAAGAAAGATTGTCAAAATGACTTCAAAATTACCATGAATATTGACGCCGCCTTGCAGTCAAGTGGATAGGGAACTAGCTTCTCACTGTGCAGGTCTGGGTTCGAATCCCGGTTCGGCATGGATGTTTACTAACACTAACAAATTCCCTGGACGGATCATGCTGATCCCTTGGGAATACGTGAGGATCACGTTAAAAAAAAATATTCCTGAAAAAATGCAATTTTATTTGGTAAAGGGGAAAAAATACTTAAAAATGTAAAATTAATGACATCATCCAACATGTGGGAAATTTGCTCAAAGAATGGAAGCGATAGCCAGTCATGGCAAAATGATACTTTAATTATAGCATTTCATGATTTCATAATTCATGGAAACATCACAAAAAACGAAGTAATTGAACAAATAACTACAACTTACTTAAGAAATGTTAAATATGTTGTCCACCGCGTGTACTCATATTGTCGGATTCATGTTGCTCACCGAATAAGGTGCTAAGCGAGATGCCACGGGTGCTCCCTAATTGTATATATTCCCCCCACACAATACTTCTATTTTGTATATTTTCATTAAATCCACCGCAGCGAGTGAACTCAACCCAATAAAACTGATGCTGGCTTCTAGTCGCAACTTATCAAACCCATTTGCTCACCAATAAGGTGTTAAGCGAGACTGACTCGCTCCGATGGATATATATATATATTATTTCACAATAAGATTCTCATTTTTTCTTTTTGTATCCTGTGTATATAATATGGCAAGTGTAAGATAACAGATGAGATGGCATATGGGGGGGGGGGGGCTCAATAGCTTTTAAACCATACCTCCATCCTAATATGTGTACATTCATCTTAACTAAACCCAGAAACTTCTCCAACTCCTAATCCCATCTCGTCTGTAATCACCACAAAATTTGTTAATCGCGACAGTACCCAATTGTCCGGGGAAAATATGTTGTAAAAAAGTTTGCATGTTTTTTTCTTACACTACATAAAGTGTTCCAGACTCTGCCACGAAGCTGGGCTGGAAGAGATCTCGGCAACAGAATAAGTCCAGTGGCAAAGCTCTGGCGTTCACTCATTCATTCATTGTCCACCGCGTGTTCTGGCTATGAGGTTGAAAGCACAAAAATTCTTGTTCAACAACAGATCAGAGTATGCTGGGGTCATGATGTGGATGTGCTTGCAATTCACCTTTATTAAATCAAGCGCACCCCATGTTAATATTCCTGAGGAACTTCTAACATATAAGGAATGTGCCGGAGATTGCAATTCACCAAAGTTTGCAATCTGACCACTGTTCATAACATTTTGAGGTACCTCCACAGCCAGAAGTTGCAAGGGTTAAGGTGCATCCTGTCAAAATGGGTCTTCAGCAGCTGCTTTGCTGGTATTACAATGTGCATCTTGATAGAAGTTCTATCCACACACTGATGCTGTGGAAGTGCTGAAATTATGTGGTTGCACAAAATATTATACTGCTGGCCAGTACTGTATCATCTACTTGCACATTTTACACTACTTGCACTTTTTTTCCTTTTGCAAAAGAAACTTCCCATTGCTTCAGGAGTATCCATGCAAATTTTCAAGTCATTCTGATCAGTACTTATTGTATAATTTTGGAATCAAAACTTCAAATTATAATCACCCTGTATATAGCTGATTATTTTTCATAAATCTGCTACTACTATACAATAGAACCTTGATTAACTGGGCTTAACAGTGTGTGTGTGAAAGTATAAAAAAAAACAACTATTGAATATTAAGACTGGGAGATATACAGTAGGAGATGTGATACTTCTTATGGGAATGAAAATGTATGTGAGGTAATGTAACAACTAGTACACTAGTCTTTGTCCTTTAAGGACAGTTGGTGTCTTTATTGGATTATAGGACCACCTGGCCCTAGCACGATGGTGTCACTACTGTAGCTGCTTCTTTGTGAAGAGAAAAAGAAACCCTGTGAGATAATACACCATTACATTTAGATGTGTGATGCAATCCTTATTCATGAATTTGCTAAAGATAGAGCATCCGAATGTAGCCAAAGGTTAGAAAATGTTGTAAGAATGAGAAATTTTGGCTTTTGTAAACTTCAAATAACTATAACATATAACTTCAAATAACTAAGATACTTCATATGAAAAATATATATATATTCTGGCCACTTTTATGAGACTTTTTGAAAAAAACCACTTATAAAATCTTATGTCATTTAAAGATATAAAATCAGAATGTACCCCAAGGATATAAAATGTGGTAAAAATGAAACATTTTGGCTAATAATTAACCAATATGATACATTTCAAGGAAGACAATGATATTTAGGCAACTTTTATTTGATTTTAAAAAAAAAACCACTTGGTTAAAACCAAGGTTTAAACCAAAGTCGTTTCACTGTCATTTTTCGATGCCAGAATCACTCTCTCACACTCTCACAAAGCCATTCATGGCTTCGGTGATTTTGTTGAATGTTTGGGAAAACTTTGTCTGCAAGTTCTTGAACTGAGTTTAACAACTGGCAAAATCCATTTGGGAACATAATCCGTCTAGTGCTTGGGTCTACGGGAATTCTTCCATTGCCAAGTTTGATCAACTGACGTGAAAATGATAGCAGTGCTGAGTCATTTTGCAGTTGAACTCGCATGTTGGTAGATAATGATAGTTTTTAACTTCGTGCCAGAGTGTTGATGATTTGAGGCAAGCATTGAGTTCATCAGCTGGCGTTGAACATTTTTATTCTAAGTTTTGTCGTCGTAGTTGTTGCACTCTGTTGTTAGTAACGTCATATGTCCAGCTTGTGCAGCGAATATTGTTCAAACGCCTTTCAAGCATTTCTTAAATTGAAACTATACCTTTACGATAGGCGGTTGATGAGATAAACGCTGCATTAGCACTTACAGTACACCCTGTATATAGGCTAGCAGGAATACCTGGTGCTTTCCTGGTTTTCTTCAATTACTGGGAGGATTGGAAAAGTGAAAAACCGTTATAAAGGAATAAACAGTTATAATAACAGAATTAAAGGTGTGACAAACCATTGTAAAGGCATATATACACGTCTGAAAAGCATTGTCGGAAACCACGGTAACCAAAGTAAACGTTCCGAAAGTAATTGTTGAGGCTCCAAAACTATTGTTGCCCGACAGTATTTCGTTCAATCCCGGACCTGTTTGGTATATATGCAAAATCTGGCGACGATCTGTCTAAAACTGAAGATTTGTATAAAGAACATACATACATACATACTTTCACATTTATATATAAGATTTTTCATTGTATATTACGATCCACCATTCTCGAGTGTTGATTATATGAAAAAAAATTCCACCACACACACACCCGTCCTGCGTGTACGCTTCGATATCTCTGAGTTGTGAAGCGGGGCGTGTCCGGTCTTCAAAGGTCTAAGGCGTAAGTCCAAGCCATAGGCATAAACTTGTATCAGGCCCACGGGCCCAACCCTCTCCAGTAATTTTGAAGAACCGGCTCAGCCCCCCCCCCCCAAAAAAAAACTTGCGTGGATACGTTTCCCATATTTGGCTCGGAAAAAGTAATGATTGAAACAAAACAAGTACACTCCGAGAGTCATATTTTACTTATCGAGTTTGGGAGCTCAGGCCGAAACATTTTTGACAAAATACTGTATGACTAATAACACCCAGACAAATAAACAATAGCTAAATTAAATGCAGTGAAACCTCAATATAACGACTGCGGACCAAGAAAAAAATATCGTTGTAGAGGGATTATTGTTACATCGAGAGGCAACATTATCATCACATGCCCTGAAATTTCTGTTGCTGTTGGCATATTTTCTGAATCGTGTTGTTAGATAAACCAAAAAAATGTGCTTTTGAGTATTTATTCACCGCAAAAATAATTTAATTGATTAATAAAATTCATTTGGATGTATTGCCCCCATAAAAAGCTTAATCGCAATACGCCGTGGCATGGCCCTCACATCCTGTCACAGCAGTCCCCTAGCCAGACTGATTCTCATGGGCTCCCATATAGTAAATTTACTGCGTGAAAAATAAAAAAAAGACAAGAATCATCCCAGGCTGGAGCCCTGTCAGCCTCACCAATGTGGGGGGGGGGGGAGCATGCAGAAGCACCCACATGAAGAAAACATTGAAGGGGGGCTGAAAGTTGCTGGTCGTCCAGAATATACAAGACTCAAGTGCGTACGCACAAGAGAGAGGGTGCCATGGCCCCCACATCTTGGTGAAGTGCCCGAGGCTGGAATATTTGCCAGGTTCTCCGAACCAGATTTTTCACGGCGACCCAGTCCATATTTAGAAATTCTTCAGAATATGGACTGGGTCGTCGTTTCTGTTAGTAAGTAAGTAAAGCCCTCTACAGTGAATTTATAGCATGAAAAATAAAAAAATCATAATTATCCCAGGCCCTGCCAGCCCTATGTGAGACCATGTCAACACATGTGGGAACCATGGAGGTTGCATTGCATTGTTTTTCAGAAATTATTGGGGGGGGGGGGGGGGTGGAGGCTCAGTTCCCTCAAATTTATTCGGAGGGCCTCAAATGGCTCCGTCGGCCCACGGAACAAGAAAAAAAAATTTCAAAGAAATTAAGTTTTATTTGAATATCAGTATTTCATGAGTCATTGCAGAAAAATAACGTGCGGTGTGTGTAAAACACTGTGATGTTTCCACAAAAGCTTTTGGCCTTGCAATTTTGAGAGGACGGCAAATTTTAGGGGAAAGAAAAACTATCTTTCAAAGCCATCGTTTTTACACTGTGGAGGTGATGTAAAACTACATTTGTTTCAGCCCCCCCCCCAACTCAACAGCAATAATCTACGCTCTTAGTTACGGCCCTGTCTGCAGCACCCAGAAAGTGCTGCAACAAACAGATTGAGAATCACAGCCCTATAAAACTTTTACAGTACAATATACTGTACATTCAATATAATTTACCTGCAAAGTATCTCTCAGCAATGGACTCCCACGTCATCGAACAAGGCTTCTGGATTGAGATGTTTAATGGGTATCAGGGCAGGATTTCCCAATCCCCCCTCCCCGTCTGTTGTGAATTGATATGGTAAAAACTGGAAAAAAATTCCTCCCGAGACTTCAGTCAGGAGCTCTGTGGGACCTTCCTTCATGGGACCTCTGGGAATCATTCATATACAGTAAGACCTCGTATAACTTCCACTCTTAACGTCAACACACCTATACTGTCAGTTTCTTAAAGTCCTGCTAGCTTAACTGGCAAAACGTTTACTCGTTAGTAAATCACCCCGTTAATGAAGTCATATTTATTCGGTCCTCAGGAGGTTATAAAGAGGTCTGACTGATGATGAAATGGTGTCAGACTCGGAAAAGCGGTTTGTTGCAAGGAGCGGAGCAAATAAAAATTTCTTACATAAGCATAAATTTGTAATTGTTCCCGCAAATATTGAACACACATGGCCCTCACATCCTTGAGCAGGGCCCCTAGGCTGGGATCTTTTGCGGACCCATTATGGTGAATTTATAGCGTGAAAAAACAAAAAAAGATGCAAATCGTCCCAGGCCCCAGGGCTGGAGTCCTGTCAGCCCCATCCTTGTGAGGGCCATGATTGAATAAGGGAAGAATGAATAATCCGCGTTTGCCGTCTGTGCATTTTAAACCCCCCCCCCCCTCGAAACTATTGCTTGTCTTTAGCCGCCGATAAAGAGGTATTTCCCACACCACATCTCTTTCTCTAAATTTCGGTTGTGTGGAGGCTTTCTTGCTTTGCCCCAGGGATACAGTGGGTGCATTGCAACGTATGTCTTTATCTGTCAATGAACAAAACAGTTTCGAACAACTATTTATTTCTATTATTACAAATTAAAACATTAGTTAAGACATCAATTCAAGGGCAAACCCTTCACTAGTAGGAAAATCGCAAAGTATACTTATAGTAAAACGATTAGGGCAGAGGTGACACTCAGCTATGGTCTTCAAGAAACGATGCTCGACCACAGATGTCAGTAGAATCACACAGACTTCGGCGATGAACCCAAGGCGTCGACGAGGCGGCGGAATCGGATCACGGACGTCGACACAACCACACTTTGTCTTCACCGATCAAGCAGTAGAAGTCAGATGACGGATATCGTGATGAACCCAGGGCGTAGTAGATGAGGCGATGTTATATCCCAAACACCGGTAGAACCACACAAGGTATTTGGCAATCAAGTGATGGAGTCCAGTTAACGGATATCTCGACGAACCCAGGGCGTTGACGAAGAGGAGTCATTAGATCGCGGACATCGGCGTGCTACACGTGGATTTCGGTGTTCAAGCAGTGGAGTCCGATGGTGGACGTCGTGACGAAAGGGTAGCATCAGATTGCAGCGTCATACGACGAAACTATCAGATCACTGTTATTGACCATGCCAGCCAATGCCAGATCGCAATCGGCAAGATCTACGAAGGCATTAAGATCGAGAACGGACACCAGCAGACATCCCTGAACGGCATTCTTGGAAAGCAACAGACGGGAACTTGCGTGACGGGAATATTGGACCAGCCGAGTTGTTCGGATGATTAGCGATTCTAGCGCTATATAACTGAAGACCGATTTGAAGCACGGACGTGATTATATATAGCTCCCAAATCACTAAGCATGCAAATGAGGAGTAACGCACATGCGCCCCCATCGACATCGGCGTTCCAAGCGGCAAGTTCGGAAACTAGTTTCCCTTTCTTCCTAAAACAGTTCATGACACATCGGCACCGAAAACGTTCGTAAGTAACAAGTTTGTTTAGTCGACAGGAAATAATTATAAACATAAAGTATATAATAGACATAACACAAATGCAATAATAAAACATAACACATGCACTTCCATAACATCAGAGGCAAAGGTCAGGCGAGCGTCAACAAGGCTATGTTACAGCATCAATAGGACTGGGGATCAAGACACACGTTTTACAATTGTGCTACTCGTCAGAGGCCAAGCCGCATAACTTCAAAGTAGAAAAACTGGTGAGTGATTGGGAATTTCCGATATTTATGACCAGCCGCCAAATCGAGAAAAATTTATGGCAGGGCCTATCTGTTTGCAGACATCTGCTGCCCTCAAAATGGGAATGCTTATGAAGAAAAAGACGATATCATATATGTATGTTTTGTGTGGAATGTATGTATGTCAGTAGGGAAGATTCTGAAGACATGCCAAAAAACGCCTAAAAATCTCTAGTTCTGCATGGCAAATGTCAGAGACTAACCAGTGAAGTACCAGCTGAATATATTGTTCTGAATCTTTGAATTGGTCATCAAGGTGCACATGACTAGTGATGTACAGTACAGTTTTCTTTGCATGCAGTGAATTACGCTGCGAGTTTCTGTTGTGATTTTTTTCCAGTGCTGTATTGTTCATTTATTCAAATGATAGGTTCACTAATATAAATTTTTGTTACGAATTTAGAGAAAAGTTTTGAAATTTTTAAGTAGAAAAATCACTTGAAATTTATAAAGTTGCACAATTTACATGAGCATTTATCGCGAATATACTTAAACAAGTGTTTCGCCCAAAATTGAACAATCTACTGCTCTTCAGATGACTTTTATGGTGAGTTACAATGTAGAACTTTTTTATATAATTACCTTTTTTCTAGCTAAGATAAAATACAAAATTCTGTCATAAAATATAGTTTACACTAAATTATCACAAATTGTGCTAATAAATATGTGTTACGTCAATGTAAGTCAGCACAAATAAATTTAAATGTATGGCAAGATTCTCTTTTCCCAACTGTGAATGAAAACTATGCAAAATTATTCTATGAAATTCAATATTAAAAAAAAAAAGACCTTTTGATTAATTTTGTAATAAATTATATTTTCCAATGATGATGTTTGCAGTTGCTGATGAAACGCTTCATTCATACATACATAAACTGAAGAGCCAAAAAAACTGGTACAGGCATACGTATGCAAATAAAGAGATATGGAACCAATCAGAGTACGGCGCTGCGGTCAGCAACACCTATATAACACAACAAGTATCTGGCATAGTTGTTAGATCGGTTACTGCTGCTACAATATGGCAGGTTATCAAGATTTAAGTGAGTTTGAACGTGGTGTTATAGTCGGCGCACGAGAGATGGGACATAGCATCTCCGAGGTAGCAATGAAATTTGGATTTTCACGTACGACCATTTCACGAGTGTACCGTGAATATCGGGAATTCGTGGCCGGAAAAAGATCATGCAAGAACGGGACGACTGACGAGAATCATTAAACGTGACAGACGTGCAACCCTTCCGCAAATTGCTGCAGATTTCAATGCTGGGCCATCAACAAGTGTCAGCGTGCGAACCATTCAACAATTATGGGCTTTCGGAGCCGAAGGCCCACTCGTGTACCCTTGATGACTGCACGACACAAAGCTTTACACCTCGCCTGGGCCCGACAACACCGACATTGGACTGTTGAGGACTGGAAACACGTTGCCTGGTCTGACGAGTCTCGGTTCAGATTGCTTCGAGCTGATGGACGTGTACGGGTACGGAGACAACCTTATGAATCCATGGACCCTCCATGTCAACAGGGGACTATTCAAGCTGGTGGAGGCTCTGTGATGGTATGGGGCGTGTGCAGTTGGGGTGATATGGGACCCCTGATACATCTAGATACGACTTTGACAGGGTTTACGGAAAATTCACCGCCGGAAAATTCACGACAACAATTCACCGCCATGCAATTCACCGCTAGGAAAATTCACCGACCAACAATTCACCGCTAGGAAAATTCACCGACCAACAATTCACCGCCATGCAATTCACCGCTAGGAAAATTCACCGACCAACAATTCACTGCCATGCAATTCACCGCCGGAAAATTCACCGATGACAGTTCTATGCGAGTCAGTTAGCGAGGGAATGAGCGATTGAGTTACTGAGTGAGTGACCCAGTGAGTAAGTGATTCAGTGAGTCAGTGAGCGAGTGAGTTACTGATTCAATAAGCGAGTAAGTCAGTCCGTAAGTGAGTGAGCGATCTAGTGAGTGTGTGATCTATTGAGTGAGTAAGTGCCATATCCTAAAGATATGGCGGAAAGTTTAAATAATGACTTTATGAGAAGAAATTCAGATGATACGGATTCGGGTTGCTGTATTTCTGAAATATACGACATCCATATTTATTGTGGGCATCTTTTTCTCAGCCACCTCGCTGGGCGTTTTGCCTGTTGTGGCCTTGTATTTGTATAAATTACGAATTGCTGTTGCCCAATACACAAGATAGTATATTCAACAAAATTCCATTAACTCGGTTTTACTCAGAAACTTCTAATGGAATGTTAAAAGGGATAATAACAGAATTAAAACATAATAAAGTAAGTGGATACGCGATAAATCAACCCCCTAAAAATGCTTAAAATCATCTCCTGTTATCACTTTCATATTATAAAAAACATAGCTGATCATCAGTAACCAATGGGTTTTTTTTATGCTGAACTAGCTGTTACCCGCGATTTCACGTGATGAACTTTCAGAAATCCCGCTTTAGTGCGTATCTAGTATATGTACTCTATATTTACTATATACCTATATATATACTTCCTATGCAACGGAAATTAGTGACGATTTTTTTATTACGGAAGTCGGTGACGTTTTTTGAGTGATGGTAATCTGTTACGTTTTTGTGTTATGGAAGTCGGTTACGATTTTGGGATCAAGTTTTCATTTAACTCTTGCATATATCGGGACCAAGTTATGTGCATGTACCCAGAGGTTCCCACATCCTACAGCAGGTCCCCTAAGCTGAAATAGATGGCGGGCCCCCAAACCAGTGTTTTCACGGGCCCCTCTGTGCTTAATTTATAGTGTGAAAATATCACAAAGGATAAGAAACGTTCCGGCCCCTGTCAGCCCTGCCATCGTGGGGGTCATGCCGAGAGGTATGTATACGTAAAATATACATATATCACCAGTGCTCCCAACATACAGGGTCGGGGTACCCGGGAGATTGCACATACACCTTCATGGGGAAGTTAAAAGGTTTCA
The DNA here is from genome assembly GCF_987345545.1 of Pholcus phalangioides. Lineage (NCBI taxonomy): Eukaryota > Metazoa > Arthropoda > Arachnida > Araneae > Pholcidae > Pholcus > Pholcus phalangioides. Next base: position 12,179,564 of record NW_028301597.1, on the reverse strand, counting down.
TTTCCAGGGGTCCTTGATGGAACTCATTGTTTTCTTGCTGGTTTAACATTGACAAATTTGCGATAGCGGAAGCCTATATATATCCAGTCTCAGGTCCCATAAAATTTGCGAATTCGGTCACGGGTAATTGCGTGGGGGGGGGGGGGGCCCGGATTTTATTCGTTGGTAAAATGAATATTTTCAGTGGCCTTCACAGGGGATGCCCGATTAGCTTCTGAGTCAGGGGTCCCGTTCCATTTTGGGGGCACTGGATGAATCTCATTCTTTTCTGTTGTTTAACATTGTAGAATTTTCAACAGCACAAGCCCGAGATAAATCCAGTGTCTGTGTGCCCCACTAAAAATCTGCGTATGGGGTCCCCGTTACTGGATGTGGGCCCTGGATTTTATTCATTTTAAAATTGATAAAAATTAAAAATTTTCGTGGCCACTCACAGGGGGTATGTCCGACAAGCCTTCAGGTCGGGGCCCCATGGAAAAGTTGATAGGTTTCATTTCGGGTGTCCCTGGATGAATCTCATTGGTTTTTGTTGTTTAACATTGTAACACATCGGTAGCCTGAGATAAATCCAGTCAGGGCCCCCCACTAAAATTCAACGAATTGGAGTTTGGGGACCCCCATGGGGAAGTTTTCTGGGTTACTTGATAAATCACATTTGTTTTTTGTTGCTTTATTATTATAAAATTCGCTTCTTCAGTAAGCTGGTGCTTTCACGTGTCCCTTTCCATAGCACGCAGATGAAGTGGGACGAAATAAATAAGATATGTTGTGAATAGAAAAGGGTGGGGGGGGGGGGGTTGACAGATGGCAAGGGGGGGGGGAGCAGAACCCCCTAGTACTGTATGTAAAATAACATGTCATGCCTGATTCATCATCGCCGAGCCAAAACCGCTGAAGCTGTAAATATATCAAATTTTGAGAATAGTTTTTTTCACGACGTAAAGACTCACTACTCACTAAGAAATGGTTTTTCCATATTCGACAACCTAAGGGCGTCATAAGAGTGGGGATCAACGTTGAAATCATGCCGAGCCGAAACAGCTGAAGCTATAAATATGGCATTAGATCAATATTGTAATATAGACTCATTGAGAAGGGATATGTTTTTGGAACAATCGGATTTTTTAATCATTTGTGACACTACTACGTTAAAAAAATTAACTAACTAACCAATTCACTCACTCCCTCACTCACTTACTGAACATTCACTCACTCACTCCCTCCCTCACTCACTAACCAATTTACTCGCTCGCTCAATCACTCACTCGGTCACTATTGGGTCACTCACTCACCCGCTGAATAACTTACTCACTCGGTCACTCAGTCACTACTGGGTCACTCACTCACCCGCTCAATCACTAACTCACTGGGTCACTCACTCACCCGCTCAATCACTTACTCACTGGGTCACTCACTCAATCACTCGCTCAATTACTTACTCACTTGGTCACTCGCTCAATCACTTACTCAGTCGGTCACTCGCTCAATCACTGACTCGGTCACTCGTTCAATCACTGACTCGGTCATTGTCACTCGCTCAATCACTTACTCACTCGGTCACTCAATCACTGACTCTGTCACTCGTTCAATCACTGACTCAGTCACTCAATCACTGACTCTGTCACTCGTTCAATCACTGACTCAGTCACTCAATCACTGACTCGGTCACTTGCTCAATCACTGACTCAGTCACTCAATCACTGACTCGGTCATTCGCTCAATCACTTACTCTGTCACTCGCTCAATCACTTACTCACTCGGTCACTCAATCACTGACTCGGTCACTCACTCAATTACTTACTCACTTGGTCACTCAATCACTGACTCTGTCACTTGCTCAATCACTTACTCACTCGATCACTCGCTCAATCACTTACTCACTCGGTCACTCAGTCACTCACTCACTCAGTAACTCAATTGCTCACTCCCTCGCTAACTGACTCGCACTAAAACTGTTGTCTGTGAATTTTCCTAGCTGTGAATTTTCCTAGTGGTGAATTGCATGGCGGTGAATTGTCAGTAGGTGAATTTTCCTAGCGGTGAATTGCATGGCGGTGAATTGTTGGTCGGTGAATTTTCCTAGTGGTGAATTGTTGGTCGGTGAATTTTCCGGCGGTGAATTGTTGTCGGTGAATTGCTGGCGGTGAATTTTCCGGACACGCTCTGACAGGTGACAGGTATAAGCATCCTGTCTGATCACCTGCACCCATTCATGTCCATTGTACATTCCGACAGACTTGGACAATTTCAGCAGGACAATGCAACACCCCACACGTCCAGAATTGCTACAAAGTGGCTCCAGGAACACTCTTCTGACTTTAGACACTTCCGCTGGCCACCCAAATCCCCAGACATGAACATTATTGAACATATGGTTTTTTCTTCGTTCTCGTGAGTTTTACTTAGCGTGTTGTTTATTGTTGGGTCATATTCTGCGGTGATTTTCTTTTTTTTAGCGCACGTTGGATTGTGAGATAAGTGGTTTTTTTTTTATATTGCTCTCATTTTTTTTTTTTTTTTTTTTTAAATTTTCGTTGTGTATTTTCGATCGACTTATATTTATTTTTCTCGTTCGCATTTCATTTTCGTTGTTTTTTCGCCAGGTTCGCTCGCTTCTTTGATATAAGTTCGTAGGTTTTTGGACGTTAGTGTTAGCAAACAGTGTATACTTTTTCCCGGGTACTCTCAATAACGTTGTTTTCCTTCCATTTGGGCCTATTGTTGTAGTGTTAGTGTTTTGAGATAGTTAGCTAATTCTAATAAGTATAAATTGTACTTCGTAGCTTAATACTTTTTTTAGAGGGTGTTGTATTCTTTATATACATATTTATTTTATTCTTCGTGATTTAGTGCTGAGCATTCTACTTTACGTAATTTTTTCGTATAGTCTCTTACGTATATTTTGCATAGTAATGTATTTTACATTATTTTAATTTCCAGTTAACGTTTCTCATTTTCGTATTGTTAAGTATTATTATTATTATCTAGCTTTAGCAATAGTGTTAGTATGCCTCGACCTCGACTAGTGTTGTGTAGAGCTTGCGACGGGAGGTTTCCCTGGTCTAGGGGTATAGTAGCTGATAGTTTCAATTGTAAAGGGTGCTTGGATAGAAAAAGGCTGGAACTCGAGGTCGAAGCTTTACGGGAAAAAGTTAGGGTGCTAGAGGGCCCGGTTATAACGGACCCTCTGGTCGTCGAGCCACCTGTTGATGAAGAAGCAATCTCCACGAACAACGACATTTTAGAGGGCGAATGGGTGGTCGTGGATGAGGTAGAGGGGGATAGTGATAGGGGTTTAATCATCGGCGATTCTATGGTTAGGGAACTTGGGAACCGAGTGTGTAGGGATTTTCGGGGTTTCGAGCGCTGTTGTCTTCCTGGGGGGAAGATTGGCAACGTTCGAGACGTTTTTCATCGCCGAAAGTTGCCCTTGCGGGTGATTCTGTGGGTGGGAACAAATCAGGTAGGAGCGAATATTAGTGAGTCTCTGTCAGAATACCGGGATTTACTATTATCCGCTAGGGAGGGGGGTTCAGATGTGGCAGTGATTCCAGTGCTGCCAACGGGTAGTAGGGGATATAGGAGTAGGATCCACCAATTCAATATAGGCCTGAAGGACATTTGCTCCTCACTTGGGGTCACGTTCTTGGAGCTTCCCGCATTTACCGATAGGTGGCTTCGTTCGGATGGGATCCATCTAAATAAGAGAGGGGTCTGGGAGGTTTACGATAGTCTTAGGTCAGGTTTTTTACTCCCAGACCACGTAGTCGGGAATGCGGGTTAGTTAATGATAATCACAACAGTACTGACGGGGAATTACCCACCTCTGACTTGGATGGCTTCTCGATTGACAACAAACCACCGGGCAAATTAAAATGTGTGTTAATAAATGCCAGGAGCTTGGGTAACAAGAAAGATTTTTTAGAAACTATGATAGTTGTGGAGGACTTGGATCTTATAGCCATTACAGAATCTTGGGCAAACGATGGGGATGAATCTTTCTTACACATCTCCGGATACGATACTTTTTTGAGAAATAGATCTGATAGGAAAGGGGGTGGAGTGTTGATATACGTGAAATCATGTTTGAAGGCTAGAGAGTGTAACGTGCAGAGAAGTGATATTGAAACCATATGGGTTGAACTTGAGAACAAAAGACGTCATAAGCTTATTGTTGGGGTTTGTTACAATCCACCGAATAGGGATCAAAACTATATCGCCAAAATGCATGATGAAATTTCCTACATGTGTAAGCGAAAGAGGGTTCTCATACTAGGGGATTTCAATTACCCGGGTATTGATTGGGAGAACCTTTCATCTGGAAATCAGTATGAAAGAGACTTTCTTAAGTTGGTGCTCGAAAATTTTTTGTATCAGCATGTATCAGAAGCCACTAGGGGTACTGCTATTTTGGATTTAGTTCTTACTAGTTCTGAGGATCTAGTTGAACATGTTTCGGTGGGGGAAGAGTTTTCTTCCAGTGATCATCGTATCGTCAGATTTCACTGTAACTTTTCCTCGGGTAAGGTTGATAACAAAAGACTGGTTCCTTGTTTTTGGAGAACTAACTTTGATGTTTTGCGAAGAAGGTTAGCGGAAGTTTTCAAAGACCGGTTGGAATCAGTAGGGGTGGTAAGTCAATGGGAAGAATTTAGTACGAAGCTGTCCTCTGTTTTGCACGACGTCATACCCTTTGTTCGAAAAAAGAGTGTTTGTACATCACACCCTCTATGGTTCACGGATAGCGTGCGGAACCTTTATCTTGAAAAGAAAAGAGCATTCAGAGAGTATAAAAGTGGACGAGGTGACCTATCATTGTTTACTGATAAAAGAAGACTGTTGAAGAAAGCGATAAGGGATAGTAAAAAGCAAGTTGAATCTAGGTTGGCAGATAACATTGGCTCTGACCCAAAATCATTTTTTCGATACGTCAATAATGGATGTAAGGGGACAGTTGGCCCCCTCTCGATAGGAGGCTCAAAAGTAGAGAGCAATGTAGGCATGTGTAGTGCTTTCAATGACTTTTTCGCGTCGGTTTTTAATGGAGATAATGATATTCGATATACGGGTGTTGCATGGGGTAATAAAACGCTCAACGATATTCAAGTGGAAGACGTGGAGGTCCTAAATCTTCTAAGAAATGTATGTGCAAGCAAAGCACCAGGACCTGGGATAGATGATATCTATCCCAGGGTTCTCAGGGAAGGTGCTAATGTATTGTTGGGGCCAGTCGCACAGATATACAGGAGTAGTGTTGCTGAGGGTATCGTCCCGAGAGATTGGAAACTGGCTAACGTTGTTCCGATATTTAAGAAGGGTAGTAGAGAAGTGGTGTCTAATTATCGTCCAGTGAGTTTGACGAGCTCCCTCTCGAAAATTTTGGAAATTATCATCAAAAGGCAGTTTGTGAAGTGGATAGATGAGAATAATGTATTGTCGGATAATCAGCATGGGTTCAGGAAGGGGAAGTCATGTGTAACTAACCTCCTTTGCTTCTATGATTACGTGACTAAGGCTTTGGGTAAGAGCAAAAATGTCGACGTTGTTTACCTTGATTTCCAGAAGGCATTCGATCGGGTCCAACATGGCAAACTCTTGAAGCGTTTACACGAGATTGGAATAGGGGGCAACTTGCTGAATTGGATAGAATCGTGGTTAAGAGATAGGTCGCAACGAGTTATGGTGAACGGGGAATTCTCTGGTTGGACAGACGTCACAAGTGGAGTTCCTCAGGGAAGTGTCCTTGGCCCCATACTTTTTTCACTTTTTATCGACAAACTCGATCAGGGTATCGATGGAATTACTAGCAAATTCGCAGATGATGTGAAGCTAATGGGGGTAATCGGAAATGAAAGCGATAGGGAGTTGCTCCAGACCAACTTAAACAAGATTGCAGCATGGGCAAATGAATGGAGCATGACGTTTAGCGTAGATAAGTGCATGGTCGCTCATTTTGGTTCGAACAACCCACGGTTCTCTTACGAGTTGAATGGTGTCACTATCCCGGATGCAACTAGAGTCACCGATTTGGGAATTCTCATTGACGAGCGACTTAAGTTTTCTGAACATTGTTCAGCGGTTGTCAAAAAATCGAATAGAATGCTTGGTCTCATTTTCAAAAAGGTCTCTTCGCGTTCTCCTAAAGTCATTCTTCCGCTTTTTCGAGGCTTAGTTCGTCCTGGACTGGAGTATGCTGTAAGGTTTTGGAGACCATACCTACAGAGGGACATAGACTTGGTTGAAGGGGTGCAGAGAAGAGCTACGCGTGTCCTTATTGGCACACAGGGCTTGAGTTATGAAGAAAGACTTCATTTTTTGAATATGTTTACATTGGATGAACGCAGGTGTCGAGGAGATATGATCGAAGTGTTCAAAATTTTCAATGGGATGGATAGGATGGACCATGAACTTTTAGTACACCGCCAATCGACTGCTTTTACAAGGGGACACCAGTATCGATTGGTGAGGGACAATGCAAGGTTATGGTGTCGCAGGGAATTTTTCTCCAATAGGGTTGTTAATAAATGGAATAGCTTACCCCCGGAGGTAGTAAATTGTAACACAATTGACACGTTTAAAAAGAAATACGATAAACATGTTGGGGTAAATCGAGAAGCTATCCATTCTTAGAATAAGACAACCATAAGTATTCTTTATGGGCATTGTATAATATTTTATCATGTGTATATATTGTTTGTAATTTGTGTTAATTGCATTTTTAATTGGGTTGCTGTATTTTTGAAACATATGACAACCATATTTTTATGGGCATCTTTTTATCAGCCACCTCGTTGGGCATTTTGCCTGTTGTGGCGTTGTATTTGTATTTGTATATCTGGGATGCCTTGCAACGTGCTGTTCAGAAGAGATCTCCACCCCCCTCTTACTCCTACTGATTTATGGAGAGCCCTGCAGGATTCATGGTGTCAATTACCTCCAGCACTACTTCAGACATTAGTCGAGTCCATGCCACGTCGTGTTGCGGTACTTCTGCGAGCTCGCGGGGGCCCTACACGATATTAGGCAGGTGTACCAGTTTTTTTGGCTCTTCAGTGTATTTTGACTTCTGTGAGTTATTAATACATTACCAAAAAGGGAAAAAGTTCTAACAGTCCGTTAAGACCGCAAGATAATAATGAATTCAACTCATAAATTGACTAAAAGGGGTTTAAATTAATTAATCTCTTAAACGTGTTTAAATTAATTAATCTCTTAAACGTGTTTAAATTAATTAATCTCTTAAACGTGTTTAAATTAATTAATCTCTTAAACGTGTTTAAATTAATTAATCTCTTAAACGTGTTTAAATTAATTAATCTCCTAAACGTGTTTAAATTAATTAATCAATTAATTTGAACTGAATTAAAAAGTAATTGGTTGTTTATTAATTATTTATTACCTTATGAACGAGTACATTATTGCAGACCGGGCCGTAGACTCATAGAAATTAGATTCGTGGTTTGTAAAGGTTTAGAACCACTGTTTTATGAGGATTTTTGGGAACTCACATTATGTCACTACTGTCTTGGGATGGATGTCATGCCCACCCTCTTCCCCCAAGGGTGGTGCTCACAGGACTCCAGCTCGAGGAAATAACAATAACTCGATGCGTGGCCGACTATTTAGAGGGCTAAGAAGGGTGGAAGGGGTATGAATTCTATTATTGTGTTTTATTTTTTACATCATAAATTTATTCAACCGGGGGGGAGGAGGGAATTTTTAATCTAGAAATCCACCAAAAATCCCAAAATCCCAGCTTGTGAGTTGCTAACCTTTAAATTTTTTCGCTGATTTAAAATGATGATCGACAACCACCTGGCAGTAGTCGAGTGAACAGATTTTGCAGTTGAACAGATTTGGAAGGGAAAATTTATTGGTCGAAATATACGTCAGACTCTTTCTCCAAATGGTCATGAGTAATGCAACTTCAGGAAGAAAGAAGACAGATCTTGCAGAGCTTTATGACAGCTTGGAAAGTTTAGGAAAGACGAAAGAGTAGTTTGCTGATTTTCTGGAGCCACTCATGCAATGGTGTCTAACCCAATCTATTCTCCGAGCATGGGAAAGAAACTGCTCTAGTGAAGATGCATTGGAAAGTGGTAGTGTGCGCTCACTAAATAAACTGATGCAGTTTCTTGAAAGTGAAGTTAGAAGTGATGATATGATTGCTCTAGCTCGCATGGGACTGGGTGTACAGAAAATATGTATGTCACAGAAACAGAACCCCAACCACCCACCATTGCTGCGTTAGTTAACACTAATTCTGATTAAGGGGGGTAAGCGCAATTTTACTTGTATATTTTGCATGAAAAACCGTAAGTTGGCACAGTGTCTCAAAGTACAAAAAAATGACACTCGGTGCACAAAAAAATATAGTTGTCAAAAATCGAGAATGTTTTCGTTGCTTGAAAGTGGGACATTTATCCCGCAACTGTAAGAGTAAAGTTGAATGCTTAAAGTGTAATAAACCCCATTTAGTGATTATGTGTCCAAACGAAGATACTTGTGATGCGAGATCAAAACAAACCATAGTTCATGGCTTGTTTGGGGAGAAGGAGACTGCTACATGAATGCACATGGTGTATAGCTTGGAAATGAGAAATATGCAAAGTAATTTTTCATGCATCATAGAAGTCTATCTGAGAATAAAATATATGGATTTGTTCCTAAAGTTAATGGTCTCGCCACTTTGCAAGAAGTAAAAGGTCATGACATATCAGATTTGGGAGTGGCAGAGTATGAAACTGATTTGCTATTTGGAGCTGATGCAATAGCAAACATTGTAACAGGAAATTCTGTTAAATTAAATTGTGGTTTAATGATAAGTGAAACTAACTTAGGTTGTACTCTGGGAAGCCAAATTTTGATCAAAATCATTTTAGCGACAGTGACAACATCGTTACATTCAATGAACTTGGATGTAAATGAATTGTTGAATCTTGATCATTTGATCATTTTTTGTCACACCGTGGTCATTTTCTGCACGCGAGGGCTAATTAGACCGGGACCTACAATTTATTGCTGATTCCGAATGGCAGGCTTGTTCCTTTACACTCATCAAGAGGTTGGAACGCTAACCCCTTGATGGGGGACTCCCTGCTGCAGAAACATTTTTCTGCGGTCATGTTGCCATTTCTATTGTACCTCTGCGTCAGGAAAATTTTCTGACAAGGACGAACTGGGTATCGAACTTCAGACACCTCTAAACATCCTTTGGTACTTTAGGCAAGTATCTTATTGACCTGGGCTACAGCGCCCTGTGGAATCTTGAAATGTTAGGTATTCGAGACCCTGTAAAAAAAATGAAGGAAAAGGTAGATCAAATTATTAAAAATTTTGAATCTAATTTGAAAATACTTGATAAAAGCCCATGTAGGTAATCTTGGAAACGAGAGAGCAGACTCTCTAGCCAAAACTGCAATCAACTGTGACAACAAACTTGATAACCCTTTCCCACTAACGCTCCTGAAGCGACAACTTAAACAAGCAACCCTCCAGAAATGGCAGCAAATTTGGGACCAAGGAACACACACACACACAAAACAGCTAGGAAAGTGCACAAATTGTCCCTCAAGTCACATTCAACACACTAAACTAGAATAGGGAGGTGACTATCTTCATAACAGGACACGGCCCATTCCCTATATATCTACACGAACAGAAACGCCGCCGAACAGACAAATATGCCTGCGGTATGGTGGGTACTCCTGTTCACTATGCAACAGAGTGCAAATTTACAAAACATCTACACATGTAAAAATATTCTGAAAACAATAAAACTCACTCACTCAAATAATCAAAAATAAAAACAAAGCAGCAAGGATTACAAGCCTTGTCAGATATATACACGCCAACGAAAAACAACAAATCTGTCCACCAGATTTATAAAATAATGTTTTAAATGTTACAAAAATAAGAGGGAGAAAAAAAGGAATGGATTAAAAAAACAACAAAAATCATATCCACATGACTGTTACTACTAATATATAACCATTACATGTACAAGATATAGCATGTACTAACGGGACCCGAACAAGAATTTTTGACATTCCTGTTACAATGATGTAAATGTGATAACCACAAGTGTCCTTCATTCCGCTATTCTAGCTAGGGTGCTAGGCGGGACGACACGAATGGTTTCATAATAACCATATTACATGTAGTTTATATTTTATTCATTTTTTTTAAATATAACCAGCCAGAGCAAGTCAACCAAAACACCAAGACTGAAGCTGATCCTTAGCTAAGGCTCTCTCCATACAATCCCCCATTTAAACCAAGCCCACGTTGCTCACCAAAATAGGGTTAGGGCAAGACGACTAGACCTGGCAGTTATATATGTGTAAATAAATGTGTGTATATGTGTATTTCTTTTTCCTCTATTCAAGTTCTTCATACATTTCATGTCCACAACACATGTGCGTTATCATATTGTTGTATTTATCCAAATAAAGTGCTAAGCGAGATGGCACGAGTGATCCCTAATTGTATATAGTTATATTTTCCCACACAATATTTGTATTTTGTATATTTTCATCAAATCCACCAGATCAACACAATAAAACTGATGCTGGCTTCTAGTCTGCAAGTTATCAAACCCACTGGCTCACCAATAAGGTATATTAAGCGAGATGACTTGCTCCAATGGATATTTTATATTTCACAATAAGATTCTCATTTCGTTTTTTTTAAATCCTGTGTACATAATATGACAAGTGTAAGATAACAGATGAGATGGTATGGGGGGGGGGGCGCCTCCAATTACTTTTAAAATATTCCTCCATCCTAATATGTGTACATTCATCCATCTTACCGAAAGCCAGAAAGTTTTCTCCAACATTTAACCCATCTCGTCTATAATCACCACAAAATTTGTTAATCGTGACAGTACCCAATCGTCCGGGAAAAATATGTTGTAAACATTTTGTATGTTTCTTTTTCTTTTTTTGACACAAAATAAAGTGTTCGCAGACTCTGCCCCGAAGCTGGGTTGGAATATAAACGCAGCTGCAGCAATAAACTATTAGCTCATGAAGGACATAGCCCACCAGATGGCGAAATGTATGTAGAAATGCCCTTTCTACTTGCTAATACCAGATTCCTCCAAAGACTGGTTATATTTTTGAAGATTATGATTGCAAGGAAGAAAATTCATCTCTGCCTCAACGGAGACACCAAGGTTCAAGTCCCTGTGGGGGCAGAGATGAATTTTCTTCCTTGTAATCATCATCTCCGAAAATATAACCCAGTCTTTCAAGGAATCTTACATAATCATAGTCCAACAAAAACATTACTAAAAAGTTTTTTTTCTTTTTAAAAAATTTCAATTGAATGTTGTGCAGCACCTTTTTTTCTTTGGAACCCAGGGGCTTATGCCACATGAGCCTCCTCTTCCTCCAGTAACTTTGGGAGGTAGCAGAGTTACTTAGTAATTCATGAAGATACAATTCAATACCAACCTGCATGTCCTTGTGGATGGTATATACAGACATCTAGCAACCCTGGAGCTCCCTATTTTATTCGTGTCAGAGCACCTATGACGAAACAGTCTCTCCGTGACAAGTTTTGCGGGACAAATCAGGCACTGTCGGTACAAATAAACCAGGATCTAGACCCCTGTAAAGCTATTTTCAGCCCATAGCGTGGGGTGATTTTGAATGTAACTTTGCGAGTTTGGGAATTGAGTAGCGTAGCAGAGCTGGATTAAATACCGCCTTTACTAGACGGGGACCAACCATGAGCCCTTCCAGAGGACAAGATTTACATATATTCCTTATACTTTTCTGATTTTTTCAAAGTCTGATATTAGATACATGTTATTTGCCCTTATCGTCATGCTCTGGTATCAGCATGGATCACAAGCTTGTCATTCCTCTAAGCTTTTAACAGGCACATGTAGAAGATATGTGGGGGAAAGGATAGTGCCTATTGCCTACATACGCACACCTGGAAGGCTTAATTAAAAAGTCTGAGTTAATCTTTGCTCGAACTCTCACATGTATATGAATTTATCATTATGGTAAAGATCAATGAGATTTTGAAAGAAAAAAAGAGAGAAAATAACTAAAATATGGCAAGAAACCCAAGAACCAAATTTTTTTGAAAAAAAAAAAAACCAAGATACACTGAAATCTGGCTACAACAATACTCAGTATAATGATAAATCCCTCTTCAACAATATTTTTTCAAATCTTGTTTGGAATTGCCTGTAGTCTACTGTCAAACTTGTCTCTATACAATGATATCCTTCACTACGATAAATCGCTCTATAAGAATATTTTTTAAAACTGCTACAATATTTTTAAATAATTTGCTTAAAATCGTTTTGAATTTTATTTCAACTTCATCACTTGTTTTTGTTCTTCTGAATGCATCTTATTACATCGGTATTTTGGACCACAGTATCAACAAAAATGCAAGAAAGTACATACACTTGGTTTTGTAACTTTCCATGAATGACACGGAAGTGCAACGAAGTATGCAAAAAACTTTAGGGGGCAATGCATCTAACTGAATTTTATAAATCAACTAATCAATTACAATTTTTTGCGGCAAATAGACACATGATAGCACATTTTCTAGTGGTACTAGCAATGCCAATTTAGAAAATATGACAGCAACAGCACAAATCTGATGACATGGGATGATAATGTTGCCTCTCTGTATAATGATAATCCCTCTACAATATATTTTCTTGGTCCGCACAGTACTGTTATATCGAGGTTTCACTGTATTATACCAATTTGAAGAAAAAACTATTTCTGTACTATTCAGAGTATCTCTCGTAGCTCTGTAGTTGAGTGCAGCCTTCAGTAGAAACTACACACACAATTTGAAGCAACTTGCAACACTGCAACCCAAAACACATTCACTGAGAATGTGTATGGTTAAGGAAAACAAGTCAACTTTCTAACGAACGGGAGGTCTACCAGAACCAAAGTGCACTGTCAGTTTTAAGAAATAAACTAGACAGTATATTTAGTGGATCACGCTTAAGATGTTTTCTATTTATCAGTCTAAGTTCTTCAGTCTTGTTTTGAAACTTCTGTTCTCCCCCCCCCCCCCCAAAAAGCATTACCTGTTCAACACATATCGCCACATTTATACTATAAAGGTCCTGGTGATGATATTTTAAGTGGGATCTGCTATATAATCATTTGAATAGAAAACAAAGTCTTACGTCTGGAAGTTTATACAGCTTCAAGGTCCTTTGCATGGTCATATTACGACTCAGATGTGAAAACTTCACTTCTATTAATTTCCGTGGGTTTAGTGAACGATGCCAGTACCTGAATTGAAAAAATATTCTAAATTAAGTTCTGATAAACAGAAAATAACAAAAAATTAGAAAAAGTTGGACTAAAAAGTAGTGGGGGTATCCCCCCAGACAACATAGTCATAACATAATAAAAAAAATTGACTCAAGCCAAACCAAAATGACGTTTACAAAAACAATTTTCGGCCAAAATAGGGTACTAGCAACCACAGATAATTCTTGTGTCTCCTTCACAATAAAAATTACATTCTTTTTTGGAGTCTTCCATGGTCCATCAGTCAAGTCTTCGACTATTCACAGCAAATTGTTATTAACTACAAATTAAAAACATGTAAGTTTTTTAAGAATGATGCTCTTTCAAGACCACTTTCAAAAGCACAGTGCTAAATTTGTAAATTACAAGCTCTGATGTTTATTCACATAGGAGATCAAGGTGAACCAGATGGTTCTATTGTGTTGACATCGCTTTTTTAAAGGAATTTGTTCTTTACTGTTCAATGCCAGTGTGATCATTTTTGACAAATGAAGCACTTTTATTTCTAGCTTTTTGCTGAGCACTGTAAATATTGTTTATGCCTCTACATGCCCTAAAAATTCAGAAGAATACAAACCTAGAATAGGACTATCTATATAACTGGTTTGTAATTCAAACTGCTGTTTCACCTGTACACAAAATGTGAACTATAATTCTGTGGTATTTGGTCAGAACATGATACCTCCAAAAAATGGCTTTTTGATCTAAAAGTAAGTCTTGCTAATTATAACTAATTAGAAGTGAGATAACTGCACAAATATGTGTGTACGGCTAAACAGCATGATGATGCATGATATTTTCATTTGTATTTGTGTGTATGCTTTATTTTTGATTTTTAAATGACCATGAAAATGCTTATATCTCGAAAATGTGATTTTGGAGTTGACATGCTCTGAGCAAACACCACAGAATTTTGATTGATGAATGTTAGTTACTGTTTTGGACCATGAAGTAATAAATACAAAATTATTTCTTCCATCCAGACAGAAGTTTTTAATGACTGCTGCTCTACTTGTTGAACCATCAAGCTAAGCAAATGAAAAGTTAATAACCAAATGGTCCACATACACCCTCCACCAAATAAGCTTAAAAACAATATGATTTCTGCTTTGGCAGAATCATTAATTTTAATCTACAACATTTGTAATATTTGGCAATATACCAGGGTTTAAGCTATAGTCGCATTTTTTGCAAAATGTGAAAGAAAATCGTAGGTCGCGCAAAAAGTAGCAGCCACTTTCGCAAAAATGCGTACAGGAGGTACGCAACGAGACGTCCAAATATCAAACATTACATTAGAATTGCAGCATTTTGCTAAAGATTCCCCCCCCCCATTTTTGCTTTTCTGGAAAGGAATTTTTTTATCCAGCTTAAACCCTGCAATATACTGATGATTCCCTGCTCAATTAAAATAAATTACACAAATTTTGTTGATAGGATTTGGTAAAAGAGTAGGATGAAATGGAGAAAGTATGACATTTTATCAAAATGTAGGATGAGTGGGAACCCTGATGTTAAAACATTTGCATGAGAACCTGCAACAGAAGTGAAACTTGGATATAAAACTTTCAACTCATTGTCTGTCTTGAGTTTTTGAGTCGTGAAGTGATGCAAGTTAAAACATGATTTTGACATCACCTATCAGATCAAATTAATTGGGGGCCCAGAAATTACTTAAGTTTTCACGATTTCTGCAATTATGTTTTGCATGAATTTGTACATTTTCATCAATTCTACAGCTACTTCTCTTAGTGATTTTCAATTATATATATATTTTATAAATTATATATAATATATAAATAAATATAAATTATATTTATCGATTTTGAAGTATATACTAAAATTCAAAATTCATGAGAAAAAAAAAAGATATTTCTTACTTTCAACCAGTCAAAATTTTCATTAGTTCTTAAGTTAATTTCAAATTTATTTCTTAACTCTTTCAGACCCAGTGTCCATCTCAATGGACATAAACTTTCAATTTTTACAGCACATTTGTTTATCGTGTGATAAGATAAGAGTTCATTATTGGCTTTTTGTTATTGACAAAAATCCCTTGAGATATATAGGTGGCTTTTTCTCAGCCCAAGATATCAAGGAAACATTTTCTGGATATTATGCTGAGGTGTAACGTGTCGTTAGACCCACGGCGCAAAAGTCCACCTTTTGATTCAATCTGATCAGTAGTTTGGGTTAATAGAATATGTATAAATAATTACCTTTGTTTTCCCGGAGGTCGATAGCGATTACCGTATGATCAGCGATTGTGAAAGACTCATCTCAGTTGTTTTGTTGTCATTTTGGAGTGCCGATTGTTTCAATTTGAAATATGTAAACTTCGCTGATATTTTGATGACATATTTTTTTGTATCCTGAGACATAAGGTACAGGTAATCCGGTTATGCCGTGAAAAATACTGGTTCCTTAATGTATAAAAATACTTGTGTCAAGTCAGTTGTGGTCTGCTACTCTCTCAGATTGAAGCTAACATGATGTGAAATTGCTAATTGATCGTGCCAAGGCACTCCTACTGGCTAGTACTTTACAAAATAATGTTTACTTTGAGCTCTATTGCAAACCAAGTGGGGACGATCTCGTTGAGGACAATAACGGTCCTTTGCATAAGGCGGTCGTTGTTGATTCCAACGTTGACACGATGTCGAATCGTGGTGATCCAGAGCGTTCGATGAAGACTGGATATTGGGCTATCCTCTACGAAATGCACTAAGGCTTGGAGGTGATGTAGTTTGCCAAAACTACCAGTGGACAACCACTCAGGGAACTTGGTTGAATCATCTACGGCGTAGCTTCGTGTCCATAACTGACGAACCGGTTCCTGAGGAAAGCTGATGATTCTTGCATTGTCAAACAGAGGACTGAAATGCTCAATTTTATATTGAGAACTATGGACTACTGGATCTTTAGGGTGAGATTGGAAAATTTAATTGCAATAAAACTTTGATTCATAAAATGTTTATATCAGAAAAGTTGTCAAGCGAATCGATGAAAACTTAATCCTTAATGTTAAAAGTATTTAATTGTTAATAGTGGAAAAATTAATAGTTTTTTGTTAGAAATGATTTTTTTTTTTCATTTTGTTGTCTTGCAATTTGGATCCGATATGAATCCGGGGATGCAACATTATTCTTACATTGCAGAGGTGAACTCTGAAAGAAAAGTCATCTTGTCTCCACCGGGACTTGAACCCAGGCCCTCTTGCATACCATGCAAGCAAGCGTTAAGAGAGGCTACTAATGTCTCTACTTCAGTGTCTTGCGCCACAGTGCGTGAAATAAGGAAGGCAGGGTCGTGTGTCCAGTGGTGTAGATGTTAGCATGCTTGCCTGGTATGCAAGAGGGCCTGGGTTCGAGAGTCCCGGTGGAGACAAGATGACTTTTCTTTCCAAGTTCACCTCAGCATAATATCCAAAAATAAATGTTTCCTTAAAAATCCCTTTATTTAAACAGTTTTATATTTCTACATTGGTAACACTACGGTGGCAACGTTGCCACAATTTACGTCAGTAATTGGTGCTTCTTGGCTTATACAATAGGGTTTGTTTTTATCTCTTTCTCAAAAAACTCTTTTACTGTGGAATTGTCTTCACTATTTTTTATACATAATCTCTATACCCAGAGATGCCATTGACGTGCTATAGTGCAGCAATGGCATTACCCGGAATTTAAGAAAAGGACGCATAAAAATTTTTTGCACACATCTTTCCTGTTCTTTCCTAGTTCCAAGAAAAACAGCATAGAGAAAAACCTCGCCAACTTTTTATTTCTCCTTTCTTTTTTTCCTCTTCTTCTTTGCACAGTCCATCACGATCGTGCAATCTTGAGAAAAGTGGTTTTACCACTTTGTATACCGTACTGCATTGATATACAAGCGGGTTGTTGAAGATATTTAGTTGCTTCCCTTAATGAGAGGCTATGTACAGAATTTTTAAATTTCGGAGTGTCTATTCTGATGCAGATTTTCTCCCCTCCAGTTACATACCAGAAATTAGTACTTTCGCGACTAATCTGTCGGCATTCAAGACAGCATCTATACAGCATAAATTTGCCTTGCTCCTACAAAGATTGTGAATATGATTTTTTTTTTAAAAAAGTAATAAAGGATTTGGAATGCCTGCTCAAAGTGTAAAACATTTTCCAAATATCCAGTTTTGTCATGTAGCTGCTATGTGGTAGTCACCGTATCTCATTGCGTGTGTAAGCAGGAATCAGCTTTTGGAGAGGCAGAAGGATTTCTTCCACAGAACTGGGGGGTGGGGGGGGTACACTAATACTCAAAAATAATTTTAAATTAAGATGGTATTAAAAAAAGACTATTATTAATATTATAATTGTTTTTAATTTCCTATTTTCTTAATGGGGGTGGGGCTTGGCCCCTATAACCCCAGATTTTGCCTTTGGTGAAAATACGGGTTTGGAACCTGCGATTGCGCAGTGGTAATCGACTGAAAATATGATTTTCTAAGGTTTTCCAATTTTGCAGCGTTGCAAACAGTGTTGGGCAATAGCCGAACACCGTTGGCAACGTTCACATTATTTTGATTTTGATGCGTTTGTTTTTAAAAAAGCAACACACAATTCCAAATTGAATTTTCTCGAGGGATACTTCATCGGAACATGCCAGAAGTTCCTCGTTAATGATGGAAGAAACACACCACCTATTTCATCAGCTTGGACAGGCTTTATTAACCTCAGTCGTGACAAATCTTTCAACACTCTGCAACAGATGGCTCCCCAATTCGCATCCAAAGACCACTCAGACGCAGCAAATACAAAGGCGAACTCTTCGGACAACCAGGCACGTAAAAACATCACCCCTCCACGACTCATTCGTGTGAATTCTGACCACGAGGTCCTGATGACGGCTCTCCACTGAAGAGCCGAAACGCGCCGACCATTCGACCAATTAAATTTATTTGTCTTGAAAACGTGTCAATTTTTATATAAATTAAAACCAAAGTTTCTAATTTTTGTGATAAATATGTATACATTAAATTTCAAATCCACGCACTATCAATTTGGAGGATCGATGAAGGGCCGCAACTAGGGTGGGGGAAGCAGGTCTAGAGTCCCCCGGGTTCTAGACTAGAGGAGCGCCAAATTCACCCTTTATAACTGCTTCTTCTACATTGCACGGGGTGCCACAATGTGTGCTTGGCCGGTTTGAGAAAATATCTAGTTGCAACCCTAGATAGATGGCACCACCTACTGAACACAAAACCCACTAAATGCTGGGCACACACACAAACACACTTAAGTTACATCAACACAAATCTGACATATCTCCCATATTCAGGTGTGAAAATATGCGGCAGTTAAATGGTGACAGATTAGAGTGGTGGACCATCAGGGAGAGAAAATAAAATCATTCTACCATGAAATCACTTCGAAAAAATTTATATGAATAGGGAATCAGAAGATAAGTGTCTGAGAGAGAGTCTCACTAGCTTTAAATTTAATTGAAAGAACTACAATTTTTTTTAAAGAAATGGAAAATCAATCAGAGAGAAAAAGGAATTAATAAATCAATCTATTAGTAAATATATATAAATTGTGCCTCCAACTTTTAATTACAGTGGATCCTGTTTATAACGTTTTTCAAAAAACTGTCGTAAAAAATATTGTAAGCAGGAAAACACTTCAAACAGGAAATCTTGATGAGAATTAGTTAGATTTGGGACAACAAAAATAAGTCAGACTAAGTGGAAAAACATTTTAAATGGGAATGTTATCCTACTGATTTAACATAGGATCCTATGGGTTTACTTGAGTTGGGGGGCGATGTGAGGAAAAAATTTCTGATGAAGGGGGCAATGGAACAAAAAGTTTGGGGGACTATGGGATAGAACATGTTTTTATAAATAAATTATTTATTTGATTCACAGAGATACCTCTTTCTCCTACCCAGAACACTGCCTGCCGCTCTGTCTCAATGAAGAGATATAAGCAGGTGATCAAAAAACTGGGCCATGCTGGAAAAATTCATAAATATACCAGTGAATTATGGGGGAGGGGGAAGACCATACTTTCTTCAAGATAACTTTTTTCTAGAGGGATGCACTTTCACTCAAAAAGGACCTAAATTTTTTTAATATCATGTCCTGGGACCCAGGTAAATCGCATCTACCAGGTACAGCGGCATCTCTGCTATACTACATAAGTTTTTTTTTTTCACTTGCACTTGTATTCAAGCATTTGCATGAAGATAATGTGATGGACACTGGGTCTTAAAGGTAGCAAAACTTCTTCCTTCCAGCATTTTGTTATGTTCTTATGCTTGAAATTTCAATTATAAATAAATAAAATAATTTTATTGATTTGACCAATGGGTCTTTTAATGAGTGGCAGTACATTGTTGCTGATTTTTACAGTCATATTTACAAAATATATATAATGTTTTGGGAATACAATGAATCATATACAGTGGTATCAGAACAATTAATATAATGTAATGTATGTAATGTAAAGAATAAACATTATCAAAATAAACCGACAAATAAAAATAGATTAAGGAGGCAAAAAAACAAGTTATAAAAGAAAAATAATGAATAACAATTGAAATATATATGGAACTCAGTCCAAGCAGTGCGAGTGTAGGCAAATACTGTCAGGATAAAGAGATATAATTATATTATCAGGATAAAGATATACTTTATTTCAATAATTGTCAGTGATAGAAAGTAATTGAACAACATGAAGGTTCTTAACAGCTGGCTAATGCGAAGATATATTTAAGAAAGAGAAAATTCAACTGCCCTTGCAGGAAATCGAACAAACGTTCTTTCAGTTTCTGAGTGAACGCCCTAGACTGCAAAGCAGGGTTGTTAAAAAAAACCAAAAAACAAAGTTTTTTTTGGTTTAAACCAGGATTTTTTAATTTATTTAAACTGGTTTTTCTGGTTTAAATAGCATTAACATTAAAAACAATAAAATTTCTTAAAAATCATTAAAACTTTATAATTAAAAAAAAATGTTTATTAATGTAATTAACACTATTTCAATATTAATTATTCAATTAATATTTCTTACATTTTAGCAAAAACCAACTTTTGAAATTTAATTATTTTTAAGACTTACTTTGTGTTTGAAAATTCTTCATGTTATTATTAATCATATAATATAAATATGTTTTTCCAGTCATTTTTCAGTATGCTTAATTAGAAAGCTATTTTGCAAAAACTATATTAAAAAAATTAGGTGAATATAATATATTTAATGAAGCATAAATAATGCAGATTAATTAGCAATGAACGAATAAACGCCAGGGGCTCTGCCACCGGACTTATCCCGTTGCAGAGATCTCTTCCAGCCCAGCTTCGTGGCAGAGTCTGGAACAAAGTGAATGCACCAGGGACGCCGGAACATATTTGCTCGTGTTGTTAGAGCAATACCAATCATTTGAATGGTATTGCTCAGCAATACCAATCATACCAATCACTATTTGAACATAGCTCAAATATTGCACTGAAAGAGCTTTTTTTTTAAAATTAAAATTTTTGAAAAAACACCCTTTCCTTGTGAGTTGCATAGCTGTAAATAGCTCCTTTTGTTTGCTAGTCATTTCACGTCCAATACACCCTGTATATCAATTCAGCATGAGAATAAAATGAGCATCATAGAATCTGAACACCACAACGGCAGTCACAGCAATAGACTTGAGATAGTACGCTTCATCGCTGATTTCAGTTGAATCTAAACCCTTTGAGTGGCACTGACAAGATATCTCGCCTTCTTATTTTAGCATTGACAAGCCCAAATATTTTGTAAAGTTAATCCCTCTCTCAGTGGAACACTTTTCCCTATACCAATGGTTCACAAACTTTTGTCGACCACTGCTCCCTTGCCTAATTCACGATTCACCAGGGGCTCTTCAAGATAGATTAATAGATATTTTCCCACATAAACTTTTCCCGTAACTTCTTCAAAGCATAAATAGGTGCACAAATAAATATCTCAAGCTCACCGTGACACCTCACATAAAGGTTGGCGATGCCCCTAGGGGACACGCTAATAATGATGTCAATTCCTATGTAAATATATACATTTGATTATATATATATAGTCAACTCTACCTTTAACGCTGGGGGGGGGGGGCATGCCCCCTGTATCTCCGCCCATGCACTATACCAGTGATTCCCAACGTGGGTGTTAACGCCCCCTTGGGGGCGGTAGAAGTTACGGGTGTAACATAGGATCCCATAGGTTAGATTGTGTTGGAAACGATGGGAAAAAAAAATTTCTGAAAAAGCGGGCGATGAGACAAAAAAAGGTTGGGAAACTATGCACTATACCCATTACTTTTTCATTAACTTATACACATTTACTGCTGAAAATCATAAGGAAGCTTATTGCTATTATGCCGTGTAAAGAGATAAAAACATCAAATAGTCTCATTGATGTAGTTAAAAAAACAAAAAAAAGTCACTGAGAAAATAAAACAAAAAAAAATAATAAATGCAATAATGAGACATAGCTTTGTTATCTGAAGTTTATACCACAAAAAAAAAAATCATACTGCAGAATTGTTTATTCGCTATTACCAAAAATTAAAATTCAAAGCTCACCATAAGTATAAATAAACAAATACACACAGACACAGAAACATGTATTTAAAAAAAACCATCCTAATAAAATGAGATGCTGTATATATATATTGCGATTCAGAGACGAAGGAGAAATGGTTTGACATTTGTTTTTCTATTTTTCATGACTTCTGACAGTGTGAGGGAGAATTTGTGAAGAAAAAAATACATAAATGACTGCCAATAAAAAGAAAAGATACGCAACATTTTAATTATCACCATGAACATAGGCGTAAGCAAAATTTTCTCGAGGGGGGGGGGGGGATTCGGTTTTTTCCTGCAAAATAACACTACAATTTTGGCTCAAGGGGGGTTAGAACCCCAACCCCCCCCCTCTTGCGTACGCCAATGACCATGAAGTTATCGTCGAAAACACCAGGAAACCCCTCCGCTACTACTTCCAGAACGCATGTGAATAATCATTTCAGTATTCTATATTTACAGAAGACAAATCTCAACAGTGATTCTTGTGCATGAAAGAAAAAATGATTCGATAAACGAGATCAAACACTGATTGCATGCACCATGTAAATTGAGACAAAAATGTCTCGTCCATCTCTTTTCTAGACATAAACGCGTACACAAATTATACATCATGTTGTACAAGGGAAAAGTGAAGGAAATTTTTTAAGTAATTGAAAAAAAGTATTTTAATTAAATCACTATATTTATTTTAATTTGCGTGTTTTTTTCATTACTTTTCCGTACTACCAACAGTAAAAGCCACCACTCCCTCCTCACTCACGGAGAACCTATGAATTCATAGAACCAGAATTTTAAAAGGTGATGCCTGCCCTATTTCGGTCCATAAGTCACCAATGAATTCATGTTTGAGAAGTCTACACACTTTTCCAGACGTCTGGCTTGCTCATTATCCCCTAGGGTTGACAAAACAGAATTTTGCTTAAAAAAGGACAACATTAACCAAATGTCCTTGTCATTTTCTTCCCACATTTCTTGTATTCATATACCCATGTGATTTGCGTTGTATTGTTCAAAATCAAAGCCGGCACCGATGCCCGCGAGGAAATATGGGAATTGTGAACAGATATAGCTTCTTTTCTCCTCGGAACCAAATATTTCTATAGGGAGAGGAAAAAATCGTTTTGCAGACCCATTCAACACATGCGTTCAATTAACAATATTTTAGCTGTCTGTCTTTTTTACTACTCAGCGAAAAGAGAGCCGCTGATAGCATACAATTGGTGTGCAGCCTGGCTATTCCTTGAATAGATAGGCAGTATACCTACCATATGAAGGGGAAAAAATCGTTTCTGTTGTACTGCTGGACTTCCTATGGTGTGTAAGTTTTTTTCCGTTCATCTCTGTCGGATGACCAGCTGCATGTACAGAATCGAACCATTCCTTGTCGTTCGTGTAAGATTGAACTATTTATCAGATAGTAATAATCACAAATTTGCTCTACTATTGTGGAATCATGTCCCCCTACAAGGGGTGGGCTGGCAAGGCTCCAGCCCTGGGGCCCGGGATGATTTTCATTATTTTTTGTTTTTTCACGCTATAAATCCATCATAAAGGGGCCTGTGAAAGTCTGTTCGGGGGGCCCCTCAAAAGATTCCAGCCTAGGGGCCCTACTCCAGGATGTGGGGGGCATGTGTGGAACAGTGAAACGCTCCTACGTGAGCAAAAAAATGAAATGCTTAAGATTTGTTTTTTTTTTTTTCAAAGTTCAAAGGATTTCATAGTGACATATTGATGAACTAGATTCTACCCCACGTAAGTTTGCTTTTATTTAAGTTACATTTTTTTTGCTTTCTTGTGTGTAATTAACTGCAGAAAAACCATCCGCTGTCGTTTAAACTGGGAATGTTGCCAATAACTTTCAAGTTCAAGTCTTAAATTCCGTAAAATTGTTGTGCAGATGTCGACGCCCAATTTCCAAGTTCGGCATTTGACCCCACAA
The DNA here is from genome assembly GCF_987345545.1 of Pholcus phalangioides. Taxonomy (NCBI): domain Eukaryota; kingdom Metazoa; phylum Arthropoda; class Arachnida; order Araneae; family Pholcidae; genus Pholcus; species Pholcus phalangioides. The sequence goes on along the minus strand of NW_028301597.1, from coordinate 12,155,731 downwards.
GGGAATGGCTGACATGGGAACGGGCCTGGAAAAATGAATATAATTTTTTGGGGTTTTTCAAGCTAGAAATTAACTACAGAAAAGCCCGTGAAAAGTTTTACTTGGGGGGGGGGGGGGGGACAGATGCGGCAAAAGTAAATAATGGACCCCTTAAATTAGGAAAAAGTGTAATGTTTGGGTTTTACGCGGCCCAGGTTGTGCGCCGGTCCTTAAATCCACCTCCTACTTGGGCCCGCCAGAAATCCTAGCCTACATGGTGTGAGGGCATAGCCCAGCCAACAAAATATTAAACAACAGGATATTCACTGACTAGCCAAGCACCTCTTCACCTTAGTCTCACCCCCTCCCCCTGTTCCCCAATTCTTGCTTTTCCCTCAGTGGAGAAAACGGTTGAGGCTGTCAAAGAGAAATGGGAAAAAGTGATTTCCGCTGTGAAAGTGAGAGCTGCTCTTAGGAGTGTGCGACAGGAGCGGTCACACTGGGCACCGTGCTTTGTTGACCCCTGCACTCACGGTAAACTATTGGAGGCTTTCATGAATTCTGAAATTACTTCTTGCATTAATTCTGAAGTTTCAACAATTCTGAAATATCCCCCCCCCCCGTAATTTCTGAATTTTTATTGATGTTGGAATTATTTCTTTCAATTATTTTTGATTCATCAAGTACAAAATTTTTATCGGTTTCACGATTTTTTTTTCTTTAATTAGTTTAAAATTACCTTCAGTGCGGAATTTTCGCCAGGTTTTGTGTTAATTTATTGAATTGCGTATTTAGCATTTTTTGCATGGATATTTCGCAGCATTCTTGTATATTTTGAAATAATGGATGCCGATTCTTTCCCCCCACTAAATATATAAAATCGGGCAAATATTTTTCGTGTCTGAAACTGTTGAGACGAACCGGGCCCCTTAGGTAAGGGCGGGAGTGTCATCAAAAAGAATGGGCCCCACCCAGGCACAGCTAAGGGTCTAAGAGAAGAGGAGCCTCACAAAAATTAGGTCTGGTTGAAACTTTCGACAATTTGCCTAATACGGCCTCAGAAAAATCACTTGGCCTGGGGGTCCTTCAAAGATCCCAGTGCAGGCAGCGTTGGAGGATGTATGGGGCATCTTATACACTTATATATATGTCAGGAGTTCTCTCAAACTTTTCCTACCCGCAGCACCTCTTTCTCTAATCAAAGCTTATCCGCGGCTCCTCACAGAGCAGTTTAACAAAGAGTCTCTTCAAAAAACCTTTGCAGGGTGCCGCGCCACAAAGTTCGATAACCCCTGCTTTATGTATTTGTGTCACTTTCTGTTTTCAATGCAAGCTTCCCCATAATTCTAAAACACTATACTCAAATGTTCCGCGACTTTACTCTGTGGTGATGGTTGTCAATTTAAATTATCCAAGAACTTGAAACGCGAATCCAACTAAATCATCAACACAATCCAATCCAAAAAACTGTAAAATACATACGATAGAATTATTCAATTTCAAAAAAAGGAATTGGCAATAGCATGGTTTTAAAGAACCACATCATTGATTGATGATTAAACCCATTTTCCACCACTTTATCGGTTTATAAAAGAATTTCACAGTTTTATGTGCATATCATGAGGGGAGCACAGGCAGTGCCGTCTTAAGACATGGACCTAAACTGGTGCGGCCTGGGGGCCTCAGGAGAAAGAGCCTCACAAAGATGAGATATGGTTAAAATTTTCGTAAATTTGTTTGGTGGAGCCACAGAAAAATTACTTAATCCGGGTGCCCACAATGCTCTTAAGACGGCTCTGGGCACAAGGCATCTGTCCCAGAGACATTTTAAATTAACAGAAATTGAAAAATATAGCACACATAAACGTATTTTTTCTTTCAATATTTTAATTTATTGAAAAAAATAATTTTAATTTTTGGTTGTCTTGGGCAGGGCTGTCCCGTCTTTAGAGCGTCATGTGCTCCCGGGCCAAGTAATTTTTCTGAGATTCCATCTGGCAAATTCTCGAAAAGTTCAACTGGGTCTCATTTTTGTGAGGCCAGCATTCTTTTGAGGTGCCCGGGTGGGCCCATGCGTTAAGGTGGCACTGGTCTTGGGGCAGACATGGTACTCTTATATCCCCCTTCTGGATAGGTTTGTTACATTTTACTGTGGTAAAAATCTTACCCCCTACTGCAAAAGTAGGTTGAAGAACGGGTCATCGCTGAAATCAAACAGATTCGAAACAAAAAAACGGGACACTCTACTTCAAAAAAGGATGTATGGTCAGTTGAATATATCTAAATATCGTGGCCTGTACAAAGAAATAATTGACATACTTTGAGCAACACCAATCATTTTTTACTTCCGACGTCCCTTGAATGCACCTAACAGTCTGAATGTGTAGCTAGTGTTGTGCTTGATATTTCAATGCTGCCATCTATACTTCAAATTGTGAGTGAAGCGTAATGATAGATTAATTAGCAATGATTTACAATATACAGGGTGGTTATAACTAAAGTACTGATTTCAAAACACTGTAAAAAAAAAGAGCCATTGTCAGAATGACTTGAAAATTTACGTGAATATTCATGAAGCAATGGAATTTTATACGGCGAAGGGGAAAAATATACTTAAAAATGTAAATTTAACGACACTATACTCATCCAACACGTGGGAAATTTGTGCACAGAATGGACAAGACCGCCAGTCAGGGCAAAATGGTAATTTAATTAGTATTGCTCGATTTTATAGTTCATGGAAACATCACAAAAAAAAATGAAGTAATTGAACAAATAACTACAACTTACTCAAGAAATGTTAAATATGTTGTCCACTGTATTCTGGCTATGTCAGCGCAGTGTGCAGTGTTGCTCAATAAGAACCCAATTTAATTGAAAACTTCATTTTATTCCATATCAGGCTTAGCATGAAAATAGCAGTGACGAGACATAACAGACATATATTGAACTATAACCAAAAAATTAACACTGATCGAGAACAAACATCAACTTTTATAGACAGGGAAATTCTTTCCCTTCATGGAAGTTGACCGGTTGCCGACGAGCGTAATCCGTCATTTTCATAAGGCATGAAGAATTTTTTTCCCCCAACAATCAGCCCCCTCATGCCGTATGCTTTCATACAAAAGTTCATATAATAATTTCATATTACTGAGAACAATAGGTTTTGTAAAATAATCTGCAAGATTACATTTGCTATTGATATGTTTCAATTTAAAAAGTTCCTTTTCCACAAGGTTGCTTAGAAAATGATACTTTACATCAATATGTTTTGAGCGATTGTTCTCAACAGGTGAGAATGAAAAATGGCAGCCTGGTTGTCACAATATACAATAAGATTATCAGAATCAATTTCTAATTGTTTGCATTCAAATAAAATATTTTGCAACCATATAAGTTCCTCAACACATTCACTTAATGATATATATTCGGCCTCCATAGTTGATAAACTAACACATTTATAGAGAGATTTAGAGGGCTTTTTTCTCAGCCAGAGATATCAAGGAAACAGTTATTTTCCGGAAACAGTTATTTCAAACAGTACAATTCCAAGGAAACAGTTACATACCGGGCAAGCATGCTTGCCCGGTATGCAAGAGGGCCTGGGTTCGAGTCCCGGCGGAGACGTGACTTTTCTTTCCAAGCTCACCTCAGCATAATATCCGGAAAATAACTGTTTCCTTGATAACACATTTATGTTTAAATGTTCGCCATGATATGGGAGCATTATCCAATAACATGATCCTTCCTCCCATGGAAATCGTATCATCCCTATTACAGGCAAAGTCACAATCAGAATAACAATGTAATTTCAAATTTTTGACATTTGATAAATTCAACATAAAATGTTTAGAATCGTTCACATATCCCAATAATTTTAAAATATTCCAGTGTTTCAGACCTGGATTTTCCTGAAATTGTGACAATATATTAACAGCATAACAAATATCTGGACGTGTACGATTTGCAATAAATGCCAAGCAACCTAATACACTTCTGTAAGGAAAATTGCTCATTTCATTTACTTGTTCAGTAATAGCTGGACAGTCAAGTTTTGTTAGTACACAACCTTTAGCAATAGGTAAAGAACAATGAGGATATCTGTATTTAGAATACATATTACAAATTTTATCTATATATTGGTGTTGATGAATAAATAACTTGTCATCCTCTTCGATGAATTCAACACCTCACAATTTTTTAGTTGGACCTAAATCTTTTAAGTCAAATTTACTGTTCAAAAGAGATTTAGCATGGTTTAAATCATTTTCTGATTTTCCAAAAATAATATCATCGACATAAAATAATAATACACTTGTTCCAAATATATATACACAATTACACCATTTCAACTTCTTAAATTGTAAAGATTTAAGAACAGAATCAAATTCTGAAAACCACTCACGTCCACTCGGACGTAGACCATAGATTGCTTTGGTCAAGCGACAGACATAATTAGGTTTGATAGAGTCAATGAAACCAAATGGTTGTTTCATGTACACCTCATGATTCAATTTCGCATAAAGATATTCGCATTTGACATCTAATTGACAATGAAGCCATCCCAGACAACTTACTAACAAAGTAAAAAATAATCTCACAAGTGTAAAGTTGACCACAGGGCTAAATACTTCTTCATAAGAGTCACCTTTGATTGTAACCAGCGCCGTCTTAAGGCATGGGCCCACACGGGCAAGGCCCGGGGGCCTCACAAAAATGAGATCTGGTTGAAATTTTCGAGAATTTGCCTTGTAGGGCCTCAGAAAAATCACTTGGCCCGGGGCCCATGATGCTCTTAAGATGGCCCTGATTGTAACCTTTAGCTACAAGTCTAGCTTTATAGCATTCAATGTTTTCTTTTTCATTTCTTTTCACTGTGTAAACCCATCTATTTTCCAAGACTTTCGTATTCTCGGGTTGAGGAACCACCACACTTTACATTCATTCATAACATCCATTTCCGCATCCATAGCCTCCTTCCATTCAGATGAATCAGGAGATTTCATAGCTTCGTTTAAGTTTCGCGGAATTTTTATGTCAATATGATTAGCTTCGAGTTTAGTGAATTTCACTTTCACTGATAATTCGTTTTTACCACTGAAATCAAAATCATTATTATATCTAATCTTATTTTTTTAACAATATTTTTTGATATCTTGATGAGAAAGTAATCTTATATTTGTTCCGTAATAAATATCAGCACGTGATCCGCCGGGTCGAGAAACAGCTTTGCGTATCCAATTAACATCACTACAAGGGGTAATGTCAGATGCGGCTGAAACTTGAATTTGCGATCTACCCGCTGGTTTTGAAATTCGAATTTGTGATTCGACATCCAATTTTGAAATTCGAATTTGTGATTCGACATCCAATTTTGAAATTCGAGTTTGCGGTTCATCCGTTGATTTTGAACTTTTGGATCTCTCTTCGGTTGATGATTGAATTTTGGAATTTTTGTCCGCGGAACTAAAATAACATTGATCATCAAAAGTATTGATTTTGAAGTGATAATAACTTTCTCTTTTACAATCAGGATCCAGTATCGCTTCCACATTAGTAACATTTTCATCAAAACGAACATTTGATGTTTCAACCAATTGATTGGATTTAGGCATCCAAATCCTATATCCCAGCGCTCGCTGGGCATATCCAATCATAATACCAATTTTTGCTTTTGGATCGAATTTCTTACGTTTTTGTTTTGGGATACCTACAAAGGCTTTACATCCAAATACTTTGAAATGTTTGACTGAAGGTTTATTTCCGTAGTGCAGTTTAAATGGCGTTTTATTTTGACGTTTCAGACAAACCCTGTTTCTTATGTAGGTGAAATAAAATAATGCTTCTGCCCAAAACTCATTTTTCAATCCCCTTTGTTTCAATAGAGAATTGATTGCATCAATGGCAGTTTGACTAAACCGTTTAGCAACCCTGTTCTGTTGAGGTGTATAATCGTTTGTACGTTCGGCCCTAATACCGTGATTCTCAAGAAATTCGTTAAATTCTTTCTTGCAAAATTTCATTCCATTGTCGGTTCTTATGTTTTGTATTTTAAAGTTTAGAAATCTTTCCACTCTTTTCTGGAAACGACGGAAGCATTCAAATACATCCGATTTTTTCTTGATAGGAAAAACTGTAACCTTTCTTGAGTAATCGTTCATTATTGTTAAAAAATATCTGCAACCGGAAATTGATTGCTCGGGAACTGGACCACAAACGTCCATGTGTAAAAGTTCTAAGTGCTTTTTAGATAAAATTTTTCTGAGAGATCTATGAGAAATTCTCTTGGATTTACATAATTTGCAAATGTCACAGGATTGCATGGCTTGTTAAATTCGGGCAAACCTCTCACACCAGAACACTTGGCTGTGTGCCTTACATAATCGATGTCTATGTGTCCGTAACGCTTATGCCATAGATTTAGGTCATCTTTTGTTGTCACTGTTAGATTGTAAGATTTGATACACTGTTCGGATTTAGGTATCGTTGCAGGACTGATATTATGGACATTTTTAGATTTCTTAGCTATCTTTTCATACTTAGGTTTAACAAAGTATAGCATGTCCTGCCTTCATGCGTAAAATATCTTTTACAACTGGGAGAATAAACTTGTATTTTACCATTAGAACAAACAAAATATCAACCATTTTTATCGATTTTCAAACTGGAAATTAGATTATGGCGAGTTTTTGGCGAATAAAGAACATTATGAAAATTTAACACTGTTTGCGAAAACATGAAATTTACCTGTTCCAATGTCTTTTATTGGACTTTTTATATCATTTACAGCTAGAGACATCATTGCATTTGCGATAGGTTTATATTCGATAAATAGATCGAGATTATTACAAAAATGACCTGTCGCGGCTGTATCTATTAGCCAATTAAATTTTTTTACAGGATCATTATTTTGAATTGCGAAAGCTTCACTTAAATATGCATTATGCTCTCCAAAATTACATTTGATAAATTAGTATTGTCATCAAAATGGTAAGTTAGAGCATTTACATCGTGTTTTACATCATTTTTACGCATATTATTTTGAGAAATGCATATTATTTTTAATTTAATTTACATTTCATGAATTTCTTCTTAACATTTTTGAAATTGTTATTTTAAGCATCATTCTAAACGAGCACCTTCGGATTGGCACGAGAGTTCACATTACAGGCTCCAATTTCAGAATGTTCATCTAAATCTTTCTTGGCTTGTTGTAATCTGTTCTCCTCCAATACGAGTTCTTGTTCAATGTTATTGAACACAAAATCTTCGTCATCCCACTGGTAGATCAGCTGCACAATGCCTTGAAAACGTTGAGGCAGGAATCTTACGAGTTGAAAACCCTGATATAAGTTCTCGAGTGGATGGCCTGCTTCTTTTAGCGCTTGCATGGCTTTCCTCAGTCGGGCACTAAAAACACCAACGGTTGTATAAACGTCTTCATCATAAAGAAACGAGAAGAACTCATCTAGTAGTTGTATGACTCTTGCTCTGGTATTAGGTTCGAAGTGGTTACGGAGAATTGTCCATGCTTTCGAACCATCCAGTGCAGCACTGATGAGATTACGATATTGCGGTTCCAGGGCATAATATATCGTAGAGTATGCACGCCCTTTTCTCAAGTTATAGTCTTATTTCTCGACGAGACATTCCTTCGGTGATAGGCGGTTCAGAGTTCTCGATGAAGAACCAACAATCTCTAACCATTAGGTAGACTTTGATATCGTTCTACCATGAAGAATAATTTCCCTGGTTGAGAAGAGAAAACTTGAAGTCAGAATTCATCTCTGGGAACGATAGGCAAAAGTTCGTTAATATTTTTCAGCAGCAGTCCCCCTTCTGGCGAATACGGGAAGGTCACTTTGAAAATACGTTCCGCTGGGTTATATCAGCATCACACTGCATATCATTATAATGCGCGGCCATTAACCTTCTCAGCACAGTGTGCAGTGTCACTCAATAAGAACCCAATTTAATTGAAAACTTCATTTTATTCCATATCAGGCTTAGCATGAAAATAGCAGTGACGAGACATAACGAACATATATTGAACTATAACCAAAAAATGAACACTGATCGAGAACAAACCTCAACTTTTATAGACAGGGAAATTCTTTCCCTTCATGGAAGTCGACCGGTTGCAGACGAGCGTAATTCGTCATTTGCATAAGGCATGAAGAATTTTTTTCCCCCAACACTGGCTATGAAGTGAAAGCACAAAAATGCTTGCTCAACAACAGATCAGAATATGCCATGGTCATGACGTGGATGTGCTTGCAATCCACCTTCATTAAACTAAACGTTCCCCCATGTTAATATTTCTGAGGAACTTCTGACATATAGGGGATGTGCTAGAGATTACAATTCACCAAAGTTTGCAATCCAACCACTGTTCATAACATTTTCAGGTACCACATTCAGAAGTTGCAAGGGTTAAAGTTAGCTGAACTGGCTGCCGGCCAGGTGTCATGTCATCATGTTATTGTCAAAATAGCAGCATCATTGTCAAATAGCGGACAGCAGCTGCTTTGCTGGTATTACAATGTGCATCTTGAAAAAAGTTGTTCTATCCACATACTGATGCTGTTGAAGTGCCGAAATGATGTGGTCGCACAAAATAGATTATATTGCTGGCCAAGTACAGCATCATCTACTTGCACATTTTGCACTTTTTTTTCTTTTGCCAAAGAAATTCCCATTGCTTCAAGAGTATCCATGCAAATTTTCAAGTCATTCTGACCAGTACTTATTGTATAGTTTGGAATCAAAACTTTACTTATAATCACCCTGCATATAGCTGATTATTTTTCATAAATCTGTTACTACTATACAGTAGAACCTAGATTAACTGGGCTTAACCATGAAAGTATAAAAAAATACTGAATATTAAAGACAGTGATATACAGTGTTAGATGTGCTACTTCTTATGGAAAAGAAAATGTCTGTGAGGTAATGTAACTACTAGTACACTAGTCTTTGTCCTTTAAGGACAGTTGGTGTCTTTATTGGATTATAGGACCACCTGGCCCTAGCATGATTGCGTCACTACTGTTGCTGCTTCTTTGTGAAGGAAAAAAGCCTGTGAGATAATACACCACTACATTTAGATGTGATGCAATCCTTATTAATGAATTTGCTAAAGATAGAGCATCAGAATTTAGCCACAGGTCAGAAAATGTGGTAAGAATGAGAAATTTTTGCTTCTGTATATAACTTTAAATAACTAAGATACTTAATATGAAAAAAAAAAATATATATATATATATATATTCAGGACACTTTTATGAGACTTTTTGGAAAAAACCACCTATATCATCTAAAGATATACCATCTGAATGCACCCCAAGAATATAAGATGTGGTAAGCATGAAAAATTTTGGATAGTAATGAAACAATACAATATTTTTCAAGGAAAAAATGATATTAAGGCCACTTTTATTTGATTTTTTGAAAAAACTGGTTTTTTTAGCCATGGTTTAAACTTTAATGTTTGGTTTAAACCAACGTGGTTTAAATCAAACAACCCTGCTACAAAGACAACGAATATCTCAATCTTTCTTTGGAGTACGTAGGCATTGAACGGGACAGTATATGGAAGGTTGGACCTAACTCAGGCCAGAGCTCACAATTGCTGACACTGCCACCCAATGGCGACTTATCCGAGGATGATGTCTCTCAGCTATCCATACGAAGGTTTTCAACAGCTGCCTGATGCGAAGATATATTTAAAAAAGAGAAAATTCAACTGCCCTTGCTGGGAATCGAACCCATCCTTTCACTGGTGACAATATCCTCAGATAATTAAGTTATATTAATGGGACCTGAAGAGAGATTTAAATATTTGGATCTGGAATTAGAGTAATAAGGGCAGTGAAAAAATACATGTGTGTGATTCCAATCCTCCAAAACCGAATGGTTGCAATGTGTACAATTGTTGATGGGAATTTTTTTTATTGTTAACTAAAATTGATGTCTGATTAAATCTGAGTTAGCCTATTAAATGAGATATGGAAAAGGAGGAAGAAGTAATCTTCCATCACAGGAAAGTTGTTTTTATATCTTTATAGTGAGAAAAAATTTTACTATTTACAATATGGGAGAAATCAGTTTGGATAATCTGGTTTCTTATACTTTCAACAATCAGCAGAAGATAAGCTTTTAAAAACTTGAATTTTGTTGAACCCAAATAAAACTTAAGCTAGTATTGTCAAGAATAATTTTGACTTGTAAAGTCCAATTATTTTTATTAGTGGTGGACAAATTGCAAGAGTGAGATAGTTAATCATAATATGAGCAGGCCCGCTCAGCTCATAATTATTCATAATTATTTGAGTATAAAAGTTAATTTATTTAAATGGTTAATTGTTTAAGGATTATTGTGAATTGAATGATCATTTAAAAAAGGTAATTTTGTAGCAAGTAGTAATTGAAGCTTGGCATCAGGTATTTGTTAAGGGCATGTGCAGGAGGGCCAGGAGTGATAAAAGATTATGTATGAAAAGAAGGTGCTTTAGACTAACTGAATGAATGAATGCCAGGGGCTCTGCCACCGGACTTATCCCGTTGCAGAGAGCTTTAGGCTAACTGCTGATGAAGCACAATTCTTCTGGCAAAGTGTGAAGCTATGAAATAAGAATGAGATAGAAAATACATGAATAGTGGATGTCAATAGATTCGGGACGCCCACTGAAAAGATGATGCAATTTGAATGCCACATGAAAAGAAAGAAAGGGTATTGAAAAGAGTGAGAATATTAGAAAGAGATTGAATCGTCATGTATAGGTTACCCCTAGGCAAACTACAGGTGCAACTTTCACAAAGATGTGTAATCGACACCTGGCAATGAATGGGGCAGGCCCAGGTATTGGTGACAGGAGAAAGGTGTTTTTCGAGAATACGTGAATAGGAGCTGTCACGGAATGCGAGATTCGATCTCTTGAAACATCTGGAAAGTTATGGAGAGCGAGAATAATGAATTTTTAGAATTAATGAATGGTAAGGATGGGCTCGCTTAAAAATGGATATAAGAGAAGAAATCTAAATATCAAGCCGCACTGCCCCATTTGAACGCCTGTGATCTATAGGTAGCATGGGGGTGGCCTTATATTAACACGAAGGTGCAGGTGAATGCAACATTCAAATTATTTGGGAAGGGTAGGAATTTATTATGACACATGAATAGGACAGATCTTCCATCAGGAATGGTCAATTAGAAGCCCAATGAGGTAGTGTTCAGGCTGCAGGCATCAAATTAAAAGTTAGCTCAGGAAGAATAGTGAAATTATGGAGTGAATCCAGAGTTCTAGGGAGGAAGAGGCGAGGAAGAGGTAAAATCAGAAGGCCTGATGGTAGAGAGTTGGAAGTTTTTTTTTGGCTTAGAGAGTTTGGAGTTTTCCCAGAGGTTGGGATGAAAAAGCCTGAGGAGCGGGCTGGGAATTGTGGAGTGTCAAGTTGAGGCTCTAGTAGAGAGTCACAGGATATGAAAGTGCCGTAGTGCTGTGTGGATGTAGCGAGCAGACAGGATGGCAATGAGATCACAGACTAGCACCGGGGTGAGTACACTTATCCAATTTTTCAGTGACTTGAATGTCCAGTTAAGTAAGGGGTCAAGATGTTACATGTAGACTTGTCTCTCAGATGCATAAGTTAATAACTTGAATCACCCGATGAGGGTATTGTGATGTATTCTCTGAAATGGATATAGGAGAAATCTTACATAATGTTAACAACCGTAATTGCCAATTCTAAATTAAATATTTATATACTGTAAAAGCTCCACAAAAATATAAAGTATGAAATCACGCTGCGAGACCTGTATATCTGTAAGAGGGGACCATACCCCCTATTAACCCATTTTTTTTGTTTATTCTGCAACCGCTGTTTCATACCTTCCGACTCCAATGAGTGTTACGCACGATCATGAGTGTGTATTACAATTATTGAATGGTTATTTGTTTTGTATTGTATCAATGTATGTACATATCAAATTTAATTAAAATCGGTACAGTAGTTCTAGAGATAATCGACCAAGTCTGCAAATTCTTTTAATTTCTTACACCAGTGTACTGAACATGGCATGCACCTCGTACATATTCCTCTGCGGAACTTCTAACGAATTGGTACATGTTGGAATGTAAGTGTGTGTGTGCACGCGCATGCAGTAAACCTTCCATGAAGTTTGTTAGGTGTAGTGCTGCCATCTGCCATCAATTTTTCGAATCATGCATGAAGTGTAATGATTGAATAGTATACCATTGTAGGCCTGTTGCTCTCTGCAGCGAGATTTTTTAACTGGGACATCGGCTCACATTTGTGCCTCGAATTTGTGCTTACCACAGAAAACCAACTTCTGCTGACCACCACTGTGGCAATGGTGAGGTTTTGAATTAGGGTCCTCCGCGATGCGAGTCCGTCACTATGACCACTTGACCATCACAGCGGCTAGCAAAAGGGCCATAGATTTAAATTTCAAGAAGCAAGAGTTTTTCTCAAAGTTAAGTTCACAACTGATTTAGATTTCTACAAAGGCACATAAAATCTGGACTTAAAAATATTTGGTAATTGACAATAAATCAATAATGACTATGATCACAGAGTATTTTATGTTTAATAAACTTTTATTTCATATTTTGAAGTGATGATATTGATCATAATAAGCACGTACTTCTGTTAATTGCTCAGACAAACTCAAAAAAATTTACATGCTTTTACTATGATCAGGACCAAATCCTATGATGATTTCAACATACAAGCAACATTCAACAATTTCAAAACATAAGATCCAGAAGATACTGGTAAATCAAAGCTGGGTTTTGTTTCAGTGCATAACTTTTCTGAACCAGCATTTATCAGTTATTGACCCTGTTGTTTCATAACCTGAAATTTAATTAACTTACCACTAATCTCAATGTTTTGAAAAGATATAATAAATTGTACACAGATATGAGAGGGAATATGAATAAAAGTTTTACCTGCAAGAGCTAACAGGTTTAGGTAAGACAACACCAGCTGTGTATACAGCTTGGAAAATGCCTTTCATATTGACTCTTCTGGTGATTTCTCTGATCAACACTGGAGCAACCCTCTTAGATCTTAGTTTCTTATGAACACATAAGAAATTAATCTCTACTGCTTGAATTTTGCTAGAATATAAAATATTTTTTTTATATCAGAGGAAATGTAAAATCACATGAAAACTATATACAACTGCAAAAAAATAATTACAGCGAAACCCTTCCAAAAACAGAGAGTCGTCTCTGTCTTACGGTCAACTAAACTTTTTCTGTGTTATATATATTTAAAGTATGAATTTTGAGTCCCTGCATAATGATTACCCTTAGATGATGTGGGATCATTTTATTTTTTCTTTCCATGTATATTATCATTACTTACTTTCATTATTATGGTTTTCTAAAATGTCAACTCTAAGTCAGATTCTAAGTGGTAAAGGAAGTCGCACATACTTTAATAAACTTGTCTAATAAATCTAATTTTTATGTGTTCATAATTCTAGTATGACTAAAGTCATTACAAGGAAGCTACCCGAAGTAAGCTTCAAGAAATCAGTTGATGTGATTTGTGAAGCATCATGAAATGGTCCATCAAGTTTTTTGAACATTTTTTTATTGGACTAAACACAACATATAAGGGGCCGTTCAAGTATTACGTAAGCAAATTTTTAGCAGCAAATTTGAGCACAAGTGGCAGCAATTTGAGTAGAATTGACAAGGATAAAATTTATGCCATCTGGAACGACGTCCATACATGTCAGCAGAATTTTCAGAGCTGTCAGCGATTTGGAACTTGCCGAGCGAAAGGTGCTGGATAATAAAGTGGCATTTCAACTTCTAGCCCATTTACTGCACAGATATGACAATGTGGTGATACACATCTGTATCAACTTCCAGATAAAGAGTTTACATTAGCAAAAATATGCAAAGTGCTTTTGCCAGAGTATGATAGAATTCAACATCGTGATGAGATGGCGTCTAAAGGTACTGCATTTGGTTCAATGGAATGTCAAAAATCATCCAAGAAGGTGAAATCAAGATTCAAGGACTCAAGAATGTGCTACAAATGTGACGCCATCAGACATATCGTCATGAGAAACTAAAAAAAACGAAAGAAGGTGATCAGTAAAAAAATGAAGATAACCGATCATCAATGTGTGGACAATAGTGAAAGTGATGCATTATATCCATCTGTGATGATATCAACATCAAAGAGTATGCAGTGGCTAATCGATACAGCTGCAAACAAACATTTATGCAATGACAGAATTTTTCTCTCAAGCTTAAAAGAAATCCCAGACAGCAAAGCCATCATTGCAGAAGGAAGCACAAAGGTTCTTGGATCCAGTGATGTTAAAATTTTGATACGTGGGAGAAAAGGTAATGTAAAACTTTTATTGAAAAATGTTTTGTATGCTCCAGGTATGCTCCAAGTTGTACGATTTTCATCCATATACAGCATTTTGACATGGTCTCTTGCATGTCGTATAAACGAGGCTCCATTTGTGATAAAGAATCTGTAGAATAGGCAAATATAACCTCAGGCAAGTTAGAAAGTGGAAGCTTTTTCTTTTCCATCTTATAAGGATGTGCATTTTCAGAAAAGCGATAAGATTCGGACATCATGAAGCTCAATTTGCCATCCGAAGGAAGAGAGGCAGAGGGGGCCACAGAATGGAAAGAAAAAAGCAAGGTTTCTAGAACATATCAATATAGATGGCGAAAGACCCTCATAAAAACCCCATGTAGTTCTTGAGTTTAAGGAATATGAAATTTTATGGGAATGTTAGGAAGTCTCAAAAAATTACTTCAGGTGAAACAGTGACACAAAAAATTTCAAAGCTATCAGGGTTCCAAGATTTTTGGGGTTCCATAACTTTTGAAAACCCTGAGCTATGCAATATATACAAAAGGCTATAGGGTTTGGCTTTTGAAAACCAAAAAAGTTATTGAGACAAAGCATGTAAAATTCAATGAATTTATGGGTTTTTTGGATGATGGATGAGCGCCAATTCACATAGTTTTCCCCCATTTTATACGTTGTCAGAAGCCTAGGTGCCAAATCCTGGGAAGGGGCCTCAAGCTAACTCCATTTGCGGCCCCAAGAAATAAAATTGCGGGAGGACAAATGACATCATTGAAAAGTCTGCTTTTATTGTAATGCAACTTCAAAGTTTCTTAAGGGAAATTTTTGCTTTTTGGCACAAGATAGAGCAGAATTCACAATTTTGGCGTTTTTGTAGCAGAATGCAGCAAACGAGGGGGGAAATTGTCAAAACTGTAGCAGAATGTAGCAGATGTCGGAAATTGTAGCAGTTTGTAGCAGATTTTCCACTCCTGGAGAGAGAGAGAAAAAAGAATACAGAGGGATTTTGAATGATGTGTGAAGTACAGTCGAATACCGTTACAACGAAAATATCATTTTACAGGGGTCAGCACGGATCATGGCCTCAAAACTAGTGAAAATAGTGACCAAAATTTTTAAAAAAGTGACCAAAATTTTTAAAAAAGTGACCAAAATGTTTAAAAGTGACCAAATAGTGACCAAAATGTTTAAAAGTGACCAAAATATTTGTGGAAAGAGATCAAATGGACAATGAATTTCGGTTGTTACCGAATTGAATGAATTGAAATTGAATTTAGTTTTAACTTTGCATTTCAATAGAACTCATTGAAATAGCTTTTTTTTTTTTTACATAATAGTGTGAAATAATTAAATCAAACTCAAATGCATTCTGCTAACCAGAAAAGTTTTGAATAACTTATCAAATTTATCAACAACTATGTGTGAGAGAATAACTACATTATATCCTTTCTGAGTAACAGTAGCAATGCCTTCCCCCATATTGCTTTCCACAACCCATCTTAAAATTAATTTAAGCAGGAAAAACTTCAAAACGGGAAAAAGTTTTCACATTCAAAGAAGGGAAAAAAATGAAATAACATAAAATTTGATGAGAGAATTTGTCCCATCTACATTCCAGTGGATTTTTCATTCGTGTTATGCTATGAATGGCAGTATACAAAATGTACTCAAACTTTTTTAACTAGTACAAATTTGATTTACATACCTAGGTTTGTATAATACGTTCCAACAAATTTTAAGAAATTTACTATAATGATTAAAAACTATAAAATTAAATTTTCAACAATATTTTAAATTATTAAATTAAAAAATTACTTAAATTACTGAATTATAAATAAATTATTTAAATTATTAAATTGAATAAAGTATTTAAATTATTAAATTGAATAAAGTATTTAAATTATTAAATTGAATAAAGTATTTAAATTATTAAATTGAATAAAGTATTTAAATTATTAAATTGAATAAAGTATTTAAATTATTAAATTGAAAAAGTATTTAAATTATTATATGCTGAGGGAGGGGCAATCCACCCTCCCCCAGCATCAATGGCAGAGCCTATTGATGTATACATATATATGATGTATATCAATTGTCATCGTGCCACACCCCTAAGACCTTAAAGTATCTCCACCTATGGCTGGACTGGGAAAAGTGGGTGAGTCTACTATTTTACAGGCAGGGAGGGGGGAGGCACCAAAATAATACTGCCCTTGGGTGAGGGGGAAAATAAATCAGTTTTGAAATTGTTTGGTTTTCGAGAGAAAAATTTGTAAAAATATATATTTTTCTTTTTTTACACACAACATACACCCCTGCAAAAAAACACACATTTACTCCTTTACCCAGAAACACAGGGGTGGGAAGTGACGAAGTCCATTTCGGAGCAGCTTTGGAGCAGCAAAATTCAGGATTCGGAGCAGTTTTGGAGCAGCAAATTCAGGATCTGGAGCAGTTTTGGAGCAGCAAAATATAGGATTTGGATCAGTTTTGGAGCAGAAAATATAGGATTCGGAGCAGATATTTATAAATAGGAGCAGGGAAATTAACAAGAATATTTTTGTTAACTCTCACCCCTTTTCA
The DNA here is from genome assembly GCF_987345545.1 of Pholcus phalangioides. NCBI lineage: Eukaryota > Metazoa > Arthropoda > Arachnida > Araneae > Pholcidae > Pholcus > Pholcus phalangioides. The sequence continues at coordinate 12,138,790 of NW_028301597.1, read as the reverse complement.
AAATAAAACTGCACTGTCTTTTGTTATCAAACACCTTTTCATCAGCTTGTTTTTTGTTTTTGGTATTTCAGGCTTTTGACACCTTGTTTGAAAGAAAGGCTGTCATAAAATTTTTCACACCAGTCTATTTAAGATGATTTTTGCTTACTGAGGGCACTATTGTCTGTCTGGAACCACAGCACTTCAAATGGGCTAAAAATTTTCTATAAGTTTTCAATTTTTTCATACTTGGAAAGAAATTGTTGCAAAATGGGAGAGAATTTCGGAAGAATCAACCCGACTTTGGCGATTAAGTACTCATTATTTGGCGAGATTGGTGATCTGACACTCGTTATTCGGTAAAGTTTCTAAATTAGCATTTGTAATTCGGCGAAAACGCACTTTTACTTCTGGAATGAAAATTTTTTTCGCGAAACATCAGGATTTGACGCAATGACGATCGACTAAAGTAATTTCTGCTGCTTCCAGGGGCAACTTTTTTTTAAATGCCAATTGTGACTCGCATTTGCGCTTTAAAGCTGAAAGATCATTGCAAACTATATTCAGTTGCACACTCACGGATATTATCGGGGTTTCGCGATGGAAAGGCCAATAGTTTAAATAAGGTGTACAGTGGAATAAAACACGCTCTTAGAAAGAATCGTTTTGCGGTAAGCAGGAACAAAAAATTTTTGCCGTCCTTTCCGAAATTCTGGGCATACGAAGCAAAATTAGCTATTTGGAGCAGAAAAATACAAAAATACACTATTGGAGCAGGATAGCGCAAGATGTTAATTTTGGCGCAGTGTTCCTACCCCTGGAGCAGTATAATTTTGCCCCCCCCCCCCGTATTACTCAGCAGCCTTCCCCGGTAAATTTCCCATGAACCTTGTAAGCACCAACGAGGCGACTTTTTTCGTGCCAAGGAATCACGGTTTTGCGGTAGTCAATTCAAGATGGCTGACAAATGGCACATAAAAAATTACAAAAAAATATATAATTTATAATATGAATTAACCTAATATACGGCAATATGCGAAAATCGATATATATATATCGGGAAATACGGAAAATTAGGATAAAATGAACACAAAAATCGAATCAACGTACGGGGTTTATAAATGCAGTTGATACAGAGTTTACGGATGCTGCTGTCAGGGATACCTATTTTAGCACGAAAAAAAAATTCGCCACATTAGCGCTGACTCCTCCCGTAATTTTCAACGAACAAAAACAGTGAATTCACCCCCACCCGGGACACCCGATTCACCATGGCTGTAATACAATTGTTTTTTTTGGAGGGGAAACGTAATTTTACTGCCCCTCGACTGTGAAATTCTATAATTTTGCAAAGGAATTTTTATTACGTTTTCCTAAATATACCATTCCATCAAAAACGCTGTCCAAGGCATTGCCTCCCGCCCCCAGTTTTGGATCTGATTACGGTATGTAGCAACCCAGGTCGAAAATTTACTATCGCCCGGGGCCGGTATAGACTCTTAACAGAAAAAGAGTAAACTCTGCACCTTTCCTCGTTCAACACCTGTGGAACCAGACCCCCGCCCTCTCCTATTGCGGTCATAATTGCGACTCGAGACAAAAATGTTTTAATAACTTCAGAGGTCTAAAAATGGGATTTTTTTACACATCAAGAATGGCGCGCAAGATGTCTATATTAAATCAACAATCAGTATCGTGAAGATGTTCTAAATTAAGTTACGGCCAGAAGCAGATAAAGGTCAGTTGACGGCCCAGGTATAAAAAAAATTAATATTAGGCCCTTTACATTAGGGAAAAAAATGTAAAGTAGGGGGGGGCCAAAGGCGCGCTCGGTGTGCCCATCGTTAAATCCGCCTCTATTTACGGCTCGCATGCACGTTAACTGAGTTTTTATCAGCCTGATGACCAATTTTCCTCTGATTTGGAAACCCTTGTGTTAAACTAAACGTTGAATTGCAGGATTCTGTGATCTTTTCATAAATAGTTCTCCTTTCGATCATACCTGGGGCTACGGTTTCTTGATGAGATTTAAATCCAGTTGGAAAAATAGTACGAATTTTATTTGTAAATAGAGATCGCGATTTTCAATCTGTAATTTTTTTTATTGTAAGTAAATTCAAAATACCTGCGAGCTTTTTTAACCTTGGCCAGCTACAAGAGTATTCTCCAAAGCGTATTAATACGCTTAATATGTATTAATAACACGTGTCTTTAATACACGCTTTGGTATTATTGCCCGCTGCGCGTAAGTTAGCTTCTGCACGGGCTCTCTTAAATCGTCATTTCAAATAACATTTAAAAAATTAACAAAAGTAACGATAGAAAAAACAACAAATGTAACTTGCTCAATGCTCCAAGAAATGAATTCAGCCCTTAGGACTAAAACTTTTTAAAACAAATAAAATAAAGGATCAATTTTAAAATAAGATGAAAATGAAAGAATGAGTGAGCACATGAGGAAATAAGAAAGAATGGTATTGTGGGGGGGGGGGGATTCTTTGTTGTAAGTATACACCTTTTATGCTAGTTTTTTTTCCGACCGGCTTTTCCATAAAATGACGACTCTTTAACCAAGGAACTATCTTTCCAAGCGCCTTGAAATCAAGTTATGCTGACGCCACACGGTATGCTCCCGGGAAGATAAGATGCCTTTGATCGTAGTTCAATGAAGGGAGGGAGAAAATTAGAGATATTGAACAGGTAAAGTTCCTCCTTAAAGAAAAGAGAAACACTGACAGCAGAAAAGTGCGCGAGACCGAGGTTTTTTTGCAAAAAAAATGGAAAAAGTGACCTGGGCCTGAAAATACGTAATAAAAGTGACGAGTTTCTAAAAAAGTGACTTTTAGGGAAAAAAGTGACCCGTGCCGAGCCCTGCATTTTATAATGAACACTTTTCTATTCCCCTAAATAAGTTTACATAGGAACGATACTAGGTTACATGGAATTCCTTTATAATGAAATTTCATTTTAACAAAGCGATTCCTCCCGTCTCTTAGTTATAATGGTCTCTCATTATAACAGGATTTGACTGTACAGTGGGGGCGACTCAAACCAGTGCAATGAAATTAAAAAATTTAAAAAAATGTGTAATAATTGATAAATAATAATGTGAAATTTAAATCAAAAAAGTGTATGTTAAAATAATAATATTCACTAACATCTAGAATTGAAAAGAGTGTGCAGTGGATGTTTAATGGATGGTATTTGAAGAAATTAAAAATGGAAAGTGTACGTGCTTAAGTTAAAAAAATTGAAAAAAGTGTTAAATACATAATAGTAATATGCTTTGAAATACCCTGTATGTGCAAAACTTCTCGACACGTTCGTTTATGAAAATTTCTATCACTCTTGCAAACAGCTACAAGAGTGAATCATAATCATCATCATCAGCAGCACATTGCCTCCAAAGAGCAAACTCGTGATCATGTGCAGATTATACTGAGAGCATGGGCACGTGTACAAGAGCCCTCGACCAATGAAATCCTTCCAATCACGTGTTATCAGGAGAGGATACTGACAAAGTACAGTTTTTTGCGGCAGCTGAAGAGAAAAGCTAGAGGATGTTTCACTGACAAGGTTGGGAACCTGGTCTGTCTGGGAATGAGCCTGGAGCACTTGATGGTTGGTTCTAAAAAAAATGCAGTAAAGAAAAATAATATGCCGCAAATAATCTATAATGCTGTTGTGCTTGATTGCCAGTTCCAAAAAAGAAAAATATAATAATAATGTCATAAAGGAAAACAGCATACCATCGATAGTCTATAGCTACATAGTGAAGTGCAGGTCTGCAAACAAGTCTAAGAGACTATCTGCCTGGGAACTGCCTTCACAAATGAAGGATCAAACACCTTGGTGCATACAACTCATCTCACAAGTCTGAGAGACTTCGGATCGTATGGACTATCATCTTACTACAAGATCACGAGGACATCGTAGACAGCAATACCATTCAATGAATGATCTATGTGAAAATCAGATAAGTTTTCGTTTAGTTGGGGTTTTTTTTTGGGGGGGGGGCGGGAAAGGGGCCTCAGTTTGCAGATAAATTATTAATAGCCAGGTGCACCAGCATGTAGTACTTTCAATGTTTTTCTTTTGAAATTAACTTCATTGCAATGAAAGGTAAATATGCAAATCAAAAACTTGTTCAAAAGAAAACATTGTGCTCACTTGCATAAATTTCAATGCACTGATGAAAATCATAGCACATTACCTGTCATATATCCGAATTAAAGCTGGTACTGCACTGATGAAACCAACCAATTTCCTACTTTTAACAACTCTAACTCCACAATGCCAGTCTTGCCGCCATCCTGGGGGCTGTAGAGCCCTAAAAAATCAAAAATGCAGTAATTAAAATTTTTAAGTCTGAATTTATGTATGAAATTTCGGATTTTTTTTTTGCAAAATTTACGTATCCCTACATATAAGCTTTATTTTGCTTGGTTGCCATGACAATCCGAATGTAACGGAAGCCATTAAATGTACAAGGTTCGTTAGTGGATTTGAGAAGTAAAAAAAAACATGAAGTTAGAGATTGAGAGCTCTTCATTAGTTTGGCGTGAAATACTAACAAAAAAACGCACAATAATAAAAGTGCATACAAATAAAAATTTAGGCGTCAATACTAATTTCTTCATCACCATGGTGACCTGGCACCTGAGATCTGTCCAGACCTGTTGAAAACTGTGGCATCTATCACTGAACAATCAGTGCTCCTGCAGAATAATCTGGAGCAATTTCAAGAAAGAGTGTAGGAAACACTATTATAGGAATTTTTACCACAGAACATTTCCAGTCAGCTAAAGGTTCATTGCAGAACACTGCGAAACATTCTGCGTTGGAGCATATAATAGGGCCCATTGTGATGTTCTACTGTATTTATATGTTTTTACTTTTGAAACTTGTTTTGCAATTATTTATAACATAGCAAAACTTACTTATTAGATAACTCTAATATTTTTTAAACTTTCATAAAATAATTTCAATAGATACAAACCATTTCAAGAACTCGGATGAATAGTCAAATCTAAACATATTGTCATCATCTTCAACGTAATTTTCATTCAGCAAAGAATACAATTCATTTAACTGCAGAAGAAAATGTTGAAAATAATTGTTTTAAATAATCACTCCATTATCTTACATGTATAAAATATACATACACTCTACTAAATTCATCAAAGAATTCTAGTAATCTTAACCTATTGAAGCTGGAAAAAAATTCAAAATTATTGAGTCACCCTCCCTCCCCCCAAATTCAGATGTCTGAGCTGTAAGAGATTGATATTTAAACTACTACCACTACCTATCCAAACAAGGATCTTATATACCAATTTCTCTGCAGAATTTTTAACAAATTGGTGTATATGCAGGAACAAGTTATATGTATATGCATAGCCCGAACATATTGGTCCTGGTTATGTCTTTCCAAGGCCTTAAGAGTAAAGCACGAAACAATTTAATACAGGATGTCTCAGATTTACTCACAGAAAAACTTTTCACACTTATTCATAAGCAGTGATTCCATGTGCTAATAATCACAGAAAGTATGTTGGTTTCTCTCTTGTAACAGTTCCCCCCCCCCCCACTCTCATGTGTGTTTGGCTAGCACCTTATATATGAGGAAAAAGAAAAATTAAGATAATCTCAATTTATTCTCGTGGGATTTTAGATTAGGCATGAATGTGAGCCGATCTCTCCATTGAAAAGTCTCATCGCAGAGAGCAACAGGCCTAAAACGGTACAATTATTCACTCATTACCCTTCACTCACTATGAGTTGAGGAAAAAACTCATACCTTAAAAAAATTCATTGCAGATGGCAGCACTACACATAAAAAGCACTATACAGATGTAACAAATTATTAAACAGTCGTTATATCCCGAATTCCATTTTTATCTTTTCCAAAATAATTTTGTCAGACAGATGACAATAATGATATGACAACTATTTCATTTACTTAAGACTTTTATTTCCGCGTTAATCTTTAGATCTTACAACAAAACATTTTATATATGCCTGCACAACATGCATCAGTAAATTTCCTTTAGAGTTTTAGCATTAATATATCAGAGATTCAAAACGTTGTCACCCAATCGGTCCGTCAATTACACCCTTCAGGATGACACTGTCACAAGAACGAACAAGTCACTTCTTGATTGATCCATCCGATCCCCAGGTGAAAGGAAAGCTCCATAGGAACAGCATCATGCATCCGAAGAGATGACAAACTCGACAAATATCCCATCATAGAAGAGAGCCGACATCACAGAGACTTCAACACAGGCAGAGCAAAATATTGACTACAAGATAAAGAGCTTGATCAATGGATCGAATGGCACCGAAGCACCCAGCTAAATTCCGGCTTCATGGCAGTCATGGCTTCCGGAACGAGGCAGGGTGAAATGAAATGTAACGATCAACGTCCAAGGACCAACATGTCTGTTTGCTGCACACTACCAGCATATAAGGGAAAATTCCCCATCTCACATTATTACCGGAACCAATCCATATAGAGATTCGGCGGCGCTAAAACACTTTGACAAATAAATTTGCATATTCACATGAACTTAAAATAATATTGTAGAACTATGATATTCTGCATCTGGCAGCACTTAAGATCCTAAATATGGCGGTCGATTGGTGGCACATGATCTCGCTGATCGAGATCACAGAATGATGGATGTAAAGGTAATAAAAATATAAAAATGACTAGAAAAGGACCATTTCCTGCAGGGCCTAAATGGTAACATTACACAGAAATAAACTTCACGGAAGGTTCACTATATGTACACACACATTCCAACATATACCAATTTGTTAGAAATTCCGCAGATGAATATGGACGAGGTGCATGTATGGCATAGTAGTATCATTAACAACCTTCCTCTTACATCATATCAAAACATTGCTATTACTACTAAACTCAGTTCTCCCACTCAAAAATTAGAAACATTAGGATGATTGGATACCCCCACATCAACATAATTTATCTGTTTAGGCCGGAACCCCAGAATTTGTACAAAAAAATTACATCACAAATAAATACATGGTTTTAAGGCAACATCAAAGAAAGAGAGAAAAAAATTACAAAGGTGTATATAGAGAAAAAAAAAAATTAAACCGAGTGTGGCAAATGGCGTGGGGAGAGAGTATATTGTGCAAAAAAAATACTTTTTTTTAATTAGCTTACAGTCAAAGTGTTACATACAATAATATGACAAATATGTAATTTAAAAAACACACAGAAATTATGAAACAAAATACATATCAACATTTACAAAAGTCAAAAGTATTTAAATCGTTTACAAAAAAAATTATATAGATGGATGCTCTCTAATATTCTCAGCTGATAAGAGAAAAATCAAGGTTTTAAAGTTGTCATCGCACCGAGATGATGTAAAAATCAAATGATCTTATGCGGTTCATTTTCCATCAAATATGTCGCCTCTGAAATTTAAATATATTGAGCATTGAGAGATGACAATCTTATCACCTGTAATATATCACAAGAGCAAACATGTAAAAAATTGTATACTACGTGTTTACAACAAAAAAATACAGGAATTTTTAGTGATTAAAGCTGCAGATCAAATTCAGCCTGCGTGTAATAAATTTCTGATATCGCAAAAACTGTATCCAAAATACAAGTAAAAACTTAGAAAAAAAAAGTAGTATACAGATATTAAAAATATGGGTTGAATTTGCTGTTTTTTATTTTAAGGTAAAAAATACAAGTGAATCTCTCCAAAACGACAAACTACATGTACAAGATCAGGGCAAGAACCAATCAAGATAAGATGTCACAGTGGAAATTCAATGCCATATTCCTCATAGTGAATTCTTCTCACCCCACCCAATTTTTTGTTCCAGGCTGTATTTGATTGCAAGTCTTCAAAGCATGACTTTTTTGAGAAGCTGAATACTCTATTTATCCAAGACAGTGATATTTTGAGCATAGTGAAAATTAAGGGTAATTGACCAAATTCTGTGTAAATTAATATGGTGGTGGTGTAGCGCGGAAGAGAGTAACATGCTTTTAAAAATCTCGGATGCACAGACCCCAAATTTCACAGCCATATAAAACAGCCGAGTGAATCAGTGTTTCAAATAGTTTGAATTTATCACAAAATCTGGTAAGATATTTCATAGACTGTGTGTGACAAAGTCTGTCAACATGGTTAATAGCAATCACTTTAGATTTATCAACATGTTTCTTAAACAAGTCATATAGTAATAAAAAAGTACACCAAGATAAGTATATTCATTTACAATCTCCATTTGATTTCCCCTATAAAATTACTGAAAATTTTGGGGAGATTATGGCCTTTATAAAGGATAGCTAATTTAGACAAATTAACCTGCATCAAATTGACAATCATGAAATTTTCTAAATGCCTAATCATTTTTTTTGCAGACAGACCATATAAACGAGATCATTACTATCCGATATCATCTGCATAAGCAAGCATTTTATCTCCATATCTAAGATCAGAACACCTGCCGCATATGAATTACAAATATTGGTGATTAGATCATTTATAAACAAATTAAATAGTATGGGACTTGAAATGCAATCCCGTTTTTCACCATTATCAATAGGAAACTGGGGGAAAAGACCCAGGTTATAGTGATAGCATTATCAACACATTATGGTACAAACATATTACGGAATTGGCAAATTTGTAACTTACACCGACTATAAGGAATCTTTTACATAACAACTCTCGATCAATTGTATCAAAAGCAAATTTGTAATCGCCAAAAAAATAATTTTCATCATTTTTGTTTCAAGACTGTTAATCACTGTATCTAGAATGAAAATGTTGTCAAGTGTTGAACATCTTTGGAAGCCAGTCTGATATTCCGAGTTAACATCTCTTTCAATCAATCAATCAATCAATTGAGAAGAATTGATGTATAAATGTTGTAACAAGCTTGGGTGAGGTACAGGAGTCTATAATTGGTGATCTAAGACCTGGATCCTTTTTTGAATAATGGAAAAATCAGATTTGTTCTCCATTACCGAGGAATTTTGGAGGTTTCCCAATAGGGATGCTTTTTATGGCTTTATATATACACCTCAAATGTTGTAATCTCTTTATACAGGTCATGCCAGTTATAGCAGAAATTGAAAGCCAATAAGTTCCAAACAATGTTTTTTTCTCGAAAAGCCTAGTAAAATAGTCAGCCCAAGGATTTGTTTCAAATCGGGACTGCCCCACAAATTTCCAAAATATTTTACTATTTGGTTTATCCCAGTAATCCTTGAACGAATAAAATTTTCCTTTTTATTTCTACAAAGCTTTCTAGCAAAATTTCTATATTTTTTATATTCAGAAACAATATCCTCAGAATTAGTTTTGCAAATTTGGCTTAAAATATTCTGTTTTTTAATAGCTTCCAAGCATTCATCGTGAAACCATCGAACACATTTTTATTAGAATAAGTCATGCCTGTTTCATTCACTGTATGAACAATTATTTCCTTCAAGGTCTGCCAATTAATATCCTGATCCTCAAACATGTATTCATATAAAAAAAGATTTTCATACTCAATCCTTTTCATTATCCCAATGAAGTCTTACATTTAGTTCAAATTACAAAACTCTTGAATTTTTATACCATCTTTATCTCAGAAGTGAAGTGAGTGTAATGACTGAATATTTGTACTGTTTGTAGGACTGTTGCTCTTTGTGGAGAGACTTTTTAACGGGGAGATCGGCTCGCATTTGCACCTTGAAGTTGGGAACCACAGAAAACCAACTTCAGCTGACCACCACTGTGGTGACGGTGGGGCTCGAAAACGGGTCCCCGCGATGGGAGTCCGTCACTATGACCACTCGACCACCACAGCGGCGATGTACATGTATTGCATAGCTGCTTCGTGGTCAAATAACAATAATAGTGATCAGATAATACATTAATATTAAAAATGGTCATCGCTTCTGTAATGTTGGCTTTTTCACGTACACCCAAGCATGTGGAAAAAACAAATGCAGCAGCAGGTTAATAATGATTTTTAATTTATGTACAATTATATGTGAGATTAGAGCTTTATCTCACATATTTTGTGGGGGAAATGTTTTCCCCTACAAGTTTTCTCTCAAGTTTTAAACTAATAAAAAAATTTCAAATCTACAAGTTCCCATAATATGAAAGAAAAAAATTGTATTTACGACTCATCGATCATGATATTTATGGATTGAAAATTATGCATAATCACTGGTAAATGTGATAAATGTAGCAAAATTTATCAAACTTTATTGAAATAATCCGATATTTTATCACTAATATCAACACTGTTTTCAGTTCTCCCACACAACCTTCAGATAACTTGTCGATAACTTAATAAGTCTGACAAACTCCTTATTTGGAAATAAAAATGCATTGTTAATTTTTTTTTTCCATTTTTTAAAATATGAATAAAAAAAAACTTCTATTAAAGAAAGAATTTAAGTTCTCTCGCATAGAAGAAAAAAAATTTTTACTAAGAATCAAGCTAAGAAGTGGGTAGCCTTGGTTCTTAACTCGATTCTTAACTATGGAACAAAAACGATTCTTAGTTAAGAATGTGGTAGCAAAGTTCTCTCTCGATTTTTAACTAAAGATCAAATCCATAGTTAAGAAGGGGATTTTATTAAGAATCAGCAGGTGGTACATCCCGATTTCACTTTTTGTAATTCTTTGCATTGTAGTGCAACCCATTCATCACACATAATTGATAGTTCTGTTGGTGATACAATGTTAAGCAGCTTCCCAGCAATGAGTGAGGGAGTAATGTACCATCCCAGCAATTCACGAGAGAGAGAGAGAGAGAGAGAGTGCAAACACACATGCTCTTAGTACAAACTCCTTCCTTAGACTATTGTTAAGAGCAGAGATGCTGCTGTCCTCTCTAATTTACCTGGGTCCCGGGACCCAAGTTATTCGAAAAATCTGGGTCCTTTTTAAGTGAAAGTGGGTCCCCCTCAAAAAAAATTATGACCCCCCTCCCTATAATTCACTGGTATCTCTCTATGAACTTTCTTCCAGCATGCCCCAGGTCTTTGATCATCTGCTTATATTTCTTCGTTGAGACTGAGCGGTGGGTCATGTTCTGCCTAGGAGAAGAAGGTATCTGTGAATCAAGTAATTCATTTCTAAAAACATGTTCTATCCAAAGGTTCATTTACTTTTATTGTCTACTAGTAGGAAAAACTTGCAAAGACTCATTAGCACTGAGAATTTAACGTATGGAATTCCACACATGTAATACATCTGAAACAAATATACAGTTGATCCCACTTATAACGTTTCTCCCATTTAGAACTTTTTTCCACTTAGTACAACTTAATTTCGTGGTCCTAACAATAAGTAATTCTTATTGAGATTTCCTGTTTAAAGTGTTTTCTTAATATTTACAATGTTTTTTATGACGGTTTTTAAAAAACGTTATAAGCAGGATCCACTTTAATTAACAGTTGAAGGCACACATTTATATATTTACTAATAATCAATGTATAAATTTCCTTCTGATTGATTTCACATTTTGTTAAAAATATCTTGGCATATTTTCAATATCTTCTGAGCAAATTTAAAGCTAATCGATATTCTTTCTCTCTCCTCTCTCAGACACTTATCTCTTCTGATTCGCTATTCATACTTTGGTTTTCCTGGTAAAATGATTTTATTTTCCTTCCCTGATGTTCCACCATTTTGATCTGTCATCATTTAACTGCCACACATTTTCACACCTGAATATGGGAGCTACACCAGATTTCTGTTGGAGAAACTTAATAGTGTGCTTATGTGTGTGTGCCCAGCATTCGGCGTGTTTTGTGTTCAGTAGGTGGTGCCATCTAACTAGCTCGCAGCAACTAGATACTTTCTCAAACGGGGCAAGTAGACATTTTGGCACACCCATATAATGTAGAAGCAGTAAAAAGGGTGAATTTGGTGGCCCCCTGTAGTCCAGAGCCCGGGACGCTAGATCCGCCTGTCCATTCCTCCCTTCCAGTTGCGACCCTGCATCCATCCTCCAAACTGGAAATGTGTGCATTTGAAGTTTAATGTATACATATTTGTGTTGTTGGTCTGTATGATTGCCATGGCAACCAGAAGTTTTTCAAAGGAATAACAAACTCAAAATTTCAAAACCTTACAAAATCACATTTTTAGTCAATTACCATCGTGCAATCACGAGTTCCAAACCCAGATTTTCACCAAAACCAAAATTAAGGGGGGGGGGGGGGGTGTATAAGGGGCCTCTTCCCTTCCTCCCCCCCCCCCCCCCAAGATTAAAAATATTTTTGTAGAGAATTAAAATATTGGAATAAAATAATTTCTTTTATACTATCTGTTAATTTAAAATTGTTTTCGAGTATTAGTGACCCAAACTTTCTTTGAAGAATTAGATCCTTGTGCCCCTTCAAAAGCTGATTCTGCTTACACATCCATGATTTTCGCGATGCAAAACGGTGACTACTACACACTGAGCTATAAGTAAGCTGGAGTGAAGACTTCCTATACAATAACATAGACGTGCATGAGTCGACGCGGAGGAATACAAAAGTTGGCGTGACGGAGCGAAATAGGCAAAACATTGCTTATTTCAGCATGTAAACAATGGGGGAAACTTCCATCTTCAGTATTTTTTTTCAGTTGTTTTCATATTATTCCATTAGTATAGTTGTCCATCTACACGTGCACAAATGGTGACATTGTGTTCTGTCTATAATTGCACCAACCGGTGGGTAAAATTGAAGGAAGATAGAAATAAACTTCGGTTTCATAGGTAAGTGCACATGGTTTTATATTAAAAGATGCATTGATTTTTATACTACAATTGTAAAATTAAATGCATGTAGTTCTCATTTCACATTAAATTTCTGTTTGATGAGAATTAATTTAAAATAACAAATTTATTTCACATGAATTTTAAACCTCAAATAATTTTTTTAATCGTGTAGAAAAAATTACTTATTACTATTTGGGTTAGAATTTTTATGACAGAAAAACTGATGAAATATATGCTGCATTAAAAATTGCTTTCCATAATCCCTTGTAAACTAAAGGAACAAAGGACCTAAACTTTTTTATTTCTGGTAAAAATAATTTTGGGAAAATAATGTGAGAATGAGGAGTGGTAAAATGCAATTAGTATTATTTACATAGTCAGTTATTGCTTAAATATTAAGAGCGAAATCATAAATGTATCATAATCATCAAAGTTTTATAATTATGTTTATATCCAATTACATTATCAATGTATTATAATTATCAAACAATTATAATTGTTAAGCTACTATTACAAACAATGATTGCTTCTATTGCTTTCTTGAAGCCTGGTTAATGAATACACTTTTTTTTAAATAAAGGTCTCTTCGAAACCCAGAAGTTCTTAAACAATTCATGGAAGATGTGAAAAGAAAGTCTTGGCATCCAACTAAAGCTTTGTGCTGAGCATTTCACAGATCTGACATCTACATGTCCTCAACGCTATTTGAAAGATGATGCTGTTTTGGTTTTGCATAGTAAATTATTTCATAGTGAGCATATAAGTGCTCTTGCGCATTTCGATTTTAATATTCCAAATTATGCTCTATGGACCTGTTTGTAAATTGTTTATTTAAAAACTTGTATGTGTACATTGTTGTATATATAACGTTTGAAAAAATATTAAAAACTTTTTTTTTCTCTTTAATTTTCATCTAATTTCTTGCATTGAAAGTTGTTTTTTCAGCAGTTAATTCGCGGAATATTCATTGCTACGAATTTTCGAAGTGGAAACTTTCAATAAAATGCTAAACATAATGTTAAAAATGTATGTTGTTTTTTTATAAAAAAAATAGTTCCTCTTAAGTTTTTGAAAAAAGGTATTTTTCTTGTACGAAAGTGAGTATTCATTTTCATAAAAAAAAATTTAAGATAAAGAATGCATAATTATTGGCTGAAAAGTGAAAAAAAAGGGGAATTTACAGGTCTCGTATTAGGAATTGTCCCATTGCATTAACATGGTCAGGAAATGTTTTAAATGTCAGGAAAATCTGCAGGGGAATAAAAACAAAATTTGGCAATTACACGGCCCCTAATTCAGGGAAGCAACTAGATCTCTCTCATTTTATTCGTCAACAACCCACGTGTATATCAATACAATACAGTGTACAAAATAGTAAAACCACTTTTTCAAAGTCGCACAATCATGATAGACGAAAAAAAGAAAGGGAAAAGTTTGGGAAGTTTTCTTTTTTATTTTTTCTTACAACTAGGAAAAAATGCGTCCCGTAGGACGCATGAACGAAATTTGTATGCGTCCTTTTCCGAAATTCCGGGTATTTGACGCATTATAAGTTATAACGCGTCAATGGAATCGCTATAAGAGCATGCCCCCCCCACCCCACCAACGCAGGGGTGGATCGTGCGACCATGTTGGGCGCCGCTCCAGGAGAGGTGCCAAGTGGATTTGAAAGGGTGAAAAAAGCTTGTCGATAAAAAAAAAAAAAAACATTATTAGTAGCGCCAAAAATAGATTCTGCATGGGTAGAGATTTTTTCCTCAAGCCGGCCATGTTCGCCAAATCCGGATTTTCGCGGTGTGAAGTTGTCACGACCTGCAACCGCTGACAATAACCACGCGGCCGCATAGTGGCTAGACGATAAAACTGTAGATATTTTAGCTGGAGTTTTTACAAATCTCGTTTTTTCCCAACGAAATGTGAAAAATTTCGATAATTTAAACGAGTAAAAAATCCCCTTTTTAATTCTTCGCAAATGCGCGTTTGCAATATTGTGGGAAATAAAGCGAGTTTACGCCGTAGATATGCTGTCTTTGAATGCAGGTTGGTAGCGTAGAAATTACCGTTATCTTCAGTATATAACTCGCAGGAGAAAAAACGCTTCCCGAAATCGGAATATTCGGCATATTCATTCCGGGACTTCGATAGCCCGCGGGTTATACCAATAACGGTACAGGACTAGGGGTCAGCACGGATCATGGCCTCAAAACTAGTGAAAATAGTGACCAAAATTTTTAAAAAAGTGAGCAAATAGTGACCAAAATGTTTAAAAAGTGACCAAAATATTTTTAAAAAGAAACCAAATGGACAATGAATTTTGGTTATTACCGAATTGAATGAATTGAAATTGAATTTAGTTTTAACTTTGCATTTCAATAGAACTCATTGAAATAGCTTTTTTTTTTTTTTACATAATAGTGTGAAATAATTAAATCAAACTCAAATGCATTCTGCTAACCAGAAAAGTTTTGAATAACTTATCAAATTTATCAACAACTATGTGTGAGAGAATAACTACATTATATCCTTTCTGAGTAACAGTAGCAATGCCTTCCCCCATATTGCTTTCCACAACCCATCTTAAAATTAATTTAAGCAGGAAAAACTTCAAAACGGGAAAAAGTTTTCACATTCAAAGAAGGGAAAAAAATGAAATAACATAAAATTTGATGAGAGAATTTGTCCCATCTACATTCCAGTGGATTTTTCATTCATGTTATGCTATGAATGGCAGTATACAAAATGTACTCAAACTTTTTTAACTAGTACAAATTTGATTTACATACCTAGGTTTGTATAATACGTTCCAACAAATTTTAAGAAATTTACTATAATGATTAAAAACTATAAAATTAAATTTTTAACAATATTTTAAATTATTAAATTAAAAAATTACTTAAATTACTGAATTATAAATAAATTATTTAAATTATTAAATTGAATAAAGTATTTAAATTATTAAATTGAATAAAGTATTTAAATTATTAAATTGAATAAAGTATTTAAATTATTAAATTGAATAAAGTATTTAAATTATTAAATTGAATAAAGTATTTAAATTATTAAATTGAAAAAGTATTTAAATTATTATATGCTGAGGGAGGGGCAATCCACCCTCCCCCAGCATCAATGGCAGAGCCTATTGATGTATAAATATATATGATGTATATCAATTGTCATCGTGCCACACCCCTAAGACCTTAAAGTATCTCCACCTATGGCTGGACTGGGAAAAGTGGGTGAGTCTACTATTTTACAGGCAGGGAGGGGGGGGGGCACCAAAATAATACTGCCCTTGGGTGAGGGGGAAAATAAATCAGTTTTGAAATTGTTTGGTTTTTGAGAGAAAAATTTGTAAAAATATATATTTTTCTTTTTTTACACACAACATACACCCCTGCAAAAAAACACACATTTACTCCTTTACCCAGAAACACAGGGGTGGGAAGTGACAAAGTCCATTTCGGAGCAGCTTTGAAGCAGCAAATTCAGGATACGGAGCAGATATTTATAAATTGGAGCAGGGAAAATTAACAAGAATATTTTTGTTAACCCTCACCCCTTTTCAAAATAAAACAACTGCACTGTCTTTTGCTATCAAACATCTTTTCATCAGCTTGTTTTTTGTTTTTGGTATTTCAGGCTTTTGACAGCTTGTTTGAAAGAGAGGCTGTCATAAACAGCACCAGTTTTTTCACACCAGTCTAATTAAGATGATTTTTGCTTACTGAGGGCACTATTGTCTGTCTGGAACCACAGCATTTCAAATGGGCTAAAAATTTTCTATAAGTTTTCAATTTTTTCATACTTGGAAAGAAATTGTTGCAAAATGGGAGAGAATTTCGGAGGAATCAACACGACTTTGGCAATTAAGTACTCATTATTTGGCGAGATTGGTGAACTGACACTCGTTATTCGGCAAAGTTTCTAAATTAGCATTCGTAATTCGGTGGAAACTCACTTTTTACTAACGGAATGAAAAGTTTTTTCACGAAACATCGGGATTTGACGCAGTGACGATCGACTACAGTAATTTCTACTGCTTCCAGAGGAGACTTTTTTTTAAACGGCAACTGACTCGCATTTGCGCTTTAAAGCTGAAAGACCATTGCAAACCATCTTCAGTTGCACGATCACGGATATTATCGCAATGGAAAGGCCGATAGTTTAAATAAGGCATACAGTTTAATAAAACACGCTCTTAGAAAGAATCGTTTCGCGGTAAGCAGGTACAGAAATTTTTTGGTGACCTTTCCGAAATTCCAGGCATACGGAAGCAAAATTAGCTATTTGGCGCAGAAAAATAAGAAAATACACTATTGGAGCAGGATGGCGCAAGATGTTAATTTTGGCGCAGTGTTCCAACCCCTGGAAACAGTATAATTTTGGCCCCTGTCCCCCCACCCCGTAATTTTTGACAGAAAAAGAGACTCTCCACGGCCTTCCCCGGTAAATTTCCCATGAACTTTGTAAGCACCAACGTGGCGACTTATTTTCGCGTCAAGGAATCACTGTTTTGCGGTAGTCAATTGAAGATGGCTGACAAAGGGCACAATGAATAAACGCCAGGGGCTTCGCCACTGGACTTATCCCGTTGCTGAGACCTCTTCCAGCCCAGCTTTCGTGGCAGAGTCTGGAACAAAGTGAGTGCACCTAACAGTTTGAGTGTGTAGCTAGTGTTGTGTCTGATATTTCAGTGCTGTCATCTATACTTCAAATTGGGAGTGAAGTGTAATGATTGAATATTTGTAATATTGTAGGCCTGTTGCTCTCTGTGGCGAGACTTTTTAACGGGGAGATCGGCCCACATTCCTTTGGGGTACCGCATGGGGTTCGAACCCGGATCCTCGCGATGCGAGTCCGTCTTCTATGACCACTCGACCATCACAGAGGTTGACAAAGGGCACATAAAAAATTACAAAAATATGTAATTTATATGAATCAACCTAATATATATCGGGAAATTAGGATAAAATGAACACAAAAATCGAATCAACAACATACGGGGTTTATAAATGCGGTTGATAGAGTTTATGGATGCTGTGCTGTCAGGGTTACCTATTTTAGCGCGAAAAAAAGTCGCCACGTTAGCGCTGACTCCTCCCGTAATTTTCAACGAACAAAAACAGTGAATTCACCCCCACCCGGGACACACGATTTACCATGGCCGTAATACAATTGGTTTTTCTGAAGGGGAAACGTAATTTTACTGCCCCTTGACTGTGAAATTCGATAATTTTGCAAAGGAATTTTTATTGCCTTTTCTTAAATATACCATTCCATCAAAAACGCCGTCCACGGCATTGCCCCCCGCTCCCAGTTTTAGATCTGATCACGGTATGTAGCAACCCGGGTCGCAAGTATGAAAGAAAATTTACTATCGCCCGGGGCCGGTATCCACTCTTTTTAACAGAAAAAGAGTAAACTCGGCACCTTTCCTCGTTCAATACCCGTGGAACCAGACCCCCGCCCTCTCCTATTGCGGTCGTAATAGCGACTCGAGACAAAAACGTTCTAATAACTTCAGAGGTCTAAAAATGGGATTTTTTTACACAACACCAAGAATGGAGCGCAAGATGTCGATATTAAGTCAACAATCAGTATCGTGAAGATGCTCTAAATTAAGTTACGGCCAGAAGCGGATAAAGGTCAGTTGATGGCCCGGGCATAAAAAAAAAATTAATATTAGGCCCTTTAAATTAGGAAAAAAATTTCAAGTAGGGGCCAAAGGCGAGCTCGGTGTGCCCACCGTTAAATCCGCCTCTATTTACGGCTCGAATGCATTAACTGAGTTTTTATCAGCCTGATGACCAATTTTCCTCTGATTTGATCATTTGATCATTTTTGTCGCACCACGGTCATTTTCTGCACACAAGGGCTAATTAGACCGGGACCTACGATTTATTGCCGATTCCGAACGGCAGGCTTGTTTTTCATACTCAGAGAGGTTGGTGCGCTAACACCTCGATGGGGGACTCCCTGCGGTAGCAATTTTTGCTGCGGTCAAGTCGCCTTTTTTTGTTGTACCCCTGTGTCAGGAAAGTTTTCTGACAAGGACGAACTGGGTATCGAACTCGCGACACCTCTAAACATCCTTTGGTACTTTAGGCGAGCATCTTATCGACCGGGCTACCGCGCCCTTCCTCTGATTTGGAAACCCTTGTGTTAAACTAAATGTTGAATTGCTGGATTCTGTGATCTTTTCATAAATAGTTCTCCTTTCGATCATACCTGGGGCTACGGTTTCTTGATGAGATTTAAATCCAGTTGGAAAAATAGTACGAATTTTATTTGTAAATAGAGATAGCGATTTTCAATCGGTAATTTTTTTTTATTGTAAGTGAATTCAAAATACCTGCGAGCTTCTTTAACCTTGGCCAGCTACAAGAGTATTCTCCAAAGCGTATTAATACGCTTAATACGTATTAATAACACGTGTCTTTAATACGCGCTTTGGTATTATTGCCCGCTGCGCGTAAGTTAGCTTCTGCACGGGCTCTCTTAAATCGTCATTTCAAATAACATTTAAAAAATTAACAAAAGTAACGATAGAAAAAACAACAAATGTAACTTGCTCAATGCTCCAAGAAATGAATTCGGCCCTTAGGACTAAAACTTTTTAAAACAAATAAAATAAAGGATCAATTTTAAAATAAGATGAAAATGAAAGAACGAGTGAGCACGTGGGGAAATAAGAATGAATGGTAGTATGGGTAATGGTATATGCCTTTTATGGCAGTTTTTTTTCCGACCGGCTTTTCCATAAAATGACGATTCTTTAACCAAGGAACTATCTTGCCAAGCGCCTTGAAATCAAGTTATGCTGACGTCACACAGTATGCTCCCGGGAAGATAAGATGCCTTTGATCGTAGTTCAATGAAGGGAGGGAGAAAATTAGGGATATTGAACCGGTAAAGTGTTCCTCCTTGAAGAAAAGAAAAACACTGACAATAGAAAAGCGCGCGAGACCGAGTTTTTTTTACTAAAGAAGTGGAAAAAGTGACCTGGGCCTGAAAATACGTAATAAAAGTGACCAGTTTCTAAAAAAGTGACTTTTAGGGAAAAAAGTGACCCGTGCCGAGCCCTGCAGGACCGTTATTGGACTACTTCAAAGTAGTACAACTACTTTCCAAGGTCACGAGATGACGCGATTATGTGGGAAGATGGCGGGAAGTGAAAAAAAATTGAAGTTTCCCCTCCATATCTTTTTTTTTTTTGTCTCGGAAAGAACTCGTCCCGTCAACAAAACTTTCATGCTTCTTTTTCCTGAATTCCGGGTAATTGACACACTACGTGCATTAGCGGTACCTCCGCGAACCACAAACAATTGACGCAAATGCACAGGGATTCGGCGCCTTGGCACACCATGTAGCAAGAGAACCGTTTCGGCGCAGTTTGGCGCAACTCTTGCACCTCTGACCTGTCCTCCACAAGGATGGGGCTGATAGGGCTACAACCCTAAGGCCCGGGACAAGCACCATCATTGTTTCTTCATGCTATAAATTTACTACAGAGCCCCCCCCCCCCACACACAGTGAAAACTCTGGCTTACGGAACTGCCAAAGATCCAACAGCCCTGCTGCATGATGTGGGGAAGATCATGTCTTTTCTACGGAAAACCAATATTGTTCTCAAGAGGACTCCCTACTGCCGTTGTCTATCACAGTCCCACCTCCCTCCTCCTCTAGGAATTATCATGTGATCCTGAGAACACTGCTTTATTGGAGGAATATTACCGATTTGGAAAGTTCCGGACAAGCAAAGAAAGAAAAGTTCTTTTTTGTTCATCCAGTCTAAATAGCTTTTTCGCCCTACCCATATCATGTCCACGGCTACATATTGGAATTGTTTTCTTCTGTCGCTACTCACCCATCCATCCCTCTGGGAAAAAAAAATAATGAATAAAACCTGAGAGAGAAGGAAAAAAATATTGAATTCCACAGCTTTTCTCCAAAGCCTAGATTTTAGGGAAAAAATATATTAAAAAAAGATCTCTGGAGAATCAAAAAAATCTGTGACCTTCACTCAAATTTTGTGACTTTTTCGGGACTTCCGTGACCTTTTTCTCATTCCTTGACTTTTCCGGGACTTCGAGACTTTCCTGTGTTGGTAGACACCCTGTTTGAGCATAGATTTTATCATATACAATGGATTCAAAAATTTTAGCAAAAGGTGGCTACGCCTCTATAATTTTAAATTTTACGTCTATCACCTTTTCTTAAGGATTGGAACGATTCTTGCTTTCTTCTATTCATCCAGAAAGATTTCATTTTTAACAGACATATTAAAAAGTAATATAAGTGGATACAACAAATCTTCGCACATGCCTTGATAAAATATGGAGTTATACCATCAATACTCCTGGAGCTATTTCCTTTCAATCCTTTTATACTATATTTGATGTCATTTAAGGAGATATAAGAAATATTTACAACATCAGGAGAAACAGGAAAGTCATTGTTTGACGCAGAAGAACGATCGTAATCATCCTCAGAAGTTGTGAAATTTGCTACAAAAAACTTAACAAAAACCATCAGCAATCAAGGCGTCTGTTGATAAAACATTGTTTTTGAAATACATATACTAAGGAGCATTCTTATTGTTGCTGCGTAATAATAATAATAGTAAAAAAAGAAAAGTAAGGAGAGAGCAGAGGTCAAAGGGATTTCGTGCGAGTGCATTTGTTTATATTTGTGAATTAAAATTATCGTAAAATTATTGAAAGTGTTTACAGTCCACTTTTTTCGAGTGAGTTATAGTTCATCTGGTCCGTCTCAAACGAAGAATAAAAACTGTGAAAAATATCGTTCCAATCTAAGAAGACGTCTGTGGAGCATGTGTGTATTCGTTGAGTTTATGTGTGACCAAGAAAGACCTGTGAGTAGTGCTAACATAGTTTGGAATACGTAACTTTCATCATCAAAATGTTTGCTGGAGCCAAGAAGCAGGACTTGATCCAAGTTACCCAAGACCTTGGTGAAAAAGTTAGAGAATGCGAAGGTCAGTGATTTAAAAGAACTTATTTTGAAAAATCAAGCATGTGTAAAAGATTCTGACTTCGTAAAAGACTATCTAGCCATGGTAATAGCAGATAGAAAGTCAGAAAAACAAAGAGAGGTTGAATTAGAACGCATGAAATTAGAGCGTGTCAAAACAGAATTAGAGTTAGCTAGAGTACATGTAGAATTTAATTGTGAAGGCACTGAACAGAATAAAACCGAAGTAAAGGAAGACACAATTGAATCTCTCATTAAAAGTGTGAGAACTCTAACTGTTAGAGTACCCAATCAGCCAGAAGGTTGGGGGTATTTCTTCAGATCACTTGAAAGAGCATTTAACACAAAAAAAGTGCCAGAGAAATTTTATTGAATTTGTTGGGTGAAAAGGCAATCAATGTTTTGTTTCACATGAGCGATGATGAACTGTCGAATTATGACAAAGTAAAAGAAATTATTTTATGAGAGTACGAGCCTATGCCACAGGTTTGTCTAGAGAATTTTCGAAGGGCTCATTGTAATAATGAAATGCATGTGCAATTTGTGTCGAGGTTAAAAACAAGTTTCGATTACTATCTGAAGAGTAGAGTCAGATTTTGACACATTAAAAGATCTCACTGTTGCAGATAAGTTGTTTGAGACATTAGATAGAGAAATTGCTTCTCATATTAGTGTGAGGCAAGGAGAGAAATGGTTTCAACCACTTGAATTAGCTAAAGAGAGTGACATATATTTTGCTTCACAAGGTAGATCTCTCACTGAGAGCAATAGTGAGTTTCAAAAACAGCGAGGAAATTCCCACTTAAAAAATAATAAAAATGTGTCAAAGGTGTTTCTCTCGGATTCAAAAGACTCATTATACGTACAATGCGGAATTGAAACTCACGCATTGTACAAGTGTTTTGATTACAGAAACAAATCAGTAGACGAGAGAATTATTTATTCAATATTGATTGGCTGAGGCCAATTAAAATTGTAATAAGTAATAATTTGTGCTTCAATTGTCTGTCATCTTTCCATGAGGTGAAAAAATGCAGGTCAAGGTTCTCTTGCCCCAGGTGCAATAAAAGACACCATGTGACCCTGCATTTCCCCGCGAAGAAGAAACTGTTGCTGCTGCTCCTGCAGGAAGAACGGAGATGACAGATTCTCCCCCAAGCAATATAACGACCTTGAAACAGCACAATGCCTAACCCATAACAGCCACCAACTGCATGGGAAACAAACAAAAAAATACAGTTTTACTTAGTACAGCGAGATGCCTTGTAAAAGATAAGGATAGTCAATACCACAATGATAGAGCACTGCTAGATGGGGGCTCTATGTTGAACTTTGTAACCAGAAAGTTTACAGAGAAACTTGAGTTGAAGAAAGAAAAAATAAATCTAGTTGTATCCTGCTTAAACGAAAAGTCAATGCCAATCAAGGGATGTGTAAGAGCCTCTCTCGCTAATAGAAGAAAGGACTATGAGAGGGAATTGGATTTCTTGATAGTGGAGAAAATAACAAATAGCACTTCCTCCCAAAAGTTAGAAGTGTCTATTGAGGGCGGTAAATTTAGCTGATCCAGAATTTAATGAACCGGGACACATAGATATATTGTTGGGAGCTGAAATATTTTATAAGCTATTATTGACAGAACAAATTTCTCCTAGTGGCACTGATTTAATTCTGCAAAATACGGTGTTCGGGTACGTTGTGAGTGGCGCATTATCCACTAAAGAGAAACAAGCAATACATTGTGGACTAGTTCAGCAGGGGAACTTGAATAAAACAATGCAAACATTTTGGGAAATCGAAAATATTGAAGAAAAGCCAGTAATATCTAAAGAAAACGAAATATGTGAAGCCCATTACGAGCGGACTCATATGCTAGACAATGATGGAAAGTATGTGGTCACCATGCCTCTCAAGGAAGATCCCAGGTGCCTTGGAGAGTCCAAGAGTATCGCGTTAAAACAACTAAATTCACGGTGGAATCGGTTAGAGAGAGACAAAAATTATCAGGCTTTATACAAAGATTTTCCCAAAGAATATCTAGAACTTGGGCATATGAGTGAGGTGAATGAGACCACAGAGCCAAAGGTCACATATTACATGTCCCATCACGGTGTATACCGTCCTCATAAAACGACAACAAAACTATGAACTGTTTTTAATGCTTCCACGATTGCCATAAAGGGCAATTCTTTGAATTCTCTTCAGTATAACAGAGGAGTGATCTGAGAGTATCTTTTTTCAATAATGATTTTAGGAAGCACGAGTTTGCTTTCATTGCGGACATCGAAAAGATGTACCAAATGATAAAAATTCATCCGAGTCAAAAAAGCCTTCAAAGAATTTTGTGGAAGGCAGGCAAGAATGAGCCCATAAAAATTTATGAGTTGTCAACTGTAACGTACAGAACAGTGAGCTCACTCTTTCTCGCCATGAGAACCTTGAAACAACTCGCGCAGGATGAAGAAAACAATTTTCCTCTGTCGGCTCCTGTCCTAACCAGTGATTTTTATATGGATAACGTCCTATCTGGGGCACCAACCTTGCTGGAAGAGAAAGAGCTTCAACAGCAATTGATAGGCATCCTCAATAATGCAGGCATGAAGTTGCATAAGTGGTGCGGAAATAATCCAGCGCTCATCCCAAAATTATTTTCGGATTGTGATTATACCTTTTCCGACCCAAGTGAAATAAAGGCTCTGGGAATTTCCTGGAAGCCAAGTGAGGATTGCTTCTCTTTCAGTGTGAAAGCTGACAGCAATACAGTATTCACCAAACGGAATTTTCTATCTACCATCGCAAGACTTTTTGATCCACTGGGATTGATAGGACCTGTGGTATCAAAAGCAAAAATTTTCATGCAGAACTGTGGCTTCTGAAAATTGACTGGAATGACCCACTTCCAGCAAAAGAAGCACAAGAGTGGCATGAGTTCATCGAATCTCTTCTGTCTGTAAATAATCTAAAAATAGATAGATGTATTTTGATATCTGAACCAACTACGATCAAGATTCATGGGTTTGCAGATGTCTCTGAATCTGCATACGGGGCTGTTATCTAGTGCCAGTCTACTTCATCTACCGGATGTGTGACAGTAAAAATGGTTTCGAGCAAATCAAAAGTAGCTCCAATTAAACGTACAACTATTCCATGGTTGGAACTGTGCGCGGCAGTGTTGCTAGCTAAGTTGATGAAGAGTACAAAAGCTTCACTGAAGCTTGACGTTTCAGCAGTGTATCTGTGGAGTGATTCTATGATTGTGCTGTCTTGGATCCAGAAAGAACCACATTTTCTGAAAACATTCTTGGCAAATCGTGTAGCTACAATACAGGAACTAACAACTGTGCAACAATGGAGACATGTTTCATCCGAAGAAAATCCCACAGATCTCATTTCCAGGTCTAGCTCCAGAGAGACTGGAACAAAGTGTTTTATGGTGGAACGGTCCAAAGTTTCTTATGGACAGTGAATACCCAAACAGAACGATCCCGTCAGTGGTCATACAAGATGACTTTCAACGTGAATTCAAAATTTGCAGTATGAGTGACAATATGTGTGATATACAAACTTTTAGTGTTTCGGTTCAATCATTTATCAGTGATTTTTTTGAATCTAAGTAATGTGTATATTAAGATTGTTCATATTTTGAGATTCATTTTTAGGTTTCTTAATAATTTTAAAAACAAGAAAAAATATAGTCCTTTAGATGCTGAAGAAATCAATAATGCTGAGCATCATCTTGTGAAATTGATTCAAGATCAGGAGTTCAAACCAGAACTCAAGGGTCTGAAAGAGAAAGGTAAGGTCCCTTTCGACAGTTCGATAAAAAGTTTGAATCCTTTTGTGAACGAAAAAGGAATCTTGAGAGTTGGTGGCCGATTGAGCAATAGTGCATTCGGCTATAATCAGAAGTTTCCTATTCTATTGCCTACAAAACACTGATTAACCAAGTTGATTGTTGTACATTATCATAATAAGTATCTGCATTTAGGGCCACAAGCATTATTGAATCAACTCAGACAAAGGTTTTAGGTTATAAACGGTAAAAGTGTATGTAGAAAAATTTTTCATGATTGCACTGTGTGCTTTAAAGCTAAACCTACATGGCTCAACAAATTATGAGTGTTTTACCTAAGGATCGTGTAATGAGAGATTTTGCATTCAATATTTCTGGTGTCTATTTTTGTGGACCCTTTTCTATAAAGTACAAAAATCAAAAAAAGGGTACCTTGAATAAAATATATGTGTGTATTTTTGTATGTTTAGTGACGAAAGCGATCCATCTGGATATTGTTACTGATCTTACCACTGCTGCATTTATTGCAACTCTTAAAAGGTTCACTTCTCAAAGAGGAAAGTGTGTTAAGTTGTATTCAGATAACGCAAAAAATTTTGTGGGAGCAAATGTTGAGCTCAAAAAGTTATACAATCTTGTAGCTTAACCAGATGAGGACCTTGCTAGCTATTTATCCTGGGATGGCATAGATTGGAAATTCATTCCTCCCCGAATACCAAACTTTGGTGGCCTCTGGGAAGCAGGAGTAAAATCTTGCAAATACCACTTAAAACGAACCATCAGTCAGACAAGGATCTCTTACGAAGAATTTCTTACTGATTTGACTCAAATAGAAGGAGTCCTAAATTCTAGACCAATATCTGCCTTGTCAGAAGACCCAAATGACTTGGAGGCCCTACCACCTGGTCATTTTCTTATTGGAAGACCTATCACCTCACTTCCAGAACCAGAGTTGACTTCGGTGCCAGAAAATCGGCTTAACCGATGGCAACAAGCAACGAAATTCATGCAAGTGTTTGGAAAAAGTGGCATTGAAAATATTTGAGTACATTACAACAACGGAATAAGTGGTTCTTCAAAAAGGAAAACGTAAAAATAGGTGACATGGTCATTGTTAAAGAGGACAATTTACCTCCTTGTAAATGGTCTATAGGTGGAATTAAGGAAACATATCCTGGCAAACTGGATTAGAGTTGTTTCTGTGAAAACGGCTTCAGGCACATATAAGCGACCTATTTCAAAATTGTGTATTTTACCTATGGCAAATTAATGTAAATATTGTACATTATGCTTTATTATGTATCGGAAAGTGGTGATTTATAATGTAATTGAGTGTGTGTGTCAATTTTCTTTATTCTGTGTATTTAGTTAAAATTTGTATTTGTTCAGGTTTTGAAATGATCAGTTTTATATATTGCTACATTATAATTGCAATTGGTTGAATGTTCAAAGAACATTGCAACACCCAGCGGTATGTTGCTGCGTAACACTAATAATAGTAAAAAAGAAGAAAAGTAAGGAGAGAGCAGAGGTCGAAGGGAAGGAGAGCTCCCCTCCCATTCCCAGGGAGAGGGAGAAAGTGTTTTATGAGTCAGTGTGTGAGTGACTGAGTGCAAGTTGAGACCTCGAGCTGGTCAATTGTACAACGATTCCCTCGATCAGGATTTCGTGCGAGTGCATTTGTTTATATTTGTGAATTAAAATTATCATAAAATTATTGAAAGTGTTAATAGTCCACTTTTTTCGAGTGAGTTATCGTACACTTACCTTTTTTGTTACAATAAGACCAAAAATGTTTTGGGTTAAATCTGAGAGATGCTTCAATATTATCAATATATATTTTTTATCAGCTTGTGTTACAGAGAGTTTAACTTTAGCTCTAAAATATTTGTATTGTACCAGGTCAGATACTATTAGTTATTAAATATCTTTTACGAAATTTCTTCTTGCATTTTGATATTGTAAATGATACTCCCATCCAACCAGGGAGAATATATTTTCTAGTAAAAATTTTTCTTAATGGTACACACATCAACAATTGTATAAATGTAGAAGTAAAACATTTGAACAGCCTCATTGACATTAGTACACAAATGTAAAAATTCCAATCAAAGAGACAAAAAAAACTATAGAAGGAATGAAAGTCAGCTTTTTTAAAATCATAATGAAAATCCTTAATGCTTGTGATAGGATCACGCTTTTCTGAGTCGGCTCTGAATTTTAAAAAAAACTTTCGATTAAGTTTGATAAAGCCAGAAAATTAGAGCTGACATCAGAAGATAAGAAATTAAAACGATCCTTTTTTAAAAGATAAAGAGGCTGTACTATCTATTCAAGTTTATCAGAAATCCAATCCGTATTTTTGACGATTATAACAATATAAGCACAAAAGGGAAATTTTTGTACTATCGCGTTCTTGAATATCGCGTAAATGAAGGACAACAATACATTTTTTATTCAATGTGATTTTAGTAGTTCCTTATGTATTTATGAAGTACGGCTTAAAAACCTTCAATAAATTGATAAGAATGCTGAAATATCCTTGTGAATAATATTTACACACTTAATATATTTTATTATAAAAATAACTCTTCATGTACTCCCTTTGTTTTCCCATCTTCCGCATTAACAAAAGGGGGGAAAATATAGCCAATAGTCCTGCTAACATCTTCCCTTTTTAACGTTAAAGAAAGTGAAAAAAAAAACAAATGTTCCGCACGTGCGTCAAAAATGAATTTGTGTTGCCACCATTGCTGAACAAAAACTTCAGTAAATGTATAGTAGTAGTTGTATACCCCAAGCTTAATTTTGATTGGTCAGTGGTCGATCGGCCAAAGGGAAAAAACACTTTTCCCTATGTGGAAAGCGATTTCTTTTCATGCAACGTGACATTAAGGAGTGAGCCTAAGAATTCCACGGTATTGTTTTTCAAATTATTCTTCAAGTCATGCTTATAATTTGGATGGGATGAGTATAAGAATGAGCAAATAGTACAGCCCCAGATAAATTATTGACACACATAGCAGAAAACAAATTGCACATTTCCACCAAATATTCATAGAATTTACCATTGAAAGTGTTTCTACTTAGGGACATCAGAGGGTGCTCATCAGACATCCTCAAATTTCCTCTCACAACTGAATTCACAAGTTATAACTGCAACCAAACTAACGAGTCTGCTCATGGTTCACCAGTGAATGAATTAAACCAGGCCCTACAATTTATTGCCGAATCCAAATGGCAGCTTTTCTGTAATACTCACCGAGAGGTTGGTGCGCTAACCCCTCAGTGTGGGATTCCCTGAAGCAGAAATCTTTTTCTGTGGTTGTGTCGCCGTCTCTGTTGTACCCCTATGTCAGGAAAGTTTCTGACAAGGACAAACTGGGCATGGCCCCCACATGCTAGTGCCGGGCCCCCAGGCCAGGGTTTTTCGCGCCGATAAATATATAATACTGGCAGGATTAAAGAAGTGACAAGCCATTGTAAAGGCACGTGTAAAACGCATTACTAGGGAACCACGGTAATCAAAGTAAACATTCTGAAAGTGATTGTTGAGGCCCAGAAACCATTGTTGCCCGACGATTTTTCGTCCATTTTGGGTATCTGCCCTTCTCTGACGAACTTTTAAAGTAGCCTATTGTTCAATCCGGGCCCTGCTTAGTCTATATCCAAATTTTGGCGACAATCGATCTAAAATTGTGGATTTGTATAGAGAACATACAAACAGACAGAAAATCAATTATATATAGATATATATACACAGTATCAAATTTATCCTTAGTTTCTCTCAAATAAGATATCCACGGCATCTCTATAGTTTCGTTGTTCACCAAGCAAGCAAGTATACTCATACTACACTAAATCGAACTACTGTAGGATCTCTACACATGACAAACCAGTTTGAAACGTGTTTTACACAAAACAAAATTTCTATCCAAATGTTTAACTTCAATTTAGAACATCAAAGATTATTCCTATAACGCACTGGTTCTCAAACTGTGCGCCTCCAACCTTTGTCATGGTGTGAGGTTTTCGAAAATATTCTTTGTTAAACAGCTTTGGAGAGCCAGCGGAGCTCGTGGATAAGCATTGAATAGGGGAAAAGGGCACCTCAGGTGGAAAAAGTTTGAGACGCCCTACTCTAACGTGAAGTTATTCCATGCAATGGTTTTTTTGATAAAACGGAGCGATTCCGTTATGCCAAACGATTCACTACAGGCGTGCAAAAAGAATAAATAAATTTAGTGAATTAAAGAGTTAAAGTAATAATACTGAAAACTATTTTCATTGGCCTTGGTTGAAGCACCGGTCTGAAAAATTGTGTGTGAGAACTGAAATAATGCAAATATTTATGTTCACTTCATCTATTCAACTGAGCAACTTTACAATTCTGTTACAGTCGTTTATACGACGTTCAAGAGGCCGAGTCAAAACGTTTCATAAAACGTTTTATGTATAAGTCGAAGTGAATAACAGCCTTTTTAAAAAATTATCCCCCCCCCCATACATATAAAATGTTATAAAATTTTATGTGTTTAATTGTATTCCAATTCTGTTCTAAAAACTATTTCATTCTTGAGGGGAAATTAAATCACATTTCAAATTTATTAAAGAAATAAAATTTAGCACAACATATTACCTTTGGGGCACGACATTGGGTCAAAATTGCAACAAAATCTTCTTGATTTGCAAAAATTTCCCCATCTTGGACTTTTTGGCAGTAGATGATTTTCAATCAGGAGCTTGCTCTTTGGTTGTTTTTCTACTTTATAATCGTTTCAAAAAGTTGAAACGAACATATTCAACTGGTTAGCAAGCAGGGCCGTTATTTCAACTTTTTCCAGGGGGGAAAACACATGTACTCAATGTATATATATATATATATACCATTTTTAGTGTATTTTCAAAAGCCGGGGGGGGGGCCCCCCTAAATGACGGGCCTGTTTGCAAGATGAACTTTCGTTATCAATTTAAAATTCTTGTTGAATTCTTCCAAAATTTCCAGTTTTTTTAGAGAGAGCGTTTTTTGTTTTTCTGACATTACGAACGACGAATTTGACAGTCAGCCAGCAGTGCTGTCTGAATGCATGGACCCACCCGAGCACGGCCCAGGGGCCTCACAAAAATGGGAAGTAATTGAAATTTTCGAGAATTCTCTAGGTTGGGCCTCAGAAAAATCAATTGACCCGGAGGCCCATGATGCTCTTAAGACGGCCCTGTCAGCAAGCAAAGCACCACATCGAAAGAAAGTTCTACAGGAAATGATCAAAAGAACCTGCTGTGCATGTGTACCTATTTTCGGCAGACCTGTACCCTCCAAATACTTACAGTAGACTTTCTCACCCTCTCGGGATAACGTTGAAAGGTCATATGGCCGTCAAAACAATTGAAACCCATTTCTTCGGGACTCTCCACATCTGCGTATTCTCAGAAAGAGGCAATAAACAAATCACCTAAGTGTCCACTCTAAATGGTCATCAGCCACCTCACTGGCAATTTTCGTATACGTCAGCAATCACCCTAAAATTAATGTCTTTTGCGGTGACAATATGCTAGAACTGTTGCAGCAACGCTTTTTCACTGCATACAAAAATTTTGTGCACATTTGATGGATATAAATTACGTTTTTCTGTTTTCAAAAGTTTCCGAGTTTTAGTCGAAGTGAAAAAGTCGAATAATTGAGGTTTTACATTAAATAAATGAATGGAATGTTTTAACATTAAAATGTATTTGTTGTATTGTTATTTAAAATGTATTGTTACCAATTGCTACCCAAGTTAAACGTCGTATAAACATGGAAGTTGTATAACTGAGTGACGTATGAACGAGGTTACACTGTAATTTGTAAATATGCCCTATTAAAAATAATCGTTTTTAAACTTTATGAAACACAATTCAACAAACATCGCAACTGGCCTCGATGCAGGGCCAAACTCTTCTGACATAGATTTATTATAGTTAACTCTTAATGCTCAAAATAAAAATTTAACAAAAATTCAAATTTTTAGCTTTGCTTACCGTTCTTTTGGGCTAGAACCGTAGGATTCATCCACATGGGGAAAAAATCAATCCTTTATGTACGCAAACTCGTTCAACTACAATTTTTACTAAAAAATTTCGAACAACTGTATTTTTGCAGACGCGAACCGTAAATATTTTTCTGTGTCACATTATGTCTGTGAATAGAAGTTTTAGGGGGAGATGTGTCCTCAAAACAGTACAGCGAATAAAAAAGGCTGATGCGGAATGTAACCTTTTTTTTCAGAAGCAAAGAAAAAACCCCTTGATTTGTTTGGACTGGGAGAGGGAGGGGGTTACTAGAGGGGCTGTGAGTGAAATCACGTGATTCAGTACACACATCATTACAGCCATTTCGTACAATACTTTTTGCGGGAAAATGCTTTAAACGAGAAATCTCGATGAGTATCAGTAATAAGAGTTGGCACCAGAGAGTCGCAGGACCCAAGGAGGAAAAAGTAATGCGGGATGCACTGTATACAAAAGCTTGCAGCAAAGCTGTCTGAGTATCGTAACCCACCCACGAGAGTGGGGCTGGCGGAGCTTCAGGCCAGGGCCTGGACCATTCTTGTCATTTTTCCACACTATTAGTTCACTATAGAGGGGGTCTGCTGAGGAGCGCAGTCTACGGGCCCCTGTTCCAGGATTTTGGTGGGGGGGGGGGGTTCATGTGCTTTATCGGCACCCAGAGGCAATTTCACTGTGGAATACGACATCTGTTTACTCCAATTTTCATTCTATCGAGACATGGCCTTCTACGAACTGAAACAGCAGGGGTCGTGCGGTAGCCCTGTAGGTCCCTATGCACGCTTGACGACTAGATAAGGATTATTCTAGTGGCTATAGCCCTGAGGACACACAAAATGCTGGTGTCCTTGACGTCTCAGTAGCCATGACCATCACAATGTCTTTTCTTCCTTCCTAGGAGAAGAACGACTGCCATGAGAAACGGGGGGGGGGGGGCCTTGTACAATGTTCTTTTCTTTGTTTCCGGATTTTTTTTCCGTTTTTTCGTTTACTTGTACATGTGTATAGTTAAAAAAAATTTCAATGAGATCTAAGGTACGTCGTTCAAGATATCCGTCCATACGAGTACAAATTGATATGATTGATATTAAAGAGTCCTGTCTATTTTCCTATGGGACATATCTGGAAGAAAAAAAATCAAAAAGATCTTTCCACGGGCCCCCCCTGACTCCCGGGCTGGAGCCCTGTCAGCCCCCCCCCCCCCATGTGGGGGCCATGAAACTGGGTATCGAACTCGCAACACCTCTAAACATCCTTTGGTACTTTGGGCGAGTATGTTATTGATCTGGGCTACTGTGCCCTGTACATTTGCAACAAAAAAATGATGGGATGTCCCATCAAACAACGTAAAGACAACACACTTTTTTCCCCAATAGAGAGCATCGGTCCAGATAATTTTTTGACACCTGTAATAAGTAAGATATGATGTCCTGAATCTGAAACTGTCCAAAAGTCATTTTCAAAAAAAAAAAAAGATGCCTAAGGTTTTCATTATGAGGTGACGATATGAATATATTCATATAAATGTCTGACAATATTCATAAAGGTGTTGCTGTTGGGTTTCATTAGGTTTGGTCTAGTGGGAATGCATCATTCACAATGACAACAAATTTATGCATATATATTATTCTGTTTATGATTCCTGTATACAAACATTCTATGTATACAGCGTGTTCCAGACATCTTCGCTAATACATTGGGGGGGGGGGGGGGTGGCACAATACAACCAGATCACAAATCACCATGGTCGGAACACAAGACTAACCCCCCCCCCCCCACGGGTGCTTCCCAGCACTACATCGATGGCTGATTGCCGTCTAGCGATCAATCATTCGGGCTTCAACCATGGGTTGTATGGCGATATGGGCTTTTCAAGTTGTGTTCCATCACCTCCTAATATCCAAAAGTTCTGAAACACCCTGTATGTGCAACAGTTAAAGTAATTTATTTCAAGAAATAACTAGTGAAAATGTGAAATACTTCACACTTTAACTTGTTATTCCATGACCTGACTGAATCAAACTTATTAATGGTAACGTTTATAATTCTATGTATTCTGTGTCAGGGTTTAATCTAGATAAAAAATTCCTTTAACAAAAAAGCGAAAATGAAGGGAAAAGCTTTAGCAAAATGCTACAATGCTAATGATTGATGGTTGGATGCATTGGCGTACGCAAAGGGGGGTTTTGGGGTTCTAACCCCTCTTGAAGCCGAGATTATAGTGTTATTTTGCAGGAAAAAAATGTAAACACCCCCTCCCCCCCCCCCTGAGAAGAAAAAAAAAATTGAAAGCCCCCGAAAATTCTGCGTACGCCTATGGTTGGATGTCTACTCGTTTTGTACCTCCGGTACGAATTTTTGCGAAAGTGGCTACTACTTCCTTCGAATTCTACAATTTTCTTTCGCATTTTGCGAAAAATGCTTAACCCAATTCTGTGCATATATGTGTATAAAATAGAGCAGTTAACAAGTGCCAGATTCTGATGGCGAATAACAAATTTGTAATGATGTTAAAGTTTTTTAGGCAATTGCTGAATACCAGTTTAGGGGTCATGAAATTCTGATTTTATGACAGTATGTTCTAATGAGGCCATGATATGGGGTCGAGAAAATGATATTTCAGACCATTATTCATGAGCGAAGAGTATGCTCGACTCTTAAGAAATTGTGCTGGCACTTAATTTTTTTTTACTTTTGACTCCCTGATATAATTAATTATACATATATCATCAACCCCTTATAATGGGGAATGTGAAGTATCAGCTGCAGGTTGGGGATATTTATAAAATGATCGCCAAATATCCAAGTGTAATTTGACCAAAATAAGGATTATTGAAGTAAAACTTTTTTTAAGAAATTCATTTACAGTTGCATTTTTTAGCCATAATTATTTTTAAAATTTTTTTCAAATTAGCTTTTTTCTTTTCTCAACCAAACTTGAAATGAGTTTATGGCTTTATTGTCTGCAGACTATTCAGATTCTGCTACCCCTATCTATTAATAACCTGTTCTAATTTAATGTTCTTGACTGATAATTACTTAAGCCTTATAGCGGAAACCCCGAGATATCTCATCAAACTTCATCTACTTTATTTCGGTAACCCCAAAATATCTCTGGTTCTTAACATGCTTTTATTTCCAATGTGGCAGTTGGCAGTTACAATACATGCAAATCAGGAAAATTTTAAAAACCATCCAAAACGATAAACTTGTCACCTTTGACTGTAGCCCGCTTATTCACCTATAAATATATCACTGGACAAAATATGTCTACTCATAGAACATACAACCTTGCAATCAAACCCACTACCATGAAACACTCCAAAAAACACATTTTACTCTTCCATTCTAAATAAAAAAAAAAAAAGGTATTGGGAACGATAGAAGGGGAGCATATTTAACAGGCACAAGAACAACCATGTTTCAAACATAAGCGGAAATAGACTTGAAAGTCTGGGGGAACTATGATGATGGCCGGGAGGGGGGGGGGGGTGCACGCATGATACCAGTTCATACATATGCGTATACATTAGACCAGGTCGCTCCTCCTTTAAGGGGGGAAATGTCGCCCAGTTTTAAAGAACAAACATTTCTTCACTGTTTTAACATAACAATAAAGTACATAGACAGAGAGAGAAATATTGCCAAAAACCCCAATCCCTAAAAAGCCAAATGATTGTCAAATTTGGTATGCACCTGATACTTCATATTTTAGTTTTCTGTGGTTTCCAGGCGCGAATGCAAGCCGATCTCCCCTTTCAAAAGTCTCACCACAGAGAGCAACAGACCTACAAACAGTACAAATTGTAATTCAGTCATAACACATATACTCACTTCACTTCTGAAATACAGATGGCAGCACAGAAAAATCAAACACAACACTACATACACATTCAGACTGTGTTAGGTACACATAGTTACACTTCCAGCACAATTCACTAGGTAGTAAATCGCCCATGCATGGTGTTAGACCTGAGTTGTGCCCAGTTAAGAAAAAATATACTTCATATTAACCCTTTTCTGTGCTTCACTAATGTTCCCATTGATCTTTCAGGCCTTTCTCAAACACTGCATTGTAAATAAATATGACATTCTATTTGAATCACTAAATGTAAAAAAAGGTCATGTCACATTTTTTTAATTTTTATGTTTTGATGGATTCGTGTAATAGAGACGACAACGCATCATTTCATGGTAAAATGGGTAAAGTCTCGCCTTTAAATGTTGAGGAAAAACGAACGTTAAAAGTAGAAAGGTGTCTAGTCCAGGACACACACACACGACCCCTTTTTACATTTAGTTCTCAAGAACACTAACAGGTAGCAGCAGGGTTCTATGTTGAGTTAAATTCATAAGGTTTTCTTCATTTACAATGCTTTTGTTTCGTTGTTTGTTGACCAAGGGTGGTTGCTATTTGACATTATTAATAAAACATAGTCGTCAGTGAATAATGGAAGTAACATCAGATTTCAGACTCATCTTCGTGTCACGAGGAAAACGTCTTGACTAAGCAAAGGAAACGAGGAGTGTTAATTAATTTTTTTGGAAAAATTGATAATTGAAAAATTTTCTTTGTCATGTGACAAAATTCTTCCTGTATCTTTAATTATGCATCAATATCGTTGGAACGTGGAATTAATTTCCCATCTAATGGTAAAATTTGATTATTATTGTGATATGTTGTGTGAGCGTAATTAAGCGGTTTTTTTTTTGTATGACATTCCAGTGCAGTTGCCCCTTATGTCAGAAGAGTTCCCCCGTAGGAAGTCAGTTTTCATTCAGGGCGGGATTTGGTCCAGGTTTTACCCTTTCACCTTAATTGGTCAAAAGTGGTGTCGTAAAATTTTACGCCACGAATCAATGTGTGTGCATTTTGAAGCCACGCCCACTTTCCCAGTTTATTTATACCCTCAAAACGTCAGTGGGTTGGTTCAGTCTTCCATTTTCTCGCGACAAAAACGTGTTCTCTCCAATGGAAGTTCCCCCCCCCCCTTTTCCCAATAGAAATGTGAAGTTTTCCTCGCGAAATAGTAAGTGTTCTTGTAATAGTAAGGTAGCTACTTGTAGTTCTCCCATTTTTGCCGAGTCTATCCTGATCCTGGAGTTTGTCACCATGTCCAGAGCGAAGCTGGAGTATGTGTCTACCTCAACTGAGAAAGTTCCAGAGAATTCCCGTCTATTTTGGATCGATCAACTGCTTCCCGGTATCCATTGGACTTGATTGAGAACTGTATTTGTTACGTCTAGAGGATTTGCAATGCTGACCCCTGAGTGACAGAATGTCAAGCCACTCGGAATTCGAAGGTATGCGAGATTATTCCTGTTTTCCTCTCTCATTTACCATTTTTGTTAACGTGGCGGTTCTGGTTGTTAATATTTTAGGTAATATCAAAATTCTTTGAGGTTAGATCCAACTCCCACTTTGAAATTTTCCTTTTTTTTTTTTGGTCTTGTTTAAGCATAAAAGTTCTTTAAGATATCTTAATATTAAAGACATAGGTGACAATGCACATGTATGGTTTGAATTAATATGGTCAATTTTGTCTGTTTAAAGTAAAAATTGGTTGATAATTAAGTTGGAAAAGCAACTTCCTTCGTGGAGAGACTGTGTTTGAATTTGTTCAATGTCAGGCTTGTGAAACAGTCAAGTGTTTTAAAATGGTGTTTTTGTAATGATAAGGTATCTCTATAAAAGAAAAGTAATTAAAATTGAATGTTCTTTACTTATAATAATTGTGTGTGACTTGTATTAATTTGGTTCTAGTGAATTATTTTTATTTGTTGTTCATGTGGAAAATTTTCATAAAGATGGTAAACACTAGCACTCCGCATAGAAAAGGGTTTTTTTGTGGAAATGGAAACCACGCTCTGTATGCCCAATTCTGATCACAGGCCTAGGAGTTTAAATTTAAGGCCAGTTTACACGAGGCAAGTGCTTTAGTTGGTAACTTAATTTTAACTTACCGATTCTTCGTGAAAGTGTCCACACATAATAATTGGTAAGTAGATGCTCATTGGATAATTTTTACAGAGGCGAGCGCATGCACGCTTCAGTCTACTCAAATCCACGGAGAGAGATGTAACACGTGGGAGAATAATAGTAATAATTTTTTATTTATCTGGCATTCAGAGAAGTGCTTTTTTTTAAAGCTCATAGCTTTCGTAACGATGGATGAAGATGATCAAGTAGAACTTATGAATACTGTGATCAGAGCCACATCATATAATGTTTTTTTAAAGAATATAAATTTATTCACTTTCACTTATACAAGAGGGGAAAAAAAGAATACACAACATATTATAAACTTATGTAAGTCATCGAGAAGAAATATAAGATTTCTCTATTTCTCCTCCAAGTTGTAAATATCGATTATATGATATTTTAATCGAAGTTAAAAAGAAGATAAATTATGAATTATGTAAGCCGAAAATATGGGAGAAGATTCTTGGCATTCGTAGGAAATTCTAAGGGTTAAAAATTAAATAATAAAAATTCATTAAACAAAAATTATTTCCAAATTTTCGAAATCATTATATTTTAATTTAATCTAGAGAGATGCTATCTTTGTTAAATATTTGAACATGTATTTTTACAACAGATAACAGCAAATTCGTTCTGGACGAGAGAAATATTCGAAACTATTCAAATTATTAAAGTACGAGTGAGCAGAGAAACGAATTGAAGTTTAATGGATACACAAAAAAAACCATCCGAACTGAACGAACGCAAAACAAACAAATGTAAATAAAACATGTGTTGCCACAAATAAAGCATTTAAGTATATCACAGTTAACGGTTAGCAGGTAATTTTTAAATATTCCCCCTAAAATTAAACATGCTAACAAATCAAATAAAAAGAAAACAACCAATACATAAGCACAGATGCAATAATACTGAACGGATACAAAAGAAAAAAATATATATATATAACGATACACAATGCAACACATCATTTTTCCTTCAATGCACACATCCCTATCATATCTTTCAAATGATTGAACCTTCCACAAGGAAGTGGCTTAGTGAATAAATCAGCAGCTTGCTCTTGAGTCGAACAGTTATGCACATCTAGTTGTTCTTTCTGGTACAGTTCTCGAATGAACTTGTATCTCACATCAATGTGCTTGGTTCTGCAGTGAAACTCTGGATTTTTTATGAGTCTGATGGCACTCTGGTTGTCGACCTGTAGTAAAGGAACACCACTTGAAATACCAAGTTCTTGAAACAAGTAATGAAGCCATACTATTTCTTTTGCAGCTTGACTCGCCGCCACAAACTCAGCTTCAGTTGTAGATAGAGCTAGGCATTTCTGACGTTGACTCTTCCATGTTATTGTGCCACTGCTGCACAAAAACACCATGCCTGAGGTTGATCTCCTTGACACAGGATCCCCTGCGTAATCTGAATCACTGAATGCTTCTAAAGCACCAGCTTTGGAATCACATGAGTACAAAATACCCCAATTCACTGTACCTTCAGGTATTTCAATGTCCTTTTCACAACATTCCAATGACACTCTTGAGGTTTATCTAATACCCAAGAGAGCATACCAAGTGTGTAAGCTATATCAGGTCGAGTGACCATAGCTAGAAACATAAGGCTCCCAATAGCCTCTCTGTAAGGAACATCAAGGGCTGGAGCAGCAGACATCTCTGCTGTTAAACAACACTTTTCAATAGGCGTGCCTACAGGATTTGCATCTGTCATATTGAAACGGGCTAAGGTTCGTCTGCAATAAGATTCCTGATGGATGAAAATCGATCCATCATCCAAATAATTAATTTGCATACCCAAAAAGTACTTGGCATTATCTATTACAACGGCAAATTTAGATGTGAGTTGGTCAAGAAATATATTTAGCATTTTCAAGTCCTTGGAAAATATCAGACCATTATCCACATAAAGGATAAGAAAAAAGGTTTTCTCTGCATTAGCAAACAAGCATGGATCTGAACTTGAAGATTTTAAGCCATGATTTCCTAGAAATTTGCTGAATTTTTCATTCCAGCACCTGGGGGACTGTTTCAGTCCATAGATGCTCTTCATCAATTTGCAGACCTGATTTGAACCATTCTCGAAACCTTCTGGCTGGTTCATGTAGATTTCTTCTTTTAGTTCTCCATGAAGAAATGCTGTTTTGATGTCAAACTGAGCAACCTTTAATTTCTTCTTAGCAGCCATGCTTAACATCGTTCTCACAGTATCCCAGCGAACAACTGGACTGAACGTTTCAGTGTAATCTACAACAGGTATCTGCCCAAATCCTTTAGCGACCAGACGTGCCTTATATCTTGTCACTGCACCATCTACATTTTTCTTAGCTTCGAACACCCATCGACTTCCTATGGCTTTTCTATCACTTGGCAAATCCACCAGCTTCCATGTCTTGTTTTCAATTAGAGAATTCATCTCTTCTTGTAAAGCAGCTTGCCAATGACTTGAATTCTTTGATGACATTGCTTTTGTGTAAGTGACTGGTTCATCACATTCTGCCAGCATGACATAATCATCAAACTTGGATGGCTTCTTCAGCTTCAACCAGTCTCGTAAATTATACGTGTCTGGCTGTGATTCAACTTGCTTGGAACCATCTGTCTCTTCAGTAACTTTTTCAGTAAACTCTGGATTGTTCATGAAAATTTGCTTGCTCGTGATTTCATTCTTGAACACAACGTCCCTCGAAAGCACTATTTCATCTTTACTGGGTATCCATACCCTGTAGCCATCTTTATCGCCACAATACCCAACAAAATATCCTTTCTGAGCTTTCTTATCAAACTTTTTTCTTTTCTGTTTCGGAACATGCACAAAACATTCAGCACCAAACACACGTAAATGATTGAATGGTGACTCTTTGTTATACCACAGTTCATAAGGAGATTTTTCCTCAACACTACTCAGTCCAGTTCGGTTGATAACATAGGCTGCGGTATTAACAGCTTCTGCCCATAGCTTTTCTGGCAATTCCTTGGCGTGTAGCATAGTCCTGGCGGCTTCCACAAGAATCCCTCTCAATTGCTCCATTTTTCTCTGGTGTGTATAGCATTGAGTTTCGGTGAATCAATCCAATTTCTTTTACAGTGGATTCATCTTCGGAATTCTTGAACTCTGAACCACCATCAGTTAGTAGCTCTTTAACAGTATGACCTCGAGTTCGTACTTCAGCAAGAAAACGCTTCACCTTTGAAGGAACTTCAGACTTTGCCTTCAAGAAGTATACCGATCTGTACCTCGAGAAGTCATCCTTGAATACAACATAATATCTGCTTCCACCCAATGATTTTTCAGGCATCGGCCCACAGACATCTGCATGGATCAGTTCACCAACTGTAGTTGGCCTCGTTGTTCTGGTACCGAAACTGAGTCTATGCATTTTACCATATGCATATGCATCACAAAAATTTCGACTGAACTGAATGTCCATACCTTTACTTTTGAGGAATTTCTGTACATGTTGATTGTTCTGGTGACCTAGTCGCTCATGCCACAGTTGAATATCAGAATTTTTCACAGCAAGACAAGCTTTAGAAATTATGATACGCATCAAAAGCTTGTACACACCACTGAGTTGACGAATTCCAACAGCAACAGTCTGCTTCCCATTTCGGAACTCTCTTGTGCTTTGTGTAGCAACTTCGATGAGACCATGATTCAGAGCAGATCCCGATGAGAACAGATTCTGGTCAGATTTAGGGACATACCAAGCATTTTTCAATTGACCTGGTTTCCACTTCCCACATACCAGCATTTCCACATCAATCGTGCCGTATCCTTCAGCATACATGAAAGTTCCATCACCGAGACGAAGCGGTTTTGGCTCATCAAAAGGAACATACGAAGAGAAGAAATCCGAACGAGTCGATATGTGATGAGAAGTCCCCGAATCAATTATCCAACAGTCCTTGTTAACATCTGTGACAGACATGAATGCTTGTCCCCGAGAACTCTGGTCAGAAGTTTCATAATCTTTACTTGAACGGCAGTTCTTTTTGATATGACCGACTTTCCCGCAGGAGTAGCACTTCACAATTTTCTTCTTCGGCTTTTGAGTTTTCGAAGTTTCGAGCTTTTTCTTAGCCATCGAACTAGCATTTTTTGCAATAAATGCTACAGTGCCCGGTTCGGAACTGCTAGATCTCTGTTCTTCAAGTCTCTGTTCATGAAGCCTGAGACGTTCAGTCAAAGTCGCTACACTTCTTTCGTTATGCGGAACTGACTCCCAAGCATTTTGGAACTCCAGGTACTCACTCGGAAGAGTATTGAGTATCCTATTCATTGAAATAGGAACACTTACATTTTCTTCTTTGAGCTCCTCTTGCAAATCTTGCCAAATTCGTCGCAGTTTTGATACATGGGACGCGATACTGTCAGCTGGATCCTTGGTGTAGTTAAACAGCTGCGAATACAGTAAGTCCAAGCGTCTCTCATTTTTCTGTTCGTATACAGTGTGCAATGCATTCCACATATCTCTGCCAGATTTGCAGGTAAGAATATGCTGCTTTGACTCACCACGAAAACTCGGCCCGATTATATATCGTGCAATAGCATCAGCCTCCTCAAACGCTTTGACATCAGCGGCAAACTTCATGCGTTCAGGCTCTGTTGCGTTTTCATCCAACGAAGCAGGATATGTGACTTGTCCCGAAACGACCGGCATCACTTTTTGGATAGTCAGCTGTAGTTCCACATGGAATTTACAGCTTGTCCAGTTCTGTATACCTTCCAAGTTATCGATGGAATGAAGCTTCTCCATTTTCCCACTTGAATTGGAAACTTAAGCTCGAAAAGTAAACAGATACTAAATTTCGTTTCCGAAGTCAAAATTCTGCAACCGTAGACACACGACCATTAAACAAACTCACTACGAAGTGGAGGGTCACTGGGCCCATAACCTATTCAAATTATTAAAGTACGAGTGAGCAGAGAAACGAATTGAAGTTTAATGGATACACAAAAAAAACCGTCCGAACTGAACGAACGCAAAACAAACGAATGTAAATAAAACATGCGTTGCCACAAATAAAGCATTAAAGTATATCACGGTTAACGGTTAGCAGGTAATTTTTAAATATTCAATAGAAACCCTCCTCCAGTTTGTAATATATAAATCCTCCACACCTGATATATATTTTTGAATCTTCAATTTTTTTCAACTCCTGACATCACGTTGACAGAATATTCCATAGCTTTTTCCAACATCGAATAATTTTTAGCTCGCTTTTAGAAACCCATACGGATGTGAAAAATATTTTGCAAATATGAGACATTTAAAAGAACAGTATATTGTTTGGAACCAGAAAATTAGTTCGTAAAATGAAGCGTCGACTATATTGCATGAATTTCAATTGTATATTTACATGTACCAGGTGTACAAGTATGAAATGCGGATTTCAGAAAACAGATGGTGCACCAATGCAGTTTGTGCTATAAAGATTTGACACTGCGCCATCTTGTTGTGTCATCAACAAGTGTAAGATGCGCACGAGTGATAAATTGGAAAAGTGGGTGCATAGTGTTGTATTTAATATATCGAAAGTTATACTGAACAAAGAGCATTCGCGGACAGCATTAATTTTTTTGTTTTCATTTGAAGAAAACTGCTGCCGAATCATACCGATTACTTTGAGAAGCTTATGGTGAACATGCTCCATCGCAAGATACATGTGAATGATGGTTTCGGTGTTTCAAAAGTGGCGACTTCGATGTTGCAGACAAGGAACATGGAAAACCGCCAAGAAAAAAAAGATGTGGAATTGGAAGCATTGTTGGACGAAGATGATACTACACAGACACAAAAACAACTTGCAGAGCAATTGGGCGTTAGTCAACAAGCTGTTTCTAATCGCAATGCCCCATAACAATGTGAAATGCTCCTTGACAATGTTCAATGGTCAATGTGCAATGCTCCATCACATACAGCAAAAGCGGTTCGCTGCACATTGGAAGCACTCAGCTGGAAGTTCTACCCTATGCGGCTTACTCACCAGACTTGGCTCCTTCCGATTACCACTTGTTTGCATTGATGGGTCACGCACTTTCTGAGCAGTGCTTTGGTTCGTACGAAGATGTGAAAAAATAGCTCGCAGCAAAAGGGGAAGATTTTTACTGGCGTGGTATTCACAAATTTCAGGAAAGATGGGGGAAATGTATAACAAGCAATAGAGCATACTTTATATAAAGCACTTTTTATCATTCTTCCGAATTTAACGTGTTTTTTTTAAAAACAAATCCGCATTTCATACTTGTACACCTGGTAGTATAGGTACGCTGAAATACAAAGTTATTCCAAATTCAATCCACATGTGTTCATTAAAAAAGATTTACAGAGAGATAGATGGTTTTTTTTAAGCACAATACATCATGGAAAAGATATTTACAGATACAGTGGAACTTTGGTTAACAACCTTAATTCGTTCTGTGAAAGTGCTCATTATCTGAATCGCTAGTTATTCGAATCAAACTTCCACATAGGAAATAATGTAAACTCAGATGATTCGTTCCACAATTATTCATATACATAAAAATAGCTCATAAAAAAGGTATTTAATAAACAACTCAATAATAGTATAAAAAATAAAACAACTCAATAATAGTATAAAAAATAAAACAATGGAATAATCTTATAATGAAATAATACAATAACGCCATAAAATAAACATACAATACGATATAATGTTTACAAATTTGCTTAAAGTGGCGAGCAAAAGGAGGACGATTTATGGACTCTCTCTGTTGTTTGCAAACTTATTATTTGAAAAAGAACTTATCCAAGGACACCTGCTTTTGCCTTTTTTTAGGATTCCGGAAAATAGGAGATGACATTGTCGTTGGTCAAATTAGTTGCTCGCATTGCCACATCTTTATTTGGGTGGTTCTTTTCTATAAAACTTCTCAGATTCCCAATTCTTACACATCTCTCTATTCTCATTTGAAGTGAAGGACTCCTCATTTTTCTCTTCTTCAGGCAACATCCCATCCATAGGCTTTTGCTGATGGACAGTACGGTAAATACCATGGTTTTTACCGTACTGTACAAAACCTTGCCAACCCTGACTATAATATGATACCATATATCATCCTTAAATTTGATTGCCAGTACCATGGCAATAGAAATCTTACCAGTTACTAGTTACCAGTTTTTTTTAATATTTATTTAAATAATAAATT
Source organism: Pholcus phalangioides (assembly GCF_987345545.1). NCBI lineage: Eukaryota > Metazoa > Arthropoda > Arachnida > Araneae > Pholcidae > Pholcus > Pholcus phalangioides. The sequence continues at coordinate 12,094,031 of NW_028301597.1, read as the reverse complement.
GCATTATTAAAATTCAATATGAATTACATGAAATTACCAATAATTTTATTTTCAATTAAAAAGGCTAATTTTATTTATAATTGTGATGAATTTTGTCTGAAAAAAAAAAATCTTTTCAGGTTCCACAGAACATGAAAAAAAGGTGTGTATATAAATGTACAAAATCAATTTAATTTTTGTCGAAACTCACTCACCAATACCAGCGACTTAGGCAGCTGTAATATGCAGTGCAGTGAAAAAAAATTGTTAAAGTATTTTTTATATGAAAACAGAAAACACATTAATTATGTGAACTGAAAAGAGAAAAAACAAAATGTATGAACAATGAAAATTTCAAAAAGAAATTAATCAAAGAATTCAAAAATGAAAAAAGTCAGCCAATGTCTAGGGCTTTCATGGGGGGGGGGGGGGGGGCACCCTGACATTGGCTTAACACAGAATGTTTCTGAGAGCATTCCTTGGCCTTCATAGTCTAGGTCGATGCTCGATTCCCCTACGTTCTGCAGTAGCACCACTGAATTCAAAAATCAAAATATAAAGCCAAAGCAAACAAATGTTTTTTGCCAAATTGAAGAAAAGAGCAAAAATTAAATATATTAAGTAGATGCAGATGTGCAAGTACATATCATGTGCTAGTCCTATACTCTGTTCGCTCTAACTTGAGTCCTGATGTAAACAAACCGCTGTACCAATTTTTGATATCACTCCGCATCCTTTATCTCTATTGGTTGTAATTTTACCCGCCCCTTCATTACATGTTAAGTAACACGTACAATTTTACTTCAGATGTGAAATAGGAAAATTCTTTTATTACAAATTTCAGAAAACAAAATTTTCACTGTTTTTCGAATTTCGTTGAAATAAAAACAGTTGATAACACTAATTAAAATAGGGAGAGGTTTCTCAAAATACTTTTAGCCCTGGTTTTATATATATTCTGTGGGAGAAGGAAATCTGCATTAAAATATTCATAGATAATTACAAAATATACAGGAATGCTGCAAAATATCCACACACACAAAAGACAAAATTTAATTAAAATTAAGAAAAAATCAATGAAAGAAATTGTCTAAAATTTAATGTAAATTCAGAATCGAATTGAAAGTAAGAAAAATAATTGACAGTAATAATTCGAGAAACCCCCCCCCCCCATGAAAATTCAGAATAAATTAAATAATTCTAGCATTTATGAAAATTAAGACTCCATGACGTCATTACTACTAGAAGTATAGGGACGGTCCCTCAAAACATGAGGCCCGGTGTGACCGTACCTGTCATACATCCTCTAACGGCGGCTCTGTTTTCACGGTAGATACTAAGAAATCCTTAACTCATTTTCTATTCATTCCCCCCCCCCCCATCAAAATTTAAAGATTATGTTTTTGAACTAATTCACACACATGATTTTCTGGTCTGAATATTCTATCAAATACATTATGAAATAAAATAACGAATAACTTACCCTTTTGTTGTCGTTCTTCATTACTTACTTACGGGTCTATATTTGTTTTAGTGCATTTCAATATTTTACTGGGTGGAGATCATTATATGGATACAGGTAGGAGTGAAATTCCTTCCATTTCACTTTCACTGGATGTTGATGAACTCTGTGATGGATTGATGATTAGCTCTTCAACCGTCAGATCGACCTTAATATCCAGTTGCCACAGCTTCTTCTCCTCCTCAATGATATGAGAAATCGCATTTCGCCAATTGTCCACTGTCACACCATCCAAAGCAGTTGCTAATAATTCACTGACTTCTGGAACTTTGAAAGTTTTGTTGTTTCGACCAACAAATCCCTTAACTTGGCTCCAAATTAATTCTATCGGATTCAGCATCCAATGGTATGGAGGTAACCGGAGGACTTTGTGACCTGCATGTTTTGCTACTTCATCTACGACGTACTTATCACATTCACTTTTGTATTTTTCCACAACCTGTAGAAGTTCCACTTTGCTGAGGGAGTCGTCCAGTATTTCGTTTTTTTGCTTCAACCAGTTGATATCCTGTTTCTTCCAAGAGGAATTCGGTTTTTTTTCTACGTGAACGCTGTGGTATGGAGCGTTGTCTATCACGATGACACTATCTGGATGAAGTTTGGGCAGTATGCTCTCAAACCAGATCTTGAAAACTTCACCATTCATATCCTCGTGATAATCTCCAGACTTTTTGGACTCGAATAACAGTAGGCCGCCTTCGACAAAACCACTATCACTTCCAATGTGGGCTATGGTTAACCTTCTACCTTTCCCAACGGGGACTTTCAACCCTGTCAATAAACCCTCCTGGTACGCTTGTCGTTTGGTCTTTACTGTACTGTCAGACCACATTTGACTAGTTGTGTGCCTTTCATTAATCCAAGTCTCATCTAAAAAGTAGATAGTTTTACCTTCATCTCGAAAATGCCTGTTTGCTCTCAAGTACTGACTCCGCCATAATATTATGTCATCTCTTTCGACAATGACAGGGGTCTTGCTCCTCGCTTTATACTCAAATCCAAGACTTGTAATTAACGTGTAAAGCATTGTTCTTCCCAAATTCGGCAAATCTGGATCATTATTAATGCACTGCAGAATTTTATTCAAAGTTGGAATTTCATTTCTTATAAAATAATTGTGAATCATCACCCGCACTGCACTTTGCACAAAATCATCACATTTACCAAGCACAGGTTTTTCTTTTTTGCTTTTCTTACCTGGTGTAACAATTGTTCCAGTGTCTTGAAACTCTTTCCGAGCTCTTTATACACCAGTTCTTCCGACACCTGTTAGTTCTGCTGTCATATTCTCCAAGTCTTTAACAGATGAAGTTGGATTTTTCTTTGAGATCTCTTCAAAGACATGCAAAATTATTCTCTTTTCTGCACTTCTCAGTGGCTTACCTTGCTGGTGTTTTAAGCTTGATGTGCCGGGAGCAGATTCTGACATGTTAATTAATTAGAAAATTACGTTGGAAATAAAAAAAGGGTTAAAATTATCTCCAAATATGATACGTAAAAATTTAACATCAAATATAGTCAAAAATTAATTTTCTAAAATCGATTCATATGTACAGAAGACAAAAAAAAATGGAAAAATAGATTGTGAACAAAAAAACAGTGTGCTACTCAAGAGAGCTGTTTGAGCAATACTGCGAAGTTTTCGCGAATGCACTCGTTACGATAAGTAACCCCCCTCCTACTCCTATCCCTGCGAGTTTCGTAGCGCAGGGGTAAAAAGAAGAAGAAAAAATCTTGTTTACTCCAACGAAATTTTTGTTGTTTAGTTATAGGCACCTAATAAAACGCAGCTGCAAATGATATTTCAACTGGATTTTCGAAACCAGACACGCACATATATGTTGGCAAAGCCAGATCTCTTGAAGTGTATACTGTTTTATGACTATAGCGAGGAAACGTTCTGTTGACAGCAAAGCTGCATTAAGAGTAACTTTTCAAGCGGCTTTGGTTGACAGCCAGAGCAGCAGTGGAGAGAGGAGGGCGTATCCTTCTGACACCCACCGTAAAGTCACAACTGCAAAAATGCTTTGACCTATCTCTAACAAATTTGTTTTTTTCCTTCCTCCAGATAATGCCTAACACGAAAAAATATATAAATTATGAGGTATTTTATGGAAGGAGGGGCAAACGACAAAGGACTATATTTTTGGCGGTATTGTACTGTAAGAAAGGTGAAATGTTCTTCAACCAATCATTTTGAGTATTGCACGCGTGCTTTTGTTTACATCAAGACCCAAGTTAGAGCGAATAGAGTATAGTTATTGGTGTAAGGAGGAAACCTGTGTGCTGCATATTAAGATTTCTTAAATTATTTAATGCATTTTAAAAATAGTTGGCACTATTACATACATGGTTAATGCGAGAAATTTGAGAAAACGCAATATTTTTGAAGACCTTATTGTTAATATTTGAATTGTGATTGGTTAGAAAATGGAGTTTGTTTGGAGCTTGTTTTCCTAATGCTTTAGCAAATATTTTCTTGTATTACTTTGAAAACAAAAAAATTCTCTTAATATTACTGGTTTCAGATACATTGATAATTTAATAATTTTCAACTACAACAACTTTCACAAAATCAGCCAGCAAATTTATCCTAGCACATTAAATCTTAAAAAAACCAGTCACAACAATAATCAAGCTGATTTCCTTGACTTAAAAATAAACATTGCTAACAATATAGTCTTAACTGGTATCCACAACAAAATAAAAGACTTTAATTTCAAAGTCAACTTTCTAACCAATCACAAATCAAGTATCAGCAAAAAGGTCTTCAAAAATATTGCGTTTTCTCAAATTTCTCGCATCAACCATGTATGTAATAGTGCCAACGATTTTCAAAATGCTCCAAATAATTTTTAAAAAAAATCTTAATATGCAACAGGTTTCCTCCTTACACCTTGGACTTACTCTTCTCTCTCACACCAATAACTATAACTGTTCACTTTGAATTTTACCCTATAACTAGGAGTAGCGCATGGTATGTACTTGCACCCCTACTGCATCTATTTAATATATTTTTATATTGACTGCAACTTTGCTGTTTTCTTAAACTTGGCAAAAAACATTTGTTTGGCTTTATATTTTGATTTTTGAATTCAATGGTGCTACAGCAGAATGTAGGGGAATCGAGCATCGACTTAGGCTATGAAGGCCAAGGAATGCTCTCAGAAATATTCTGTGTTAAGCCAATGTCAGGGTGTGTCCCCCCCCCCCCCACCCCACCTGATCAGAGCCCTAGACATTGGCTATGACTTTTCATTTTTGAATTCTTTGATTAATTTCTTTTTGAAATTTTCACTGTTCATATATATTGCTTTCTTTTTTCAGTTCACATAATTTTGTTTTCTGTTTTCATATAAAAAATGATACTTTAACAATATATATATATATATATAGAGAGAGAGAGAAATAGTGAGTACTTGTAAAAAAACATATGAAAGCTGGTTGTCATAGCTTTAACTGTTTATGCACTCTTAACATGAAATTATAGAAATGCATTTGTCAAGGTGGGAAAAGTCGCAGGACCCTTTCCCCCCCCCCCTTTTGACACATGACATAAAGATTAGTAATCGAGAGTTGTTCATGTCTTGTGTATGTAACATAATTTGTGTGTCAAATAGTAGATATGTGTATTTTGTTTCAAGAAAATTAGTTTGTTGTCCTTGTTCATTTGGGAAAACGATTAGGTTGCACACTTATTTTTTGCACACACTGTATGTGTTTTCAAAATTTTGGATTTCGAATGCGATCCCGATATTGGATAGTTCTGCCGATTATTCGAAAGTAATCCTCTAAAATTTTGCCCCCTTGGTGTCAAGTTTTGAGTCAATTTGAGACGTCTTCATTGGACAAATTGATAGTTTTTAAAAATTTAAATTCAATCTAGTATAGTAAGGCGAGAGATAACCATTTTCTCGAGCTCTCGAGGGTGATGCAGTAAGACGATTTTTTTAAATATTATTTTGTTTAATTTTGCTGTTTGAAACACACAAAATTACTGCATTTCGTGTTTGAAATCTTTTGCTATGTCATCAGAATTTTTTCTAGAGGATGAGATGATCATACTGAGCAAATTTTTGGATTCAGTAATTAAGTAATTCATTAATTTTTAAATTTTTTGAAAAGGAAAGTTACACACGTGCCTTTAATAATTGTTAACATTGAATTTTGATTATAATTTTGATCGGAAAAATACAGCTATTTCAAGAAAGTATTCTATATGTCATCATGAATTTAAGATCACGTGTTAATTGGTTTTTTAAATTTTCTTTGTCATGTGACAAAAATTTTTCTGTACCTTAACTTATGTACCAAAGTATGTTGTGTGACCTATCGTTGGAAAGCTGAATTAAATCCCCTTTCAATGGTAAAATTTGATTTTTATTTTCATATGTTTTGTGAGTGTAATTAAGCGTTTCCTTTTTTGTATAACATTACAGTATTGTCCCTGATGTCAGAAGAGCAATGTAGGAAGTCAGTTTTCGTTCAGGGCGGGATTTTGTCCAGGTTTTAGACATGTCCTTCCACCTTAATTGGTCAAAAGTGGTGTCGTAAAATTTTACGCCACGAATCAAGTGCGCGCCACGCCCACTTTTCCAGTTCATTTATACTCTCTGTAACGTCAGTGGGTTGGTTCAGTCTTCCGTTTTCTCAAGGTAGCACCTCGGCTCATTCATATGAAGTTATTCCCCCCTTCCCCTTTTGAAATGAAGTTTTCTCGCGAAATGTAGTAAGTGTTCACTACCGTTGCAGTTCTCCCTTTTGCGAGACTATCCTGATGAAGTATCCCAGAGTTTGTCACCATGGCCAGAGCGGAGCTGGAGTTCGTGTCTACGCTGGTCTCAACCTCAGCTAAGAAGGTTCTTGAAAATGACTATCCTGTGTTGGATCGGTCGTCAGCTTCCTGGTACCCATCGAATTTTGGTTTGATTGATGAGAACTATACCTTGGAGCACCTTGAGGACTCGGAATGCTGACCCCTGAGTGATCAATTTACAAGTCACTCAGAGCTTTAAGGCCCTCCTCACACGGGGAAACTAAAATCGAGCTCGAGTTGCTTCAACTTGAGAGTTGAGTTGCCTAGAACGAGTCGAGTTGCCCGTTCTCCCTCACACGGCGCTACTAAAAAAATATTCAAAGCCCGGGAAACTGAGTAAAAACAGCACAGTCTATAGTTTTCCTTCTTATCTTCCGGTACTATCTTGTTAACCGGGTTAGGAAAAATCGAAACAAATAAATAAGAAAAATAATTTCTATTATATGTGAAATTGCTACAGAATTTCAGCTCACAGGTAAATACAAAATTTCATTATTTAAATTGATATCATTTTGAAATGACAATAAAATGGTAAAAATTAGATAATTTTTTAGTATAATTTCATGTTTCATTCGGAAAAAAAATTCGCAATAAAATGTCTGTTTTTCCTCTATAAATGTGAATTTCAGTACCTATATAGGTTGGATTTAATATATTTTTATTGTTTAATAGTTAAAATATTGTCACGCAGAATTTTAAGCAGTTTCATGAGATGAAACGACGAAAGCTGGTTCCGAGAGGCAAAAAATAAACTATAGACAAAACTAGGGACAAACAACACATGAATTGTTGTTTATGTTTCAGGGAATGATTTTCCCCGAACACTCCCACACACATATGTGCGTGTACGTGACCTAGATTACAGACATTCCAAGCAAGGGGGAAAATCAGGGACCATCCCTATGGAACACGTGCTTGTTTAGGTGCATGTAAAAGTAGACAGTAGTTTGAAATTTTCTGCAGGTTCTTATCCAGGGCCGTCTTAAGAGCATCGGCACCTGTGAACTGAAATTCTGAAGAAATTTCATTATATCCTTTCAACTGATAATTCATTATATATATATATATATATATACTCTGAATTGTTTTTCAATATGAGTCCAAACTCGCATGACGGAAATATGAAGGAATGCTAAAGGCAGTTTCTAGTTTCTTCAACAAAAGTTGGCGGCGACTAGCATGTCAGTTGCCAAGTGGCCGAGTCGCGTTCGATATTTCGTTGCCAAGACGCTAATTTCCTCGTGTGAGGGCGTCTAGAGCGATATACGTACTGGTCTTCGGGAGATGGTTTCCCTTATCAGTTGCCGAACTTTAGTTTCCCCGTGTGAGGAGGGCCTAAGGTATGTGAGAAATTTTTCCTGCCATCACTCAATTTCTGGATAGGGTGTGGTCTTTTTAATTTGTGTGTCTTACCTATTCTTTAATGATCGCTCCAAACTTCTCCCAATAAAAATTATTACAGTCTCGTTTAAATTAAAATAATTCTCAGATGTTTGTTGGGAAAATGCACATGTATGGTTTGAGTTAGTATGTCAAATTTTCTCTGTTTAAAGTAAAAATTTTATGATAATTAATTTGGAAAAGCAACTTCCATCACGAAGAGACTGTTTTGTGTTTGAAAGAATCTGTTCAATGTCATGCTTGTGAAATACACTCTTGTCCATAAATTAAGGATAATGCCAGCTCCGGCAAATAAAGGTTAGACGTTTGGGAGATATTGGTCTATGTGCTCGCAGGCCTGTCAGATGTGTTCCCCTCACAGCAACTCACTGTCGGCAGTGATTAGCCTGGATTAGAGAACATGCAATGTGGACATCGTCACAGTGGGCTTGTGTGATATTTTCCGTCGAGTCCAGGTTTAGCTTTCAGTCTGATTCACGTCGGATTTTCATATGGAGAACGTCAGGTACACGTTACCACCAAGACAACGTCATTGAACAACACCGTTACGGCGGTGCAGCATTGCTCGTTTGGGGTGGAATTATACTGAGTTCCAGAACAGATCTGCATGTTCAAACCGGAACCATGAAAGCCCAAATTTATCGGGACATCATACAAAACAAACAAACGTTACAGAAACTGTTTACAGAAACAACGTTACTTATTCATAACCCATTTATTAAACAAAAGATAAAGAACAAGAACGATGGTGTATGTATGATACCATTCATAAAAACTATGATTTTTGCTCCCTGGAGCAATTTTAAAAAATATCTCCTTTACAAAAACTTACTATTACATGGTTGGTATGATGGTTAATACATTGTATGTCTCCCATGCGATGAAATACAGTCCGTACAACGCCTAGGCATGCTGAGTATCAAATTATTGATCTGATCTTGGGGAAAATCACTCCACTCAGCAAGCAATGCTCTCCGAAGTTCCGGTACACATGTAGGTGGTGGTTGACGGGCTGCAACTCGTCAGCCAAGCATGTCCCACATATGCTCTATCGGATTCAAGTCAGGTGAGAATGCTGGCCATTCCATACGGGTTATATCCTCAGATTCAAGGCATTTGTTTACGATGTTTGCTCGGTGAGGACGGGCGTTGTCATCCATAAACAAAAATTCTGCGCCCATGGCACCCCTAAACAAACGTACATGTTGTTCCAGAATGATGTCCCGATAAATTTGGGCTTTCATGGTTCCGGTTTGAACATGCAGATCTGTTCTGGAACCCAGTATAATTCCACCCCAAACGAGCAATGCTGCACCGCCGTAACGGTGTTGTTCAATGACGTTGTCTTGGTGGTAACGTGTATCTGACGTTCTCGATATGAAAATCCAACGTGAATCAGACTGAAAGCTAAACCTGGACTCGACGGAAAATATCACACAAGCCCACTGTGACGATGTCCACATTGCATGTTCTCTAATCCAGGCTAATCACTGCCGACAGTGAGTTGCTGTGAGTGGAACACATCTGACAGGCCTGCGAGCACATAGACCAATATCTCCCAAACGTCTGTACACGATTTGCCTTGAAACTGTGGTACCCATGGCTGCAGATAGCTGACGAGACAGGTCGGATGCTGTGCTCCGTCTGCTTCTTTTGGCAGTTACTGCCAAATACCGGTCTTCATTCGGCGTTGTAACTTGGGGGCGACCTGTACTGTAACGTCTACTGACATTTCCGTTATCTTGGAATCGTTGCCAAAGCCTAGAGATGACACTTTGGGCAATTCCAAGTTTTTCAGATACTTCCATCTGAGTACGCCCACATTCCAGGCGGCCGATAATTCTACCACGTAAAAAATCATCCACATGCGTCCTCTGTGTCATAACTATTCGCTTAGGGCACTGAGCGCCTTACAGAACTCTTGTGAACAATTTCACTTCTTTGCCACCATTCCTTATATACCCCCCTCTTACACTCTCGTCATTGTGACGTACTATCGGCATCATCTGGTGGCTTCCTGAAATTTGCATATCATTCTTGCAGATGTGTGTGATAATTCTACAGGTGAAATTTTGACTTTAGATTTCGATTTCCGTGTGATGCTGAATTATCCATAATTTATGGACATGAGTGTAGTTAAGTGTCTCAAAATGGTGTTTTTGAAATGATAAGGTATCTCTAAAAGAAAAGTAATTGAATAAAGTAAAAGTAAAGTAAAATTGAATAAAAAAAAGTATTTGAATGTTCTTTGCTTAAAATAACTGTGTGACATGTATTAATTTTGTTCTGAATTTTTTTTTTTTGTTCATGTGGTAAGGTTTTAATAAAGATAGCTAACAAAAACACTCCCCGCAGTAAAGGGTTTTTATGGACAAGTTAACCATGCTATGTAACCACTATAACTGATCATCTGCCTATTTGTTAGAGAATACCTTTTGATATTCGGGCTTAGAATTACCACATTGGTGCAGTGTTTTATGTAAAGAAGAGAGTCCCAACATACATAATACATAGTTATCGTAATAAAATAATATGACATATTTACCACTAATGGGTCCTCAATATCAAGGGTTTCCCAATGAAAACCTTGTGGTAGAGTATAAGGTTCATTCCTGATTTCTTCTTTCACCTTATCAGTTTCAATAGGCTGATTCATAGAATTTGCAATATCATCATCTACAAAAGACAATATATATAGAAACTTCCATCAGTTATTGAATTATCACATAAAGGTACAGTTGTTATAACTCTTGTTACTTAAAATATGAAAAAGAAACATCAAGAAAAGTAATTGTAGCTTTTTATGATGATTAGAATTTAAAAATTTGTAATTACTTTATGATAAGGACATTTGCATTGAAAAAAGAATTATTAGACTCCTTGGTTACATTATAACAATACACAGTAGACTCTCTGTAACTCGACACGTGGATAACTCGACTATCCGGATAACTCGACATCTATTATTCCCTTGGTTGACACAATACTAATTTCAATGTAGGGAAACCTCACCATCTTACGATGATGCATTAAAAGCTGTAGATGTGATACATCGATTCCTACACACTCAGGAAAAAGCCGAACAATCGCGGGATAAACTGAACAGTGTAGAAGAATTTTTGTTTTCTCTGCGGAAAGAAAAACAAACAAATATACTCGATTATTTTTCATGAGGTAAATTTTTTTATATGTTTTGATTCTATTATGAAACAACCCCAAATTAAAATTAATGAGAGAATTAGCATTTTATTTAATCGAATTGTTTGAATGCATATAATTACATACACAAAAACGATCGGACAAAAATTTAGAGCAAAACCCTGCTAACTTGACAACCACTTAAGTCGACATATTTGTCGATACTTTTAGGGTGTCGAGCTACCGAGAGTCTACTGTATATAAAAAAAAAAAGAAAAACAAAAGATTATAATGCTACCCCGTATTTGCTCTATACCTAGTGCCATTAATGTGCCTTACATGAGCTTAAAATTCATAACTATTTCACAATATAAAACATAGGTACACACAACATAATGGACATCGTAGTCCTCTTCAAGTATAAATTTTTACATCTTCACACATTGAAATACTCATCAAGAATCCCCCAAGAGAAGTGAAACCCACAAGACAGTGCTACCAGTGCGGGACTTTCATCCAGTCAGCATAGTCAATGGGCCTTACATCACAGAAAGTTTCCAGGAACTTACACATTTGACCCCTTCAGATTAAATTTTGAACTGTGCAGTGAAAACTCAACTAAACGTTAAAATAAAAATAATAAACAAATATACACATTCTGAAGAGCGTAAAAGCTTTTTGTGTACTGATAATTTTAGGTGTATATTTAGCACCTAAAAAAATAAAATGACGAAAGTTAGGAGCAAGTACCCTAACTTACAACAGCATAGCTCTTGTATTTTATCTAACGTTTAAGGGCCTTAGTTATAACTTACAAGTTAAATCTTTTTGAAAAAAGTTCCAAAGACAATGTCACGCTGGAAACAGTTCAGAAAACATTTTATTCCTCTAATAATCAGCGTTTCAACTTTTACGACAAAATCATGGAGCTATGTCAAATCATCCAGCCATGAAACCAATGGTCACAGATTTTGATGATTTTTTTGCTTTCACCATTCTTACTGACCACATAAAACAGTACTTGCATATCCTAGAACTTTTGGGGAAAAAAGGTATTAAAATTTATCAAAAAGGAATGCAGATGACTTTTTTGAGGCTCGATTTTTAAAGGCCATTGTTTGAAAAAATAAATTTCAACTTTTTACATCTTCCACATATTTAAAAGAAATTTTCACGAAACATACAGAATATGAATAAAAATTATTTGTGCACCAACATTTAAAATAAAAAGGAAAAAAATAACTTTTTAGGAGACAATATATTTATTCTGGCAATACAAAATTCATCAAAATAAGACTGGGTCACTCCTATTTCAAATCCATCACCTGAAATGAAACCTATTGTGGTATTAAAAAATTGAATTGCTATATTATTATTTGTTCATGAAAGCGAACCGAAAAAGAATTTCAGGCTTGAACAAAAATAAACTTTAATTAGATCTGAATTGTACAGATATTTTACATCGCTACCTCTCTTCACGGAAGAGAAAGAGTGAACTCCTACACAATAGCATTCTAAAAACTTGATTAAACAATCGCGCGTTCACATGCTGATCACGAGCAAACATACTCCTGCCCAATAATAATTAATTACTACACATTAGAGTCACTGGGGAAGATTGATGATCTCTGTAATGGTCTGCTTGTAAAGGCACCTGCACGTCTTTACCATGACCACATGAACGAGTCCATCGGTTCCACGATACATTTCCACAATTTTAGCAATTGGCCAGGTTAATGGTGGAAGGTTGCTCTCCCTAAATACCGCATCACCTATGGACAGGTTAAGGCAGGTGTTCTTCCATTTATGCTTTTGTTGCAGAGAATAAAGATATTCAATGTGTTATCATTTCCAAAAACTGTTCTTCAGATTCTGGACAAGTTGCCATCTTGTTGACAGATGCTTGATATTGTCGACTTCTTCTGGAACTGAGAACAAAATATCGCTGATCAAAAAATGAGAAGCTGTCAGTACTTGCACAGAGTCTATACTTTTGTCGTTGTGAGCCACCAATGGTCTAGAACTAAGTATCCCTACGATTTGATAAACTAGAGTAGATTGCTCTTCAAATGTCAGGTGTGAATCTCTCTAATGACTCTTTCCAGGTGAAACTTGACTGTATTAATTATGGCTTTACAAAGTCCCCGAAAATGAGGAGAGGAAAGTGGTATCATGTACGACTGAATAGAACATTTCATAAAATATGAAATTTCTTGATTGTTGTCTATCTTATTTATGAACATTATCTCACAGATCACCAACAAAGTTCTTTGCATTATCACAGTATACATTCAATGGCGCATCGCGTCAAGCATTTAATTTCTTCAAGGTCGCAATGAATGAATCCAAAGAGATTCTAACATTCACAATTTCGAGATGTACAGCTTTAGTTGCCAAGCATATCCAAACAGCTATGTATCCCTTCGCAAATTCTGATCCACGACCCTTAGAAAGTTTTATCTCAACAGCGCCCGCAAAATCTACACCACAGTTCATGAATGCTCTGCTCATGGTGACTCGAGGATCTGGTAAATCAGCCATCAGTTGAGAAAAGGGTTTGCAACGGAACAGAGAACACAATTTGTGAATAACACCATGAATCATCCTCTTAGCTCCAATAATCAAAAATAATCGTTTCAAAACATTGGATCAGCATGTGTAACATGGCGACCTGGGGGGGGGGGGAGGATCCTTCACAGTTTTTATTTCAATTAATTCTTAATTCTAGTTTAGGCCCCAGGGACCTCTCGGTTACCGGAAACCACCCGAGGTACACACTGGCATTCCAGTTTGGGCCAGTTATGTTTGCTAAGTCTAACAGTCGGGGGGTGGGGTCTCCTGGCTGTCGGACGAGGAAGGGACCAGAGGTTGGGCTACCGATGTCCCACATAAATTCTGCTTGTACTCGTGTGGAGGTTCCTGGAACTTATCGTATTATCTTCCTCTCCCGATCCTAGGGTCCCACAGATTGCTGGTAGGGATCCCCCAGAGTCATCGTCTAACTCTGTATAAAGAAAATTGAAATATTATTGTGCAATATTAATTTGTTATAAATGTTTTACAAATATAATTACATATGCAAAATTGTGCAATGTTTTGCCTTCATGTCATTAGTGGGCCATGGACCACCTTGCGGTTAATAACAACATGAGCATTTCAAAGTGCAATAGGCCTAGTGTTGTAGACCCTGGCCAGGTCTCCAATGTTTACATTCTGTATGTTGCCAATTTATATAAGCCAAAGTTTCATAATGGTGTTTTTATTTCGTATAAATATGCAAATGAGATGTTATTTGTGAAGAGATTTATGATGATTTCAGTACCATCCGTTCTCCATAGCTGATGAGATGAAGGGTTTCTCCATATATACCAGCAGTGTGCTAGGTATTGACGCATTCAAACGCTTGAGTTCTACATTCAATTACGTAGAGGTTCATTGCTGAGCCTTCCGGTCTTGTTCTGTGTGAAGTGTTCTTCTTCCTTCGTTGTCATGAGTTCACAAAATATGTTTCCTGTTGTGATGCTGATGGAGTAGCCTCGCTTCTCCTCTCGTTGGTCATCTCTACTCGTTCCAGTGGTCTGCAAGTAAAACCAAGAGGGGACGCCCTCTTGTTGGAATATTGCTGACAGACTTCGGACCATGCTTATGTCCATCCTGGACTCGTTTGAGTGGTGTTCTGCTGAACTTGTGCGATCGAGATGAAGACCTAGCCTAATGGTCGGTAGTTGAAATTGTGAGAAAAAAGAAACTGACGAACAGATTCCGTGAGGACGTTTCAATAACATCTGTGATATATCAATTTTTTTTATTGTTAACGTTTAGAAGAGAAATTTATTGCACCATTTAATTCTAAAAATATTTTAACAGATTTTATGTTGTTAATAAATAATATTAGTGGAAAAATTTGTGTCTTTCATTGTTGTCATTTGCAAATAGATTTCAATGTTGGGAAACATTAAAACAAGCCGGGAATGTACTATTAAATATGGTACACATGCAGATTTGTAATGTGAGAGTCACAAATAAGCAGACTAATTTGATGATCTTTTAGCAGAATGATCAAGTGTTTGGCTCTGTCAATTTTGATCATTGAATCCTTCCTAATGCTAGTAAAACACCATCTTTATCAATAAATCAATGATCCAAGAATACTTTTACAGTTCAATGACCTTCTGTTATGAATGCAATCAATCTCATCCTTAAAAGAACAGTCGTGAACCCACTGAATGATTTCTTTACACGCTCTATCTCAGATAGCTGCAATGGCTTCACAGTTGGTTTTACTGTGTTGCTGCCAGTGGGTTTCGACTGGAAGGGTTTGACAAAAACCTGAAACAGTATGAAACGATATGAATGAGCTTGGACAGAGATGCACATTTTTCAAATAAATCACTCAGGATGTCATTGATCGATGTGCCATACAAGATTATTGGATCCAGTCCTTCTTCACGTATAGGTGACAATTTCAACAAGTTATCCTTTGGCTTAGACATACCTGCCAACCTCAGGGAAAAAAATCAAACTCTTTAATACAGGAAAAGCATAACACGCGTGCATCTATTTTCTCATTTATCGGGGGAACGCCATACGAAAATAAGAAATTACAACATTATAATCAAGAAATTAATTGCATGATAGGAAAAAGATGTGTGCCTCAAATATAAAGAAAAATGCCATTATATAATATCAAATGCAAATATACGTATGAAACTTTTGTAGAGAAAGATGTACTCTCCACGTGTAGAGACATGTCCATAATACCTGAAAACTGTGTGTATTTGTATGATTTTGGAAAAATATCATCTCTGCCTCTATCGTGACTCGAACCCAGGTCCCTTGTACGCTAGACAAAAATTCAGTATCTCAACACACACAGCCAGTTTTCAGTAGACCTTGTATCAGAGATGCCACTGTACTTTAATTTACTTGGGTCCCAAGAGACCCAGGGTATTTAAAAAATCTGGGTCCCTCTCAAAAAAAATTATCTTGAAAAAAAGCATGCTCTTCCCCCCCCCCCCTCCCCATAATTCACTGGTATCTCAATGAATTTTTTTTTTTCAGCATACCCCAGGTTTTTCATCACCTGCTTGTATCTCTTCGTTGAGACAGAGCATCGGGCCATGTTCTGGGTAGGAGGAGGTGTGTCTGTGAATCAAATGACTCGTTCCTAAAAACATGTTTTATCCAAAGGTTCATTAACTTTCATTGTCTACTATTAGGAAAAGCTTGCCCATTAATGAGAATTTAACACATGTAAATGTAGCACATATAACAAATCTAAACCAAATATACAATTGATTCCACTTATAACGTTCCTATTCAGAACATTTTTCCACTTTACAACTGATTTTCATGGTTTCAACTTTCAAGTAATTCTTATTAAGATTTCCTGTTTAAAGTGTTTTCCTGATTACTATGTTTTTTTATGAGTTTTTTGAAAAGCGCTATAAGCAGAATCCACTGCAATTAAAAGTTAGAGGCACACATTTATATATTTACTAATAAATCAATCTATATAAATTCCCTGTTGACTGATTTTTCATTTCTTTAAAAAATTCTTAGCTCTTTCAATATAATATCTTCTGATTTAAATTTAAAAACCAAATGAGATTTTCTCTCTCTCTCTCTCGGTACACACTTTCTCAGACTCTTATCTTCTGATTCTTTCTATTCTTTCTATGAGCAACAATTTTATACCAATCCTTGCGAAGTGATTTCCTGGTAGAATGATTTTATTTTTCTTCCCTGTCAGTCCATTACTCTGATCTGTCGCCATTTAACTGCCACATATTTCCACACCTGAATATTGGAAATTTGTGTTGATGAAACTCAATTGTGTTTGTGTATGTGTGCCCGGCATTCAGCATGTTTTGTGTTCAGTAGGTGCCATCCATATATCTAGGGCTACAACTAGATACTTTCTCAAATGGGCAAGCACACATTTCGGCACCCAGTGTAATGTAGAAGCAGTTATAAAGGGTGAATTCGGCACATCCTCTAGTCCAGAGCACAGGGGGACTAGACCCGCCTGCTCTCTCCCCCACCCTAGTTGCGGCCCTGAATCTATCCTCCAAATTGGTTTTTTATGGATTTGAAATTTACTGTACACATATTTGTGTTGTAGGTCTGTGTGATTTTCGTGGCACAAAAAGAACTTCAAAGGAATAGCCAACTCAAAATTGGAAAATCTTAGAAAATTGTATTTTTAGCCAATTACCACTACACAAGTGATGGTTCCAAAATCGCCTGCCCCAAGAAAATGAAAATATTTTTGTAGAAAATTAAAATATTGGAGAAAATAGTCTTTTATACTATATTAATTTAAAATTATTTTTGAGAGTTAGTGATCCACAATTTCCTGTGGAAGAAATTCTTCTGCCTCTCCTAAAGCAGATTCTGCATACACACCAGTGATTTTCGCGATGCAAAACGGTGACTACCACATAGTAGCTAGATGACAAAACTGAGTATTCAAGGTAGAATTTTTACATATTTGATTTCTTCCTTTTTTTGCACGATCTTGAAAAATGTTTCACACTTTGAACAGGCGTTGTAACATCCCTTAATGGGGTTACGTGCCCCATTCGAATTATCCAGTTAAAGCAGACAACAAGCAGGAAATGAACAAGTTTGTTTTGTATCACTTCAAAAAAGCTTTATTACATTAATAGTTTTTTTACATTAAGTTACTAGTTCATTAAAACAATTTTTTTTGCGTTAAAGTCAATTATTCAAACATCAGTTTTAGTTATAAAAAAGTGTGGATCTCACCACAGAGGTCCATGTCTATTTAGCCGGACATCGCCTTTCTTCTCGCAGACCAAGAGGGTGCATTAGACGCGATAGCGATCCATCCACGTCGTTGAAATCAACTGAAGAACAGTGTCCCAAGTTTCAGAGCAAGTTGCCAGCAACCAATTTTCACGTAGATCTCCCAGCAATCATCTATGAAAGTCCACCAGAGCCCAGCCAGTTGAATGTTGAAGATAGTAAAGGTACTGGACCATTCTACAGTATTAAACTAGAAGTTTCATCAGGAACCAAAACATTCAAGGTTGCATCTGCTAGAGAGGGCAACCAGTCACGGGTTGAACTGCAAGACTC
Organism: Pholcus phalangioides; assembly: GCF_987345545.1. Classification (NCBI taxonomy): domain Eukaryota; kingdom Metazoa; phylum Arthropoda; class Arachnida; order Araneae; family Pholcidae; genus Pholcus; species Pholcus phalangioides. The sequence continues at coordinate 12,076,071 of NW_028301597.1, read as the reverse complement.
ATTAAGTAGTTACTTAGCTTTCATAAAAACAATATCTTCACCGGACCTGCCGGGAACAAGAAAGGTAGTTATTCAAATCATAACATTATTTTGAAGTTTCACGACTGAAGCCAAGAATAACGAGAATTAGCTACTCAAGTAGCAAAAGCAAGAAGTGAATACTTGAATGAATGCGATTAGTGAGAACGAGAGATTCGCTTTTATACATCATAAACCGGTTTTAAATTAAGACCATTCGTCCACCAGCAATAGTCCATCTCTCAATAAAAATTCAACAAGTCACAAAAAATAATTTACATACAAAACAAGGTCAAAATTATTTCAAATTTTCAGTGGCAACACTAAACGTAAGCGGGCGAGCTGGCCAGGCTCTAAGATCACGCCTTTCACATTAAACACTGAAAACACAAAAAAAATTATTATTCTGGCGAAAGTCTGCAGCCAACCGCTGAAATAGGTAAGTAAAATTATAACAATATAACGAGACCATGCGATATCTCACCGGGAGAATCCCCAACCAGAAAATAATTCCTTAGCTGAAAAAAAGTAGTTAAGCGCCAATTTGTCCTTAGCTGAAAAAAAGTAGTTAAGTGCCAATTTGTCCTTAGCTGGACAATAGTTCGGCTTTTCGATACTATCTCTAAGCTAAGGACTTTGTTTTAGTAGTTACTTAGGACCGCTGCTAAGGACTGCCTAGCACCAGTCCTAAAGCAGCAAGAAAAGTAGTTCACGGCGGCCATCTTGGAAAAGAGGAAATTTCGCCTCTGGCCGCGAGCTCTCGCTGTGATATTTAGCGATGAAATATGCTGGTTTTTTTTAATTAAACGATTTTTTACGATAATAATGACAGATAAAACTTGGATTATATCTTCGGTGTCATCAAAGTTGAAGTGATTCATCGTTATATCCTCCAAAACCTGTGGTGTACGTGTATGTTGACATCGGCGATCGAAGCCACGACGAAGTGCTAGCATGTTCATTACTGAGGTAAGAATTATTTTATTGCTATTGAACTATATAAGAAAAGCGTTTAGAAATATTTCCAATATTTTTTTGCTCGGTAAATGCGTTATTTAAAAATATATAAATGGACATAATGTCACGCAATCAATAGGGCAGTGGATCAGGGGCGTAGCCAGAAATTTCGTTCGGAGGGTGGGGGGACCAAAGTGACAGAACAATGGATTTGGCCATCTTTTTCCCTTTTTCGGTCATTTTCTCACATTTCGGGGGGGGGGGGGGGAGAACCAGACCACCACCCCCCCCCCCCACCCCCCCGCTACGCTCTTGCAGTGGATCCGATTTGGTAATGCTGAGAAATATCAAATAGCCTATGTATATTTTGGATTGTAATGGCAAATGAAACATGAATCTGCAATTACGATAATATCAGATTGAAATTTTACATTCTATGTTTTTTGCTGTATTAATTTTTTTTTATGAAAAATTATGTCCAAATAAATTGAGCATGTGTGTAAATAAATAATTTGAATATTGTTGCCACAATAAAAATTGTGCTTGGATGACTATGCTATAAATAATCGCCTATAAATAAGGAAATTGAAAATTTGTGTTTTAGATCAACCTCCCTTCAATGCACAAAGCAACTAATAAGCTACAATTCATTGATAATAAATTACAGCACCTAAATGACAGAAATTTTAATTATTTTTTTTGTGATGAGCAATGGTGAAATTGAAATAAAGCATGGTAAAAATTGGCAGTAATGTTAAATATTAATTTTTGTAAAACTCATGCACTTAATTTAGTGTAAAGGATTAAAATATAGATTTGATATTTTGAACTGTTCAAATGAACAATATTGGAATACTTAGTGGAAGTTAAATTTTCAGAAAACAATCATATGTGCCACTTCTTGAAAAATTGCACTCTGTAACGCGCTCTGAGATAAAGAATATTTAATAAGGAATCATTATATTGTTTTGTTGATATAAAAAATGAAATTCGTACAATGGGACTAAAAAACAAAGTTGGAATTTCAAGCACAGTTTTTAGTGTTGAGGTATATACATTATAATGAGAGAAAGCAGATTAGTGTTCGAAACGTATTACTACTTCAGTATTTCGGTTATGGCCTTGCTGTGTGTGTTCAAATTTAATTTTTTGCCAAAAATTGTTTTTGATTTTGTGTGTATGGGTAAACACAGAAAAAAAATTTCCATGTCGAATATTTAAGAACTTTAAAATATAGCATTTTGAGATGTTATGGAACTGAAACTTGTAACAAGCATTTATTTTTAACGATGTTGTTAGTAAACAGCTGATATATATATATATATATATATATATATATATATTGTATATACATTTGTGAGACTTTTCTAACTCTTGAAAAATTTTGCTTCTCAGGAACTTGGCTGTAGGTAGCTACGAAGTTATGTGAAGGTTTTCAAGGTTACCAAACAATTCTACCAGAGAAAACAAAGGTAATTTTAATTCTTTGTGTATTTGAGTTTGTGTGTGTGAGAGAAAGTTTCAATTATTATTTTCATGTAAAATAAATATTTCTATGCATGATTAAATGACATAAATTTTAACAATCATCATTTTCACTTATTTCATTTGTATCAACAACCCTAGTGGAACAAATACAGTCAAACCCTGATTTAACACCACCATCCCACCCATAGAATTTTGACGTTATATCAGATCATAGTCATAATAACGTTTCGGAAAGGCTGTATTACATAAATTCACATATTTAATAAGAAATGTTGTATTTCAGTGTCTTATTTATGTTGCACCACGAATAAAATAACCTATTTTATACACATTCAGTTCTAAGTTGAGAAAATTCATAAAAAATGTAAACTGTACAACCACTTGAATATTTCTCAATATAAAACTTAACAGAAACATACTTCCCTCTGAAATTATTGTAATTTCAGCAATACATTTTATATGTGCAAAAAAAAAATAAGCACGGAGGGGGGGGGGGGGAAAGGTGGCATTGTTTTTAGTCCATACCATATTGGTTTTTCTCGAGAAATATCTTGCTATGAGTAATTTCCTTTATAATCATAATTTTTTCAGATACTATTGAAAGAACAACTCTTTTTGACATAATTGAATTGAGCAAATTAAGATAGACGATTTTTTAATGGCTACCTGTACCACTCAAAATTTGACCAGTGCAAGTAAAAACATGTACTGTTAAAAAACTTGTCTTGGCTATACGTATAAATGAGAGGAGAGGACATTAAAAAAAACCTTTAGAAGCTTTGCTAACTGAAAAGCAATATCAATTCTTTGAAAATGTTATTATCATATTTACTGATGAGCAAATTTTGTGAATGGAAATATTAAAACAATTAATATACTTGACGACAAATAATATTATACTTTTTAACTAGTGAGACACAGAACACTGCAAAATTTATATGTTAATTTACATAGGGGTTCTCTGATCTACAAGAGGTTGCTAAGGATGTGTTCTAGAGCGAAGCTGAAAATAGAGTGAAAATATAAAGTAAGCTGCGTGCAAATAGGTTTTTTCACTTCATCTGTCTGACAAGAATTTTAGGGTAGAAACATGGCTCGAAAAATTTAAAAACATTTTTAGGCACCGGCCAAATTTCTTGGCAGCCAAGCATATTTTTAGAAGAAATAATATAAAGTAAAAAAATTATATTCAACTTTTTCAGCACTTAGTGATGATCTTCACATGTTGGAAGATTCAGACATAAACTCCAAATATTTTGTGATCTGCATAGAAAATTTTAGGTGTCAGTGTTAATTTTTTTTTTTGCAATGTTGGCTCTCCTAAGATTTGTCAAGCCCTAGGTAAACACATCTACACATGAACAATTGCATCTGTGTGCAATATGCCTGGCCTCCCTTGCAAAACACAGTTGATATATTTTGGATCCTACTGTGATAAAATGGTGGCGAGTCGACTCAATGTCGACAAAGTGCTATTGTGCCCGAATTATCTCTACTTATACAACTAAAGACTGTGTTATAATTTGAAATAAAATATACAGTACATTTAAAGATTGATAAGCATAATAAAAGGGGTTTTTTCTTCCTCTTTCTAATTTCAGGTAAATCAACATTTGAAGATGCAGATGAAAATTAATGAATCTCAAAAAATTATATTCTTGAAAGGTGCGATTTCTAAGAAAAGTACAACAAATAAATTGTGATTATGATAGCTCTCTATGAACATGTGTTTGAAATAAAATGTTTTTGTATGACAAATCATGTGTGCAAGTTGTTATTTAATTCATGTTTCTATTAATCAACTTCAATCAATCATTCATCTTCTAATCAACTGAAATGAAATATAAGGTCAAATGAAAGTTATCAGGTGAAGTTATTTGTTGGAAGCTAAATATGAAACAGATAAATTGATGAAAGATCTTTAATATAGACATATATATATTTTAACTATTGAAGTATTCACTTGCATTAACAGGTAAGTGCTCATTCATAGAAAATCATGTTCTGATATTATTTAATACTGAGGAGAAACCCATATTTTAAAATACAGAACTACAATACACAGCAAGGCAGTTGATTCTTTTAATTATAAATTATCAATAATTTAATATTTTAGTTGCTCCGAAAAGAATTTGCAATTCGTTGTTTCAATGAATTTAAAAGGAATAAAAATGGATAATAAAAAATCATTTAACAAATTGGTCTTTAAAAAAAAAGTGGCACACAATATTAAAAATAGTATTCAGCTGAAGCCTCAAGTAGGGCCCCCCGAGGTGAATAGGGGGCCCAAAAATCTATAATTATTTTGCATGGTAACCCTTTCAAGAAGAGCCCTCCCCCCAAGAAAGAAGGGAAATTCTGCCCCGAAAAGGCACAATTCAGCCATAGGCTCAACTAGTGCTGGTAACCTTAATTTAAAATCTTACATTTTGTTGTAAGTTTTTTTTTCTTCAAATTTTGATTTCATCAGTATGCGACCCCCTTATATGCAGCTGTGGTCCCAGATACTCGCTTTTTCAAAAGTGGGGTCCATGAGCTTGGACAAGAAAAATACTGAATCTTATTCTAAAAAAAGTCGCAAGATGAAAAATGCAACGTCCTCACACGTTTACAAAATAATTAAACTAGCTAGCGATATTAGAGTAAAAAAAAAATTGCAAGGCACAGGTGACAAAAAATGTATGGCGAGTCCCTCAGGAAAAAAATATTGTTTACAATCAGTTGTAAACATGAAATCGCTGCCACAACCCACTGTGGGAAAACGATTGTCAAATAATTAGTAGTAGTTGTAGGCTTCAAACAGCATCCCGATTGATTAGAGATCTGTTACTCTCGAAACCAAAAATTTTCTCCTCCTCTAACTACTGCTTCACGTCACGTGACCTTAAAAACTGGTAGTTCATAGTACCGCTTAACTACTAGTAGTTGAAGTGGTCCTTAGCTTCAGTCCTCCAACTGGTAGTCCATTAGGACAAGTAGTTACTAAGGACTGCAGAGATAGTTCACCCCCTGATCTGTTACAGCGTTCCAAATCCTTTACGATTTTTCAAAAAATGTGCATTCGCAATCTTGTAAGAACAAGGCAAATTTATGCCATATAGACCGCTGTCTTTGAATGCCAGCAGATAGCCACGAAAGTACTGTAATTTCCAATATATAACCGGAAGGAAGAAAATCCACAAGGGAGTAAAAACTCTGAAATTCTCTTTGAAAATTCTGTACACAGCCCCTCATTAAGGGAAACTAAATATCTTCAACAACCCACGTGTATATCAGTACAATATAGTACAGTATATGAAGTAGTAAAAACACTTTTTCAAGGCCACGTGCGATCGTGATAAGAAAAAAAGAAAGGGGAAAAAGTTGGGGAGGTTTTTCTCTACTTTTTTCATCTTGGAACTAGAAAAGAACGCGCCCCACAGGACGCATGAACCAAATTTTTACGAGTCCTTTCCCGAAATTTCGGGTATTTGACGCATTATAGTGTGTCAATGCCATCTCTGTTGTATTAATGACTTACATTGACACCAATGCAAGTAGATGATTTTGCTTTCTTCAAAAAACCAGTTGTGAAATTTTGCTGGAAGCAAGCTCCCAACAAACTAGTTTTAACAATCACGATAGATTCCATTGTTCACTGATAGTCTTACAATTGTCTACAGAATTTGGCAAGTCAACCAACTGAAAACTCAAAAATTTGTTTTCTAATAAATCAACAGCTTCAGCCATTGATTCGGTGTCACTCTTCACAAGACGGCATGGAAACAAATCAGCAAAATATAACTAGAAAATTTGCACTTATCTCTCATGCTGATATCTACAATTTGTGCATGATTCAGTATTTTATTATTCCAGGGAAATGACACTATATAATCACAACCCTTTATGAAATAATTCTAAACTGTGGAATAAAATTCATTTTGCTCCTCATTGCTAAGTTTTGATTACTTCCATAGTTCAATGTCCAATAGACAAATCCTAATTATACTTTTGATCGAGCATTCAGATTCCCAATATTTTATGTGAAATATTACTTCAGCCTCCTTTATCACATTGACCTTGATGAATTTCACCAAAACTTAATTAAACAAATTCTTAATATCCCTCCTGAGTGTAAGCACTCGCGGTTCTTTGTGTTGAAACGTAAAATATTTATCAAATGTCTTAGAAGCATAGTGGACAAAAATAACGCTTAACAAACTTAGAATGTAAAACAGTCTTTCGGGCCTTGGCAGCACATCTTTCAGAAGCTTTTTCTCGGGTATTGTTTCACTTCGTGAGAGAATTTCGTAACTGCAGTTGATTTTTTATTCATTTCTCATTTCATTATCAATAATCCTAACTTTTTTAGAAACAGAATATGAATCTAATTTTTTTTTTATCTTCAACGTATCTGTAACGCTTGTTTTTTCCAACTGTTTATTGACAGGAATAACATATGCAGCAATTTTCTTGTCACTCATCGTAAATCATCTTTGAAAAAAATTGCCGAACACTGCCACTGTTCCAGCAACCTGCTCAAACAACATCCAATGGGTGCAGCTATGTTTTAATACAGAGTGGGCAAAAAGTCTGTAGAAACTTTAAAAATGAATAAAAACAGGAAAAATAACCGGAATAAAAAATGGTTTGCAGGGTTAGCATCGCTAGGCCTATTGAATTTTTTAAGACTGGAAAAACCTAAAAAAAAAGCAGATGGGTGACACTGACGTACACAGGTGAAAGGAAAGGTACACAAATAACAAAGAGAAAGACCTCCAAATCATTTATTATAGCAGTATATGTTCCACATGACCACCATCACAGGATGTAACACATTGCAGGTGTCACAAATCCAACAATGGCAGAGTGCAGCCGGTCCACATTAGGCTTGGATGGTTTTTGACAGTTTAATCCGCGGTTCAAACTGTCATGTCAAAAACCGTCAAAAACCTCAAATACTGCTATTCAATCTAAAAATTGCCATTTGAAATATGCATGTTAATTGCATGAAATGTTTAAAGTGACTATGTTATATGAAGAATAAAAAATTTCCATTGGAAATATGCATGTTAATTGCATGCAATGTTTAAAATGACTATGTTATACGAAGAATAAATATTTAATATGATTGTAAAATAATTTTCTACTCTCTACAGAATTATTTTGCACAAAATATACATGGTTTTTTCTTATAAAATATACAATTTGAATAAAGCATAGCATAAACACTGAAAGCCAAACTATGGAATGATTTGACATTCTCTGATTCAAGATGATTCTTGACCTTCCAAAATTTCTTCAACTGCTTGTACAGCCGGCCCCCCAGCATTCCCAGTTTCCGTATTCGTGGGTTTTTTTTCTTTATTGGAAATTTTTTTTGACAACACTTAGCAATCGTTGTTTACATGTTTTGTTTACAAAATTCGAGTTGTGCTTGTTTAGGATGGCTCCTTCTTCTAAATGCTACTGATAATGCTTTGAAAAGGTAAATAAAAGTGAAAACTTGACAAGAAAAATTGGATAATTTGACTATGCTTGGCGAAGTCAATACCTTCTGTGGTCCGCCATTACGGAATAAACGAATCTACGGTGAGATATATCAGGAAAAATTAATCTGAAATTCATGGCAGTAGCTGCACCCATGGCAGTCAAAGGTTGCCTTGGTTGCCGAAATTCCTGTATAATCGTTATTGTATTCCATTAACAGCCGTGCGGTGAACACGTTTTTGTCGGCAGCTTTGTAATTAGAATTTTTTAAATTGTTTCTTCCGATTAAACGTCTTCAGAAAGAAAATATAAAACTTTAAGCTATATAAGGCTTTTAAGAGTTCATATACCCAAGATAGAATCACTGATAGCATCCACAGAAGGAAACACATTTTATATGAACAGTATGTAGATGTGATTTCTCTATTTTACATGGAAAGACTGGCATGGAATTATATTCTGCTCAGGGGCAATGCAGAACCTGCCTTGGGGGGGGGGGCGGAAATGTAACTTTTTCTTAATTGATTAAAAAAAAAAATTTTTTTTTTTTTTTGATCAAGTCTATGGGTGCCGGGGGGACCCCCACCACTCTCGGGGAATCTCCGGATTTCTGTATTTCAAAAGTTGGCACGTCTGCATTTTATTGAAAACATTAAAAGGGAGGGATACATAGTTTTAATATGCATTGCAAGGTAATGCAAATAAATCAATGATTTTTAAAAATAAACATTGATTTTTAAATCACATTCTTTCAGAAAACATCGCCAACAATCGCTGCACCCTCTTTTACTTTCCCTTCTACCTCTGCATCATCCTGCTCTTTCTCATGATGTTCAATAAACGAGATATATAATAAAAAACCTATGGTTTCTGTTATTCGCGGATTTCTGTATTCGCGGTCACTCCCAGAACGTAACCCCACGAATACGGGGAGGCTGACTGTATATCAGGCCATTTCATAAGAAATTCACACTGGTAGAGCACTAGAAAAAATGGCACTCAAAGCGGAGTGAGCTCCAGTGTGTTCATACAAATGAAATAGCAGGCGAAAATTTCAAATTTTAATTATTAATAAAAATATTTATTAAAAGTACAAACTAAAAAAATGTTTAACGGCCGGATTATTACAGGATTTTGTGGGTTGCTCTTCAAAATTGAAGGAGACCTCAAGTACTGAAGTTAAAAACACAACACAATGAGGTAGAGTAATGGTGGTAACAGGGTACAGTTGTCAGTGGACAACGGACTACGCAATACAACAATATTTCAATTATGTCGAGACGATATTACAGGAGCCTCTCTCTACATACACGTAACTTGGTCAAATGGGTCCTAATATATGCTAGAGTTAAATGAAAACTTGAACCAAAATCGTAACAGATTTCCGTCACTCAAAAAAACGTCACAGAATTCCGTTACTTAAAATCGTCACTAATTTCAGTTGCATAGAAACAGGCCCTTTTCGAGTTTGTGATTTTATATTATAGAGTTGATATGCAGTATATATATATAGTACAAAGTATTACTTTTTACTCCAAAAAACCATGTTATCTCAGCTCAGAAGAAGGGGTGCCCCCCCCCCCCCCACCAAAGCTCAAAATAGATATAACTTTCAAAAAAAATTACAATTTTTATTTTTTTATCATAAAAAAATTCAGACACTTCTTGATAGGCCTATTTATATTTTTACATTCTCTATATATTAATCAAAAAATATAAACTAAATGCTAACATGTGGCATTTGGGATTTCAAAAATATTTACAATAACAAAGTGAGTGTTTTCAGATTAAGCTTCGAGAATAAATCAAATTATTTGGTAATCACTAATTTAAAAAAAATGGCTAGAAAAGAGACTTGAAACACTCATTAGAAAAGTAATTATTTTTCTTGTTTTAACCACTGATGCAAATCTAAGTTGTGCTTTTGTTCTTTTCAGTTTCAAGCATTTTTGAACGTTTGATCTTGCTTCCTTTACCAAAATTCACCCATTTCATATTTAGCAGCAGTGTTTTTCTGTTCTGAATTTCTAATTTAGCATAAGTGGTTTTTTTTGAGTTCACTCTTGATCATTACCTCGGTTTTATTAAACATACTTTGAGATGACTTCTTTTGCTGGGTCATTCTTAGAATACTTATTAGAAATTCTAAGAAATTTAATAGAGTGATTAAAAACTATAGATTTAAATTATTTTTAACTTACTCTATAAAAGTAAAAACCATAGAAAATAATTAAACTATTATAAATTTAATAGAATGATTCTATTTTTACAAAAAAATTCTTTCTAAATCTGTTTTCACTTCCTATTTTTCACTTATTTTGTGACCTCACTCATTTCTTTATTTTTCCACAATTGTAGACATGAATTTACCAACGACTTTTGCGTCGCAACTCCTGATGGTGAAGACTGATTCGTCATTGCTGTCTTTCCAGTGTCATAATACGTTCTTTCTCGAACTTTTCCATTCTGCTAAAGGATGCACGAATGTTTCGTCAAGTACAGCTAGTCAGGGAAAATCTATGCAATTTAAAAAATTAGTAAGAAACGCATAAATCAAAGGATCAAGTATTTTTTCGTTTAAAAAAAAAAAAAGCCGAAAATAGCAATTGAAGGGTTTTTTCATTGTTCGGTGGGGGAACTGCAATTCACATAATTTGACCATATTTTAAACGTTGTCGGAAGCATGGGTGCCAAATAAAATTGTGAGGTGGACAAATGATGTTATCAGAAAGTCAGCTTTTATTGTGATGCAAATTCAAATTTTGTTAAGGGAAAATTTTGTTTTTGGCCCAAGATGACGCAGAATTGAAGAATTTTGGCATTTTAGTAGCAGAAATGTATTAAAATCTGGAAATTGTAGCAGCTTTTAGCAGATTTTCCACTCCTGTAGAGATGAGTTTTTGAAAAGTAAAATTCCCATAAATGTGAGGGGATGGTGGCTATATTTCCTGTGCAGGTGTGTGAAATTCTTTCCGAAAATCATCATTTCTACATAACATTCAGTTTTCTGTATGTCTTGAATGGCATATTGTTTAGTACCTGAGGACATGTTTGTGAATTGGAGGTTGTAAAATTTATCAGCTATTGATATATTAGGCTGAGGAAAAAGCTGTCTATTTTGGATAAAGTTCACACAGTCCTACCACAAATAATAATAATTCTCAGCAAAATTACCTAATTTTGGTACAGGTTGTGTATCCCAAAATTCGTACCGCTTTCGCAACGCTTCTTCTTGGGTTTTCGCTGGTCCCTGATGCACCATGTTAAGATTTAATATCTCCATAGCCTTTTTGATTTCTTGAAGTTTATGTAGTGATAAGCCCTACAGAAAAAGAAACAAGTACAGTAAATAATAAACAATGACACACACATCTTTTGTATTCTAACATTTACCTATATATATTGTAGAGATAATAGAGCATTTTAAAAATATTACTTAGACAAAAAAACAAAATTACAGCCGAGTTTGCTTATAATCAGGGCCACAACTAGATACTTAGTCACCCAGAGCAAACTGGAATTTTTTTTGCATGTAGAAGATGAAGTTAAAGGGTAAATTTGATGTTCCTTCTGGTCCAGTGCACCAGACCCACCTGCTCACCCGAAATGCAGCCCTGCACCATAAACGAGGGCTACTCTGTGACAGCAGGTAAAACATTGTGCCACATATTTCCACAACATGCTTTCCAATCTGCATCTCTTATTAGATACCAATAAGAGATGCAGAAATAAATGAAACCACCACTTTGAAATTGCTTATCAATAACAATGCTGCATTTATATGATACGATGCTTGTAGTGACGACATAAAATGTAATGAAAACTTAACGATTTTATATACGAAAGAAACATAACGAGAAGGATGACACGTGTATACAAATCGGTGGTACAATTCCAACTGACATTTTTTCTTTTTTTTACAATCACCACGGAGCATGAGGAGGGTGCGCCATCTATACAGATAAAAACGCACTACAGCACTCCCCCTCCAGTCGAAGACGAAACATTTAAGAGAAGAAAATTTGAATAATAATCATACAAATAATAAAAAAAAATTGCAATATATATATATACCATACATAATTACGAATCATATAGCTAATTTCGAAGGGTCAATACGAAATCGCACTCTTCGGCCAGACCTGGAAATATACTGATTTTTGAACGTGTCACATAAATTATTATTTAACATAAAACATGGCTTAAGGCGATCTATGGATACATTTTTATGATTGCCATTAATGTTCAACATAAAATACTTATCACTTCTTGAAATAACTTCAAATGGTCCGGTGTATGGTTGTTGTAGAGGTTTGCGTACGCAGTCTTGTCAGACGAATACTGATGGTGAAGTTAGCAAGTCTGTCGAGACGAAGGGCTTAGACGAATTGTGATGAGAGGTTGGTACTGGTCTCACACGGGAGAAATGGTCTCTCAGTCTCTGCAAGAAGTCATATCGAGGTAGGACGTCTCGCTCATCCGAGTGCCGGAAGAGTTCACCAGGAAGGCGTAGGGCTGTGCCGTATACCAACTCAGCGGTTGATACTTGGAGGTCTTCTTTGATGCCGGAACGTAACCTCAACAGGACTGTAGGTAGAACCTCTGTCCAGCGCTCGTTACCTTTGAGGACACACATCAGAGAGGCTTTGAGATCGCTGTGGAATCTCTCAACCTGGCCGTTACACTTTGGATTGTAGGCAGTGGTGCAGGATTTTTCAATGCCGCACAGCCGTGCAAGAGAGCGAAATAGATCACTCTCAAACGGATGACCTTGATCTGTGGTCAACTTTTCAGGAACGCCAAACCGACACACCCAGGTAGAAAAGAATGTCTCAGTTGTAGTTTCAGCGGTTTGGTTAGACATTGGTACTACTTCGGGCCACCGTGGGTACCGATCAACGTATGTCAAGAGATACGTGTATCCTTTAGAGGGAGGCAAGGGTCCGACAATGTCCAGATGAACATGTGCAAAACAAGAATCAGGAACCTGGAAAGAGCCTAAAGGAGACTTGGTATGTTTGATAACCTTGGACTTCTGGCAAGCGATGCAAGTACGACACCAATCTTTGCAATCGATTTCCAAATAAATCGTTTGCGTACCATACCTAGAGTGGCCTTTATCCCAGGATGGGACAGATTATGCACAGAGTCGAACGCTAGACGTCGCATTGAAACGGGTACATACGGGCGTATATCGTCAGTAGACACATCGCAGTAGATATTAACACCGGAGATATTGAAGCGTTTTAGCTGAAGCCCAGTTTCACTTTGAAGCAAGGTATGCAATTCATCATCATCTGCCTGAAACCGTGCCAATTCTGCATAATCGATTGTACAAGGAGTGTGGATTTAACAAATTCTTGAGAAAACATCAGCTATGACGTTACTATCCCCAGGCAAATATCATAAATCTGTCGAAAACTGACTAATATATTCAAGATGTCTAAGTTGCCGGGGAGAACATTTATCGTTACGTTGTTTGAAGGCATACGTGAGAGGACGATGATCACTGAAAATTATGAAGTTGCGTCCCTCCAAAATGTGCTTGAAATGCTTAACAGCTGAATATATTGCTAAGAGCTCTCTGTCATATGTACTGTACTTTTTTTCAGTCGAACTGAGCTTGCGTGAAAAAAATGACAATGGTTGGGTTTTGTTTCCTATTTGCTGTTGAAGGACTGCACCCAATGAAGTGTCGGAAGCATCGGCAGTCAGAAACAATTTTGCATTCGGAACAGGATGGGCCAGAAGTGCGGCGTTGGCAATTGATTGCTTGCATGACAAAAAAAGCGGATTTGGCCTCCTCAGACCAAACTATTTCAGTTTTATCTTTTTTTATCTTGCTTTTTGCTAATTCATGCAAAGGAGCTTGCACCCTGGCTGCATCTTTAAGGAATCTGTGATAGAAATTTACAATTGCCAAAAAACGCTTCAATTCAGTCACTGTTGATGGCAATGGATAATCGAGCAATGTTTGTACTCGATCTGGTAAAGGTGCAATCCCATCGGGAGAAACAAGAAAACCCAGAAAATTAATTTGACGTTGACCGAATACACATTTAGATGGATTGATCACGATACCATAGTCATTTAGTCTTTGAAAAACACGTTTTAAGTCAGCTTCATGAGATTTTTCGTCAATGGAAGCGATTAACAAATCATCGAGATATGCGTAACAACAATCTAAGTCACGAAATGCTTCGTCAATAAAACGCTGAAACGTTTGAGCTGCATTTTTCAGGCCGAAGCACATATAAACATATTCGTATAGCCCAATGGGCGTAACTATGGCGGTTTTGGGAATGTCTTTAGGATTGATTGGTATTTGGTGATATGCTTTTATTAAATCGATTTTTGAAAAAATCTTTTTACCACTCAAGTTGATGGAAAAATCCTGTATATTTGGAAGCGGGTATCTATCTGGGATGGTTATTGCATTGAGTCCGCGGAAGTCCCCACAAATTCTCCATTCGTTGCTTTTTTTGGGTACAAGATGGATGCGACTCGACCAAGGGCTTTTTGAGGGCCGAATTATACCTTGTTGCAACAGTTCATTGAATTGTTTTTTAACAGCTGCAAGTTTTTCAGACGACAATCTTCTAGCTTTTGCGAAAACCGGTGGTCCCGTAGTTTCGATGAAGTGCATGACAGAGTGTTTCTTTAGAACTGCATTTAGAACTGAGCTGGTAAGCTGAGGAAATTTGGCTAATATGCGGTGGTATGGAGAATCACCAGAGATCGGCGTTAAACCAAAAGAGCCGTTTTGGGATTCTAAACCATTCACTGATAGCGATGTTTCGTTATCGATCAAACGAGAATTTTTAACATCTATAAGCAAACCAAATCTTTCCAAAAAGTCGGCTCCAATAATGGGATGTGAAACATCTGCCACAGTGAAAACGAAAGGAAAGTCCCTCCTTAGTCCAAGATTCAGAACTAGATTTTTGTTGCCAAACGTTTGGATTTCGGATCCATTTGCAGCATACAGTGAGAGTTTGTGAGGTTTTGTCAAGTTAGTCAGGCGTTTCGGAAAACAACTGATTGATGCGCCAGTGTCAATTAGAAATCGGAAACCCGTATTAACGTCGATGACAAATAGGCGACTATGGAGAAGGCTTTCGTCAGCTGTCGCCGAAACAGACGAGCCCACTAGTTTTCCTGAAATTGACATGGAGGAATACATTTATGAGCTTTTTCTCCAAACTTCTCATGGTACCAGCAAAGCCTTCCGTTTTTCAAAGCATCGCCGAATTTATTTCGGCTACGAGATTGAGATCATTTGCGATAACCGCGAGATGGTCTAGGAGATCGCGAAAGCCTTTCAAATGATTGCCGTAGCGAAGCAATTTCGTTTTTCAAATCATCAAACTCTGAAGTGTGAGACACAGCTGAAGTATTAGATGACACATTAGAAACTTCACATATTTTGTCGGCTATTTTCGCTAACCCAATTAACGGTTCACTAGAAGCTTGTAATATTTGTTGGGAGTGCAACGGTAATCTCTGCATCCAGAGATTTCTCAAAATGTCACTTTCCATTTTACCCTCAGCTAACGTTTGCATTTCGTGCAAAAGCTGGGACGGGCGTTTGTCGCCTAGTTGAAGCTCCTGGAGTAACATTCGCAATTTGGAAGATTCTGATTGTTGAAACTGTTCCAGCACGCGAGTTTTGAGAGTCTCGTACATGTGCTGTTGGGGAGGATTGCGAACGATATTAGAAACATAGTTCAAAACTTTGCAATCAAGAGCTCCTACATCGGCGTGAAATTTAGTTTCATCGGCGGTTATGCCTGCCATTTTGAATTGTGACTCAATTTGAAGAAACCAAATCTCTGGATTTTGAACGGAGGGGCTCGAAAGGCAACACGTGAAACTTCAGCTGATGCAATAGGTTGAGCCATGACAAATGCAAGTATGGAGACCGGCAAATCGAGAGTAGAAAGTTTATTCCTCACCTTGAATTTCCAGGAACGTCTCTATATTGGGTAGAAATGAGTAGACTTGGCTTGAAAAAAAAAAAATAGTATATCCAAAAGACTAGGAGATTAGAAAAGTTTCATCTTTGAAGAGCGTACGAACGGAAAGCACAAGGCGCGAAAACGAAATTTAAACGATGGAGAAATTAACTTCAATGTCCAAAATCAGATGCGTCCTATAGGTCACCAGTGATCCGATGCTTGTAGTGACGACATAAAACGTAATGAAAACTTAACGATTTAATATACGAAAGAAACATAACGAGAAGGATGACACGTGTATACAAATCGGTGGTACAATTCCAACTGACATTTTTTCTTTTTTTTACAATCACCACGGAGTGTGAGGAGGGTGCGCCATCTATACAGATAAGAACGCACTACATATATTTGCATATATATTATATCATACTATATATTCTAGCTGCCTTTGGCACTGATATGTGTAAGTTATTATATGTATTTTGAGCTAAAAAGGCTTACTTAATTTCCTTTGCTATATAGACGAGGAGTGTTTTTTAAGTAAATACCATTTTGAAATTCTGCCGCTGCAGCGCTGCGGTCGGCATTCCGCACACAAGCACTGTGTACCTAAATCTGTTAGCAAACAAAAGACGCCATTACGGAAATATGCGACTATGTTTAAGTTTGTTTGTGAGTATTTAAAATGGCTCCGAAGATTAAGAATGCCTCTGACTGTGAAATACGAGCTGTGATTCATTTTCTTAGTGCTAAAGGCGTGAAAGCGGCTGAAATTCATCGTTAGATCAGTGATGTATATGGAAGAAACATTCTGAGCAATGGAATGGTACAGAAATGGGTTAGAGCTTTTAAAGATAGCCGCACAAATGTTCATGATGAGGAATGGAGTGGGCGCCCCTTTGGGTCTCACGTTAAGTGTTACCGATGTCCCGATAATCCCCCCCAGCTAATACTAGGTCCTTCCCCCGGATAAAGACCGAGTTGAGTCAGAATGACTTTTTGCGGTTATGTTCAATGTAAGTGGTTATTGATTTTAAAGAAATAATTGTTTTCAATTACCTTGTTTAATTAGCAGAGGGCCGCGGACTTCCTCTGGTTACATATAATCCATTGTCTTGGTCTTACCCTCAATAGCCTTACCGATATCGTGGGTAAAGTCCGGCTGGCTTCAGTCACGATTATCGAACTGTTGCTGGCCAAAAATACAGAATATCCGAAATAATTGTTATTGTGTCAGAATATGCAAATCAACGGATTTACGACATAGTTTTCCTGATGCGCCAGAGGAAACACGTTCTTTCAATGCGCAGGGACAAACCTGTTCTTGGCTATTATAAATAGGCTGGATAAACCAGAAGTGTGGCATTCAATCTTCTAACTTCAAACAGTTCGTTCTCTTCACTCTACTCAGGGGGTTGATGGTTGACTAACCTCTACTAACTAGTAGTTGTTGTTTTTGTTGTGATGTTACCAATGTCGTAAAAAGGTGATCTAAGCTAGGCTACTCCGGCTGGTCAGGTAGTTGTTCCGAATATAATCTTCTTGTCAACTAATAGTCATTTGCCTTCTAGTAAGTTGGAAACTGGTTCCTTGAAAGGGTCAGAAAATTCTTAAAATGACACATCAGCCTGCAGTTATGTTCTACCTAGGTCTTCAATGTTGTGCCAATGATCGATAGCATGTTTCATCGATGGATGTGATTCAATGATTCAACAAATTGTGCAACTTCGGAAAGGTGCTCCGTCTCCTGTAGGTAAGTGGTCAACATCATCCGCCTCACTTGAAAACGGGACATTTTGTTCTCGACGTAGGACTTAGAGTTGTTGTATGATGTCTCGCTGATAATAGGAATTGATCCTCGGCTGTATGAGGCAGAGTTGGTCTGATTTTGCCCAACCCGAAAAAACAGAACAAAAACTACACCCCCCAAAACTGCACTTACTCGCATACAATATACTTTCTAATGATGTTATTGCATTGTCATACCTTTGTGGGGGCCACAGATAGAGTATGCTTTTATTGCATTGTCTATATATACTCTGTCCCCCCCCCCCAAGGGTGAGGCTTGCAGGACTCCAGCCTGGGGCAAATATTATTTTTGATTTTTTTTACACTATAAATTCATTACAGAGGGGCCCCACGAAAGATCTCTGCCACGGGGTCCTGGCTCCGGGATGTGGGGGAGTTATGACTATCTTAAGAAAAATACATAAATAAATCTGCATTCAATGCTACTTAAATTATATTTCTTTCCATTATATTTTAAATGTCTTTTTTTTTACAAGTAAAGAAAATAAACATTTTCATGAATCAACTCACACAATTATCAATCCTTTTCGATATTTCTCAATTCTTTTGATTTGAGCTATCTATACACTTTCACTAATATTTCTTTGCTTTTTCACATCCAAGTTTGTTTCTCAGTTTTGACCATACTAGTCCAAAAGTAGAAAAAATTCTCTCAATAGATGTGGATGTAATTGAATGCAGGTCTTTCAAAAATTTGCAAAAGTCTGCATTCAAAATCTTATTTTTTTCTGCCTTGCAACGCAGGATTTTCCACCACTTTTTTACTTCAGCTGACTCCCACATTTTGTGAAAACATTTTGTTCTTGGATAAAAATCTGCATCTTCTATTTGAAACATCTGTAGTGCAATAACAAATTCTGTATTCAGTTTTTCAATCCATTGTTCAGCGGAAGCTTCTTGTCCCTCAGTTAATCTTTTTCCTCTCAAAGCAGGATCAGTCATACTTGCAAGGAAATGAAATGGAGTTAGTGCTTTTTCAAAATGATGTGCTACACACTCCTTATACGAAGATAATTTTTTTACTTTCCAATACATCTAGCCATATTTCTACTGTATGTCCAAGAGTGCAGCTATCTCTTTGTAAATTATAGACTTTACTAATACTCGATAACTGCACTTGCAAGTTGGCACATTCTCTATTGTTATCTAAAAACATCACAATACTTTTTTTCAATTTCCTTACATTCAATAGATATTTCTATGTAGTTTTGGTAATTATGGATGAATGAAGGCAAGCTTCTAAAGAATTCCACCTTGTTTCATTAGGTAATTGCGGCTTTTGCCCATCTTTTTCCTTAAGCCACCCAAGTGGTCTATGGTGTTGTCTAAAATATTTTTGTATTTCTACTACATATTTTACCACATTTTTTAGGGGTGATATCTATAACAAGAATATTCATAAAATGGGCTGAGCAACCAAAAGCAAGGACATGTGGATGGTTTTGGACAATTATGTCTTAAAATTTTTTCATTTTGTTCTCGTTATCACAACAAACAGCAAAAACACATTATACTCTTGCTTATAGTATCCATAGCCCTTCTGCACAGAATTCTGCTGTTTTCTTCTGTGAGCCGCATTCGACAGCATCTATTAAGTGGGTGCTCTTGCCAGTGTGGATACTCATTGCGATGATGGAGTCAGCATTTGCATTTGACCAACCATCCAACATCAGAGTCATAGTTGAATTTTTCATTTCCTCTGCCATTAGAATATCAACAGTTTTATCTGCCTCATCTAATAATGATCCAGCTAATTTCTTCCTATTAGAAGGGATATAACCTGGATGCAAAGCATTAACCATTTCTCTAAATGCATCACTAGCGGCTACATTAAATGGTATATTATTAGCATAAAAAAATTCGGATACTTTTCAGTCAAGAACTAACCTCTGGCAGTCACTTGTTTTAAAAATAAATTGTCCTATTGGCCTTTGGTTTTTGATGTTCCAGCATCCACAATAGTATTGGAACTTTCGCATGTAGAAACATTATCTTCAAGAGATTGCTTTCTTTTCAATGAAGTAGATGTCTCTTCACTGCATGAAGATTCATTATCATCAGTGTTTGATGAACACAAAAACAAGGAATGAGCTTCCGATTTCTTGCATTTATTCACATGAGCACGTATTCCTTCCAGTTTTGCATTAACTATGGCATTGCAAAACTTGCAATGTCACTTGCCATATGTTATCAGCTTTATTCACCATAGTCCATTCAATGGACTGTTTTCTTGTTTCCCTTTCCCTCTTAAAGGAAAGTGTTGCAAACAAATAAAAAAAACTAAAATTATCTAAATACAACTTATTTAGTATTATATAAGGCATATACTTTATCTAAAAAAAAATTAACTCTTAACCTACACTATTTGTTTAGAGGAAAGATTGATGTGTTTCAGAATTTAGTTGCTTACAAATAATTTGTTAGGATTTTCGTTTTTTTTTTAATCATAATTCTAATAAACTGCTATACTATTTCTTATCATTTGGGAACAGTGTTTCCCCACTAGAGGTGTTTGAACTCTGGTTGCGTTTGAAGCACACACTAAACCAGCTAAAATCTTTATCAATATTGATTTAATGTGTTCTGTGCTAATTATTAATATACTTATATACATAATAATTGTCATAAATTACCCAGTCTATTATACTTATTTACAGCATATATAACTTTCTTTCCTTATGCTTCAATATCAAAAACCCTGAAAAAAACTCCCAAAAACCCTAAAACCCAGTGGGTTGGGTTTTTCCAGCAAAAACCCGTGTTTTTGCCAACCCTGGTGTGTGTGCACTAAATATTATTACATTTTGATTGGATTATGTGATTTGTATATCTTTTGCAGGATATAATAAAGCTTCCCCATGGGCCGGTTAAGAGAATAAATTTGTTTGGCGATATGGTTTTCCCATAGAAACTTGTGATCACCGCAGGCATATGCAAGATTTTCTGGGGGAGGGGGGGGGGGTCACATTTTTTCCTGCAAGCTAACACTATAATCTCAGCTCTATTGGTGGTGGTGTTAGAACTCCAAAACCTCCTTTGCATATGCCAATGGTGATTGTGGTTCATGGCCAGCAGGGCTTCAACTGGGGGAGGAGAAGTGGGTCTCTTGCCCCGGACCAGAGAATGTGCAAAAATTCACTTTTTATAGGTGACGTAAAGATGATGTCATCTTTGAAATTACAAGGAAGCGCCAAAATATGTGCTTACCTCAGCTGATCAAGTGAATTTAGGTGCGGCTCTGATGGATGGTATACAACGTCAAAGTCTCTCGATTCAACGATAATGCCTCTACTATATTTTTCATCAGCGGAATAATGTTATATCAAGCTTTTGCTGAAATTTTATTATGAACATACACAGTATCAAATTTATCTTCAGTTTCTCTGAGATAAGATATCCACTGCATTCTATAGTTTAGCTGTTCATCAACAAGTAAGTGTACTCATACTACACTAAATGAAACTACTTTATAGTCTAAATAACAAACGACTTTGAAACGTGTTTTACACAAAATAAAATTTATAAACAAACGTTTAATTTTACTTCAATTTAAAACATAAAAGATTTTATCTTTATCATAAAATATATCTTATATTTAATATGCAACGATTTTTTGATGAAACAAAGCATTTCCGTTATGTAGGAGTCGAAAAATATATGAATTTATTGAATAATAATAATACTGAATAACTATTGTGATTGGCATTGGCCAACGCATCAGCCAAAAATGCAACTGAAATAATTCAAATATTTATGTTAGTATGTTCACTCCCATAGGTGCCGGAACTTAGGAACTGAGGTCATTCGAGCCCTCCCCCAACGAAAATTTCAGACAATGCAATGCACCTTCCTCACCGGCATATGTGCTTGAGTTCTGTATATACCGCAACTACCCGCCAATGTTTTCTTCATGTCACCGTCTCTATTCACTCCACCTATTCAACTAAGCAACTTGACAATTCTGTTACAGTGAAACCTCGTTTACATGACGTTCAAGAGGTCGAGTCAAAATGTTGCATAGGTATGTAAGTCGAATAACTGAGAATTTTTTAAAAATGATCCTCTTCCCCAGTGCCGTAACTAGCCATTCCTGTGCAAGGATTTGCAATTTATGCCCCTTCTGGACCCATTCTGTGCCACGTCCAAGAGGGCCTTGTGCAGGTGCACCTGCCTAATTACGACACTGCTCTTCCTCCATGAAGGATAAACCACCCAGAAGGGGCCTCCCCTCCGACGATAGTCCAGGAAGAGGTCACCCACACTTTTTAGTTTTAGTTCCTCTATTTTTATCCTTTTACTCTGTTTTTATATGTGTATGCTTGTTGTAGACAAGGACAAATCATCCTCCTTAAATAAAGAAATTAAACATCAGTTAATTGTTATGATTCAATACTTTCCTTATTGAGGATCTTCTTCCCATCAAAAGAATCTTTAACATAGTGGCGTCCTTGACAGGATGTATCCTCTGCTGACACCAATATTTACGAAATTTGTGCTTGCACTGTCTCCAAGCACTTGAACTTATCAGTCAATTGTTTCAATGAAGCATCATGATTAACTAGCTTGGAACCATCTGCCAAAGCCACTTCGATACTCATACAGCATTTCATGAATGAAGCACAAAGATTTTTATGAGCCGCCTTCAAAAATTTGATATTCATATTAAGAACACATATCCTATTGTCACTGACGCGGATGACACTATGGAAGACACTATGTTGCACAACAACTAAAACATTTGTTTTATGCTGATAATTGTATAGCTGGAGTGAATAGTCTAGAGCAGCAAGAAAAATTCATTGAACAGGCTTCACAATTAATGTCGCAGAGCTGTTTCAATTTGAGAGGTTGGGAGAGCAACGTTCCCAATAAATTACTATCAAAGTGTTCAGGAATAATGTCCGGGTCCAAGAATGCACATGGTGTACAGGTTGAAAATAAGAAATTTTTAACAATTTTATCTACCATCTCACATATTTTTCATTTTTTTTACAGGGTCTTGAAATGTTTATAGATTCCACAATTAATTTACATCCAAGTTCATTGAAAGTAACAATGTTGTCACTATCACTAAAATGATTTTCTGAAATATTTTGCTTTCCAATTAGAGTACAACCTAACTTGGGTTCAATTACTGTTAAACCACAATTTAATTTAACAGAATTTCCCACTACAATCTTTCCAATTACATCCCAATAGCAAATTAATTTCATGCTCTGCCACTTGCAAATCTGATATGTCAGTCTTTCTAGTCTTCGCCGTCGTTGTGACCGGACGTGCTTTTATCACGCTCCGCTCACAGACCAATAGCAGCAGTTTTTTCCGTAACCGTTGTCGGGAGATTACCGAAGGATTATCTGTCACTTCGGTTTGCCATTTTGCGTATTTCTTGTTCTCGCGAGTCTACTTAGCGTGTTTTTAATTTTTGGGTCATATTCTGCAATGTTTTCTTTTTTTCTAGCGCATCTTTGGATTCCGAGATAAGTGGTTTTTTTTTTGCCTCAATTTTTTTTATCTCTCGATGGTATTTTCGGTTGATTTAAATTTTATTTTCTCCCCCTCATTTCATTTTCAGTTTATTTTCGCCAGGTTTGTGACTGTTGATTTTGTTGATAATCAACTGTTTTGTGCCATTTTTTCGTGTTCTTTCCCCGTTTTTTGATATATTTTTGTGAGTTTTGGGCATTAGTGTTAGCGAACAGTTTCCCGGGTATTCCCAGTAATTTTGTCTTTTTGGGTCCCATTGTTTTTGGATAAATTGCACTTTGTAGCTTAATACTTTTTTTGAGTGTGTTGTATTCTTTTATTATATATTTTCTTCGTGATTTAGTGTTGAGCATTCTATTTTACTTAATTTTTTCGTACAATCTCCTACGTATATTTCGCATTGTAATGTATTTTAATTTTTTTTAATTTCTTGTTAACGTTTCTCATTTTCCTATTTTTAATTATTATTATCTAGTTTAGCAATAGTGTTAGTATACCTCGACTAATGTTGTGTAGAACTTGCGACGTGAGATTTCCCTGGTCTAGGGGTATAGTAGCTGATAGTTTCAATTGTAAAGAGTGCTTGGGTAGGGAAGGGTTAGAACTCGAGATCGAAGCCTTACGGGAAAAAGTTAGGGTTCTAGAGGGCCCGGTTATAACGGAGCCGGAGCCTCTTGTCGTCAAGCCACCTGTTGATGAAGAAGCAATCCCCACGAACAACGACACTTTAGAGGGCGAATGGGTGGTCGTGGATGAGGTAGAGGGGGATAGTGATAGGGGTTTAATCATCGGCGATTCTATGGTTAGGGAACTTGGGAACAGAGTGTGTAGGGATTTTCGGGGTTTTGAGCGCTGTTGTCTTCTTGGGGGGAAGATTGGCAACGTTTGAGACGTTTTTCATCGCCGAAAGTTGCCCTTGCGGGTGATTCTGTGGGTGGGAACAAATCAGGTACAAGCGAATATTAGTGAGTCTCTGTCAGAGTACCGGGATTTACTATTATCCGCTAGGGAGGGGGGTTCAGATGTGGCAGTGATTCCAGTGCTGCCAAGAGGTAGTAGAAAGTATAGGAGTAGGATCCAACAATTCAATATAGGCCTGAAGGACATTTGCTCCTCACTTGGGGTCACGTTTTTGGAGCTTCCCGCATTTACTGATAGGTGGCTTCATTCAGATGGGATACATCTAAATAAGAGGGGGTCTGGGAGGTTTACGATAGTCTTAGGTTAGGTTTTTTACTCCCAGACCATGTAGTCGGGAATGCGGGTTAGTTAATGATAATCATAAAAGTACTGATGGGGAACTACCCACCACTGACTTGAATGGCTTCTTGATTGACAATAAATCACGGGGTAAATTAAAATGTGTGTTAATAAATGCCAGGAGCTTGGGTAATAAGAAAGATTTTTTAGAAACTATGATGGTTGTGGAGGGCCTGGATCTTAAAGCCATTACTGAATCTTGGGCAAAGGATGGGGATGAATCTTTCTTACACATCAAAAGGATATGATACTTTTTTGAGAAATAGATCAGATAGGAAACGGGGTGGAGTGTTGATATACGTGAAATCCTGTTTGAAGCCTAGAGAGTGTAACGTGAAGAGAAGCGATATTGAAACTGTATGGGTTGAGCTTGAGAATAAAAGACATTATAAACTTATTGTTGGGGTTTGTTACAATCTACCGAATAGGGATCCAAACTACATCGCCAAATTGCATGATGAAATTTCCTACATGTGTAAGCGTAAGAAGGTTTTCATACTAGGGGATTTCAATTACCCAGGTATTGATTGGGAGAACCTTTCATCTGGAAATCAGTATGAAAGAGACTTTCTTAAGTTGGTGCTCGAAAATTTTTTGTATCAGCATGTATCAGAAGCCACTAAGGGTACTGCTATTTTGGATTTAGTTCTTACTAGTTCTGAGGATCTAGTTGAACATGTTTCAGTGGGGGAAGAGT
Source organism: Pholcus phalangioides (assembly GCF_987345545.1). Classification (NCBI taxonomy): domain Eukaryota; kingdom Metazoa; phylum Arthropoda; class Arachnida; order Araneae; family Pholcidae; genus Pholcus; species Pholcus phalangioides. The sequence continues at coordinate 12,050,928 of NW_028301597.1, read as the reverse complement.
TTTCTTCCAGTGATCATCGTATCGTCAGATTTCACTGTAACTTTTCCTCGGGTAAGGTTGATAACAAAAGACTGGTTCCTTGTTTTCGAAGAACTAACTTTGATGTTCTGAGAGGAAGGTTAGCGGAAGTTTTCAAAGACTGGTTGGAATCAGTAGGGGTGGTAAGTCAATGGGAGGAATTTAGTACGAAATAGTCCTCTGTTTTGCACGACGTCATACCCTTTGTTCGAAAAAGGCGTGCTTGTACATCGCACCCTCTATGGTTCACGGATAGCGTGCGTAACCTCTATCTTGAAAAGAAAAGAGCATTCAGAGAGTATAAAAGTGGACGAGGTGACCTATCATTGTTTACTGATAAAAGAAGAGTTTTGAAGAAAGCCATAAGGGATAGTAAAAAGGAAGTTGAATCTACGTTGGCAGATAACATTGACTCTGACCCAAAATCATTTTTTCGATACGTCAATAACGGATGTAAGGGGACAGTTGGCCCCCCTCTCGATAGGAGGGTCTAGGTTAGAGAGCAATGTTGACATGTGTAGTGCTTTCAATGACTTTTTCGCGTCCGTTTTTAACAGAGATAATGATATTCAATATACGGGTGTTGCATGGGGAAATAAAATCCTCAACGATATTCAAGTGGAAGATATGGAGGTCCTAAATCTTCTAAAAAATATATGTACGAGCAAAGCACCAGGACCAGATGATATCTATCCCAGGGTCCTCAGGGAATGTGCTAATGACTTGTTAGGGCCAGTCACACAGATATACATGAGTAGTGTTGCTGAGTGTATCGTCCCAAGGGATTGGAAACTTGCTAATGTTGTTCCGATATTTAAGAAGGATAGTAGAGAAACTGTATCCAATTATCGTCCAGTGAGTTTGACGAGCTCCCTCTCGAAAATTTTGGAAATTATTCTCAAAAGGCAGTTTGTGAAGTGGATAGACGAGAATAATGTATTTTCGGATAATCAGCATGGGTTCAGGAAGGGTAGTCATGTGTAACTAACCTCCTTTGCTTCTATGATCACGTGACCAAGGCTTTGGGTAAGAGAAAATATGTAGATGTTGTTTACCTTGATTTCCAGAAGGAATTCGATCGGGTGCAACATGGTAAACTCTTGAAGTGTTTACACAAGATTGGAATTGGGGGCAACTTTCTGAATTGCATAGAATCATGGTTAAGAGATAGGTCGCAACAAGTTATGGTGAACCGGAAATTCTCTGGTTGGACAGGCGTCACAAGTGGAGTTCCTTAAGGAAGTGTCCTTGGCCCTATACTTTTTTTCACTTTTTATCGATAAACTCTATCAGGGAATAACTAGCAAATTCGCAGATGACGTGAAGCTAATGGGGGTAATCGGGAATCAAAGCGATAGGGAGTTACTCCAGACCAATTTAAACAGGATTGCAGCATGGGCAAATGAATGGAGCATGACGTTTAGCGTTGATAAGCGCATGGTAGCTCATTTTGGTTCAAGCAACCCACGGTTCTCTTACGAGTTGAATGGTGTCACTATCCCGGATGCAACTAGGGCCACCAATTTGGGAATTCTCATTGACGAGTGGCTTAGGTTTTCTCAACATTGTTCAACGGTGGTCAAAAAATCGAATAGAATGCTTGGTCTCATTTTCAAGAAGGTCTCTTCGCGTTCTCCTAAAGTCATTCATCGGCTTTTTCAAGGTTTAGTTCGTCCTGGACTGGAGTATGCTGTAAGGTTTTGGAGACCATACCTACACAGAGACATAGACTTGGTTGAAGGGGTGCAGAGAAGAGCTACACGTGTCCTTATTGGAACACTGGACGAGTTATGAAGAGAGACTTCATTTTTTGAATATGTTTACATTGGATGAATGCAGCTGTCGAGGAGATATGATCGAAGTGTCCAAAATTTTCAATGAGATGGATAGAATGGACCATGAACTTTTAGTACACCGCCAATCGACTGCTTTTACAAGGGGACACCAGTATCGATTGGTAAGGGACCATGCAAGGTTATGGTGTCGCAAGGGAGTTTTTTTCTAATAGGGCTGTCAATAAATGGAATAGCTTACCCCCGGAGGTAGTAAATTGTAACACAATTGACACGTTTAAAAAGAAGTATGATAAAAATGTCGGGGTAAATCGAGAAGCTATTCATACTTAGAATAAGACAACCATAAGTATTCTTTATGGGCATTGTATAATATTTTATCATGTGTATATATCGTTTATAATGTTTCTAATTACATTTTTAATTGGGTTGCTTTAGCTTTGAAACATATGACATCCATATTTGTTATGGGCATCTTTTTCTCAGCCACCTCGCTGAGCATTTTGCCTGTTGTGGTGTTGTATTTGTATCAAGACCTTTTTCTTTTATTTCTTGCGAAGTGGCAACATCATTAACTTTAGGAATAAATCCTCTTATTTTATTCTCAAATAGACTTCTATGATGCATGAAAAATTGCTTTGCATATTTCTCATTTTCAAGCTATACACCCAGGGTTGGTAAAAAAACCGGTTTTTTAAAAAAAAAACCAAAAAACCAGGTTTTTTTGGTTTAAATAGTATTAACATTAAAAACAATGAAATTTTCTGAAAAATCATTTGAACTTCCAATAATTAACTAAAATAAAATGTTTATTAATGTAATTAACACTATTCCCATGCTAATTAATCATTTAATATTTATTAAATTTTAACAAAAACCAACTTTGACCATTTAATTATTTTTTGCTTAACTCAATGGATTACTGTGTGTTTGAAAATTCTTTTAATGTTATTATTAATCATATAATATATAAAGGTTTTTCTCCGGTTCTTTCAGTATACTTAATTACGAAGCTATTTTGCAAAAAGTAATAAAAATTAGGTGAATATAATGCATTTAATGAAGCATAAATAATGCAGATTAATTAACGATGATTTACGATATACAGAGTGATTATAACTAAGGTTCTGATTTCAAAACACTAAAAAAAGAGCGATTGTCAGAATGACTTGAAAATTGACATGAATATTCCTGAAAAAATTCAATTTTATTAGATAAAGGGGAAAAAATACTTAAAAATGTAAAATTAATGACATCATCCAACATGTGGGAAATTTGCTCGCAGAATGGAAACGATAGCCAGTCATGGCAAAATTATAACTTAATTATAGCATTGCACGAGTCCATAATTCACGGAAACATCACAAAAAAAAATGAAGTAATTGAACAAATAACTACAACTTACTCAAAAAATGTTAAATACACTCATTACCATAAAAATTTGCGCACCCAGAAGAAGTCGTCGAAATAAAATGAAATTTTACACATGTAAGTACTACATTGATATAAGTAAGTGATTAGAAAATCCAAGAAAAAATATCATTTATTGCAGAAAAAAGTACAGATGAACAGAAGTTTTAGTACTCTGTTGGACCCCCTCTAGCACGAATGCACGATGCGATACGAGCGGGCATTGAGGCATACAAGTTCCGTATGATGTCCTGAGACATCTCGTTCCACAGTTGCTGTAAATGCGCCTCTAGTTTGACCAACCTCGTAGGGTATCCAACTTGTCGTCCCAAATGATCCCAGATATGCTCGATTGGTGACAAATCTGGGGATAGAGCAGGCCAGGGAAGGGTGGTAATGTGGCGGAGGCAGTCTTGTGACATCCTTGCTGTGTGTGGCCTAGCATTGTCTGGTTGAAAAATGGCTCCTGGGAGCCCTGCCATGAGTGGCAACACATGTGGCTGAAGGATGTTATGGACGTACCGCTGGGCTGTCATTGTGCCATGGATCAATATTAGGGGTGACCGTGTATCGTGAGCAATGGCACCCCATACCATGACACCAGCTGTGGGAGCAGTGTGTCGCTGTAAAGCGAAGGCAGGATTGAAGCGTTCACCACGGGGCCTCCACACACGAACACGATTGTCATCACTGCTCAAGTTGAATCTAGATTCGTCGCTGAAGACGACCTGGTTCCATTCCGTTGCAGTCTAATCCTGTCGTGCTCAACACCACTCCAAACGGAGTCGTTGGTGGGTGGGTGTCATTGGCAGCACACGTAATGGGCGCCGCGATACCAGATGTCCTTCAGCCAGGCGCCTTGCGATGGTTCGGGAAGACACAGGGGCCCGTAGTGAAGCTGCTGCCTGTGTCTGGATAGCGGCCAATGAGGCAGTTGGCTCTATGCGTGCGTTTCGGATGATGTGAGTCTTCTCGACGACTGGTCTGTCGAGGGCGTCCTGAACCTGGTCGCCGTGTAAATGACGTCTCTTCTGTCCACTGGTCCCAACACCTCCTCACAGTAAAATCAGAACGGCCTAGTTGACGAGCTACTCGCCGAGCTGACCACCCAGCTTCCATCATCCCGATGATTCTTCCCCTATCGAACTCTGACAACTGCTCATATGGTCTTCGACAGCGGCATAACGGCATGTCTACCTCAGCATTTCCTTTGCAAACGATTAAATACACTCCAGCAAGCTCTGCTTACCTGTTTTATACTCCAAGGAGAACGAAGTTCAACGCCCTCTAGTGGCATTACGCAATGCGCAATCACGCTGCATTTCTAATCATTTGCATATCTGCCCGACATGTCAGGGTTCATACAAAATTTTCAAAATGTGAAGTAAGGAGTTTTTAAGGACTTTTTAAGGAGTTTCAAGCTGTTTTTAAGGAGTCATGGCAAACTTCATAACTTACAAGTTTTACAGCAAAAAAAGGGGCGGGGCACATATGCAAATTTATTTTTAATTTTCAAACAAACTTTCCCTCTTCTCAAAAATATAGATGTAGAAGTGGTTCAAAAATTACAAGTTTTGATTTGTTACCCAGCATCATAAGAATTCATAAAATAATCAATCCACATACATGCTTTCTGTTGTCACCAAAGTGTTCTAAAACCTTCAAGTATTAGTCAAAAATATAACTCATAACAGCATCACATAAATTATAAAAATTCTAAAAGTGATATTCATTCCCCCTCCAATTATTCAAAATAAAAACCACAGCCAACAAAGATTTTTCTTACAAAATTATTTATATTTGCAGCAACCCTAGGCACACACACACACTTCCAGCACAACTTCCTAGATAGTAAATTGCCCGTAGATGGTAATAGACCTGAGTTGTGCTTGGTTTGAAAGAAAGAAAGCCCCCCACCCCCCGGAAATCACTCACTCAAACAATCTGGGAATGTGCCGCGGGCCGCTCAATTGAAGTAAGAATTTGCCAGGAGCCACTTGAGGCAGGCCACATTTAGGCCATGTGTTGAGCACATGTATGCTTTAAAATAAGGGGCTGTTCAAGTATTAGGTCAGCAAATTTTCAGCAATTTTTGACTCACCCCTCTTGTCAGAAAAAGTCAGCAAAACTCTCACCCTCCCCCTGTCAGCACTCTGCCCCCTTCCATCCTAACGCTTATTGGTGGAATCTGAATCTGAATTGGGGGCTTCCCCCCAGATGATCAAAAATTTATTTTTTTAACCCACAAAATATTTTTTAAAAGAATTGTAAAAATATTTTTTACAATTTTGAAACAAAATATCTTTATATGTTATTATTAGAGCCCGGATTATATGCAAATGCATATGTGCATATGCATTTGCATATTTTGGCCTTTTTTAGCATTAATGCATATAAATGCATAAAATCAAAGAATTTTCAGTATAAGTGCATATTTTCGAAGGTTTATTTAAGTTCACTCAATTTTTTTTTATAATTTTCCAAATACAGTAAAACCTTGTTAAGTCGTCACTCTGATAAGTCATCACTCCGGTTAAGTCCTCATTTTAATTCAGACCTTTCCAGCTCTCATAGACCACAATGTTATTAGACCCTCGTTTACTCGTCGCTAATTTCGGTTAAGTCGTCACTATGAAAAAGTTTGAGAAAGGGGAACAGACTATTTTTATGGCTCCCATTAAAAAAAGAGCTTGTTAACAGCATTGCCATGTGCTTAAAAGTCACCATAAAATCCTATACACCCAAACGGAACAGTTTAAGTAACGAAAGTTACGCTGGGGAAGTTCATTTGCCGACTTTTGCCGACTAAGGTTTTTGGAATGTTGTGGACAGTTCAGGCTAGATCTCATTTCTACCTGGGCTCCATTGGAGAAACTGGGCAAATCGCGAGACACCCAAGATCTGTCGCAAGAAGCAACGTAATCACTTCGCCTCAGGTGACCGGAGGGGGGGGGGGGAGCAGGGCATCTCCGGCAAAACCAAAATTTATTGATATGTCAAAGCTATAGTGAAAGGAAATCAAAATTTATGTAAATCGAAGAATCAAATTAATCAAGTTTAAGTCAAAGTGCAGATAATAAATAATCATAGAAAGCATGGACTCTACTAATTTAGGGCTTGAAATTTAAATAAAATATCTTTGTTGAAAAAAATTAGACATTCTTTCCCAAGTGTTGAGGTCTTCTGTTTACTTTTCCCTGCCCAAGGCCCCTCCACAGAGTCATAAGTGTTCGAGATTACTTTGTAGTTGCATCATGAACTACTGATGAAGAATTCAAACACTAAAATTCAATTTGATGTATATGTAAAATTAATGTGCAATAGAGAGTTCTGTTATGAAGAAAAATTACTAGTATAAATCAAAGTGTACAGTACATTTCACCACAATAATTTAAGTAATAACAGATAAAAAAATTGCTATTATTTTTTCTTTCGCAATCTATAAATTTGATTAATATTGTTATTTTGATTCATACTTTATTAAATGTCATATTACTTTAAATTTATACGATTTTCATAACATTGCACTTTAAAACTGACGGTACTCCGCTTAAGCCGTCATAATTTTTCGATAACTTGAGGTGACGACTTATCAAGGTTTTACTGTAAATATTGTTCACAATATTTTCATAACAGCAGGTTTTCTTCCCGCAGATGAAATTTAGTGAATTAATACATATTTATAAAGTATTTTACGAATATCAATCGTTTTATTGTAAGGCTATTTCTAGAGATATGCCAAAGTGTTTATTTTGTTTTTTAGAAATAGTGTCGAAATTCTTTTTGTTACTGGTATTTTCGTTATTGAGCAGCTAAAACAAACTGGAAAGTAAAAAATGACGTTTATGGCAAACACTGCAGAGGCCTTCTATCTCTAGGAGGCGATGGTTTAATGCATATTTCGGAATTTTCAGTGCATATTTTTGCATTTTTAAGTGCATATTTTTGCATTTTTAAGTGCATATTTGCATATTTTTAGGGCATATTTTACCGCATTTTTAAGTGCATATTTTTGCATTTTTAAGTGCATATTTTTGCATTTTTAAGTGCATATTTTTGCATTTTTAAGTGCATATTTGCATATTTTTAGGGCATATTTTACCACTTTTTCAATTTTTAGCACATATAATCCGGGCTCTAGTTATTATAATCAATTTTTGTTAATTTCAATGCTATTTGAAGGCTAAGAACCCAAAATTGCTCAAGAAATTCATTGCGACCCTACCTCTCTAAGCCCTTGGTAACCCTTGACCCGCGGTAAACATTCGGCCTGTGCGGACCAAATGTGGCCCTGGCATTATGATGTGGCCTGTCCCTAAATCTATTTTTGTAACAATGAACCAAGTGACACATTTACAGATCGCTTAAGTGACTCGTGGCACAATTCCAGACCATTTAAGCGATCTGTGGCACATTAAGCGATCCCTTGAGTGACATGTGACAAAGTTTTAGAGCATTGGTCCTGTCACCTATGCGGTTCTACATCACTCAAGTTATCCGCGGCACATTCCCAGATTACTTAAGTGATCTGTGGCATAATCACGGATCACTTATATGACGCGCGGCACAGCTCCATCCACACTGGATCCGCTAAGTATTTGAAGATCACTAGAGTGGCTCTGTAGGGGACTCAATAGGGAGATTGTTAGTTCAGGTGCCCACAAACTAGTGAAAAGTTTTACTCGTTTTTCGCGCACCGAGTAAGACGCCATTAAGAATATTTCATATTTTTTATAAAGGGTGGTTGATGACATAAGAATCATCCACCCTTCCTCTCCATGTCATCAAGTCAGCAAATCGAAAATCCCCTATCCATGCGGACGTAATACTTGAATGACCCCCTAACATAAAGATACCCAAAAGTAATTTTCTGAAGGTTAAAAAAAAAGTGGGTTCAGCTATAGAGGCTGATCGGCTCGTCCTCCCCCCCCCCCCCCTCCTGTAAAACCAGACGTGGCTCGGGCTGTCACTTTTAAAAGCCGGGTTTTACTAGCAGGTTTTCTATGCCGCGCACAACGTGAATCACCCAGCGCGACATGCCATCAATTCATCAATATGAAAAGCAGTAAGACTGTTTTCCTACAGAGCGCAATACGGCTCACGACAGCGCTTTACGTCGGGCGTGATTGGCAGACTGCTTCTGGAGGAGTTAAGCGTCGTGTGCTGCGCGTTTCAGCGATCTTCCCTTCATTTTCGTGTTGTGTCTCTTTCCTTTAAACCGGAGCATGCAGCCGATAGAGTATATGATGGCAGGGTCATATACTATATAGCCGTCCTGAGCCGATGTGCCACGCTTGGAAAACGCAAATCCGTTTTCCAAACTCATTTCTGCCGACACGAAATGATCCAGTTAGGTTCACGCGGGACAAAAAGCCTACTCCTAGGAAAACCTGGCTTCAGGGATGAGTGCTCATTACGGGATCCCAGGAGAGAGAAACCCATTGTCTCTCATAGAATCTCTTGTGTGTGGATAGAGCCTGTTCCTCTTTTTTTTTACTTTTTATTTACGGCAACCAATCTGCGAAACAGATTCGCTTTCCCCACTGGACTTCAGTTTTTAGCACTTTAAGGCGCTGCGGCAAAAAGATACGCTTGTCGTCGTCCCTTACTCCAGTGGAACTGAATTTTTTTTTCCTTTCTTCCTTTTCAGTAGCGAGTTGTAATGTGAATAAAACACATAAAAAAAATTGTGGAAAGCAGTGACATTTTGCGGTTTCTCGGAATTTTCGTAGTGAGATATTGGTTGTAAGCAAATGGGAAGGAGGTATAAAATAGGAATAGTAGGAGAGAATTGCAGTAAAAAAAAATACGATTGCGGTGAAAGTAGGAAAATAGTAGGAAAAATAGGAAGGGCGAGGTCTGCACTCAGTATACTGCGTAATACAGGAGGTTCGAGACGTCGTTTTGCCGCATAAGTAAAAACTTAAAAAAATCTTTCTCACCACTGGGCATGGGGGAATTTTCGGCTACTGGTTCAGCAGAGTGATGCCGTTCTACGGACCATCGATTTCCAACGCTGACCAGTTTGCAACATAAGCAGGAAAACACGTCAAAACTAGCGATTCGGTAAAAAAAAATCGCATTTTTAGAAGCAAAAGTGTATAATCGTATTAATTTACTAAATACGACAAAATCGTAATGGTTGGCAGGTATGCACAACCATTGGATGTTCCAATCCCATCCCCTGCTTTCACATTTCCTATTACAAAGGGAGAGAGCTTTTTTTTTTTCTTTTTTCTTCCTCTTTATTCTTCATATTGGGGGGGGGGGGAAAGCTTCCTCTTATTTTTCTAGGCAATGCTATTCATCACCATGGGGAATGAATATTCTAAGAAAGATCATCCATCCCTTCAGAGAAAAAAAAAAGGACATTTTCAGGCGTGGCTGCAAAAAGTAAGGAGTTATAAGGGCCCTTCCAGAGGGAAATGAAAAGTTAGGAGTTTTTAAGGAGTTTGTAAGGATGTGCGAACCCTGCATGTACCTTCAGGCCAACTTTCGTTTCGATCCCACAATTATTTCTTGGTGAATTTTTATGGCAATGAGTGTATGTTGTCCACCGCGTGTTCTGGCTATGAGGCTGAAAGCACAAAAATTCTTATTCAACAGCAGAATCGAAGTATGCCATGGTCATAATGTGGATGTGCTTGCAATTCAGCTTTATTAAACCAAACGCGCCCCCTTTCCCCCGTTCATATTCCTGAGGAATGAGGAACTTCTAACATATAGGGAATGTGCTGGAGATTACAATTCACCAAAGTTTGCAATCTGACCACTGTTTATAACATTTTGAGGTACCCCCACAGCCAGAAGTGGCAAGGGTTAAGGTGCATCCTGTCAAAATGGGTCTTCAGCAGCTGCTTTGCTGGTATTGCAATGTGCATCTTGATAGACGTTCTATCCACACACTGATGCTGTGGAAGTGCCGAAATGATGTGGTCGCACAAAATAGATTATATTGCTGGCCAAGTACAGCATCATCTACTTGCACATTTTGCACTTTTTTCTTTTGCGAAAGAAACGTCCATTGCTTCAGGAGTATCCATGCAAATTTTCAGGTCATTCCGATCAGTACTTATTGTATAGTCTTGGAATCAAAACTTAAATTATAATCACCCTGTATATAGCTGATTATTTTTTATAAATCTGTTACTACTATACAGTAGAACCTTGATTAACTAGGTTTAACAGTGTGTGTGAGAGAAAGTATAAAAAAAACAACTATTGAATATTAAGACTGGGAGATATACAGTAGGAGATGTGCTACTTCTTATGGGAAAGAAAATGAAAATGTATGTGAGGTAATGTAACAACTAGTACACTAGTCTTTGTCCTTTAAGGACAGCTATTTTGGCTAATAATGAACAAATATATTTTTCAGGGAAAAAAATGATATTTAGGCCACTTTTATCTGATTTTTTGAAAAAAACTAAAGTGGGTTTCTTTAAAAAAACCAGTTGGTTAAAACCAAGGTTTAAACCATGGTTTAAACCAATGTGGTTTAAATCAAACAACCCTGTATGTGCATTCTTGGAACAGTCTCCTTCCCCCAAACAAACCATGAACTATGGTATGTTTTGATGCCTATTGTGGCTTCATGCTATCAATGACCCTCTGAGTAATATAAGATTGCTGAGACCTGGAGTCTAATAAGTGCTCTGAATAATATATCTTTGTCATTGTAACAAATTTTTACTGCAAGAGTTTGCAAATAGACATTTTCTGTTAAGGAGTGATTGGATAAAGCAGTGGTGTTTACAACACTGTTAGAATTATCCAAGCTCACATTACTAGTATCTTCGTTTGGACATATAATCACTAAATGGGATTTATCACACTTTAAGCATTTAACTTTACACTTACAGTTGCGAAGATGAATGTCCCACTTTTAAGCAACAAAAACATGCTCCATTTTTTACTATATTTTTTCATTCGCTGAGTGCCATTTTTTTAACCTTGAAACACTGCCAACTAATGGTTTTTTATGCAAAATATACAAGTAAAATTTCACTTACCCCCGTTATTAGAATTGGCGTTAGCTAACGCAGCAAAGGTGGGTGGTTGGGGTTCCTGTTTCTGTGACACAAACATTTTCTGCACACCCAGTCCCATGCGAGCTAGAGCTAACTTCATTTTGAAGAAACTGCATCAGTTTATTTAGTGAACACACACTACCACTTTCTAATGCATCTTCACTAGAGCGGTTTCTTTCCCATACTCGGAGAATACATTCCGTTAGACACCATTCCACGAGTGGCTCCAGAAAATCAGCAAACTTCGTCTTTCTTGAACTTTCCAATGCCATCAACTTGCTTTCAAAGCTGTCGTAAAGCTCTAAAAGATGTCTTGTTTCTTCCTGAAGTTGCTTTCCTCATGACCATTTGAAGAAGTTCTCTGACAAATATTTGAACCAAAAAAAATCATCCTTTCCAAATCTATCCTTCAACTGTGAAATAGTTTTTGCATAATTTTCTTTGGTCGGTGGAGAGCTCTATACAAGATGTGCAGCTTTTGACTCCGGAACAACAGCTTGCAGTAAATACTGGAATTTATCTTCTTTTCCAATGTCATCATGTTAGTGAATTTTTATGAATTGAGGGGCCAAAATGCCATGTAATCGCTACGACAGGGACCCCGGAAGTCGAAAGTGATTGGTGTTGCTCAAAGTATACGAGTCATTTCTCTGTACAGACCATGATATTTACATATATTTTCCACTGACCACACGTCCTTTTTTGAAGTAGAGTGTCCCATTTTTTTTGTTTTGAATCTATTTGATTTCAGCGATGGCCCGTTCTTCAACCTACTTTTGCAGTAATGGTAAGAGTTTTACCACAGTAAAATGAAACAAACCTATGCAGGAGGGGGTATAGGGGTAAGATGTATGCCCTAAAACCAATGCCGTCTTAACGCATGGGCCCACCCGGCATGGCCTGGGGGCCTCAAGAGAATGCTGGCATCAAAAAAATCAGACCTGGTTAAAATTTTCGAGAATTTGCCCCGGGGGGGCTTTACGAAAGACAACCAAAAATTAAAATTATTTTTTTCAGTAAATTAAAATATTGATAGAAAAAAAAACCTTTATATATATATATATATATATATATATATATATTTTTTTTTTTTTTTTTTTTTTTTTTTTTTTCAATTTCAATTTCTGTTAATTTAAAATGTCTCTGGGACAGATGCCCTGTGCCCAGAACAGTCTTAAGAGCATCATGGGCCCCCGGACCAAGTGATTTTTCTGAGACTCTATCAAAGAAATTTGCGAAAATTTCAACCATATCTCATTTTTGTGAGGCTCTTCTACACCTGAGGCCCCAGGCCGCGCCCGGGTGGGCCCATGCCTTAATACAGCACTGCCTGTGCCCCCCTCATAATATTCATATAAAAGTGAAATTATATTATAAGATGATAAAGTGGTGGAAAATAGATTATCATCATCATATATTATCATCATAGATAGACCATCAATCAATGATGGTTTTGATCATGAGTTCTTTAAAACCATGTTAACAGGGCTGTTTTAAGAGCACCATGAGCCCCCGGCCAAGTGGGTTTTTCTGAGGCCCTACCAGGTAAATTACAGAAAATTTCAACCGAATCTAATTTTTGTGAGGCCCCTCTTCTCTTGAGATGCCCGGATAGGCCCATGCGTTACGACGGCATTGCATGCTAATGCGTAGCTAATGCTAATGTGTATAATAACCGTTGATTACAGAAAGAGGTGCCGTGGGTGGGAAAAGTTTAAGAACCCCCATATAAGTGTATAAGATGTCCCTTATATCCTCCAATGCTGCCTGCGCCAGGATCTTTGATGGGCCCCCAGGCCAAGTGATTTTTCTGAGGCCCTATTAGGCAAATTATCGAAAGTTTCAACCAAGAAAAAAAGTTTCGAAAGTTTGCCCGATTTTATATATTTGGTAGGGGGAAGGAATCTACGTCCATACAGAAAATATATTATACACATATAGTCCATACAGTGAAATATCCATACAGAAAATGTTAAATACACACTTCAATCAATTAACACAAAAACTGGCAAAAATTCAGCACTGAGGGTAATTTTAAACTAATGAGAGAAAAAAATCCTGAAACTGATAAAACTTTTGGACTTTAATCAAAAATAATTGAAGGAAATAATTCCAGCACCAATAAAAATTCAGAATTTACAGGGAGGGGAATTCCAGAATTGCTGAAACTTCAGAATTCATGAAAGCCTTCAATAGTTTACAGTGAGTGCGAAGGCCCGCAAAGCACGGTGCCCAGTGCGACCGCTCCTATCGCACACTCCTAAGAATGGCTCTCACTTTCACAGCGGAAATCACTTTTCCCATTTGTCTTTGGCAGCATCAACCTTTTTCTCCGCTGAAAGCAAAGCAAGAATTGGGGAACGGGGGGGGGGGGGGGGGGACTAAGGTGCTTGGCTAGTCAGTGAATATCTGCTGTTTAAATTTTGTTGGCTGGGTAATGCCCTCACATACAATAGGCTGGGATTTCTGGCGAGTCCAAGAAGGAGGTGAATTTAAAAATGGTTGCACCAGGCCCACACCCTGGGCTGCATTTTTTTTTATGTTGGCAGTGCGGAAAAGTAATGGAAAAAAAACACGCAAATTAAAATAAATATAGTGATTTGAATTAAAATACTTTTTTTCAATTACTTAAAAAATTTCCTTCACTTTTCCCTTGTACAACATGATGTATAATTTGTGTACGCGTTTATGTCTAGAAAAGAGATGGACGAGACATTTTTGTCTCAATTTAGATGGTGCATGCAATCAGTGTTTGATCTCGTTTATCGAATCATTTTTTCTTTCATGCACAAAAATCATTGTTGAGATTTGTCTTCTGTAAATATAGAATACTGAAATGATTATTCACATGCGTTCTGGAAGTAGTAGCGAAGGGGTTTCCTGGTGTTTTCGACGGTGGTCGGCTGAAGTTGGTTTTCTGTGGTTCCCAACTTCAAGGCGCGAATGCGAGCCTAACTCCCCGTTAAAAAGTCTCGCCACAGAGAGCAACAGGCCTACAACGTTACAAATATTCAATCATTACACTTCACTCACAATTTGAAGTATAGATGGCAGCACTGAAATATCATACACAACACTAGCTACACACTCAGACTGTTAGGTGTACACACTCACTTTGTTCCAGACTCTGCCACGAAGCTGGGCTGGAAGAGATCTCGGCAACGGGATAAGTCCGGTGGCAGAGGAGAGCCTGGCGTTCATTCATTCATGGTGTTTTCGACGATAACTTCATGGTCAATGCCGTACACAAGGGGGGGGGGGGGGGGGTTCGGGTTCTAACCCCCCCTTGAGCCAAAATTGTAGTGTTATCTTGCAGGAAAAAACTTAAACCCCCAGAAAGGAAAGAATCTGAACCCCCCCCCCACCCCCGAGAAAAAAATGTGTACGCCTATGTTCAATGGTGATAATTAAAACATTGTTTATCTTTTAATTTTATTTGCAGTCATTTTATGTATTTTTTCCTTCACAAATTCTCCCTCACACTGTCCGAAGTCATGAAAAATAAAACAACAAATGTCGAACCATTTCTCCTTTGTCTCTGTATCTCATTTTACTAGGATGTTTTTTTAAATACACATTTCTGTGTCTGTAATTTGTTTATTTAAATTTATGTTGAGCTTTGAATTTTAATTTTGGTAATAGCGCTGGAATTAACGATTATGCAGTATGATTCTTTTTTTGTGGTATGAACTTCAGATAACAAAGCTATGTCATTGCATTTATTTATTTTTTGTTTTATTTTACAACTTCTATTTTCTCAGCGACTTTTATTTTGTTTCTTTTAACTACATTGATGAGACTTGATTGATGTTCCTATCCCTTCACACGGCATAATAGCAATAAGCTTCCTTATGATTTTCAGCAGTAAATGAGTATAAATTAATGAAAAAGTGATGGGTATATAGAGCATGGGTGGAGTGCCCCCCCCCCCCCAGCGTTAAAGGTGGAGTCGACTAATCTAATGTATATATTCATATAGCATAGCTGCCAACTTTTGAAAATGGCTGGCAAATCTGTAAGTGACGATTTTCTAAATTCTATGGTTCCAACAACAACTATGGTTTGCCATCAGGAACAGGCCATCCTATCACACAGCTGCCAACTTTTGACAATAAAAATTAGGGAGATTTTCGAGCAGACCTGTATTTTATTCTAAAACCACTCTCTAATAAATCCAAAAGGGATTTTTCCAAATAAAAGAAACTTTCCACACACAAAAGTTAGATAGTAGGGAATAAAATCCCTACTTAAAAATTGAAGTCAAATAAAATAATGATTTTACACACATGGAAATTAAACCCTTGGGAATAAAATCCCCACGCAAAAAACAAGTGAAATTGGAGGTCAAAACTTCAAAATGGTGATCTAAAAAAATAAATATTGTGTTCAATCAGAAGTGCTGTGAACAAACATTCTGTGCGAATGACCCCAAAATCATCGGAAAATGAAGGGGAAAAAAGCGTCAATTTCTGAAGAACAATAACTTTTTGTGACGTTGGATGTTTTTTTAATTTTACATGAGTGATGATGTCAGTCTTTCTATGTGACCGATGTTTATGTCCCTAAAACAACTAGTACAAAAAAGAAAAGTCGCCCTTTTCTGGAACGTTTGACGAAAGGAAATTCATCAGGGAATAAGTATCTTTAAAATTGATTAAATAAGTTTTTGCTTACCAGTATTCATGTATTGTTATATCGCATGTACGTAACTTAAACCAAAGAAATTTTGACTACATGGGTGTCACTATAATCTTTAATTATTATCCAGGACTATTGGCTGCTAAGCTATTTCCCTGCACAATAAGACAAACAACTTTCCTTGTTACCATCAGAGGGTTTGTAAAACTTCCTTAAAAAGGAATTTCCCCATTTATGACGTGTGACATCATTTCGAAAGGGAAAAAAACAGAGGCAAAAGACTTCATGCCCCACAAGAAATTCCTTAGGGATTGTTTTCAGAAGCAGGGATTTTTTAATGAAGTAGGGAATTTTTAAAACAATTAGGGATTTTTTGTGATTTTTGTAAAAATTCGGAAGATTCAATAACTTTTCAGGAGGTCGAGGGATGAAGCTAAAATTCGGGAGATCCCCGGAGAATTCGGGAGACTTGGCAGCTATGCGAAAGGTGCATACATTCAGTTCAATATGCATAAATATATTAGCTCCTGGTGCAAGTCCTGCATTCCTTGCCAGAGGACTAAAATATACATACGTTCACATACATACAAAGTTTCCTTTATGTGACTGATATTCCAGGTAAAAGATTCTCCCATGTGCATGTAGATCTCGTTGGGTCTTTGCCTACATGTCAAGGCTATAGTTATTATTTAACTATGGTTGATCAATTTACGAGATGGCCAGAGGCTATACCTCTCAAGAACAGCACAACCAAATCTGTGGCACATGCATTCATCATGAAATGGATAGAATCCCTTTGAAAATTACAGTCCTCAAGGATCTCAATTTGAATCTTGGCGTCTTTGAAAGACACCTGGGTGGACGCCTTACCACTGGTCCTGCTTGGTATGTGGACGACTCTTCGGAAAGACTTGGGTGCCTCGATCCCTGAGTTTGTATATTGAGTAACATTAAGGGTCCCTGGAGACTTTTTCGTACGAAGTCCAACTAATATAAATGCACCCGAATACATTAAAAGTCATTAAAACGACTATTCCAACAAGTGAGGCCAGTTTCAGTAGTCCAACATGGCAATAAAACAACTTATGTTCCTAAAGAACTTACTACTTGCAAGTAGGGTTTTATTTGCAAGGGTCCTGGCAAAAGAGCTCTACGGCCGACATAGAATGGTCCTTTCAAGGTGTTGAGCTACCTCATAAACTTCCCGACATGGAAGAAGATTGAAAATTGTTAAATTATCTGCACCAGATGAATCGTCTGTGAACCATTTCAGCAGTAGCTTTGGTGCCAGGGTGGGAGAGGTTGTGCACTGCATAAAATTTAGCACGGCAAAATACTGACGGTACGTAAGGTCTAATTGAACCCGTGGAAACATCACACTGTAGAGTGACTTCAGGAGAACCGAAAGTCATTAGTTTTATATGGGGACCTGAGCCGTTTCACGATCCTGAGCGCAAGCCATCTCGGCGAAGTTGATACTAGGAGGAATTTCAATTTCCAATATTGTTGACAATGCATTGACTACACATTTCGACCGCCCAAAATGTGCTTGATACATGTGGAAAATTGGCTAATGAATTCTAGATGATGAATCTGCCTAAGTGAACACTTTTCACTTTTTTGGGAAAATGTATAGGCCAATGGTTTATGATCAGTAAGGATTTCGAAGTCAGATCCTTCTAGCATGTTGAAAATATTTAATTACTGAATATATCGTGAGCAGTTGCGATCGTATGTATCAAGCCCATTTTGGGCGGTCGAAATGTGTAGTCGATGCATTGTCAACAATATTGGAAATTGAAATTCCTCCTAGTATCAACTTCGTCGAGATGGCTTGCGCTCGGGATGAGGAAGAATTGCGATTGCTTCATGAAACGGCTCAGGTCCCCATTTAAAACTAATGACTTTCGGTTCTCCTGAAGTCACTCTACAATGTGATGTTTCCACTGGTTCAATTAGACCTTATGTACCGTCAGTATTTTGCCGTGCTAAATTTGATGCAGTGCACAACCTCTCCCACCCTGGCACCAAAGCTACTGCTGAAATGGTTCACAGACGATTCATCTGGTGGAAATAATTTCACACACATTCTTCTGTTGGTGCATTCGGATCGTCTTAAGCAAGGTTCTCGCATGTCTATATTGACATATATTGAAATTGTGGGTCCACTTCCACCAAGTAAAGGAAATCACTACATAGTGACTTGCAGTGACCAATTCACCAGATGTCAGGAAGCTATTCCTGTCCCCGATCAGACTGCTAAAACTGTGGCATTTGCTTTCCTCTCGAATGATATGTCCCGTTTTGGCGCTCCAGAATACATTACTACAGACAGGGGTTCTCAGTTTGAATCTGAACTCTTTTTATCTCTTTCTAAGCTGCTGGATGTGTACAGGGTACATACTACTGCTTACCACCCACAAATCAATGGAGATATCGACCTGAAAGCTACCATCCTGTGTCACGTCACTGAAAGATGGGTCGGCATTTTTCCTACCATTCTACTTGGAACACGTTCAAGTTTCAAACCAGATTTTTGAGCTACACCAGCAAACGTGGTCTACTGAACATCTCAGAGGTTACCTGGAGACGTGTTAAAAGATTCCGGTAAGCACATCTCAAAATCCGATTACAATCCAATTATTCATGAACTTGCGTATGTCTATGTCAAAGCTTCGCCTTTGTTCAATCATTCCTCAAAAAACATTTTTGTGCACGAGGACTTGGTTAAATCCACATATGTTTTTGCAGGGCCCCAACTAGATGCTTGGTCATCCGGGGCAAGTTCGCATTTTGGCACCCCCTTGTAATGTTGAAGGTAAGGTTTGAGAAAGAAATTTGCGCCCCCTCTGGTCCAGCGCCCGGGGCACGAGACCCGCCTGCTCCCCCCCAGTTGCGACCGTATTTTTGTGAGGGTTGGCACTGTAAGGCATTCGCTACAGCAGCCTTACCAAGGACCTTATGAAGTTTTGAGCAGGACTGATAAATTTTTTACTTTGCGTGTTAATAATGAATATAAGTATATTTCTATTGGTAGTTTAAAACCTGCATTTTTGGCCAATTCTCTTGAATGCAAAGAATCTTATGTTTGCAAATCATCTCCATGTAATGCCCCAGCCTCACCACAGGGCTTAGTCATGAGGTCCAAATGAAAAGTTTGTTTTGTAACACCTTATCAAGCTTAACATAATTCGCACTTGTGGGAAATTAAAGCAAGTGTATGCTGGTGTTGGTGCTCAAATATCATAAATCTGCCAAACATGGTTTTCGTGAGACAACCTTTTCTTTATCTCTCTTTTGCTATTCGAGAGAGAAAGCTTTCATTTCTTACAGTGTTAAGATGTTATTTTCTATGTGTCTATGTATACTAGTTTCTTTTTATATGTGTAACGTACCATGTGTTTCTTCAAATTAATAAACTTTATATTTAGCCGTTCTCTGGAATTTAAGTAAGTATTGTGGAGTCAGAGTTGAGCTACCTATAGATAAGTCACTGCTTCAATTTCAGTGCCAGTACACCCATTTCTACACCAGTGATTCACCCATAATGGTGATTATGTGGCGAACTGAACTTTTTGACTTTAACCATAACCGTGAAATATACGTCACATCGTGGATCTATAAATACTGCTGAATTCTATTGTACATTCGAATTGCATTATATTCGTTCATCTGTATAACCACCATTCAATAGTTCACGTTAATTAATCATGTTATTCGTTCTGAATATTTAACCTTCTGATAAATGTAATAAATAACAGTTATGTTGATTATGGAGTCTACTGATATTTCTGAAGTTCTATCATTCCTTCAATTATATGACCATAGCAAAGGAAATCCACGCTCATTTGGACTCCATTAACTTTTTCTTCCCAACCAACACGGCTTCAGACGATCCCTTGCTACTACATCCCAGCTGTCCCTTATGCTTTTTTCAAAGCCATTGATAAGTTACAAACCAATATCATCATCTTAGAATTTTCTAAAGCCTATGATGAAGTTCCACACAATAGACTCCTCCTTAAACTTTCAAATCTTGGTCTTAATGTACAATTGCTCAAATGGATAAAAGCTTCCCTAAAAATTCATACACAATTTCTTCATTTAAAAGATCATGATTCACCTTTTGCCACTGTAAATTCAGGTACTCCTCAAGGAGCGGTTCTCTCGCCTTTATTGTTTTTAATATAAATAAATGATTTCCCTGAAACCCTGAACTGCACCACTAGATTTTTTACTGATGGTAATCTACCACACAATTAATCAGAAGTCTGATCAAGAAACTCTAACGTAATCGTGGTGCTCATTTTATAATATGCCTATCAACCAATCTAAAACAGTTTTCATGTGAGATTTATTCGTAAAACTCTCCCCTCGAATTCTCATACTCAAGCAATATTATCTAACGGATCTAACATCAAAAATCCCACTCTTTACCCACTGAAACAAATTTACACCTCCTTGCTACTAACTTTAATACTCATTTCATAAATACTGCACAACAAACAATAGTACAAAACAACTTTCTACAATTCATATGTTCTAATGAAAACTGTTTTTCTTGCTTGAACAGATATTGGTGAAATTACAAAAATCGTAAGGTCCTTGCGCAATTTGGCTACTTGCTTTGATATCATAACTGCAAAGGCTTTAAAAAGTCTTCCTTCCTGTACTTTACATCGTCTTGCAGATCTTATAAATAATTTCATCAAAAATGGGGAATACCTTAAGTCTCTCAAATCAGCAGTTGTGATCCCTATTTACAAAAATGGAGATTCCAAATGTTTGCCAGGGTTTAAACCACGTTGGTTTAAACCATGGTTTAAACATTGGTTTTAACCAACTGGTTTTTTTAAAAAAACCACTTTGGTTTTTTTCAAAAAATCAGATAAAAGTGGCCTAAATATCATTTTTTTCCCTGAAAAATATCATATTTGTTCATTATTAGCCAAAATGTTTCATTTTTACCTCATTTTATATCCTTGGGGTACATTCTGATGGTATATCTTTAAATGTCATAAGATTTTATACGTGGTTTTTTTCAAAAAGTCTCATAAAAGTGGCCAGAATATATATATTTTTTTCATATGAAGTATTTTAGTCATTTAAAGTTATATATAAAAGCCAAAACTTCTCATTCTTACAACATTTTCTAACCTTTGGCTACATTCTGATGCTCTATCTTTAGCAAATTCATGAATAAGGATTGTATCACACATCTAAATGTAGTGGTTTATTATCTCACAGGGTTTCTTTTTCCCTTCACAAAGAAGCAGCTACAGTAGTGACACCATCATGCTAGGGCAGGTGGTCCTATAATCCAATAAAGACACCAGCTGTCCTTAAAGGACAAAGACTGGTGTACTAGTTGTTACATTACCTCACATACATTTTCATTCCCATAAGAAGTATCACATCTCCTACTGTATATCTCCCAGTCTTAATATTCAATAGTTGTTTTTTTATACTTTCACACACACACTGTTAAGCCCAGTTAATCAAGGTTCTACTGTATAGTAGTAACAGACTTATAAAAAATAATCAGCTATATACAGGGTGATTATAATTTAAGTTTTGATTCCAAAACTATACAATAAGTACTGATCGGAATGACCTGAAAATTTGCATGGATACTCCTGAAGCAATGGACGTTTCTTTCGCAAAAGAAAAAAGTGCAAAATGTGCAAGTAGATGATGCTGTACTTGGCCAGCAGTATAATCTATTTTGTGCAACCACATCATTTCGGCACTTCCACAGCATCAGTGTGTGGATAGAACTTCTATCAAGATGCACATTGCAGTACCAGCAAAGCAGCTGCTGAAGACCCATTTTGACAGGATGCACCTTGCAACTACTGGCTGTGGGGGTACCTCAAAATGTTATAAACAGTGGCCAGATTGCAAACTTTGATGAATTGTAATCTCCAGCACATTCCCTATATGTTAGAAGTTCCTCATTCCTCAGGAATATGAACGGGGGAAAGGGGGCAAGTTTGGTTTGATAAAGCTGAATTGCAAGCACATCCACATTATGACCATGGCATATTCCGATTCTGCTGTTGAACAAGAATTTTTGTGCTTTCAACCGCATAGCCAGAACACGCGGTGAACAACATATTTAACATTTTTTGAGTAAGTTGTAGTTACTTGTTCAATTACTTCATTTTTTTGTGATGTTTCCGTGAATTATGGACTCATGCAATGCTATAATTAAGTTATAATTTTGCCTTGACTGGCTATCGTTTCCATTCTGCGAGAAAATTTCCCACATGTTGGATGATGTCATTAATTTTACATTTTTAAGTATTTTTTCCCCTTTATCTAATAAAATTGAATTTTTTCAGGAATATTCATGTCAATTTTCAAGTCATTCTGACAATCGCTCTTTTTTTAGTGTTTTGAAATCAGAACCTTAGTTATAATCACCCTGTATATCGTAAATCATCGTTAATTAATCTGCATTATTTATGCATCATTAAATGCATTATATTCACATAATTTTTATTACTTTTTGCAAAATAGCTTCGTAATTAAGTATACTGAAAGTAACTGGAGAAAAACCTTTATATATTATATGATTAATAATAACATTAAAAGAATTTTCAAACACACAGTAATCCATTGAGTTAAGCAAAAAATAATTAAATGGCAAAAGTTGGTTTTTGTTAAAATTTAATAAATATTTATTGATTAATTAGCATGGGAATAGTGTTAATTACATTAATAAACATTTTATTTTTGTTAGTTATTGGAAGTTTGAATGATTTTTCAGAAATTTCATTGTTTTTAATGTTAATACTATTTTTTTAAAACAAAAAACCGGTTTAAACCAAAAAAACCTGGTTTAAACCAAAAAAACCCGGTTTTTTGGTTTTTTTCAAAAAAACCGGTTTTTTTACCAACCCTGGTTTGCATAACTATAGACCTATTCCTATCTTATCTCAAACCTCTAAAATTTTTGAAACTGTTTTTAAATCCAGAATTTACTCTTATATAGATCACACTAAAAAGCAATAGAAGTATTTCTAGACATCAAGAAAGCCTTTGACCGTGCCAATCATAATATTCTACTCTCAAAATAACATACTTATGGAATTAGAGGAAATGTATTTAGCATCTTCAAATCTTGACAATAGAAACCTAGATAGTAAAATGCAACAACTTTCTGAGTGATATCCTGCAAATAAAAATGGTAGTCCCCGAAGGATCGCTAATGTGTGGGACCACTGATATTCATAATCTTTATTAATGACCTTTGTAAACTCGACATAGTAGGAAAAATTATCACCTTTGCTGATGACACAGTCATACTTTATTCAGGAACAGAATATTTGGCACACACTGACATTACTAACAATGACCTCATCAAAATTAGAAATTGGATTCAATGTAATGTTCCACAAATAAATGTAACAAAAAATAAATGTATTAATTTTTCCTTTCAATCCATTCCTCAAATCAACTATGATATAACTTTCCATGTCTGTTCACATTTCACCTCATGCACATGTCAATGTGTTAAACAAGTAACATCCATTATACCTTAGTGTTCATATTAACCAAAATTTGAAATGGAAAAAAATTACATATTAAATACCTTCAAACTGGGCTTCGTTTTATTTTATATAAGCTCTATCATCTGAAATCATACATTAATAACCATTTTCTCATAACATTCTATTATTCAATGTTTCATTCATATTTAATGTATGGTCTTTCAGTTTGAAGAGGAGATTTAACTAATATTAAGCCAATTGTTTCTCTCCAAAAAAAAAAAAGCTGTCCGATGCATCATTAATGATTATGTTATCCCTCTATTTGATCAAGTTCATAGATTAAGAATTCTCCCAGTACATTACCTCTATTTTCATAAATCCTTATTAATAACAAAAACACCAATACTCCTTACCTCTTAACGTATAATGTACTTCTGCTCGTCTAAATGCTATTTACTCACTGCCATTAGTTCACAAAAATATTCTTAAAAAGCACATCAGCTTTCTGGTTCAGAAATTTTATAATAATCTACCCAGAGAAATCATTGACACTACTGCATTTACTCTCTTTAAAAAATGCCTCAAACTTTATCTGCTCGAGCTCACTAACATTGAGTCCCATTTCTGATTTCATCCCCAAACATTATGCTTAATTAAATCGTATCTTTAAATCACCTTCTATAATGCTGTACAAATTTGTATGTTGGTTCCATATTTATCATGTATATCATTAACTTTTTCTTTATATATTAAGAATATATATATATATTCTATATATATAAAGAATATAAGGGGTCTATATTAAGAATTCATGTTGATATTATTCATATGTAATTTTTATAGCACCTTCCACCGTTGCATGAGAATATCCTTTATTACTATTACAATTTCAAATGTTTTATTTACTTTTTGTTAATCATTTTATTTTTATTGTAACTACTTTCTCTTTTGTACTTTTTTCCACCACCATATATTTGAAAATAATATCGCTGTAATGTATTTTATAAACCTATTCATTGTAACAACCAGTATGGGACACTGTCTCCTTGGTTGCTATTTTTATCATATAATATGTATTCACACAAATTGCAAAATAAATTTGAAATTGAAAAATTGAGATAATGTAACCATATCTCAAGTTTCTCAATTTAAATAGCTGGATGTCATAATCTCAGCTGACCTCCATTAGAATAATGATATCGATTATGTCTACCAGAAATATCTCAACAAACCTCAACAAACACAACCTCAAACATTCTACTCGTGACGCCCGACTTCTTGGCTACCAAACTTATATTTCTCCAATTTTTTCTTATGCAGCTGAGGTCTGGGACCCCCACACCTCTAGTAACATTGACAAACTTGAATCTGCCCAAAATAAATCCGCCCACTTTATTCACGACTGCTGGTTTTCTTTCAGTTCAGTTTTTGATCTTAAACTCGAACTTAATCTCCACCCACTCGCTACTCATCAACTTATCTCCCGCTTAGCCATGCTTTACAAGATTATTCATTCATTTAAATTTTGATACGTCCAGTATTCTGACAAAGCCTTCTTGTTTCCAATAGACTTGACCACCCCAAAAAATTAAAACCTATTTTTGCCTCTACAGATTGTTTTAAAATCAGTTTCTTTCCCAATACCATATTTAAATGGAACAAGCTCTCCTCTACTACTGTTAACTCCCGCGCAATCTCTGATTTCTTGTCAAATGTTACAAAGCATATGTATACAAATCTATCATGTCCTCTTGTATAGGCTCCTTGAATGGCCAACAATATTGCATAAATAAATAAATTGACCAGCTTCCTTTGTGCTCTGCACCTAGGGATTAGATTCAACTCCATATTCACCAGGTCTTCCACATTTCTTTTAATAAAGATTTTAAACATCTTTCGATAACATGCATATTACAGTCAGTTCTGCTTATTCGCGGGGGTTACACTCCGGGAGTGACTGCGAATAACAGAAACCATAGGTTTTTTATTATATATCTCGTTTATTGAACATCATGAGAAAGAGCAGGGTGATGCAGAGGTAGAAGAAAAAGTAAAAGAGGGTGCAGCGATTGGTGTTTTCTGAAAGAATGTTGTGATTTTTATGTTTGCTTTGTCTTCTTCATATCATCAAGTATATTGGAGTATGTTGACAAGGCTTCCTCTACTAATTTTTCTACATGTGAAGAACGTAAAATAGAGGGATCTATGTTATGAAAATAGTCTATTGCTGATTTGAGCTTGCGATTCCCTTCCGCTATGTTATTTGTGATGAACTTCTACTTCTTTATCTCGATCTTCTTCATCTGGTGCTGCTTCAGTTTCAGGACCAGTCAACTGCATTAACTCCTCCTCGGTCAACCCAATATCTAAAGAACTTTGAGAATAGCATGCATTCACTATCAAGATACTGTACCTCCTGACTTCTGGAATGAAAAACCGTTTAAACCAATCCAGGAAAAGTGTGTTCATAATCCATTGTTCGTCCAAAGTACTGGGAGCTTTGGCTTATCCTTCCCTTCAATGCTCACGGATTCGAAGATTTGAAAATGATGGTGGGCTTTATCATGTACCCATTCGCATTTGCGCAAAACAAGTAAGTCTATCTCTACTTGCCTTAAAATCAGGATCTCACTTTTTTTCTCTTGCTTAACTTCTTCGCTGCATTTTCTTCCAAAATAGTGTAGTTTCGTCACAGCGTTAAATACCTGCTGATGTGCATAACCCTTCTCTTCAATAATTTTCTACAAAGTCTTTGGAAATTTTCTAGCTGCCTCCTGATCGGTAGAGGCTTGATCGCCAGTGCTTTTTACATTGCGCAATCTGAATCGTTTCTTAAACCTATGAAACAACTTTTACTTGCATAAAGTTCTGATGAAATAGACGTTTCACCAGCCCATTCCTTATGGAAAAATAAAATTTTTCCCCTTTTCTGTTATAATATTACAATCAATTGGAATACATTTTTGTGACAGTCTTGTACCCAAAAAAAAAAACATTTTCTGTACGTGAAACACATGGATCCCATAGGCGCTGCAAAGTTTTGACTGCCATGGGTGCAGCTACTGCTATGAATTTCAGATTCATTTTTCCTGATATATCTCACCGTAGATTCGTTTATTCCGTAATGGCGGACCACAGAAGGTATTGACTTCACCAAGCATAGTCAATATATACAATTTTTCTTGTCAAGTTTTCACTTTTATTTACCTTTTCAAAGCATTATCAGTAGCGTTTAGAAGAATGAGCCATCCTAAACAAGCACAACTCAAATTTTGTAAACAAAACACGTGAACAACGATTGCTGAGTGTTGGCCAAAAAAATTTTCCAATAAATAAAAAAAACCTGCGAATATGGAAACCGCGAATACCGGGGGGCCGACTGTATACTCATGCGGAACTTGAACTCTGTGAACTACGCAGCCACAGATAGGGAAAAAATTTTCATCACCCTTATATCATTTGCTTACACTTGAAAAATCTCCAAAACCGGCCCTGACCACACTAGGTTACTTTCACTTCAGCATCACTAAAGTCAAATAAAGGAAAAATAAAATTCAAATTTTGTGATTTAAATCAATGATTTTTAAAAAAAATCAAGTGATTTAAATCACAATTTAAATCAAGCTGATTTAAATTGGTGTACCTTGCAATGCATATTAAAACTATGTATCCCTCCCTTTTAATGTTTTCAATAAAATGCAGACGTGCCAACTTTTGAAATACAGAAATCCGGAGATTCCCCGAGAGTGGTGGGGGTCTTCAAAAAAAATAAAAAAAAATAAAAAAATTTGAAATTTTTTTTTTTTTATCAATTAAGAAAAAGTTACATTTCCCCCCCCCCCCCTTCCCAAGGCAGGTTCTGCATTGCCCCTGAGCAGAATATAATTCCATGCCAGTCTTTCCATGTAAAATAGAGAAATCACATCTACATACTGTTCATATAAAATGTGTTTCCTTCTGTGGATGCTATCAGTGATTCTATCTTGGGTATATGAACTCTTAAAAGCCTTATATAGCTTAAAGTTTTATATTTTCTTTCTGAAGACGTTTAATCGGAAGAAACAAGTTAAAAAATTCAAATTACAAAGCTGCCGACGAAAACGTGTTCACCGCACGGCTGTTAATGGAATACAATAACGATTATACAGGAATTTCGGCAACCAAGGCAATGCCCCTGATAAATGATTGCTGATAAACGCTACGAAAACGAAGTCGCGTCTTTGCCAGTTGCTTTTTAAATGCGGTCACAGAGACTTTTTTACGGCTGCTCGAGGGAAATGACTATGACTGTCCTCTATGGGTGTTTTCCCTAACGCCGACGGTAATCATTGACGCCACGACAACATGAAAGCTCGCGTAAAATCTCATTTTCTGTCAAAATCCGGAGTCTCTCGCCTAAATCGGGAGAGTTGGCAGGTCTGAAAATGCATTACAATTCACTTCTGATCTACTCAATGTTTTTGATAAATCCAAAGGAGGTTTATCCTTCTAATCCTCATTGATTAGCAATTTTTTTTTACATCAACATTTTATAAGAATTAATTACTTGACAACAATTTGAATGTTTCGAATTTCCAAATTTGCTATCCCAAAATCTCGAGTCACTGACATGATTATTCGAAATATAAATAATGAAATTTGTCTCACACACCTTCAAATCAGCTCCAACTCCATCAGAGGAACCATTGATTACCTCACATGTATCTTTGGATCCAGCTTTTTTCTTTTTCTTTTGTCTCTTCTTATGATCCCCATGACTGCATTCAAATCAACCAGAAGCAGGAAAAAGAAAATTAATTTTCAAAATAAGCTCCAGAGACAACAAAAAAAACATTAACAATAATTAAAAATTAAAAAAAAAGCAACCAAATTTGCAACTGTAGTAATACAGGGTTTCCAGAAAAATCTGCTCAATCATTTCCCTGACCACGACTCAAAATTTTCCCCAACCAAAAATGCATACACAGGGTTCCCACTCAAAAAAAAAAGAAAAAGTAGGACAGAGGGGGTACCCCCTAGACAACACAATCATAGCATAATATATAAAAAGTCCCTCAGAAACTTTTTTTTTTCATTGTAAAAAAATTCGAAAATTTATTTTTTCACGCCACTATTTCAATATCCTATAAGATTGACTCAAGCTAAAGCAAAGTGACAGAAATGACAGAATGATGTAACAAAAACAATTTTTGGACAAAACAGTGTACTTGCAACCGCAGATAATTCTATCCCATCTCTCCTCACAATATGTTACCTTATTATTTTATTTTTGAGGAGTCTTCCAGAGTCCAGTGTGTAAACTCTCTTCCTTAATGCACAGCAAATTACATGCAAGTTTTTTTTAAGAATGACGCTTCTTTGAAACCACTTTCAAAATCACAGTGCAAAATGTATAAGTTGCAAAATCCAATGTAAATAAGTCCAGGTGAACTGGATGGTTTTACTGTGCTGTCCATCTTTTTTAAAGGGATTTGTTTACATTTTACTGTTCAATGACAGTGTCATAATTTTCGATAAATGAAACACTTTTATTTCTAACTTTTTGCAAAGCTTTGTAAACACTGTTTATGCCTCTACATGTCCTAACAATACAGAAGACAATTTAATGCTATTGGGTAACATCACTCACAAAACTTGGAATCAGTGGTTCTTAACCAGGGGTGCGAAAGAGCATTTTAAGGGTGCGAGATAAAAAAAAAACCATGTTCACTGATAACCTGTTTAAAATCAGGGGTGGCTTTCCAATCCAGATTAATTTCAAAAAGTTTTTTTGCGGAAGCTGCAGCCTCTAATTTATGATTCCAATCTTGCAATAAGTTTTCACATGAGATCTTGAAAAGAGCTTCAAACAAAAAAACAAAAAAAGAGCAAAATGTTTGAAGTTTTGACATCTTTTTAGAAATGACTTGCACTCTGGAAAGACTGTCTTAAAAAACTCATCTGGCACTTAAAGAAGTATCTTTTACTGCCAGGCCAACAGAGGTAGCAGGCTTACCTCAAAGAGACTTGTTGTTCTATATAAATTTCACATTGTCAAAAATGTCTAAAGCTCTTTCCGAACGTTATACATTTTCAACCCATCTCTTACTAAAAAAATTCAGAGAAAACAATTCTTTCAATTTTACCCATTTGTGGTGTCTTGTAATGTCTGTGAACTGTGTGTAGCAAAAAGGAGAATTCTATAAGCAAAAAATATGTACCACCGAGGAGTTGTTTCATCCATCCAACTGCCTTCCATACAACCCACAGGTACAACACCCCTCCCCCCCATCTTAACATATTTGAATTGCCCCCATACAGAGGCAGCAAAAAAAAAACAAAAACAAGAGGATAAACCATTTTCTCAGAAGAGATAAAGAAATTAGAGCTGGTATTGGCTTTGTTTTCAACAAAGAACAATGAAAAAGAGGGTCTCCTCTTTAGACCCAGATTCCACTGCGTCGCGGCGGAAGCGGCAGCACTCGAGGGGGAATCGGAAATATATAGGTTTATACTGTACATTCAACAATACGGCGCCTTTGCTGCTGGTGGCGAAAGCAGCGAGTCTTCTGTCGCGAAAATTTACATTTTCTTTGCAGCAAAAGCTTTTGTAACCTATTGAAAGGTCTATATATTGTGTGTTCCCCCCAACTCATTGTGTACGACAAAGGAACTACTCTTTTTCCAAGGTTGCAAGAAAAAGAAGGGCTGGAAGGGATATTAAGACACTGAGCTTGGCGTTTTATTACTGTATTTTCAAACTAGATGGATATTTTTTTTCAGTGAAAAAATATCAATCTATTTCCGAAACAAACTGAGTTACATAATTAAGATTATCACTGGAAAAAATTTTCTTGTTTTTTATCTTTAGTTTTTTATGCGAATTTCAAAATGTGTCTAGTTGTTTGATTTTTTTACTATTCTCCCACCCCCACAGTCTGCTGCCAGAAGTCCCTAGCCAGAAATTTCATTTGGGGGTGACCACTTTCATTTCAGTGGGGGGACCAAAGTGATAGAATAATAGGAGGATTGGTTGGAATCAATCAATCACACAATTGGCCATTTTTTTCCCTTTTTTCGGTTATTTTCTCAAATTTCGGGGGACCACACCCCCCAAGTCCCCCCTCGTTATGGCCTTGGCCTCTAGGCATGGGCCCTTGCATCCTGAACCAGGGGCCAGGCCAGATTTTTTATGGGCCCTCACAAATGAATTTGTAGTGTGCGAAGGAGGGCCGTCTTAAGAGAATCATGGGGCCTCTGGCCAAGTAATTTTTCTGGGGTTCTACACAGAAAATTCTTGAAAATTTCAGCAGGTTCTCATTTTTGTGAAAACCCCGGCCTTTGCCCAGGTAGGCCCATGAATTAAGACAGCAATGGTGAAAAGACAAAGTAAGAATCGCCCTGTTAGCTTCTTTGGGGGGGGGGGGGTGACTTAACTGTAAATTTACGAGTGCATTTTCTTTCATGCATACATGTAAAGTCAAACCTGATTATGACAGCCTTCATGAAATTACGTTATTGTTTAGCTCGTTGAAACTGAGATAAAAGCAGGGTCGTCTTAATATATGAGCCGGGTCCCAAATGAGGGAGTCTCGTGTTACACAGAAGTAAAAAAAACTATACATAAGATTCGGAATCGGGGCCACAACTGGAGGGGAGCAGGCAGATCTGGTGCCACAAGCGCTGGACGTGAAGGGGTGCTGAATTCTCCCCCCCCCCTAATTGCTTCATACTACTTCACAAGCTCTATCAACCATTGTCAATTTCAGCCATTGCCCCGGATGAGGGGGCTGGGCGGTGTCGGGTGCTTTATTGTGAATACATAAATACATGGATATAAAACACATATTTAAAAAAAAAGACAAACAAAAAGTACATACAGATTTGAAAAAATTATGATGAAAAATTCCTATTGTACAAAATTTACGCCCATGGCTTTGTAGCCCTTTGTCGTCTTCTGTTGTCAGGCGCCAGGACCTGGACCACGTCTTCTGTTCTAGACTTGTTGGCTCGCGAACCCTCTACCGCGACCAGGCCAGCACCACGTCTTCTCTTCTAGGCTTGATGCCTTGGGTTAGTCCTCTACCGTATAAGTTTATAATTGAGGTTGCTGAGGAATTTGGCAGGGGGGAAAATTCAAGGAACGGAACGGTGAAAGTGAACGGCATTTGGCACAAAATAATTCTTTGATTGGCCCGCTCGAACTGATAACAGTAAAAAATTAATTAAAAAAATTTTTTTTTTTCTGCTTATGAAATTTGTTCATTTGCTTTAATTTGCATAAGGAATTTTTTTCAATTTTGACGCCTTTTCTTAATTTTTAACTAATTTCAAACGTTAAATATTGTATCAAAAATTGAAATCATTTTACCACTTAAAATTTTTTTGTATTATCTAACACTTTGCGAAAACTAATTAGCCCACTAATCAGACAACTTCGATTTGGCGCTAAATAATTTAGACAACCCTGGTATGTCACATGACACTTTACGAAAAAAAAAGGTGGCAAAGAAAACAATGGGTGTTTGCCACAAAATTCCTTATCTCACAGCAGATCTACGAGCGGTGAAAAACTTTGGTGGGATCTCAGCCTTAGACCCCCCCCCCTCATCCAGTTACTGAAAAAGCAGGTTCAGTGACCTTGACTAGCATTGGTTTCCAGTATGTAAAATCTCGCCCTTCAACTGGTAAGACATTTTGCTCAAGTACACCAAAGTGTGTCTCAGTAGGGGATCCAGAGGAAAATGCAGATAAAGATTGTTGATAAGGCTTCCTTATTCTCTCCCAGAGGATCTGAAAGAGATGAGGCCAGTGGTAGAGTTATAAATTCAATGGGGGAAAAGCTCTCTAACTCGATTGATGATGACCACATTTCACCCATTTTCAGAAATGTTTTGATGAGTTCAAAAGGTTTTACATTAATTTTGTGTTTCAGAAATTCTGTGTTTCATTGTTTCTGGCTTTTTTTTTTAAATATATTTATGCATCAAAAATTCTCCCCACACACACACACCTTTATGGAGGGTTACTTCCTGTTATTCTTCTTTTTGGAAATTGAAAACTCAATTTGTGGAAAGCCACAGATAGATGTGATTTTTGAAATTTTAGGGCAAGAGATGGTCCAGAAAACTAAATTGAAATATTTCAACTGAGAAGAAAGCAACATATTTTTTGACCAATTGCTGTCACAAGGTAAGTTAAATTTTAGGCTATCAAATTGTAAAAAAAGTACCATAGTAATAATGAAAAAGATCAGTTTTTCTTAAATTCTGGGCCTTTGTAATATTTACATGTATTTGTATGCAAAATCATACATCAATTTATACGAATTTGACAAAAGCTGTTATGGTCTGACCCACCTATTACATAACTTTACTGTACACAGAAAGATTCAATGATATTTCATCAGGAATCAAAGTTTTTAAACTAAAATTATTCATCTCATTTGATGAAGTTCAAGACATTCAAACTATAAAAAGAAAACCTTCACATATAAGCATGAGGATAAGAATTTATGACAAAACATTAGACTTTGTGATTATCATGGACAACAACCACTAATGTAATGGCAACCATTTTCAGGCTGGATCTGCAAATGAAAAAAAAAAAATTTTTCATGATTAAATTCAATTCCCCAACCCTAAACTCCAACTGATGAGTTGCACTTCACAGTGATTTGTGCCTAACTTGATGGTGATAACCATGGGTTGCCCAGAAACTGCTAAAGTGAGTATAATAATGCTGAGGGAAACATAAAGGAAAGACAAATTATAGCCCTTCTAAAAAGAATATCTTTGAAAAATTCTTCCCTGAGTTCAACTCCGGAAGGGGTTCATTCACATTAGATTTGTATGATTGTTTCCATGCGCGAAATGGAAGGCACGAAAATTAAGGATACAAGAACTAAAGCAATAAAATAGTCATCTCCCACGCTAACAGTCCCATCACAAATCATTTCTCACAGCAATTAGCACCAAGGTTGGGTTTCTTTCGGAAGAAATTTATTTCTTTTAAGAGTGAGGAAAAAAAAATGTTCTAATTATTGTTTGATTATAAAGTAGGCTTACTAATTAGTATGTGTTATTTCAACTCATTGATTGAAATAATATCAAATAAGTTTTAATAACAAAATTTTTCTAACATACAAATCATTGTCGGCAGGTTTTTGGCACATGACAGTCTAAACCAGTTGCATGTGTATCAGGGTTGGGTTTTTGATAACCTAAATGAATGCCTTTTGATAATGTTTTGAACAAAATAGGTACATAACATGATGAAAAACTTACTTTTTTGCATATTAATATGTTTTATTTTCAAACGTTAATTTATTACAATTAAAACAAAGTATTAATTCTGTGGTGTTTGGTCAGAACATAACTACAAAGAATGACTTTTTGAGCTGAAAGTACCACTATGTAAAAAAAATTCCTCTTTCGTTTGGTATATTCATGATATCTCCAACACTATCACAGCCTTCTCTATAGCAGTGATCTGAACCTGCTATCTGTCAACTTTTTGTATTAGATTTGGTCAGAACATGACATGAGTACTTGTCATGTTCTGACCAAACCATTTTCTATATAGTATTATCCGAGTGAAGACAATAATAGAGAGTTATCATGTTTGACCATTCACCAAACCATTTTCTATATACAGTCGGCCCCCCCGTATTCACAGTTTCCATATTTGCGGGTTTTTTTCCTTCATTGGAAATTTTTTTTCGGAAACACTCAGCAATCATCATTCACTTATTTTGTTTACAAAATTTGATTTGTGCGTGTTTAGGATGGTTCATTTTTCTAGTGCTACTGATAATGCTTCGGAAAGACAAAAAAAATGAAAGGTTTACATGAAAAATTAGATATATTGACTATGCTTTGCGAAAGTAAGTCAATTGCTGCTGCTGTGGCCTGCCATTACGGAATCAACGCATCTACGGTGAGATATATCAAAGAAAAAGGAATCTGAAATTCGTTCAGCCGTGGCTGTAGCTGCAATCGTGGCAGTGAAAACTTCGCATCGCTTAAATCCATGTGTTTCGCGTACAGAAAATGTTTTTTTTTTTTTTTTTGTGAGTACAAGAGTGCTACCAAAAAGGTATTCCAATTGATTGTAATATTATAACGGAAAATACGATAAAACATTTTACGCTTCTATAAAGGGAAGGGCTGGTGAAACGTCTATTTCATCAGAACTTTATGCAAGTAAAAGTTGTTTCATAGGTTTAAGAAATGATTGGGATTACGCAATGTAAAACTCACTGTCGAGCAAGCCTCTGCCGACCAGGAGGCAGCTAGAAAATTTCCAAAGACTTTGCAGAAAATTATTTATTAAGAGAAGGGTTATGCACCTCAGCAGGGGTTTAACGTTGACAAAACTGCACTATTTTGTAAGAAAATGCCTCAAGAACATTTATCAAACAAGAATAAAAGCGAGCGCCTGGTTTTAAGGTAGAATTACTATGTTGCTTTGTGCAAATGCATATGAGTACATGATAAAGCCCACTGTAATTTTCAAATCTGCGAATCCGCGAGCGTTGAGGAGAAAGGATGTCAAAGCTCCCAGTATTTTGGATTAACAATAAAAGGGCTTGGACTATGAAAGCACTTTTCCTGGATTGGTTTAAACGGTGTTTCGTTCCGGAAGTCAGGAGGTACCTTGAGAGTGAAGACATGTCATTCAAAGTACTTTTGATACTGGATAATGTTCCTGGATAATAAGATGTCAATGTGTTCAAAGCTGATGGTGTGGAAGTCCTTTATATGCCTCCTAATCAACATTTATCATTCAGTCCCTTGATCAGGGGGTAAAGAAAACATTCAAGGCTCACTATACCCGTCACTCAATGGAGATGATTGTGCACCCAATAGAAGATGCAAATGCATAAAATGTCTTGAAGGTATGGAAGAATTACACTATCACTAATGCCATTACTGTGATAATTAGAGCCATGGCAGCTCTTAAGTAGAAGACAAGTTCACCATGCAGTTGACTGCTCCTAAGCGGTACCAGATGAAGAAGATCAAGATAAAGAAGTGGAAGGAAAGTTCGCCATGAGTAACATAGCAGAAGGGCTTCGCAAGTTCAAATCAGCAATAGATTATTTTCATGTCATAGATCCCTGTATTTTACATTCTTCACATGTAAAAAAATTAGTAGAGGAAGCCTTGTCAACATATTCCAACATACTTGATGATATGAAGAAGAAACATCAAACAGAAATCACAATATCCTTTCAGAAACCATCGCCAATAACCGCTGCACTCTCTTTTACATTCCTATTGTACCTCTGCATCACCCTGATCGTCTCACGATGTCCAATAAACGAGATAAACAAAAAAAACCCCTATGGTTTCGGTTATTCGCGGTCACCCCAGGAACGTAACCCCCGCGAATACGGGGGCCAACTGTAATATTATCCGAGTGATGACAATAATAGGGAGTTATCATGTTTGAACCACATAAAATATAAGTTGAAAACCTCTGTTTGATACACATTGATGCAGCACTACCAAAATTCAAATGAAAATAATTCGTGGCAACATTGACACATACACTCACTTGCATTAAATTTATAAAGTTTAATGCCAATGTCGCCAGAATTATTTTCATTTCAATAATGGTAGCACTGTATCAAACAGATTTGTTTGGTGTTAAATTTTGGTGGCAAACATATGGTGTTTGTTTGAGTATGTAACTTTAATTTACATTTCGTATATATTTATATTCTTTTATTTCTCTGTATTGCCACTAGATTGCTTTTTAATATTATTATTATCATCTATGTTATTTTTCCTGCCTTTTGGCGAGTTTTGAGTTGTTTGGTATTGGCTGAAGTCCGCCTTTTTCTTGTGTGCTTCTGGCACGTGTGTACTCATGTTTAAATAAACTATTTTCTATTATTTTGAAACCCTACCATTACATAGCGACAGGTTTGTCAATCATAACAGTGGTTCCTTAATGGTAAATATTGTAGTCGGTTCAACATTAACAATGTGTGTCCTTTCTCGTGGTAAAAAAATGGTAGTAGCTGCACTGAAAGAAACCACAAACGGTAAGTTTCAGTTTTCTTACATTACTAATATTAAAAATAACAAAACAGAATCCCATTCTTTTTTCATATTAAAGATTACACATTTCTAAGTGAATAAATAGGTTAATATTCTGTTCTCACACAGTTAATAAGAAATAATTTTAAAAACCAAATTAACTAATGCTAATAGTAATAATATTAATAATAATTATTATGTAATAAGAATTTCAGACTAGTACTTTATTATTCTAATAGGCCTATAACATTAGAAACAGAGGAGAATGATTTATTATTTATGTTCTTTTTATTTTCTAGGAGTCCAGACAAAAACAGTTCCTGCAAAATGAAAAACAGAGAGAAGTAAATAGAGCTGTTCCCACTTGTTTTCAAACACAAGTCATATAAAAATCCTTCCATCATTGTTCTTGGATTCAGATGGTGAAGTAAGTGACGGTAATGTCATAGCATTTCAACCAAGGGCTGATGATACCTCTGAAGACGATTTTGAAATAATTAAAAAGTGCAAGAAGACACAAAAAGCCAGTAATGTATTGTCATAAGCTTATGATACTTAGAATAGAGTCTGTTCGATCACAACTCAAGAGATCATGACAGAAATAGAGGGTGGCGGAATGCTTGAATTAGCTGCCTCTAAGAGACGAAAGAAAGGGTTTGAACCAATGCAAAGAC
Organism: Pholcus phalangioides; assembly: GCF_987345545.1. Lineage (NCBI taxonomy): Eukaryota > Metazoa > Arthropoda > Arachnida > Araneae > Pholcidae > Pholcus > Pholcus phalangioides. The sequence continues at coordinate 12,013,841 of NW_028301597.1, read as the reverse complement.
AGCTGAGACAAGAGCGCAGAAAAAGATTGGTTACAAGAGAAGAATTTACTACATCTGCTGGCAAGGTCCATCCAGCAAGGCCTATGAGAGAATTAGAAGGGTGCAAAAACAAATGTAAGGATAAAATTAATTTAAACGTAAGAGAAGGAATTTATACAGAATACAGGAAACTCTGTTCTCAATATGAGCAAAGAAGATATATTGGAGGCCTTCTAGAAATAAAAATGAAATCAAGAACAAAGACAAGAAACACATCCAAAAGGGAAATCACAGTTCAATATAATATAGAAGGAAATGGGTCCAGAATTAGAGTATGCAAGAAATGTTTTCTTGCCATATTTGGAGAAACACGAGGTTTTCTGAATGAATTAATGAAACAGAAGAAGGCATCTTTCAGTAGAATCATACTTAATGATAAGCGTGAGAACCATCCCCCTGCTATTAAACATTCTGAAACAGATATCATTTACGTGTGTCAGCATATCTTGAGTTTCCCAGCTTATGAGAGCCACTATTCTCGACGAAACTCGTCTAAAATCTACTTTGGCAGAGATCACAATTTGAAGAAAATGTATGATTTGTACAAGAATAAATTGGAAACTGAAGGCAAATCACCTATCAGTTAGTAAATCAGTTTATAGAAAGGTATTTTTGGAATGCAACCTAAAATTTAAGAAACCTCATATTGACACATGCAGAAAGTGTGATAGCCTTCACATACAAATCAAAGCATCACCTGAAGAAAATAAACCAAAATATGAAAAGGAATTTATTGATCATCAATAAAAGGCAAACTTCCATTATGAATGTAAATGTCTTGACAAAGAAAGTGCAATGAAATCTAAAGGAAAAGTAGTGATAGCCGTATGTGATTTGCAACAATGTCTGCCAACTCCAGACCTAACATCAAGTATTTCATTTTATAAAAGGAAGCTTTGTAATATAATTTCACAGTCCGGAACTGTACTGCAGGAAAGCCCTACCGTTACATGTGGAATGAGGGTGTCGCGCAACGTGGGGCAAATGAGATGGCTTCATGTTTGATGAAATTTCTGATGGATCTCTCAGATTTAGTTGAATGTGTTACCATCTATTCTGACACGTGCTCAGGTCACAACATAAATATGTTTAAGGAAACAGTTATTTTCCGGATATTATGCTGAGGTGAGCTCGGAAAGAAAAGTCATCACGTCTCCGCCGGGACTCGAACCCAGGCCCTCTTGCATCTATATCTCTCTAAAACCGTCCCACCCGGGGGCCATTTCCTGAAGTTAAGAGAGGCTACTAATGCCTCTACTTCAGCGCCTCACGACACAGTGCGTGAAATTAGGAAGGCAGATTCATGTGTCTCCAGTGGTGTAGATCATGGAGGAATGAATAACAGGAGGTGACATCAGGAACGAAAATTGAAGCCGTTGTGGCAACCCTATGGGCTGACGAGTAAGCCCAAACAAACCGCTCTTTTCCCTATACTTAACATGTGTTTTGCCGGATCGAATTCTCTTAAAATATTAATAACTAAATAAATTTAAGCACCATGACTGTTTAATGCGTCTTCAGGTAATCTACATGATCCCATAAAGGAGAGAGATAAAACTTTATCCTTGTATAAGGGATATTTATATTTTTAATTTATTTTTGAAAGGGGAAGATCATTTTTCACTCTCAACTCGTCATAAGTTTTTAGTTCAGTGCTTCAATTTATTTTAAAAATTCGATGTATGACATTAATGTCTATGGAAATATGATTAATTAAAATAATATGAAGCTGCAATAAAATGCAATTTCATAATTTTTTTCTTTTAACTGTTTATCTCGCCTTTTTGTTTCGTTCATCATTATGATAGATCCGGGACATTTCGAAAGTGTTTGAGGCCCGTGGGCGCTCGTCTTAAGCTTTACATGAAGAATTTTGATTTCTGAATCAATCCTGAGGTGCTCGAGCACCTTCTGACAGGGCCGTAGCTAGGATTTTTGGCACCCGGGGCAAACAGCATTTTGCCGCCCCCGTGCCTCAAACATGGGTGGAGATACGGGGGGGGGGCAAAGGTGGAGTCGACTGATCTAATGTATATATGAGCTGACATCATCATCATCGTGCCCCCCCCCCAGCAATAATGACCTTGCCCCCCCCCCCCAGACTTTCAAGTCAATATCCGCCTATGGCCTCAAAGTTCTGGAAGTGCTCGAGCGTCCTCCGCCACTGTGTATTTATGGTTTTGCTGCCTGTAGGCTGAACGAATTTCGCCACCCTTCTTCCGTTCCAGTCTCATATTCTTGAATACGTATTACTGGAAATATATGCCACCCATCCGAACTTTCCGCTATGTAGATGTATTGAGAAAAAAAATATTAAAAAATAAAAAACTTTTTTTTACGAGCCGCGATAAGTCATCTCTCTGGCCTATAGTGTTTATAAAAATAATCTGGGCTTTTTTTTTCCTCTTCATTTTGTACCAATTACTTTGCTTTTAAAGTGGTACGTGTACGAAAATTTGACAAAAAAGTTTCGAATTCTAAATTGAAATCTAAAATTGTGTCTGTGTTCGTCGAGTTTTTGCCTGGAATGGAGAAATATTTCTACAATATTTTAATATAAACAGCTGAAAAGCGTTATATATGCTAATGTTTTGCATATATAATATGTTTTTCGCAAAAAAAGGCAGATTTTTTTTCAAACACCGCTTGTTCAAGTGTCTTTAAACATTGTATTTCTCTCAGCACTGAGGTATTACATGTTTTGGCATAATATTTTTAAAATTAAAATGCCAAGAAGAAATTTTGTGGCACAAGATATGGGTAAATTTTGGTTATTTTTGCAAAAGGTTCCATGTTGTAGAAGTTGATATTCGAAAACAAATAACAACTAAAATTGTAAAAGCGCTCGTTCAATTATATAAATATATCCAAAGAATTTGAGAAAAAAAAATCGAGTTCCTAAAGTGAATAGTAAATTTTTAAATGATTTTTAAAAATGGGGATGTTTCTCATAGGAAAGCATGGGAAGCCACGGTTTGTTTGGGCTTACTTGGTCCCTTTAATAGAGCGATCACTGGCTTCATCTGGCAACCCAGATTCCCCATGCTTTCTCAACGGAGGCGCTGGTCGCGTCACCTCCTGTTATTCATTCCTCCATGGGTGTAGATAGTAGCATGCTTGCCCGGTATGCAAGAGGGCCTGGGTTCGAGTCCCAGCGGAGACGTGATGACTTTTCTTTCCGAGCTCACCTCAGCATAATATCCGGAAAATAACTGTTTCCTTGATATCTCTGGCTGAGAAAAAAGCCATCTATATCTCTATAAATATGTTTGTTCCTGTGATGTATAATGTGGTTCTGCAGAGGAAAGAGAAGTTAAAAGAAATACATCACAAATACTTTATTCTAGGTCATATGCACCTAGAATGCGATTCAAATCATGCAAACATCGAAAGGGCTAGGAAACACTGTGATGGTACAGTATATGTTTCTCAAGATTGGATGACGCTTTTCAGAATGTCAGCAAAGCATTTTGTAGTGATCCAAATGAAACACAATGATTTTTTTTTCTATTTTCGAGTATTATGAAAGAACTTTTCATGAGAAGAACGGTGGACATACAGAAACTACCAATTATTTGGCACAATATTTTCTGGTTGCATGTCACCAAGAACTTTGGTGAGTTTCAATTTAAATGCTCACTAAAGGATGGGGAACTTTTCATAACTTGCAGTATTAAGAGAAGAGGACGACCGTCTGCAAATAACTTATGCTTGCCTATTGCTTATGAGGAATCAGTAAATTCAAAAGAAGTACAACAACATTATTTCTTTGTTGGAACTTGTTGATTCTCTATACCATACATTCTACCAAAAACTTCATTCGTCTAAGGATGTCTCAGCTTACGTTAATGACAGCGAAGAAGAATCTACATGATAAAGCAAAACACTTGTTATTAAGTTTGAAAGTGAGAAATTTAAGAAGTTTTGGCATAATAACCCTTTCTTAGAGCGATAAACATAATTTAAATTTGACGTGTGTGTGTGTGTGTTGATGACTTGTCTTACTTTCATATTTAATAATAAAATAAATAATTAATTTAATTAATTTTATAATATATTTATTAACTTCATTAATTTTATAATATATTTATTTGTTAGCTGTTAATATTGTTATTTAGTAATATAAATAAGTTTGTTAATATTGTGACTTGGAACAAAGATTGAAAATAAGCACTCTTGGAGTTATGTTCTGACCAAATCACAGCGTTTGGTCAGAACATGATATCTCCATTTCTTACTAATTACAACTAATTAGAAGTGAGATAAACGCACAGATACGAGCATACAGCTAAACAACATGCTAATGTATGATATTTTCTTTTGTATTTACATGTATACTTGATTTCTGATTTTTAAAATGACAATGAAATTAAAAATGCTTATATCTCAAAACTGTAATTTTGGAGTTATGTTCTGACCAAACACCACAGAATTATAATTTGCAATTTTGAATTCTTCAACATAAGAACCTAGAACATATAAAATATAATTTTATGGTTTATTAATCTAAGCTACTCATTACCTGTGTTCAATTTGATAAGCGGAATAGAGCTGCTTATTCAAAATATGTATGATAGGGAATCAGGGTTACGTTTTTAACTTCTGAAACTAAATCAGTATTGAAAAAGTCAAAAACGTATTGTCAATGTTACGAAATAATTTTTTAACCTGATAGATATGTTAAATAACAAAACATTTTTATGTAGATTAAAGTGTTTTATATTCAAAATTATAATTACTGAGAAAAAATATCTATTTTGACATTTTAAATTTTTTGATCTGCCCAAAATTTTATTCTGTAAAAGAATTCTCATGTGTGTGTGTGAGAGAGAAGCATCTGTTAATACACTAAATAAACTCATTTATTTTCACCTAAAATTTTCTTAGCTCTGAGGGTGTATAAATTCAGAGTTTTAAAGATTATTTTCAACCAAAGCAGAGCTGACAGAACTTGATACCAAAGCATTTGTTTTGCACATTTAAATACGGCTCCAATTGGAAAACCATTACATTATAAATGCTAGTAAATATACCATATCATAATGCAAAAGTAAGAATAACTAAGTTTACTTAAGGATAAATTACAGGAGTTTCTAAAGCATATACAAGCTAAGCTAGCATTGCCAAATTAAATGACATTCTAGTCCTACAATTTAGTATTTTGGTTGCTAGATATATTTCAATGTTATGCACAATAAGAGTATCGTTTTAAATATCAGTGATTATCTGGATAATTTAATTACAGAAATCAACATTACATAGGCCTATATGATGTAATAAACTTTTTTAAACACTTATCTGTTGTAAAAAGAGTACAGCAGATGGTTTATATCAATTCACATATATAACAGAGTTTAAGCTATGGTAGCATTTTTTGCAGAATGCTAAAGAAAATCTTAGAATGCGAAAGTAGCAGCATTTGCTAAATTTGCTATCACTTTGCTAAAGCTTCCCCCCCCCCTTTTCGCTTTTTTGCTAAAGGAATTTTTAGCAAATATCATCATTAGTCAAAAATCATCTTGAATCAGAGCATGTCAAATCATTCCATAGTTTTCCCGTCAGTGTTTATGCTATGCTTTATTCACAAATTGTTTATTTTATAAGAAAAAAAACATATATTTCTGTCCAAAATAATTCTTGTAGAGAGTAGAAAATTATTTTGCAATCATATTAAATATTTATTCTTTGTATAGCAGTCACTTTAAACATTACATGCAATTAATGTGTGTATTTGCAATGGGAATTTTTATATTGAAAAGCAATATTTGAGGTTTTTGACATAACATTAAACCAGTTTCCCAAACTTTGACACATGAAAGTGCACTACCTGCACTTTTTTTTTTCTTTTGCCAAAGAAATTTCTATTGCTTCAGGAGTACCCATGCAAATTTTCGAGTCATTCTAACCAGTAGCTCTTATTGTATAATTTTGGAATCAAAACTTTAATTACAATCTCCCTCTCCATATAGCTGATTATTTTTCATAAAGCTGTTACTATTATACAGTAGAACCTTGATTAACTGGGCTTAATGGTGAAAGTATAAAAAAAAATTATTGAATATCAAGACTGGGTGATATAGAGCAGTGTTTCTTAACTTTTTTTTGCCCGTGGCCCCCTTTAAACCAATTTTTTTTCCGCTGTCTTACCCAGAGTTTTTTACCCTCATGTAGCAGCAAGATCCTTTATACGTACTGAATTGATTTTTTCAGTGAATTTATACTGAACGCGAAATTTTGCTAGCAAGATTGGCCCTCAGACCACTAGCCTAGAATTTATTGATCTCCCCGCTAGTCCGAGTTCTATTCAGGGCCGTGTCAACATCATGGGGGTCCCCCCACCCCTAGGGAAAATGATGCTATGGTAGTCCCATACTTAGCTGGAAATAAACAGCCTACATATTTCCTACTTAATTTCAAAATTTATTGTACTATATAAAATATAAGGTGGGGTCACACCCCCGGGCATGGCCCATCACAAGAGTGGGACTGACAGTGCTGCAACCCAGGGCCTGATATGGTTTTCATCACTTTTTTCTTTTTTACAATTTCATTTAATATGGAGAAGGGGGGTCTGTGAAAAATGTAGCCGGAAGCCTGCGAAAAACCCCATCCTAGAGAACCTGCTGCAAAATGTAGGCGGTGAGGTCCGGGTGGGTCCATGCCCTAAGACGGTCCTGGTTTTATGGGTGGTTTTGTTGGATTCTGTAAATGTATAGTCACTAATATATAAAAGCTTTATTTCTTCACGCCTTAATCTTTCCCCTCAGCTCTCTGCAGCCCACCAAACCACCTGAAATGGCCCCTTTCTCCATTTTCTTCCGTGGCCCCCTTCAAGTATCCCAGTACCACTAGGGGGGCCATATGGCCCCCGGTTGAGAACTACTGATATAGAGTATGAGATGTACTACTTCTTATGGGAAAGAAAATGAAAATGTCTGTGAGGTAATGTAACTACTAGTGTGTACACTGGTCTTTGTCCTTCAGGGGCAGCTGGTGTATTTATTGGATTATAAGACCACGTGCCCCTACTGTTGCTGCTTCTTTGTGAAGGGAAAAACAAAAACAACCAAATGCACCACTATATTAAGATGTGTAATGCAATCGTTATTCTTGAATTTGCTAAAGATAGAGCATCAGAATGTAGCCAAAAGTTAAAAAATGTGGTACAAATGAGAAATTTTGGCTTCTTTGTATATCACTTTAAATAACTAAGATACTTCATATGAAAAAAATATATACATTCAGACCACTTTTGAGAGACTTTTTGGAAAAAACCACTTATATCATTTAAAGATATACCATCAGAATGTCCCCAAGAATGTAAAATGTAGTAAGAATGAAAACTTTTGGCTAATAATGAACCAATATAATATTTTTCAAAGAAAAAAATTTATATTTTTCTTTGAAAAATATAATTTTATTTATAATAATTATATATACGGAAAATATATTTTATAATATTTTCCGTGGCGGGCCAAGCACAGATCCCTGGGGGACACCTTTTTTTACTTCTATGAATGTACTCATTTCTTCCCCTATTTTAACCGATTGTTTCCTATTAGAATAGTATGATTTAAACCAGCTCAATATGTTTCCACGTATACTAGCTGTTGACAATTTTCCTGTGAGTATCTCTAAATCTACGTAGTCAAAGGCTCTTTTTAAATCCAGAAATATAGTTATAGAAAATTTATTGCAGTTGAACCCGGTATTTAAATAATTGCACAGCTCTAAGATGGCCATTTCTGTATTCTTACTTTTCTGAAACCCATATTGGTTAGGAGCTAAATAATGCTGATAATTAAGAAAATCTACGAGCTGTTTTTTTATGCACTTTTCTATTAATTTTGAAAATATTGGAAGAATTGATATGGGTCTATAGTTTAGTAAGTTATTTGTCTCTCCTGATTTATAAATGGGGTGTACTATGCCATACTTTAAATCACTATAAAAGACTCCTTCTGTTATAGATGAGTTAATTAAGGTTTTTTATTACATCCACGTGATAATGGGCAATTATTTTCATCATCTTAGGGGTTATTTGGTCAATTCCACTTGCTTTATTAGTCTTCAATTCTGACATAACCTTATCAATATCATAATCGTTAAGTTAGGGGTGTGGGGGTTAACTAACTAACGTGTTAGTTAGGATTAATAACTAACACAATCGAGATGAAGTTAGGAAGGAAAAATTCAGCTGTGCTCTTGCTAGGAATCAAACCCACGTTCTCGAGCTTTCTGGGTGAGCCCACTAGACTACAAAGGCAAAGAATATAAATTTTTCCTTGGAACTTGTATGCGATGAACGGTCGGACCTAACTCAGGCCTCTGGAATCACGAAGTGCGGCTTATACGGCGAAATTAAAATTTGAAAATTTATTTGATCGCAATTTATCATTCTCATCGGCGCCCCCACGCCCCTCACCGCGAGAAATTCAAATCCCGAAGTGCGGCTTATACGGCGAAATTAAAATTTGAAAAATCTATTTGATTGCAGTTTATCATTCTCATCGTCACCCCAACGCCCCTCGCCACGAGAAATTCAAATCCCGACAGAAATCGCGAAGTGCGGCTTATACGGCGAAATTAAAATTAAAAAAATTTATTTGATCGCAATTTATCATTCTCATCGGCGCCCGCACGCCCTTAATCGCGAGAAAGTCAAATCCCGACAGAAATCGCGAAGTGCGGCTTATACGGCGAAATTGAAATTTGAAAATTTATTTGATCGCAATTTATCATTCTCATCGTCACCCCAACGCCCCTTGCCGCAAGAAATTCAAATCCCGACAGAAATCGCGAAGTGCGGCTTATACGGCGAAATTGAAATTTGAAAATTTATTTGATCGCAATTTATCATTCTCATCGTCGCCCCAACGCCCCTCGCCGCGAGAAATTTAAATCCCGACAGAAATCGCGAAGTGTGGCTTATACGGCGAAATTGAATTTTTAAATTCGACAGTGTCGGGATTTTGACCGTGTCGGGATTTCGACTTGTCGGGATTTTGACCTGTCGGGATTTCGACCCTGTCGGGATTTTGACCTGTCGGGATTGTGAACGGAACCCCCCCTTGCAACATGAATGACATATCTGAGTACTACACATAATTTTTCTAATTGAAAGTATTCCTGTGGGGTGAACGAGGTTTGCCAGTAAAGTAACCTATGCCCTCTGTACATTACATATAGTAGTGTCTGTTATGTGAAATATTGTGTTGTGTTTAAGCCAACTCACGCGTTACTTCGTTCGCCTGTGGGAGAGAGGTCACATTATGAACCAAAAAGATACTTGGAGATAGCTTGTCATTCAGCGAGACATCAATAAACCGATAATTTTTTTTTTTGAAATCTTATTTATACGTCCTGATTTGTTTGAAATTCTAATTCACCCAAATTCAAATTTACCCAAGAAAAACTAATTTGTAAATAATTCAAACTTCATCCTGAACAGTAACTTGATGACATTATGCCGTCTTCAAGCGCAATGTTTACATTGATTGAAAATAACTTATTATATATATATTTTTTACTGTATTTTAATTTTCATAAATTAAAAATAAATTCAAACACATATTTATACTGCAAACAATATTTGAACAATTGTCATTTAACGGGAAAACGGGAAGGGGGGGGGGGGTTAGGAAATTGATCATGGTCACAAGGGGGGCCACAGGAATGAGAAATGGTTGAAAGGGAGCCATGAGCAAAAAAAGGTTAAGAACCGCTGGTCTAGGGCGTTCACTCGATTCATGAAAGGTAGTGTGGGTTAGATTCCCCACACACAGGGGCAGTTAAATTTTCTCTCTTTCCAAAATATATCTTCGCATCAGCTAGCTGTTAAAAAAAACCTTTGTATGATACAGAATTTATAAGATCTCTCTCTATTCACTGTCCATTACTCAAAAAAAAGGCCGAATTCGAACGATTGAGAGAAAATAGGTGTGGAAACAGTCGAACACAGACATACACATGACAGTTTGGCTTTGTCACAACCAAAGCCGCTTGAAAGTTTAATGCACTTTTAGTGCAGCTTTGGTTACCAGTTGAACAAAAAAAAGGGATGAGGTGATTTCCATTACAATTTTTAATTTAAAAAATTTTCGTAAAGCGATCTTTTTTCCAGGGCCATGTTCAGGCGATATTTTGACGTGCGATGTTTTGACCTGCGATATTTTGACGTGCGATATTTTGACCTGCGATGTTTTGACATGCAATATTTTGACGTGCGATATTTTGATGTATTTGGCGATGTTTTTGTCACAGTGATGTTTTGACAAGCGATGTTTTTGACCGCGATGTTTTTGTCACAGTGATGTTTTGACAAGCGATGTTTTTGTCACAGTGATGTTTTGACAAGCGATGTTTTTGTCACAGTGATGTTTTGACAAGCGATGTTTTTGTCACAGTGATGTTTTGACAAGCGATGTTTTTGTCACAGTGATGTTTTGACAAGCGATGTTTTGACGGTCGATGTTTTTGTTCGCGATGTTTTGACGTAGACCCCGGCAAAATGCCAAAATGACACCCATAGTCTCAGATTTCAATGATTTTTTTCTTTTTTGTTGCTTTTACCATCCTTATTAACCGTGTGAAATATTATTTGCATATCTCTAAAATTTTTTGAGAAAAAAATGTTGAAATTTATCAAAAAATGATACAGATGACTTTTCCGAGGCTCAATTTTTAAGCGGCATTGTTTGAGAAAATAAATCATAACTTTTTCAATTTTCAATATATTCAATTTCATATATATGAAATTTTCACTAAAGTGTTCACAAAAACATACAGAATAGGAATAAAAATAATTCATACACTTACATTTGAAATTTACATGCAAAAAAATTATGTAAACTTTGTTTTTGTGGAATTTTTCGTTAGAAAAAATACAATTTTTCTAATGTATTTTCAGACCAGAGGCACAGCAGTTACCAAAACAATTTTAAATTTCTCCTAAATAAAAGGAGAAAAAAAATAATGGTTTTGACAAGCGATGAAAAAAAATAATGGTTTTTTGACCGCCAATATATTTATTCTAGCTCGCAACACAAAATTCATCGAAATAAGACTGGATCACTCCGATTTCAAATCATTCAACTAGATACTGAAATGCAACCCATAATCCCAGATTCCAATTATTATTTTTCGTTCATTACTTCTACCATCCTTGTTGACCATGCAAAATTTCATGTACATATCTCAAAAACTTTTTGAGAAAAAAAATGTTTTCCAACCTCACGAATGACGTCTCTTAGGCTAACCCCATTCAAGCAATATTATTTTTGAAAATATACCGTAACTTTGCAGATTTTCAATACATTCAAAAGAAATTTTCACTAAAATGCTCACAAAAAAATGTAGATTATGACTAGGAAAGAAAATTTAAACCTTTGAATTAAAAAATTAGATTGCAAAAAAATCATTGAAAAATTTAATTTTTGATTTTTTTATAACAAAAACACAATGGCTCACCTTTGCTTTTTCATTTACAAAATCTCTCATGCTTTCGCACAGCATATTCAGTGACATTGAACTCTTCACAGATTTTTTTCCTTGTTCCATGAAGCAGGGGCCAGAGTTAAAATTTGAAACTTTTCCCTTGTTGTGATGGTTACATTGAGTCTTATTTCTAATTAACTTTATATAAAAATAATCACATCATTTGCTTTCTGTTTAATATCTTCATTAAGATTCTTTGAGATTCATTTTCTGGTAATTCTTCTTCAAAAACTTTACAAACCTTTGATTTTAAAGTGCTAGGCCCTCCTCACACGGGTAAACTAAAATCGAGCTCAAGTTGCTTCAACTTGAGAGTTGAGTTTTCTAGAACGAGTCGAGTTGTCCGTTCTCCCTCACACGACGCTACTAGAAAATATTCAAAGCCCGGGAAACTGAGTAAAAACAGCACAGTCTATAGTTTTCCTTCTTATCTTCCAGTACTATCTTGTTAACCGGGTTAGAAAAAATCGAAACAAAGAAAAATTTCTATTACACGTGAAATTGCTACAGAATTTCAACTGACAGAGTAAATAAAAAATTTAATTATTTAAATTGATATCATTTTGAAATGACAATAAAATGGTAGATAACTTTAAATTAGATAACTTTTTAGTATAATTTCATGTTTCAGTTAGAAAAAAAGTTTGCAATACAATTTCTGTTTTTCCTCTATAAATGTGCCTTTCAGTATCAATGTATGTTAGATTTAATATATATATTTTTATTGTTTATTAGTCAACGAAAACTGGTTCCCAGAGGCAAAAAATAAACTATAGGCAAAACTAGAGACAAACAACACGTGAATTGTTGTTTATGTTTCAGGGAATGATTTTACCCAACCCAAATACTCCCACACACAGATGTGCCTGTACATGACCTAGATTACAGACATTCCAAGCAAGGGAGAAAATCAGGGACCATGCCTATGGAACACGTGCTTGTTTAGGTACATGTAAAAGTAGACAGTATTTTGCAGGTTCTTATCGAGGGCCGTTTTAAGAGCATCATGGGGGGACCCCCAGCCATGTATTTTTTTTTCTGAGACCCTACTTGGCAAATTCATTTGGTTATTACTGAAATTTTTTACCAAATCCAATTTTCGTGATGCTTCATCTTCTTTTGAAATCGCCCACGCAGGGGAGTGCCCGGGTGGACCCATGTGTTTACTGCAGACCAATCATCTAGGGGGATCAGGGGGCTATTGCACCCCGGCTTTCAAAAATACACTAGAAATAGTACATATAGTGAGTATATGTTCTTTGCCCCCCCCCCCCCAAGGAAAAAAAGTGAAATGAGTGACGTGTCCTGGTTTATGGACCAGGCCATAAACCGCCACCATTCAGTGGCGTCAGAGCCACGGGTGCAAGCTCAAGCACCCACGGTAATTTGTGGCATGGATCCGAGCACCCCAGAATTAAGAAATTAAACTTTCTGATATAAAACTAAACACGAGCACCCACAGTTTCGAAACAATTCTGACACCCCTGATTTCATTATAATTTCCAAATAATATCAATTTAAATAAAGAAATCGTGTATATATTTACCTGTGAACTGAAACTCTGAAGAAATTTCATTATATGATTTCAACTGATAATTTATTTTATATACATACACTCTGGATTGCTTTTCAATTTGGGTCCAAACTCGCATGACGAAAATATGAAGGAATGCTAAAGGCAGTTTCTAGTTTCTTCAACAAAAGTTGGCGGCGACTAACATGCCAGTCGCCAAGTGACTGAGTCGCGTTCTATATTTCATCGCCAATACGCCAATTTGCTCGTGTGAGGGCGTCTAGAGCGATATACGTGCTGGTCTTCAGGAAACGGTTTCTCTTATCAGTTGCCGAATTTTAGTTTCCCCGTGTGAGGAGGGCCTTACAGGCAGATTCAACTTTTCTTTTGACATTGTTTGACTTGCACTGTGGATCTGTCCTATGAAGTTTAATTAGTGACTCTTCTATGTTCTGTAGAGATGAATTAATTTCTTCAAGTGCTTCTTGTTTAGTGATTGACATTTCCAAGTTACGTATCTCTACATTACTATTACTGGTTATCTTCCCAGTATTCAGTTTCTTCATCTAATTTATTGATGTTTATATTAAACTTGCATCATTTGATGGGGGGGGGGGGGGGAGGACAATTTAATTCTAACACTTTTGTTTTCACAATGAAGCAATTATTACAATCATCATATAAAATAATCATCATAAATAAATCATAATCATCATAAATTATTTTTTTACAATCATCATAACAACAAAAATAACAACATCACATCTAATATATCAAACCACCAGGCATTATATAAACTGAAGAGCCAAAAAATACTGGTACAGGCATGCATATGCAAATAAAGAGATATGGAACCAATCAGAGTATGGCGCTGCGGTCGGCAACGCCTATATAACACAACAAGTGTCTGACATAGTAGTTGGATCGGTTACTGCTGCTACAATAGCAGGTTATCGAGATTTAAGTGAGTTTGAACGTGGTGTTATAGTCGGCGCACGAGAGATGGGACATAGCATCTCCGAGGTAGCGATGAAATTTGGATTTTCACGTACGACCATTTCACGAGTGTACCATGAATATCGGAAATCCGGTAAAAAATTAAATCTACGACATCGCTGCGGCGGGAAAAAGATCATGCAAGAATGGGACCAAAGACGACTGACGAGAATCATTAAATGTGACAGACGTGCAACCCTTCCGCAAATTGCTGCAGATTTCAATGCTGGGCCATCAACAAGTGTCAGCGTGCGAACCATTCAACGAAACATCATCGATATGGGCTTTCGGAGCCGCAGGCCCCACTCGTGTACCCTTGATGACTGCACGACACAAAGCTTCACGCCTCGCCTGGGCCAGACAACACCGACATTGGACTGTTGAGGACTGGGAACACGTTGCCTGGTCTGACGAGTCTTGGTTCCAATTGCTTCGAGCTGATGAACGTGTACGGGTATGGAGACATCATCATGAATCCATGGACCCTACATGTCAACAGGGGACTGTTCAAGCTGGTGGAGGCTCTGTGATGGTATGGGGGCGTGTGCAGTTGGCATGATATGGGACTCCTGATACGTCTAGATACGACTCTGACAGGTGACAGGTATGTAAGCATCCTGTCTGATCCCCTGCACCCATTCATGTCCATTGTGCATTCCAACAGACTTGGACAATTTCAGCAGGACAATGCAACACCCCACACGTCCAGAATTGCTACAAAGTGGCTCCAGGAACACTCTTCTGACTTTAGACACTTCCGCTGGCCACTTAAATCCCCAGATATGAACATTATTGAACATATCTGGGATGCCTTGCAACGTGCTGTTCAGAATAGATCTCCACCCCCTCTTACTCCTACGGATCTATGGACAGCCGTGCAGGATTCATGATGTCAATTACCTCCAGCACTACTTCAGACATTAGTCAAGTCCATGCCACGTCGTGTTGCGGCACTTCTGCGGACTCGCGGGGGCCCTACACGATATTAGGCAGGTGTACCAGTTTTTTTGGCTCTTCAGTTTACATCAGATTTTAATTCTACTCTCTTCTTCCATCTGCCTCAGCTACAACAATGAGGTTGTATCTGATAATTATTTCATTCTTTGTGATTTGATGCCTCATATTCTAGCTTTTTATGAGCAATTTTGAATTATATCTTGGGAAAAATCTATAGGCCCATGTTGGATATTATAATGTAGAATTTTTTTTCCCACAAGTATAACCATTTCATATTTATCATACATATTAATTACATGTTTATTAAAATATATATGCTGTAACAATCAATAATTAAAAAAATTTAACACTGTTTTGGTAAAATAACTTTATAATTTATTTAATTATTCTTTAAATTTAACATGTTAAAAAAAACTTCAAAAATACATCTATATATACGATTAATATTATCTAGATTGTTCAAATGCAAAATAATTCTTTATGCAAAAACATAATATCAGATTGCAAAAGTTCACCTTTGTTGCATCATAAGAAATATTTATAGATCAACTAAAAGTGAAATTAATTATTCTTTTAATTATTTGGAATTTGAACACTTTTCTAAGAATCTGAACATGAAGGTTTAATTTAAAAAATTATTTTATTCAACAATAAATGAATTTATTGTAAGTATGAATTTAAACCCCCCCAAAAACCTAATTATTGAAGTAATTTTTCACCAACTCTGATTTGACACACATTATATTAACATTTCTAATTATTTCATGAATTCATTTAATCCTTGAATTTAAATTTTTTTAATTGTTTTGAATTATTGCATTAACTACTCATGAAACTTAATTTAATGAATACTGTAATAAATGTATAAGCGTACATGAAAAATAAAATATTAATTTCTTATTACTAAGCATGAATCATATTTTAAAGTCGAAATATAAAAATATAATTAATGTAGTCATATACCAGGTGTACAAGTATGAAATGCGGATTTTTTTTTTTTTTAAAAACACGTTAAATTCGGAAGAATGATAAAAAGTGCTTTATTCAAAGTATGCTCCATTGCTTGTTATACATTTCCCCCATCTTTCCTGAAATTTGTGAATACCACGCCAGTAAAAATCTTCCCCTTTTGCTGCGAAATATTCATCGAGCTATTTTTTCACATCTTCGTACGAACCAAAGCGCTGCTCAGAAGGTGCGTGACCCATCAATGCAAACAAGTGGTAATCGGAAGGAGCCAAGTCTGGTGAGTAAGCCGCATAGGGTAAAACTTCCAGCTGAGTGCTTCCAACGTGCCGCGAACCGCTTTTGCCGTATGTGATGGAGCATTGCACATTGTCATGGGGCATTGCGATTGGAAATAGCTTGTTGACTAACGCCCAATTGCTCTGCGAGTTGTTTTAGTGTCTGTGTAGTATCATCTTCATTCAACAATGCTTAAAATTCCCCATCCTTTTTTTTTTGGCGGTTTTCCATGTTCCTTGTCTACAACATCGAAGTCGCCACTTTTGAAACACCAAAACCATCATTCGCACGTATCTTGCGATGGATCATGTTCACCATAAGCTTCTCGAAGTAATCGGTATGATTCAGCAGCAGTTTTCTTCAAATGAAAACAAAAAAATTAATGCTGTTCGCGAATGCTCTTTGTTCAGTATAACTTTCGACATATTGAACACAACAATACAACACTATGCACACACTTTTCCAATTTATCACTCGTGCGCATCTGACACTTGTTGATGACACAACAAAATGGCGCAGTGTGAAATCTTTATAGCACAAACTGCATTGGTGCACCATCTTTTTTCTGAAATCCGCATTTCATACTTGTACACCTGGTAAGTACAATTGTGTTTTGTTACTCAAATGTATTAACTGTCAAAATAATGTTTACTCTTCTACAGTCC
This sequence comes from Pholcus phalangioides, assembly GCF_987345545.1. Classification (NCBI taxonomy): domain Eukaryota; kingdom Metazoa; phylum Arthropoda; class Arachnida; order Araneae; family Pholcidae; genus Pholcus; species Pholcus phalangioides. The sequence continues at coordinate 11,996,930 of NW_028301597.1, read as the reverse complement.
TCTTCTTAATACATTAATATGATTAAATTTTAAAAAAATTGAAAATTCATGCTGTGCATCCAAAACTAAGTTTTTAAAAAATTGTGTTAAAAATAAAAAAATCAAATTTAAATGACTTTTCCTCTACGGTTTACATTTTCTTTTCTATTCATAACCTGCATTTTTTTGTGAGCATTTTAGTGAAAATTTCTTTTGAATGTATTGAAAATCTGCAAAATAATGATATATTTTCATAAATAATAATGCTTGAATGGTTGGCCTTAGAGATGTCATTCGTGGGGTTAGAAAACTTTTCTCTCAAAAAGTGTTGAGATATGTTGTGAGAAATAGTGATGAGAAATTTTGCATGGTCAACAAGGATGGTAGAAGTAATAAACGAAAAATAATAATTGGAATCTGGGATGATGGGTTGCATTGCAGTATCTAGTAGAATGATTTGAAATCGGAGCGTTCCAGTCTTTATTTCGATGAATTTTGTGTTGCGAGCCAGAATATATTAACGGTCAAAAAGCCATCATTTTTTTTCTCCAGTATTTTACTTCATATATTTATGAGAAATTTAAAATTGTTTTGGTAACTGCTGTGCCTCTGGTCTGAAAATACGTTTGAAAAATTGTATTTTTTCTAACGAAAAATTCCACAAAAACAAAGTTTACATAATTTTTTTGCATGTAAATTTCATATGTAAGTGTATGAATTATTTTTATTCCTATTCTGTATGTTTTTGTGAACACTTTAGTGAAAATTTCATATATATGAAATTGAATATATTGAAAATTGAAAAAGTTATGATTTATTTTCTCAAACAATGCCGCTTAAAAATTGAGCCTCGGAAAAGTCATCTGTATCATTTTTTGATAAATTTCAACATTTTTTTCTCAAAAAATTTTTGAGATATGCAAATAATATTTCACACGGTTAATAAGGATAGTAAAAGCAACAAAAAAGAAAAAAATCATTGAAATCTGACACTATGGATTTCATGGCTGGGTGATTTGACATGGAATGACCCAGGAGTTTCTTGCAACCAAAGTCCTGAGATTCAAAGCTTTGGCAGCTATGGTTTTGTTACATTATACTGAGCTGATAAAAGGGAAGAATTTAATTACTATTACAGTTGAAAAAATCAACTATAGCAGCAGCAGTAAATTATGATTTCATGACTACAAAATGATTTTTTTTTTTGAATCAGTTTATTTCTTCCATATTCAGTGAAGGAAACCTATTCTTTCCACAGCAGATTTTCCCCACTTCAGGAAAAACTCCCCAACCCTAATCAACACTCATTTAATAATAATACTGACAAAGAAAAACACAAGGGCTTAATTTAAAAGAAAATCTAGTAGTCTCCCAAATTGTTAGGAACCAAGTGTGTCGGGAATTAAATGATGTGATTTTTAATAATCAGATCGGGTGAAAAGGCCAAGAAGCCGAAGGGAGACAGGTCGTTGACTGTTGGACATGAGAGCATGTCAAACGCTCTGGTTTAGGCGTCTATGTAAATAAATATGAATATAAGTTATTCTCGTTGGCTCTAGTGTATACTTAAATCGTAATATGTCTAGGAGGCCAAACGAAGCATGGTGGCAGCTGCGGGATCCAGAAAGATCCACCGATCCACTTTTCGAATGTCATTGAATAAGTCTTAGCTTGATTACTAACGTTCGAATAACTAAGCCTAAATCGCCGATTTACATAAGTCGGCGATTATGGTTAAGGCTAAGAACATGTCGTCGACATTTCAAGTGCCGTGTCCCGGACCCTTTTCATTTACAACGCCATCCGAATGGCCAAAATGGAAGAAACGTTTCGAAAGATTTCGCGACGCATCAGGGCTAGCGAGGAAGGGTGGCAAAGACCAGGTCAACACGCTTCTCTACCTGTTGGGTGATCAAGCAGAGGACATTTTCACCTCGTTTCACCAGCCATCAGCGGTCCAGGAGAAGTACGATTTGGTAATATCGGCATCTGACAGACATTTCTTGCCCAGGAAAAATGTCATATACGAGCTGGCCAAGATCAACACTCCGGAGAACCAGTGGAGGAGTTCATCTCTGTTCTTCGTGTGCTAGCGGAGTCATGCGAGTATCAAGCTCTCAGAGAAGAGATGATTTGCAACCGCAGACGCCCTTTCAAGAGCCCCTCTTGAGAGTGACAGCTCCGATGAATTGGAGGAAGAGACTAAGTCCTACGTGAGACTTGTCATCTCTACACTTCCTGCTTCGGAGGCTAGGCTATTAGAGATCGAAGATGGACAGAAAAAAGATGTCACGATCTCGAAGATAATTTCTTTCATCGCTGGCACCTGGCCAGATAAGAAGACATTGAGCAAAGCAGAATTACCATACTTCTACGTCAAGGACGAGCTGTTCATCGAGGATGACTTACTGCTACGAAACAGTCGCCTTGTGATACCACCAGTCTTACAGCAAGACATTCTAGAACGACTTCATTGTGATCACTTGGGAGTGAACAAGTGTCGTGCCCTTGCGAAAGAGTGTGTTTGGTGGTCCGGTCTGTCAACGCAAATTGAAGACAGGATCAAGAAGTGTGCTGTGTGTTGTCAGAATAGGAGCAACAGGCATAATCCACTTATTCCGACAGACTTCCCTTCTAGACCATGGGAAATGGTGGCCATTGATTTGTTCAAGTTAAACGGGAAATGGTATTTGCTGCTCGCTGATTACTACTCTCGGTACCCAGAGTATGCGTTGTTGAACTCGCTCACTTCAGCGAATGTTATTGAGCACTGCAAATCGATCTTTGCCCGCCATGGCATTCCGAAGAAGGTACGCAGTGACAACGGGGACCAATTCGAGAAAGTGAGAAACTCCCAATTCCAAGAATTTGCACGGACGTATGGGTTTGAGCACGTGACATCAAGTCCAAGATTTCCTCAAGCAAACGGATTCATCGAATCCATGGTCAAGGTGGCCAAAGGGCTGATGGAGAAAAATTCAGATCCATACCTAGCACTGCTCCAGTACAGAAACACGGCATTGGAGAATGGCTATAGTCCAGCTCAGCTGCTGATGGGGCGTCGCCTTAGAACAACGGTTTCCGATTTACCCTCATCTGCTAAAGCCTTGCCAACCCGACGAAGATCGTAAGGGGGAAGGAGAAGGCAAGGATTGAGAAGCAGAAGAAAAATTAAAATAATCGCCACGGTGTCCGCACTCGAGAGCAGCTGAATGTAGGAGACACGGTGTGGGTGGCGGACATGAAGACATGGGGCGAAATCGAGCGCAGGACAGATACCCAGAGATCTTTCATCCTCAAGACGCCAAGGGGATCTGTGAGAAGAAATCAGTTCCACCTGAACAGAACTGAACGCCCTGAGCCTGGTTCAGATTTGGATCCAGGAATTGTAGAGCTTCCACCCGTTGGTGCGACAGTTCGGGATGACGACACCACGCCGAGAAGGCCAACTGGAAAGTCGTCAGGAGAACAAACATCCGTCCCCATCAGAGCAACACGATACGGTCGTGTGGTGCGGAAGCCCCAGCATTATCCGCTGACTGACACTATCAACTAGAGTCATTTTTATGAAAAAAATAAACATAAAAGGGGGGATGTGTCGGAAGTGAAATGAAGTGATGTATAATAATCGGATCGGGTGAAAAGGCCATGGAGCCGAAGGGAGACAGGTTGTTGACTGTTGGACATGAAATATGTTGGACGCGAACTTTAGGCGTCTATGTAAATAAATATGAATATAAGTTATTCTGGTTGGCTCTAGTGTATACTTAAATCGTAATATGTCTAGAGGCCAAGAGAACCACCAAGCACTCTATGGTGGCCCAGCATCCCAATAGTCTATTCTGGTGTTTAAGCTTCTAATTTTTTTATTGGCAACCAGAATATTTTTCAAACCAAACCACTAGCCTTCATTTAACAGCCATTTAAAATTCTCACTGACATCAGAGTCTTGGCTCTGTTTTTGTTATCTTTGGCTCGTTAATTTTTGATTTTATCATGCATGAATATTATCAAATCTGATGAGAAAAAAAATCAGCTTTCAACAGAAGTCAGTCTCATGGGTGGCATGGACCCTTCAGAAAGTCGTCAAATGTAGCACCTTGGAAATGTTTATTTTCTCTGTGCTTGTTTGCTCCAACTGGATTATACTGTCTTTTTTTGTAAGCTAGGGCTTTAAAAGCACTTAGTGAAATAATAATGGGGGCGTTTTAAAAAAATTACATTTTCTTTTTGATTTAATCAAATGCAGTTCAGGTGCATGAAGTTGACAATAATGGCTCACAAAGCTGGGCCCTGCTGTCATTTATTGATTCCAATATATTTGGATTACGGTGAGCAACTGCATTTCTTTTCTTCATTCATTTTCTTCAGCATTCATTTTCTTTTATCATTTATATTAGTGGGCGAGGGTTCATGAGAAAGTAAAAGAAAAATATCAAAGTCAAGTAAGCATGTAAGTTAACGATTGGACAAAACGTTTTCTGTACTATTGCATTGGTGAACTTGATCACATTTCACTTTGATCACGCAATGGTGCTGCATATTCTGCTCACAAATGCATTTAAGCACCGATTTTTCCAAGTTACTAACGGTATTAAATTGCTTCTGTTGAGCTGAGATTTGACAACATGTTACACGTGTGTAATAACCCTCAACTGGTCTGGTGTGGTCTGATAGACCCCATGCTATATTTTTCTGCACTTACGTCTCAAACTAGTCAACAGATGGTTATGTTGGTTTTGGTATTCTCTAGTGGCCTACAGATGGTACTGTAATTGTCATTACTTTGAATTTGTGATACGCTGTCTGAAAGTCGACAGTAGTTGGTGTGCGAGACCCCACCAGAATGTTTACATAGGTTTTTTTTGCTGAAGAGTAAACATTTTCTGATAAATTTTCTCCCTGTTTTGTGTTACATTTTTGTAATATTTGCAGAAGTTGATGTCCATAGGCCATTTGTCTCTCTTTAAAAAGACACAAAGGGTAGGGTGGGTATTCTTTATCAGCTGTGTGACACATATACAACTTCAAAACACACAAGGAGATGGCCTATGGCTATTTTCTTTGCAATGTTGGACACTGCTGGTGTAAACAGTGCTATTGTATCAAGTTTAACTGAATAAATTTAACAGAAGATTCAAAGAAGAAAATTTTTGATTTCATTAGGCGATGGTTGCTCTTATCAAATAGCTTGGTCGGCGAGAAACCAGATATCTTCTAAGGGAGCTTCGGCAGCTTGTGATAAATTGAGAGATGGAGGACAGGAATGACCACCACGTGTTCGAAAATGACGTTGCCAGTTATACCCTCAGAAGAGAGGCAGAAAGACGAAATTCTCTTGTGTGCAGCACAAAAAGTCCCTTTGCTTGAAACCCAGATTAAGTATTTGCCTAGGCTGCACAAATAACATTCAAATGTATATTACTCATATGGCAATTAAACGTAAATATTTTTACCAACATCTGATTTTCTTGCAGTGGGGTTTCTCAGATCCCACTAGAGTTTTAGTGCAATTTTTTTTCACCAGACCAGTAAAAAGACGTTTGGTGAAAAAATATTCTGTCACCAAGAGGCCAGAATCTTGGCTCAATCGCATTTTGGAGGTAACCTCATGGAATCTTAGCCTTTGTTTTTTAGGGAAAAAGTTTAAAATCTTTTTTTCTGACATTCCCAAGATTCAGTGATACAGTTCTTCTACAATGGTAGAAACAAACAGAATTCGAAAATCAAGTTTCGCCCTCGGCAGGGCCAGAACTAGAGGCGGGAGCTGCAGCCGCGGGCTGTAAATTATTGAGGGAACTATGAAACGCTTAAAAATTATTCAATTTTGAAGTGGTGGGGGTAGAAAAATCATGTTTAGCCCGGTCGGTAAAATAGTACAATAATCCTAGTTACGGCCCTAGCCGCCAATTCAGCAACCAGGCGCAGCAAATTTTGGGGTACTAGATTTCCAAGTCACCTGGCGACCTGGGACTTCTCTAGACCCGATATGCATACACACATACTGCCTTAAGATTCGAGAAAAAGTTGTCCCTCTCCCCTTTTTTGAAAAAGATTCATCTGTCAACACAAGAAAGATGGCAAAAATAATCACTCCTGACAAGATTTCCCGCTTGAATTACTCAACTGTTCCTACGCCACACCAAGCAGTTTAATGTTGGCAGTTAATGAAAAACAGATTATTATTCCTTCAATGAAATCGTTTCATCAAACCGACAACTGCTTTAGTCTGAGAACAGCTCTCGCGCACTGTTTTTTCGTACCGACAGCAACAGTTCCCACTTATCCCCACCTTAGCGAATAGATGAAACTCATAAAACTCACACATCAGAATCGCGATTTTTTACATCATCATCAAGTTGCACACATTTATCTGGTTCTTCTGATTCAGAATAAGGTTCGGCAACATTATCAGACTCTTCAAGTTCGTTATTTTCATCCATGGATATAGCAGATTCCGCCATATTTTCACGACACGGGTAGCTGTTGTTGTGTTCCCAAGGTTTCTAGAATATAATTCCAACTTGACTTGACTTATTCTTGTTCTTCAATTATACAGGATTTTATACCTGAGAGCCATCCCCTGTTTGAGAAAAAAATACCAAAAACACACAAAAAACAAGACTATAATTTTCAGTTGTAATAATGTTGCAGATACAGAAATTTTGATTCAGGTTCACGCGCATGCGCAATATAAGAGGGTTACTTTTCCTCGAATTTAAATTGTTCCTCCGGCTGTTACGTGCAGCAACTTATCGCCAAACATCAGGGTTCATTAACGATTTCGCCAGACTGAAAATACCGACTCTGTGACTAACAAAACTGATTAGTTCAAACAGAATATTCCAAAGAAACGGCCGCGGGTAATACTATAACGACGCCGGAAATGTTACAAAGTTCCAATTTTTCCAAGAAAGATCAGAACCAGAACAATTAAAACTAATTTAAGAAATCAAGAAATGAAGATGGAAGGCAGGGGGAAAAAAAGGACAGTTGACTTCAGAGGAGTTCGAACTCTCTACCTTTGTTGCTGAAAGCCCTATTTGGTGTTTACCACACCAATGTGTTTACTACACAAATTACAATTGTTGGTTTTATTTGGAACTATAGTCCGTTTCAGGTTAACTTTGCAGTGAAGGGGAAGCTACGAGGGAACCGCATCACTCGTTGCTATGGGAACGAAAGCCTCTTAACCAATGTATCGATGCGCGGCCTCGGTAAGGTATGGCCGATTCTCGCCAATCTCACTGAGAAAAATATTTTTTACGTGTAACGTAATTGCACAGTTAAATTAGTAATAATTATAGAATTAAAAGAAAACCACTGCCGATACTTTCAGAAATTAAAGTGAGGTTTTTGAAATCATTTTTTTGTTTTTTGATTAGAAAGTGTTTTAAAATTCAGAAAAAATAATTATCTTATGTGTCGTAAGTAACACTAAAAATTTTAAAAAACAGTCATATGTTTCTGCAATGTTTCCCTTCCCTCATTTTTTTACAAAAAAAAAAAAATCCAAACAATATTATGAAAGCAACGTATAATTTTAAAATACTGTATATTAACCATGGCTCTCAAAAACTTGGGGATTTTTAATTTTTTCTTCAATTTAAATGGAAAAAATTAATATTAAATAAAATTGAGAAGAAGCAGATTAACTCTGTTTTCACGTGTAAATGCAGGAATAGCACCAAATAATAATAATGATACGGAAAAGTTTAGAATTTTTCTACTCACTTTTCTTGCAGAAATTTCCGTCGCTTGACCTCCCCCCTTCCCCGAACGGTATACGTCGATTCCACTTGTTTACACGACAGTTTTTGTCTTTTGTTACGGTTGATGTGCGGCTGCTCATGGTTATTACGAATGATTCTTATCGAGTTTTGTTTACAGCGAGTATTCAAAAACCAAAAATATAGTATTTAGGAATGGAAGAGCAGAGAACTTTAGCGTGTCTATCTCTGGTGAAAATTAAGACACAACTGTCACATAACAGATGAAAGCCCAAACCACTGTGGACCCCCCCCCCCCTCATTTATTTTATCTGAAGAGACACTAAAGGCAAGGGGCATCGAGAGAAACAGGTGGGTGGAAGATGGCGTCTGTTCGTGTGAGTGGAAGTCGCGACTCTGTCAACACTCTCCGTGATCGGAAACTAAAACTATCCCATAAACATGGCAAAAAATAAATAATTAAAAAAAAAGGAAAACCTAACCAAAACTTCTGCACCCATAAACAGCCTCTCACAATAGTATCGGCACTCTCGTGGAAGAGAAACACTTCCAGTAATCTATGAGTGAATATCTGAACTCACTGAAGCCTATTTTTGGGAGAAAATAAAACTGATTGAATATTGGTTTTTATGTAAGCCTATAACTGCATGTAAAACAATGAAAAATTGTATCGTTATAGAAAAGTCAACCAAATAACGAAAATATATATATATTACAGTATACAATTGTGTAACGGAAAAAACACGACAGTGATATTGGCGGGGAAAATTTCTAGGATATCGCGCCAGAGTGTCGTTGCCGTTGCTATGGATTTTTGATAATGGTAACCAATATTTTTTATAATTTAACAATTTTAAACAAGTAAACATCGGTTCAAAACGATGTTTTTTTCAGTATTTTTTTCAAAATCATAGAAAAAATCGAAATATTCTGTATAAAGGTTCATCTTAAACCTCCGATATATGAGAACTATATTTTGCGGCGAAGGAATACACTCTCTACCTTTGTCTTCACTGCAAAGTTAACCTGAAACAGACTATAGATATACCTGGTGGCATATTTCGCAAATGCACCGCTATTTCGCGATTACACAATTTTTTCGTAATTTTTTCCACACAGCCAATCACTTTGCTTCAGCCTGTACGATAATTTTCGTAACTCTACGATATCTTCATTTTCGTATCTGATCGCGGAACAATGGTGCAAACTAGCAGGGGCGTAGCCAAAAATTTCGTTCGGGGAGGGACCACTTTCATTTCGTGGGGGGACCAAAGTGACAGAATAATCGATTTGGCCATCTTTTTCCCTTTTTTCGGTAATTTTCTCACATTTCGGGGGGGGGGACCAGACCCTCAAGTCCCCCCCCCCCCCTCGCTACGCCCTTGCAAACAAGGTAGACATTTCCACTTTCCACTGATGTTCCGTGAGGCATTTCAAATGCGCAATCACGCTATTTTCAATGTTATTATAAAACGATTTCATTTTTTAAACCAACAAATTTATGCATTGAAAGCAAACTTAAATATTCAAACAGTAAAAGGAGTATAACTACTTCAAATTTCTGAAATGTGATAGAAAATCCTTGTAAATTTTACTAAAAAATGTCTCCAATTTATCAATGCATTTTTCGATAGTAAATGGACTAAAAATAAACCGATAAATTATTGTATAAAATATATATATTATGCACGTTAATTAGTCTTAAACAACTATTAAATATTTAAAAATCGGAACTTAGGAAAAGCCACTAAAAGACAACTATGCTTTTTATAACATTATTGGTCTTAATTTCTTCTGCATGTTTTTGTTATATTTAACTGATTTACAGTACTCTTGTATTTTAAAGGCGCATATACACTAGCGAGCCAATCTTGCAACGCACGACCCCCTGCAGCTGTTCTGATCCGCTCGTGGGTACATAAACTTCCTTTGTGTTCGTTGAAAAAACCGATTCCAGGTGGATCCAGTGTTTGTGTGAAAACAGGTCAAGAATAGTTCACAACACCGTACAAATTACTGAAGAACCAATTGCGAATGCTTTTATTGCATGATCCGCGCGCTACTGTATACGCGCATGTATCACCGACATGGCCCTCACAAGGGCGGGTCTGACGGCTCTAGCCCTGGGACCCGCGACAATTCTCACCATTTTTTGCTTTTTCATAAATTAACTGTAGGATAGAGACGGCCCTGAGAAGGGCCCGTGAAAAGTCGGACGGGGGCGGGGGTCCCTTAAAAGATCCCGGCCTAGGGAGCCCTGCTCCATGTGTGTGGGGGGGCCATGATCACCGAAAGCATTTTTTTTGAAAAAAAAATTTCGAAATTTATTACCACCTTCATCACTCGCTACCATTAAGCACGGAATTTTAATCCTTCCCTTACGAGAATTAAAATGAACAATTTTGTTTGGCATGCAGTGTTAATCTATCAGAATACATTCCAGTAATTACATAACGAAGCCACCTTGTGACCGAAAGCACAACTGATAGTACGATAATAAGGTAGTGGGAATTATCGTAAACCAAAATTATCGTAAACCACGAAGAGACGTGATTGGCTGAAATCGTGTAATCACGGAATAGCGATGCATTTGCCAAATTGGCTAACCGGCGCTGCCCGGGTTTTCTTCAATGAGGCTTTTTGGATCACGTGATATCTCCCTCTTTCTTTGAGGGACATACAAACTGTAGCCACGTTAACCAATATGTAGGCTGACCATACTTCTTCGAAAGAAATACGGGACATTAGGATTCCAAATACGGGAAAATACAGGACATTGCCAATTAACGCCAAAACGAAATAAAGTTGCCAAATATTGTTGCAATTGCGGAAAAATCACAATGGCGGGAAATGATTCATTACTGCAAATTGCAGTGGATTAAAATGTATTCCACGAAAAAAAACGTTCACCGAGGCAAATGTGAGAGATTAATATTCTCATATATAGTTGTAATTAGGGTGACCATACGTCCCGTATTTCCCGGGACAGTCCCGGTATTTTCTGTTTTTTTGGTTTGTCCCGACTTTTTAGCAAAAGTGTCCCGGTTTTTCCCGTATTTTGCACGAAGCCTACTTGAATTTTTATTCTTTATTGAAGTCAAAGATTGAAATTATTTTCAACTTATAAATTATATTATGATAACTGTAACTATAAATGAGTATATGAATCTCCCACATTTGTCTTAGTGAAAAAATTTTTCCGTGGAATTCATTTTAATCCACTGCAATTAACAATAATGCTGTATTTCCCGCCATTGTGATTTCTCTTTATTTCAACAATATTTGGCGACTTTGTTCGGTTTTGGCGTCATTTTTGGCGATAATTGGCGATGTCCCGTATTTCCCCGTATTTGGAATCCCGATGTCCCGTATTTCTCTCGAGGAAATATGGTCAGCCTAGTTGTAATTATCACAAAATAATTTATGAAATGAAGAATAATGTCACTCTTTGACTTCAATAAAGAATAAAAATTCAAGTTGGCTTCGTGTAAAATACGGGAAAAACCGGGACACTTTTGCCAAAAAGTCGGGTCGGCCAAAAAAACAGAAAATACCGGGACTCTCCCGAGAAATACGGGACGTATGGTCACCCTACCAATATGGCGACTTCATGAAATAAACAGTAGTGTATTTACAGGGGGGGCTAAGCGGGCAATATCCCAGAGCAGCAAATTCGGAGGGGTGGCAAATTTTGGAGTATAGAAAGAGGGGAGAGAAAAAACAATTTTTTTAAATTCACGTTTCGTAAACGTGTGGAAGTGCACAAAACTTCAGTCAGAGAAACAGTATTTTTGATCCATTGTTTGCGCACGTGCACTACATTTTTGAGGAGCTGAATAAAAGTTAGAGAAAAAAAAATGTAATTACCACCCCCCCCCCCCCCCTTTTCTCTAACGGTTTCCTCCGCTTTTACGGCTGAAGAATAATTCCCCTCATATAATAATACTGTAGTATGCATTTCAAACATATGCGGATATACAGGCTCTTCGAACGTAAGCTGCGGGTGTAAAGTGAACGGGCGATGGGGAGGCGGATTTTCCACCTCACCGCCTATGCTACTGCGAATTTTTTGGAGAACAGGGGCTCTGCTCCCCCCTAGCTACCTACGATTTCAAACTCATAATTAACGATCTATGCTCATATCACGGAAGGATTTCTTATATCCTACCGTGTCCGCAAAATACATATAATGGAGTAATCATTATCTTCCCTCCCCCTCCTCCCCGGAAACCTTTAAGTCAATCTAAGCTTGTGAGCTATGGTGTAGTTTCTCACTCAAAGGTATTTTTATATATATGGTGTCTGCAAGCTGTTAAAGTTTTACAAATACAACGCCACAACACGCAAAATGCCCAACGAGTTGTTGAGAAAACACCACCCTTGTCCGTTTCTGATTTCATGTTCTTGCCCAGTGCCGTCTTAACGCATGGGCCCACTTGGGGCCTCAGAAAAACGAGAAGTAATTGAGTTTTTTGAGAATTTGCCAGATAGAACCTCAAAAAAATCACTTGGTCCGGGAGGGCTATGATGCTCATAGCCTTGACCACCAATTAATAAAATTTGCCGCTCCAAACTTGCGACCGTAAGCTATAGCCTGTTCAACCCCACCCCCCCCCCTCCTCCTGTAAATAAGGTCTCTGTTCGCATCATGCTAAGCGCATAAGCGACGTACGTATTTCTCGAACGGGGGGAGGGGTGCACGATCATCTCCTACGCATCCCCCCCCCCGTCTGTATCCGCCAATAGTGGTCCTGGTTGTTTTGGACAGAAAGTGATCGATCCGGTGCCGCTAGGTGATTTACATTTTTATGTAATAAACTAGCTATAATACCCAGCGCTGCCCGGGTTTTCTTCAATGAGGCTTTTTTTGGATCACGTGATATCTCCCTCTCTTTTTCTTGAGGGACATACAAACAGTGTCCAAGTTAACCAATATGGCGACCTGCGCGATTCATGAAATAAACAAATCTAGATTTACACAGAAACGTAGAAATGAATATATATTTTTCTTTTTTTAAGGGGCGCTAGGTATTTCGATCCCCCCCCCCCCCCCGAACTTCAAGTTATCCATCTGTCTGTTCCAGCTTCCAAAAATCCTTAGTTAAAGCTGTGGAATTTTTTCGATGCATTTTTCACGGGCTCATAACTAATTTTAAAATATCCTAACCCACATGAATTTATGCAAATAAATATCAAAAGAGACAATATGGAGACATTAATTTTCATACTTGAGAAGATATAAATGAAATCAATGATATTTCTCGAATATCCAACTCAAAAGAATAGGTTTGGCTAATTACTTCATATTTAATCTCCTGGGCTTCGTATATCTCTAAGCGAACTGAATATTTCAAAAATCGAGAATTCAATACAATTTTTAAAATTATAGATGGGGCGGAAAATCCCACTAATTTCCGCATTTCTACAGTAAAATCGACAATTTTAGCACTGATTTCTATGAGGATCACCCTTTTCCTGACTCTCAAAGCGATGCTGATGATGATTATGACGTCTATTCAAAAAGCCTCATTACTGAGAGTATATTAAAAATGTGGCAAACCATTATAAACTATTACACATATGACATGAATGTCGCTCTCCACTTGTTAATACAAGATATACAGGAGACTGGATGTTGCGAAGATATTTATTATTTTAGATGTTAATTTTTTAAGGAAGGAAAAAACTGATCTCTGCCTCTACCGGATTTCTACCAATCGAGGGACCCGGGTTCGACTCCCGGTAGAGGCAGAGATGAGTTTTTTCCTTCCTTAAAAAATTAACATCTAAAATAATAAATATCTTCGCAACATCCAGTCTTCTGTATATCTTGTATTAACAAGTGGAGAGCGACATTCATGTCATATATATAGCCCTCTGGTGGCTCGTCGTCCATGAGCTATTAGCTGATCGGTTCACCGTCCATTGCACGGTTCCGTTCGGCACATATACGCTCTAGCGAAGGAAAATCTCTATCTCCTTTGTAGCTTAGTGGTCAGAGCACTCGTCCGGCAATCGAGGGACCCGGGTTCAACTTCCGGTAGAGGCAGAGATCAGTTTTTTCCTTCCTTAAAAAATTAACATCTAAAATAATAAATATCTTCGCAACATCCAGTCTTCTGTATATCTTGTATTACACATATACTAACAGGATTAAAGAAGTGACAAACCGTTGTATAGGCATATACACGTCTGAAACGCATTGCTAGGGAACCACGGTAACCAAAGTAAACGTTCGGAAAGTGATTGTTGAGGCTCAAAAACCATTGTTGCCGGACAGTTTTTTGCCCATTTGGGGCCTTTGCCCTGGGCTGACGAAATTTTAAAGTAGCCTATCGTTCAAGTCGGGTTCCATTTGGTATATATGCAAAATTTGGCGACGATCGATCTAAAATTGTAGATTTGTATAGAGAACATACACACACACAGACAGACAGAAAATCAATTTTATATATATAGATGTGTCAAGTATGGCAGATCACATCTCATTGTTCAATGTCTGCTAAGACTCCCTTTCGGTCCTCAGATATTATAATTATACAATATCTGAAGTATATTGCCATAACAGGGGACCACAGAGCTTTGTAAAAATGAATTCGAATGTGGAGAAATAAAGCTTCCAACACAGGGACGTCATTTCAACTTTTTCCAGGGGGGCAAAGAACATGTACCCAATGATGTATATATACCATTTTTAGTGTGTTTTCAAAAGCCGGGGGGGGGGGGGGGAAGTGTGCAACGGCCTCCCAAATGACGGGCCTGGCTTCCAAGCAAATCACGGTGAGGAAAAACTGCTTTGCTTTCAGAATTCAGCGGAGCCGCACATGAAATGGAGACGTTCTTAATGCATAGGCCTACATGATCCGGGGGCCTGACAGGGCTCTAGCCCTAGGGCCCGGGACGGTTATCATCATTTTTTTGCTTTTTCACGCTATGAATTAGCTACAGAAGGGGCCCATTAAAAGTCTGACCGAGGGGCCCGCAAAAGATCCCAGCCTAGGGGCATTTCATATTTGGATTTTCCAACAGGCGAATTCACTAGATAGTGGTAAGATTCATATATATAATTCGTTTTTAAACGAAACTTATCAGCGATATCTTTGTAGATTTTTCGTACAGAAACTGTTTCTCATAGGATCTTGTTTCGAAACTTAACGGCAGAGTGTTATTTCACTTAATTGCCGGACTTCAATCATCGAGGAGAAATAAAGGATAACTTTATTTCTCCTCTAAGACTTCAATCGATAGATTTACAATTGAAACTGTTGTGCTCGAGTGTGTAAGAAAAGTTTTTCTTCGACGAAAATACATCAGGGTGAGTTTGTGTATTCTAATTTTCGTTATTCACCCTATTATTTGAAAAATAAGCGGTGCGTAAGCTGAATCCAATGAAGATTGCCGAGAAAAGATTATGTAAAATGCAAAGAATTCTATACTGCATGTGAGTTTCAATATTTCAATTTTTGGAAATTAATTGGTAATTATTTAAATTCTCATTTTTTTTTTGGTTGGTGAGTCAGTTTAAATGTATTTATAAAAAAATTTAATCAGGAAAATTCATTTTATTAGCTTCAAACTTTTAAAAAGGAGAAAAAGGAAAAAAAATTAATTTTTTGGCCACTTGACTGGTTAATTACCTTACCCTATCATAATTACATGCAAGTAAGCATGCATTGAAAGAATTTTGTATAAATTCAAAGATTTAGGTAATAAAATATTTTCATAGATTAGGTTCGTTACAAAAATAATTATGAAGAAAAAAAACCATGACTTTTGTTTTTGTTTAAGATTCCAATAATGAATTATTAGAAATTATTACTAAAGTACTTATCACGGGAAATAAAGAATAATTTTTTTTTTAATTTATTAAGTACTGGAGCCGAAGAATAAATAGATGATGGTGGATATATATTGTAGCAGCATATGAAGAGGGATGTCTCTTGGGCTGTGCCACCTGCACAGGGCACTGCTATAAGGAAAAGTACTTAACGGCCGTATTCACCGTCCAGTTTCAGAACGCGATCCAGGGGGTGAACTATCTCTGCAGTCCTTAGTAACTACTAGTCCTAATGAACTACCGGTCGGAGGACTGCAGCTAAGGACCACTTCAACTACTAGTAGTTAAGAGGTACTATGAACTACCAGTCCTTAAGGTCACGTGACGTGAAACAGTAGTTAGAGGGAGAGAAAATTTTTGGTTTCGAGAGTAACAGATCGCTAACCAATGGGGATGCCGTTTGAAGCCTACAACTACTACTAATTATTAACAATCGTTTTTCCGCAGTGGGTGGTGGCAGCGATTTCATGTTTACAACTGATTGCAAACAAACTTTTTTTTCCGAGGGACTCCCACACATTTTTGTCACCCGTGCTTTGCAATTTTTTTACTCTAACATCGCCAGCTAGTTTAATTATTTTGTAAACGTGTATGAGACGTTGCATTTTTCATCTTGCGACTTTTTTTAGAATAAGATTCTGTATTTTTCTTGTCCGAGCTCATGAATCCCACTTTTGGATACTTGAAAAAGGGAGTATCTGGGACCCCAGCTGCATATAAGCGGGTCGCATACTGATGAAATCAAAATTTGAAAAAAAGAAAATTCTTACAACAAAATGCAAAATTTTAAATTAAGGTTACCGGCACTAGTTGAGCCTAGGGTCGTAGTGTGCCTTTCCCTTTTTTTTTGGGGGGGGGGGGTTCTTCTTGAAAAGGTTATTATGCAAAATAATTGTAGATTTTTGGGCCCCCCCCCCTATTCGCCTCGGGGGCCCTACTTGAGGCCCCAGCTGAATACTAATTTTAATATTGAGTGCCACTTTTTTTTAAGACCAATTTGTTAAAAATGATTTTTTTTATCCATTTTAAATTCATTGAAACAATGAATTGCAAATTATTTTCGGAGCAACTAAAATATTATTGATAATTTATAATTAAAAGAATTAACTGCCTTGCTGTGTATTGTAGTTCTATATTTTAAACTATAGGTTTCTCCTCAGTATTAAAAAATATCAGAACACGATTTTCTATGAATGAGCACTTACCTGTTAATGGAAGTGAATACTTCAATATTTAAAATATATATACGTCTATATTAAAGATCTTTCATCAATTTATCTGTTTCATTTGAGTTGATTAGAAGATGAATGATTGATTGAAATTGATTAATAGAAACATGAATTAAATAACAACTTGCACATATGATTTGTCATACAAAAACATTTTATTTCAAACATATGTTCATAGAGAGTCATCATAATCACAATTTATTGGTTGTACTTTTCTTAGAAATCGCATCTTTCAAGAATATAATTTTTTAAGATTCATAAATTTTCATCTGCATCTTCAAATGTTGATTTACCTGAAATTAAAAAGAGGAAGAAAAAAAAACACTTTTATTATGCTCATCAATATTTAAATGTACTGTATATTTTATTTCAAATTATAACACAGTCTTTAGTTGTATAAGTAGAGATAATTCGTGCACAATAGCACTTAGTCGACATCGAGTCGACTCGCCACCATTTTATCACAGTAGGATCCAAAATGTATAAACTGTGTTTTGCAAGGGAGGCCTGGCATTCCACATAGATGCTCATGTTCATGTCTAGATGTATTTACCTAGGTCTTCACAAATCTTAGGAGCCAACATTGCAAAAAAAAAATTCATACCGACACCTAAAATTTCCTATGCAGATCATAAAATATTTGGAGTTTATGTCTGAATCTTCCAACATGTGAAGATCATCACCAAGTGCTGAAAAAGTTGAATATAAATTTTTTTTTACTTCGGATTATTTCTTCTAAAAATATGCTTGGCTGCCAAAAAATTTGGCCCGCGCCTTTTTCAATTTTTCGAGCCATGTTTCTACCCTAAAATTTTGGTCAGACAGATGAAGTGCAAAAACCTATTGGCACGCAGCTTACTATATATTTTCACTCTACTCTTTCAGCTTTGCTCTAAAACACATCCTTAGCAACCGTTTGTGGATCGGGGAACCCCTATTTAAATTAACATAGAAATTTTGCAGTGTTGTATGGTCTCACTAGTTAAAAAGTATGATATTATTTGTCGTCAAGTATATTGTTTTAATATTTTCATTCACAAAATTTGCTCATCAGTAAATACAACACGTTTTTCAAAGAATTAATATTGCTTTTCAGTTAGTAAAGCTTCTAAAAGTTTTTTTTTAATGTCCTCCCTCTCATTTATATAGCCAAGACAAGTTTTTCAACAGTACATGTTTTTTGTTTTTACTTGCACTAGTCAAATTTTGAGTGGTATAGGTAGCCATTAAGAAATAGTCTATCTTAATTTCCTCAATTCAATTATGTCAAAAACAGTTGTTCTTTCAATAGTATCTGAAAAAATTATTATAAAAATAATTACTCATAGCAAGATATTTCTCGAGAGAAACCAATATGGTATGGACTAAAAACGATGCCACCTTCCCCCCCCCCCTTGCTTATTTTGTTTTTGCACATATAAAATGTGTTGCTGAAATTACAATAATTTCAGAGGGAAGTATGTTTTTGTTAAGTTTTATATTGAGAAATATTCAAGTGATTTTACAGTTTACAATTTTTATGAATTTTTTCAACTTAAAATTGAATGTGTATAAAATAGGTTATTTTATTCATCATGCAACATAAATGAGAGACTGAAATACATTTCTTAATAAACGTGTGAATTTATGTAATACAGCCTCTCTGAAACGCTATTATGATTATGATCTGATACAACGTCAAAATTCTGTGGGTGGGATGGTGGTGTTAAATCGGGTTCGACTGTATTTGTTCCACTAGGGTTGTTGATACAAATAAAAAACAGTGAAAATGATGATTGTTAAAATTTATGTCATTAAATCATGCATGGAAATATTTTATTTTACATGAAAATAATAATGGAAACTGTTGCTCAAAGTCAAATACAAAGAATTAAAATTACCTTTGTTTGCTCTGGGAGAATTTCTTGGTAACCTTGAAAACCTTCACATAACTTCGTAGCTACCTACAGCCAAGTTCCTGGGAAACAAAATTTTTCAGAGTTAGAAAAGTCTCACAAATGTATATACACTAATATATATATAATCTCTCAGCTGTTTACTAACAACATTGTTAAAAAATAAATGCTTGTTAAAAGTTTCACTTCCATAACATCTCAAAATGTTATATTTTAAAGTTCTTAAATATTCGACATGGAAATTTGTTTTCTGTGTTTACCCATACACACAAAATCAAAAACAATTTTTGACAAAAAATTAAATTTGAACACACACACCAAGGCCATAACCCAAACACTGAAGTAGTAATACGTTTCGAACACTAATCTGCTTCGTCTAGTTATAATGTATATACCTCAATAAAAACTGTGCCTGAAATTCCAACTTTGTTTTTTAGTTCCATTGTACGAATTTCATTTTTCATATCAACAAAACAATATAATGATTCCTTATTAAATATTCCTCATCTCAGAGCGAGTTACAGAGTGCAATTTTTCAGGAAGTGGCACATGATTTTTTTCTCAAAATTTAACTTTCACTCAGTATTACAATATTGTTCATTTGAACAGTTCAAAATATCAAATCTATATTTTAATCCTTTACACTAAATTAAGTGCATGAGTTTTACAAAAATTAATATTTAACATTACTGCCAATTTTTACCATGCTTTATTTCAATTTCACCATTACTCATCACAAAAAAATAATTAAATTTTTTGTCATTTAGATGCTGTAATTTATTATCAATGAATTGTAGCTTATTAGTTACTTTGTGCATTGAAGGGAGGTTGATCTAAAACACAAATTTTCAATTTCCTTATTTATAGGCGATTATTCATAGCATAGTCATCCAAGCACAATTTTTATTGTGCCAACAATATTCAAATTATTTATTTACACACATGCTCAATTTATTTAGACATAATTTTTCATTGAAAAAAATTAATACGGCAAAAAACATAGAATGTAAAATTTCAATCTGATATTATCGTAATTGCAGATTTATGTTTCATTTGCCATGTAAATATTTTCAATACAATCCAAAGTATACATGGGCTATTTGATATTTTTCAGCATTACCAAGTGGGATCCACTGCCCTATTGATTGCGTGACATTATGCCCATTTATATTTTTAAATAACGCATGTACCGAGCAAAAAAATATTAAGAATATTTCTAAACACGTTTCTTATATAGTTCGATAGCAATAAAATAATTCTTACCTCAGTAATGAACATGCTAGCACTTCGTCGTGGCTTCGATCGCCGATGACAACATCTAGTTTTGCAGGATATAACGATGAATCACTTCAACTTTGATGGCATCGAAGATATAATCTCAGTTATGTCCGTCATTATTATCGTAAAAAATGGTTTAGGGTGAACTATCTCTGCGGTCCTTAGCCGAAAAAAAGTAGTTAAGCCCCGATTTGTCCTTAGATGGCCAGTAGTTCGACTTTTCGGTACTATCTCTAAGCTAAGGACTTTTTTTTAGTAGTTACTTAGGACCGCTGCGAAGGACTGCCTAGCACCAGTCCTAAAGCAGCAAGAAAAGTAGTTCACGGCGGCCATCTTGGAAAAGAGGAAATTTCGTCTCTGGCCGCGAGTTCTCGCTGTGATATTTTGTGATGAAATATGCTGGTTTTTTTTTCGAATTAAACCATTTTTTACGATAATAATGACAGATAAAACTTGGATTATATCTTCGGTGTCATCAAAGTTGAAGTATATCATCGTTATATCCTCAAAAACCTGCTGTCGTATACGTGTATATTGACATCGGCGATCGAAGCCACGACGAAGTGCTAGCATGTTCATTACTGAGGTAAGAATTATTTTATTGCTATCGAACTATATAAGAAAAGTGTTAGAGATATTATTAATATTTTTTTGCTCGGTAAATGCGTTATTTAAAAATATAAATGGACATAATGTCACGCAATCAATAGGGCAATGGATGTCACTTGGTAATGCTGAAAAATATCAAATAGCCCATGTATATTTTGGGTTGTATTGAAAATATTTACATGGCGAATGAAAGATGAATCTTCAATTACGATAATATCAAATTGAAATTTTACATTCTATGTTTTCTGCTACATTAATTTTTTTTAATGAAAAATTATGTCTAAATGAATTGAGCACATGTGTAAATAAATAATTACAAATACAATTCATTGATAATAAATTATAGCACCTAAATGACAAAAATTTTAATTACTTTTTTTGTGATGAGTAATGGTGAAATTGAAATAACGCATGGTAAAAATTGGCAGTAATGTTAAATATTAAATTTTGTAAAACTCATGCACTAAATTTAGTGTAAAGGATTAAAATATAGATTTAATATTTTGAACTGTTCAAATGAACAATATTGTAATACTTAGTGAAAGTTAAATTTTCAGAAAAAAATCATATGCTACTACTTTAAAAATTGCACTCTGTAACTCGCTCTGAGATGAATATTTAATAAGGAATCATTATATATTTTTGTTGATAAAAAAATGAAATTCGTACAATGGGACTAAAAAACAAAGTTTTAATTTCAGGCACAGTTTTTAGTGCTGAGGTATATATATTATAATGAAAGGAAGCAGATTCGTGTTTGAAACATATTACTACTTCAGTATTTGGGTTATGGCCTTGCTGTGTGTGTTCAAATTGAATTTTTTGCCAAAAATTGTTTTTGATTTTGTGTGTATGGGTAACGACAGAAAAAAAATTTCCATGTCGAATACTTAAGAACTTTAAAATATAACATTTTGAGATGCTATGGAACTGAAACTTTTAACATTTAAACTTTAAACAAGCATTTATTTTTTAACGATGTTGTTAGTAAACAGCTGATATATATATTGTATATACATTTGTGAGACTTTTCTAACTCTTGAAAAATTTTGTTTCCCAGGAACTTGGCTGTAGGTAGCTACGAAGTTATGTGAAGGTTTTCATGGTTACCAAACAATTATACCAGAGCAAACAAAGGTAATTTTAATTCTTTGTGTTTGACTTTGAGCAACAGTTTCCATTATTATTTTCATGTAAAATAAAATATTTCCATGCATGATTTAATGACATAAATTTTAACATTGTGTCGCATCATTTTCACTGATTTCATTTGTATCAACAACCCTAGTGGAACAAATACAGTCGAACCCCCGATTTAATGCCACCATCCCACCCAAAGAATTTTGGCGTTATATCAGATCGCAGACATAATAGCGTTTCGGAGAGGCTGTATTACATAAATTCACACGTTTATTAAGAAATGTATTTCAGTGTCTCATTTATGTTGCATGATGAATAAAATAACCTATTTTATACACATTCAATTTTAAGTTGAGAAAATTCATAAAAATTGTAAACTGTAAAATCACTTGAATATTTCTCAATATAAAACATACTTCCCTCTGAAATTATTGTAATTTCAGCAACACATTTTATATGTGCAAAAACAAAATAAGCAAGGGGGGGGGGGAAGGTGGCATTGTTTTTAGTCCATACCATATTGGTTTTTCTCGAGAAATATCTTGCTATGAGTAATTTTCTTTATAATCATAATTTTTTCAGATACTATTGAAAGAACAACTCTTTTTGACATAATTGAATTGAGCAAATTAAGATAGATTTCTTAATGGCTACCTGTACCACTCAAAATTTGACCAGTGCAAGTAAAAACATGTACTGTTGAAAAACTTGTCTTGGCTATACGTATAAATGAGAGGAGAGGACATTAAAAAAAACCTTTAGAAGCTTTGCTAACTGAAAAGCAATATCAATTCTTTGAAAATGTTATTATCATATTTACTGATTAGCAAATTTTGTGAATGGAAATATTAAAACAATTAATATAGTTGACGACAAATAATATTATACTTTTTAACTAGCGAGACCATACAACACTGCAAAATTTGTATGTTAATTTAAATAGGGGTTCTCCGATCTACAAGAGGTTGCTAAGGATGTGTTCTAGAGCGAAGCTGAAAGGAGTGAAAATATTAAGTAAGCTGCGTGACAATAGGTTTTTTCACTTCATCTGTCTGACCAAAATTTTAGGGTAGAAACATGGCTCGAAAAATTGAAAAACATTTTTGGCGCCGGCCAAATTTCTTCGCAGCCAAGCATATTTTTAGGAGAAATAATCCAAAGTAAAAAAAAATTATATTCAACTTTTTCAGCACTTAGTGATAATCTTCACATATTGGAAGATGCAGACATAAACTCCAAATATTTTGCGATCTGCATAGAAAATTTTAGGTGTCAGTATGATTTTCTTTTTTGCAATGTTGGCTCCTAAGATTTGTGAAGCCCTAGGTAAATACATCTAGACATGAACAAGTGCATCTGTGTGCAATGCCAGGCCTCTCTTGTAAAACACAGTTGATGTATTTTGGATCCTACTGTGATAAAATGGTGGCGAGTCGACAAAGTGCTATTGTGCACGAATTATCTCTACTTATTCAACTAAAGATTGTTATAATTTGAAATTATATATACAGTACATTTAAAGATTGATAAGCATAATAAAAGTGTTTTTTTTCTTCCTCTTTCTAATTTCAGGTAAATCAGCATTTGAAGATGCAGATGAAAATTAATGAATCTCAAAAAATTATATTCTTGAAAGGTGCGATTTCTAAGAAAAGTACAACAAATAAATTGTGATTATGATAACTTTCTATGAATATATGTTTGAAATAAAATGTGTTTGTATGACAAATCATGTGTGTAAGTTGTTATTCAATTCATGTTTCTATTAATCAACTTCAATCAATCATTCATCTTCTAATGAACTGAAATGAAATATACGATCAAATGAAAGTTATCAGGTGAAGTTATTTGTTGGAAGCTAAATATGAAACAGATAAATTGATGAAAGATCTTTAATATAGAAGTATATATCTTTTAAATATTGAATTATTCACTTGCATTAACAGGTAAGTGCTCATTCATAGAGAATCATGTTCTGATAGTATTTTTTAATACTGAGGAGAAACCCATAGTTTAAAATACAGAACTACAATACGCAGCAAGGCAGTTAATTCTTTTAATTATAAAATTGAAAATAATTATCTTGTAAAATTATCAATAATTTATTATTTTAGTTGCTCCAGAAAGAATTTGCAATTCGTTGTTTCAATGAATTTAAAAGGAATAAAAATTGATAATAAAAAATCATTTAACAAATTGGTCTTTAAAAAGAAGTGACACTCAATATTAAAAATAGTATTCAGCTGGGGCCTCAAGTAGGGCTCCCGAGGTGAATAGGGGGTCCAAAAATTCTATAATTATTTTGCATAATAACCCTTTCAAGAAGAAGGCCCCCCCCCCCAAAAAAAAAAAGGGAAAGTCTGCCCCGAAAAGGCACATTACGGCCATAGGCTCAACTAGTGCCGGTAACCTTAATTTAAAATCTTACGTTTTGTTGTAAGAATTTTTTTTTCTTCAAATTTTGATTTCATCAGTATGCGACCCACATATATGCAGCTGGGGTCCCATATACTCGCTTCTTCAATCATCTAAAAGTGGGGTCCATGAGCTCGGACAAGAAAAATACTTTGACTATTATTATATACTGAATCTTATTCTAAAAAGAAGTCGCAAGATGAAAAATGCAACGTCCTCATACGTTTACAAAATAATTAAACTAGCCAGCGATATTAGAGCAAAAAAAATTGCAAAACACGGGTGACAAAAAAATGTATGGCGAGTCCCTCGGAAAAAGTTTGTTTACAACATGTTTGTTTGTAAACATGAAATCGCTGCCACAACCCACTGCGGAAAAACGATTGTTAAATAATTAGTAGTAGTTGTAGGCTTCAAACAGCATCCCGATTGGTTAGAGATCTGTTACTCTCGAAACCAAAAATTTTCTCCCCCTCTAACTACTGTTTCACGTCACGTGACCTTAAGGACTGGTAGTACATAGTACCTCTTAACTACTAGTAGTTGAAGCGGTCCTTAGCTTCAGTCCTCCGACCGGTAGTTCATTAGGACTAGTAGTTACTAAGGACTGCAGGGGGTGAACTATCTCTAAACCTTAGTAACTACTAGGTTCTAAACCGTGTTTCACCTCAAAATTAGTATTCACCGCCCCTGAATCGAGATCCAGGGACCAGCTTTTCGAGCCTGAAACTGAACCTCCGATTTCGGCGATCCAGCAGGGTGGATCAAAGCCGCTTTAAAGCGGCTAATGCAGCTTTGGGGTAGACCGAGTTTCAGCGCATGTGCAGTGAGCATTATCGTCGCTGAAAACACACACACCGACGTAGTAATGGCGGTCGTGCTGAATTGTTTTTACGATGAACCGGAATGAAATAGGGAATTTAAGCCGAGTTTTCCTAGGAATAGGTTTGTTGCGCAGCGTGAACCGAATTAGACTATTTCGCGCCGACAGAAACGTGTTACATAATCACGCTACGCCTTTGTGTTTTCCTAGCGAGGCGCATCAGATTAGGGCGGCTATATAAAGTATATGGCTTTGGCATCAGCTACTCTGTCGTCTGCATGCTCCGGTTTGAAGGGAAGGAAAAGAAAACACAGAAGAGTGAAGAGAATATCGGCAAAACCGCGGCGCACGACCATTTGACTCCTCCAGAAGCAGTCGGCCAATCACGCCCGACGTAAAACGCTTTCGTGAGGTGCATTGCGCTCTGTAAGAAAACAGTCATGCTGCTTTTCTTATTGGTCAGTGGACGGCGTGTCGCACTGGGTGAATCACGTTGCGTGCGGCACAGGAAACCTGCTCCTAGGAAAACCAGGCTTTAGAATAATTTATTAATTATAAAGTGATGAGTGACCGCGTTTAGGAATTAAATATATGTTAAATAATTATCCCCGATCAATGAAAGCTTTCAACTACTTCTTGAAGCCATCAACAAGTGACGAAAGAAGGTGAGTAATGATATTTTTCTATGATTTCCTTCAAATCTGAACTTTATTCGCTAAAAAAATGATCATTATCAAATAATGATAGAATTGTATGTGTAATATACTCATGTAATTGATATTAATGACAAATTCGTCTTTATGGTACCTGAAACAGGGTCGTAGTGGGCTCTCTCGATGCAGACTTTTTTTCTTGAGTGGGGGGCCCCTGAAAGTATTATTATGTAAAATAAAGTGTACATTTTTGTGAGGGCCCCATTCTCTCGGCCATTGGGAAGTGCTCCGGTTGCCCCCAGCTTATTTACGATCCTGACAGTAGAAGAGAATATCTCTCTTGAATTGCAGGAATAGTCACTTGTATACAGTGTATACAAAAAGTCGTATTCATGTTGCTCACCGAATAAGGTGTTAAGCGAGATGCCATGGGTGCTCCCTAATTGTATATATTCCCCCACACAATACTTCTATTTAGTATATTTTCATTAAATCCGCCGGAGCGAGTGAACTCCACCCAATAAAACTGATGCTGGCTTCTAGTCGCAAGTTATCAAACCCATTTGCTCACCAATAAGGTGTTAAGCGAGATAACTCGCTCCGATGGACATACATATATATTATTTCACAATAAGATTCTCATTTCTTTTTCTTTTTGTATCCTGTGTATATAATATGGCAAGTGTAAGATAACAGATGAGATGGCATGGGGGAGGGGCCTCAATTGCTTTTAAAACATACCTCCATCCTAATATGTGTACATTCATCTTAACTAAACCCCGAAACTTCTCCTAATCCCATCTCGTCTGTAATCACCACAAAATTTGTTAATCGCGACAGTACCCAATTGTCCGGGGAAAATATGTTGTAAAAGTTTGTATGTTGTTTTTTTTTGACACTAAATAAAGTGTTCCAGACTCTGCCACGAAGCTGGGCTGGAAGAGATCTCGGCAACGGGATAAGTCCAGTGGCAAAGTTCTGGCGTTCATTCATTCATTGCTTTATTTGTTGTAAAACATTAGCCAAAGAAATTTTGCTTAAATAGTTATAAAAGGAGCCGAGAACTTTGATAATCATCTGACAATGGACAAAAACAAAAGGGTATGTACATAGCTACTTATGCATAATTCAGCCAATACATCTCAAATATTTATTTTTTAGTTATTACAATAGTAGTCCTTCCAGAGTCCTTCGTGACAATATTCTCAAGAATTTTACATCTCTACTCTTAATACAACAGCAATCCCTATACAATGATATTTTTTCTTGATTTGCAGAATATCATTTTATCGAGATTTTAGTGTGTGATCATACCTTTAGTGCTCAAAACACCAATTCAAAAAATTCATGAAATTACTTTTTGGAACCTTATGTATGTGCAGTTCATGCCAGCATTGGGCAATGATTGAGTGAAATTTATAATATTTAAGTAATCTATCATTACATAACTCGTACCACATGATTGCAGATTACATGTGCTATATTCGTATTATGCAGTATGATTCTACTGTATTTGAAATCACAACACATGAGTATAATTTGCTTCATTCTTTAGGGAAATTTTTTTTTTCATGAAACCTATGTTAATTTTTCAGATGAAACAAGTATTTGGGAGCAAAAGTAGGGTGAAAACACATATCTATGATAAAATGTGGCCACTGAAGATGAACTGACTTCATCACGGAAGAAAATCTCAATATTCATTTACTATGTGTTTGTGTTATACATACCATTATTTTTTTAGCAATCTCAAATACTTCCATATAAATATGAATAAATTATTTTTGATAATTGATTTGTTGTTATTTCTTAAGTGAGGAAAATGTTAGCCTTTTTTTACGTAGTTTGAATTTGTGCCTTAATTATGTTCAAGTTACAGTGTAAATTTTGAAAGTAACGAATTACTAGATTATTGTGATTATCGTGTAAATACAGTAATTTATGTAATACAGTAATAATCCAGATTTAACTACCAATCCTGCTCGTAAAAAGAGGGATGGAAAATGATGTTGAATCTATCAATATATGTTAATTTTTTTTTAGT
Source organism: Pholcus phalangioides (assembly GCF_987345545.1). NCBI lineage: Eukaryota > Metazoa > Arthropoda > Arachnida > Araneae > Pholcidae > Pholcus > Pholcus phalangioides. The sequence goes on along the minus strand of NW_028301597.1, from coordinate 11,969,298 downwards.
CTTGGCTATTAGTTTACCCTTTATAAGTTGAACATGATTCAAAGGCAACGCATTTTACACATAAAATAATTTTCCATACACTAATGCTTGTATTGACTGTCAGATTTTAAACTTTGTTTACAGTTTTTTTTATTTTTAAGAATCTCTTTCAGCTTCAAGGAAGTCCTTTCAACTTATATCTAATGAACTGTATATGAACTATTTTCAACTGAATTTAACTTTTTATGTAAGCTAATCAAAAAACTAGTACACATGTTGTAACAGTTTTTTGTCCAAAAGAAAACTTGGGTTTAGTATTTTATACATTGGGTAGAATCCTTCCTACACATCTCCTGTGTAGGAAGGATTGCATAAAAAGTATCTTAAGAAGTGCATGCAACTAGCATACAAGTTTCAACAAATATAATTACAAAAAAGTCAGTCTCAGATATTAACTTATTTGGCTAATAGGAATTAATGTTCAGTAATTTAATATTCAATGTCCATCACAAGAATTACCATTAGCACTAAAAATATTTTTTGGAAATCAAATTTACTGAATTTGTACGTTTTAATTTTAATGTGTTTATCTTATTAGTGTTTACAAAATTGTGATTTCAGATACAAAACAATCGTAATTTAAAAAATATTCAGATAATTATTTTTGAAAAATTTCTAAGTTTATTAGTATTTTTTAAAATATGAATTTTACACAATTTTTTGCGACCGTCCTTTTTTTCCTTCATTTCATTCACGATTAATAAAATTTGTGTGTGCTGATAAATACATTTTTTTTTCTCTTCAAAGCAATGAAAATCGCATAGGCTGATTACACGTGGGAAAATACAATACATGCGATATAAATTATTTGCTAATAATGATATATATAATTTATCTAATCTGAGAATATTAGCAATTCCGTAGCAAAATGAAAAACCATCATTATAGATATAGCGGAAGTAGGAAAGAAAAACGTAGCTGGAATGAAATGGAATTTCCATTAAAAAAGGGGTGATAAAACCATATTTTGCTTATCGAAAAAAAAATTGTTGAAAAACGTAAACACAAGAATCCTACTGTTGAGTTTTCTACTTCATTAGAAGATCAAAAACCCTTCGCCCAATCAGCATCGGATCTACTCTCGCCAAGCTAATATACGCCAAATACTCGCCAACTGAACCGAGATTCACTTGAGACGCTTGGTAGTGTTTGGGGAATACCGATTTCGCGTTGAAACCGAAACGGGTTTTTTTTTACATAGACGCCTAAAGTTCGCGTCCAACATATTTCATGTCCAACAGTCAACAACCTGTCTCCCTTCGGCTCCATGGCCTTTTCACCCGATCCGATTATTATACATCACTTCATTTCACTTCCGACACATCCCCCCTTTTATGTTTATTTTTTTCATAAAAATGACTCTAGTTGATAGTGTCAGTCAGCGGATAATGCTGGGGCTTCCGCACCACACGACCGTATCGTGTTGCTCTGATGGGGACGGATGTTTGTTCTCCTGACGACTTTCCAGTTGGCCTTCTCGGCGTGGTGTCGTCATCCCGAACTGTCGCACCAACGGGTGGAAGCTCTACAATTCCTGGATCCAAATCTGAACCAGGCTCAGGGCGTTCAGTTCTGTTCAGGTGGAACTGATTTCTTCTCACAGATCCCCTTGGCGTCTTGAGGATGAAAGATCTCTGGGTATCTGTCCTGCGCTCGATTTCGCCCCATGTCTTCATGTCCGCCACCCACACCGTGTCTCCTACATTCAGCTGCTCTCGAGTGCGGACACCGTGGCGATTATTTTAATTTTTCTTCTGCTTCTCAATCCTTGCCTTCTCCTTCCCCCTTACGATCTTCGTCGGGTTGGCAAGGCTTTAGCAGATGAGGGTAAATCGGAAACCGTTGTTCTAAGGCGACGCCCCATCAGCAGCTGAGCTGGACTATAGCCATTCTCCAATGCCGTGTTTCTGTACTGGAGCAGTGCTAGGTATGGATCTGAATTTTTCTCCATCAGCCCTTTGGCCACCTTGACCATGGATTCGATGAATCCGTTTGCTTGAGGAAATCTTGGACTTGATGTCACGTGCTCAAACCCATACGTCCGTGCAAATTCTTGGAATTGGGAGTTTCTCACTTTCTCGAATTGGTCCCCGTTGTCACTGCGTACCTTCTTCGGAATGCCATGGCGGGCAAAGATCGATTTGCAGTGCTCAATAACATTCGCTGAAGTGAGCGAGTTCAACAACGCATACTCTGGGTACCGAGAGTAGTAATCAGCGAGCAGCAAATACCATTTCCCGTTTAACTTGAACAAATCAATGGCCACCATTTCCCATGGTCTAGAAGGGAAGTCTGTCGGAATAAGTGGATTATGCCTGTTGCTCCTATTCTGACAACACACAGCACACTTCTTGATCCTGTCTTCAATTTGCGTTGACAGACCGGACCACCAAACACACTCTTTCGCAAGGGCACGACACTTGTTCACTCCCAAGTGATCACAATGAAGTCGTTCTAGAATGTCTTGCTGTAAGACTGGTGGTATCACAAGGCGACTGTTTCGTAGCAGTAAGTCATCCTCGATGAACAGCTCGTCCTTGACGTAGAAGTATGGTAATTCTGCTTTGCTCAATGTCTTCTTATCTGGCCAGGTGCCAGCGATGAAAGAAATTATCTTCGAGATCGTGACATCTTTTTTCTGTCCATCTTCGATCTCTAATAGCCTAGCCTCCGAAGCAGGAAGTGTAGAGATGACAAGTCTCACGTAGGACTTAGTCTCTTCCTCCAATTCATCGGAGCTGTCACTCTCAAGAGGGGCTCTTGAAAGGGCGTCTGCTGCTAAGAGCTGTTTACCTGGAATGTACGAGATTGAGAATGAATATCTCATCATCCGTAGCCGGAAGCGTTGTAAACGAGGTGTTAATTCATCCAGTTGCTTCGTTGAAAATATGGTCACGAGTGGTTTGTGATCGATCTCAAGACGCACTTCGAGTCCCATAATGAAGTCTTCAAATTTCTCACAAGCCCAAGTAGTGCTAGCACTTCTTTTTCGATCTGAGCATATCTTCTTTCTGCAATAGACATAGTTCTTGACGCGTAGGCCACAGGGTGTACCGTACCGTCCTTGTGTTCTTGAAGCAATACACTTCCCAAGCCGTTAGACGATGCATCCGCAGAGACGATGACCGGTAGCTTAGGATCAAACCGTGCTAGGACTGGTGTCGACGTAAGCAAGCGTTTGATTTCCTTGATGCATCGAGCTTGCTCGGAGTCCCACAGAAAGTCATTGGTTTTTTTCAGTAGCGCTTGAACTGGAGCCAAAATTTCGCTCAAATTCGGTATGAACTGGGCCAAATATTTCACCATTCCAATGAAACGTTGCGCTTCACGCATCTTTTGGTGGTTGAAGATTATTAAATTAAGTATACACCAGCGCCAACGAGAATAACTTATAATCATATTTATTTACATAGGCGCCTAAACCAGAGCGTCCGACATCTCTCATGTCCAACAGTCAACAACCTTGTATCTCTCCGGCTCCATGGTTTTTTCACCCGATCCGATTATTATACATCACTTCATTTCACTTCCGACACATTAATCTCTCGGAGAAAACGAACTTTTTATGCATTTTATCTAGCTAGGAACACAGTTGCGAATTTTCCGGATCGCTTTAGTGATGCGGCTTATACGCCAAAGTGACGCGTAACCAATGTCGTCTCGCATGGTGAGACTTTTGCCCCGAGGCTCAAGCCACCCATGGCATACAGTATTTATACAAAAATATATTTGTTTTTCTTAATATTTATTTTTACAAATACGTTTTCAATTTTTGATATCCTTCAAGAGCCCCCCCCCCCCCCCGAACGCCTGTGTGAGCACCCACTGGTCGAAAATACTTCCGACGCCCCTGTACATAAGCCTATATCTCACGAATACTACCGCGTGTTTGACTCCGTGCCACAAGCAGAATATCCCGCTTCACTTCGGTCCACATAGTGTGCCGTCACACAACCCATCGTTGCCAGTCGTGAGGTATTATATTTAGTGTGGTGTTGGCACAACCGAATGTGGTCTACACAAACCATAAAATACTGTGGAACTGCCTATCTCAACATTTGTGGGGTTTTTATCACGGAAAAACAAGTTTACTTCAAATGGCTCCAAACAAAGCTATTCTTATTTTGCAGAATCACAAACCCCGTCTATAGCAGATTTCTTAACCACCGTAATTTCTTTATATTCCAATTAGGATCGCCTATGGAACTGCTTCTGTCGGCGTCCCTGTTTCACCGATGGCCATGCCATCCATTATATAAGCGCAAAAGCTTTTACCAAAACCCTGACCTTCGCCGTGAAAAAGAATGTAGTTTCCGAGGGACAGCAGAGGTCCCCCATATGGACAGATGCCTCCAGGTAACTATTCCTCACATATAGGCGACAAGCGGAATTTTTTCGAATTTTGAATTTTTATCACTCTCGAGCGTGACACGAGAGAGGTAACACGCTCGGAATGAGCTCCTGAAACCGCTAGCTACTGCGAGTAAATTGTTAAAATAGTATAGCTAACCTTAAAAGAAACGACAATGCGCACTCAGTCGGATCCCTACGTTCACTAAATATTCCCAAAAACTAGAATGGCACCAAGCGTAAGTAACTTACTCTGGCAAGGGAGAGCGAGGAATGGAACTAGCTGAAAGGAACATTCGACAACAAGAAGGCAAAAGCTGCAGCGCAGTCCAAGGCAGCAATGACTTATCTCGAAAGCATAAAATGCCATTTCAGCATCTGGAATATATCTCATCGCAGAAGCCGACATTCACACGAAAAGACGTACTCCTGTACCGGTGACGACACCCTGCAGAAAGCGCTTCAAGAATACGAGGAAATTAAAAAGCTACCGGATGATTCGAACGTACCACTGCTCAAACAGTCCATGCGCTGGCACATTAGGCAGATCCTAGAGGCAACAGAAGACTGCTTCTTTAGACAGCAGTCCAACGAGGGCATTAGACATGCCTATGCCACCCGGATAAACGTCGATATACGTCAGCGGGCACGAAAGTGGAACGTGATTCCTGTCTACATGAGAACGGAGAGCACACAGAAAGAGCTCCGAGAAAGACTAATTTAAGCCAGCGAAAGAAATCCCAAGGTTCAGCTTGGAAAGGAGACCACAGAAATCGCTGAGGAACAGACACCATCGCCACAAAACAGCACTCCAACAAAAAATCCCGGAATGACGCCGGAAAAAACGGGGGAAATGAATTCTGGAGAAGGCGAAAGGACCATAACATTGAACTTTGGAAGATCAACATCTATGCGAAACCCCGCCTCGGCGGTCGAGCCAATTCAAACGGGCCAATCGCAAGTAACCTGCGATGCCGAAGCTCCGCCCACCCAAGATGGTGAGTGAGACGGTCAGCTTTCTTACAAGCAGCCTGCACCCATCCGTACGAGCTCCGGCACCTCTTCGCTGGTGATACGGTGCGACCGGAGCTGGCGGGCGATTGCAAGTAAAATTAAAGAAATGTGCCTTCACGCGTGTGAAGTTAAGTTCTCGAGCTGTGAATTGTGTTTCAAAACAGCACTGACCGCGATAACGTGAGCAAATTCCTCATACAGGAAAAAATCCCCATAGTAAGGCAATCTACCCCTGATGCCAGTCAGTTAAGTGTGATAATACGCGGACTCGACTCTGCTATTCCAGCCGAGAATATTAAACAACAATTAATTGAAGCGTTCTTCGAACTGATAGATGTCTCCCAAATCCGATCCCAAAGACGGAAATTACGATCGCAAATTTTACCACTCTGGAAAATTGACCTGCCATCTAATACAAAGTCAAAGGAAATTTTTAACCTTAAGCAACTGTTACTCGTTGCTTTATCGATTGAGAGACATCGCCGGAACCCAAATCAATTTACGATAAATATTTGTTATCGATGCCAGACATGGGGACATCGCGGTGACACTTGCGACCAACCACAGCGCTGTATGGTCTGTTCAGGATCACACGAAAAATTGCTCAAAATTGCGTGGCGTTGACCCCCCAGTGTGCTGCAATTGTGGAAAAAACAACCCGAGTTTCTTTCGCGGTTGTGAAGTGTATAAAAAAGAATTCGCACAACTCAAGAAAAATTTGAAAGTAACGAAAAATTCCCAAAACGTGGATACCATCAGCCCCGCGACATTCGTGAAATCTGGAAAAAACTATAACAACACGACGTACCTTCCACGAAGCTTGTGGAAAAACTTTTACGACCATAAGAAAAAGCGTGCCGAAAGACCAGCGAAGGCAGCCGAGCCAAACGCAACTGGCCCGTCGGAGACAACAAGCTCTACGGACTTCGCAACAAACCCGGGAGAGAGCCGGAAAAATTTTTCAAGTCCACCTCTACGGACTTCCGCCACCTAGCAACCGAGTCAAGTAGCAACCTCAGGAAAAATCGATCAACGCTAGCGGAACTTCGCCCCGGCCTAAGATGTCCGAAAAAGCACCCGTAACACCGGAACTGAGACTTTATAAAGGCAGCGTCAGTGAAGACCCGACCGAGGAAACAGCAACAGCCGTTGCTGAGAAAAATGTAAGAGGAACGCCAGAAGAAGCGCCCGCGGACTCGAATTCTTCGGTGGCCAGCCTGAACTCAACGTACGAGATGTACGAATTCGCCAAGGCATGCATGGAGGATATCGTACAATATAGCGCGCAAAAGGAAAAACGAGCAACCCTCCATAAATTTCTTCAAGAAGCTGGAGATATACTCGTGAAGTAGTAGCGAGCAACCCTTAAAGGAGCAGCTAAGAGCTCTTAAAATTTGACGGAAATGCGAGTTTTCGGTGAATTCTTTCTTTTTCGTTTCGCTTTCTTTTCAAAAATATTTTCTCAAAAATCAAATAAAAAAAAAATAAAAAATACGAGTCATTCCTGATATTACTATTAGAAATGGAGCAGGAAAAACTACATAAAAATTTTCTCTACTTTTTTCCTGAACTTTGTAAAAATACTAATACTATTCTCCTGTTTTCTTCACCTCTAATCGATTTTCGCATTAATAAATTGTATAATATTATATATCTTTAATATTTTTGAGTTTATTTTCAGCCAACCACATTTCAGGTACTCCGACCAATGAGGTGAGACCATGGCGCAGATGATGATGACGTCACGAAGCAGTTCACTTTTCCCGCCGAAATTATTAATACACTGCTGGCCACCCAAATTGCAACACCAAGAAAGACAAGAGATATCGCAACAATATTTATTTTGTAGATAACATGTTGACCAAGCATCAAATGATTAAATTTATAGACTTCTGTGAAGTGTGGTTCCTGCCAAAATCAGTAGCCAGAGTAGCCGCCATTGTTGGAGATCACCGCTGCCACACGCCTCGGCATTGATTCAAAGAGACTTTGGATGTGTTCTTAGGGTACAGCAGACCAAGCAGCTTCCACGCTTTGCCAAAGTTGATCTGGTGTGGCAGCTGGGGATGTAATCTGGGTCAATCGTTTAGCAACCATGGACCACATGTTTTCTATCGGCGAAAGATCCGGAGAGCGAGCTGGCCAGGGAAGCAATTGAATCTGGCGATTGACGAAGAACCTTTGGACAATGCGTGCCACGTGTGGTCGCACATTATCCTGTTGAAATATGGCTGTGGGCAAGCCCTGAAGGTAAGGAAGGACAACTGGCTCCAACACCTCGGAGATGTAGCGCTGGCTTTTTAAAGTACCGGCAATGCGTACTAGAGGAGTGCGAGAGTGATATCCAATACCGCCCCATACCATAATACCCGGTGCAGGACCAGTGTGGCGGTGCATAACGCAGCTGTTCAGCATCCTCTCTCCACGGTGTCTGCAGACTCGAATTCGACCATCGTGGTGTTGCAGACAGAAGCGTGACTCGTCAGTAAAGACAATTTCATTCCATTGTGCCGTCCACATCCTTCTTTCATCGCACCATTGGCGGCGGAGACGTCTGTGGTTCTGCGTCAAGGGTAGACGAAGCAATGGACGTCTTGCGGACAGACCACTCTGCTGTAAACGGCGTCGAATGGTACGCGCAGACACTGGATGATGCGGTACAGACTGAATGTGCTGTGCTATGGTTCGTGATGTGGCTGGGCACTCCGTCACTGTCATACGCACAGTAAGCCTGTCATCACGTGAAGTGGTGCACTGAGGTAGATGCGATCGAACACGTCGGTCCGTCGTACCCTCCTGCATCCAACGATCACATAACCGCATTACAGTTGTTTGGTTTCGTCCAACACGACTACCGATTTCCCTGAAAGATAATCCACAATCTCGGTAGGCCACTATCCTTCCTCTGTCGAACTCATACATGATCAAAAGATGATCGCTGTTTTCTACGAGGCATAATTGATCGTTTTTTTGAAAAAAACACAATTGCCGTACTTCAAATCGTCGAAATCTCCAAGCCTTAAATAGCGCTTTGAAGTGGCGCCACAGGCGCGCGTGATGTGCGCCTGCGCTGAAATTCTAATCATTTGCATATCTCACCTCCGCTAATGCATGTTGTAAATTTCATATTATTTGCATGCTTCCTTCAGGGTGTTGCATTTACGGTGGCCAGCAGTGTATTTAATAATACTAACCTGCTCAGAAAGACATGTTGAGTTTGTAAAGCCTTTAATAGTTAATTAATTTAATTAGTTAACGGTGAGATCCCGATTTTGTCCAAATTCCCAACTCTGACGACATACATGCATTTTCCCAAATCACACACAAATACTCCCTTGTCTATTTTCTTCTAATTAGGAAATGGTGCTTGTATTCAGAAAACCTGCATTGAAACAGCCGAAACTGAAACCTATTGAAATGTTCTGTCAGCTGCGGAAAGTTCGGCCCTCTTTCTTTGGAAAAAAAAATTCTCAAACACATGGAATATAAAATTTCAAATGTTTGGAAGAATTTCGGAAACTGATTTCTTTTTAATTATTTCTTCCCGCTTTCTTTCTCCCAAAAATTTCCGCCCTCCGTATTGACTCGTTACGTTTTAACACAATTGACACGTTTAAAAAGAAATACGATAAACATGTTGGGGTAAATCGAGAAGCTCTATCTATACTTAGAATAATAAAACCATAAGTATTCTTTATGGGCATTGTATATAATATTTCATCATGTACAGTCGAATTCCGTTTCGCGAACTCTAAGGCCAGGACCTGACTACGGTGCGGTTGCAGGCGGTTGAGGTTGGGGGGGAAGGCATCATCTATAGTTTTATTCTGTCAACGCACAGATACAACTGCAACCGCTGAGCGCGGTTTTTTCAACCGAGAAAATCCACATTTTTTTGGACGGTTGGGGTAACCGGAAAGCTGCCATCATGTATTGCAAAGGTTTGAACACCCTGATGACGGTAGCGAGTCAAAATCGGACGGGACATATGCGGACAACATGGAAATAGGGTCAAAATCGGACAAATTTTGCCGCGCCCTCGATGTTGGCGCTGTATCTCCCATTTGTTTCTCCAACCTGTTAAATGGCGACAAAATGGATACAACAAGAAGCCGGGTCAAAATCGGACAAATTTTGCCGAGCCGGCGATGTTGGCGGTTTATCCCTAATTTTTCCACCAAGCTGCTAAGTGGCGATTTTCTCTTTGATGGACATTATAAAGACGTGCAGAGAAACTTTTGATGAAATTTAAACAATCAAAGACGTTAGTCGTCTACCAGTCGCCAGAACAAGTTAAAAAAAAAGCCGTCCTCTTTGAACCACTGACAAGTGATGGATTGCTACACGTAAAAAAAAAACGCCGACGTAACCAACACTATAATAATATATAGCTTCAGTAGAACTATTGTCATTATTATTACCGGGCTCGGCGCGGAGGTGATCATAAGTCCTTATCCCGAGGGATTTCTATCCTAGGAAGGGTCTCTACAACTAATCTCGCCTGAGTATTGTCAGCACAGTGCGTGGACTACGGCATTGTCAAACCAAAGGAAGTTGATTGTTTCATAAGAGGGAAAATTAGTAAAATCATACATAAATTAATGAGCACTTATACGATCATATACATAAACGATATCGATTGATCGTACATACAAGATATATTGTGGGAAAAGAAAAATAACTACATCAACTGAACTAAATTTTATCAATCAAAATCACGGCAACTCACAGATGTCACACGTGGATAGAAATATGATAATATAGAAAACATGTGAACTAGTTTGACAGAAACATCGAAAAAAGATTTTATTCTAATGAAGTGATCTAAAACTGTGCACACACACACTTATTCCGATTACAGTCAATCCCGTTTTTAACGTTCCCGCTTAGTACGACTTATTTCTGTGGTCTCAACTCAAAGTACAGTGGATCTCGCTTATAACCTTTTTTTTCAAAAAACTTGTCACAAAAACATTGTAAGCGGGGAAATGTTTTAAATGGAAAATCTTAGAGCGAATTAGTGAGTTGAAAACACCAGAATAAGTCGTACTAAGCAGGAAAACTATATAAGCAGAATCGACTATAATTCTCATTAAGATTTCCCATTTAAAGCGGTTCTCGCTTACAACGTTTTCCATGACAGTTTTTTGGAAAACGTTATAAGCGGGATTCACTGTATTATATAATATTTATGCATTTGCATATAATAGGTGGTCTATTAAAAAATCTTTGAGTTGAGCATAATGAATCGAAATGATAGATATCAATTAGATACATGCGATCTTCATGCTTAATTGATTCAGAATTGAAATTATGTTAGTCTTATTAAGGATGGGACGAATAGTGATTTGAGCGAATAACCGAATACTCGGCGGCCGAATATGTATTTTCTTAAAATTCAACACAATCATAAATAAAATTGGTGTTTTTAATTGAAAATAAAATTATTTGTAATTTCAAATGATTGACATTGAATTTCAGTTATACTATTTATTATTTAAATAAATATTGAAAGATTTTTTATTGCCAAGATAATGACAATCAAATTTAACGATGATGTGTTGTATTTCAATATTACTTATGGAATCAATTTCCTTTTCAACACTCGTTACCAGTTTTACGTCTTTAATCAAGAAAATGTCTCAGCCATTATTTACTCCCAACTATATAGTAATGTATCATAAAATTTACGACTTATTTTCTTATTTTTCCTCTCTAGATGTTCTTTGTCTCATTCGGGAGCTCAATACGTATCTGGTCTAGGTACAACTTCAGTTAGTGGAACTAATTCATGCTAGCTTCCACCTTATTGAAGAAAAAAATAAGCGTGACCGTACGTCCCACGTGTAAATAAACTTACCCGTTTTGTGGTCCAGGATTTTTTATTGTTCTTGATTATGCTTGATAACTTGATCCACATTGCAGCTCTTATTGATGAACAATCATTAGTTACACTTGTCTGAAAATGGGTAAAGAGCACGAATAACTACATTTACTAAGAAATTTATTTCAAATGCTCCAGAGGAATGTGGACCGGAGGAGGAGGCCGGACACCCTTTGCTTATATTCAATCGTTCGAGAAAAATTACTGGGGTCACTGATCGAAAATCTGGGGTGAATGGCACCGAGACTACCTCAAATTACCAAGGACTAAGATCAAGAGTTTCGGAAGTGTTTTGAACCAGTAGGTACTCATCTTTGTTTTAAACAAATAAATTTGCTTTCTGATCGATTCTGCAGGTGTCGGATGCATGCCAAAAATTACCATGGGTGCTCAGAACCCACAGCACCGACTCGGATTATCCGAGAAACGATAGAAAACGACTTTCGAGAGTGGGGGGGGGGGGGGGCTATATTGATTTAAAGGTAAATATAATAAAAAATGTTAAGAAAATACTACGTTTATATCCTGGTTCACAAAGCTGGAGCCCCATCCGCGTTCTACTTGTGTAGCGGCATTTGAAACATGAGCAGTTAACGGCGATAAGGAACTTACTTCCATTTGATGACATACTGTATAATAATTACATTAGAACAATTATTTTTCTAGTTTCTCTTCTTTGGACCTGCCTATTCAGACATAATTTCCCCTGTTATTAATCCCTTTTATTAATTCAACCCCCCCTCCTTTGTTATTAATTCAATAACTTAATTCGTTACAGATTAGGACTGCGAAGATCCATGACATCTTTATAAGGGAGACTGACATGGTTTGCAGATATATGAATGCTATATTTTTTGTTTGATGGCACAGTAAATTAACTATAAAGATGCTTGCGAAAAATTTTAGCTAATTATTATAGGTACACGGAAGACCCCAGTTCAGGAGAAGACTCCTTCTGTCCCAGTCTAGTTCAAACGGGAACTCTAAGTACATTGTGTGTGCAGCGAATTACATTCAGTAGTGTACGGAAGATTTTCTCATGAGTGCGGGGGGTGGGGGGTAAACTTTTTCTTTGTCGAAGGAGAATGATAGTTAACCTACAAAATAGGGTGGATAGATCTGTTGGTTTTACATGACAGTCTCGGTTTTTGTCCAATTCGGATCCCGCTTATAACGTTTTTGAAAAAAAGTCATAAAGAACTTTGAATAAACTAAAAACGAATTCCCTCAGAGAGAGAGAGAGAAAGTCAGACTGGGGCAGAGACAGGGAATGTCTAATTTCGTTAGAAGTGTTAAAATATCCTCTATAACACTGCTCAAGACAAAAAAAAATCGGTTTACCAAAGAAACTTCAACGGTTTTAGGGTAAAGGTTTTAGGTTTTAGTGGGCTGCTGATTCCAAAACTGGTGTTGGTTTTGACGAAATGACTCTAGTTTTGAGATAGTACATATTCTCAACATTCCAATGCAGTCTTTAATCACTATTTTTTGCGGCAGATTTTTACTTTTGTGTTTTTTCATTTATTTTCGTAACTTATTCTCAATATTATTGCATTCATAGCATCATTAAGGAAGCGTAATTTTCATATTTACGGAATAAATGCGATAAAAGGGAAATTAGCCGATGTAGATGAATATATACGAAAATTTTGATTTTTATAATTTTTCCTCAAAATTTCGAAGATTTACAATTTTAAGCGAAAATAGGTCGTGATTTTGCTGAGCAAAATGCTTTTGAATTCTAACTCGTGAATTAACAGTTCAGTTGCCTTCCGTTTCTGAGTTCTGTCCGAAAATTATGGATGTTATTGACTATTTATAGAAGGACCAAACTACTATATATCCATTCGCGCACGTTTTGCGCATAAAGTTAATTTTCTCATGAACGCAAAAGTCAGAGCCATTTTTTTCGAAAAGACGGAAAAAAGTTTGACAGCAGCAGAAGAGTTTAAATACATTTATTTTACACGATATTCGACGCGACAAATTAAACTCTGCAGCATATACAGTGGTTTTATGCTGGGCCTATCTGACGCCGTGACAACACTTACATCAACTTTGCACCCAAATTTTGTACTTTGGAAAGCTTCTCCAAGATAATATTTTTTGCAACGTTATGGCATGGTATGAAGTCATTGATAAATAGAATCATACTACTTTCAGTAGTCATCTAAAATACTTCTGTTGATGGCCATGCGCATGTTAAATACAATGAAATTCTACTACCTACTTTGCAAAGGCAGTAATTCAGTCTTCGTAGTCCCGCTAATAGCAAGAATGCTGACACAGTCAACCTTCGGTTTACGAACGTCTTGGTTTGCGTAAATTCGGTTTACCAACAACAAAAATTGATTCGGTTTACGAACACGCAAGCAGGAAAATATTTGACTAAATTCGAAATGATAATGGAGAAATTGAAGTGTCTACGGCCGCATTTCGATTTTTTCAAATGCATTCCTCCGAATTCGACTCCTTTTATCCAGCTCATAGATCAGCTTGTCATTTCAAATTTTGGGACGGTTATCATCAAAGAAATTTTTGAAACACGTTTTGCAATAACCTCTGATACATATATAATTACTACTACCTGATTTCTAGAAACATCATTTTAATGTCCCACATTGCTCATAGAACTTATTGATGAAGTTTGGCAGCAAGTGACTTATAAAACCATGAATTCGGTTTGGAACGCATTGTAACCAGATTGCTTTGCAGGCAGAAATTTCGAGAGCTTTGACATTGAGATTAATAGATGAAATTAATCAGACTAGACATGGGTACAGCTCTGCCCATGTATAGCATTTATGCCCGTTTTCTCGTAAAGTCTGGATTTTCTCTGGAAAAAAAGTGTTTTTAGCGTCAGTATGATTATTATAGGTTTCGAGTTATTCACTCGTTATCACACGAATGAATCTATTTTTACATTAATTCCTATGGGCAAATGTGTTTCGGTTTGCCAACCCACCTCAGGAACGAATTAACTTCGTAAACCGAGAGTCGACTGTATTATGTACCTACAACGCCGTTACTACTCACAGAGGGAAGTACTATTAAAGAAGGAGATATGGAGAGCCTACTGAAATATTAGCTTCTAATTAAGTACTTTATTACTTCGCTTCAAAATGAAACCTGAAGGAAAAATGTATCGTTAGTTTTGTTCATTTTTGCGAATAAATGCAAAATCTCCGATTTAGAAAATTTTATTTTTGCGAAATTTCGAAATTTTATGCGCAAAATTTACGTATATCACATCATCAGACAGCTGTGAGCATGGATTTTTGATGGTTCTCAAATTCATAAGTTTCTTAAAGATTCGAAATTTTCAGCGTTTTTGACGGTCAATCCGGTCAATCTTCAGTTTGATCATGTTTCGTATCGGTTGTTGAGAATTTTTTGAATGATTACAAAGCAGAGAACGATGGAGAATTGCAGTAAAATACGATTAATTTGTAATTTGAATTTAAAAATTTTCAAACGTTTGAAAAATAGGCTGTTAATATATGAGCACAAGGGCGCATTTTCTTCTTAGTTACTTGGTCCAATTTCACAGACAATCTGAGTCATTTTAATGACAAGAGAGGCGGTTTCATCAAGATATGAAAGTAATGGAACAGAAGTATCAAGGCAAGCTCGAGCCTCGCGTATGATGGCTGATTACTCTACCGAAGCCTCCTATGAAAGACATTCAAAACCCATAACAGAAAATCATGCAAGTGCTTCTCCTTGAATTAATTTAATATCATTTTGTGTTCATTTTAGTGGACAAAATGCAACATTATAGAGCATATCATTACTGCATTGATCTATTCTGATATCCTAAATATATTCCCTTATTTTCATTCCATATATTATACGATATATAAATGTATACACGATATGTATAATGTATATTATACATACATATATTGTTTTACTTTTATTCTGAACATAAATGTACCACAAATTTCGTGTGACGTGCATTGCTTGCATATTGAAATCTGATAATTGAATGGAGTGTTTTTAAAGATGTGCATTTATTGATTTATAAATACGCATTATTTTATTATCAAGGACGGGCTTAAGCATTTTGTGGCCCTCGAAAACGGAGTTTCCTAATCCCTGAGTAACTATGAACACCCTGGAGCACGCCAGGTTTACATAGGCAGAATGAACATCAAACTACTATTTCATGGTCACAGAGAAAAAAATTATTCGACAATAAATTTAAATGATATTGCCCGCTGCTTCCAGACATTTAAAGGTTGGAGAGCTGTCGGGGAAATTGAACCGATTACCTACCCAGGACCTCAACTTCATACTCTTTCGGCCGGGCAAGTATGCATTATGTATGCCTTGTGTAATTTTTTAAATTTTAAAAGAAGAATTTAGCAACCCATCGTCCGGAACACTAGATCCACCTCCATCCTTTACTTGACTTGGAGGAAGGGGTTCTGTGAAAACCCTAGGCAAGAGGAATAGGGTTCGATGTCTGAATTTCAAAGGTTTTAGACAAAATTTTAAGCTACAGCGAAACCTCGATAAAATGACTCTGCAGACCAAGAAAAAATGTCGTTGTAGATTATGTAGGGATTATATATCGTTATGTCGAGAGGTAACAATTTAACATTAGAGTGTAGGCATTTTCAAACAAGGCTTGAAAAAATATCGTTGTAGAGTAATTTACCGTTATATTGAGTATCGTTGTAGTGAGGTTTAAATGCATTCGCTTTGTTGAAAACGAAGTTTTTAAATTAAAATGCAATCAAAGTATTTTCTTTCATCACGTTTTTGCGGCCCCCTAACATTTAACGCCCCGGTTGCGGCCAACCTTCACACTTGTCCAAGTCCGCCCTAAGTATCATCAGTATTGACTTATCTTGCAATTTATGTATTGATTACTTTTCATGATTAAATTGATTTATTCCATTGATTCAAGCTTTCTAGTGATGTAAACTGTGCTCGCAGATTTAAATGCGATTTGTGTGCTGCTTATGCAGTACTACTGAAATTTAGTTTTCACTTTATGTTAAAAGTTAGAGGGTTGAAAAAAAAATAATGCCAGATTCACACACAGAATCAGCACTCAAAATTACCCTGAAATCACTAAAAAGTTTTTGGCAATAAAATTAGTGTTGAGCAGTCTACGTGTCAAAGCACTCGAAATTTCTGCCTGAAAAGCAATCCGGTTATAATGCGTCCCAAACGGAATTCATGGTTACAGTTACACAGTTACAGTTGAATTAAGCAGGGCTATCGGCTGCAGAGACCATTCCCTGGCTGGGAGAGAGAAATGTGAGGTAGGTAATAAAATAAAGAAAATTGAAAATTCAAAACAACAACAGTAGTAGATTACTACAAAAACAAAAAGAATGGAAATGGGATGATATGAAAAAGAAAATCTTCAGATCTAGGGGACGATGCTAGATCACTTTTGTGAGTTATGAGATGTAGTCCCAGGATGAGTGTGTGTTTAGGTTGGAAAGGACCTCAAAACCAGAAAGAAATGTTAAATAAATCTTTTACTTAACGAAATGAATTTTTCGAAATGACCAATCGATATACGGAGGTTGGACGCCATGAAGGTAGGCCAAGATTTAATGGGAGGAGAGGACGCAAAAAAGGATGGAATGCGATGACGCATGAAGCGGGAGCAGTTGAAAAGAAAATGGGTCGCAGTTTCCGGAAGTTGGCAGTGTGAACAGAGAGGGCTGTTAACTTTTTTGATGAAAAACAAGTAAGCATTAAGAGGCGCTCTATCACAGATTAACTTGTAAAAGAGGCGTTCAAATTTTGAATTAGAGAAGAGATGAGAAATCTGATTACAACAGTTGAAGAAAATTTGAAAGTCAGGAATAGTAGAATTAAGCGAATCAGATGTATATTGACGAAATGAGAGTCGTAACATAGATCGTAGGTCCTCTGGATAAAGAGCCGGCGTGACGTAAGGACTGGGAGAGGAGGAAAGCGAACGAACATAACTGTCAATAGACTCGTTCAAATCTATCCCAGAATGTGCAGGGACCCAAATTAAAGAGATATGGCAGGTATAAGAACAAACCATTAGAAGTTGGGAATAAAGGAGGTGGATGACTGTGGGAGAGTGACTGGAGAATTCATTAGTCGCATGAAGAACTGATTTAGCATCCGAAAAAAGGACCACGGGTTGGCCCCTGGTGGGGATAAATGATCTCAAGCCCATAGTGATAGCTAGAGCTTCTCCTGTAAATATAGAGGAGTGAGAGTGAATCCACCATGCTCTCATACTATTCGTAGAGGGACAAAAAGCACCGCAGACAACATTAGAATTTTTAGACGCATCAGTAGCGATGATGATCGTTGAACGGTCTAAAGATTTCAAGAAATTTTGAAAGAGGATGTTGATTATATTCTTATGTCTATGTTGTTGAAAATCCAGGTCATCAGTGACAACCGAAATTTTGTTCGAAATCCAAGGATAGAAAGAGTAGATTGGTCTGAGAGTTTGGGAGAACGAGAAATTAAGGAAACTGAAAAATTGGGAAAGTCTGATTTTCAGTTTGGGAGCAATATGTGAAAAAATTGAATTGAAGTTATCAGCACAGCCTTGAGTAGGAGAAGCAGCAGCCTGAATACATGCAATTCCATTTCTAAGAAGAAGAATTTCCTCCAGAGTGGGGAGTGCTAAAATGGTACGCATCTTGAGTATTCTAGTAGAAAGTGGTAGGCCCAAGGTAGCTCTCATTGCAGAATGATACATAGTATCCAATTTCGAACGGTTAGTTTTAGCTGCATTTAACCATACTATGGAACCATATCCTAAAAGAGCTGAAATGATGTTAATGAAAATAGGTTTCACAATAGAACAAGGAATATTTCTGGAAAAATGATGAAGAGAACGACAAATATTGAGAGTGAAAGTGCAACGAGATCTGAGATGATTAATTTGTTTTTTCCAGATTAAAGAACGGTCTAAATAAATACCTAGGACTTTAAGGTAGGGATCAAACGGGATACTATTTCCATTGATTTGGAAATTCGGAACATATGAAGTGGGATTCCGAGATAAAATCGTAAAACGAGATTTCGAAAGCGAGATGGACAGACCACTGTCCTCCGCCCACCTAAGGATACAATTAATTGCAGACATCATACGAGCTTCCATATAGGCTTCACTGTTAGATTTATACATGATGAAAATATCATCTGCATACACAAAAAGTTTAATGTCGGGCGGTAAGTAGGTGACAATATCAAGAGTGAAGAGAGAAAATAAGATAGGAGACAATGTTGAGCCCTGTAATAATCCTGAACAAGGTGAAAACTTATTGGATGGGCAACCACGCCAGTGAATGAAATGATCCCGTCCACCCAAATAATTAGATAACCAAAGTAAAAAGCGACCATTCAAACCCATTCTCGCCAGTTTATGTAACAAAAAAGAGTGTTGGGTTGAATCATATGCTTTATTGATATCAAAAGCAAGAAGATAACAGGTCTTAGATTGACGGAAGGCATCTGAGGTATAAGAAACAATATCTCTGAGACAGGCCTCGGCAGAGGTTTTTGGACGGAAGCCGTAGAAACAGTGCGGAAAAATTTTGAACCGTAGGCAAATCCAATTAAGACGAAACAGAATAATGCGTTCGAAAATTTTGTTTATGGAATTGATCAATGTGATAGGGCGAAAAGAACTCGGATGCGATGGGGATTTGCCAGGTTTTTGAATAAAAATAATTTTACCCTCTTTGAAAGAGTATGGAATTATGGCAGAAGTCCAAATCCTATTGAAGGCGGGCAAAAATTCCAAGCCTTTAGCAGGGAGATATTTAAAAGCGTGAAGAGGAATGTGATCAGGACCAGGTGCAGTAGATTTTCCGGATCTTATGGCTCTGCGAAGTTCCTGAAAAGAGAAATCCGCATCTAGACATTGTTGAAAACAATGGTGGGGACCAGTGAATTGATTCGGAGGAGGGAGGGAAATGTTTGGAAAATGAAAATTTTTTAGAATTGAAATCTGGTCCTCTGGACCCGTGAAGTCTCTGTGAGCAATGGAAAAAACTAGTCGGGAAGTATCAAAAGATTTCGAAGCCACATACCGGTTTCGCCTCAAAATAGAATAAACAGCTGAAGGGGGAGAATGGGGCTTAACTTCAAAAGCCAGAAGTTTAAGACGAAGAGTACGCAGATGACGACGAAATTTAGCAGCACTCTGTTTGTACAAGATCCAGTTTGAATTAGATGGCGAAGAACGGAACTTTCGAAAGTTACGTTTTTTTTCAATGAGAAGAGATCGACCATCCCTATCCATTTTGATACGAGGGAATTTTTTACGAGGTTTAAGCGAAGTGTGCTTTGAAATAGAAGAGCGTAAAAAAGTATACAAGTCGTCAAAATTATCGGACGATGGGATATTTTCCAAGTCCGAGATAATTGAAGGCCAATGGGAATGACGAACCATTGATGAAGTATTACAGTTTATCGGAATAGAAAGCTTGATTGGAAGGTGGTCACTGTTCAGAAGACTGTCAGTCGGAGACCAGGTTAGAGTCCGATGAACATTTGGGGAGCTGAAACAAAAATCTAAAAATGAGTTGGTATTGGCACTATAGTAAGTAGGGCAGGTAGGAATGGTGAAGCAAATATTATTTTGAAGATACCAGTTGTGAAGGGCAATGCCAGCTGAAGAATTTACATTGCCACAAAAGTTCACATTTTTAGAATTAAAGTCACCCAACATAATATAATCGCAAGTCATCAAAGATATCACGTGGTTCAAAGGATCAATGTCAAAAGGGCCATCAGGACGGTAAATATTTGCAAGGCATAATGGATGATTATTTATAAAAATTTTAACACAGAGAATTTCAAAAGATACATCATTAGTGTCCCAAATGAGTTGAGATGAAAAATCAGACCTGATAGCTGTAATTAAACCACCACCGGAAGAATATGTTCTATCAGAACGGTATATATGGAAACCCGGAATAAAAAAGGATTGGTAATTAGAATTGAGCCAACTTTCCTGGATGCAAATGATGTCAAATTGATGAATAATATTACGAAATAAATTAAATTTGGAACGAATGCCACGACAGTTCCACTGCAAAATATTTAATCTTTGACTTAAAGACATGAAAAATAAAAATAAAGGCAGGACCAGCTTGGAATTCTGACAACAAAAGGCAATAAAAAAAAGTGGCATGCATATGAATAAGAAAACTAATTAGGTATTACCTTTGGGAGGATAAAAACCCCCTAGAGCTCCGCCTGTCAGAAGACTCGAGGAATAGGAAGAGGATGGATCATTTTTATTTTTTTTTCTCGGCAACGTCCTGTCGTCCACCGTGGGACGGAGAGAGTCAATAACAGTCTTGATTACATCAGGCATAAGAGCAGACAAACAGTTCGAGACTGTTTCTTGTAGTTGAATTGACATTTCATTCAACAAAGCTTCTTTGATCTTTGTGATCTCACTCTGGATTAAACTGTGAATTTCTAATTTCAAAGATGCCAAGTCAACAGGAATCGTGGACATACTAGCTTTACTAGCATATGATTGAGGATGGTTAGGACGACACGCAACCCTGGCCTCTTGAAGAGTGACATGATTATTTGCCTTAAATTCGAGCACTTTACATTCAAAGATATACGACACACATGATTTGTCCATTGGATCATGATCACCAGCACAGTTGACACATGATCTAGGATTTGAACAATCTGAGGAGCTATGAGCACCCCCACAGGATCGACAGACTGGACCAGAGGCCCGACAATGGACTTGTCGATGATTCAGTTTGAAGCACCTGGAGCATTGAAATGGCCGGTCAATGAAAAGGTTCGGTCTATGTATGGTGAACCATATTTTGAGAACTGAAGGTAAATTCACTCCCAAAATAGTAGCAAGCACTGACGTGGACGCTTCACCATTTCTTGCAAATCTTCTTAGACTCAAAAGGGTGATGTTATTTTCGCGAATTTCCTCGGCCAAGTCCGCAAGAGTTTCAGAGGTAGGAATATTCCGCAGGAGGAATTTCGAGGTAATGTTATCAGTAAGCAAAATAGCTTTGACTGGAATATCTAGGATCCTAGGTATCGATAAGGCTTCGGTCGCCGCTTTTTGTGAAGAGGTCGCAATTATGAGTTCATTACCACGAGTGAAACGGACGTCTAAGATCTGGGAGGTGTCTGAAAAATAATTTAATAAGCTTTTTTTCAAGTCCCTCGGTCGAGATCTCGGAATAGCTTGAGCACCCGACAGCTTGACAGTGAAGCATTTAATTTCATTACACGCACAGGCTAATAAGTCTACATCACTAATATTTGAAGACCACGTGTTGACAGGCAGAGCCCTATTAGGGTTCGCAAAACCATTAGAGGGAGCATCATTATTAATTTCCATGTCGATATTGTTATCACTCAAGTTAGCTATAAGAGAGTTGGAACTACATACCAAATCCGCCGTCTCGACGATAAAACGAGGATTAAATAAATAACCAAAAAAAAAACAACGAAAAAATTACCGTGACGAACAATATGAAGAAAGGGAAGGAGGGGAAAGAAAATTACAGAAAGGAAAGATTATCCTTTTTCTAACACAAACGCAAAAAACAAACTAGCGCTACAAAAGTCGACGCGGAAACCGGATTACGAAGAAGCAGCCGATCACCCCGTCCGACTCAACCTACCAAATTCATGGTTCTGTAAGTCTAGAGCCGCCCTTAGAGGTGTGCGGCAGGTGCGGTTGCACCGGGCCCCGCACTCACGGTAACTTATTGGAGGCTTCCATCAATTCTTAAATTATTTCTCGCATTAATTCCGAATTTTCATCAATTCTAGAATTTTTTCTTCCGTTCATTCTAAAAAAATCAATTCTGTTATTATTTTTCTAATTAATTCTGAATTTTCATTGGTGTTGGATCCATTTTTTACAGTTATTTTTAATTCCTCAATTCTAAAATTTTCATCAGTTTCTGGAATATTGTTTCCTCTCATTACTTTAAAATTACCTTTAAGTACTGAATTATTAATTTGTTTTATTTACATTTTATTGTGTATTTAAAATTTTTTGTTAGGATATTTCTCAGCATTCCTACATATTCTGAAATAATAGCTGATGATCTCCCCCTCCCCCCCACAAAATATATAAAATCGGGGCTAAGGGTGTCCTAAACATTTTTGATGCCTCGAAATTTTTGAGATGGCCCCGTGTCTGATAACGGCGCCCCTGTGTAAGTCACTTTTTGCCAAGCTTCATGAATAAAAATTATGAGGAATGTAGTGTATTAGTGTATTAAATTATGTTTGCAGAAGTCAGCGATTGTTAATTCTGAGGCAGAGATTATTGCAAAACACCTTCTTAAAAGTCCTTTGATTTAAACCTTCTCAAAGTTTTAAAATTACTTTTTTATCCATGGGCTGGATAAGAGTCGTATTTGGAGGTACGGACAGCAATGTTAGAAAACGACGTTTCGCAGAAGAAAACAAGGCGACAATTGACTCTAATCCTCCCAGCTCTCAGTCAATTTATTCTTCTTCATAGTACAATCTCCCATGGGGTCGGCAGCCGACATATATTGATTCTTCTTCAAACTTTCCAGGAACTTATTCCCCCCCCCCCCCCCATTGAACACATTTAGAAAATGTAGCTCGAAAAATCGCCAGAATCATTCGCCAATAAGTGTTAAATTATTTGACATGAATGTCGCTCTCCACTTGCTAATACAAGATATACATATACTCTATCTCCTCTGTAGCTTAGCGGTCAGAGCACTCGTCCGGCAATCGAGGGACCCGGGTTCGACTCCCGGTAGAGGCAGAGATGAGTTTTTTCCTTCCTTAAAAAAAAAAAAATTAACATCTCAAATAATAAATATCTTCACAACATCCAGTCTTCTGTATATCTTGTGTTAAATTATTGGTAAACATAAAATGTCCGCATATGTCCCGATTTCGGACATGTCCGCATATGTCTCGTCCGCTTTTAACCCCTAATCCTGATGACGGTTCGGCTGGACCTGCGGTTACTGTCTTCCATTGTCTATTAAGTGGTTTGACAAGGAGGGTGACGGGATTTCGGATGCACTGGACAAAGGAATTGCTCCCCTTCTCAGGCCGCCATAAAAAAATGAGGGGAGAAGACAAATTCGAGGAACTGTATGGTGAAGTTCCATGCGACGGAAACTAATTCTTTGTTTGGCGCTTTTGCACTGATAACAATAAAAAAAACCAATGAAGAAAAAATTAAATTTTTCTAACTAGTGAAATTTTTTTGCTTTCTTACATGAGCATACATTAAAACTCGGTTATAATGTCATTCATAAACTAACGTAATTACGCTAAAACCGAGATGTATATTTTAGAGTCACTTGAATGAAATGCATTGGATCCCGATTATAACGTTTTAGCAAAAAACCTATTAGTTACCTCACCCAAAAGAGTACAAATTACCACGGGGCCCAACCATTTCTAATAAATTCATAAAAAATTAGAAGTAAAAATAATCAGACATCTGAAGGAATATATTTTTATGCTTGCAAATTCTCCATATCAAACTTTTGAAACATTTATTAAAAGCCTAAGTATGAACCGGGGATGAAATATGTCCCTAAGAGCTGCATTGTGTGTTTTGCTTTCATTATTCTGTCTTTTTAGTATTTATTTTTGTATCGTATATGAATGTGGCTGTCTATCTGTTGTTTTTGCAATGAAAAAAAACCATCTAGGCCAGCGGTTCTCAACCGGTGCTCCGTGTGAACTCCCAAGGGCTCCGCGGCCCTCGAGGAAAATAAAAAAAGAACCAGTAAATTTGAAAAAAATAATTATTAATATTTTTGAATAAAAATAAATCAGTAACTTTGAGGAATAAATAACAAAACAGGCCTACGGGGCTCCGCCATAGAAATTATATACTGGAAAGGGCTCCGTGGGTCAAAAAAGATTGAGAACCGCTGATTTAGACAAAACGTTGTATGCGGGTAATATCGAAGAGTGCACTAAAACGATTTTCACACCTACCGTTCTTTTCAAGCAGTTTTTAATTTACATACACACACAAAGTCGCAACTAGGGAGAGCGGGTCCACTGTATCGAGTGCTGAACTAGAGGGGGCGCCGAATTGCCCCTTTAACACCACTCCTTCTAACCTTTCCTTATACGGGGACACCAAAAGCTTGCTAGCTCCAGTTAAAAAAAGTATTCAGCTGCGGCCCTGTATGTACCTTAAACCTTGCAACATACATATTGATGAACAGGGCCACAACGACATGCGTGGTCAGCCGGGGCAGGCACGCATTTTGGCGCCCCCTTTTAATATTGAAGGAGAGATGAAGGGTTAGCATTTGCGCTCCTGTCTGGCTCGGAGTTCGGGGCATCAGTCAGTGCCGTCTTAACGCATGGGCCCACCCGAGCACGGCCCGGGTGCCTCAAGAGAAGAGGGGCCTCCCAAAAATGAGATACGATTGAAATTTTCAAGGATTTACCATGTAGGGCCTCCTAAAAACCACTTGGCCCGGGCGGCCCATAATACTCTTAAGACGACCCTGGCACCAGTCCCACCTGCTCCTCTCTAGTTGCGGCCCTGATGCCGTATGTACAGGGTGTTAAGCGGGCCGGGGTAGCAAGTTCAGAGGGGCGGCAAATTTGCGTAATTCGTGGTCAAGAACTTTAAATTATAACGTGAATGGGGGCAGAGCAATTTGAATAGCCAGCACGTGGCGAAGCCATAAATCTGTGTCTGGAAACGGATTTAGTGTGAAGCATGTAAATAATTTCGTATAAGCACATTACGTTCCCTTCGTGTCATCGCATCATCTGGAAAAAATCATCTGATAACTGATCGGGAGAAATGATAAACGAAGAAGTTTTTATGACGTTTTTCGTTACC
Organism: Pholcus phalangioides; assembly: GCF_987345545.1. Classification (NCBI taxonomy): domain Eukaryota; kingdom Metazoa; phylum Arthropoda; class Arachnida; order Araneae; family Pholcidae; genus Pholcus; species Pholcus phalangioides. The sequence goes on along the minus strand of NW_028301597.1, from coordinate 11,944,168 downwards.
ACGGTTCTTCATGTTCATCACAACGAATTTACTAATCCTCCGTTGATGGATGTTCTTAGTATTATTATATAGCGTTATACTGTATCATGTGTGATTGAATAAATTTAAAAAAAAATTACATTAAACGAAAATATCATATGTTCCAGGGGTTGCCAATTTTTTTGTGAGCTAATGGCCCTTTGTACCGTATTTCCTTCTCGTGCTGCCCCCCCCCCATCTTTCCCCAGGACCTTCTACCCCGGGTGGGGCACTGTTTCACTTGTTGGTCGAAAATTGAACTGCAGCTTAATCCCATTATAGCAAACTTCCAAGAGACCGGAGAAATCACTTCGTTACAACGAAATTTCCTTGTAAAGGAATTCCAGGTTGTTGCCGTTGTGCCTATGTAAACTGTTGTGGGAGGTTAGAAAAGTTTTCGTTAGAACGAGATTTTCACTGTAACGGTATTCGTTAAAACGGGGTTAGACTGTATTTGTTTTACTTCATAAATCTCTCCATGGTCTCATTGAGATATCCTGAAAATTTGGATGTACTCGGTTAAGCAGTTTTTGAGGAAAAACTACTCGAAGACGAGAACTTAAACTGTAATCACCTATTATGTAATCATTTACACTCTAAACCGGAGGTCCTCAAACTTTTCCTAGTTGTGAGCACTGGCTGTACCCATCATAGAAAGGAGAGCACCCTTACAAGTTTGATCATACGTATGCATGAAAAATTAGGATGATTTTAATCCTCGAATGCAATTTGAACGAGGTAATTTGATTGAAACGTCGATCGAATTCTAGCAAGCAATTATTGGACAGGAGCTTCGAGAACTCCAGTTGCTTCAGGTAGCACCGTGGTGCTCGCGAGCAACAGGTTGAAGATGCCTGCTCTAAACCATTATACTACATCTGGTCATGTAGGCCCTATGTGAACAAGAAGCCCAGGGTCACGCGAATATGGGTAGCTTTAAGATGGCCTTGGTCCCACGAACAGCTTTGCTGAGTTCGCAAAGTAGTCCCTTCCCCCCCCCCCCCCTTCTTTCTGATGTACACCCCTAACCCAAAACAGAAGTTCTCGAGGTGTTTCGTATCTGGATTATTCTTTTCTGGGAATGTTCGGCATTATCGCTCGGAAGGACGTCACGACGACTTTGCATTGCCGTGAACACCTGCAGTGCTTTGGAATGGCTCTTGCTATTCTTACGAGGAGGCCGAAAAGCCGCGAGTGGCAAAAGTTTCAAGAACCCCTGCCAAGGTCTTTCAAACGGGTATACCAGTCGGTAACCGTTTTTCAGTTTGTTTACCTTCATCCGGATTTCTGAGAATTATAAAAAAAACCATTATATATTTTAAGGGCAATAGACCTGTTGGGAAAAGTCATAAAATTTAGATACTGTACTTCCATTTAAGCCCAATTGACTAGCCTTCCATGCACGCCCTTGGGAAAACGAATGGTCTTTTAAAAAAAGGGACTTCGCGAAACATAAAACAAATTTCGTGGAACCTGTCAACTCGGACATCTCCTACATGGGGCAACTTTGAAAGGCACCATCATAATCCTACAACACAGAATGTCGGCAATACGGAACGGCTTAATTTAATTGTAATGGAACCGTAGAGGTGTCCACTTCAGACAGGTTTTGGTATCGGTAAGCCAATCTGAAGCCGCAGCTACGATTATTATTGGAACGCGTGAGGGCGCTTGCACAGTGCTGCAGTACATTACTAATCATATTTTATCCATCTCATTTCTTATTTACCAGTTCCATTAGTCAGCTGTGTCAACGAAATTTTTTTGTGCCACCTTGTCTTCAGCAGATTCTGAGTCGTTAATGGCTAGCGATAGTTATTCCGAAAAAATCATAAGCGCGGTTGAAAAAACACCAGCTTTATATGACAAAAACATGTTATTTAAATAGTTTTTTATAATATATGTTATTTAAATAAATTATTATGATTCCAGTCATGATATATAAAATAATTTGTGCGATTTGGTCGCGAATCGTAAAAGCATCAAAAATGGGCCAACTTGTAGGTTGTCTTTCTTCAACTCTGAATTAATTTCAAACGGCAAATATTGTTACAGAAAATTAAATTTCATTATATGAATATTTTTATTAGTATATACAGTAAAACCCCTCCTTTTTGTGAACACGGACAGGACAAAAATTAAATCCATGTAAAATGAGTGACCGTTAAAAAGAGGTTTAAAATTCATACTTTTATATGTTATACAACTGTAAATTATTATTTGTCCGTAAAAGAGGGAGTATCTGTTAAGAGGGGTTTTACTGCAATGCAGCTTATGAGCACGAATTCGCATGCTAACTGGATCCAACTTCAGCTTGGCGAAAATAATTTAGCCAATCCCGAGATGTCACGTGACATTAAAAAATAAAAAAACCCCGGTTGCTAACAGCAGTGTGTGTTTCACGCAAAATTTCACGGTTGCTGATAAGATCAACCGCACCAGCCGAACCGTAGTGTGCCGGCAGCCTAAGAGACCGAAGAAATCACATCGTTATATTGAAATTTCGTTTTATAGGAATTCCAGGTTTTTTGCATTGTTCCTATTTAAACTTATCTGGGGATCAGGTAAGAGTTCGTTAAAACGAGATTTTCTCTATAATGGTATTCGTTAAAACGGGACGCGACTGTATAGATATTGCTTGTAATTGCATTTTTAGTTGCGCTGCTGTATTCTTGAAATATGACATCCATATTTATTATGGGAATCTTTTTCTCAGCCACCTCATTGGGCATTTTGCCTGTTGTGGCGTTGTATTTGTATGACCCCCAAGGGTAGAAATGACAGGGTTCCAGCCCGTAGCGAGCCTTCTCGGGCCCCGGTGCGTAGTTTTTCATGGGGAGGGGGCCTCCCTTGAAAGGATTATACTCAAAAAAGGAGTGGGTTTCGCGTCCCTCTTCTTCTCTTCGCATTTTGCAGAATAACAAAATGTCATAGATTTTAAGAAATGTGCAAAATAAGAATTTTTTTTTTTTGTTGGGGTAACCCATTTGGCTCAAGTTCCTGGAGCATTATCCCGGTTGAATCCATTACCTGTGAAAAGTCTGGCTTCGGGGACCCGCCAAAGATCCTAGGTTAGAAGCCCTTCTCCAGTATGTGGGAGTCCATGCTTATAGCCAGCTTAGTGCCCCCCCCCCCCAGTGCCGTCTTAACGCATGGGCCCGGAGGCCTCAAGAGAAGAGGGGCCTATCAAAAATGAGATGTGGTTGAAATTTTCTAGGATTTACCATGTAGGGCCTCCGAAAAACTACTTGGCCCGGGGGCCCACGATACTCTTAAGACGGTCACCGCCCGCCAGCCCGCCCCCCCCCCGGTAAACATGCCACTAGATTGCACGGACGGGCTATAACTAGGAATGAAGATCATTTTGTTGTCGGTGGGGGGAAAGCATCGAAATGACTTCTCGAGATCGATTGAGATGCCGCAAGATATTTAAAATTTCTAAGAGTGCTGCGAACGTAAACAGGGTATGTAAAGCCCCCTTTTTGCGGTCACCGGTGGGGGGGACGGGGACAAACAGAAATTTGTCCGTAAAAAAGAAGTGACCGTGAAAGGAGGAACCCTATTTAAACGTTGAGAATAATTCTTCATTTTGAAATAAACACAATTTTGAATAATATAATATAAGTAAGAAAAATACTACATACTTTTTAGAAATTCCCCAATTTAATTTACAATGGCACATAGAAAAAATTACAGTGATTTCCAATAAATAAGTCGCATCCTGAAAAATGACTGGGAAAAAGTTTTTGTGGAAAAATCGCCACTTTTTACATGGCACAGCTTCGTATAAAGGCCGGAACACACTGTACTGACGTGATTATTTAGAGTCTAGGTGTGGAAAATGTACCCATGCGATTTTTTTTGGGGGGGGGGGGGGAGAGCCAGCTTTCCAAAATTAATAGGGGGGGGGGGTCTCGATCCTATTGGCCCAATACAAGTTTATGCCTATGACAGGTTTCAAGCACTTCCCTGTGAAAAATCTGGGTCCTCGCGACAGATCTCGGTCCAAAAGCCCGGTCCAACGGAGACAGGATCCTTTTAGTCGTGGAGGGAAGAATATGTAATTTTTTCACCCTCTCCACTGAAAAAATCGATCGAAACGGTATTTTTCGCCCCCCCCCCCAGAATTAGAAGCCCCCTCAATATTACCGCCTGTGAAAACTGCCTTCTTCCCTAGTTCCGGCCCTGGCTACCTAAGTGTTGGGGTACTGGAAACAGGGCGTCAACTGGGGGGTCAAGTATCCAAGGTGCTGGACCAGAGAGGGGGAGGGGGGCGAGAAAATTTCACTCTTTAACCTCCCTTCAACATTACTTGAAATATTTAAAATTTCTAAGAGTGCTGTTAACGCAATTCACCGCCGGAAAATTCACCGACGACAGTTCTATGCGAGTCAGTTAGCGAGGGAATGAGCGATTGAGTTACTGAGTGAGTGAGTCAGTGAGCGAGTGAGTTACTGATTCAATAAGCGAGTAAGTCAGTCCGTAAGTGAGTGAGCGATCTAGTGAGTGAGTGATCTATTGAGTGAGTAAGTGCCATATCCTAAAGATATGGCGGAAAGTTTAAATAATGACTTTATGAGAAGAAATTCAGATGATACGGATTCGGGTTGCTGTATTTTTTAAATATATGACATCCATATTTATTGTGGGCATCTTTTTCTCGCTGGGCATTTTGCCTGTTGTGGCCTTGTATTTGTATAAATTACAAATTGCTGTTGCCCAATACACAAGATAGTATATTCAACAAAATTACATTAACTCTGTTTTACTCAGAAACTTCTAATGGAATGTTAAAAGGGATAATAACAGAATTAAAACATAATAAAGTAAGTGGATACGCGATGAATTAACTTCCTAAAAATGCTTAAAATCATCTCCTGTTATCACTTTGATGTTATAAAAAACATCGCTGATCATCAGTAACCAATGGACTTTTTTTTATGCTGAACTAGCTGTTACCCGCGATTTCACGTGATGAACTTTCAGAAATCCCGCCTTAGTGCGTATCTATATGTACTCTATATTTACTATATACGTATATATGTTACGGTAAAAGCCCGAAGAGTGGTAAAACCTAGGTTTTACCAAGTCGAGTTGGTAAAAGCCCGAAATACTCTTGAAAACGTATTCATTTCGGGCTTTTACCAAGCCCTTTGGTAAAAGCTGACATTTAGTGACTTTCATGAAAATTACTAAAAATTGCGAATTTTCTTAAATTTGAAAGCTTTCAATATCAATCACAACGATCCTGATGCTAATTAAGATCAAAATTAATTAACTAATTAGTGATTTAAATTCATGAAAATTACTAGAAAATTGCGAATTTTATAATTTTCTCAAATTTGAAAGCTTTTCATTTATTTCACAATGATACTGTGCTAATTAAGATCATAATTAATTAACTAATTAGTGAAAATTACTAAAAAATTGCGAATTTTATCATTTTTTCAAATTTGAAAGCTTTTCATTTATCAATCACAATGATCCCGGTGCTAATTAAGATCATAATTAATTAACTAATTAGTGATTCAAATTCATGAAAATTACTAGAAAATTGCGAATTTTATAATTTTCTCAAATTTGAAAGCTTTTCATTTATTTCACAATGATCTTGTGCTAATAAAGATCATAATTAATTAACTAATTAATGATTTAAATTCGTGGAAATTACTAAAAATTGCGAATTTTATAATTTTTTCAAATTTCAAAGCTTTTTATTTATTAATCACAACGATCCCGATGCTAATTTTTTTTTTTTTTTTTGCTGTCCAGCGCGTCCCCCATACGTTAGACGTATGGTTAGACGTAATAAAGTATAAGTGAGAAGCAAAAAAAAAAAAAATTAATTGCTCGAGCTGATAACAGAAAAACAGCACATGAAGTTTCAAAACACATAATATAGAAAACTGGAATGCATTAAACATGTAAAAAATTTCATTTAATTGTAAGAACCGTCAGAATGAAAAACATTTTTCTGGGTTGTTTTTTTTCAGCCATCTGCTTCAATACAAATACAAAACCACAACAGGCAAAATGCCCAACGAAGTGCTGAAGAAAAAAATAATTTTTTTTTTCGTTGTGCATTCTACCTGTTGTGTTCTTGTATTTGTATTTGACATGCAGAAAACTTCTCTGTTCGCAACCCATGAAATTGTTCTCATTAAAAATAAAATTCTCATCACAGTGACCTCCTGTGGGGCAGTGGGAAACATGGATCTAGATCATTGTTTCCCAACCTTTGTCCCATCACCCCCCTCTTCAGATATTTTTTCCTCTATGGCCCCCCCCCCCAACGCAATCTAACCCATAGGATTCTATGTTATACCCGTGGCTTCAACCCCCCCCCCCCTCCCGCCAGAACATTCTATCGCCCACAGGGGACGTTAAGAATCATTGATCTAAATCATAGGTTCCCAACCTTTTTGGAATTAGCGCCCTCCCCCCAGTAAACTATATTGTACATAATATATTGAAAACAAGGACAAGTTTTTAAATTAATTTATTGATTTCATTGGTGTTTATAATACCAACCTCTGATACAACATGCATAGATGCACTTGGTTCAGTTCACTGTTGCACACGCCCAGGAAATGCGTGCAGATCTACATGGCCTTGAATTTTCTGCAGTGCTCAGAAGTGCAGCACCTTGTCCTAAACGCCAACTCAATAGCATCATTTGTATGGGAAATGAAAAAATAAGAGAGAAATCCTGAACCCACCACAGCCAAGTTTTTCGCTGAACCTTTTCCAAACAAACATAATTTGGCGGGAAAACTAGCAACTCTGTTTGCGAAAAATCGCAAAGGATTATGGGAAAAGGGTATGCGCAGCGAAACTCCCCAAGAGGATGTAAATCAACACTAGCTATAGAAGGTGTTGATGTAAATATAGTATTTCTTCCTCCTTTCTTTACTTTTCTCCCTACGAGTGGAAAAAAGTCAAATCGACGCCAGAACTGTTTCGCAAGCTGTGCTATCCCACAAAAGTTCACAAGCAATCTGACAACCAAAGAAGATTTAGAAAAAATCATTGTAGATTGTGAACAAAAGAGTGACGAAGAAAATGTTGAAGACGGAAATGAACCAGCATGTAATGAAACAGAAACTGTAACCACGGAAGTGAGCGCATCTCCAAGTGACAAAACTGAAAAAGAAGAAACCCCTAACACAGCAATTCCAGCTGTTGACCGAGCTGAAAAAGTAAAATGGTTCCGGGAGATCGCAAGAGACGGGCTTGCGAAACAAGCGAAAAAAATGAAAGAAACGTCCTCCAAAATGCTCCAAAAACCAACACTCGGACAAAATGTGACATTGAAGGTGCCGGACATTGATAGAGCGAAGATGGATCCGAAATCTATAATAGCTGTAATTACAGCCGTTATAGATGGAGAATTTTATGAGCTGGGCACCAAGAAGGGAAAGCTGAAAGCGTTATATACCAGGAATCAATTCACATTATGCCGAGAAAATTTTCTAAGCATTGAAGAAGTTGGAGAAGAGAGAGTAAGTGTTCGTGAAGTAGTGAAAAAACTTTCTTTAGTTGGTGGACAAGGTTTTAAAAAATGCAACTGTGTAAAAAAGTGCACCTCGAAAACGTGCTTATGTAGATCGGCCAATTTACTGTGCAACAGCAAGTCCCACAACAGCCAACCTTGCTGCAATAAATGAGTAAATATTTCGATGAATGCGATTCTGTGGCAGAGACAGTTTCTCAGTAAGTTTTTCAGACAGTTTCTCAGTCAGGGAAATTAAATCATTTATCTTAAAAGTGATAGTCTTCTACACCTATTATATGATCCGAAAATGTTTTTACGCCGGTGTACCATATAACGTTTAGCTATAAAATCTAATATTTTCCCCTTCTTTTTCTTGTATCAGTTTTCCCTGTGGTGTTTTTCTCTCACCTCTTGGTGTTTTTCTCTATCGTTTTCTGACAGTGCCGTCTTAATTCATTTGCCCACCCGGCAACGACTCGGGGGCCTCAAGAGGAAAGGGGCCTCACAAAAATGAGACTTGGTTGAAATTTTCAAGAATTTGCCAGGTAGGGGGCCCCATGATGCTCCTAAGACGACCCGTTTTCTGTACTGTAAAGTTACAAGCAAGGTCGTCTTAAAAGCATTGTGGGCCTCAGGATAAAGTGATTTTTCTGAGGCTCCATAACTGAATAGAAATACTTGTCTATCAATTCATATGCTTAAACTCGCTAATTTTTTTACCATATACCAATTTTATGAGACCCCTGTTTTGCACTTGAGGCCGCCCCAGGCAGTGCACTGCTGGTCCCATGTATTAAGACGGCAACACCTGTAGAAATGAGAACATTTGTTATAATTTACGTCATCATCACCAATTAATTACAGTCCACCCATTCATAATGAAGCAGAAAACAGCGGAAACATTCATAATACGCGAAGTTTGTTGGAACAGTACCGTTTTGAAACAAATGCGTTCTAGCAAAATGAGAATTTTTTATTTTAAATGCATGATACGCACTTCTTAACAATCTTAGCGTTCTTAAAACAAATATAGGTTAAATCAATTTTATTTGTTTACAATATTTGTCAATCGTTTTTTTTTTCTCAGTACAGTCGACCCGTTTGTAATGAAGTCGGGAAATTGATCAAATGTATTCGTTGTACATTAGCTTCGTTATATTCATACCGACCTAGAAAATGATGCGTTAAGCAAGATAAAAAAAAAACAGACAGGACTCAACGGAAACAATAAAAACGGTTAACCAAAGTAGTATTTGAAGTAAATACCAAAAAAACAACCTGATGTAACGTTTCCTAGTACAAAAAAAGAAGAAAATGGCCAATATCAACTGCACCTAAGCGTTGTACAGAGTAAATTGTCGGATAAGAAGGTTCAGGTAAGAATACAAAGACATTTGTAGACAATACCTGTTTAAAAAACGCTTGAAAATGTATAAAATATTGGCGTACTTCGCTGAAATCGTTTTTCGTTGATGCAAAATAACACAGATAACTAAGACGAAAATTATGTTTAGCACAATTTGTTGAAGGCCTTAAAGTTATCGGGGCCATAACGAAGGGGAAAGAGGAGACAGCGCGATTGGTCTGGGACATTTTGGGAAACTTCTTCGACCAGACGGTAGCTCCACCAAACCTGAAATGCAGCAGAAATTTCTCGGAAATTTCATTTGTCTATAAAAAACTAACACAGTTGTTGAGATTGAGAAGACGAGATCGCTCTCTGTCATTTATAAGACAAGCCGAAGTCGCTTAAGCCATAAATATGAAATTTAGTTAGTATTATATTTTGTAATGTACATACACACTAAGACAGGATTTCTGAAACTTTATCACCCATGGGGGTTATGAGGTGAGAGTAATTTTGAGATTGCAAAATCCACGCGAGCGAAGCCGCGGGTAAGAACTGGTAATAAAATGTAATAAAATATAATGCTTACTAAATTTCATATTTATGGCTTCAGTGATTTCGCTCAGTGATGATTACTCCATATAACCTTCGAACCCCCCCCCCCTTTACTAGGGGGGTTGAATTTTGACATTTGACTTACAGTCTTAGACTTAAAACGAACATTGGATTATGTTGATTTAAATATTCTAACAAATAAAAACACGTCTCAACAGGCGTATGAGGTAATGTACTATATTGGTTTAAAAACATATTACTACAACAGGAAAGAAGCTGCCATAATAAATGGTAAAATCAGCACATTTGAAATATAATGAAAGGAGGGTCCTTTCGACCACAAGGATCGGCCCTTGGGTCATAATTATTTCTAGTTTATATTAATGATTTATGTAAAATGAAGTAGAACGGTAAAATAATTTCATTCGCAGATGACACAAGCCTATATGTTGAAGACGGGGGTGGATTTAGAGCTCGCTGTCGGTACGGGTGATTTTACAAATCTTTAAAAATCTAGTCTAAGCATCGGTGACCACATGTCCGGCATTTTGTCTCGTATTTTCCGTGACTGTCCGGTTTTTGTTTTTTCTTCTCCATCCAGACTTTTTAAAAAATGTCACGGTTTTACTCGTTTATAGTCGAAGTTTTCTTGAATTTGTTGTTGTAATATTACCATATAGAAGTTCCGAAAATTTCATAAAATATCGCATTTCGTTTGAGGGGAAATCTAAGGACACCTACATCCAGCAGTGGATTGAAATTGGTTGTTGATGATGCCACACCTATTAAAACCAGTATTGAAATCGTTACGCGTTCCTTGAAAGCAGTTCCAAATGTCGATGTCAAAGACGACGGCTGACGACGACCACCACGACGAAGAGGACGCCCGATCCAAGTGTCTTCAAATCTACACTTCATCATAAATACGTTTTCGGAACAATCGGATTTTTTAATCATTTGTGACACTACTAGGTTAAAAACTAACTAACCAACCAATTCACTCACTCACTTACTGACCATTCACTCACTCCCTCACTCACTAACCAATTTACTCGCTCGCTCAATCACTTACTCACTCAGTCACTCACTAACCAATTTACTCGCTCGCTCAATCACTTACTCACTCAGTCACTACTGGGTCACTCACTCACCCGCTCAATCACTGACTCGATCAATCACTTACTCACCCGCTCAATCACTGACTCGATCAATCACTTACTCACTCGGTCACTCAGTCACTACTGGATCACTCACTCAACCGCTCAATCACTTACTCACTCGGTCGCTCAGTCACTCACTCGGTCACTCAATCACTTACTTACTCGGTCACTCAGTCACTCACTGGGTCACTCACTCACTCGGTCAAGCAATCACTTACTTACTCGGTCACTCAGTCACTCACTGGGTCACTCACTCACTCGGTCACTCGCTGAATTACTTACTCACTTGGTCACTCAATCACTGACTCGGTCACTCGCTCAATCACTTACTCACTCGATCACTCGCTCAATCACTTACTCACTCGATCACTCGCTCAATCACTTACTCACTCGATCACTCGCTCAATCACTTACTCACTCAATCACTTACTCACTCAATCACTGACTCGGTCACTCGCTCAACCACTGACTCAGTCACTACTGGGTCACTCACTCACTCGGTCACTCAATCACTGACTCAGTCACTCAATCACTGACTCGGTCACTCGCTCAATTACTGACTCAGTCACTCGCTCAATTACTTACTCACTTGGTCACTCAATCACTGACTCGGTCACTCGCTCAATCACTTACTCACTCGATCACTCGCTCAATCACTTACTCACTCGATCACTCGCTCAATCACTTACTCACTCGGTCACTCAATCACTGACTCGGTTACTCGCTCAATCACTGACTCAGTCACTACTGGGTCACTCATTCACCCACTCAATCACTTACTCACTGGGTCACTCACTCACTCGGTCACTCAATCACTGACTCAGTCACTCGCTCAATCACTTACTCACTCGGTCACTCAATCACTGACTCAGTCACTCGCTCAATCACTTACTCACTCGATCACTCGTTCAATCACTTACTCACTCGGTCACTCGCTCAATCACTTACTCACTCAGTCACTCAATCACTGACTCCATCACTCACTCGGTCACTCACTCACTACTGGGTCACTCACTCACTCAGTCACTCAATCACTGACTCGCTCAATCACTGACTCCATCACTCACTCGGTCACTCAGTCACTACTGGGTCACTCAGTCACCCGCTGAATCACTTACTCACTCGGTCACTCAGTCACTACTGGGTCACTCAGTCACCCGCTGAATCACTTACTCACTCGGTCACTCACTCACCCGCTGAATCACTTACTCACTCGGTCACTCCTGGGTCACTCACTCACCCGCTGAATCACTTACTCACTCGGTCACTCCTGGGTCACTCACTCACCCGCTGAATCACTTACTCACTCGGTCACTCAGTCACTACTGGGTCACTCACTCACCCGCTCAATCACCGACTCAGTCACTCGCTCAATTACTGACTCAGTCACTCAATCACTGACTCGGTCACTCGCTCAATTACTTACTCACTTGGTCACTAAATCACTGACTCGGTCACTCGCTCAATCACTTACTCACTCGATCACTCGCTCAATCACTTACTCACTCGGTCACTCAATCACTGACCCGGTTACTCGCTCAATCACTGACTCAGTCACTACTGGGTCACTCACTCACCCACTCAATCACTTACTCACTGGGTCACTCACTCACTCGGTCACTCAATCACTGACTCAGTCACTCAATCACAGACTCAGTCACTCAATCACAGACTCGGTCATTCACTCAATCACTTACTCGGTCACTCGTTCAATCACTTACTCACTCGGTCACTCAATCACTGACTCGGCCACTCGCTCAATCACTTACTCACTCGATCACTCGCTCAATCACTTACTCACTCGGTCACTCACTGGATCACTCTCTCACTCAGTTACTCAATCGCTCACTCCCTCGCTAACTGACTCTCACTAAAACTGTTGTCGGTGAATTTTCCTAGTGGTGAATTGCATGGCGGTGAATTGTTGGTCGGTGAATTTTCCGGCGGTGAATTGTTGTCGGTGAATTGCATGGCGGTGAATTTTCCGGACACGGAATGTAATGGTACCTGGCTCAGGGGCTTGGAAATTTTCATTCTCATTTCTTTTTTTTGTGTGTTAATTTTATTTTACTACTAGCTATAACACCCGGTGCTGCCCGGGTTTTCTTCAAAGAGGCTTTTTGGGTCACGTGGTATCTCCCTATTTCTTTGAGGGACATACAGACTGTGCCCACGTTAACAAATATTGCAACTTCTAGCGTGACTCATGAAAGAAACAAATCTAGATTTAAAGAAACATAGAAATGAATTTTTTTCTTCTCTTTTTTAAGGGGCGCTAGGTATTTCGATATGCCCCTCTAAACTTCGTGTTATCCATTTGTGCCTGTTTCAGATTCCAGAAATGCTTAGTTATAGCTGTTGAATTTCTTCGATGCAGTTTATGGTGCCCATAAGTAGTTGTAAAATAACCTAAATTATATGAATTTATGCACTGAATATTAAAAGATAATAGGGAGACATTAATTTTCATGCTTGAGAAGATGTAAATAAAAAGTAGAAATCGATGTTATTGCATGGATATCCAACTCAAAAGTAGTTCCGGCTGATTACTTCATATTAAATTTTCTGGGCTTCGTATCTCTAAGCGAACTCAATATTTCAAAAATCGAGAATTCAAAATTAAAATTATTGATGTGGCGGAAAATTCCACAAAATTTCCATATTTCTACAGTAAAATCGGCGATTTCAACGCTGATTTCTACGGAGATCATCCTTTGTCTGTCCCTCAAAGTGATGCTGATGATGATTCTGACGTCTATTCAAAAAGTGACAAACCATTGTAAAAGCATAAGCTATTGTAAATATACTGGCAGCATTAAAGAAGTGACAAACCATTGTAAAGGCATATGCACGTCTGAAACGCATTGCTAGGGAACCACGGTAACCAAAGTAAACGTTCGGAAAGTGATTGTTGAGGCCCAAAAACCATTGTTGCCCGACAGTTTTTTGTCCATTTGGGGCATTAGCCCTGGTCTGAGGAAATTTTGAAGTAGCCTATCGTTCAAGTCGGGTCCCATTTGGTATATATGAAAAATTTGGTGACGATCGATCTACAATTGTAGATTTGTATAGAGAACATACACACAGAAAATCAATTTTACACATATAGATTACGTATTTCATTCCTCATCAAAGGCACCGGAACCTAGGAGCGGAGGATATTTGAGCCCCCAATAATTTTTAGAAAACAATGCAGTGCGCCCGTTTCCTGCGTATGCGCTTCAGTCCCGTATATATGGGACGGCCAGCTCTCTCCCCCCACCCAATGTTAATTTCTTCATGTCAACGCCTCTGTTGTGAAGGCTCGAAAAATCAGGCTTTCGAACTTGTTAATACGCTTAATCGTTGTTCTTCACTTTACCTCCTCCCACTTTTTTCTTTTTTTCTGTTTTGTCTCATGTCCTCATCTCCAAGGGTCACACTCAACAAAAGATGCTCTGCTCTTGAGTTTACCGACAGTACAAGCAAGAGAAAGGATTCCCCCCCAAGTTATGTCCAGAGGTACCTTCAGGCATCACTCTGGGAGGATGCAATTTAGGATGAATGGATGCCGGGGTGATTGGGAGATAAGACTACTGTTGTCACAGAACAAGTGTGTTGAGATTCTGAAGAAAAGTAAAAAAATAAAATTTGGAGCAGATGGATTTCTACCTTTTATATATAGAGAAAGTTTTTGTCAAGTAGTGAAAGGTTTTTCGGAGCCAAGTGTGAGAAACATATCCACTCGAATTTTTTTTTGGGGGGGGGGGGGCGAGCAGGCTCTTCAAAAATGTTGGGTTGGGGGGCTTGGGCCCATGGACCGCATACAAGTTTACGCCTATGGATGTTCAATTACCGCGGCTGCAAATGTGGTTAAAATGGTTAACTTGTATAATACAACCTTGAAAAATTTAGAGTGAAAATTAATTATCAAATATTTTTAGTGTAGACAATTCCTACAATAATGATGGTAATTTTGTATAATTCATAATATAATTTGGATGTATAGTATATATGAAGTTTATGCATTGAAAGATTAATCTCTGATTGTGATTGTACAGCTGATTCCTATACAGGGTTGTCATGAAGGAAATAAAGGTACTTACTCAAATTTCAGGATATAATTGAAAGAATATTCATAAGTACAGTATAAATGTGTTGTTTTTTTTTAAGTCAGTTTTTCCTGCTGCAACTGTGCTTATGTTTTTGAAAATGTGATTGTGGAGACTTGAGAAAAAATTAGTGGAGCTTCTGCATTAATTTTCATTTCAAAAAACCATGTTTTGAAAAATTTAGAGTGAAAATTAATTATCAAATAATATTTTTAGTATAGACAATTCCTACAAACTGAAAATTAGTTTATCAAATGAACAAAACATTGCTTTGAATTTTGACCTCTACACGAGATCAAGATTTAAACTAAGATCTTAGTATATTCTTGTATGTGCACGCACACACACACACATAGTTTGTCATTTTTGTACTACATTTTGTCTTATTTTCATTCTATAAAACTGAATTCGTTCCGCTAAGAATCATCCAGTGAATTTCGGTCACTGTTTAGAAAGTCCAAATCAATCCAGAAATCAGATTTTTTTAACATGAAGCTCAAGATGATCACCTGCTGATGCAAAACATTTCCAACATCCAGTGCAGATGTATCAGTAGCTATTATTTTTTGTGGTATTCATGTGATTGGTCTATGAGATTATTTTGATGTTAGAAAATGTGCATTTTTCACACCATAGCCATAAAGTTATCAAAGATATTGGTTTGACGCCAACTCAACATTTCAATATATACCTATTTAAAATTAACAAGATATCGTGAAATATTGTTGAGTGCGTGGGCTTTAGCCAGTGAAAAGTTGCACTTGCGCATCTCATAAAGTGTATATTTCTCTAATGTAGGCTACTATCAGAATATTCTCAATATTCAATAAATTAAAAGAAATGTATTTTCAATGTTTTATAGGTTTTGTCTGAAATATAAAAGATTGCTGAAATTTTTTTGCTGGCATGATGCACCCTATTCCATCTGCAATAAAGTCTGCAGCTATATTAAAAAAAATTATCAATATTTGAAAATATCTCTTTAAGAACTTGTATATGCAGCAATATTAAAAATCATGTCTAATTCTATTTGTGCTTGCTTTATCGTTGCTCTCTTCATTTAATCCCCAAAAAACTGGAACCAGTTTTATTTGAACAGGTCGTATAAAATGCATTTAAAATTATTGTTGGTGTGTTCAAATGGCCTGAATTTCTAGGATCCTGTACCTATACAGTGTGAGGTAAGTACACCAATAATAGGCTTCCTTTTTCAAGTTTTAAAAAATATATTTCAAAAGTTATGAGAAAACTTTGTAGCTTCTTTTACCATATACCAAGCTATATTCTTTCAGTTGCCGTTTGGTGTCCAAGCTGGTTTCGAAAAAGAACCAGGTGGGAAAAAGATGCCAATAATCAGTCAAAGCAACACATTTCATTTTTCACTAAAGAGTAATAATTTCATACCATCATATTCTAAATACAAAATCGATTGTACTTTAAAGACGTTAACAAATTGCACATGAAGTTGAAAGGGTGGCCTATTCTAGGGTCAATCATTTTCACATTATTCAAATTGTATGACATGTGACATTATTGAAATCATACCTACCAATCTTGCTAGAATGGTACCCTCCTCTGTGAACAATCTTATACATTTTTGCCTTCAAACATACTATATCTTTTAAGATAATTCTATTCTATCCACATATACCAATATTAAGACAAAAAAGAATGAGACTATATTCCTGCAGAAGCAACTTCTGAAATGCTTAAATAAAAAATGAAGCTTAGAAAACAGAACAAGCAAGAATAGGAAAAGAAAATAAGAATAAATAAATAAAAAAACTCAAAATAAAACTTAGTTTCATGTGTTTGTGTTACTTTTAAATGTAAAAATAGATGCTCTCTCAAAAATACATATAACTACACTGCTCAAAACAATTAGGGGAGCAAGCAAAAAAGTGAAGCAAACAGTGCGAGACAGCCACGTATTGGCATACAATGGATAGTACACGCGTATCAATGCGCAATACAGAAAAAAGACGTAAAAAAATTTGGAGTTAAGCTTTAATTCTTTGAAAATATGGAAAAAAAATGAAAAGATGATTTAGGGCAACAATTTGGTTACATGTAAACGATAAAAAAAAGTACTGTTTAGACATGATTCATGAGTTTTAATAGGGCGTGTGGTCTCCTCGAACAGCTAAGACTGCTGCACACCTGTTTGCCATGGATGCGATGAGATTATCCATCAGACTTTGGGGAATACTGTTCCACTCCTCAAGAAGTGCAATCTGCAATTCTCGGACAGTAACAGGCGGCCTTGGTCGCGCAGCAATGCGTCGTCCGAGCATGTCCCAAACATGCTCGATTGGATTCAGGTCAGGAGAGCACGCTGGCCATTCCATACGCTGTATTGTTTCAGCTTCAAGCATGTTCTCCACCAGACGAGCTCTATGCGGTCGGGCATTATCATCCTGGAAAACAAAGGAATCTCCAATGACTCCAGCGTAAGGGATGACATGAGGTCGCAGTATCTCGTCTGCATACCTTCGGGCCGTCAAAGTGCCATTCCGAATGATATGCAGGTCCGTACGTCCGCCTATGCTGATTCCAGCCAATACCATCCAACCAGCTCGTCTGTATTGTGACCTTTCACGAACGAATGCGGGGTTATTTCGAGTGCCCCTGTCCCTCCATACCAGAACACGTCGGGTGTCACACTCCAGACTGAATCGGGACTCGTCTGTAAACAGCACTTGGCTCCAATCATGTTGCTCCCAATCTCGATGTTCAGCAGCCCATCTTCTTCGGGCCGCACGGTGGCGTGGGGTCAACGGAATGCAGACCATTGGCCCACGTGCATAGAGCCCTCCCTCATGAAGCCGATTACGTACTGTTTGGCTGGATACCCTTCGTCCTGTTGCCAAGAGCAACCGTCTTTGCAGCTACGTAGCATTCCCTGTTCTGTTTCGACGGGCTGTTAACCGTACATACCGGTCATCAGTTGCTGTAGTGGCACGTGGCCGACCTTGCCCTGGTCGACGTCTAACATTTCCTGTTTCTTGGAATCGATTCCACAGCCTTGCAACAACACTTCTGGCGACTCCAACAGCGTCCGCGACACTACGTTGTGTTTGCCCGGATTCCAGTCTGCCTCTAACACGCCATGCCATGGATTCCGGTAAATCACGTTGTTAAGACATCCTCAAGTCACCTTGTCTAAAAAAAAAAATACCGCGCAACAATTCGAACAATGTTCGAACAATTCTGCCAGTCAGTGGCGCTGGTTATTGTTTTTCCGTGTTCCTAGCGCGTCTTTCAAACTGGTTTTCTCTTTTTCCATTCTATTCTATTTTTTTCTTCCAAATGACGTCAATTTATAGCCGCGGCGTTTTGAAAAACCGTTGGTATAGTTCTTCATTTTCTCTTCCTTCCGTATATATGATGTAGTGTGTGTGTCGAATTATTTTGGATATCTTTTCCCTCAGGTTGTACCTTTAATATTTTCTAATATTTATTCTTTTCTACATGCAGGATGCCCCTGCATCCTTATTATTTTATTTAAAAGAATCTGGATACCCGGAAAGTGCGTCCGGGTTTTAATTTATAACACATAGAATATATTTATTTATACAACATGCAGGACCGTTGTTTATTTATAAGAACCTGGATTCCCGGAAAGAGAGTCCGGGTTTTCATTTATAATTATTTTTTTATTATAATTATGCTTGTTGGTTTTAGCATTTTTATGCTCGCTCAATCCAGCTCTTATTTATGTTTATATTTCTCTTGTGTTTCATGATATTTTTCGTATTGTTTTCTATGCTGGCGATTTTTTTTTCGGCGCTCGTAATGTGTCTAACGGCCTTGGCGACTTTTGATGGGGTCGTCGGACATATTTGGCGCCGAAAAAAAAGTCGCCAAAAATCGCCAACCTGTCCCTTATACCGAAGCTGTTTCGTGTTTTGTGTAGCAGTATTCATAAACTGTGAATTCTGAACTTAACTAAAACTTTACTTATACATCAGAGTTTTTCAACTAGTGTGCTACGTGGGAATTGTAGTTGTGCCATAAAATTTTTTAAAGGAAATTATCAGATTAATTTTTAAAAAAGTTTGAGAGAGAGAGAAGCCGCAAATATTGATTATACAGTATCTGAGTACTTAAGTGCGAGGAATTTAATTTTTTTTAAAATTAGATGTATGTGTAAGAGTGGAAACTTGGCAATTGAGAGAAAACAATAGTTTTTTTTTTTAAATATTGGCCATGGTTCATTTCTGTTATTACTTAATGGAAGAATTATCAAGAATTGCACAAAAAAAAGGCGTAGAAATACTTCTGTTCTCGTTATCATATTTTTGAAAGCAATCTTTTCTTCATTTCATTTGATACTATGGAATACGGAAATCTATTACAAATAATATATCTTACAAGAGATATTCAAACCTATCCCTGCCCAAAATTAAACCTAGCCAAAGCAGACACTGTAAACTATCAACTTACTCGGGTTTAACGTTAAATTAAATAAACTGAGTCTCAGCTATTTAACTAAATTAAATAGCTGAGACTCAGCCATTCTGCTGTTAATTTTTTTTTCCTTCCCAAAAAAAAAAATCAATATCTCAAAAAATAAATATCTTCACAACATCCAGTTTTCTGTATATCTAAGTGGAGAGCGACATCATGTCATATAAATTTTTATTTATTTTTTGTGACCAATTATAGTGAATAGTTTTTAAACAATTTTGTGACAATCAAAAAAAATTATTTTTCTTTTTTATTTGAATTCAGGTGTGCCGCAGTATGAAGAAAGGGCCGACTTCTCGAAATAGAGCTGTGTCCACATATGTTTTATATTATGATAACGTAAACGTCAAACTTCGTCGACAAATGTATGGCATTTTTACGTCGAACGGCGTCGGGTGAGATAAGATATAGTTCGACGTCGGATTCGCTTCGTCGAACTGTACAGACAAATGTATGCCATTTTCACGTCGAATGGTGTCGAATTCGCTACGTCGATAAATGTATGCCATTTATACGTAGAACGACGTCGAACAGTATCGAAACTCTACGTCGTTCTATATCGATGTGCTACTGGAAGAAGTGTGTGCATATAGGATTAATTTTTTTCCCCATGTTGATGAACCTGTGATATGTTTTCTTCTATCCCAAAAGAACGGTAAGCAATGCTAAAAACATACATTTTTTAATAAATTTTTGTTTTGAGCATCTCGATTTAACTATAACTTACGGCCGAAGAGTCAATGTCCGCCACTGAGGCCAGTTGCGACAATTGTTTAATCGTGTTATAAAATGTGCAAAATATGTGTGTGTGTGTGCTTATTTCTAATAGGACATATCTATAAATTAACAGAATTGCCAAGCTAGTGCTAAATTGAGTAGCTAAGGTGAACATAAATATTAGAATTAATTCAATTTCGTTTTGTCAAGACCGATTAAAATAGTTACTCTACAGCACTCGCCCCGGGTGGTAAAATTTAGGGGGGGGGGTGTGGCAATTTTATGTGGAAACGGAAAACCATCGTAAAATTGTAGAGGGTCGGCAAAAATCCTTGTTACGACCCTGGGCAGGGCCCAGTGGAAGAATATTTTCAGGTTTTTTTTGTACAAAGAATAATTGTAGTTGATTTATATTATTTGACTATACATAACATTTTCATTGTTACGGGAGGCCACCCTTGCTTTATTATCCAAAATTATTTTGCAACTATAGCAGTATTTTCTATTATACCGAGTACCCGGTGTACTCCTCTTAATAATTTTAAATCCCCGCCTTCCCTCTTTCGATATTTTTGATCACTCCCACTATTTTTAATTATTCAACTTCTTCCATAAAAGAGCTCCATAAACGACGCACTAGCGTTATTAAATCATAATATTAAAAAATTTAGACATTTTCCTTATACATTCACATATGGCTCATCTCATCGTTCTGTGTTTTTAATTTTGAAAAATATTTTAAAATCGGTTGATTCCTTAGGAAACCCCCTTCCCCGTAAAAATATTGACTTGATCCATTTTTGCATATAGAATTCGATAAAATTACACTATATGATTTATGTAAAATGGTAAATAGTTGAGGCATTTATTTATTTAAAGCAGGGACGCCGGAACATATCTGCTGGTGTTGCTAAAGCAATACCAATCACCATTTGAAGATATAGCTCAAATATTTCACTGAATGCGATTTTTTTTAAAATTAGAATTTTTGAAGACACATCCGTGGGACCATTTCCTTGAAAGGAGTTGCATTGCTGTAGCTGTTTTTGTTTACAAGTCATTTCAGGTCCAAGGGATTTTCTCATACACCCTATATGTCCATTAAGCATGAGAATAAAATGAGCATCATAGAATCTCAATTCCACAACAATAATCACAGCAATAGACTTGAGACAGTACGTTTCATCGCTGATTTCAGACGGATCTCAACCCTTTGAGTTACATTGACAAGATATCTCGCCTTCTTATATTAGCATTGGCAAGCCCAAATATTTTGTAAAGTTAATCCCTCTCTCAGTGGAACACTTTCCCAATCTATTCCAATAGTTCACAAACTTTTGTCAACCACAGCTCCCTTGCCTAATTCATGATTCGTCAGCGGCTCTTCAGAATAGATTAATAGATATTTTCCCGTATAAAATAACTCTCTCAAAGCATAAACAAATCAATATCTCAAGCTCGCCACGACACCCCACATAAAGGTTGGCGATGCCCCTAGAAACAGCGACGCACACTTTGAAAAAGCTGCTACATACCCATTACTTTTTCATTACTTTATATCATTTCTTTACTCATTTACTGCTGAAAATCATAAGGAAGCTTATTGCTATTATGCCGTGTAAAGGGTTAAAAGGCATCAATCAATAGTCTCATCGATGTAGTTAAAAAGTACAAAAAAAAAGTCGCTGAGAAAATAAAACTTGTTAAATAAAACAAAAAATATATAATAATTGCAATAATGGCATAGCTTTGTTATCTGAAGTCTGTACCGCAAAAAAAAAATATCATACTACAGAATCGTTTATTCCTGTGCTATTATCAAAATTAAAATTCAAAGCTCAACACAAGTTTAAATAAGCAAATACAGACATAGAAACATGTATTAAAAAAACATCTTAGTGAAATGAGATGCTGTGTATTGAGATTCAAAGACGAAGGAGAAATGGTTCGACGTTTGTTTTTCTATTTTTCACGACTTCTGGCAGTGTGAAGAATAATTTGTGGAAAAAAAAATACATAAATGACTTCAAATATATATAATAAAAAGAAAAGATACACAACGTTTTAATTATACCATGAAGTTATCGTCTAAAACAGTGTTACTCAACCGCGATGTGGCATCAATCGTACCGGGCGGCGAGAATATACGCATTACCCTTTCATTTTTCAAGCATTTCTACGAATAACTAATTGGTTTATTTCACTATTATGGTACATATTATTTTAATTTTTCAGTATAAAAATCATTTACAAGGGGAAAGATGAAAAACCCTCCCAGAACAAAGGCTTGCAGCCGCATTTGTAAATTATAAGAATTTGGAGGATCCCTCTTCCCCTTATCGCACTGGAAATCCTTCGTTTTGTTGCAAGGCCCCAAGGAAGGGAAACATGTCTCTGGTCCTCCCCTCTTCCCCTCGAAACTAGTATTTTTAATTGTATTTTCTTTCTCGTTTTCGTATTTTTGAGTATCTGTCTTCATGAGACCCAAACAATACAGCAGGGGTGGGGAATGTTTTTCCATACTTTCCGTCCCTTTTCCCCGAAAATATCCTACTGCTTTAGGGCTCTCTGTTGACAACCAGATGACCCTGTTGTTTGCGTGTTCACGGTTTGCCATTGTCGCCACCACAGAAAATGACCTGAAGAAATAATGTCATGAGAAAACTCGGTATCTCACGTTCCTTGAAGACTAGAAAAACATCTGTGCTACTCGCCAAGCTGCATAACTTCAAAGGGGAATAAGCTTCTTTTTTTTTCCTCGGAACCAGACCAGACTCAAAATTTTACGATGGTGACTGGCCCTTACCAACAAACAGGCTGGGGCCCCTTGGGGACCCCCGGTGAAGGGAAGGACAAGTGAGTAATGTATGTGAAGTGGTGTAAGTGCATGTTGTGGAAGGAAGGTTTGGGATTAAATCCTCTTTTCGAATAAAAATGGTAATTTAATGGTTTGTCGGTACAAAATTTAAGTTAAAACAATGGTAAAATGCCACCACTGCCTTGCGTTTTTATTATTATTATTATATTAGCCTGACCTGACCTGACCTGAATAAAACGTTTTTCGGCGGTTCCGCGGCACGTTCGCCGTTCTACCGCTCTTAACAGACGGGCCAATGGGGTGGCCTATAGTTTATTATATTAGCTTCGCTTGTGAAGAAGCCCGGTCGGGCAACGTCTTTGATGTTTGCCTGCTCGTCTAGTATTGGCTTAGACGCTTCCTCGATTCCCTATTGGCTGGAATCTGAAAATAAAACATGTTATGCAAAAAAAAATATTAGTGGCAAGGAGTGGGAAAAAAAGAGATAGTGTTAATACGATTATTTTTCAAAGTCGAGAAAAGATAGGATATTCGATGAAGAGAAAGTTTAAAAACGATTTTTTTTTTTTGACACAATAACTTTTTCTAAGTTTTTTTGTAGAATGGTTTTTTTTTTGACAGAAAAAGAAAGATGGGGAAAGGAAAAAGAAAAAAAGAGTATACTTTCCGATTAATATGAAAATTTCTTCGAAATTATTTCCGAAAAATATAAGGATTTCAGAAAAATTCGACGTGGAGGCCTAGTCTTTTTCAAGAATATTTCCTGCTTCGGCAATAAACTTTTCGAAGACAGCTTGCTTCTTTTTTTTGGTTTTCACTTTGAGAATGTCCTCGAAGCACAGTTTCGCATACTGGAATACATAGTAAGTCGAGTTTGGCAGTCATCTATCTCGGAGTCAGAGGAAAAGTCCGATGGTTCAGCTCGGCTGATGGTGCCGTCGGTAGTTCGGCATGTTTCGTCTGCTTTACGGCGACTGGGCTGCTCCCGGCAACTGGCTTCTGCGGAAGTCCGTAGAACGACTTGGCGATTTGAAGTCCGTAGATTGGGTATTCGTTGCGCGATTCGACGTTTGTGTCTCGCTGGACGTACTTTTTCGCTCGGACGACTGGACTTGCATTTTCGGCGACTGTTTGGGAAATTTCTGTGGAAGATGTGCAAATTTTTTGCCGTGGTGCCGAATTTTGAGGATGGGAGCACGAGGATTTGTTCAGGTTAAGTTGAACACTTCTCGGCATCATGGTGATGGCACCGTTCCCGTTTTTTTCCATCCGTGTTTTCGGGCTGGCTACGAAGTTGTTTTTCTGTGAGTTGAGTGGGATTTTTTCGGCTTTCATCTTTTTTAGCTCGTCTGTGTAGGCACTGCACTTTTTGTAGCTGGCTGGGTGACCGCTAGATTTGGAGTTGACACAGGACGGTGTATCGATGCCAAAGACTTTTAAGCACGGCTGTCCCGTATGCTTTTCAGTGCATTTAATGCATCTTTCCTCGAAGGTGCAGAGAGCCGCTCGGTGAGACCAACGTTGGCAACGGACCGGCGAAGGGCGACTGGGAAAGCGACGGTATGGTGAGAAATTCACTGAAATGAATTTGAGAGAGGAGATATCAGAAATTCGGCGGGACGGATGGTCACACGGAAGCGTGATTTTCCAGAGCGGAAGTTTCCTCCGTCGAGCCGATCTTTTTTTAGAAGACATCTGGGAAATGTTTACGACGTTGAAACCAAGTTTTTTGAGTTCAGCTTCTGAAGTGGGCGTTTTGCTGCCAAGGCCTTTTAGCACAACACTAAAGGTGTCTCGGCTGCCGTTTGAGATACGGGAAATTTCGATGTTTTGGCAGCGAAGAAAATTTAGTGCACTGTTGAGATCCGTCTTGCTTTGGAATGAAATTTTATAAAGTTCACTTTCAAGCTTGACTTGAAAATTATTGGTGCAGATTTCTCGCAGGGGGTCCGCGATTTCGAACCAGCGGTCATCCGACGAGATGTAGACGGCTAGGCTTGTCTTGCTTTCCTCCGGCGGCTTGGATCTGTCAGTCATTACTGTGGGCGTGATGTCTTTAGCGGGGAAGCGTTTTGATTGGTCCTCAGTGGCCGTCTTTTTGGATGGGGCCTGGCTTGCCGCTTGGAATTGTGGGATAGCCTGTGCTGTCAAATTTACGAAGGTGGCCGTTAGAATTATTTCTGGTTCTCCGGAATTGTCACAGGGAACAGGATTTTTCCGGGAAAAGTTCGATTTATCTGGAAAGATGCTTGGTTGTGGGACTTCGGTTGTGGTTTTGAAGTCTGCGCATGTGCCATTCGATTTTTGGCTTGCTTCGGCTGGTGTGAAATCTAGCTTGTTGATTAAAAGTTTTTCCAGATTTTTCCGGGTTTCTAGCTTTTCATTTTCGCGAGTGCAGGGTACTCATCATAGAAGCATGGGCTGGGGAAGTTGATCAAATATTTGATGCCACCTTCTGTGAGAAATTGAAGTCGTTTAATTTCCTTGGGTTCCGATGCTTCTGAGATTTTCCCGACGTCCAGGAAGGCATTTTGGAAGGTGAGACCTTTGTTGCACGCTTTGGAAGACGTGCTGTCTGCTTGCAGGAGGCAGTTGAAGTCGTCTTTAATGCCCTCGAAGAATTCTTTCATGGACTGTACATGTTCTACTGTGGTCTTTTGGATACGAAAATTCTCGGTGAGTCGGTGCCAACCGAAGTTGTTGCTATCACATCGTGAAAAACGCACACAGGGATATTTTCAAAATCGTTTGTGAGAGCCATAGCGGTGTTGAGATAAACTAGATGGGGGAAAAGTTAAACGTTATTGAGGCCCGGCTGGGTACGGGCTGTGAGCTAAGGGGTGATTTAGCTTGTAGAGCAAGAAATTGCATGACCGTCACCTTCGGTGGCCGTGACGTTTCTGTTTGATTTGATTTAAATTGATTTTCCTCGGAACCAAATATTTCTATAGGGAGAGGAAAAAATCGTTTTGCAAGACCCATTCAACACATGCGTTCAATTAACAATATTGAAGCTGTCGGTCTTTTTTTACTCAGCGAAAAGAGAGCCGCTGATAGCATACAATTAGTGTGCAGCTAAAATTCCCTGGCTGTTTCCTTGAATAGATACACACAGTATACCTACCACATGAGGGGGGAAAAATCGTTTCTGCTGTACAGCAATACGGATTCCTATGCTGGGCCACAACTAGGATTGGGGATGCCGGGAAGGGCCGCCTTCCGGACACTCAACGGAGGGCGCCTCGGCTCGGCCCCCTGACTCTCCCCAGCGCGACCCAACCCGCATGCGTAAAAGGCTTATATCCCGGGAGGGACAGAGCCTGGGTAGTGTCTGGTTTGTCGGCCACAACTAGATGCTTGGTCACCCGGGGCAAGCGCGCATTTTGACGCCTCCTTGTAATGTTGAAGGAGAGGTTTCAGAATGAAATTTGCGCACCCTCGGGGTCTAGCGCACGGGGCACGAAACCCGTCTGCTCACCCCCCCCCCCCCCCATTTGCGGCCCTGGCTGGACTTCCTATGGTGTGTAATTTTTTTTCCCCGCTCAATGTCTGTCGGAAGACCAGCTGCATGTAGAGAATCGAACCATTCCTCGCCGTTCGTGTAAGATTGAACTATTTATGTCAGATAATAGTAATCACAAATTTGCTCTATTGGAATAATGAAACGCTCCTATGTGAGCAGCCAAAAAAAAAAAAAAGCTTAAGATTTGTTTTTTTTTCAAAGTATTTCAGTGACATATTGATAAACTAGATTCTACCCCACGTAAGTTTGCTTTTATCTAAATGATATTTTTTTCTTTATTTTGTGTAATTAACTGTACAAAAATCATCCGCTGTCGTTTAGACTGGGAATGTTGCCAATAACTTTCAAGTTCAACTATTAAATTCCGTAAAATTATTGTGCAGATGTCGACACCCGATTTCCGTATGGTCAAGTTCGGCATTTGACCCCAAAAGGGTAGGGCTGACATGGGAACAGCCCTGAGGCCTGGGACAATTACCATAATTTTTTGGGGTTTTTTCAAGCTGTAAATTCACTACACAAGAGCCCGTGAAAAGTTTTGCTTGGGGGGGGGGGGCGGATTAGTCAATTGAGGCCCGGACGGAAAAGTAAACACTGGACCCCCTTAAATTAGAAAAAAGTGTAACGTTTGGGTTTTACGTGGCCCAGGGTGTGCGCCCGCCCTTAAATCCGCTTCTGTTTCGGGCCGCCAAAAATCCCAGCCAACGGGATGTGTGGGCATAGCCCAGGCAACAAAATTTAAACAGATATTTACTGACAAACGATTGAGGCTGTCAAAGAGAAATGAAAAGTGATTTCCGTTGTAAAAGTGAGAGCCGCACTTAGGAATATGCGACAGGAGCGGTCGCACTGGGCACCGTGCTTTGTGGACTCCCGCACTAACGGTGAACTATTTGAGGCTGTCATGAATTGTGAAATTACTTCTTGCATTAATTCTGAAGTTTCATCAATTCTGGAATTATTTCTTTCAACAATTCTGAAATCCCCCCCCCCCCCCCGTAAATTCTGAATTTTTATTGTGTGTGGTGCAGGAATTATTTCTTTCAATTATTTTTGATTCATCAAGTCCAAAATTTTTATCAGTTTCAGGATTTTATTTTCTTTCATTAGTTTAAAATTGCTTTCAGTGATGAATTTTGGCCAGTTTTTGTATTAATCTATTGAATTGTGTATTTAACATTTTCTGTATGGATATTTCACAGCATTTTTGTATATTTTGAAATAATGGATGCCAATTCCTCAGGGGCGTAGCCAGAAATTTCGTTCGGGGGGGGGGGGGGGGAACGAAAGTGATAGAACAATAGATTTGGCCATCTTTTTCCCTTTTTCTTGGTCATTTCGGGAGGGGACCAGACCCCCAAGTCTTCCCCTCACTACGCCCTTGCGATTCCTACCCCCAAATATATAAAATCGGGCAAATATTTTTCGTGTCCGAAACTATTGAGACGCACCGGGCCCCTTAGATAAAGGGTCATTCAAGTATTACGTCAGCGTCGATGGGGGAGGGGGGTTCTCGATTTGCTGACTTTAGATGACAGGGGGGGGAGGGGGGTGTGGATGATGCTTATGTCATCAACCACCCTTTATGAAAATATGAAATATTTTTAATGCCATCTTACTCGGTCCGTCAAAAACGAAAAACCTTTGGATATATTGTGGGCGCCTGAACTAACATTCCCCCTAGTGATAAATTCCTTACAGAACCTCTTCAGCGATCTCTAAATGTTTCACGAATCCTTCAAGTGCTCAGGAAATGTGTCCGGGTTGCTTAAGTGCTCTGGAACTGTGCAACGCATCACTCAAGTGATCCGTAATTATACCACGGACATGGCCCCCACATCTTGAAGCAGGGTCCCTTTATGATAAATTTACAGCGTGAAAAACAAAAAAATGAAAATCATCCCAGGCCTGGGGCCTTGCCAGCCCACCCCCCCCCCAGGATTACTTAAATAATCTGGCAATGTTCCGCGGGTAACTTGAGCGGTGTTGAACCGCACTAGGGGGACGCTTAAGTGCTCTAAAATTGTACCACATGTCACTCAAGGGATCTCTAAATGTGTCACGAATCGTTCAAGTGTTCTGGAACTGTGTCGCGGGTTACTTAAGTGATCTTTGAATGTGCGATGGGCTTACTTCAGTGATCTGAAAATGTGCGACGGGCTTACTTCAGTGATTTTTTTTACATTAAAAAATATTTTTTCGTCTGGGGGGCGCACGAGCCTCTTGGCCGCGTACGTTTCCTCCTGCGTACGTTTCTGATCCCAACGATATGCGTTAGAAGGTAGGGGGCAGTGCTGACGAAATTTTGCTGACGGGGGGGGGGGGGTAAAAATGGCTAAAAATATGCTGACGTAATATACCTGAACGGCCCCTGAGGGCGGGAGTGCCATAAAAAAAATGGGCACACCCAGGCACGGCTCGGGGGTCCAAGAGAAGAAGCCTCGCAAAAATTAGATCTGGTTGAAACTTTCGATAATTTGCTTAATAGAGCCTCAGAAAAATCACTTGGCCTGGGGGCCCGTCAAAGATCCTAGCGCAGGCAGCGTTGGAGGATGTGTGGGAGCTCTTATACACTTATATTATGCCAGGGGTCTCAAACTTTTTCCACCCGCGGCACCTCTTTTCCTAATCAACGCTTATCCACGGCTCCTCAGAGCAGTTCAACAGTCTCTTCGGAAAACCTTTGCAGGGCGCCGCGGTACACAGTTCGAGAACCCCTGCATTATGTATTTGTATCACTTTCTGTTTTCAATGTAAGTTTCCCGAATATTCTGAAACCACTTTACTCAAATGACCCGCAGCGTTACTGTGTGGTGATGGTTGTCAATTTAAATTATCGGAGAACTTTAAACGCGAATTCAACTAAATCATCAACAATCCAATCATAGATTATATATAAAAACTGTAAAATACATACAATAGAACTATTCAATTTCAAAATACGCATTAGCAAGGTTTTAAAGAATTGATGTTCAAAACCATCATCGTGTGTGTGTGATTGATGATTAAACCCATTTTCCACCACTTAATCGGTTTATAATAGAATTGCGCAGTCTAATGTGAATATTATGAGGGGGGGGGGGCACAGGGCAACTGTCCCAGAGACATTTTGAATTCATTACCTTCAAAAAACATTTTAAATTAACAGAAATTAAAAAATATAGCACATAAAGGAATTTTCTTCCAATATTTTAATTTATTCAAAAAATAATTTTAATATTTGATTGTCTTGGGCAGAGCCATCCTTAGGGAAACATGGGCCCCAGGGCCAAGTGATTTTTCTGAGTTCCCACCTGGCAAATTCTCGAAAATTTTAACTGGTCCTCATTTTTGAAAGACCAGCGTTCTCTTGAGGCCTCCAGGCCATGCCCACGCATTAAGACGGTACTGGTCTTGGGGCAATGAATGAACGCCAGGGGCTCTGCCACCGGACTTATCCTGTTCCCGAGATCTCTTCCAGCCCAGCTACGTAGCAGAGTCTGGGACAAAGTGAGTGCCTCTAACAGTGAGTGCGTATCTAGTGTTGTGTTTGATATTTCAGTGCTGCCATCTATACTTCAAATTGTGAGTGAAGTGTAATGATTGAATATTTGTAATGTTGTAGGCCTGTTGCTCTCTGTGGCGAGACTTTTTAACGGGGACATCGACTCGCATTCGCGCCTTGAAGTTGGAAACCACAGAAAACCAACTTCAGCCGACCACCACTGTGGCGCCGGTGGGGTTCGAACCCAGATGGTCTTGGGGCAGACACGGCACCCCTATACCCTTCCTGCATAGATATGTTACGTTTTACTGTAGTAAAAATCTTACCACTACTACAAAAAGTAGGTTGAAAAACGGGTCATCGCTAAAATCAAATATATTCGGGAAAAAACGGGACACTACTTCAAAAAGGGGACGTATGGTCATGCAAAAATATGTGTAAATATTATGGCCTGTGAAGAGAAATGACTCGCATACTTTGAGCAACACCAATCATTTCTGACTTCCGGCATCCCTGATTTAAAGTTTGAGTTGAGGCATTATGTATTTAGGTTTGACATATTTTTACTTACGTTGCGCAAAATCTATCGCGTCCTTCCCCCCCATCTAGTAAACGCAACCACCAAAGGGTCGCGACCCACACTTCGGGAACCACTGCCCTACTGTAATTTCGTACAGTGTAGTATGAGTATACTGGCTTGGTGAGTAACGAAACTACAGTGATGTCTGAGAGAAATTAAGGATGAATTGGTACTTAGTGATAAAAAACTACAGTGAAGTTTTGTTATACTATTATGCGGACCAAGAAAACATATCGTTGTAGAGGTATTATCATTAAATCGGAAGACTTTGGCATTAAATACTGACTGTGGACCACGATCAGAACTTGTGATCCATAAGTTTCCGAGTGGAAACCATGGGCGGAGGGGGGGGGGAGGAAATCACGGGGACCCATACCCGCCTCCCCTCAGCGTCAAAAGCGGCACCTGTTGATCTAATCTCTAATGTATATGCGTATATATGAATTTACATCATAACCACCATGCCCCTCCCCAGCAATTATCATTGCGCTTTCAATATGGCAGACTTTCAAATCTATCTTCGCATATGGTGAAAACTATATATCAAAATTACATGCAAATCGCATAATTTTATAAAAATTTAACATTATAAAATGTACTGTGTGACGTAAAATGAATAAATATGTATCATATGCGATACAATTTTCAGAGACAGTAGCGTACGTAGGATTTTCTCAGAGGGGGTGATTCAGCATTTTTTTTCTTCCCAGGAAAGGGGGGGGGGTTCCATTTTCTGGTGAAAAGCGTTCTAAAATTGTCGATTTGTATAGAACAAACACAGAAAAGTAAGCAGATGAGTCCTGGGTTTGATTCCCGGCGGAGAGAAATAACACTTTTTTCCTGTTCATCTCTGCATAATATCCAGAAAGCCTATTGAGTTCATGTATGTTAGCTGAGCAAAAAATCATCATCCAACAGAAAACCAATTTTATACAGATTGATGAATGAACTTATTTATGATTTTCAAGAGAGAAACATTCCTTTTCACATTTGATTACTGGAAAATAATTGTAATTGAGTATTTATAATAATATGATGAAGAAATTTCAATGCGTTAAGGAATTTTTACATCTTAAGAAAAAACCGCTTTGTCAGCAGGGGGTCTATTCATAGGCGTAAACTTCTATAGGGCCCATGGGCCTGAGCCCCCCCCCCCCCCAACATTTTTGAAGACGCGGCTCAGCCCCCCCAAAAATTCGTATGAATATGGCTTATTCATTTTGCAATGATGAAAATTTTTTTTTTAACCAAAAGTTGTCCTAATTATGAATTAGTTAATGGAAACAATCTGCACAAAATTTTAGTTCTTTTAAAAAATCTGGATGGTCTTTGGCTTTCTTGACCCCTTCTATCTCATTTCTTCCCTGCCGTTCAATCCCCAATTGCACCCTCCATCGGTTCCAATCCTTACTGCCAGAAGGCACGGCTGAGAGGAAGATTCTTTGCGGTGTTGAGGGGGCTCTTTCTTCTTTGCCTGTGGCAAAAACTGAGTGTCTCTTCTTTTGTTCACTGCGACCGGAGGACGGCCATGGCGCCGACATGAAAATAAGCCCAAAGATGCATGGTGGGGGGAGGGGGAAGGTTGAATATTGGGAAGCAATGATATTGAAACCGAAATAAATTACTCTCTATAAAGAATAGGTGCCAGAACCTAGAGGCTGAGGCCATTTGAGCCCCCCCCCCCGCAATAAATTTTGTAAGGGGACTGAGCCTCCCAGTAATTACTGAAAAAAACCATTGTGCAATGCATTCTCCCTCTCCTTCGTACACGCTTGAGTCCCGTATATGCGGGAGGACCAATAACTTTTAGGCCCCCCCCCCAATGTTTTTTTGAAAAATATTGGGGAAAAAAAGCACATTCTAAATGCCCATTCATAACAGATCTTGAGGACCGATGCCGAAACATTTTTCAAGCCCCTTTATAACAAAATTTGACTGGGGGTGGGGGTAGAACATAGGCGTAAACTTGTATCCGGCCCATGGGCCCGAGCCCCCCCCCCCACCCCAACATTTTAGAAGAGCCGGCTCGCCCCCCCCCCCCCCCAAAAATTCGAGTGGAGATGTTTCTCACACTTGGCTCAGAAAAAACTTTTTGACAAAAAATTTCTTTAAATAGTAGAAATCCATCTGCTCGAAATTTTATTTTTTTACTTTTCTTCAGAATCTCAACGCACTTGTTCTGTGACAATAGTAGTCTTATCTCCGAATCAATCCAGCATCCATTCATCCTAAATTGCGTCCTCCCAGAGTGGTGCCTGAAGGCACCATTGTAGATAACTTGGGGGGGGGGGGATCCTTTCTCTTGCTTGCACTGTCGGTAAACTCAAGAGCATCTCTTCCTTCTTTTGTTGAGTGTGACCCTTGGGGATGGGGACATGATACAACACAAAAAAGAAAAAAAGTGGGAGGAGGTAAAGTGAACAATGATTAAGCTTATTAACAAGTTCTTCACAACAGAGGCTCTGACATGAAGAAATTAACATTGGGTGGGGAGAGAGCGCTGAAAGTTGCTGGCCGTCCCCTATATACGGGGATGAAATGAAGCACATACGCAGGAAACAGAGGAATGACTGCATTGTTCTTCTAAAAACTATTGGGGGGGGGGGGGGCTCAACCGTCTTACAAAATTTTTTGGGCTCAAATATCCTCCACTCCTAGGTTCCGGTGCCTTTGAGGGGAATCAAATAAATAATAGTAAAATAAAATTAACACAAAAAAAAAAAAAGAAAATAAGAAATGAATGGAAAATTTTAAAGCCCCCTGAGCCGGGTACCATTGCATTCTAATACTAGGAATATGAAATTTCCTCCTTATAAATCAGGGATTCTCAAACTATCTACGTTAGCAGCACTCTTATATAGAAATTTTAAATACGGTATTTCAATAAATGTTGAAGAGAGGTTAAAAGGTGAAATTTGCGTCCCCCCCCCCTCTGGTCCGGCACCCTAGACATTTGACCCCTCCCCCCAGCCCTGTTTCCAGTACTCCAACACTTAGGTAGCCAGGGCCGGAACTAGGGAAGAAGGCAGTTTTCACAGGCGGAATTCTTGTGGGGACTGCTAATTCTGGAAGGGGGGGGGTGGAAGACGAAAAATATCGTTTCGATCGTTTTTTTTAGTGGGGATAGGGTGAAAAAATTACATACTCTTCCCTCCCTCCACGACTAAAATGATCCTGTCTCCGTTGGACCGGGCTTTTGGACAGATCTTTCGCGAGGACCCTGATTTTTCACAGGGAAGTGCTGGGTCCGGTGACCGCAAAGAGGGGGTTTTA
The DNA here is from genome assembly GCF_987345545.1 of Pholcus phalangioides. Lineage (NCBI taxonomy): Eukaryota > Metazoa > Arthropoda > Arachnida > Araneae > Pholcidae > Pholcus > Pholcus phalangioides. Next base: position 11,910,636 of record NW_028301597.1, on the reverse strand, counting down.
CATACCCTGTTTACGTTCGCAGCACTGTTAGAAATTTTAAATATCTTGCGGCATCACAGTCGATCTCAAGGAGGCATTTCGATGCTTTCCCCCCCCCCTTTCCCGACAACAAAATGATCTTCACTCCTAGTTACAGCCCGTCTGTGGCATCTAGTGGCGTGTTTCCCGGGGGGGGGGCACTCAGCGAGCTATAAGCACGGCCATGGACTCCCACATACTGGAGAAGGGCTTCTAGCCTGGGATCTTTGGCGGACTTTTTATTCCATGTTTTTTTTTTTTTCATGATAAAGGGGCCGCACCTTCTGCAGCTGTCAAAGAGCATTTCAACAGGGTTCAGTTTCGGCTGCTTAAATGCAGGTTTACTGAATACAATCACCATTTCCTAATTAGAAGGACGGGGAGTGTATAGCGTGTCGCTTATGTGGGGAATATGTCACCTGGAGGCATCCGTCCATATGGGGACCCCCCTTCTGATCCTGAAAACTACATTCTTCTTGACGCCGCTGGTCAAGGCTTTAAAAGCTTTTGTGCTTAATGGATGGCCATCCGTGAAGGACGCCGACATAGATGATCCTAATTGGAATATAAAGAAATTACGGTGGTGAAGAAAAATCTAGACGAGGTTTGTGATTCTGCAAAATAAGAATAGCTGTGTTTGGAGCCACTTGAAGTAAACTCCTTGTTTTTCCACTGAAACCCCCCCCCCCCCAAATGTTGAGATGGACAGTTCCACAGTATTTTATGGTTTGTGTGGACCACATTCGGTTGTGCACGTACAGTATAACCTTCTGTTAGTAAAACATGTTGTATTACAAGAAAACGGAAAAGTTCCTCGTGATTCCGCACAGTTTCCTGACAGAAAAAGTAAGCAATATTAAATATAGCTACACATTTTTGATAAATTCATGCATTTTAAACATTTTCTTTAATGATAATTTATTCAGAATCTTCAAAAACAATCTAGATTCTGCAGCCCTCTAATACTTATAATCAATAAAGCGTAGTATAAAATATTTTTTTTCTGTTAGACATATCAATAAATTAATAAAACTTACCATGTTTTATTTTTTTCAATCATATTTAAAATTTATTTAAGAAAAATTTAAACTCCATTTGGCTTGCATACTTGTAAAAGTGACAATATTTGAATCGAGTTTTTAATAAGAAACTTATGCAACTAAAAAAATTATTATTTTTCTAATTTAAAACCTGATATATGACTCAATATATGAGAGTAAAATAAATCTTAAATAAGTGACATGTAATTTGATTTTGGGGGAAATATACACTGTATCATAAAATATAAATAAATACAGGGCTCGACAAAAATCATTAAAAAATTTAGGCACCAGCCAAATTTTGTAAGAGCCAAGCATGGTTTTTTCACGAGAAAAGTATCTTAAATAATCTTTTTTCAACGTTTCTGGGAATTGATGACCCCTTCCCAGGGCCGCAACTAGATACTTTGTCATCTGGGGCAATTCGGAATTTTGGCGCCCCTTGCATGTAGAAGAAGCAGTTAAAGGGTGAATTCGACTCACATTCTGGTCCAGCGTCCGGAGCACCAGACCTACCTGCTTTCTCTAGTTGTGGCTCTGCTCCTTTCCATGTTGGAAGACAATTATGAAATCGGAAAATTTTGAGCCATCACTAGATTCTGATTTAGCAATCACATATACAAAATTTTAGGCGCGAATACAGATTTTCCAGTCACCATGGTGACCTGGCACTTGGGGTTTGTCCAACCCTGGAATAAATAAAGATGCATATACTGTTCTGAATATATTTTTTGTATATAGTCATTTTCATGACCCCGCCCAGGGGATTTCGGGATTCATGAGATCTGGGGGATCTTGGGAGGATATACGCAGATTTACGGCATGACTAGATCTGAATAAATTGCCTATGGCGATAGACCGGAGTTGTGCTCGTTTCAATGAGAGAGAAAGAATGAAAGTATATTTTTACTTGGACCGTGATCAAACTAGAATGGGGCTCAAGGGCAAAGGCTACGCCCCCAACAATCAAATAAATTTTTGTTAATTAAATGCTTTTGGGAAATTGGCACCAACTCAAAAATTCTCTGGAAGAAATTCCGTGTCTCCCCCCCTATCCCCCAGGGGGGGGGGGGTTGGTTGGTTTTCTTGGGTACGCTCATGCTCAGGGGTAGTCCCATTCCAAGGGCGTAGCGAAGAGGAAGACTTGGGGGTCTGGTCCCCTCGTCCGAAATGTGAGAAAATGACCGAAAAAAGGGAAAAAGATGACCAAATCTATTGTTCTGTCACTTTGGTTCCCCCTGCCGAACGAAATTTCTGGCTACGCCCTTGTCCCATTCACTTTGGTAACAATACATTGAATGATTGTTATACAGTCGAATATCCTGTTATAACGAACTCCAAGAAACCGGAGAAAACACTTCGTTATAAAGAAATTTCAGATTGTTTGCATTGTTCCTATGTATACTTATTAGAGGGATTAGAAAACCATTCGTTAAAACGATATTTTCGCTGTAACGGTATTCGTTAAAACGGGATTCGCCTGTAATTAGAGCCCGAATTTTCCACTTAAAAAAAATGGCTAAATATGAACTAAAACTGAGAAAATATGTGCTAAAGAACAAATAACCAAGCAAAAAACGCAAATGCGTTTTTAAATGCATCTTTTCTATTTATCTCGATGCATATTCATTTGCAAAAACATTCTCATGCAAATGATTTCTACATGTATTTTATTTAGGAATTTCTAGTTATTAGTACCGTAGCTGCTCACTAATAGAAAGAAAAAGTTTCTCGAAAAAGAAGCAAACTACACGTGCACACAAGTAACAAAACATGAATAATGTCCAAAATGGGCGGATTTTTCTCCTGAGATTTTACTTCTTTTTACTTGAAAAAAAAGAAATGACAAGCAAATAAAGCACCCGGGCTTCGGGTATGGTCCATGTAGCTAGAAGGTCCTTGGAGTTGAGCAACCAAACTATTTGAAAATGTCGAATTTCCGATTCGATAGACGATGTTGCCTGATCCATAAATCCATGGAAGTGAGCATGAATGTAATAAGTTCAGACTTTTAATTGTTCAGTTGGTCATCTAAACCGCTTTGATAATACGAAATTCTATGGAAAACGTCTTATACTCTTAGAGAATCAACTGATTTGAGATCAAAAATCAATTTCACATGACTAGAGTTCCGTCAATCGTTAATACGACGTATTAGAACGAAATGATCTCAAAGACGTCCCAATGCAGATAAAGCAGCAATTTTCAATAATTTTATGTCCTTACAGAGCGAAACGTGAAAATTCGTTTATAATGAGAACTACGTTACAGCGAAAACTTTTCTTGTGGTTGTGAGCTGTTGTTATAACGAACTTTTATTGTATTATGAGCAATATTAATTTGAAAAATTAAAAAAATTTAATTAATCTTCCGCACAACTTGAAAATTTGCACTTATTCTGAAAATTCTTCAATTACATACATTTATACACACATTAATGCTAAAAAGAGGTTAATTTATATAAATGCAACAAACAGGACTAATCATAACAAATTTATAAATAGTGCAAAAAAAAAAAAATGAATAAATCAAAAATTAAAAGGTTAATTTCCCGTGACCTTTCATTAAATTAAGTTGTATAATAACCAAGAATGGCCACTGAAGCTGTGCTTTCCAAAGTGTGAAATATCGACCCCTGGGGGAAGGGGTCGATGCAATTGTCCAAAGGGTCGATAGAAGCTATGGGTTTAGTATAGGATCCTATGGGTGGGCTTGAGTTGGGAGAAGTGAGAAAGAAATTTTTTTTAAAGAAGAGCTATGGAACACAAAAAGTTTGGGAAACTTTTCACTGAAGCAGCGGTTCTCAACCGGTGCTCCGTGCACACTTCCCGGGTGCTCCGCACCCACTCGAAGAAAATAAATCAGTAAATTCGATAAATGAATATAAGGAGAGCGTACGGGGCTCCACCATAGAAATTTTACGCCGAATAGAGGTGACCACTGATGCATATTTGTGTTTGAGTACAGGTGATCATTTGTGGAGATTTTACTGTATTTAGGAAAATGTAATGGAACCCTTTGTATATATCTCCCTATTACGTTTCTGACCTTACTTATTTGTACGAGGTTTTGCTTCAGTTGCTATACATTTCTATACATTATCCCTGTATACAAGGCCTAATTTCTTCATGGGCAAATGAAGCCTTTATAACTTTGAGCCCCCGAAATTCAAACAACATACATTCACTGACCAATTAACATCTTTGACTCTTGTCGCAAGAGCCTCCTAATTCCTGCTTTACCCAGGGCCCTGCCTGTATACACTTCAATTAATCGACGTTTTCACTTCGATTCGAACTCCCAAGTCTTTGGAAAACACCTTTTCTATCAATCGAATCACATAATTTTCAATTGGTGAAAACGTGTCACTGAAATACAGTGTTTTACGGTTTTCAAAAACCCATCATGAAGAAACGTTTTAAGCGGAAAAACTAAGCGGGATCGACTGTAGTTTCTCATGCATATTTTTTACTGAAAAAGTAATAAAATTTAAGATGATTGACTGGTTCAATCAGGGCTGCAACTAGATGCTTGGTTACCCGGGGCAAGCGCGTATTTTGACGCCCCCCTTGTAATGTTGAAGGAGAGGTTTTAGAATGAAATTTGCACCCCATCCGGTCTAGCGCCCGGGGCACGAGACCCGCCTGCTCCTCCCTAGTTGTGGCCCTGTGTTCAATGGCTTTTGACAGGTACTGAAATAATTATTGAACGGGCTACGGTATGCTGATAGCCAGGGCTGTAACTGGGATTTTTGTCGCCCCCACATTCGATAATTTTGTAACGGTGTTCTGTAAAGGACGTTTTACACAACGTTTAAATAACACTTTTCTTTCTGTTAAATCTTGAAATGAATACCGTAAAATTGCTTGAGACTTTAGCAACAGTAATGTTATGATAGTATTATAAGTATATTTCTTCTCAAGCATAAGATTTTGAATCAAAACGACAGATTTTCACAAAAATTTTTTTCGGAAACGTCTGTAAAAAAAAAGTGGGGGGGGGGGGGTAATTTTCGGAAAAAGTTCGTTTTTCAGTACTGCTTTCGCATTTATACGACGCGTCGTATAAACGAGGTTCCATTAGAGCCTGAGCCCCCCCCCCCCCAACATTTTCAATAAGTTTACGCCTATGGGTCTATTACGCTCGTCGTTATGCCGCGTTTCAAACGTGTTTGGGGTTTGCGGTGCATTGTGGGATAGATTTACGTCACCATCGCTAAAGGTTGATTTTTTCTCACATCGTTACTAGCGATATTCGTTATCGACATCGCTACGTAAAACGTTAACTAACGAGAACCGGAGACCACTCGTTATGTTCGCTTTACGGAAATAAACATGACCGCTCGCGCGTACATTTTTCGATGAAGGTGAGAGCAACGGAGACAAATTAGTTAGAATTGGAAATTATTCATTCATTATTAATTTATCAAATTGTTCATTATAATGAATAATAATTCTCTGAATTACGTTACTTAATTTAGTAACATGATTTAGAGACAGCATTATCGTTTAAAATGCTATCCGTACACATACTGATTGGAAAAAATTATTCACAGTCGTAAATCGTTATAAATTATTATACTCGGTACAAAGATAAATCACTCTACAAAACGTTTTTTTTTTTTTTAAATCTTGTATGGAAATGTCTTTATTCTAATCTTAAACTCATCTCAATATAAGAATATTATTTAACTGGTAAACCTCTCTATCGCGATGTTTTCAAGGCATTTTAAAATTCGCTCAATATTTTTTTTTTACACCTCGTTCAAAATCGACGTCAATATATATTTAAACGTCTCCAGATTTTCCTCTTCTTAATTCGTTTAATAACATTGATATTTTGTAATATCAATTAAGTATTGCTACTTTCTGTGCAGTACACAGACGTGTAATGCAGTAAACACCATTACACACACTATACTCTGCGCACTAAGTACACTATAAAAAATCAAAGTAAATTTTATTAATCAACAAATAAATTTTTTCTAATCCTTGAGTGCATTTTCTGATCGGAGTATAAAAAAGATGTCAACAACAGTGTAAATTTAGTGGCACTTCATTTTCACGTGTGACACAAGGAAACCAGTTGTCTAATTAATGGTGTAAATAAAAGGTTACTTGTTCTTGATTTTGACTTAATATCAAGACGGTAGATTAAATGTGTTAAAAACATGGTAAGATACGATGATGATATTTTTGATAGTCGTTTTGGAAATTCATAACATCATTGAACTTCAATAGAAAATCATTTTTTAAACGTAATAATTTAGAAAATTTCCCCGCGCGCCAGTATCATGTGCGTGCATAGCCTACCTTTTTCTCAAATATTTGATGAAAGTAAAAAGAATCCGGATGAATTAAAAAAAAATGTTGCTTAGAAAATTAGGGACAACCAACCGCACGAGTAAATAAAATAATAATAACGCACGTGCTGCAGCACTCGTTGATAGTGATGATGATTATCAGCAGCGGAAAAAATTATCCGATTGGTCCATCCCTTTCGGAGCTAACACAAGTCTCGGACCAGGGAGTTTTTCGTAAAATAGATAACGACATACCGCGGGTTGCTGAGAAAAATCAAGTTTTTGACAATGGTCGCTGAGATTTGCGTTATGAGGCTCGTTGAGAATTTGCGTTAAGGGCGTGACGTCACTAACGACCTCGTTGTATAACGACGTGAGCGTAATAGACCCCCAGGGGTAAATTAAACCCAGGAGCAACTAGCAGTCATATAAGATGAAGGCCAGCAGCAGACTCTTGCAGTCCAGTCTAAGGATGGTACTTCGACCACACTACCCAGAGTGGTAGTACAGATGGAGAATTTTTGGTGCTCCGACATCGTAAAGCATGTGCACGGACCGTCGCTTCAGCAGATACAGAGGACATTAATCGTTCAATTGGCCAAGCCGATTCGCCCGTCTAAGGATGACATGAAATAACGAACTGTCCGCACTGAGTGTTCAAGTTAAAGGGAACTGTTCATCGAAATCCGGTTGTCAAGAATGAAGTGACCTTAATATGGGAGATAATGAGTAAATTTTCTTTCAAATTTTGTTGAGTGGTTGGGCAAAACCAAACTGCAGCGATATTTAGTTTTTTTTTGTTTTGCACCCAAATAATTTTTTAATTTTTGATAAGTAAAGTAAGGTATTTCAGCATCGTTGTTTTTTTTTTTGGTATTTTGTTTTTGGTTATATGAATTAAAGAACCTAATGTGCATTTAGACCTCTGTGTGTTGACATATTCCTTTTTCTTTGTGACTTAATTGTTTGGGTTAAAATGCTCTAGTACATATTTATTCAGGAGAATTACTCACAGACACACAAAGGGTTGTTGCGGACACGGTAACAACTCAAAAATGGTACCCCACTAATATGATCACCAGGCCAAAAGTTTTCTTTCTTGGGGTACTGTCAACTTAAATAGTACTCAACAATTTTGCACCACAACATAGCTTCCCCTGTATCATTACTGGTTTCTTCAGTTTCTTCACAAGAATTTTCTGAAGAAAATTTTGGCAACTGGTTCATATATATCCTTTTTGACAATTCACACTTAAAAACAATGTCCATAGTCAAGATGAACTCATCCTTATCTGGTAACCACACTCCTGGTAATAACTATCTTTGTTACCACAGTATCCTACTAGGTAACCCTTCCCAGCCTTCTTGTCAAACTTTCTTCGCTTTTACTTGGGAATATGTACAAAGCATTCAGCACCAAAGACTCTCAAATGGTCAATTACTGGCGCTTTCTTGAACCCCAATTTGAAGGAGGACTTGCCTTCTTCAGGAGTTGGCCCTGTACGATTCAAAATATATGCAGCAGTATTTACTGCCTCACCCCATAATTTCTCTGGGAGTTCTTTAGCATGTAACATCGACCTTGCGGCTTCGACAAGAATTCTGCTTTCCCTTTCGATGGACCCATTCTGTTCGGGAGTGTAAGGCATCGATTTCCGATGAGCAAGACCCTCCTTCTGCACAATTTTGTGGACATGTGTGTTATTAAATTCCCCACCTCCATCAGTTAGCAGTTCTTTCAGGGTATAATCAGCTGTCTTGATCTCAGCCAAGATCCTAGACAACATATCTTTCACTTGAGACTTTTCTTTTATCAAATATACACTTCTATACTTCGAGTAATCATCTTTAAATGCTACAAAATACCTGTTTCCACCAAGTGATTTCTCTGGCATAGGTCCACATACATCTGCGTGAACAAGTTGACCAGGTGAAGTAGGGCGATCTTGACGAGAGCCAAAACTAAGCCTATGCATTTTTCCATATACACAGGCATCACAGTATTCATCATCCAACTTTACTTCAATGCCACGTTGCCTCAAAAACTTCTGCACATAGCGCTTATTTTGGTGTCTCAAACGTTCATGCCATAGCTGTAAACTATCATCGTCCACACTCACACAAGCTGATTCTGGACTCAAAACTCTCATTAACAGTCTATACACACTGTTATGTCTGATACTGACAGCCACAGTTTTACCATCAGGTTTCTTGAATTCACGTACATTACTGTTACCATACTCATGTAGGCCATTATCTAATGCAGCACCAGATGAGAAAAGATTTTGGTCACAATCTGGAACGTACCAAACCTTAGTGAGACAGCCTGGTTCCAAAGTCCCATTGACAAGCATTTCAATTCTTATTTCACCAATTCCTCTGGCAAACATGGATCGCCCATCACCCAGTCTCAATGGCCTTGGAGTATCGAACTGTTTATATGAGGAGAACCAATGCAGCTTGGATGAAATGCGGTGTGAGGCACCAGAATCAACAAGCCAATAGTCTTCGCTCTGCATACCAGCAACAGACACAAATGCTTGTCCTGACTTGCGAGCTACACCGTTCTCAGCATTTCCCACCTTTAAGGTGAAACAGTTCTTTTCCAAATGCCCAGGACGACCGCAGGCATAACACTTGAATTTCTTGTTTTTAGTCTCTTTCTGAGCACCACCAGCAGCAGCAGTTTTGTCATATTTACCAAAAGCTTTGCCAGGCTTTGCAACGAACGCAACATTCCTATTTTCAGCAGGCTTTGCCTCTTCCAACCGCTGTTTATGCAAACGTAACCTTTCTGTGAGGTCAGAAACAGTTCTTTCAGTGTGAGGAACGGACTCCCATGCATTTTTGAACTCCAGATATTCATTAGGCAAGGTGTTCAAAATTCTGTTCAACAACATAGATTTGGGAAGTTGAACACCCTCACCTTTTAGTTCCTCCTGCAAGTCCTGCCAAATCCTCTGTAGTTTCGACACATGCGTGGCAATGCTGTCAGTGGCATCTTTTGAGTATGAGAATAACTGACTGTACAACAGATCAAGTCGTCTTTCATTTTTCTGCTCCTACACACTCTGTGAAGGGCATTCCACATTTCTCTTGCTGTTTTGCATGTGAGAATGTGTTGTTTAGGCTCAGCCCGAACACTCGAGCCTATGACACATCGGGCTATCGCTTCCGCATCCTCATATACCTTTAGGGCCGTCGAGTAAGCTTTCATTTTTTCTTCTGTCACTGCAGCGGCAGGCAGTTCCGGCTTCGTCAACCTGCCTAACACAATAGGCATGGCCTTTTGCACCGTAAGCTGGAGTTCAACTTCCAGCTCACCCAGTTGCTCTCACCCTCCAATTTCTCTATGGAACCAAATTTATCCATACCGGATTATTGAAATACCTCAAACAACAGGGGAGAAGATAGACACGTGCAAATCTCCTCGTTAGGCTTAGTACTGCCGGTTACGTTATGGCCGTATCAATCAACTATTACAAATCCGCGCAGTAGAATCGTCGCTGGGCACATAACCACTTATATTTACCGCCTAAACAGAAAGTTAATAAAGATCTTGAAGTTAAGAGAACATTTATTTCATAAGTAAAGTTTAGATGTAACCGCTTACATGGCCGAAGATAACAACATATACCCGAGAGAGTTTCCACTCACAGTAAAAGTAAAAACAAGGATTTGTGTGTATGTGAAAAATTATTCTGTAAGCAATTTCTGTGGGTATGTTTATCACTAGAGCCCGGATTATATGAGAGATAATATATATAGAAGCACTTGATCACTGCAAGATTTGAGGGGAAATGGACAGCCCTTCGGTGAAGCACTCATTTTATTGTCTGGTGATTTTTGACAAACTCTGCCAGTTATACCACGTTCAACATCCGCTGATGAACTTAATGCATGTCTCAAATCATCAGTTCTATGGTGACATGCAGTGGCGTCGGAGCCGGGGGTGATTTGTGGCATGGATCCCAGCACCACCAGAATTGATTCAGAAATTAAAATTTCCGATATAAAACTAAAGACGAGCACCCACAGTTTGGAAACACTTCCGACGCCCCTGGTGACATGTAAAGAAATTGACTTTGAAAACCAATATGCGTATTCAACTATAAAATGGTGCATCCGCCGAACGTTTCGCAAAACAATTGCTCGATATTGGGAATGTGGGAAGATGGCAATCGACATTTTGTAAGATAACATCAACCAAAGACGAATTGATTCAAAAGGTTTTCCCAAGTATCGCGTGGAATTACAAAAATCATCAGTGGCTCAGTGCACGTGCTACAGTATATTAGCAGCTACGAACAACGATGTCAATGCCATAAATTTCAGCATTCAAAACGGAATGCCAGGCGAAGCGACAACGTATAAGTCCATCGATACTGTGATGAATCAAGTCGAAGTTGTCAATTACCAAATGGAATTCTTGAATTCACTCGATTTGCCAGGTACGCCACCGCACATTTTAACATTGAAAATTGGCGTGCCTATAATTCTTCTCTGAAACATCAATCCACCATGACTTTGCAACAGTACAAGACTTTCGGTGAAAAAGATGATGAACAATGTCATCGAGAACAATTTTGAATGGGAAATTCAAGAGGGAAGATGTGTGTGTGTGTGTGTGTGTGTGTTTTTTTTTTTTTGCCACGTATTCCAATGATCCCAACAGATATACCATTTGAATTCAAACGTTTACAGTTTCCGGTGCGACTCGCTTTAGCAACGACAATCGCTGCAAGTGTGTGGGCTAGATTTTGAGAATCCGTGCTTCTCACATGGACAACTGTATGTGGCCAGCTCATGCGTCGGAAAACCTTCTGATTTATTCGTGTACGCACCAGATGGAAAAACAAAAAATATCGTAAAATGTTTTCCATATGAAAATTAATAAGTTTCAATAAAAATGACAAAATATAAATTGAATTGTATCATAACGAGAGTTTCCTTGAATTTACTTTCTTCTGAGATCGCAGCAACGCCCGACGGGTCAGCTAGTAAACGCATAAAACCAAATAATTTTAAGTATAAGTTCATATTTTTTTTAAGGTTTATTTAAAAGCTCACTAAATTTTTTTATAATTTTTCAAATAAATATTGTTCATAATATTTTCATCAGTTTTTTTTCCCCGCAGGTGAAATTTAGTGAATTAATACATATTTATAAAGTATTTTAAGAATACTAACCCTTTTCTTGTAAGGCTATTTCTAGAGATACACTGAAGAGCCAAAAAAACTGGTAAAACCTGCCTAATATCGTGTAGGGCCCCCGCGAGCCCGCGGAAGTGCCACAACATGACGTGGCATGGACTCGACTAATGTCTGAAGTAGTGCTGGAGGTAATTGACACCATGAATCCTGCAGGGCTGTCCATAAATCCGTAGGAGTAAGAGGAGGTGGAGATCTCTTCTGAACAGCACGTTGCAAGGCATCCCATATATGTTCAATAATGTTCATGTCTGGGGATTTTGGTGGCCAGCGGAAGTGTCTGAAGTCAGAAGAGTGTTCTTGGAGCCACTTTGTAGCAATTCTGGACGTGTGGGGTGTCGCGTTGTCCTGCTGAAATTGTCCAAGTCTGTCGGAATGCACAATGGACATGAATGGGTGCAGGTGATCAGACAGGATACTTACGTACCTGTCAGAGTCGTATCTAGACGTATCAGGGGTCCCATATCACGCCAACTGCACACGCCCCATACCATCACAGAGCCTCCACCAGCTTGAACAGTCCCCTGTTAACATTGTGGCGTCGCCGCCGACACGTGTGAGAAAAGAAAGCCACTTCCTCAGAGCGATGATTGATCTACGCGGTCAAAGCACCATCATGTGATTATTCTAGTTATTGCGCAGTTCGTTTCTCGTCCCGTATATAGTATGTTGTGTAAAATAAAGTCCGTCCCTTGTGTAAGATATAAATGCATGTCTGTCTTGAAACTACACGCAACCGATGCCTCTCATAATTCCCGATATTGGTGACCTTGGAAAGTCTGATCATCAGTTGAGACATTATATCTAAAAAAGAAACAGCGGGCGCATCTCAACGGAAACAACACGTGCTGTTGAACATTCTCGCCCACGCAAAAGCGAAATCATGGCGGACGTTGCAGCGGTAAAAATACCACCGTACAATTTTGCCGATCCTACACTATGGTTCCAGATGTGCGAATCAACTTTCGAACTGGGGATTCCGAAACCGGTAACAGTCGCACAAAATTCAACTACATAGTGGCCCATCTACCACCGGAAGCAGCTTCCATCACCCGCGATGTCCTTACGAATCCAACGGCAACAGATCCCTACGGACACGTGAAATCGGAATTAATCAAGCGCAGTGGTGAATCGTCACAGCAAGAGATACGGAAACTTCTCACTGGGGAGCAACTCGGTGATCGTCGTCCAAGTGAACTTTTGCGCGTCATGCGGTGTCGCGCGGAATCACACAGCGTTCCGGACGAGCTCATGTTGGAACTGTTTCTTCAGCATTTGCCGACATCTGTGAAATTCATCCTGGCTGCGGTCACACCACTAACGTTGGACAAAGCGGCTGAAATCGCCGATCGCGTCATGTTCGTAGCACCACAAGCGGTAAGTGCCTGTTCTAACTCTTCCGCGAATTCCATCGAGGAACGTTTGTTGTCGGAAATCGAAAATCTCCATCTGCGAATCGACGAGATTTCCCGAGGGCGAAGTCGTAGCCCGTACCGAAACCGCTACCCGCGACAGCGTAGCAGATCGAAAAATCGCGACGAGTGTTGGTATCATCGACGATTCGGCACCGATGCCAAGAAATGTGTCTCTCACTGCAAATATTCGGGAAACGAACTCAGCAAAGAGTAGAGGCGACTTGCTCTTTGCCACCTACGTCACGTCGCCTGTTTGTGAAAGACATGAAAACGAATCTATCTTTCCTCGTTCATACGGGCAGTGATGTTTCGATCTTGCCGGCAAGCCTTTCTCAGCGCAAACAACGGCCTGTTGAAGCGTTCGCAGCCGCGAATTCATCATTCATCGAGGTGTACGGGCAATGTATTCTTTCCGTGGATTTCGGATTAAGACGAAATTTTTCCTGGCCATTTTACATCGCGAATGTGTCAACGCCTATACTGAGTACGGACTTCCTTTATTATTTCGACTTAGTCCCGGACCTTCGTAACAAGTTCCCACGTGACTTGGAAACGAAATTGAAACGTCCCGGACGGGAGTAGGAAAAGGGGGTTTCTGGAACAAAGGACTTAGTACAGTCAAGGCTAGGACCGGAAAAAGGCGCAAAAGGCGTTCGATGTACGCATGCGCGTCAGGTGCTTCTTGGGGGGATTATTCCTAGGGTCCTTGAACTTTGGGAATATATTCTACAGTATTTTTTTTCATACGAAAATTATAATTGATCCGTTATAAAAGAATACCCAATATGATGTTCTCAAGAAAATCGCACCTGTTCCCTACTTTCACTTTCGGAGAAGATCGTTATGCACCTGTTCAACCGGGGGACGTTCTCAAGAAGGTGCACCTTGCTCGACCTACTTTTACTTTCGATATTGAACACCTGTTAACCTGTGGGAATATGGGATATCCTTTTTTTTTAAGGGGGACGTTCTCAGAAGATGCACCTTGCTCGACCTACTTTTGCTGGCCTTTCCTTTGGATATAGAACACCTGTTAACCTGTGGGAATATAGCATATACTTTTTTCCAAGAAAACTTTCACCGCTGACAAAAAGCCACTTTTACTTTCGGTCCGAACACCTGCTAACGCACTAGTATTCTCATATTAAATCACCGCATTTTCTTCCGCAAGCGGATAACGCCAACTACCTATTTATACAGGTGCTACCCTCATTTTCAGTTGCTTCATCTGCTGCTCCTGAAGTAGTTCCACGTCTTCACGAACTCTCGTGTAAGTAAAAATTTAATATTTCTTATATTCTATTTCCTTTTCGTTTTAAATATGTAATTATAGATAGACGATAAAATATTTTTCATTATATTTTCAGTTATCTGCCATGGAAACAACATCCAGCAAGGATACTATGAACGCCGTAAAACGTGTTCAGAAGGAAGATGAGACCAACTCGATGAAACGTCCGAAAATAGCACCCAGTGAAGTGAGCATGTTTCCCGTATGTGATGGCGTACACCTATCGGTAGTCATCTTCAAAAATACTTTAAAGTTCACTTACGAATGTTTGAATCTGGTGGAGATGGATCCCTTATCCCTACAAAGAAAGGGATATCGATGACGCCCTACGTATTTGAGACCTTACGGGAGATGATGTCGAATGAACCCCGAAAAGTATTCTTTTTTGTGGTATGCGAAGATCTGTTGGTGAAGTCAGACGGAGAAAAGGTGTTGTTTCAACCGATTTACAAAAAAGAAGACGGTACATTCAATACGGCTAAGAACTTTATAACAATCTACCGCGATTGTTTCATGAAGTTAGCTGATCCGGCAGCGAAGTGCTCGTCGTATTTAAGACGTGTGAAGTGCATCGAGTTCATGCAGGATTGCATGAAGAAAAACGGATCATTTTCAGAGACCGCGGATCCTGAAATTGCATATGCCGAAAAACTCAGTGACATGCTCGAGGAATGTATCAACGACATCTTCCAGTGTGATGGATGTGATCTTGATGCCCCGGGTCAGAGTTCTCATGATTGTTTAAGCCAATCTTTTGACATACGACTCGTGCGATATTTCAACCGGGCGTTCGCTAAAATTAACATGAAGAGTATTGCTAGGGATTTGAATGTTCATCCGAACTTTTTAAACAAGTTAGATTTTGAAAACTTTATTTTACGCGTGAAGGACCTCTATTCACGTAAAGATCCCCTACCCTGTTGGATGCTATGAGGGAAATAGCCCCATCAACTTTCTTCTCTCCCCCCCCCCCCGTAGGTGAATAAAAACCCCATCCGCTTGATGAACTCTCCTCACTTGAAATATGTCGGATCTTAACGAAGATTTTCTGGACTTTGGCATACCTCTTGACGAACTGAACGCGTTGTGCGACTTCTACGAAATCGAAGAACATTTTAGCGAAGTGCAACCATCTTCTCCGAAAAAGCAGAAAGTTACTGTAAGTACTTTTGATATTATTACTTCAAATTTATTTTACAATTAATTCTAATTAGTATTACTTATTAGTATATATTATGTTTGGGTTTGAAGAAAGACTTAATTTTGAAATGTTTAAATTTTCCGGTTCAACTACAGAGATTTTTCTGGTTGAACTCTAAACATTAGGTCCAACCCAGTAACATTTTAACTTTCACAAATCAGAGTTCAAATAATAGGAAGAAAAAACATTTTTCGTAGAATTTATGAAATTCTGTCATTGTGCATTTAAATCAAAATATTTTAATCGACAATGAATTTCCAAGTTTCTACAACATTGCAAAGCATTGACGGTTACTATATTATGTATCCAACTGAGTATAAATTCTCTTATATTTTATTGGATAATAAATATTTATCAACACCGAAAAAAGGGTTTTATAATGGGGAGGGGACTAGTTTGATTCAAAATAATCATACTTTGGTCACATGAGATCTGAAGTATTTGGGGGATATCATTATATATAAAATTGATTTTGTGTGTGTATATTCTCTATGCAAATCTACAATTTTAGATCGATCGTCGCCAAATTTTGCATATGTACCAAATGGGGCCCGACTTAAACAATAGGCTACTTTTGTCAGACCTGGGTAAATGGGTGAAAAACTGTCGGGCAACAAATGGGTTTTGGGTCTCAACAATCACTTTCAGAACGTTTACTTTGGTTACCGTGGTCCCCTAACAATACGTTTCAGATATGCCTTTATTAATGGGTTGTCACTTCTGTCAGTGTATGTGTAATAGTTTATGCCTTATAATGGTTTGCTACATTTTCAATACTCCCAGTAATGAGGCTTTTCGAATAGACGTTATAATCATCATCGCTTTGAGGACCTGGAAAATGGTGATCCTCATAGAAATCAGTGTTAAAATTGCTGATTTTACTATAGAAATACAGAAATTTAGTGGGGTTTTCCACCACATAAATCATTTAAAAAATTGTATTGAATTCTCAAGTTTTGAAATATTGAGTTCGTTTAGAGATACGAAGCCCAAAAAAAAAAAATTAAATACGAAGTAATTAGTCGGGACTATTTTTGAGTTGGATATTCATGCAATAACATTGCTTTCAACTTTTCATTTATATCTTCTCAAGCATGAAAATTAATGTCTCCGTTAATATTCAACTGCGTATATTCATATAGTTTAAGTTGTTTTTAAAATTAATTATGGACCCATAAAGTGCATCGAAGAAATTCCACAGCGTTAACCAAGCATTTGTGGAAGCTGAAATAGGCAGATGGATAACTTGAAGTTCAAAAGGAAGGGTCGAAATACCTAGCGCTCTTTAAAAAAGGAAAAAATATATACATTTCTACGTTTCTTTAAATCTAGATTTGTTTATTTCATGAGTCGTCATATTGGTTAACTTAGACACGGTTTGCATGTCCCTCAAAGAAAGAGGGAGATATCACGTGATCCAAAAATCTTCATTGAAGAAAACCCGGGCAACGTCGGGTATTATAGCTAGTATTTTATGAAGCGCAAAACTATTCCGGATTGACCAATACGTTTGTTAGCATTAGATTTTTCTACTCGTTTAATCAAATCTATTAGACATATTTTAAAAATTCGTATTTACCCATTAACGGAGACTAACAAAAATACTGAGGATACCACTTCAGCCATTTATTGACAAAGGAAAAAATTAAAATTTCGAATGGCAAATTTCCATATCAACCGGCGTTAATGGGTTAAGAAACGAAGTAAAAGTTTTATAAAAAAAGGACCGGTATTTTCTGGTAAACCAAGATCTGATCTTGGAGAATGAACTCCAATGTTTCCCTAGGATAGTGTAAGAGTTTTCTTGTGAAGATTACTTCAAAGTCGCTTATATACTCAGTGACCCAAATCGATGTGCTATATGAGAGATGTGAACAACTTAAGAGTTACATTAATTGAGAACAGGTCAGAAATATTTTTTTCCCAGAAGTAAAAAAAAATTAAAAACCATAAATCAAAATTCCACATTTTTATGCATATTAAACAGATAATAATTAACCATGTCTGCACAAGGCAACTTCAGTATGGATAGTCGATGATATGTCTGACATAAGAATCGATTGAGATAAAAATCACATAACGATAAAATTAATGTCTTTCTCCCATATCGTCAACCATGACCGTTTCTTTCATTATAGTGTTTGATGTTGCCACTTAATCTTATGGGTACCTGATGTTTATGTATTTTGTTTTTCCATAAGACAACTATTTTTATTTATATGAATAGTGTATTATTTTAGATAAAATGAATAGATTTTTTGTACCCACTTCGTCAGGTATTTTATCTGTTTGTATTATTATTTCTCAGACGTTGTTGCGTTTCTGCTTTCAGGATGCGCAATCGAATTCTCATGAACAAGATGGTTGCTTGCCGGGCACATCGAAACAGACGGTAAGTAATCAAGTTTATAGATTACTGAGGAAAAAACTTAAACACATGAAAGGATTCGAGAATTTTATTATTATTTCTCAGACGTTGTTGCATTTCTGCTTTCAGGATGCGCAACCGAACTCTTGCAAGACTTGTGGTAAGGTGTTTAAAAGGTTACATGATTTACGTCGACATACAAGAATCCACTCAAAAGAAAAAATTTTTACTTGTAGAAAATGCAGCAGACGCTTTTCCCGAGGCGATAACAGACGAAATCAAGAGCGGCAATGCTTTCATGGAGCGGGTGCTTCCCCCAAACCAACAGGAAGTTGCGTTGAACACTTTCACAGTTATAGTGATAGAACCAACTTCCGATAACGCATATGACCCCATTCTTTTCTTTAACGAGGTTCGAGCCGAAATACAACACATCATACTCCGGGAAGTAGGTGTGAAAAAGGCTCTTAAATTTTATATTGTGCTGAACGTTCTCTTCTCAAGAAGAACAGAATCCAATGAAATTGAATTTATACAACCTTTTTTCCGCTCGAGAGTGGAACTCATACATTCTGAGCATGAACTCGGTGATAAGATAGATTCAGCTATCAAAAAAATTCTGTCTTCGCTCGACGAGTTTACAAGAATGGGCAGCGGGTGGGTCTTTGATAAGGTTTTAAAATTAGACCTGAATATAGCTGCCTACAACCCATTAGTAGCAGCTTCTTACTTATCCATACCTCCATCAATCGTGAACAGAAAAGCGATTATAAACATCTCAAACACGGATAATAAATGTTTTATCTGGAGTGTATTAGCAGCCCTTCACCCCCAAGACGAGAATCCGCAACGAGTATCAAAATATCTACAGTTCGAGCATGAGTTGAACATGGGTGGGATAGAGCTCCCAGTCAAAATAACCCAAATAAATCGCTTTGAAGAACAGAACCCACACATTTCTGTCAATGTCTATGGGTTAGCGGATAATGAAATCTTCACGATGAGGGTGACAGAGGCAACCCAACGTCTTCACCACGTTGACTTGCTATACATATGTTACGAAAATACCAGTCATTACAGTCTAATAAAAAACATGAGTAGGTTGTTATCCCCTCTAACTAAGCATAAAGCTGCTCGGTTCTATTGTCCTTACTGTCTACACAGGTTTTCTAGAGAAAATTTGTTGGTCGAACATAAAGAGTATTGCAAACCTCACGGTCTACAACGAATATGTATGCCTAATGAAGATGAAAAATGGCTTAGATTCACTCAGCACCAGTATCAGTTACGTGTTCCTTTCACGATTTACGCTGACTTTGAGTGTATCTTAGAGAAAATTTCTTGCTGTACTCCGAACCCAACACACTCATACACTACCCACACAGAAAAACATGTACCAAGTGGTTTCAGTTATATTATAGTAGGCCCTGACACCACACTTTATAAACCCCCAGTGGTGTATAGAGGAGAAGATTGCGTGCAGGTATTCCTTCACATGCTGGTGAAGGAGAACGCTAGCATTCAAAACATTCTTAACACCGTGAAGCCCCTTAACATATCCCAAGAAGACGAGAAAAAATTTCAGGGTGCTGTTGTATGTATGACGTGTGAGAAACCGTTGGGTGGTGATAGAGTTCGACACCATGACCACATATCGGGTGAGTTCGTTGCAGCGTTGCATAACGCGTGCAATTTACAGCTGAAATATTCTAACCATGTACCTGTAATAATACATAATTTGAGAGGGTATGACAGTCATCTAGTCGTGCAGGCGGCAGGGCTCTTCAAAGATCAGGATATCTCAGTCATCCCTAATAATTTGGAGAAATACATTTCTTTCTCGATTGGGGATTTACGTTTCTTAGACTCATTTCAATTCCTACCGGCTTCTTTAGATAAGTTGGTTGGCAATCTTACCCGTTCAGATTTTCGGTTGACTGACAGCATTTTCGAATATGCCGACCTACTTGTGAGGAAAGGGGTGTACCCGTTCGAGTACATCGACTCGTTCTCTCGATTTTCAGAAACTGAATTACCACCCCGCGAAGCTTTCTTCAGCAGTCTAACTGGAACCGATATAAGTGTGGATGATTACACTCATGCACAACTCGTATGGGAAAAATTCGGCATTCAACATCTCGGTGATTATCATGACCTTTACGTAAAATCAGACGTGCTTTTACTAGCAGACGTGTTCGAACGTTTCAGGAACCTTAGCATGAGCTATTACAAAATTGACCATGCGCATATGTATACAGGCCCTGGTTTGGCTTTTTCGGCATGTCTGAGGATGACCGATATTAATTTGGAACTTCTCACAGACATAGACATGCATTTGTTTTTTGAATCCGGTGTTAGAGGAGGTGTATTCTATGATCACCCATCGTTACGCTGAGGCTAACAGCCGATACAGCGAACAGTTTGAACCCAATCAACCGACCAAAGAAATAGTGTATTGGGATGCAAATAACCTTTATGGTTACGCTATGTCCCAATACCTACCATATTCAGGTTTCCGATGGTTGAGCACAGAGGAAATATCTAACATACACATCGCAAACGTTCCCGAGGACTCTCCGAAAGGCTATGTCTTGGAAGTCGGACTAGAATACCCCAAAGAACTTCACAATGACCATAACGATTATCCGCTAGCACCTGAAAACATGGTGATAACAGAAAAGTTGTTTTCAAACCATATGAAGAGCGTGTGGGGGAAAATTAACCCGGAGGGGAAACCGTCCGAATGCACAAAGCTAGTTCCCAACTTATACGACAAAGAAAACTATGTAGTGCATTATCGCAACCTCCAACTCTACCTCACCCTCGGTCTCAAAATAAAATATATAAAAAGGGTTATAGAGTTCAATCAAAAACCGTGGCTGAAACCGTACATTGACTTTAATACCGAACGCCGTCAAGCAGCTTCGAACGATTTCGAAAAATCGTTCTTCAAACCGATGAACAATGCAGTACTCGGGAAAACCATGGAAAACCAGCGGAAGCATGTTAACGTAAAAAATGTGCATAAGGAGAAAAAAGCTAAAAAATTAATTGCATCCCCAGCCTTTGAAGCCTTCAGAATTTTTAACAATCGATTGGTTGCCATAAAAATGGAAAGGTTAAAACTGAAATTAGTTCGTCCTATGTATGTGGGTTTCGTAGTTCTGGACGTGAGTAAAATCAAAATTTATGATTTTCACTATCGGTGGGTTAAATCACGGTTCGGAGAAAAAGCGCAACTTCTCTTCACCGACACAGATTCGCTAACGTATGCAATCGAAACCCAAAATCTACACCGCGTGATAAAATCCAACATGGACGAATTCGACACTTCTAATTCCCCTCCAAATCACACCCTTTACAACCCTCATAACAAAGCAGTGCTCGGGCTGATGAAGGACGAATGCCCCGGTGACCCCATTCTATCGTTTGTCGGTCTTCGTTCAAAAATGTACAGCATTGTTACGGCTAAGGAAAACAAGAAAACGGCCAAGGGAGTCAGCAAAACCGTTTCCCGCAATCAACTGCATCATGAGCTGTACAAGTCTTCGCTTTTCGATCAAGTGCGGTACAGACATACGATGGTAAAAATCACGAACACTAGCACCAACTCCACACAACCATGGTACGAAAAGTAAGTCTTTGTCCCCTTGATGACAAACGCTATATATTAGATGATGGGGTCTCAACATTAGCTTATGGACACCACGCGATTAATCCCCACGGAGAAGAAGAAAGTTGATGTAACCAACAGAAAAATAAAAGCTTATTGTACATGTTTCTAAACGATTGTGTGTGTGTGTTTTTAACAACAGGAGACACAATTCAGAGAAGAAAATCTTTATTTCCAGTACGTTTTTTACAACTCAAGCCATCTTTTCATATATTTTTTTATTTCTTATGTAATAATGCGGTAAACTTATCTCGTATAAACCTTGAAGAAACTCTTTCTCACCCGGAACAGGTTTCTTTTTTTGAATGCTCACGACACCGGATAACAGTTCGGAAATATTTGTATTGTCTATCTCCACCCCTTTATACACAAGCTGACCGCTCGGTGACCATTTGATAACATTTGGGTAATCTTTAAGGTGACTTATAATTTTTCCCGATATTTCACGGTGAGATTTCGGTAAATTTAACAATATATCAGATGTTGCACTTTTCTTCAACGGCGGTTTACTGAGATCGCGCATTTTAGGTTCTTCTTCATCGAAACGGTCGAGTGGCGAATTGTTTCCTAAGGGTACGTCCATAGTGAACCGCTTCTCGCTACTCGCTTTATCGCGGCTGAAAAAAGATCGTGAAAACTCATTGGGGCGGCCATAGTGCGCCCGCCTACCTGCTTTTACCGGCTCAAACTGCTTTTACCCGCTTTAACCAGAATGAATTATTATTTCTTTTTCTCGCTTAACCGGCTCACCGCTTGCAGTTTTGAACGGATACTTTCCTCTAAGTGTTCGTTTTATAATGGAATAGTAAATCGACGGAGTTTTTGTAACGATCAATTATCGTTATTACTAATCGTTGATTAATTATGACATAATAAAAGCGAAATCGTTAATCATTAAGTAATTAAAGAAAATTACCAATTATAGTGAATCCAATTGGAGTTTTTGTGACGATTAATTATTAATACTAATCGTTAACTAGATGACATAATAAAAGCAATATCGTTGGTTAATCATTAATTAAGGTTAATTAACGATTATACTGAATCCAACGGAGTTTTGTGATGGATAATTGTTGCTAATACTAATCGTTAATTAGTTATGACATAATAAGCGAAATCGCTAATTAATTAAGGATCATTAATTATCATACTAAATCCAACGGAGTTTTTATGACGCCTAATTATTGTTAATACTAATCGTTAATTAGTTGACGTAATGAAAACGATATCGTTAATTAATCAAAATACCGTTGGATTTCGTTTTATCGTTACTAATTATCGATCATGATTTAGTTTTATCGTTAATAAACTAATTAACGATAAAACGAAATCCAACGGATTTTGCCGTTAATTAGTTAATTAACTAATTATCAGCCAGTTCAGTTTTATCGTTATTAGTTGATTAGTTAATTATCGATCATGATTTAGTTTTATCATTAATATAAACTAATTAACGATAAAACTAAATCAAACGGAATTTTGTAACGATTAATTTTCGTTTTTCTAATCGAAAATTTGTTGTGGCACTAAAAGCGAAATCGCTGATTTATCATCAATTAATTAATTTACTATAATTAGCGATTACACTAAACCCATTGCAACTTCAAGGCGAGTCCTATTAATTTCATGTACATTCGTCATTCTTTCATGTTTAATTTTATAATAAATATTTTTTGTTGTCAACAAAAACACACAATAGATCCCCACGTGATAGCTCCATGATGCCAACTGCCCATGCAGGCAGACGCTCCCGCGAGCGGTGCACTATAACCACCACCGGCTAGAATCGCGCGGGATCATCTCGCCTTCTACAACTGCCGCGGTTTAAACAATAAAGCGAGAAGCGGGAAGCGGTGCACTATGGACGTACCCTAAGGCAGTATTCCTCTTGTTCAAAATCGGTTGATAAAACTTTATTTTAACCTCGTTCGGTAATTTACTGTTCAGTATCTTCGCCATTTCAGTATCTAGTTCCGTAAGCTGCGGCTCTTTAATAACATGGCCGTTCATTCTATCTTCTGGAACAAGTACCATAACTTTTTAAGCGAATTCCATGTCCTATCAGACTTGAAATCAAACCGATTGCAGCGGGTAAAAGAACTTGAAGGAAACCACCTTTTTGTATGAGGATCTTTCTCTTTTAATAAAGAGGTGTTTTCCTCTTTGCTAACGTACGGAGCAAACCTTTATACTTTTGAAGTTTAGCTTTTTGGAGGGTGAATATTGGGATATTACCATGCAGTAAATTCAATGCACATTCACAAACGGTTTTGATGTCAGAATTTGGTAACCGCTTCAATAATTCTTTACGTTGTCTTTGAGGACATCCGCTCAACAATCTCAGCACTTGTTGCTTCCTCGCGGACATATCGTTGAATAAATAGTGTCGCTGACGTACCCAGTCTTTTAACGTCTCGGTTGATAGACATACTGCGTTCGCGTGGGTAACACGTTGGTGCGCATTTTTTCATCCGTTTCTTGCTTAAGATCGATCGATAAATATGAATACGGAGATTTCGTTGCATCTGCGTAACTTTCTTCGAAAAAATTTAATTTCGTAGGATACAACTGTCTCCCCAAATGGGTGATTTGGTTCAAATCCCTCCGGTTTTTAAACAGGAAAATATAATGCGCGTTTAACGTTATTTCCCGCAGTTTCTTATGAAAGAAATTCTGAGTTACAAAGATAACCGATAAATTTCGATGGTGGCTATACTTAGTAAATAGCTTAACCATTTTCTCTTCTCCCGATAACTCTGACATAAAATCATCGAAAATCAGTAAGGCATTGGAGACTCCCTCGAAATTACAATCGTCTCGGAATTCAACATCTCTAATTTCCTCGTGCAGTGGCTGAGATTCTCCGTAAAACCATATCACGCGTTTCGGTAAAGGTTTGATAAGCCTTTCACGATGTTCGAGCAGACCCTTTAAAAAATATGTTTTGCCGCTACCGCTTGCAGCTGCACAGACGGCAGTGAATGGATGGTGTAACGTTAACGGTTCCATCGTGAAAAATGATGATATGCAAATCAATTTTATTAAAAAGAAAAGTATTTTCTTACAAAGTTAAACACACGTAAATCGTTGTTCACATTGAAGCGAGATACAATAGAATTCATACTTTCACCCATACATTTACAGTACACGTAATAAATAACATAATAGCCACAAACTTGGGTATCAACTGACTGCAGCGCCACGTCATTGTAGGTGAGTCGTTGATATCTTCTCAGGAATTTTGTGATATTACCTTTCTGAAAGTTTGAAGGATGTCTTCCGAATGAGTCAAAAAACTCCGCGGTCAAATTGACATGAAGATATATAGCCAACCAATGTGTTCCAGACTCTGCACTGGTATCTGTGTTAACGATCAGAGCTGTAGGATAATTTCGTATTCTCGAAGGCAACGCGTCACCAGCGTAAACGTTCCTGAAAACTTTTTTCGTTTTCGGGTCTCTGCGGAGTGCTCGACGAATCTGTTCGGAATCCATCAGCCAGATAAATCGCACAATACACTTCTCGATTTTGTTATCTCTATAAGGTTCTGAAACTCACCATATATGATTACCGAGATGGTTTTAGGTAGTGCTTTCGCAAACTTTAGTTCCACACGTAGATTACTATGTTTCACCAAGTGTAAGTGTCCGCAGTCGCTCTGGTCGGGGAGTAGGGAGAAACAAAATAGAGTGTAACCACTATGAAATTCTTCTCTGGTTATGTCTATGCCACGATCTTCCTCGACTCGAAACAGGTTATTGTAGGCTGTTACGGTGTTTCCGGTCTCAAAGTTAGGCTCTAGGGGTTTGTGGGGGACTGGTCGGCCATCAACATATACGGAGACGAAGTTGAGATCGTAATGCTTGAAATCGAACGGGTTGCTTCTAAATGTACCGCTGAAAGATTCATTGTCAACTAGGCCGATGATAACTCGTTGAGGCATTGCACCTAGATACACATTGTCTTGGACGAATGACATGCTTCCCTGTGCCACAGAGTAAACCTTACAAAGTACTCTATTGATAGGGTATTTCGCAGTGGTCTTATCCAATGCTTTAGCATGCCCGATGGCAACAGCTGTGTGGTGTATATCTAGTGCGGCCTAGAAACAACAAATAGTAGATTCAGTAGTGCCAGGAAGAGACAAAAAGGAGAGATGAATCTGGCAACACGAGGAGTTGGCACTTTTGGCTAGACCACGCTGTACTGATAGGACACTCTTCCGTCGCTTTACTAAAAACACGTAATTGTTCTTATACAAATACAAATACAATGCCACAACAGGCAAATTGCCCAACGAGATGGCTGACTTAAGAACATCATGGATCCCCGAGCCATTTTTTGGAGGCCCTACCTACTACTGCTACACCCCAAATGAGCGGCCCCTGTGAAGATCCGTGCTCATACTTGTATATTCTTTTTTTTTGGTTGCTTGTTTGCAAACTTTAGATGATTCGCAGGGCCTTTACACTCTTCTAGGTGAGGCTCCTGCTGAATTTCGACTTTGTAAAACGTAATATTATGTTAAATTAAAAAAAAAGGTTATAGTAGATACATAAAAAAAAGGCGGCTGACTTGAGTTCTTTTCCGATTCCGACAAACTCCTGTAGTGCTGCCCGCTCGATGGCGCTGGCGTATCTTCCCAGCTTGTATAATTATTAGTGTATTTTCTGCTAGTGGCATCACAATGAAAATCGGGAGTCAAAGGCGTCTGGCTCGGTTTGTTTATGGTTGATGTTGTCCTACTCACCGACGCGCGTGTCTGTGTCTCGCCATGCACGGGCCACATTTTTCTCTACCAGCATTTACGTTTATATTGTGTAAATATTATCCGTTGTAAATAAAGTGTAAATATATAAACGAAATCATTTCATAGATCAACTAAAGATTGGCGACATCGGACGTGAAACAAAAGAAACCACTATGGCAGAGGTGAGTGCCATAGTTATACCGCCATTCAACGTGCGTGATGTATCGTTATGGTTCGTGATGTGTGAAAGCACTTTTGAGTTAGCCGCTCCGAAACCGATAACAGAGTCAAAAACAAAATACAACTACATCGTTGCGAACCTTCCTCCAGATAACGCATCTCTAGTACGAGACATTCTCATGAACCCGCCAACTTCGGAGCCGTACGAAAAACTAAAGCACGAACTAGTCACACGTTGTAGTGAATCTTCGTCTACACAGCTTAGGAAACTTCTCGCTGGTGAGCCATTAGGAGATCGGAAACCGTCTGACATTCTCCGTGAATTAAAACGAAGAGCGGAATCTTTCAGCGTTTCGGACGAACTATTGACAGAACTCTTCCTGCAACAACTGCCCAAATCTACTCGATGTATACTCGCTGTCGTGAGCCCACTAAACCTTGACAAAACGGCAGAGCTGGCGGACAAGATCCAAGAAGCAAGCCCACCTCGTGTAGACGCGGTGAACAAAAGTCAACAATCAGACACGATCGCACAACTCCAAGGAGAGATTGCCCAACTACGCCGAGAACTGAAAACAGTTTTGCGTGTGCGCTCCGGTAGTGTTTCGCGCTCACGTTTCTCCCGTTCAAAGAGATCAACATCACCACCTACGTTTCCGGATAGGCAATTTTGTTGGTACCATAAGACATTTGGCAATCAAGCCAGAAGGTGCACTTCACCATGCAGGTTTGCAAAAAAACGACGAGGGCGGAGAGTAGTCGCGACGTGCTCCCTGCCAACGACATCTCGTCGCTTATTTGTAGTCGATCGAAGCACCAACATTTCATTCCTTGTAGACGCTGGATCTGACGTTTCAATACTCCCAGCATGCAGCACGGACAAACGTCAACCACTTCTCCAACTTTCCGCTGCAAATTCGTCTCCAATAAACGTCTATGGTGAGCGAACAGTCACTTTAGATTTTCAACTCAGCAGAGACTTCAGGTGGACTTTCCTCTTGGCCGCGGTACCGAAACCGATTCTTGGAGCCGATTTCTTGTACAACTTCAATTTGCTTCCAGACTTACGACGACGATGCCTCCTCGACATGAGGACGAAACTCACTGCAAACTGTCAACTAAGGAAGTCAGAAGTGCACTCAATCAAACTTTTCGACGGTGACACAACTTATCAAAGCCTGCTCAGCAAATCTTCGCTGAACTCCAAACCATGCTGTGAGCATATCATCGAGACAACAGGTAGGCCAATTTTTGCTAAAGCTCGCCGTCTCTCTCCAGAAAAGTTATCTTGCGCCAAAAAGCAATTTCTGGACATGCAAAAACAAGGATTATGTCGGCCATCAAACAGTGCATGGCCAGTCCAATTCATATGGTCAAGAAACCTAACGGTGCGTGGCGTATCTGCGGTGATTACCGTCAGCTAAATAAGATCACCACACCAGACAGATATCCCATTCCTCATATCCATGACCTAACCCACATGCTTCACGGGACTGCAATCTACTCGACCATCGACCTCGTCTCGGCGTATCAACAAATTCCAGTGGCAGAAGCTGACGTGCCCAAGACTGCCGTCATCACGCCTTTCGGGACCTGGACATAGTTTTCAAACGACTGGCCGAACATGGTCTAAAGATCAACTCTCTGAAGTGCAAATTCTTCCAAGATGAAGTCACATTTCTCGGACACAAGATATCATCAAAAGGAATTTCTCCTCTTCATGATAAAGTGAAGGCGATAAAAGATTTTCCAAGACCGGCAAACATCCAAGAACTTAGACGTTTTCTAGGAATGTTGAATTTTTATCGGAGATTCCTTCCTGGGTTAGCAGAAACACAAGCTCCATTATGTTTATATCTTCAAAAAAAAATCCAAAAGCAACGCGAAGATCGAGTGGACGGAAACATCAAATCAAGCTTTCGTAGATTGCAAGAAAAAACTCATTTCTGCAACCCTTCTTGCTTTTCCACATCCATCAGCCGAACTCTCTATCATGGTAGACGCATCCAACACAGCAATCGGAGCTTGCCTACAACAGCTTGTCAACTCGCACTGGCAACCTCTCGCTTTCTACTCCAGGAAGCTTATCAAAGCTGAGATGAATTATAGCGCTTACGACAGAGAGCTATTAGCAGCGTATGCGGCAGTGAAGCAATTTCAACACATGATCGAAGGAAAACATTTCATCCTCTACACAGACCACAAACCCTTGACGTTTGCGTTTCGTCAAAAGCCTCACAAGACATCTCCCCGACAAACACGACATCTTGACTTTATCGGACAGCATACCACCGACATACGACACGTATCAGGCGTACAGAACCAAGTCTCTGATGCTCTTTCTAGAATACAAGCCATTGCATGCCCTCCATCAATAGACTATTCCAAGATCGCAGAAGCTCAAGCGATCGACAGCGAGCTTGACTCTCTCAAGCATTCCTCCTCATTAAAACTCAACATCTGCAATTTAGTTGGTATAGACAAACCGCTCTGGTGTGACACATCCTGCAATCGAGTACGTCCATATATACCGAATAATCTTCGAAGACACGTTTTCGATGTTCTTCACAATCTATGTCACCCTGGCATCAAAGCCACGACACGTCTTGTCTGCGATCGCTTTGTATGGCCTTCAATTCGGAAAGACTGCACCACCTGGACTCGATGTTGTGTGCCTTGCCAAAAGTCAAAGGTGCACAAACATACTGTTTCCGCTCCAGGAAAAATAGAAATGCCAGACGCTCGTTTCAAGCACGTTCACATCGATATCATTGGTCCACTTCCGTCATCCCAAGATTACACATATTGCCTCACCTGCATCGATCGATTCAGCCGTTGGATCGAAGGCTTACCGATGAAGGACATGACAGCAGCCACTGTTGCTTCAACATTCTATTCTGGTTGGATCAGTCGTTTCGGAACCCCAGAGAAAATAACAACAGACCAAGGTCGACAGTTCGAAAGCTTCATCTTTCACGAACTCACCAAACTACTTGGTATTCAGCACATCAGGACGACACCTTACCATCCTCAAGCTAACGGGATGATAGAAAGAGTTCATCGACAACTGAAAGCAGCTCTGATAGCTAGGTCAAACATGAACTGGGTAAACACACTTCCAACAGTCCTGTTAGGGCTACGATCCTGCTACAAAGAAGACCTCAAAGCCACACCAGCACAACTCGTATACGGCACAGAGCTCAGATTGCCTGGCGATCTGATCACCAACAGTAGTAACAACATACCGTGTCCCACAGAATTCGTCTCCATTCTAAGGGACCAGATGCAGCAGCTACAACCAACTCCTGCAACGGCGCATGGTGAAAAGAGACTGTACATACATTCGGAACTGAAGAACACCACCCACGTCTTCCTGCGATCAGACACAGTGAAACGAGCACTCGCCCCCACTTACAACGGACCGTACGAAGTGCTGAAACGTGGTGAGAAGACATTTTGCCTTCTCATAAAAGGAAAACCTTCCACGGTATCGGTCGACAGGTTAAAACCTGCCTTTCTGCTCACCGGCAGTGTGCCTCAGCCAACCAACAAAAATACAGATGTATCCGTGCCAAAAACTTCCTCCATCGTTCCGA
This sequence comes from Pholcus phalangioides, assembly GCF_987345545.1. NCBI lineage: Eukaryota > Metazoa > Arthropoda > Arachnida > Araneae > Pholcidae > Pholcus > Pholcus phalangioides. The sequence goes on along the minus strand of NW_028301597.1, from coordinate 11,880,591 downwards.
AAAGCATCCTAAAAAAGACAACGACCAGCAAAAATATTTGGAAAAACCGTCTACGTTCATCGAAGCACGTGACTTTTAAAATTTAATTTTTTTTTTCTGTCCTCGTCCTTCGGACTGCGAGGGGGTACTGTAGTGCTGCCCGCTCGACGGCGCTGGCGTATCTTCCCAGCTTGTATAATTATTAGTGTATTTTCTGCTAGTGGCATCACAATGAAAATCGGGAGTCAAAGGCGTCTGGCTCGGTTTGTTTATGGTTGATGTTGTCCTACTCACCGACGCGCGTGTCTGTGTCTCGCCATGCACGGGCCACATTTTTCTCTACCAGCATTTACGTTTATATTGTGTAAATATTATCCGTTGTAAATAAAGTGTAAATATATAAACGAAATCATTTCATAGATCAACTAAACTCCCATAGCTGGGTTAACTCTCACCTTCCTTACAAAGAGGCTGGCATGATCTATGTGCACGTTATAATCAGCTGTCGAGGATATTAGAAAAAACGATGGTTTCGAACGCACTAATCTAAGTTTAACATCTACCAAGTTGAGTAACAGTCTTTGTTGAAAAAAAAGTGAACAGTGTACTCTTCCCAATAGGTCGTAAGATCTGCTGTTTGCAATGTGTTTTGACAGCTCTTTTATACCTTCGTTATTTTCGTGGCCGGCCATGGAACCTGCAGTGTCCTTGTGGAAACCTTCCATAGCGAGGGGGCCCATCTTCGCATCTCGACCATAGTTCAGCAAAGTTTCGATATAGGCTCTGTAAGGGTAGGTGTGAGACGAACTCGTGATATTCCTACCATTGAGAGAGACGTCCACTTGGGAGAAGAGGGAATGTAGCGGTAGATTCGCAGGAGAAACTAGGTCGGTATCAAGAAGTGGTTTACCGTCCTTCTTTGTGACCCCCAACTTGACGTGTAGTTGTGTGGAAGATAGGTCTATGTAATCTTCGGTGCTACCTGTAATGTTGAACTCAATCGGACCGTCTTTAATACTGGAAAGTGGGAGAAATTCAATTCATTCTCCACCTTCTATGGCGGTTTGAGTAGGGTGTAAAGCAAACAAATCTACTTCGCTTTTGAGACACTCGGGTGAGTTTGTCATGATGAGAGCCATCTTCTCAATCGAAAATATCGGGTGCTGTCGTCTTCCTAGCTTTCTTACGATGACGTTTTTTCTCGCTAAGCGTTTCCTTTTATGTCCTCCGAGCATTTTTTTAACTTTCGTAGAAGCTTTGTCACTCAGCAAGCGACCAGCCTCTTTTGCTCTTTCCACCGCAACTGTTTTCAAATCTCTACCTTGTACGACGTCATTGGCAAAATCTACACCTGACCTGAGAACCTGACGGCCAAGAGCTTTCGCTCCTTTTTTGAACAAAGGCATAGCCGATCGGAAAAGGGAGCTGAATATTGAACCGAAACCGTAACCCCGTTGCAGTGGTATACCCTGATAATATCCAAGACCTTGACCCGCTTGGTTGACGTAATAATCAGTTACGCTGTCTATACAACAGCGATACGGGTGGTAAGACATCATAAATGTTTCAGTTGGAAGTTTAGTTTAACTATCACCTTCCCACGTTCAAATGACTTGAGATGACCTGTGAGCGTCCTTATATGAATGTGAACTGTTTCAAAACTCCTTCGGGCTAGAGGGATGTAGTGACCCCTCTCGAATACTGCGTTGACGATGTCGCCATCGTGTCCTTCGGTTTTTACGATTCTTAATAACGGGGCAAAGGTGTTGCTGACAATCTGCGGTTCGACTATATCACAATAAACGTACAACAGATGAAAGTCTAGTTTCGGATCTGTTGTATTTTTAAGAAATGGTGGAGCCGAAAACGGAATTGTATTGATCAGCATATTGTAGGAAATTAGCATAATTTAATGTGACAAAAATAACTATTATATAACATGATTAAATGTGGTTATACGGAGCGGTAAAACATCGTGGCCCGGGAAGTAGAAAAAAAGGAAAAAGGTAAACAAGGTAAACAACAGAAGAAGGACGGCATTGACCACAGTTTTTAGTTCGTAGTTGTTGTAGTTTTCACAACATTCCTCCCCTCACAATGGAATGAATCTCTCGACCGGTGTTCTCTTACGAGTCGACTTACGAAGAACAGAAGAGGGTTGACTCGAAATCGGTGCAGAGCATTCAGGATGTCCAACTGAAGTATTGGCAGTAACCGCAGAACCACCATCAGCAGGTTTGGGAGCAGTCTCGCACCTTGAATCGTTAGTAGAAGGAGGCAGCAATATTTGATAGTCCATACAGCACTCAGAAGATGGCATTGTAGGATGTTTCTCTGAAGAATGATCTTTTCTCATTTGGTTCTGATGACGTTTCCATTTCCCACGATTCGTCTGAACCAAATACATCATTTTGCCAAGATGTTTGAGAACTTTGGCATTAACCCACTTAGGACCATTCGAATAGTTCTTACAAAAAACTCTGCTGCTAATACTGAACTTGTGGGTAGTACTGTCTTGTGAAAATGTAATGTTTTTATCCTTTGGAGGGAATAAGAGGGAGAGCAGATTTCTAGGCTGTCTGCCATGCAATAGTTCTGCAGGAGACTTATCACAATTAGGTTTCGGTGTTATCCTGTATGTTATCAGAAGCTTTTTGAGTGCTTCTGACTTGTGGTCTCCTCCCCACACAGCTTTTTTCATAGCTTCTTTAAATGTCCTGACGAAACGTTCTGCTTCGCCATTAGAGGCGGGATGAAATGGAGCAGTAGTAAGATGCTCGATACCATTCAATTTGCAAAAGTCCTCAAACACTTTGCTAGTAAATTATGTACCATTGTCTGACACAAGTGTGATCGGTAAACCTTCAATGATAAATACTTTCTTTAGAGCTTCAATAGTCGCTTCTGAAGTAGTAGATTTCATCTCGATCACGTAAGGAAATTTTGAATATGCATCAACAATGATAAGCCACATGGAATTTTGGAAGGGACCCGCAAAGTCTATATGAATTCTGTGCCAAGGATCATCTGGTTTTGGCCAGTCCTGGAACATTGCTTTTGGACAAGCTTTCTCACGTTGACATGATTGGCATTGGCTTGCAGCGTTTTCAATCTGCTGCTCGATCTGTGGAAACCAGCAATATCTTCGAGCCATCTGTTTCATTCGAACCATTCCCCAATGACCAATGTGAAGAGTCTTGAGAACTGAACTTTGCAAAGTCTTTGGAATGATTACACGAAGACATTCAGTTTGGAGAAGCAAGATACCTCGGTTGACAGAGAGTGAATTTTTTCTCAGAAAGTATGGTTTTATACAAATACAAATACAAATACAACGCCACAACAGGCAAAATGCCCAACGAGGTGGCTGATAAAAAGATGCCCATAAAAATATGGTTGTCATATGTTTCAAAAATACAGCAACCCAATTAAAAATGCAATTAACACAAATTACAAACAATATATACACATGATAAAATATTATACAATGCCCATAAAGAATACTTATGGTTGTCTTATTCTAAGAATGGATAGCTTCTCGATTTACCCCAACATGTTTATCGTATTTCTTTTTAAACGTGTCAATTGTGTTACAATTTACTACCTCCGGGGGTAAGCTATTCCATTTATTAACAACCCTATTGGAGAAAAATTCCCTGCGACACCATAACCTTGCATTGTCCCTCACCAATCGATACTGGTGTCCCCTTGTAAAAGCAGTCGATTGGCGGTGTACTAAAAGTTCATGGTCCATCCTATCCATTCCATTGAAAATTTTGAACACTTCGATCATATCTCCTCGACACCTGCGTTCATCCAATGTAAACATATTCAAAAAATGAAGTCTTTCTTCATAACTCAAGCCCTGTGTGCCAATAAGGACACGCGTAGCTCTTCTCTGCACCCCTTCAACCAAGTCTATGTCCCTCTGTAGGTATGGTCTCCAAAACCTTACAGCATACTCCAGTCCAGGACGAACTAAGCCTCGAAAAAGCGGAAGAATGACTTTAGGAGAACGCGAAGAGACCTTTTTGAAAATGAGACCAAGCATTCTATTCGATTTTTTGACAACCGCTGAACAATGTTCAGAAAACTTAAGTCGCTCGTCAATGAGAATTCCCAAATCGGTGACTCTAGTTGCATCCGGGATAGTGACACCGTTCAACTCGTAAGAGAACCGTGGGTTGTTCGAACCAAAATGAGCGACCATGCACTTATCTACGCTAAACGTCATGCTCCATTCATTTGCCCATGCTGCAATCTTGTTTAAGTTGGTCTGGAGCAACTCCCTATCGCTTTCATTTCCGATTACCCCCATTAGCTTCACATCATCTGCGAATTTGCTAGTAATTCCATCGATACCCTGATCGAGTTTTACATCCTCATTGTTCTCCGGCAAGTCTTTCGGCCAACCATTCTGAATATAATGGAGAACTTTATTCAAAATTTTGTCCTTAGCAGTTGCTTCTTGAATTTCTTTGTAGTCAACTGGATAATGAGATATGTATTCATCCACCTGTACATCAATATTGTGGCATGCATTCTCTGATTTGTCAAATTCTACATCTGAACCAACTGGAAGTCTTGAAAGGGCATCAGCATTTCCATGCTGCATTGTTGGTCTATATTTGATATCGTACATATATCCCATAAGAATAATTGCCCAACGTTGAAGTCTCTGAGCAGTCATTACGGGAAGTTGCTTGTTGGAATGGAATATGGATACCAGGGGTTGGTGATCCGTGGGGAGTTCGAATTTTCTGCCATACAAATACTGATGAAATTTTTTCACACCATAAATAATGGATAAAGCCTCTTTTTCAATTTGACTGTAGGCTTTTTGTGTATCAGTCAATGTCTTGAAAGCAAAAGCAATCGGTTTTTCTGAACCATCGGAATATCTGTGAGAAATCACAGCACCTATGCCATAAGATGATGCATCCGTGGCCAAAATCAGTGGCAATTATGAGTTGTAATGCACTAGTCTGGTAGCTTTAACAATGTGTTCTTTCAATTTCTGGAATGCTTCCTCTTGTTCTTTCTTCCACTCGAATTTGACATTTTTTCTTCGCAGTTTGTTCAAAGGACCTGCCAGCTGAGAAAAACCAGGAATGAACTTGTTATAGTAGTTGATTTTTCCAATAAATGAATGCAGTTCCTGGATATTTTTAGGTTTGGGTAAGTCTTTCACTGCTGCAATATTAGAATCTGATGGTCGCACCCCATCTGCATTGACTATGTACCGCAAGTACTCAACTTCGGACTGGAATAATTTGCATTTTGGCTTGCTACAGCGAAGACCATTGCTTTCTAGACGATGGAAGAGTTCATCGAGAGCTTTGCAGTGTTCCTCGTCATTAGGAGCTGTGACAATAATGTCATCCAGGTAATTAGCACAACCAGAAATACCAGCTATGAGCTGCTCAAGGAAGCACTGGAATATGGCTGGTGCATTAGCCACTCCGAAAGGAAGTCTTTGGCACTCGAACAATCCATAGGGTGTATTAACAACTAACAGCCTCTTTGAATCGTCATCCAACTCAAGTTGAAGATAGGCATCGGAAAGATCTATCTTGGAAAACCTTTGCCCATTTTTGAGTTTCTGGAATAATTCTTCAGGTCTTGGAATAGGGTACTGATTTACATCAATTTGAGAGTTCACTGCAACTTTGTAGTCACCGCAAATGCGAATAGAACCATTCGGTTTATTTACAACAACTATAGGAGCTGCCCATTGGCTTGTAGTACATGGTTTCCAAATGCCTGCAGAAGTGAGACGATCAATTTCTGCTTTGACAGCAATCTCCTGAGAAAATGGAATGGGACGTGCTTTGCAGAACTTCGGTCGAGCATTTGGCTTCAGAAAAACACTAGCCTTGTAAGAATTACACTTCCCAAGTTCATCTCGAAATACATTTTCATGCCTCTGGAAAACTTGTGCAGACAATTTTTCATGAAGAGTAGTTGTTGCCAATGTAATCACTCGCTGAACAGAGTCATCAATGTGAAAATCAAACGCTTTGAACCAGTCTAGTCCAAAAATGTTACATCCTTCTGCAGTATCCGTAACAAGAAGAGGAAGGTCCATGATTTTACCCTTATATTTTACTGTGACCAGAATTTTTCCTTTTAGCGGAACTTCAACACAGCCATATCCTTTCAGCTTTGTAGTAGATGGACTGCACGGTGGTGACCCAAGAGCTTTGTATCCACTGGTCCCAACTAAGGAACATGAAGCACCCGTATCTAATTGAAAAGGCATCTCTTGGTTATTAACCATCAATGAAATGAGTAATTTGTTATCTGTACAGTCCACGCCAGCATTCACAGTTTCTGTAATCTGAAAAGAGGTATTAGCGCGCTGATGTTTCTGATTTGGAGAATTTTTCTTTGCATTAGATTTTTTTCTTGAATAGCAAACGGCAGAAATATGGCCTACTTTTTTGCAAAAATTACAAGTGGCCTCACGAAATTTACACTCGGACCTCAGGTGTCTGCCGCCACAGCCATAACAGGTACCAGGTACATCACCAGGTTTTTTCGAAGACTGAATTTCACTTCTCTTGGAATTCTTCGACCGCGACTTTGAGTATGAATTTTTCATTTGCAGAACTTCACACTGCGGAAGATTATTGAAAGTTGATGGACCATCAGGATTCTCTTTCGGAGTCCGCACAGTGCGCTGGGTAGCTTCAAAAGCTTCCGCAATTTTGAGGACATCTTCAAGACTGGGGTTCGTATGCTGGAGAGCGAACTTGGTCGTGAGGAGTATGAAGAACTATGGCATCACGAATTAGAGAGTCCACGAAAGATTGGGAACATCCATCATGACCACATACAAATCTACAGTCCCTTGCAATTCCTCGTAAGTCAGCGACCCATTCCGCGTATGTCTGGCCTGATTGCATATGACATCTGAGAAATTCACATCTAGCAGCAAGCACATGGGTTTTAGATTCGAAATAAGAAGTAAGTTTCTGTACAATGTCCGCATACGAACGAGTTGCGACATCGGCTTCCGTGAACAGTTTCTGAAGTAATTCAAAAGTTTCAACACCGACCCATGACAAGAAATATGCACGTTTCTGCTCGTCTTCGGTGACGCCGTGGGCTTCGAAATGTTGATTCAGGCAGCACAGGTACGTGCTCCAACGGTCGTGGATCCTATCGAAATGACGAAATGCAGAGACGCTTACCTTCGGTGATCCGACTAGTCGTCCAAGAATTTGCTCCAGCAGTGCCTGTTGGTTTCGTTGCTGAGCTGCCAACAAATTTTCCATCCATTGCTGCTGTTGAAGTAGCACCTGATGAATATCCGCGGCACTGGGATTAGTTTTCGCCATCGTTCGGAAAAAGATACCAACATTCAAACTTTCCTCGTCGCCATATCTGTTGTATTTTTAAGAAATGGTGGAGCCGAAAACGAAATTGTATTGATCAGCATATTGTAGGAAATTAGCATAATTTAATGTGACAAAAATAACTATTATATAACATGATTAAATGTGGTTATACGGAGCGGTAAAACATCGTGGCCCGGGAAGTAGAAAAAAAGGAAAAAGGTAAACAAGGTAAACAACAGAAGAAGGACGGCATTGACCACAGTTTTTAGTTCGTAGTTGTTGTAGTTTTCACAACAAGATCAGCCATGACTGGCCCCTCTGTCATCATTCCCTTTATCTCACCGGGTTCAAAACCTAGATTCTCTGCTATTCCTGTATGTGGAATTAACTTAGCACCTTTCCTCGCAGCCACCTTTACTTTTTTCGTGGTTTTGCTGAAAATCAAATCAATATCCTCCTTTCTAAAATTTCTCGTCAACACCTTAATGAGGTCTGTGGTACTCTCGTAGAAACCACAAGGGATGACACCTTTTTTTATCACTCCATCTCCAGAATTAAATTCAAAGCTGTTAGACCGTTCCGTTATGTTGTGGAAAGAATGGGAAATATCAGCTCTGATAGAGCTACTTCCATATCCGAATCAAACTCTAACGCGCTGGGGAGTTTTGTGACGAAGTTGGAAAGGGTGTTATCAGGAAAGAAATTCATGCTCGAATCGCTTGGGAGCGTTAAGTAGAACGAAGCCATCTTGTTGAAATGAGTAAAGATGGATTGAGTCGCTGTATTTATATCCATGATATAAACTTTTCTGGATAATGCATCCACTTTACGAGTAGCTCTGTTTTACCTTTCCTCTTCCTTTTTCTTAGAATTTTTTCTATAGGAAAGGTGTCTTCGTCATTTCATGTTCGTAAAATGTCCCTTTAATTTTTTCACCCATCAAATCTTTTAGTCTGTGGACGGGTATCTCCCTCGGTATGTATTCATCCACCACGAAAACTTCATGTCAAAAATTAGACTCGTATCCCTTTTCAAAAGGGTGTTTCGTACGAGAAATACGAACGTGGTCGCCGATAAAAAACTTTTGTTTTACTTTTTTAACCTTTTTCTTCCCATAGAGGTTGTCCCACACCCTCTTTTCGTTTTCTTTATTAACTTCGGTAGGACTCATCATTATACTCCTGTGAAACTTATTATTATACCCAAAAACCAGATCTTGTAACTCGTCTATGTATCTATGCGTGTTATTTTCTGTGAAGTATCGCCACATCCTCGATTTCAGCGTTTTATTGAACCTTTCTGCTATCGCAGCCTTTGTGACGTCATCCTCTGTCGTAAAGAACTTGACCCCTTTTTCCTTCAGAAACTTTTGGAAGACGTTATTCTTGAATTCGGTGCCTTTATCCGTTTGCAGAACATGTGGTTGCCTTTCGACAAATATTTGATCAAACGCTTTCACCACGCTCCGCCCCGTTTTGTCTTTGAGCGGGATGGCCCAAGCATATTTAGACAACACATCAATACACGTTAAGATATACTGATAACCGTCGTTGTATTTTACCAGGTTTCTCATGTCAACTAAATCAGCTTGGAATTGTTGATTCATTGCACCAACTATAATACGGTTCCTGGGGAACTTTTTTTCTTCTTTCACGATGGAGTGTGTAAGATTTTTCCCCTTCTAACCACTTTCTTATTTTTGTTCGAGAAAATTCCCCTTTTAGAGCTCGATATAATGGTTCGACACCACCCTCACTCTTCGGATTTCGATATACATCTTCCTCTTTTTTTTTAATCGGAGTGAAAGTGGAACACGGGTTCATTCCTCTTTTATAATGGGGGGGGGGATAAAACCGGGACCTCCTGACGCGCATGCGTACATCGAACGCCTTTTGCGCCTTTTCCGGTCCTATCCTTGACTGTACTAAGTCCTTTGTTCCAGAAACCCCCTTTTCCCACTACTGACGCGTCTCCAACGCAACGTGCATTCATTCGGTGAAAACGATTACCGATGGCTCAGTGTATCACAAGCTGATTTCTGAATTCCCGGAGATCACTAAACTTCCTAATCCAAATGCACCAGTAAAACACAACACCATCCATCATATATCCACAAAAGGACCGCCTGTGGTGGCGAAACCTCGTAGGTCAGCTCCAGACCGATTAAAAATAGCGAAATCGGAATTTCACAACATGCTGCAACTGGGGCATTTGAGACCTTCGAGGAGTAATTACGCCTCACCACTTCATATGGTACCAAAAAAGGGTACCTTGGAATTTCGACCGGTCGGAGATTTCCGTGCTTTAAATGCACAAACATTAAAAGACAAATACCGCATTCCTTGCATTGCGGATTTCACTGCTGAACTGCATGGTACTAAAATTTTCAGCCATGTGGATCTCATGAAAGCCTACCAACAGATCCCAATAAATCCTGATGACATCCACAAAACAGGAATATGCACACCTTTCGGATTGTTTGAGAGCACCAGGATGCAATTCGGATTGTTCAATGCTTCTGCAACCTTCCAGCGATTCATCGATGAAGTGACCAGAGGACTTCCTGGAGTTTACGCATTCGTCGACGACATCCTGATTGCATCAACAGATCCTGATGAACACATCCATCATCTCAAGACTCTCTTCAACAGACTTCAAGAATATGGACTCTGCGTCAACGTCTCGAAATGCAACTTCGGTAAAGAAACCATCGACTTCCTTGGATTCCGGCTATCTACAAGTGGCATCGAACCTCTGACAGGTCGAGTTCAGTGTATCTTGGATTATCCACAGCCAACGACCTTGACACAACTTCGAAGATTTCTCGGTATGTACAATCTTTATCGACGTTTCATTCCGAAAGCTACCGATTTGATACATCCGTTAATAAAATTTCTCAAAGGTCATAAAAATAAAAAAATCACCTCGTTCTGCTCGTGCCAACGACCAACTCGCGTGGACCGATGAAGCAACAAAAACGTTCACTTTGGCCAAAGATGCCATGGCAAATGCCACACTACTGAGACATCCACTTCCTGGAGCTAAATTAAGTGTTTGCGTAGATGCTTCAGATGTCGCCGTGGGTGGTGCTCTCATGGAATTAGCCGACAAATGGGAACCCATCGTATTTTTCTCTATGAAATTGTCCAAAAGTCAAAACAAATGGTCCGCATACGACCGAGAACTGTTTGCAATTTATTCATCTATAAAAAAATTCAAGCACATGCTCGAAGGCAGGGAATTCATTATCTACACAGATCAGAGGCCCCCTGATTTATGCCTTCAAGCAGAATCCAAACAAATGTTCGCCGCGACAGCTTCGTCATTTGGACTTGATATCCCAGTATTCAACCGATATCCGTCACGTCCAAGGCTCTCAAAATTATGGCGCAGATGCACTGTCAAGAATCGAAATCGACGCAGTAACTGGTTCTAAGGACATTAATTTCAAAGAATTTGGGGAATTTCAATCAAGCGACCCGGAACTGGGAAGAAATTTTGAAGGGTAACAACACATCTCTACAGCTGGAACTGACGCCATGTCATCTAACAGATGGTGAATTATGGTGTGACATTTCAACTGGCTCACCCAGACCTTTCGTTCCAGACTCGTATCGAAAGCTGATTTTTGACCACCTTCACAATCTATCGCATCCCGGAATCGCTGTAACAAAAAACCTCATTTGCTCACGATATGTCTGGCCAAACATGAACAAAAACATCACAGCTTGGGTACGCTGTTGCCAATCATGCCAGCGATCGAAAATCCAGAGGCACACAAAAGCACCTCTGAGCACCTTCGCACTTCCCGACGCTCGTTTTTCACATGTGCACATTGACATTATAGGCCCTTATCCACCATTAAACGGGAACATCTACTGTCTTACCATGATAGACAGATTTACAAGATGGCCCGAAGTAACACCGATACCGGACATACGCGCCGAAACCATCTGCAAAGCATTTTTTGATTCATGGATCAGTCGTTTTGGTTGTCCCTCAACAGTGACCACAGATCGTGAGATTCAAACTCAATTTGAATCTCATCTCTTCCAGCAGCTCGCAGCACTACTAGGAACAGATCGCATACGAACCACTGCATATCATCCAATTGCCAATGGTCTGGTCGAGCGATTTCATCGCACCCTAAAAAGTGCCATCATTGCTCACGACAATACCAAATGGTCAGAATCTCTTCCGATAGTCCTCCTGGGTCTACGATCCGCTTTCAAAGAGGATCTTCAAGCTACCTGTGCCGAACTGGTGTATGGAACCACTATTAGATTGCCATCTGATCTACTTTCGGATGAGGTGTCCAAATCTACACCAGACGCTACCTATGCATCAATGCTGTCTTCGCTCATGAGGAGTTTATCACCCGTTTCTCCATCTCATAAGAATACTTTCAAGATTTATGTTCATCCTTCCTTAAAATCTTGTTCTCATGTGTTCTTACGCGTAGACAAAGTTCGACCTGCATTAAGCGCACCCTACACTGCACCATATCCTGTAGTGCAAAGGACCGACAAAGTTTTTGTAATCAAAGTAAATGGTAAATCTATCTCAGCGTCTATTGACAGAGTCAAACCTGCATTCACCATGGATGACAGAGAACCACCTGCAGTCACCGAACTACCAAATGAGATCAGTTCTAAACAGGACTCCAAAAGTCCAGTGTCAACGACAGAAAAAATAGTAACAACTCGTTATGGACGAAGAGTTCATTTTCCAGAATGATTTGTTTCGTATTTTTGATTGCATATGTTTTTACACCCATTTATATTCTTGTGTTATGCCTTTACATTTTCGCATTTCTCGCATAACTGTTAATTTACATTATTTTTTTTTCAAATCATTGCTAATATGTTAACATCGTATACATTCGTATTTTTCATTCGTCTTTGCAAAACATTGAATTCTCAGCTGTCGCAAATATTTATACACACATGCACATTGCTTATTATTTGTTATAATTTTGTATCATCAATATGTGAATGTCAATCTTGTATTTCCTACATTAACGTTTGTGCGCTCACTGTGGGGCGGGGGATAGTCTGTGGCGTCGCCGCCGACACGTGTGGGAAAAGAAAGCCACTTCCTCAGCGCGATGATTGATGTACGCGCTCAAAGCGCCATAATGTGATTATTCTAGTTATTGCGCAGTTCGTTTCTCGTCCTGTATATAGTATGTTGTGTAAAATAAAGTCCGTCCCTTGTGCAAGATATAAATGTATGTCTCTGTCTTGAAACTACACGCAACCGATGCCTCTCATAATTCCCGATAACATGTAGGGTCCATGGATTCATGAGGTTGTCTCCATACCCATACACGTCCATCAGCTCGAAGCAATTGGAACCGAGACTCGTCAGACCAGGCAACGTGGTTCCAGTCCTCAACAGTCCAATGACGGTGTTGTCGGGCCCAGGCGAGGCGTAAAGCTTTGTGTCGTGCAGTCATCAAGGGTACACGAGTGGGCCTTCGGCTTCGAAAGCCCATATCGATGATGTTTCGTTGAATGGTTCGCACGCTGACACTTGTTGATGGCCCAGCATTGAAATCTGCAGCAATTTGCGGAAGGGTTGCACGTCTGTCACATTTAATGATTCTCGTCAGTCGTCGTTGGCCCCGTTCTTGCATGATCTTTTTCCGGCCGCAGCGATGTCGTAGATTTAATTTTTTACCGGATTCCCGATATTCACGGTACACTCGTGAAATAGACGTACGTGAAAATCCAAATTTCATCGCTACCTCGGAGATGTTATGTCCCATCTCTCATGCGCCGACTATAACACCACGTTCAAACTAACTTAAATCTCGATAACCTGCCATTGTAGCAGCAGTAACCGATCTAACAATTGTGCCAGACACTTATTGTATTATATAGACGTTGCCGACCGCAGCGCCGTACTCTGATTGGCTCCATATCTCTTTATTTGCATACGCATGCCTGTACCAGTTTTTTTGGCTCTTCAGTTTATATCAAAGTGTTAATTTTTTTTAGAAATAGTGTCGAAATTCTTTGTTACTGCTATTTTTGTTATAGAGCAGCTGCAACAAACTAGAAATTAAAAAATGTCTGAATAAAAAATATGTAGACGTTGTTTGCATATGCGGTATATATATATACACTGCTTGCCACCCAAATTGCAACACCAAGAAAGACAAGAGACATCGCAACAATATTTATTTTGTAGATAACATGTTGACCAAGCATCAAATGATTAAATTTATAGACTTCTGTGAAGTGTGGTTCCTGCCAAAATCAGTAGCCAGAGTAGCTACCATTGTTGGAGATCACCGCTGCCACACGCCTCGGCATTGATTCAAAGAGACTTTGGATGTGTTCTTGGGGTACAGCATACCAAGCAGCTTCCACGCGTTGCCAAAGTTGATCTGGTGTGGCAGCTGGGGATGTAATCTGGGTCAATCGTTGAGCAACCATGGACCACATGTTTTCTATCGGCGAAAGATCCGGAGAGCGAGCTGGCCAGGGAAGCAATTCAATCTGGCGATTGACGAAGAACCTTTGGACAATGCGTGCCACGTGTGGTCGCGCATTATCCTGTTGAAATATGGCTGTGGGCAAGCCCTGAAGGTAAGGAAGGACAACTGGCTCCAACACCTCGGAGATGTAGCGCTGGCTTTTTAAAGTACCGGCAATGCGTACTAGAGGAATGCGAGAATGATATCCAATACCGCCCCATACCATAATACCCGGTGCAGGACCAGTGTGGCGGTGCATAACGCAGCTGTTCAGCATCCTCTCTCCACGGTGTCTCCAGACTCGAATCCGACCATCGTGGTGTTGCAGACAGAAGCGTGACTCGTCAGTAAAGACAATTTCATTCCATTGTGCCGTCCACATCCTTCTTTCATCGCACCATTGGCGGCGGAGACGTCTGTGGTTCTGCGTCAAGGGTAGACGAAGCAATGAACGTCTTGCGGACAGACCACTCTGCTGTAAACGGCGTCGAATGGTACGCGCAGACACTGGATGATGCGGTACAGACTGAATGTGCTGTGCTATGGTTCGTGATGTGGCTGAGCGATCCGTCACTGCCATACGCACAATACGCCTGTCATCACGTGAAGTGGTGCACTGAGGTGGATGCGATCGAACACGTCGGTCCGTCGTACCCTCCTGCATCCAACGATCACATATCCGCATTACAGTTGTTTGGTTTCGTCCAACACGACTACCGATTTCCCTGAAAGATAATCCACAATCTCGGTAGGCCACTATCCTTCCTCTGTCGAACTCGGATACTTGATCAAAAGATGATCGCAGTTTTCTACGAGGCATAATTGATCGTTTTTTTGAAAAAACCACAAGAAAAACACAATTGCCGTACTTCAAATCGTCGAAATCTCCAAGCCTTAAATAGCGCTTTGAAGTGGCGCCACAGGCGCGCGTGATGTGCGTCTGCGCTGAAATTCTAATCATTTGCATATCTCACCTCCGCTAATGCATGTTGTAAATTTCATATTATTTGCATGCTTCCTTCAGGGTGTTGCATTTACGGTGGCCAGCAGTGTATATGAGAGGATATGTTTTTTGTAAATGAATATATATGCACGAAGAAATAGAAAAATTGCCTTTTAAAAACACGTTTTTTTTTTTTGCATGGTGATTTTTTTCAATGAATATTTTCTCAATTTTTTGTACGTATTTTGGAATTTGACTTTTACAAGATTTCTAGTGCATATTTGCATATTTTTAGAGCATATTTTGCCACTTTTTTAGTGCATATAATCCGGGCTCTACTTATCACATATATCAGGTATATTTGTTAAACTATGGTCCATGGTTACATTTTCTGTTTGTGATTTTTAAAACACACAACATACCTCTATGGTAGTAGGAGCCTGAATTAATTTATCAAGCAAAGTTGCCACACAATAGTCAAAAAATTTTCCAACTAGATTCTTCATCAAAAACAACTAGAAACCGGGCTTAAACAACTGGAATTAATTTTAGTCATTATTTAGATTACTATACGTTCCGTATTTCCTGGGACATCCCCGTATTTTCACGTAATTTAATAATACAATGCTAGAACAAAGGGAAATTTTTTTGGTCGAAAAAAAAGACCAGATCTAATTGGAAAATAACCAAGTTGGCAACACTGTTATTAAGAGAACAGCAAAGATACAAAGGTACCCATAACTGCATAGTGGCGATATCTAGTGAGCATATTTCAACTTATATTTTTAATGAAAACCAGTCGGAAGCAGAATTGGAATAGCCAGGGAAAAAATTATTTTTTATCGAAAACTAAGAAACATGAAAAATATACCTTACAATTATGAAAAAAATACTTATGTAAAAATAGTGAAATAAGCGAAATAAAAAAATATATATATGCAAAGACACAGGAATCCAAGCCCTAGTCATAACTAAGACTCAGGTTTATTCTTTTTTTTTTTACGTCGGTAGAAAGAACTTTTACTTTTACTCGATCACCTAGATGAACAATTTTTCCTCCCATTTTGGAAACATGAATAAGACCATCATTACCAACGCCAACATCAGCAAAAGCACCAAAATTTGTTACATTTGTAACACGACCCGTGAGAACTTGGTTTACTTTCAGGTCTTCAATTGCCATAATTCCAGTATGAAATAATGGAGTTTCAAATTCTGAAAAATAAAAAAAAATTCTCATAATACTGATTCATTATTCACGAAAATAAAAAGTTGCAAAGCAGAATGTTTTGCATTGTTCTGCGAGCCCTCAGTTGATTGAACTGTGATGAAAAATTTTGACACAGAAGAGTTCTTTTTTAAAAAAGATTTTTTTCTGTGCAGTCCATCACAGTTTTCGACATTCTGTTCTGAGGATAAAAAGTTTGAATTCATCACAGACAATGCCATTTAAAATGACTACAGCATAATTTATGAGCCAATATCAGTAAATGATGAATTCGATATATACCAAACTTTTCCAAGTAATAACCTGTAGATTATAAGTTAAAAAAACATACTAATTATACAATGGGGATTGTACACCTTACTGTTTCTCTTCAGAAAGTTTGGGATAAGAATAAATATTTTTAGACATATTAAATGAGTATACAGGATGCATAGGTAACAGGGCATATGAAATATTACTGGTGAACTTTTGATGCTAGAAGCATACTTCCAGGGCCGCAACTAGATGCTTGGTCACCCGGGGCAAGCACACATTTTAACGCCCCCTTGTAATTAACTTCACCCATGATCTGAAGGTTGCTCTTGAAAATGAAGAACAGATAGACACCATATACACAGATTTTGAAAAAGCTTTCGATCGAGTAGATCATCATGTACTCTTAACGAAATTACGCTTGCGACTTTGTTTGTCAAATGAATCTGTAGCTTGGTTCGTTTCCTATTTGAGTGACAGAACAAACATCGTTAGGCTGCCATCAGGACATCTTTCTTAACCATATACAAGCACGTCTGGTGTTCCTCAGGGGTTAAATCTTGGTCTTCTGTTACTTTTTCTCATCTTTGTAAATGACTTACCGTTGTATCTTTAAAATAGCCGTTGCCTCATGTTCGCTGATGACCTAAAATTTCATCGATCAATTCAATCCATAGAAGACTGCTTGGCTCTTCAAAATGATATATTGCATCTGAATGATTGGTGTCATGACAACAATCTCGGTCTGAATGTCTCAAAGTGCAGTGTCGTTTCATTCACACGAAAGTTACATCAATTGCTTTACGATTACACCATAGATACAGCATTTTTTTTTACTTGTTGCATTTACCATCTTTATTAACCGTGTGAAATATTATTTGCATATCTCTAGAACTTTTTGAGAAAAAAATGTTGAAATTTATCAAAAACTGATGCAGATGACTTTTCCGAAGCTCAATTTTTAAGCGCATTGTTTGAGAAAAAAAATCATAACTTTTTCAATTTTCAATATATTCAAGTGAAATTTTCACTAAAGTCTTCACAAAAACATACAGAATATGAATAAAAATAATTCATACCCTTACATTTGAAATTTACATGCAAAAAATTATGTAAACTTTGTTTTTGTGGAATTTTTCGTTAGAAAAAATACAATTTTTCAAACGTATTTTTAGACCAGAGGCACAGCAGTTAACAAAACAACTTTTATTTTAAATTTCTCCTAAATAAATGAAGTAAAATACTGGAGAAAAAAAATAATGGTTTCTTGACTGTTAATATGTTTATTCTGGCTCGCAACACAAAATTCATCGAAATAAGACTGGATCGTTCCGATTTCAAATCATTCATCTAGATACTGAAATACAACCCATCATCCCGTATTCCAATTATTATTTTTATTTATTGCTTCTACCGTGCTTGTTGACCATGCAAAGTTTCATGTACATATCTCAAAAACTTTTTGAGAAAAAAAATGTTTTCTAACCTCACGAATGACGTCTCTTAGGCTAACCCCATTCAAGCAATATCATTTGTGAAAATATATCATAACTTTGCAGATTTTCAATATATTCAAATGAAATTTCCACTAAAATACTCACAAAAAAATGCAGATTATGACTAGGAAAGAAAATTTAAACCTTTGAATTAAAAAATTAGATTTAAAAAAAATTGTTGAAATTTAATTTTTGATTCTTTTTACAATAAAAAGTAATGAACCTGTACAGAAAAAGTTTTTGAGGTCATTATTCTGGAAGATTTTAAGTGTGTACATCCCAGATGCGCCTACCTCAGATCTTCTCTCTTTTTCAAGATGACATCTCTCGATAGCAGACGTACAAAGCGAGATCTATCATTCATTCACAAAGTTCTTCACGGCAGAATCGATGACTATTATCTGATGAGCCTAATTAACATCTCCGTGCCATCTCGCGAGTGATGGATTCATAGTTCCCGAAATGTTTTTTATTTACCTCGTGCACGCACGAATATTTTAAATGCTTCACCAATTTTGCGAGAATGCAGAAATTATAATACGGGTGAACTCCCAGATATTTTTCATAAGGATTCCATGTTCTAGTAGGTGCTATATGAATTTGTATATATTTTCTTGTTTTCTCATTTGTCTTCCTCATACTGAATTCTTAATGTATGCTTCTGTTGCGCATATATATTTTTGTATTTTAAGTTTGTTGATGATTTTATTTTTAACGTGTAAATTCAATGAATTATTATTATTTGCTTTTCTATTAATTTTCATTACTTGTATTTTTGTATTCTTATGTCCGTGTGTTTCCCATCTCTGTAATTGGGCTCAGCCTGTTGAGATGTGTAAATAAATAAATAAATGGAGAGGTTTCAGAATGAAATTTGTACCCTCTCAGGTCCAGCGCCGGGGCATGAGGCCCACCTGCTCCCTCTAGTTGCGGCCTTGCATACTTCCAATTAGGAAAAGTATCCAAATAACGTGCAGTACTCAGATGTGTTATTCATGGTGGTGTAAAAGCTGCTGGTACAAAATCATTTTCACTTTAGAGGAGTTTTTGAACTCAAGTCACACAAGTGGAAGCATGTCTCAATTCAAGACAACTATGTCCACTATCCAGTGATCCTCCAGACTTGCCTTCCTAACACCTAGCAACTTCTTCATTGGAACTGCACTATTTGTTCCAGAGCCAGAATTACTGGAGATGAATGTTCGTCTAGATCAGTGGTTCTCAACCGGGGGCCCTACGATATTCCAGGGGGGCCACGGCTACTGATAAGGGGGCCACGAAGAAATTTGTGACATTAAACTTTTTTTAGTCACTCTTTGAGTGCTGGTAGTAAATGTAATCCAAGAAGAAGATGGGTGAAAAATGAAAGCTTGTAAAAAACCCATCATTTTCATGCAATTACAGACGGACAGCCATTTAGTTTAGCACAAAGCTATCTTCAGCCATCACTGAGTGGTCTGATGCGGAATATATTTATAAAAATCGAATAGAGAATGATTGCTCTGGGGTATTTTTTATGAATTTTGAAAGGGGGTGACAATCCATTGCCTCTGCTGAAAAGAAATAAACTGCCCTACTACTGGCCTGCAGCATACATCCTAAATAATTTCAATGCAATTTTTTTATCCTGCAAGAACAATTTTGTGGACATTAGAAAAAAAAATTCTAAAAAGGCATATGACTACATTTAAAGCAATTTAAATCTGTTCATTAGAGACTCACTGCATCTGCTGATTTCTAAAAAAAGTGCAAATTCACACGTAAGTCTTCACTTTGAAATGTCCGTAACCCGCTCAATGCGTCTCTCTGTATCTGTCAACCTAAAATTTATGGTTTTTAGTGTTGATAATACGCATGCAAAACCAATTCAGCGACGCGTTTTCACAATCTGCAAAAACTGCTTGGATTTGATAGTTGGAAATGATGTCTAAATGCCAAAGATTTGGAGTTCGAATCAAAATGAAAATGTGTCAAATATTTGAAATTGTGCTTCGTATAAATGAAATATTTTAATATTGAAAGCTATATATATAGAGATTAATCGTGCCCGTAGTCAAAGTCTCATAAATGTGAAATTTTGTCATAAAACTGAGAGTGAGGAACGAATACCCTTGCGCACAAAGGGAATTTCGAGGCATTTACGTACAACCGAGCCCGTCTTGGCCATTTTTCTTTTTCTCTTCACCCTTTCTTCCTTTTGTTTCCTTCCTAAATTTATAAAAGTAAAAAGGACATGATTATTATAAAAAGGACTGTTTTCAGATCAAATTGCGGAAATTCAATTACTTCACTGCAAAAATGTCAGATTTTTTTTGGGAGAAATACAGTGAAACCCAAAGCGTATTAAAGACCCTTTATTACTACGCTTTGGTCAAACCCCATTTGACCGGAACTCCAAGAGACCCGAGAAATCACTTTGCAATAACGAAATTTCGTTAGAAAGGAATTTCAGATTTTTATATTGTTCCTATGTAAACATATCCGAGGGATTAGAAAAGTTTTCGTTAAAACGATATTTTTCCCGTTATAATGGTATTTGTTAAAATGAGAGTTGACTGTATTTCGTCTCAAGTTATTTTTTCACGTGTATATGCAGGCTGCATGGGTAACACGGTGTATGACACTTTACTGGCGGCTGGTTAGTCTTAGAGACATACCCAAGTAGAAAAAGTATCCAAATCACGTAACTCAGATATGTCATTCATTTTGTAAGGGGTTGTATAGCTATAAAATAAAAAAACAACTTTTTATACCGTCCCCGTGTGCCAAAAAACCCAATTAAGAAGTTGTTGCTCTGTCTTTCCCGATGCGAACTAAAATAATTTCACGTTTCTAAGTGCAATATTCACCGACATATGCAAATTCGAAAAATTGAGGAAATTTGGGAAAAACAGCATTAAGTGCGGGTAAAATGGTTTCCCCTCATTCAATGCTGTTTCTTTCCAACTTTCTTCGAATATCTCAGTGAAAATTTGAACTTAGACAGGTTGAATTTTTTTGTCTGAGACCAGGAAACAACTTATTTCCAATTTGGTTTTGGGGCACAGGGTGTCCGCATAAAAAGTTAACATTTTTATTTTACTAACTATGTAACCCCTGGCAACATGAATCAAATATCTGAGTAATACACATTATTCGGGTACTTTTTCCAACTAGAAGTATGCCTCTAGGACCAATGGTTCGCCAGTAAAATGCCATACGCCCCGTTACCTATGCGCCCGTATATGAAATATAGAACGGACTGTTATGTGAAATATTGTGTTGTGTTTAAGCCAACACGCGCGTTGCTTCGTTCGCCTGCGAGAGAGCAGTCACATTATGAACCAAAAAGCCACTTGAAGGTAGCTTGTCATCCAACGAAATATCAGATTTTGACCGTATCAAAATTAAAGTCAACAAACTGATAATTTTCTTATTTGAAAATCTGATTATTTATATTTTCCGATGGGCTTGAAATCCTGTTAATGAATCATTATTATGTTCACACGAACAGTTTTGTCACGGCGTACATGATTTCTCTGGAATGAATGGTTCAAACAAATATTTAAAAAATGTTCACATGTATTTTAGTTCATTTTTTTAAATTCATAGTAGGGCTACAACATGAACCTATATCTTTGATACATGTATTATTGTTGAAAACGATGTGGAAGGTTGAACTTTTCAATTGGGATTCATTTGTGTGGCTACTCCCTCATTACTACTTTTATCCGCATGAAGAGAATAAAATTAACAAGACTGCTTGCTACCACTTTTTGCAATTTTTTTCATTATAAGAATGCGTATTTTGGAAGCTACAACTGACATTTCTCAATGAATCCATAATCATTTACACACAAAAAAATAACTAATTTGGAAATAATAAAAATTTAATCCAGTACAGTAACTTGACATTGTAACATGACTGAAGACATTGTGCCGTCTTCAAAGCACAGAGTTTACATTGATTAAAAATATTTTTTTTTAATTTGACTGACACAACACATAAAACATACAAATCAAACTGAGAAAAACACAAAACAATAAACTTCACAAAAAGTAACATTACGATGATACAGACACTTTGTGACCCCAAGGAATTTTTTCTATTTTTACTATATTCTATTATGTTTATTTTGCTTTATCGTTATTTTCATAAATTAAAAATTAATCAAATTAAATTCAAAAATATTTATACTTCAGACAATTTTTGAATAATTATCTTCCAATGGGAAAACGGGGGGGGGGGGGGGGGGGGAGGAGAGAGAAAGGAAGGGGGTGTAGAAAATTATTCATGTTCGCAAGGGGGCCACAGGACACAGGAATGAGAAATGGTTGAAAGGGGGCCATGGACAAAAAGAGGTTGAGAACCACTGGTCTAGATCAGTGATTCCTATTGTGGTTGTTAATGCCCCTGGGGTGCGATGGAATGTTCCAGGTGGGCGGTAGAAGCTATGGATATAATATAGAATTTTATAGGTTGGATTGCAGTGGGGGCGATGGGAGAAAAAAGTTTCTGAAGAAGGGGGTGATGGGACAAAAAAGGCTGGGAAACTATGGTATAGATCAGCGGTTCTCAACCTTTTTTGACTCATGGAGTACTTTCAAGTCAAAAAATTCTAACGCGGGTAGAATTTTTTAGAAACGTAGGCCAATTTTTTGATTATTCATCAAAGTTACTGATTTATATATTTTTACTATTTAAAAATATTTACAATCATTTTTCAAATTTTAGTTTTTTTCAAATTTTGTTTGAGCAGCCGCGGAGCCCCTGGAGAGTGCACAAGGAGCCCCAAGGGCTCCACAAATCACCGGTTGGGAACCGCTGGTCTAGATCAATGGTAACTACTCCAAAAAGTCTATCAAGATTTCTGGAGGAAGTGGAGATCTGAATTCCAGCCAGACTCCAACAGAGGCCCAAGTGGTGTTATGCATCAAAGGATGTTGAAGTAGGATGTCTTCTACTCATACAGAATGAATTGGTGTCTCTGTTGCAATGTAAGTTAGCCAGGGATACGGAAACACACCTCGGAAGTGATGGAGGAGTTCAAGGTTATTTACGCACTTCGTTAAGTTTAAAAGGTCTATATCAAAGCTATGCCAACTTTTCCAGTAGACTGATACAAGTGTGATCACCCAGAGAGTTCATGGGTCATTACCAGAGAAAAAAGAAGTTAAAAAAAGAGAAAACTATCAATTGCATCTCTTAAGAGTGTATTTCCTTGCAGACAATATTCTTGTGATGCTGTCGTCTGCTTTTTGTCAGTGTATGTCGTTGTCGCCTGTTTTCCTCAGTGTGAGTGCCATCAGGTAGACATGTCTTGAAGAGCTGTGGGTCCATCCCATTTTAGTTTGTGTTTATTAAAGTTTTTTTTTTATTATTTTTAAATGAGTTCAACTCACTGTGCATAATATTCTTCATACTGTTCAATTATCTGAATAATAAATTAATAATTTTATATAACTGATTATCAATCATATTTTGTAAGTGTTTGCCCTTTTTTTATTTGCAAAAATAAACACAAAATACATTTCAAAGACAAAACAAAATCTCACATAGAAAGGACAAGACATGAACACATAATAACCATATTGGGCCCCAAGTGACACAGCACCTTTCCAGGCCAAAATTATATTTCTCCACCATTTCCCAAGAACCGTGTGTTATGTCAATAAATATTATGTAATAAGATTTGAATGTTTCAAAAAGTTATGCACTGTAAAAATTTGAATTATTAGATCTGAAATTGTTGAGTTACGATGTATTTCTTATACAAAAATAATAGGTACCGTATATACTCGTGTATAAGCCGAGTTTTTTTGTGGAAAAATTCGTTCCTCAAGTGGGGGGGTCGGCTTATACAGTTTTTGATGAGAAACATCAACCCCCATAATCAGTAGTCATTTTTGCAGCAGTGTTCGAGAAACGGGCCCATGTTCAAACCCCACATGGAACGGATTATGTCAAAGCCGAGGCAAAGAAATCGAAAACATCATTGGCTTCGATACTAGGGGGGATAACGTCGATTGTGTACAGCTTTTAGATGTGAGCATCGACAAGACTCAGACTATTTAAGGAATTTGTGGATCGAATGGATGAGTTCCGATGATGAAGAAACTACAAAAAGTGGTGCCTTGAAGAAACCTGACATTGGCCTAGTGTGCTAATGGGTGCATGAGACGTGGAATTCTGTTTCCGCCGATCCTTCAAAAAGTGTTGCACCAGCAATGCGATGGACGGAACTGAAGATGTTATCCTGTTTGAAAATGACAATAGCAATGACAGCCCAGATGAGGATAAAAACGAAAATGCCGCACCCTGTGGGGATCTGGTGAATTACGATGAGTTTGGAGACTCAGAAGAAACGTGTTAAAAAGTTTGAATCATTTTCTATTGTAAATTTCCGCAATCTATTCATTTTCCATGAAAATATAAGTATTTTTTTTTCTCTGAAATGAACAGATTTTTTTGGGGATCGGCTTATACACGGGTTTTCAATTTATTGCGGTTTTGGTGGTCCTGAAGTGGGGGGGTCGGCTTATATACGAGTCGGCTTATACACGAGTATATACGGTATATTACATGGACTCATTTGTTTCACAATGCTATTCATATATGCACAGTAGTGTATTTACAAGAGGCAATCGGGCTATAGCCGAAAGCCGCAAATTTTGAGAAAATACTCTTTTTTAAAATTCATGTTTTGTAAACATATGGAAGTGCCATGTGTCGTGTCATAAATAATATGTAATTATTTAAGCATATTGTTTATTTTTATTTGTTTGTGTTTTCTTCACACAGATTGCTGTTGAAGTAAAAAAAAGCATATGATTATCTAACCTCGTATTTACAGTGTTATTCGAAGCCTACCAAAATATCATTGTCACAAGTAGCAATGCGAGGGTGAGAAAACGTCCAGTGAAGCAAACAGCGCTCATTTCAGATTAGCCTACTGAAGGTGTTGGGAAAAAAGACATAGTTCAGCAGATATTCCCTGGGGGGGGGGGGGAAAGAAGCTACCTTTTCTGATAAGTTTATAGTTCATGTATTTTGTGAGAGTTTTCTTTAATGATAATTTATGAACAATCACCACAATTCAATCTTAAATAATTTGGATTTCTCTGTAATACTTGTATTCAATAAGGCGTAAGACGCGTGTATTTTTATGTGATACATCGATAAATTGAAAAAAGTTTGAGCTAGTACTCTTTTGGGAAATTAAAGTAAAAGAGGCATATTTCATGTATTTTAGTTTCATTTCAGGTGCAAAGCCACATGAAATTGACTCACATCTTGGTCTTAATACAGTTAAATCATGTTTTCTCTGCAATCTTTATATTGCTCTATTACTTGCTATTCAGATGTGTAACAAACATTACAGGTGAACGTTTTACATTTGCAGTTTAAAATATTTCTATACATCAGAGATAAAACCATGTGCCCAAAAGGGAAATTTTCTGATAGCCGTTTGAAGTGTCTTTAAAGTGGATATCATTGTTAGTTATTGGAACAGGATTTCATGTTCTATACCTATGTATACATACAGGGTGTTTCGTTGTGGACCGACAAACTCAGAGGGTTGTTAGTAGATATCAAGAGGAACCACAACTGCAATGGAACATGATGTTGCAAACCATGTTGAGAGGGTGGAAAATCGCATGTGTGTGTGCAGGCTCTGAGTCCAGCTGCAACTGCTCGTGTATGTGTCGAGGGGAATCGGCAAACCGTTGCAGCACGGTTTCTTCCATTTGAGAAGTGCGTACATTTGCAACATATGAAAATTACATTCCCGGTTCAATTAATTATTTTATGTATTTCAATATTGCACCACAGATGACAAGAATGAATTATCACATCTTTCTTTTTAAAACATTTATTTGAACATCCCAAGATCAGATCGCACAGAAATAATATTTCACTCAAACTTGGTTATCAACATTAGATTTTCATTAAAGTTTTCTTTTAACAACATAGGTTCTAGAAAAAGTTTCTGTCTCACCGATTACATTCTGTCAAACCACCATCACAAGAGTCATACGATTCAATTAAGAGGTTCGTCCCAATCATCACTCGATGATGTCTCCACAGCATCAGGGGAGTGGGCAACCAACGGCATCTCAGACTAACTTCCATGTTAGCAGACTCAATCTAATCCAATTCGATCAGTAATGTAGCAGCCATGTGAAGAAATTTGACAACCACCAAACCATTAGCACATTATGTCGGTAGAGGCAATCGCCAACCAGCGTAGCTGTGCCTAAGTCCGCTACTCAATCAATGGTTCATGATGATACAAGAGCGATGTCCGGCACTCACCTCACCGGGCGAAACGCCTTAGTAAGAAGAGCAGTTCAGTACATTTTTGACTCAGTATATTTGCGCCCGTTTCCAGCATACCACGCTATTTAAAGGGGCCATTCCCAGCATTCCTTGTTTCACCAGTCAGGATGCGCGACCTTCTGCTGAGGAAAACTAACACATAATGACAGGCAAGTGCTATTTGTATAACTATTCAGAATCAAAATACAATTATGACAACAAATCTTGCAATACTGATACTGAAATGTAAACAATGCTGGCTGATCGGCGAAAATCTACAGCGGACCGGTTCTCGGAGGTGAATTAAAGATCAGACAATAAATAAAGATTTCAAAATGACTAGATCTAGGATTACTCCGCACAGGGGGGGTATTGTTACACATCGAACGGTCTCCCTGCATCACTCCGTGCTGGGTGGAAGGTCCAATCTCCCGTTGTAGTCGATCGATCGTGGCGAAGGAGCAATAACAACACTGTATTCTAAGCACAATTGTACGCAATCTAGATGGCGGTCACTTATGCAAAAAAATTTGTAGAAAAATCAACTATAAAGACTGACAACGTCTAGTATACATGCAATATGGGATATTGAATGCCCTCATAGCTTAGTGCATGACATTAGAAAAATACTGATGGACAACAAGAAGATTACAATACATTAGGTGAAAGTTCATGTAGGCATTGAGGGGAATGAAAAAGCAGATATATTCGCAAAAGAGGCTAGGCTACAAAACATCAACATGAAAACCACCTAATGAAATTACAGCCATCCTACATTGAAACTCTGCTCTTGCAAGAAGTGTCAGAGAAATGGCAACACCATTGGCAAATATGCACAACTGGAAAAAAGGTCTTCGACATAATACCAAAAGTAGGTAAAATGAAAGAAGTCATGCCGAGAGAAATAGTAATGTTCCTCACAGAACATGGTCCATTCGGTGAATACATGCAAAGGTTCAAAATGAGCCAGATTAGCACATGTAGATGCAGCCATTCGGGAAGTGTGATACACTATAGGACACAGTGCAAGTACACAAAGGGGATACCATTTAGAAGCACCACCAAATGGATGAGAGATCTTATGGAAAAGTGAAATTATTTTACAAAAATCTGCAACAAGAAAACGGAACAACCGAAAGAATACAAATATGTATGTATATACACTGACATAGCATGATTATAATTTTGCAACCATGAACATTTCTATGAGCATGTAATATTTGCTCCCAGTATGCATTATAGTAATGTTTATGTGCATTCCCAATTATGTAAAAAAAGGGAAACTTATGCTATATAAATAATATATATGAGTCATTCAAATGTGAATGCCCAGCACTGTGAATGGAGGCTATGTTTGATTATCCCATTACAGTGGAGGCTCTGTGTTTTTATCTGTGTGTGTATATATATATATTGATATTCTGTAAAAAGAAAGAGAAGCAAAACTGCTCAGCATTGTGGACGGAGGCTTTGTTTCCTTGTTTCCCGTCACAGTGGAGACGTTGTATATATTTTGTATGTACTGTGCATTTAGACCATTCAAATCTTCCACCTCAACATGCAACTTCATTTTCTTACTTGCCCCACAAATCTTCTCTTCACTTTTGAAATCCCAAGCTTCTGTCTCCAACCCTTATGTGCCACTGGGAGCACATGCAATTTTTCTCCCTGGTCATTGGGTTCAGCTATACATTTTTAGTCAAATATCTTGCACGTTACATCGACTTGATAACTGTCTTCATAGGAAGAAGGATGTGAGTGATTTGATACTTGCGAGCATGGGGAAAGGGGGCCACTGTTATTAATCTTTGCTAATTTCTCCAACACAACCCTGCCTCTTTTGAGATAACGGAAGCTGCTTTGCATCAGTCTGTGGTTGTGAGCAGTTCTATCTATCTATAGAAATTATGTAATGCATTACTGATTTTGTTGCTAGATTATAACCAAATATGCAGAAAGTATGGTGCATACATTCCAATTAAAACTATCAGTGTTTTTCATCGATTTGTAGATGCCTGAGCATAGCTGCCAACTTTTGAAAATGAAAATTCGGGAGATTTTCGCGCAAACCCGTATTTTATGCTAAAACCACTCCCTGTTAAATACAATAGCGATTTTTCCAAATAAAATAGGGATTTTCCAAACATAAAAGTTAAAGCGTAGGGAATAAAATCCCTACTCAAAAACTGAAGTCAAATTAAAATAGGGATTTTACACACATGGAAGTTAAACCCTTGGGAATAAAATTCCTACGCAAAAAACAAGTGAAATTGGAGGCCAAAACTTCAATAATATAAAAATAAATATTGTGTTCAATCAGAAACGCTGTGAACAAACATTCTCCGCGAATGACCCCAAAATCATCGGAAGATGAAGGAAAACACCGTCAATTTTTGAAGAACACTGACTTTTTGTAACGCTTGCTTGATGGTTTTTTTTTTCATTTCACGAGTGATGATGGCAGTCTTTCCATGACCGATGTTTATGTCCGTAACACATAGCTGCCAAGTCTCCCGAATTTTTCGGGAATCTCCCGAATTTTAGCTTCATTGCTCGACCTCCCGAAAAGTTCTTAAATCTCCCGAATTTTTACGAAAATCACAAAAATCCCTAATTGTCCCTAAACATTCCCTACTTCATTAAAAAAAAATCCCCGCTTATGAAAACAATCCCTAAGAAATTTCTTGTGGGGCATGAAGCCCTTTTTTTTTTCGAAATGACGTCACACGTCGTAAATGGGGAAATTCCCTTTTTAATGAAGTTTTACAAACCCTCTGATGGTAACAAGAAAGTTGTTTGTCATCCTGCAGGGAAATTTCCAAGGGTTTAACTTCCATGTGAGTGAAATCCCTATTTTAATTTTACTAGTTTTTAAGTAGGGATTTTATTCCCTACGCTTTAACTTTTATGTTTGGAAAATCCCTATTTTATTTGGAAAAATCCCTATTGTATTTATTAGGGAGTGGTTTTAGCATAAAATACGGGTTCGCGCGAAAATCTCCCGAATTTTCATTTTCAAAAGTTGGCAGCTATGGTAACACAACTTGTAAAAAAAGGAAAAGTCGGCCCTCTTCTGGAACGTTTGATGAAAGGAAATTCATCGGAATAAGTATCTTTAAAATTGATTAAATATGTTTTTGCTTATCAGTATTCATGCTTTGTTATATCGCACGTACGTAACTTCAACAAAAGAAATTTTGACCATATACGCGTCACTATAATCTTCAATTATTATCCAGGACTATTGGCTGCTAAGCCATTTCCCTGCAGGATAAGACAAGCAACTTCCTTGTTATCATCAGAGGGTTTGTAAAACTTCCTTAAAAAGGGAATTTCCCCATTTACGACGTGTGACGTCATTTCGAAAGGGAAAAAAAAGAGGCTTGATGCCCCACAAGAAATTTCTTAGGGATTGTTTTCATAAGCGGGGATTTTTTTTAATGAAGTAGGGAATGTTTAGGGACAATTAGGGATTTTTGTGATTTTTGTAAAAATTCGGGAGATTTAAGAACTTTTTGGGAGGTCGAGCGATGAAGTTAAAATTCGGGAGACTTGGCAGCTATGCCTGAGGATCGGAGGTTGAGCACCCCTGTTATATGGCAATCATTGTATCGGAGTAGGATACGAATACAGGATAAAAAAGTAAAAAAAAAAGTAAAATTTAGGTGCAACTATATATAGTACCACTTTTTTTCTTATGTTTGTTCATGATTTATAAGTAATGGCATAGGAGGGGTGGAAAGAGGGTGAAAAAAGTTAGACTGAAATGGGAGGGGGCGACAAAATTTGTATAAGCCCACAGGTGGCAAAAACATAAATACAGCCCTTTATATGCACACACATTTAAGTTTGTAATTCTCACAGAGATATATACATATATCTCTGTGGTGGTCGAGTGGTTATAGTGACGGACTCGCGATGTGAGGATCCGGGTTCGAACCCCACAGTGGTGGTCGGTTGAAGTTGGTTTTCTGTGGTTCCCAACTTCAAGGCGCAAATGCGAGCCGATCTCCCCGTTAAAAAAGTCTCGCCACAGAGAGCAACAGTCCTACAATGATAAATCATACAATCATAACACTTCACTCATAGTTAGAAAAACTGGTGGCAGATGGCAGCACTACACATAACAAACATTACACCGAAACAAACTTTACGTCAGGTTGCACTACATGTACACGCACATTCCCGCATATACTGATTCGTTGGGGGGTTCCGCGGGGGGGGGATGCATTTGTGGTGTAGCAGTAGTAGGTAGGGTCTCCAAAAAATGGCTAGGGGATCCATAATGTTCTTAAGTCAGCCACCTCGTTGGGCAATTTGGCTGTTGTGGCGTTGTATTTGTATTTATTTCTTCTTTTGTCTTTGTGCCATGACAGCATGAAAAAATGTCAGTTTGATTTGTTTTATATATATATATATATATATATATATATATAGCTCCAATTAAAATTATCCCAATATTTTCCATTGATGTTATTTATATTGTATTCTATGAAAAACAGCCTTAAAATATAGTTTCATAATTTTGTACACTTTTTGCATACATGAAAGCATCATATTTATTGCTATGATTATCAGCAGTCGACTGAAATGAATTCATTACTTTTGGAGTAGTGAAAAAGAAACATTTTTGAAAAAGGTGTTTATTTGTTTTTGGGACTTAAAATTCATGTTTGATTCTTGCTAAAGTTGTGTTTGTTCTACTGTAACCAATTGTTTTCAACACAAAATTTATGAGTCTGTAAATGTATAAGTGTCGAATGTCCAGTGTATGACAATTTATATTGTTATCATATACATTACATGTTTGTATTATTAATGTTCTTGCTTTTGTTGTATGTGCTATTTAATTTTGTGATATTGATTAGGTAAGCCCCCCCCCCACCCCCAGGCACATAATCGATAGGTTATAATTCAATAAATCCATGAATAAAAATGTCCTTTAAAAAATCTCCAGCTATTAAATATTTTAATTTATGAAGTAAGACTATATAAAAAAACGGATTTTATTAGTTAATCTATCACATTGCAAGTTCCATTTTAAGTCGGCCTGTATAATAACTCCTAAATATTCATATTGGTGTACTCTTTGTATTTCATGACAATTGCAGTTTCTATGGGTTTGTCGGTGGTAAATGTGTGTTTTAATAGAGATTTCAGAATTACAGTTTATGTTACTTGTTTTAATGCATTGATACTGAGTTTTGTGTATGCTTAATTCGAGTTTGTTTTTGGTCATCCACTGATTAATGTATTAGAGGTTGTCCTGTGTTCTTTTATTTTTATAAGGTTCTTAATGTTGTCATCTTTGATGTAAAGAGCTATATCATTAGCGAATGATATTACTTATCCATTGAATTTATCCATTCATTCTATCTCATGCCATTCATAAGATATTGAGATATCATAAATCATTAGCATATTTCTGTGCTCAGATGGCAAAATGTAATAAGTCACTTTTTCCAAAATTTCACTCAAACAACAGAGGCAAATTCCAATTTGCCTCTGTTGGTTGCTCATAAACCAAAAGAGATGGACGGAATTTTGACGAATGAGATTCCAGAATGTGAACTCAATTTTTTGGGAAAATTGACTTGTGTGACATTTTCCCATCTGACCACAGATTTCTGAAAATTTATTAGAACTGATTAAATGAACTGAGTGTCTGATTAATTTGAAATATGCTTTCTAATAGAAATGTGCTAGTATTGAAATGCTAAGAATTTCCCACGAGTTTGTTTCCCCTTCAATATAATTTTATAACAAATATACCGGGTGTTTGTAAACTGTTCAGAAAAATTAGAGTGGTGATATTACATATCACGACGATCAATATTTATTATGGAACTTATGGTCACAATCCTCTCACACACACACACAAACTGTCAAATAAAATCTGTTTAAACCGTTATAAACCTAAATGGATAATATTCTGAACACTGGATATTGGATAATAATATTCGCTGGTATATAACATGATGAAAAACTTACTTTTTTGCATATTACAATGTTTTATTTTTAAAAACCAATTTATGACAATAATTGAAAAAAAAAAATTTTTACACAATTTTTAATTTTTTGTCATACAAAAAGTCTAGAATATATAATACAGCCGAGTCTCATTTACCCAACCTTCGCTTATCCAACATTCCATATTATCCAACGTCCCACCAAAATGGAAAAAAAAAACCATATCAATCGACTAAAGGTATAAAATCAAGCACCAACTGTTAAGCCTCTCAGAATTTCACATAACGAAAGAGTTAAGGCTCTAGAAACTGTAACTAAATACATTAAGCAACAAGAAGAAACTATAGGAATCGATATAATGATGCAAAGATGAAGAGACTTGGCAGCGAAGAAAAAACATTCATCAGGAAAGCTTGACTGCGATCAAAAATTTCTTTAAATCATCACTGGACTGAACTTTTTAAGCAGGGTTGGTAAAAAAACTGGTTTTTTAAAAAAAAACCAAAAAACCGGGTTTTTTTGGTTTAAACCAGGTTTTTTGGTTTAAACCGGTTTTTTGTTTTAAATAGTATTAACATTAAAAACAATGAAATTTCTGAAAAATAATTCAAACTTCTAATAATTAACTAAAATAAAATGTTTATTAATGTAATTAACACTATTCCCATACTAATTAATCAGTAAATATTTCTTGCATTTTAACAAAAACTAACTTTTGCAATTTAATTATTTCTTGCTTAACTCAATGGATTACTGTGTGTTTGAAAATTCTTTCAATGTTGTTATTAATCATATAGTATATAAAGGTTTTCTCCAGTTACTTTTAGTATGCTTAATTATGAAGCTATTTTGCAAAAAGTAATAAAAATTAGGTGAATATAATGTATTTAATGAAGCATAAATAATGCAGATTAATTAGCAATGATTTACGATATGCAGGGTGATTATATAAGAACTAACGTTCTGATTTTAAAACACTGTAAAAAAGAACGATTGTCAGAATGACTTGAAAATTGACATGAATATTCCTGAAAAAATGCAATTTTGTTTGATAAAGGGGAAAAAATACTTAAAAATGTAAAATTAATGACATCATCCAACATGTGGGAAATTTGCTCGCAGAATGGAAACGATAGCCAGTCATGGCAAAATGATACCTTAATTATAGCATTGCACGATTTCATAATTCATGGAAACATCACAAAAAACGAAGTAATTGAACAAATAGCTACAACTTACTTAAGAAATGTTAAATATGTTGTCCAACCTGAGGTTGAAAGCACAAAAATTGTTGTTCAACAACAGAATCGGAGTATGCCATGGTCATGTGGATGTGCTTGCAATTCACCTTTATTAAATCAAACGCACCCCATGTTAATATTCCTGAGGAACTTCTAACATATAGGGAATGTGCCGAAGATTGCAATTCACCAAAGTTTGCAATCTGACCACTGTTTATAACATTTCGAGGTAACCCCCACAGCCAGAAGTTGCAAGGGTTAAGGTGCATCCTGTCAAAATGGGTCTTCAGCAGCTGCTTTGCTGGTATTACAATGTGCATCTTGATAGAAGTTCTATCCACACACTGATGCTGTGGAAGTGCTGAAATGATGTGGTTGCACAAAATATTATACTGCTGGCCAGTACTGCATCATCTACTTGCACATTTTACACTACTTGCACTTTTTTTCCTTTTGCAAAAGAAACTTCCCATTGCTTCAGGAGTATCCATGCAAATTTCCAAGTCATTCTGATCAGTACTTATTGTATAATTTTGGAATCAAAACTTCAAATTATAATCACCCTGTATATAGCTGATTATTTTTCAGAAATCTGTTACTACTATACAGTAGAACCTTGATTAACTGGGCTTAACAGTGTGTGTGTGAAAGTATAAAAACAACAACTATTGAATATTAAGACTAGGAGATATACAGTAGGAGATGTGCTACTTCTTATGGGAAAGAAAATGAAAATGTATGTGAGGTAATGTAACTACTAGTGTGTACACTGGTCTTTGTCCTTTAAGGACAGCTAGTGTCTTTATTGTATTATAGGACCACCTGCCCCTAGCATGATGGTGTCACTACTGTTGCTGCTTTTTTGTGAATAGAAAAAGAAACCCTGTGAGATAATACACCACTACATTTAGATGTGTGATGCAATCCTTATTCATGAATTTGCTAAAGATAGAGCATCAGAATACAGCCAAAGGTTAGAAAATATAGTAAGAATGAGAAATTTTGGCTTCTGTATACAACTTTAAATAACTAAGACACTTCATATGAAAAAAAATATATACACTCATTGCCATAAAAATTTGCGCACCAAGAAATAATAGTGGGATCGAAACGAAAGTTGGCCTGAAGGTACATGTCGGGCAGATATGCAAATGATTAGAAATGCAGCGTGATTGCGCATTGCGTAATGCCACTAGAGGGCGTTGAACTTCATTCTCCTTGAAGTATAAAACAGGTAAGCAGAACTTGCTAGAGTGTATTTAATCGTTTGCAAAGGAAATGCTGAGGTAGAGATGCCGTTATGCCGCCATCGAAGACCATATGAGCAGTTGTCAGAGTTCGATAGGGGAAGAATCATCGGGATGATGGAAGCTGGGTGGTCAGCTCGGCGAGTAGCTCGTCAACTAGGCCGTTCTGATTTTACTGCGAGGTGGTGTTGGGACCAGTGGACAGAAGAGATGTCATTTACACGGCGACCAGGTTCAGGACGCCCTCGACAGACCAGTCGTCGAGAAGACCGTAACATCATCCGAAACGCACGCGTAGAGACAACTGCCTCATTGCCCGCTATCCAGACACAGGCAGCAGCTTCACTACGGGCCCCTGTGTCTTCCCGAACCATCGCAAGGCGCCTGGACATCTGGTATCATGGCGCCCATTACGTGTGCTGCCAATGACACCCACCCACCAACGCCTCCGTTTGGAGTGGTGTCGAGCACGATGGGATTGGACTGCAATGGAATGGAACCAGGTCGTCTTCAGCGACGAATCGAGATTCAACTTGAGCAGTGATGACAATCGTGTTCGTGTGTGGAGGCCCCGTGGTGAACGCTTCAATCCTGCCTTCGCTTTACAGCGACACACTGCTCCCACAGCTGATGTCATGGTATGGGGTGCTATTGCTTACAATACACGGTCACCCCTAATATTGATCCATGGCACAATGACAGCCCAGCGGTACGTCCATAACATCCTTCAGCCACATGTGTTGCCACTCATGGCAGGGCTCCCAGGAGCCATTTTTCAACCAGACAATGCTAGGCCACACACAGCAAGGATGTCACAAGACTGCCTCCGCCACATTACCACCCTTCCCTGGCCTGCTCTATCCCCAGATTTGTCACCAATCGAGCATATATCATTTGGGACGGCAAGTTGGACACCCTACGAGGTTGGTCGAACTAGAGGCACATTTACAGCAACTGTGGAACAAGATGTCTCAGGACATCATACAGAACTTGTATGCCTCAATGCCCGCTCGTATCGCATCGTGCATTCGCGCTAGAGGGGGTCCAACAGAGTACTAAAACTTCTGTTCATCTGTACTTTTTTCTGCAATAAATGATCCTTTTTCTTGGATTTTCTAATCACTTACTTATATCAACGTAGTACTTACATGTGTAAAATTTCGTTTCATTTTGGCGACTTCTTCTGGGTGCGCAAATTTTTATGGCAATGAGTGTATATTCTGGCCACTTTTATGAGACTTTTTGAAAAAAAACCACTTATAAAATCTTATGACATTTAAAGATATTCCATCAGAATGTACCCCAAGAATATAAAATGGGGTAAAAATGGAACATTTTGGCTAATAATGAACCAATATGATATTTTTCACGGAAAAAAATTATATTTAGGCAACTTTTATTTGATTTTTTGAAAAAAACCAAACTGGTTTTTTTAAAAAAACCACTTGGTTAAAACCAAGGTTCAAAAACCATGGTTTAAGCCAACGTGGTTTAAACCAAACAACCCTGTTTTTAAGTACTGTATTTAACTTCAAAATATTCTGTAACTGTAAGTTCATATTTTCAGTTAATTTCTTCTGTTGTTTAGTTGTAAAACATGATTGTTAGGTTTGTAATGTGTTAAATTATAAGTTTGAAGTTTAATAGGCTTTTTCTTAACTCCCTATTATCTGACATTTTTGCTTATCAGACATTCTGCCAGCCCGTTTATGTCGGATAAGCAAGACTCTACTGTACATAATTTTTTGGTCCATTTTATTAAAACTATTGTGATTGCCTATGTTCATATCACTTAGCAAAATGGAGCTGTTTATTCAAAATATGTGTAATGGAATATCAGGGTTAGGTTTTTGACCCCAGAAGCTTACTCAGTATTGAAACAGTCAAAAACTAATTGTCAATGTTGACAAATAGTTATTTTAACTTATGTTAAATAACAAAAAACTTACTTTTATGTATAAAGTGTTTTATATTTTGAATTATATAATTACTGAACAAAAAATATCATTCTGGTATTTTAAATTTTCTGACCTGCCCAGAATTTTATTCTATAGTAAAAATTCTCGTGAACATCTGCCAATACACCAATTAAACTCCTTTATTCTCCCCTAAAAATTTCCCAGTTTCAGTTTTGAAAACCATGGTTTAAACCAGTGTTTCCCAAAGTGGGCGATGGAATGGTTCAGGGGGGGCGATAGAAGTTACAGATTTAACATAGGATCCTATGGGTTCAGTTGAGTTGGGGGGGGCGATGAGAGAAAAAAATTTCTGAAGAAGGGGGCGATGGAACGAAAAGTTTGGGAAACTATGGTTTAAACTATCAAAAACCTTGGGGCGGCTCACCAAAGACTGTGGCCAACAGTCGCCAAGTGCTTAGATCACCACGTCCATGTTTCTGACTCTACAGACCAGAGCAGAATGCTGATTCAATATGTTGTGTTGTCAATGATACATAGAAATTATATTGTTGTAGTGGTGACCAAGACAACACAACCTTCTGATAACAAAAAGGGGAAGAATCTACTCAGCCGAAGCCCAATGCGTGCAGCACCCCCGATGCCATTACGATCAGGGTAGGACATTTTTTGAAATCACTAGTTTGTTTGGTCAGGGGATAACAAATATTTTTATTTTCGCAATTATATAACTAGATTTGCATAATAGTCTGTATCCAATAATGCCTAATGATAACTCTCCTAACCCTTTGCCACCTGACCCATCACCAGAAAACTTACAAATTTCTCGCATTGACTCAAAACTACTGCCCATATGGCGGCAGAATACAAAATTACGGTTCATTCAAGTGGAACGTTGTTTTTCAATATCTGCCATAACTAACGATGCTACTAAATACAATAACATGATTGCAGTTACAGATCCAGAAATGCTCGCTTCTGTTTCAGATATTTTATTGAACCCACCCGAAACAAACAAGTATAAGACCCTTAAACAATGGATAATCGAAGAATTCTCTGATTTGAACACACGTCAAGTACGCAAGTTGTTGTCCGAAATACAGTTGGGGGACAAAAGACCTTCACACCTATTAAGGGAAATGAGAGATTTGGCCGGCAAATCTGTAAGTGATGATTTTCTAAAAACTCTATGGCTCCAACGTATGCCATCAGAAACAGACCATCCTATCACATAGCTGCCAACTTTTGAAAATGAAAATTAGGGAGATTTTTGCAAGAACCCGTATTTTATACTAAAAACAATCCCTAATAAATACAAAAGAAATTTTTTCAAATAAAATAGGGATTTTCTGCACATAAAAGTTAAACCCTTGGGAATAAAATCCCTATGCAAAAAACAAGTGAAATTTAAAGCCAAAACTTCAATGGTGATCTAAAAAAAAATATTGTGTTAAATCAGCAAAGATGTGAACAAACATTCTGCGTGAATGACCCCGAAATCATCGGAAGGTGAAGGAAAAAAAACCGTCAATTTCTGAAGAACACATGACTTTTTGTGAAACTTGCTTGATGTTTTTTTGATTTCACATGACAATGTTTCCACCATGACAATGTTTATGTTCTTAACACAACTTGTACAAAAATAAAAAGTCTGCCTTTTTCTAGAATGTTTGATGAAAGGAAATGCATCGGAATAAGTATCTTTAAAAAATTAACTAAATATATTTTTGCTTATCAGTATTCATGTTTTGTTATCACATGTATGTAACTTCAACAATTAAGGAAGTTTTGACCACATGCGCGTCATCAATCTTCAATTATTATCCAGCACCAAAGCTGGTTAAAGAGTAACTCTTTAACCAGCTTTGTCCAGGATTATTGGCTGCTAAGCTATTTCCCTGCACGATAAGACAAACAACTTTTCTTGTTTCCATCAGAGGATTTTTGTAAAACTTCCTTAAAAAGGAGAGAGAGAGAATTTCCCACTATTCCTCCCATTTACGACGTATGACATCATTTCGAAAGGGAAAAAAAGCAGAGGCAAAAGACGTTTTGCCCCAAAAGAAATTCCTTAGGGATTGTTTTCAGAAGCTGGAGTTCTTTTTAAATAAAGTAGGGAATGTTAAGGGACAATTAGGGATTTTTTGTAATTTTCATAAAAATTCGGGAGATTTAAGAACTTTTCAAAAGGTCAAGAGATGAAACTAAAATTTGGGAGACCCGGAAAACTAGGTTGACTTGGCAGCTATGCTATCAGCCAGCTCAGAGAGCTTAGATTTGAAAAAAAAGTTGAAAAAATAGGAACACCGTCGACAAGAAATAGGGAAAAAATGGAATTCCCGAATTACCGTGGCATTTAAAAATGTTATGCCATAGAGATTCACACATTATATATTTTAATTATAGTATTATCTATTGATATTTTAAGAAACTTGAGTTCTAACGAATTTAAAAATCTTTTATTTCCACAGAATGTACGATCAAAAACAATGTAAATAGCAAAACTAAAAAGAAATTAATAAAATTTCTACTGTTACTTGAAAAGTCCAATTAATGATTGTGACCCGTTTTTTCCCGTGCTTTTCGAAGAAAGAAAAAAAACCTATCTAGGTGCCATAGAAATGTAGGCTCTTCACAGAGAAAAATACACAGCCTCCATTTCTGAAACACACGTCTTCGTGCGCCGCAACGCGGTGTGCAAACCTCTACAACCAACATACGACGGCCCATTTGAGATACTAAAAAAAAATTACAAATACATGTTTCTCAAAATTAAGGGAAAAGAAGAAGCAGTATCGCTAGATCGCATTAAGCCTGCCTTTTTTGTCGTCGAAGAGGACAGTCAACATAATGTTGAAGCCCCTGAGTCACCCGTAACCACAACAACTCGCTCCGGGAGACGCGTGCGTTTCCCAAGACATCTCGTGTCCTACGACACTGGAGGGGGAAGTACTGAGGTGACTCAACGGTACATGTAGTCTATCCATAATGTACGTGTGGCAAACTCTTGCATCTGCTTCTTGCTTGCACCTGGATAGTGCAGCAAGCGACAAAAGATAAGGACACTCACACATACTCTTTTAACTGTCTCGAGACCAGTCGGTCACATTAATCAGCTCATTGTTATATTTAAAAATGTTTAATATTCCTGTGAAATAAATTGCATTAAATTTCAACTTCAAAGTATGCTATACAAATAATACGTCACAATAAAAAAATAGAATAAATTGTTTTCAATCAATGTAAACTCTGCCCTTGAAGAAGGCACAATGTCATCAAGTTACTGTACTGGATGAAATTTGTATTACTTCCAAATTAGTTTATTTTCGTGTAAATGATTATGGTTCATTGAGAAATGTCAGTTGTAGCTTCCAAAATACGCATTCTTATAATGATAAAAATCGCAAAAAGTGGTAGAAAGCAGTTTTATTAATTTTATTCTCTTAATGCAAATAAAAGTAGTAATGAGGGAATAGCCACACAAATGAATCACAATTGAAAAGTTCAACCTTTCACATCGTTTTCAACAATAATACATGTATCAAGGATATAGGTTCATGTTGTAGCCCTACTATGAATTTAAAAAAATGAACTAAAATACGTGTGAAAATTTTTTCAAATATCTGCTTGAACCATTCATTCCAGAGAAATCATGTACGCAGTGACAAAACTGTTCATGTGAACATAATAATGATTCATTATCAGGATTTCAAGCCCATCGGAAAATATATATAATCAGATTTTCAAATAAGAAAATTATCAGTTTGTTGACTTCAATTTCAATACGGTAATAATATTGAGACGAGAGCGGCACGGGAATGAATACTATTATTTATTAAAACATATTTACACAGAAAGAGAAATGCGACGGCGTCGATGGCACATGGCGCACTCAACGGTTGAAGATGAACAACTCTCAACGTTCGTAGATTAGTGGTGTCGACAGATATATCGTGTCCTCACAGAAAGACTTTCTCCTTCTGCCAGTATCCGTGCTGCCATCTGTCAGGTTTTTACTTGACAGCAAACCCCACAGTACTCCCCCACCAGTGACTTCAGTCACGATTTATAGCGATCAGGGAATCAGACTTTTCTCCCACTACGAGTGGTAGGTCCGGTGGTCGTTTTCACTGGCTGAAAGTTTTGTGGTAGCACATCTTCCTGCAGCAAAAATGCTGGCTTTAGTCGGTCTATGGACACCGTTTCATGCTTATCTTTAATCCGTAACAGGAAGTATTTGGGCGTCCGCTGCAGGACTTCAAACGGGCCATCATAAGTGCACTGGAGCGGAGGCTTCACGGCATCTCTGCGCACAAACACGTGAGTCGATGTCTGAAGTGCTGGATGAATGAAGACCTTCAGTTTATTGTGGTTAGCAGTAGGAACGGGCGCAATATTACGCATGGTGTTCGCTAGTTGTGTTGCGAATGTGAGTGGATCCGTGGGCTGTTCGGTACTCGGAACCAAGAACTCCGCGGGTAACCGCTGTGTGGCACCATAGAGCAGTTCTGCACATGTGGCCTTGAGTTCTGGTCGATAGGTTGAGCGGAGGCCAAGGAGAACAATTGGTAAGACATCTACCCATCGGTCAGTGAGTTGGCACTTTAGAGCTGCCTTTAGTGGCCGATGGAAGTTTTCGACTAGGCCGTTGCCTTGAGGATGAAATGATGTCGTTCGAAGGTTTTGTATTCCTAGCAGCTGCGCCAATTCTTGGAATAACTGTGCCTCGAACTGTCGACCTCTGTCAGTGGTGATTCTGCTAGGTACGCCGAATCGGGAAACCCAAGTTGACACAAAAGATCTTGCAACGGTTTCCACCGAGATATCTGCAACAGGCACTACTTCCGGCCAGCGTGTGAATCTGTCAATCATCGTTATTGCGTATCGGTTGCCCTGGCTTGGTGGAAGTGGTCCGATGATATCGATGTGTACGTGGTCGAATCTTGCGTTCGGTAGCAAGAATGTTCCTGAGTCGCTGACCGTGTGACGTTGCACTTTCGTCCGTTGACATGGTATGCACGATGTCACCCATGTTTTACAGTCTTTCTTGACGACGGCCAGACGAAGCGCTCAGTGATGAGTCGTTG
Source organism: Pholcus phalangioides (assembly GCF_987345545.1). Lineage (NCBI taxonomy): Eukaryota > Metazoa > Arthropoda > Arachnida > Araneae > Pholcidae > Pholcus > Pholcus phalangioides. The sequence goes on along the minus strand of NW_028301597.1, from coordinate 11,839,106 downwards.
CGTTGCTTTCACTCCTGGATGCGAGAGTCCGTGAGTTACCTTGAAGACTTGTAGTCTAAAGTCCTTTGGTATATACGGTCTGACTCTTCCGTCGGAAATGTCGCATAAGACTTCGGCTGAAGTTCCAGGTAGGAGAAGCTTCTGAAGCTGCAATGAGGAATTCGTCTGCAACTCGGGCAACTCTGGATCGGTCGTCTGTGCTTGAGCAATTGCTTCGTAATCGATTTGGCTGGAAAGTTCGATCGCATTTATTCGGGAGAGAGCATCAGCAACCTGATTGTCACAACCTTTCACGTAACGAATGTCAGTTGTAAATTGTGAAATGAACGAAAGCTGTCGGGTCTGTCGAGAAGTTTTTTCCGGTTTTAGATTGAAGGCAAACGTTAATGGACTATGGTCTGTGAGTATGCAAAATTGCCTTCCTTCGAGCATGAACTGGAAATGTTTGGTAACAGCGAATGCAGCAAGCAATTCTCGGTCATAGGCGCTGTACTTTTGTTCTGTCTCACTCAGTTTTCTCGAGAAAAAACCGAGTCGCTCGAGTTTATCGTTGTTGATCTGGTGAAGTGCACCCCCAATAGCATAATCCGATGCATCAACACACAAGGCTATCTGAGCGTTTGGATTAGGGTGCACGAGTAGTGTCGCCTGAGCTAACTGCTGCTTGGTTTCTGTGAACGCGTCGATCTTCTTCTGTCCAAGGTATTTCCTTTTTTTCATTTTTAATAGCCGTTGAGAAAAGCAGTTAATGTGGCTTGTTTGTGTGCAGCGTGTGGAAAGAACCTTCGATAAAAATTTAAAAGTCCTAGAAATTGTCTCAGATCTTTGATGGTCTTCGGCAACGGGTAGTCTAGGATAACTTGTACTTTTTCGGGTAGAGGTCCAATGCCGGCTGCAGAAACCTTATGGCCGAGAAACGAAAGTTCCGACACTCCGAAATTCAGGAACGGAAACTCGAACAGCCCAAAAGGTGTGATGATAGCGGTTTTGTGAATGTCCGGTTCGTTGACTGGAATAGCGTGGTATGCTCGTAAGATGTCTAATTTTGAAAAGATGTTCATACCATGAAGAGCATGTGAGAAGTCCTGGAGATGAGGTATCGGATAACGGTCAGGGACGGTTTACGCATTCAGCCGTCGATAATCTCCGACAGGACGAATTGCACCATTAGCTTTCGGCACAATGTGTAATGGGGAGGCGCAAGAGCTTTTGGAAGGCCTGCAAATGCCCTGTTCTACCATGTACTCGAATTCTTTTTTAACTGTATCAAGCACCTGTGGATTCAACCTTCGAGACCGGCTGTGTATGGGCGGGCCAGGGGTCTGAATATAATGAACGGTATTGTGTTTCACAGAGCGAAAAGTTTCAGATGGATTAGTTAACTCTGGAAACTCCTTCAAAATGGAATGGTAGTGAGAGGAGTCGTCAATCACACGAACAGTACACTGGGAACAATCTTGAGATATGCCGGAGATGCTGAGGTTGGTGATAGAGTCGACCAGACGTTTCTTTTTTAGATCGACCAAGAGGCCGAAATGTCGAAGAAAATCAGCACCGATTATGGGAACGGCTACTTCCGCGACGATAAAGTTCCACTTGAAGCACCTCCTGAGCCCAAGGTCTAAGTTAATGAGTCCGGTACCATAAGTTTTGATCCTGGATTGATTTGCGGCATACAGTTCGAGTGGATCGGGATTGTGATTTTGCGAGTTGCGACCTACCGGAACGCATGATACGTCGCTACCGGTATCGATCAAATATCAACGATTTGTAGTCTTGTCGTAAACGTGTAGCCTGTGACTTATGGAAAGAGGTAAGCTATCACCCACTGGCTGCTGAGGGGCAGCTGCTACTCGTTTCCCGACTTAGAGAAAGTGCAAGGATCTCTGCATTTGCGAGCTAAATTTCCGAAACGGACAAGATAATAACAGAGTCCGTCGTTCAGTTCCGATGCAAAATTTTGACGTGGCTGTTGCGTCGTATTGGAGCCCCTAGAAAATTAACGTCGGTCACGAGAGGTCGATCGTGAACGTCGAAATCTTAGATGATTAACCTGCTCTGTCAATTTGGAAACTTGTTTCTGTAAGTCCGCTATGAGAGGCGAAATCACGGCAACAGCATTTGAAGATTCGTTATCGGTCGCGAGAATACGTCACTCGTGGATCTATGGTAACTTCGTGGATTTTATCTGCCAGCGTGGCAAGCTGTGTCAACTCCTCGGTGGAGGCGGAAAGAATAGATTGAATGGTCGTAGGCAACCGCTGGAGCCATAGGTTCTTCAATAAGTCGTCGTCAATTTTGTCCCTTGCCAACTCTCGCATTTGACGGAGCAGAAATGACGGGTTTGTCGCCCAACTGTAGGTCCCCCAAAAGTTTACGTATTCGTGTGGCTTCCGAATCAGCAAATTCTGCGATTAATCTTCGTTTCAATGCCTCATATTTATTTGTTTCCGGAGGTTGGAAAACGAAATCAGAAACGTGAGATAAAGTATCTGCGTCGATTGAGGCGATGAGCGCGGCATATTTAGTTTCGTCTCTCGTGATACCCGATAAAAGAAACGACGCCTCGACTTGGGAAAACCATAAAGTGTTGTTCTGGCGCCAAAAAGGTGGCATTTTTAGACCTATACGATCGATTTGAGCAGCGGCACCCTCGGCGTTAGTGACAAACATATTGCTGATAGCGAAAGTACGATACAATATACACAATTTCGTAATAAAATGATATATGCGAGGACCTCGACTTTATATAAAAAGGAAATTTACAGTTCCTATATACATGGTTCTGGCGGCTCTCCCGAAAAGGACGAAATTAGGATTTACGTGATCATCGCTGAGCGATCTTCAGAAGCGGCATGTGATTCACGGCATGCGATTGTCGTAAATATCCAAGCTGTCGGCGTAAATCCTTGGACGAAGGTAACGCACGATGTGAGTTCCCGCGTGAATTAGCTTCACAAATTGTTCACAAGTCCTGGCCTCAATGCCATTTCCATTGATGTCGATGGTACGTGTTTCGAGTCCTAGGGTCACCACTGAGGCGAGAGCGGCACGGGAATGAATACTATTATTTATTAAAACATATTTACACAGAAAGAGAAATGCGACGGCGTCGATGGCACATGGCGCACTCAACGGTTGAAGATGAACAACTCTCAACGTTCGTAGATTAGTGGTGTCGACAGATATATCGTGTCCTCACAGAAAGACTTTCTCCTTCTGCCAGTGTCCGTGCTGCCATCTGTCAGGTTTTTACTTGACGGCAAACCCCACAATATATTTCATTGGATGACAAGCTACCTCCAAGTGGCTTTTTGGTTCATAATGTGGGCGCTCTCTCGCAGGCGAATGAAGCAACGTGCGAGTTTGCTTAAACACCACACAATATTTCACATAACAGTCCGTACTATATTTGATATACGGGCGCATAGGTAACGGGACATATTGCATTTTACTGGCTAACCATTGGTCCTAGAGGCATACTTCCAATTGGAAAAAGTACCCGAATAATGTGTAGTACTCAGATATTTGATTCATGTTGCCAAGGGTTACATAGTTATTAAAATAAAAATGTTAACTTTTTAGGCGGACACCCTGTGCCCCAAAACCCAATTGGAAAGTTATTTTCCGATCACCAACAAAAAAATTTAACATTTTTAAGTGCAATATTCATTGAGATATTCAAATAAAGTTGGAAAAAAAAAACAGCATTAAATGCAGGGAAACCATTTTACCCACATTTATTGCTGTTTTTTTCCCAAATTTCCTCAATTTTTTGAATTTGCATATCTTGGTGAATATTGCACTTAGAAAAGTGAAATTATTTCAATTGGCATCGGGAAAGACAAAGCAACAACTTCTTAATTGGGTTCTTTGGCACAAGGGGATGGTATAAAAAGTTGTTTTTTTCATTTTATAACTATACAACCCCCCTTACAACATGAATGATATATCTGAGTTGGACACGTGATTTGGATACTTTTTGTAGTTGGCAGACGTGCCAACTTTTGAAATCCAGAAATCCGGAGGTTCTCCCGAGGGGGGCACCCCCCACCCTCCCCGACACTCATAGACTCGATCAAAAAAAAAGTCCATGAAAAAATTTCCGAAAAAAAAAAAAAAAAATTTTTTTTAATAAATTAAGAAAAAGTTACATTCTTCCCCCCCCCCAAGGCAGGTTCTGCATTGCCCCGGAGAAGAATATAATTCCATGCCAGTCTTTTAATGCAGAATAGAGAAATCACATCTACATACTGTTCATAAAGTATGTGTTTCCTTTTGTGGATGCTATCAGTGATTGATAATCTTGGGTACATGAATTCTTAAAAGCTTTATATTTAGCTGTATATAGCTTAAAGTTTTATATTTGCTTTCTGAAGATGTTTAATCGGAAGAAACGATTTAAAAAAATTCAAATTACAAAGCTGCGGACGAAAAAACGTGTTTACCGCGTGCCTGTTAATGGAATACAATAACGATTATACAGGAATTTTGGCAACCTAGGTCATGCCCCTGATTAATGATTGCCGATAAATGCTACGAAAACAAAGTCGCGTCTTTGCCAGTTGCTTAAATGCGGTCACAGAGACTTTTTTACGGCTGCTCGAGGGAAATGACTACGACTGTCCTCTATGGGTGTTTTCCCTAACGATGACGGTAATTATTGAAGCCACGACAACGTGAAAGCTCGCGTAAAATTTAATTTTCTGCCAAAATCCGGAGAAATTTTAACAAATCCGGAGAGCGGGAGGAAGGATGAAAAATCGGGAGAGTTGGCAGGTCTGAGTTGGGTATGTCTCTAAGACTAGCGGCTCGCCAGTAAAGTTTTATACACCCTGTTACCCATGCAGCCTACATATACACGTAAAAAAAATAGTTTGAGACAAAATACAATCGACTCCCATTTTAACGAATGCTGTTATAACTGAAAAAAATATCGTTTTAACAAAAACTTTTCTAATTCCCTGGATAAGTTTACATAGGAACAATAATATAAAAATCTGGAATTCCTTTGTAACGAAATTTCGTTATAAGAAAATATCACAGTTAATGAGATGAAGCGAGAAGTTATCCATACACCCCTCGATGATCAAACCGGAATTTTTTTATGCCAGTGTATCATTATGAAAATGATTGTTATTAGCGAGAAATGTATACGTGGTCGTTAATCACAAATTATCAGCGTGGATTCATTACTAATGACATTCCAGAATTATACATTCCTCCTATATGCGGGGCCGTCTTAAGAGCATCATGGGCCCCCAGGCCAAATGATTTTTCTGAGGCTCTATCAAGCAAATTCTCGAAAATCTCAACCACATCTCACTTTTGTGAAGGCTTTTTTATCTTGAGGTCCCCCGGGCCGTGCCCTGGTGGGCCCATGCCTCAAGACGGCACTGCTTATATCGGGCATTTCTGTGCATAACCAATTTCAATGAATGCACGGATACTGCAATAAACTGGTTTTGATTTTGTAAGAAATATAGAGATATGTATTGTGTGTGAGATGTTCATTATTTGTATCAGAAAAAAAATCTTGTGTCTCTTTCATAACACACGGCATTCCAATTCAAATCCGTGGAAATAACAGATACTCAGTAAATTAAATAAAAGAGAAAAATACAGAATCCATGTTTCGACAATGTTAGTAAGCATTAGGTAATGTTAGTTATCCTATTTCCTAAAACTCAGGGCTTCTCAATCTCAAACATTTTCCACCCACGCTGCCCCTTTCCCTTATGAAGAGTCATTGGCGTAAGCAAAGGGAGGATTTGGGGTTCTAATCCCCCCCCCTTTAAGCCAAGATTATAGTGTTATTTTGCAGGAAAAAACGTAAACCCCCAGAAGGGAAAAAAATCTGAACCCTTCCCCCCCCCCCCGCCCCGGAGAAAATTCTGTGTTCGCCTATATGAAGAGCATTTGAAAAACCTTTGTCAGGACAACTGCGAAGCTGCACCCTGACAAAAGTTGGAGCACACAGTTTGAGAACCCCTGCTTATCAATCAACGTCTTGACAAATCCAGGGCCGTCATTGTAGGGGGGGGGGGGGGGTCAGAGGCTTTTGAAAATACACTAAAAATGGTATATATACATACAAATAAATATATACCACGGGGCTCTGCTCCCCCGCCACCTTTAGCGGCCAACCCCCTTTTCTCTTCACAACATATCTTGTTTATTTCGTCCCACTTCATCAGCGTACTATGGAAAGGGACATGTGAAAGCACCAGCTTACTGAAGAAGCAAATTTTACAATAATAAAAAAACAAATGTGATTCATCAACTACCCCCTAAAAACTTGCCCACGGGGGTCCCCAGACTCCAATTCGCTGAATTTTAGTGGGCCCCAGACAGGATTCATCTCGGGCTTTCGCTGTTGCAAATTCTACAATGTTAAATAACAGAAAAGAATGAGATTCATCCAGGGCCCCCCCAGAATGAAACCTCTAAACATGGGGCCCCTGACTTGAAAGCTTGTCGGTCACACGCTTTGAGTGACAGAATGAGATTAATCCAGGACCCCCAAAATGGCACGGGCCCCTGACTCGGAAGCTTGTCGGTCATCCCCCCCGTGGGCGCCACGGCAAATGTTCATTTGTATTCATTAAACAAACAAATAAAATCCATGGATCCTCAATTACTCGTGACCTAATTCAACAATTTTATGGGCCCCCAGACTGGATATATCTTGGGCTTCCGCTATCGCAAATTTTTCAATGTTAAAACAGCAAGAAAACAATGACATCTATCAAGGGCCCCTGGAAATGAAACCTTTTAACTTCCCCATGAAGGTATACGTGCAATCCCCCAAGGTACCCCGACCCTGTGTGTTGGGAGCACTGGTGTTACTTGTATATCATATACATCTACATATCTCTTGGCATGACCCCCCACAAGGGCAGGGCTGACAGGATCCGGAACGACTCTTATTACTTTTGATTTTTCACACTATAAATTAACCACACAGGGGCCCCTGTCAAGCTGGTTTGGGGGCTCGCCATCTATTCCAGCCTAGGTCCTGCTGTAGGATGTGGGAGCCTCTTGGTACATGCACATAACTTGGTCTCGATATATGCTAGAGTTAAATGAAAACTTAACCCAAAATCGCAACCGATTTCCGTCACTCAGAAAACGTCACCCACTTCCATCACTTATTTCGGTTGCATACAAACAGGCCCATTTTTCGAGTTCGTGATTTTATATTATATAGAAGAGATTGTGTATGTATGTATATATATATATATATATATACATACATACACACACACACATACATTGAGTTCATGTTCTTTGTCTTGCCCCTCCCCTGGAAAACGTTGAAATGACGTTCCTGGATAAATCTCTACAAATTTGTTGAAATTCTAAGAACATGTTCGCATTGAGTAGAAAATTACTGTCAACCAGCAATTCTAAACTTTTTTTCTGAGTCACGGAGCCCGTTTTAATATATAATTTCCACGACGGAGCCCCGTACGCTACTTCTTTTTTTTTTATTTGGTCATAAAATTTACTGATTCACTTTAATTTAAATGAGTGAAAGCGGAACCCCCTCAAGCAGTGCATGTGGAGCACTGGTTGAGAACTGCTGGTATAAACAGTACATAAAGTTTTCTTTCTAAAAGATTTTTTTGATGTGTTTGTGGGGAAGACATGATTTTTCCGCCCCAGCGACTGCATAATGATTTATAATGGTATATAACTTATGATTTTTTAGTGGACTTCCAGTTTCCGACAGGAATTTGCCACCCTTTACATTTTGCAGCCTAGGGCAAAGGCGTGGGCATGAAAAAACACTGACTGGACTGAAAGTTGGCAGTCATCTCGTGACGAGCCTCGAACCTGTATGTAGAAGTATACCGTGCCCCACATTATTTATTCATTAATTGGGGAAGGGGGTTCCCAGCCCCCCAACACAAAATTTATTGGGGGGAGGGGGGGTTGGAATAGCCCCCCCCCCCCGCCATGCTCTGGTGCTTATGTCCCATGGCAGTACGTATCTTATTAAAAGCTATTCAGGGACAATTGAAAAGATGAAATTTAAAGGCTTAAAGGATGGAATTTGTGCCCCTTCCAATACTATGCCCGGGAAACCAGACCACCCCCCTCCTATAGTCTGTTTCAGGTTAACTTTGCAGTGAAGAGGAAGCTACGAGGGAACCTCATCTCTCGTTGCTATGGCAACAAAAGCCTCTTAACCAATGTATAGATGCGCGGCCTCTGTAAGGTATGGAAGATTTCTAGGATATCGAGCCAAAATGTCGTGGTTGCTATAGATTTTTGATAATGACAAACCACTATTTTTTTCTAATTTAAAAATTTCAAACGAAGAAACATGGGTTCTAAACGATATTTTTTCATTATTTTTCAAAATCACTAAAGAAATTGGAATATTCTGTATAAAGAATCATCATAAAAACTCTGATTTACGGGAAATTTATTTTGCGGCGAAGGAGTACAGGCTCTACCTTTCTCTCCACGCAATTCTCTCTCGCAAAGTTAACCTGAAACGGACTATAGTTGCAGCACTGTTCGTTCGTCAGAAAGAAGTTCTCTTGCACATAGTGTAGTTTTCTATGCAATGGGATGGGCAGAAATTTGCAAAATATCTCGCAGTCCCAGTAAAATTTTTAAAAATATCCACGTCTAAAAAAATGAAGGGGGAATTAATCTGTAAAATGCTACCACAACAATCGCCAAACTTTTAAATTAGGATAGACTGGGTTGAGCGCAATGGGAATCGAAAATAAAAAAGAGCGCAAAAAGTGGAAAAAAACCCGAAACACCCCCACCAAACCAAATGGGTGTGACGATGATGATCTCCCGCAGAAGTTTTTTGTCTTTCAAGAGAGCGAGGAGAAAAAAAAGGGGAGAAAACTGACTAATCCCCAAATAGCGTCTGATTTTACCTCACAGTAAAAACAAACCGGATTGAAAGAGTCACGTACCTCGTCGAGTGGCCTCTTTCTCCTCCTTGTCTCGCTGCCCGAATATGTGAGGCGCAGCTCTCTCGTACCTCTCCGCTCACATCCCCAGTATGCGTTCGGCTTTACAGTATCGATTAAAAAAAACTTTAAAGATGTGGTGTCAATCTTAGAGGAAGTCCCAATACATTATCTGCTTGGATTGCTTATAGAAACCAATCAGCACAAACCAAATGACATTAAGACCGTCTTAAATATGTTTAAAATTCGTGGGCATTTACGCCCACTTAGGGGCAATGGAATATTCCAGAGGGGCGGTAGAAGCTACAAGTATAGCATGGGATCTTATGGATTAGATTGCATTGGGGGGCGATGGGGAGAAAAAAATTGCTGAAGGTCGATGGGACAAAAAAAGTTGGGGAAACTATGGTTTAAAGGATGAAAAACCTGATCTGCCCCCCCCCCCCCACCTTGGATAAGATAATTCTGAATAAAGGACACCTCTGTTTAAGGGGGAAAAGAGTGATACCCATGCGAATGTTCCTTACTGAGGTTTCATTTTGTATAGGAAACCCCTCAAAATTCATAAAAAAATACCCCAGAGCAATCATTCTTTATTTTATTTTTATAAATATATTCCCCATCAGACCACTAAGTGCCAGTTGAAGATAGCTTTGTGCTAAACTAGATGGCTATCCATCTGTAATTGCATAAAAATGATGGGTTTTTTTTTTACAAGCTTACATTTTGCACCCATCTACTTCTTGGATTACATTTACTACTAGCACTCAAAACAATGTCAATGAATGGTCAATAAATCTTTGTCTGCTTTCTTTATGCAGCCTTCTTTGAATGAAAAGTCTTTGAACAGACACAATTTTCTGTCTTTACAGTTACTCCATTTTGCTTAAACCTCTTCTATAGTTTGTGTTAGGGCCTACTGTCTGTCACCAGGGCCGTCTTAAGAGCATCATGGGCCCCCGGGCCAAGTGATCTTTCTGAGGCCCTACCAGGCAAATTCTCAGAAATTTCAACCAGATCTCATTTTTGTGAGGCCCCTTTTCTCTTGAGGAAGGGGGCCCATGCCTTAAGACGGAACTGTCTGTCATCCCCCCCCCAGTCGTAAAACCAAGATTACATGAACCACTTTTTTTATTTCTTACCTCATGTTACTGTTATTTGAATGGGGGAAAATTACAAAAAAGATATTCTATGCATTTTGTTTGAAATCAAATCAGTCAGAGTGACTAAAAAAACTTAATTTCTTAAACTTCTTCGTGGCCCCCATATCAGTAGCCGTGGCTCTCCTTTTGCGAGATTTTCATCCTAGGGTCCCCGATTGAGAACCACTGATCTAAATGACCCCAAGTACATTTCCAAATCACTTGAGCAACCCGTGGCAAACTCTCAGTTCACTTCAGTGGCACGTAGTTCAGTTGCAGATTACTTCAAGTGGCCGGAGGCACATTTCTAGATCATTTGAGCGGCCAGTGGCACGCTTCGAGATCACTTGAGTGGCTCGCAGCACAGATACATTAACACTTTAAGTGGCCTGATGCATTTTTTATGGATTATTTTAGTGGCGCTCTTGACACATTTCCAGACCATTCATAAAAAATGAACCAAGCACATTTCAGGAGTGTAAAATGAAAATTTGATTTTTGTAGCAGGAAAAATTATTTTCATAGCAGCAAAAAAAATTTTTTTTTGTAGCAGCATTTATCAGTTTTGTAGCACTTTAAAATATTGGCAGTAAATAAAATACAGTTTTTATATACAGATATGCAGTAGCATACACAAAATTACACATTTTACTTCAAAAAACAGTGTTATTTCAACTCAGAAGAAGGGGTGTTCCCCCCCCCCCAAAGTACAAAATACATAGAAACTTCCTCTAGAAGAAATTATATTTTTTTAAATCATAAAAAAATTGAGAAACTTCTTTTGATATTTATATTTTTACATTCTCCACAATATCAACAAATGAGAGGCTTTTAACATACAGACATTTTAACACATAGTATTTCAGATTTCAAAAATAATTTGAAAATGAGTGCTTTTAGGTTTAGCTTGTAAACGTGGTAATCACTAATTTAAAAAAAAAATCACTAATGGAGAGACTTGAAACACACATTAGAAAGGAAATTATTTTTCTTGTTTTTGCCACTGATACAAGTCTAAGTTGTACTTTTGTACTCTCCAGTTTCAAGCATTTTTGAACGTTTGATCTTGCTTCTTTTACCAGAATTTACCCATTTCATGTTTAAAATGATAAGTGTTTCTTTTTGAGTTCGCTCTTGATCATTACCTCAGTTTGATTCAACATACTTTGAGATGACTTCTTTTGCTGGGTCATTCTTAGAATATTTATTAGAAATTTAATAGAGTGATTAAAAACTAGATTTAAATAATTTTTAACTTAAACTATTGTAATTTAAACTAGAATTAAATTATTTTCAATTTAAACTAGAATTAAATTATTTTCAATTTAAACTAGAATTAAATTATTTTCAATTTAAACTAGAATTAAATTATTTTCAATTTAAACTAGAATTAAATTATTTTCAATTTAAACTAGAATTAAATTATTTTCAATTTAAACTAGAATTAAATTATTTTCAATTTAAACTAGAATTAAATTATTTTCAATTTAAAATAGAATTAAATTATTTTCAATTTAAACTAGAATTAAATTATTTTCAATTTAAACTACAGAAATAAAAACCATAAAATAATACAAATACAAATACAACGCCACAACAGGCAAATTGCCCAACGAGGTGGCTGACTTAAGAACATCATGGATCCCCGAGCCCCTACCTACTACTGCTACACCACACATGCACACCCCCCCCCAGCGGAACCCCCAACAAATGATTAACTATTTTAATGATTAAACTATTAAAAATTTAATAGAATAATTCTATTTTCACAAAAAATTCAATCTGAAGTACATCTGTTTTCACTCTTTATTTTCAACTGATTTGTGATTACTCCGTGTATATTATTTTCCAGCATCTTCAACAGATTTTCAGTCTCTTGTTTTACTTCCAAGTTTTATATTACTCATTGTCTACTATTCATTCTCTTGATATGCCATTTCCAAGGGTGGGAAGTGACTAAGTTCATTTTGGAGCAGCAAAATTCAGGATTCTGAGCAGTTTTGGAGCAGCAAACTCAGGATTCGGAGCAGTTTTGGAGCAGCAAACCCAGGATTCAGAGCAGTTTTGGAGCAGCGAAATATAGGTTTTGGAGCCGATATTTACAAATTTGAGCAGCGAAATTAGCAAGAATATTTTCTTTAATCCTCATCCCTTTTCAAAATAAAACTGCACTGTCTTTTGTTATCACACATCTTTTCATCAGCTTGCTTTATGTTTTTGGTGTTGCAGGCTTTTGACACCTTGTTTTGTTAGATTGGAAGAATTATATATTTATGTACTTTTGCTCAAATGAAGTATACAGGGTGGTAACTATCGACCGCTAAATCACAAACATGATTCCTTGTGAAAAACTAATATAGAAAAGTGTTTTCCATTTTTTGAACGGACGAATATTAAGTGAGTTATAAGCTTTTAAAATTTTGTGACGTGTCATTTTTCTAACGGTCAGTTATATGGCAAACACCGAACGAAAGTACATTTCTCCGCCAGCAGCGGGTTGTCACTTCTTAAAAATGAACTGAAATATTCAAGCCCATTAGAAGCCAAGTTTGGCCTTCTTCCTTGACGATTGACACTTTTTCTCTCCATGAAGTGCGATAGTATAACCTTGTTTTTACATTTAGTTTACGTGTAATTACATGTTAGTTTCATCCACTATATTGGCAAATTTATCACCAGATTTGTAAAGTGTTAGCCAAATGAGATCTACTTGAAAATTTTTTTAACCAAATCAATACTTTCCAAAATGTGGTAATTTGTTCTCTTTCACTATGAAGTCAAATTTTCTGAGGGAATGTACATACAGTGTGTTGTGTTTACTACGCGATCCTTTTTATATGTTGTCGTTTTAATCAGATTACATGTTGATCAATGAAACGGCAATATTTTTGAGTTATTTTAAAATTTCATTGAAACAGTCACGTGTAAAAAACTTGAACGAAGATTGCAAAAATGGTAGCTTGACGAAAGTCACTTGCAAAAAAAATAAAATAATAACATTTAAGGCATTCTATGAATTGGCATATTCAAAATAATTAATAGTTTCGGATATTTTCTATCGATTATTCATCGAGTCACCTTTTCATACCGATTTTTACACGTGCAATGAAGATTTTTCATTTCCTTTTTGACTGCAATTGATTTTTGTCGCGCTGAAATATTAAATTTTTACTTCACCTTTCACAAGAAAGATTTGGACTACTTTGAAATTTTTTCCAGCCTGCATGATTCGTGCAGAACTTGGTCATTCTTTTCAGATGGTTATTAAGGGGCGTATATATTGAATTGGATAATGTGTTTTGTGTGGCGCAAGGACCAATTAGGTCAAACTGTGCCATAACAAATGGCCAATTAAAAATAACTGTGCTTGTCATGTCAGGAAAGAAGGCGTGTGTTTATGGGGGGGGGGGCAGTTGTGTGCCCCCTCTTCACACAGACAGACTTCAGGATGTCGCCGCCCTAGGTACTACTAATTTTGCCGTCCCTTTGCTCTTATATATGTGTATTTTGTTTCTTAACTTTTTTCCGAAAAATCATGCTAACACTCCCCTTCCCCAGCTCTCAATTTTCGAAATGAAAGCCATGTCTTTAGTGTCTGTTGTTCCAAATATGGTTTTGAGTAGGGGCCTACTGTTTCATACACACATTCATAACATTAATGAGATGCCGTAAATATTGTTAGACGTCATCGTGACAATTTTTAACTGTGATCGATTTCATTCATTATGCTTGTTGTGTTACTCAAATTAATTGTGTTGCAGAATTACAATCGAAAGCTGTGATGCAACATGCAAATCTTTCAAAACTTCTGAATCGGAACTGGAAACAAAAATATAATTTTTAAATTGTTGGAGATACTTTATTCATTTAAGGGGTTTCATGACCCCTGAAGTCGACTTTTCAAACATGGCTTTAAAAAATATTTCATTCAATGGTGAAAATAAAATGCCAAAAACTTCGTGTGAATCGGGGGTTTTTTTTTTTTTTTGAAAATAACATTCAAAATTAATCAATTACAGTTTAAATGTAAACAAAAAAAAAAATGCTTTGAACGCGATTTTCACAAATTGCAGTTTTTGAGCTCATCCGTTTAAGATATGAAAAAAACCTACTACACCAAAAATTCTGAAATTTTGTAAAAATATTTATACGACATGATGATGATGAACCTAGAACTTTGATGTCTGATCATCCGGTTAGAATTTTATAAAGTTTTAAAAACTATATAAATTTCAAAAATCTGAGAATTCAATATTTGTTTTAAAAAATACTTGGGTTAATTTCTAAAGCTGAGGGTCATTTTACTAACACGTGGCGAGTAACATATTTGAGCGAAATTTCAGAATTTTTAGGGCGGCAGTAAATTTTTTTTAAACTTACGGATGAATTCAAAAACTGCAATCTTGGAAAATCGTAAAAATTAACCGCGTAAAAATTTGGAAAGTGCACACACACATACAACAAAAGAGAAAAAAAACTGGTTAACTTTTTCAACTTCTTAGGGTTGTATCATTGTTCAGTTTTAAAAAACGCCAAGTTAAACATTTGGTGAGTTTGGTCGAATTTTTAAGTGATGTCGTCAATTTTTAAAGCGTTATAACTCATTAATTATGGGTCAGATCAAAAAACTGAAAGCACTTTTCCATATTAGTTTTTCACAAGGAATCATGTGATTGAGCAGTCGATAGTTAACACCGTGTATATTATATTTATGTTTATAATTTGTGTAATTATCAAGTTATAATATTTGTTTAATTTGAGTTTGTTTGAAGAGATAATTGGTACATATACATTTTTAGAAAGGTCATCAGTATATGTAAATTAGAAATTATATGACCACTCATTATCCTCCAATCAGAGTAAGTCCAGGGGATTCTGGGAAAATTTCCCTTTCATATAGTAGATCCATAGATCAGTAGTTGTGTATTGGAGAGGTAGGAGGTTCAGTAGAATACACTATCTACCAATAAGTATTTGGACACCTTTGCAAATGACGATATCTGCGGTCCTGAGATACGTCACGCCCTCCGCCGGTATATATCTAGGAAACAACATCGGCATTAGTCGCATGCAAGATGGCGCGCAGTTCGGAGCTCTCTGATTTTGAGAAAGGTATAATTATCGGGTATCACAAAAATGACCGATCCTTAAGGACATATCTAGCGAGCTGAAGTACCCAAAATCGACAGTGGCCTATGTGATTAAGAAGTGGAAGGTGGACTGCGCTTGTCGGAATTTGCCCCGAGTTGGCAGACCAACAAAACTGGGAGACCGACAGGTGCTGTCCAGAGAAATTCGGAAGAACCGCACCCAACCGATGGCCCTCATCCGCAAGGAGTTTCAACAGGCATCCGGGAGTATTGTTTCAATGAATACCATCCGTAAGGAAGCACATCTGATTGGTTTTCATGGTTGTGCTGCTGCCCGTAAGCCTTTGATCACAAAGTCCAACCGCGTTGCTCGGTTAATGTGGTGCAAAGCACATCGAAATTGGACCGTAGATCAGTGGAAACGGGTTCTTTGGAGCGACGAATCAAGGATCACCCTCTACCGTTCGGATGGCAGGGTCTGGGCCTGGCGTCTGCCTGGAGAACGTCTCCTGCCAGAATGCATTGTGCCAACAGTCAAGTTCGGCGGAGGTGGAATTATGGTCTAGGGGGTGTTTCTCCTGGTATGGGCTGGGACCCTTGGTCCCCATTCATGGTAAGCTCAACGCCGATGCCTACTGCACTATTTTGGATGACAATGTGCTTCCTACGTATTGCAGTTTTACGGGGTGGACCCCTGTTACTTCCAGGACGACAATGCCAGCTGTCATACTGCAAGGTTAACCAAGGCTTGGTATGGTGCCAATGGGGTTCATCGAATGGACTGGCCTGCCCAGAGCCCAGACCCTATCGAGAACCTCTGGGACAAGTTGGATTGCCGAATTAAGGGGTGCCCTACCTGTCCAAAATCGGTGAATGAACTGACATGTCTTCTCCAAGCCGAGTAAAAGAAAATACCACTAGCCGTCACACAAGCACTTGTGGAAAGTATGCCCCGGAGGGTTCACGCTGTAATTGCCTCTCGTGGAGGCTCTACCAACTATTGATTTTGAATAAAGTTAGTTTTTCTTTTCTATCACAGGTGTCCATATACTTATTGGTAGATAGTGTATAGTCTGGCTATTTTTATTAGCATTTATTATCGTAATCTATTATTTGGCTTATCTTGTGCATAAAATTTTCCACACCAGTCTATTTAAGATTATTTTTGCTTACTGAGAGCACTATTTGCTGTCTAGAACAGCAGCACTTCAAATGGGCTAAAAATTTTCTAGAATTTTTCAATTTTTTTGTACTCAGAAAGAAATTGTTGCAAAAGGGGAGAATTTCGGAAGAATCAACACAATGTTTGGCAATTCAGCACTCATTATTCGGCGACATTGGTGATTTAACGCTCGTTATTCTGCA
Source organism: Pholcus phalangioides (assembly GCF_987345545.1). Classification (NCBI taxonomy): domain Eukaryota; kingdom Metazoa; phylum Arthropoda; class Arachnida; order Araneae; family Pholcidae; genus Pholcus; species Pholcus phalangioides. Next base: position 11,822,567 of record NW_028301597.1, on the reverse strand, counting down.
AAGTTTCTGAATTATTAGCATTTGTAATTCGGTGGACATGCGCTTTTTACTCCATGAATGAAAATTTTTTCACGAAACACTGGGATTTGACGCAATGACGATCGACTATAGTCTTGTTATTTTGGAACTTGTTGATATATCTTTATTACTAATGATGTGTGTGAGTGAAAGTAATTATAACCAGAATATTCAATTGAAGACAGACACATATTTAATAGAGATTTAAACACTTAAATTGAGAGACAACATCTGTTGCTGTTCAAACTTGAGCAGCCATGTTTTCTGTGTGTTGTCAAAACTCTGAAACTAAATACTTGACTAATAATGAGTTGCAAGATACCAAAAACAGAAATAAATAAATTGTTTGTACATTAACATAATATTCTAGCATACAGTAATATTTGCTGCTTCCAGTGACGACTTTTTTATGTTTTTTGAAAACGAAAACTGACTCACATTTGCGCTATAATGCTGAAAGACCATTGCAAGCCATCTTCAGTTGCACGATCACGGATATTATCTGGGTTTCGAAATGGAAAGCTCGATAGTTTAAATAAGGCGATAGTTAAGTACAGTGGAATAAAACACGCTCTTCTCGGAAACAATCGTTTCGAAACAAAAATCTTTTGCCGCCCTTTCTGATATTCGGGGCATAATGAAGGAAAATTCGCTATTTGGCGTAGAAAATACGAAAATACACTATTGGAGCAGGATGGCGCAAGATGTTAATTTTGGCGCAGTTGGTGCCATTCACCAACATGTTTAGTGCCTAATGGAAAATGGTTTCCAGATGAGCATTAATTAAAATTACTTTGTCTAGACCACGGTCGTGGTTGGTTTTAAAAGAACGAAAAGCTAATTCATGTGAGTGTTGCGCTTGTTATGTGTTCAAGTGTTGCGATCCATCTTCCAAATCAAAAATGAGAACGGAAATTAAAATGTTTTCTGCAAATTTCAAACTATGACTTTTGGATGGAATAATTTGCAGAAACCATTGTAATTTCTGATTCATTTCATCTAGCTGGAACACCACTCAAATGGTACAGTAAATATGTGTAAGTTTATGAAGTAAGTGAATATAAAGCCCAGCAGAAGAGCTTTAATGACCAAACTGCCTATAGCCCCAAGAGAAATGTGAATATGATAATATTGCATTTAATAAATCTGTTGAAAATTGCTCACATCAATATTTTTGATTAAATAACAAATTCAAGAAAACTTGGACTAAAAATGGAGAAAATCGGGCCATTTTTCTCAAAAAAAAATCAAAAAAGAAAACCATGATTGCTCCAAAAATACACGACAATGCGGGACGTATGATCATCCACTCCACAACTAAAGTAACTTCAAATATTTTATTTAGACAGGAAAAAATGGTAGTACCTTCATAAGGAAAGACAAAGAGAATACAAAACTACAAAAGGTAAACAAAAAGAACGTTGCCACATATATGTAACATAATACACACTCTGAGGGGTGAGCAAGATTAAGTGAAATAATATTGGGGGACTACTAGATTAATGCAAGGGGAACACCCCTCCCAACAGCGAGCTCTAGATCCGCCCCTGATCTCTCACCATATTACTCGTGGCATATACAAAAATCTGCAAGTTTCCCATAGATAATTTTTACTCATGTCACTTATACGCCGGACAGTCACCAAAATGATGTCTTGCACAGGTGAGAATTTTGTCTCAAGCCTTCCCTGCTCCTTCACATGATTGCACACTGGGGCTATTATATATTTTTTTAATAAAGAGACCTGTGAAGAATTGTGACTTGGGTGTCCATAGAAAATAATCACCTAGGTAAACCACATTCCCAGATGTGGAAGTCCCTGCCTCTTGGTATAACTGCTCTATCTAAAAGCACTTTAGCCTGTGTGGGATGATCGTTGAAAAAAAGGATAGGTCCAGGGCAATTTATTTCACAGGTTTGTTAGATCTCGTATTTTATGATACAGATCAATGTTTCTCATAGTATCCAGATATTGAAAGGGGCGATCACACCATCTTCTAGATCTGTGACCATTTTAGAATCTGCCATAAACTGTAGATCCCAATACAATTACCTCTGGTATACAGAATATGATAATGATGTGAAAAATTATCACTGTAGCTACTAGGGATGCTAGCTTGTTACCTTATTATTTTCATTATCAGTGTCTACCACATACCCAGGGGCGTAGCCAGAAATTTCGTTCGGGGGGGGGGGGGGGACCACTTTCATTTTGGGGGGGGGAACCAAAGTGACAGAACAATGGATTTGGCCATCTTTTTCCCTTTTTTCGGTCATGTTCTCACATTTCGGGGGGGGGGGGACCAGACCCCCAAGTCCCCCCCCCTCGCTACGCCCTTGCACATACCCAAAGAAAGGTTTTGTGATTTTTTTTTTACCTCTGCTTGTCAGCCTAAATAAGCTTTGCTGGCATCTTACATCAAATACCTTTCAAACAAATTATGACCATGGTCCAGACAAAATGATTTTAATTAATGCGCAGCTGGAAACCATTTTCCATTACACACTAAACACGTCAGTGAATGACGTAAAAGGAAACGGCATATCAAGAGAAAGAATAGTAGAAAATAAATAATAGAAAACTTGGAAGCAAAATAAGACTGAAAATCTGTTAAAGATGCTGGACAATAAAATGCACGGAGCAATCACAAATCAGTTAAAAATAGGGAGTGAAAACAGTTTGCGCATGGATGTTTACTGACGCTAACAAATTCTCTGGATGAATCATGCTGATCCCTTGGAAATACGTGAGGGTCATGTTTTTTTTACTTAAAAAAGATTTACTCAGATTGAAGTTTTTGTGAAAATAAATCAAAGTAGACGTTATTTTTCGGAAAAATAGCTGGAAACAGCAATTAAAGGATTTTTGTTTTTTTGCTGTTATGTGGATGAGCAGTAATTCGCTTAATTTGACCCCATTTTATACATTGTCGGAAGCTTAGGCGCCAAATCCTGGGGGCTCAAGCTAATTCTATTTACCGCCCCCAAGAAATAAAATTGCGAGGAGGACAAATGGCGTCATCGAAAAGTCAGCTTCTATTGTGATGCATCTTCAAAGTTTCCAGAGGGAAAGTTTTGTTTGTGCAAGACGGCGCAGAATTGAAGAATTTCAGTGTTTTTGTAGCAGCATGTAGCAAATTAGGGGAAAATTGTCTAAATTATAACAGAAGTCGGAAATTGTAACAGTTTGTAGCAATTGTAACAGATTTTCCACTCCTGACATTTGGAGATTGCTTAAGATTGACCCGTGGCACAATTCCAGACCATTTAAGCAATCCGTGGCACATTTAGAGACCCTTGAGTGACATGTGGCACAGTTTTAGAGCACTGGTACGGCCACCAGTGCGGTTCCACATCACTCAAGTTATCCGTGGCACATTCTCAGATTACTTAAGTGATCCTCGACATAAAAAACGATCACTTGTATGACGCACGGCACAAGTCCTAGTATTAAGAGATCACTAAAGTGGCTCTGTAACATAGGCGGAGCTTGACTTCTAAGTCTGGGGGGACAAGGTCATTATTGATGGGAGGGCACAATGATGATGATGTGAATTCATCTATACATATATACATTAGATCAGTCGACTCTGGGAGGGGGGGCAATGTTCCCCTACGCACCCCCCCCCATATCTCTGCCCATGCTCTGTAGGGGACTCAATAATGAAAATTTTAGTTCAGGTACCCACAAACTAGCGATAAGTTTTACTCGTTTTTGGCACACCGAACAAGATGTCATTAAGAATATTTATACTTTTATAAAGGGTGGTTGATGACGTGAGCGTCATCCAAACCCCTCCTCATTAAAAGTCAGCAAATTGGGAACCCCATCGATGCTAACGTAATACTTGGATGACCCCTGACATAGACACACAAAAGTTATTTTCTGAAGGTTAGAAAAAACTGGGTTCAGCTAGCAGCTAATCGGCTCGTCCTCCCCCACACTTCTATCCGGTAAAACTACATGTGGCTAGAGCCAGGGCTGCAACTAGGGGGAAGCAGGCCAAGACTTGTGCCCTAGACCAGAGGGGGCGCAAATTTTATTCTCAAACCTCCCCTTCAACATTACAAGGGGCGCCAAAACGTGCACTTGCCCGGGTGACCGAACATCTAGTTGCGGCCCTGGCCCAGGCTGTCTCGTAAAGCCAAGTTTTCCAAAGAGCAGGTTTTCTGTGCTGTGCCGCGTGCAATGTGAATTACCCAACGGGTCACGTCATCCACTCATGAATAAGAAAAGCAGTATCTTCCTACAGAGCCGCTGTGGTGGTCGAGTGGCCATAGTGACGGAATTGCATCACGAGGTTCCATGTTCGAGTCTCACCAGCGCCACAGTAGTGGTCGGCTGAAATTGGTTTCTGTGATTCCCAACTTCAAAGCATGAATGCGAGCCGATCTCCCCGTAAAAAAAGTCTCGCCACAGAGAGCAACAGACCTACAAACAGTGCACATGTAATTCAATCATAACACATCACTCACTTCACTTCTGAAATATAGATGACAGCACTGAAAAATCAAACAGAACACTACATACATACTCAGACTGTTAGGTACACTTCCTGCATAACTCACTAGGTAGTAAATCGCACACAGATTTGTGATAGCCCTGAGTTGTGCTCGGTTTAAAAGAAAGAATTTTCCTAACAGAGCGCAATATGGCTCACAACAGCGTTTTAAGTCTGGTGTGATTGGCGGACTGCTTCTGGAGGAGTAAAATGCATTGTGTGCCACACGTTTCATCAATCTTCTCTTCATTTTTGTTGTGTTCTCTTCCCCCTTCCCTTCAAACCGGAGCATGCAGCTGATAGAATAGCTGATGCCAGGGTCATATACTATATAGTCATATCATATATATACTATCTGTCCTGAGCTGATGCGCCACGCTAGGAAAACTCAAATGTGTAGCGTGATTATGTAACACATTTCTGCCGATGCGAAATGATCCAGTTCGGTTCACACGCCGCAAAAAGCCTACTCCTAGGAAAATCCGGCTTTGGGGATGATCGCCTTTTTACGAGATCCCGGGAGAGAAACCTAGTCTCTCATGGAATCTCTCATGTGTGAATAGAGCCTGTCCCTCCCCTTTCCCTTTTTTTGCCTTCTTATTTACGGCAACCGATCTGCAAAACAGATACACTTTCCCCACTGGACTTCAGTTTTTAGCACTAAGGCTTGGCGGCGAAAAGATACACTTGTCATTGTCTCCTACTCCAGTGAAACAAATTCTTTCTTTTTCAGTAACGAGTTATGATGTGAATGAAAAACGTCAAAAAGGGAGGGAAAGCAGTGGCATTTTGTGGGTTTTTTCCTCGGAATCTTAGTACAGATATTCACTGTAAACAAAAGGAAGGGATAATATAGGAATAGTAGGAGAGAATAGGGGTAAAAAAGGACGACTGCGACGAAAGTAGGAAAATAGGAGGACATTTCTGAAAAATAGAAAAAGTATGACAAATAGGAGTGCTGCGGGGTATACCCATTCCTTACACTCAGGACTTTTCAAATGCATTACACGGTAAAAGTTATTTTTCAAAACTTGACATTGTTCAGGCATACTTTCACATTTCTGTTCATTCCAACCACATTTCAAAAACAGCTGTTTGCACATCTTTCGGCTTATTTGAATTTCCTTACCTAAATTTTGGCTTGTGTAATGCTGCCCAATCTAACTAACGATTTATGAATGAGATTGTTTGTGATCTGAAATTTTGTTGTCTCTATTTAGATGACATTTTGATTTTCAGTGACAGTGAAACTAAACATAAGGTTCACTTACATACTGTTTTGCCACGGATCAATAACTATGGCCTCACAATTAATGTTTCCAAATTCATCTGAGTGTTGCAGAGATTTCCTTTTTAGGCCACTCCATTTCCAAACATGGCACCAAACCCTTGATAGAAAAAGTTGAGCTGATTCTCAATTATCCAAGACCAAAAACAATTTAAAAACTATGATGTTTCCTTGGACTACTTAACTTTTTTCGCAGGTTTTTACCACACGCAGCACATACACAAACTACACTGAATAATTATTTGACAGGGTTGAAAAAAAACAATAGAGAAATTGCTTGGACTGACATAGCAAATAAGGAATTTCAAAACACTGTTGTCCAACGCAACCCTTTTAGCACATCCAAAACCCGACACCAAACTCGTACTTCAAGTAGATGCACGAGTGGTATGTAACCTACAAAATGCCTATCATCTACGAAAGAGATTTTCTGAATATTATGCCAAGGCAAACTAAGGAAAGAAAAGTTTGTTGCCTACAACAGGAATCATACTCTTCCGGAGACAGCTAACTTTTTTTTTCCGAAGTTCACCTTGTCATTTAATGTACAGAAAACCTTTCCTAGATATAAATACAACAGATTATAACATGTGATATTTTTTAATAAACCGAAAATATTGTTACTAGAAATATATCTTTAATGATATAAAATTTATTATGAAATATTCACCTGCTCTAATATCATGTTCCATAAGCTGACTAAATGCATCAATCAAAATTTTCATTTTTTCAACTGACAATCCTGTTTTCTCTGTCAAAGATTCAATACCTTGACAAAAGAGAACAAATAAAAATAAGGATTTAGAAGAAATAAAGGAAAGTCCTAGTATGTATATATGAGTCTCATTTGATAAGTAAGATAAATCTGTATGAAATGGCAGCATGATCACTTTCAGATTATTACAACTGCAGGCATCATTCTTCAAAACCTGTCACAACAAGTTAGAGCACAAAGTACCACATGATTTGTTTTTTACCGTTGTTCTGAGTTTCAATAGCAGCAGTTACTCTGGAAATAAAAGAAATCAAACGCTGTTTCATGAAAAACATTTTCATCTTAACAGTTGAAGGCTGCCTAAATCAAAGCAGAATAAGAATAAGCTCATAAGTGCATCATTATTAAAGGGCATTTATACAGTCAACCAGGGATGCTGGAAGTCAAAAATGATTGGCGTTACTCAGTTTGTGAGACATCTCTCAGCACAAGGTCATAACATATATTTCATATTGACCATACATCCTTTTTTGAACTAGAATGTTCCGTTTTTTTATCTCCAATTCGTATTTGATTTCAGCGATGACAAGTACTTCAACCTACTTTTGTGGAAAAAGATTTGTCTCAGTAAAATATGGGAAATCTAAGGGTGCCTGCCTCAATATGATCAAAAATGTAAAGTATTTTTTTGAATAAATTAAAATATAGACAGAAGTTGCATATAGCATTTATATGAATTTTCTTTATATTTCGGTTTGTTTTAAATTCTTTTAAAGGTTAGCGATTCATAATTTCTCTGGGAGAGATACCCTGGTCCCTCCCACAAAGTTTGGTTCTGCTCACGTCCCTGAGCACAGTATATGTAGGCCTATTAATGTTATGCCCAGGCTCCCCAGAATAGTTTGGTAGATATTTTTAATAGTAAAAGAACAACTTCAAAGAATAAATAAGAATACAAATTGTAACATAATGACCTGGGATCCTTCACAAATTCTTTCATTTCAATTTAATTCTAGTTTAGGCCCCAGGGACCTCTCAGTTACCAGAAACCACCCGAGGTACCCGCCAGCATTCCGCCTCGGCCAGTTATGTTCGCTAAGTCTGGCAGTCAGGGGGTGAGGTCTCCTGGCTGTCACGAGAGAACGGGACCAGAGGTCGGGTTACCAATGTCCCACATGAATTTTGCTCACACCAGTGCGAAGGATCCTGGAGTTTGCCGTATTGCCTTCCTCTCCCGATCTTAGGGTTCCACGGATCGTTGGTGGGAATCCCGCAGAGTCGTCATCCAACTCTATATAAAGAATATGAAGATATTATTGTGCAATACTAAATTGTGATAAATGTTTTGCAATATAATTAAACAAGAAAAATGTGCGATGTTTTTACCTTCATGCCGTCTGTGGGCCACGGACCACTTTTTGGTTAATAACTTCATGATAAAAATCAATGTGCAATAGGCCTATTGTTGCGGACCCAGGCAAGGTCTTCAGTGTTTATTCCTCCTATGTTGCATTCCATATGTCAAAAGTTGAAATAGTGTTTTATTCCATATGATATGCAAATGAGTTTTACTATTTAAGCTTTTAGAGGCTACTGATCCTGCGATCTGACTGGATCTTGGAATGGGAAAATTTGATGCACTTAAAGGACTTGAAAATGATTATAATGTTTTTCAAGGACTGCAACAATTTCTTAAAGACTTGAAAGTGAACTTTTTCCCAATGATTTTCAAGGAGGATATGAACCCTGTCCCTATATGCCAGAGTTTGACAAGACTGGAAAATCAGTACAGGCACAAAACATACTCTGCATGTGATTGCTAGATTGGAATCAAACGATGACAAAGAACTTCCTATTTCACTACAGTACACCTTCCAACATGAGAAGGTGGCCCTTTCCATCGCCCCCTAAGGGCAATATTGCCCACTTTGGGAAACACTGATCTAAATGATCATAATAATATATTCATAATAACAACTTTAATAATAATACACTGTTCAAATTCTTTTAATCACCATCACCAAAAAAATATTACCCTAACTCCTTGAGTTGTCTGAGCAATAATTTCATGCTCGGTCTTGTTCAGTCATCAAATTTAAGATCGAAAAATTACAAGTCGAGTCGGGCCAAGTTTAAAAATAATCTATCGGCATCAAAGCCGGTTTTATTCAAGGCAAATGAAAATATAAGATACAAAAAAAAACACATCATTTAGTCTATATATATACACACACAATCAGTAATCCGCCCATCTGGCGCTACGAACAAAACAACCAATGAAAACAGGTTTACTCAAAGCCGTATTAAAAAATGAAGATAACATCAGTATCAGAGGGGGAAAAAAATCTCTATCGCGCGACGCGAGCGGATCAACATAGGATGCGTGATCATGGGAAAAGAAGAATCAGCATTTCTGCCTAACAATTGCCCTCCCTCACATGATCATAAAAAAAATAAATGCTCATAATCGTAATACAAGATCATCCTTTTTTTTCAAATTCAACATATTCAAAGCAAAATCGTATAAAAAATTGATATATACAAAAAAATACTAAAATTTCAATGATCGTTCTTTTAAAAAATATTTAAACTTTCATGAAAATGTTATCAACAAATTTTTTTAATTCATATTTACACAAAGGTTTCGTAAAAATATCGGCTAGATTATTTTTACCATTAATGTGATGTAAATCGAATTTTCGTTCATACACCAGATTTCTTAAAAAATGATATTTTATATCTATTTGCTTAGTTCTGTTATTTTCAATAGGAGAATTTGAAAAATCAATCGCTGCTTGATTGTCGCACAAGAGTTCATTTTTGTAATTCGAGGGAAGTTTAAATAAATTCAGATCATTACATTCATTTATTATTTGAGCAATCCACATAAGTTCCTTTGCGGCTTCAGTCAAGGTGACGTACTCAGCTTCAATAGTTGAAAGAGATACACATTTTTGTTTAAATGTTCTCCACATGATAGGTACACGATCCAATAACAAAATAATACCGCCCATGGAAACACGATCGTCTCTGTTAGCTGCAAAGTCTGAATCGCTGTAACATTTGATACTAAAATTTTCTATATTAGACAAATCAAGTTTCAAATACTTTGTATTTTCCACATAACCTAATAACTTCATTAGACAGTTCCAATGCGTCAATCTGGGATTTTCTTGGAATTGTGAGGATATTAACGGTGAAACTGATATCTGGCCTAGAGCGACCAGGGATATGCGATAAACATCCTATCACATTTCTATATGGCAATTTTTCCATTTCTCTGGTCTCCGCTTCGGAGTTAGGATAGCTTAATTTGGATAACAAAGTTCCCTTAGCGATTGGCAAAGATGACATAGGAAATTTAAATTTCCTAAAAATATCACATATTTTACCGATATAATTTATCTGATGAATAAAAAAACTTTCCTTCAATTTCCTCAAAATTTACACCTAGGAGTTTCCTAGTTTTCCCTAATATTTTAAAATCAAACTTTGATTTTAACTTAGATATGATCTCATCAATATCGCGATTTAGTTTGCTAAAAACAACAATATCATCCACGTAAAGTAATAATACTACTTTGCCGTCATAAGTGTATACGCAATTACACCAGTTCAATTTTTTCAAGTTTAGTTTCTCTAAAACGCTGTGAATCTCGAAAAACCATTCTCGACCACTTTGACGCAATCCGTAAATAGCTTTATTCAGCTTACAGACATAATTTGGGTACTTGTTGCTGGTAAAACCTTGCGGTTGACGCATAAAGATTTCTTCATTGAGATTAGCATATAAATATGCGCACTTTACATTAAGTTGACAGTGTGTCCAGCCAAGCAAGCAGACTAATGATGTAAAAAATAGTCGTATTATTGAAAAATTGACAGGGCTAAAAACTTCGTCGTATGTGTCCCCTTTACGCTGTTTATATCCCTGAGCAACAAGACGTGCCTTATACCGTACTATTTCTTGTTTTTCATTTCTCTTGAAGGTATAGACCCACCTGCTTCCCACAATAGGGGTATTATTGGATTTATGCACTAAATCCCAGACATTTCTATCTGACATTATTTGCATTTCATCCATCATGGCGTTATGCCACTGCTCCTGTTGCGGAGATCTTGATGCATCATTATAATTCTTCGGAATATCAATGTCAACAAAACATGCTTGTGGTGCAATATTAGAATCAATATCATTATTTTTCATTACACCTGAATATATATTTTTTTCCGCTGAAATCAAAAAAGTTTTTATCGTATTTGATATTATGAGACTTGCAATAAGCCTCGGCATCTTTTTGAGATCTTAATGTCAAATTAGTTCCTTCAATCCCATAGTATACGTCGATGCGGGAGCTATCTTTTCTAGGTATAACCTTTCTCACCCAAATACGTGCAGTGTCTCGATTGGGTGTTTCAACATTGTCAAAATACGATTTAAATTCTTTCTTCACAACATCTAACTCCTCAGATTCCGAATCACCTTTTATATCGTCCAACTTCTCGGGTTTACGATCACATTCTGAGTCACTTTCAAGATCACTTTCAGATCCACTTTTAATGTGGATAAATGTTGGTCTTGTGTCCACGACGGTTTCTCGATCACAGTTCTTAAAGGTAACATTTATAATTTCAATTGTACGCCTCTCGTCGGGTATCCAGATACGATAACCACGAATGTATAAGGCATAGCCCACCATGATGCCCTTCTTGGCTCTCAAACTTAATTTATTTCTTAGCTGTTTAGGCACTCCAATGTATACTGTGCTACCAAATATCCTCAAATGTTTTACAGACGGCTTTCGGCCACAATATAGTTCAAAGGGAGTTTTTGTCTGTCCATGGTGACATACTCAGTTCCAAGTGTACGTGAAGCACAATAGAGCTTCCGCCCAAAAAGTGTTACTCAAATCTGCTTCTTTCAGCATGGTTTTAATGGCATCCAAAGCTGTATAATTAAAACGTTCACTAACCCCGTTTTGCTCGGGCGTGTAGGTGTTCGTGCGTTCAGCTTTAATACCTTGAGTGTCTAGAAATTCACAAAATTCATTGTGTAAATTCCATCCCGTTGTCAGTTCGGATATTTACGATTTTTGAATTCAAAAATCTCTCTGCCCTAGTTTGGAATTTTTTGAAACAATCTAGCACGTCAGATTTTTTTCTCATAGGGTACACTACAACATTCCGGGAAAAGTCATCTGTAATAGTCAGAAAATATCTGGCTTTTCCTTTAGAAATAGTAGGAAGAGGCCCGCAAACATCCATATGCAAAAGTTCCAAGGGTTTGGATGATCTTACTTTTGATATGGACTTGAAGGATTTTCTTCACAATTTTGCCAGTCTACAATCTTCGCAATTTAAATTCTCGTATTTTAGAGCAGGGATGCCCAGGACGCTTCCAGACTGACTCGTCCGCGTAATGTACTTCGAATCAATATGACAATATTTTTTATGCCACTCCTTTAAGTCACCTTTAACTGATAAACTTAGCGCTTTGATTCGTCTGGGATATGTAGGCTTACAGCAATATAGGCCATTTTCTTTGTTTGCTACGAACAATTTCTTCCCAGTTCGTGATGTGACTTCAATCTTATCGTCCTTGCCAACGAAAGTAGCTCCCCCTTTATCGAAGCGGGGTCCCGACATTAAATTTTTTCTCAGCTTCGGAAAATAGATTACGTCTTTCAATTCAATGTCCTGCTTTTTACAGTTGGTCATAAAACACATTTATATTTCCTATACCCTCAACCGGGTAAGTTACATCTCCAATCGCGACGGACATGTTAGTGTTGCTAACTGGCTTATAAGTGGTGAAAAGTTCTTTGCTTTTGCAAAAATGGGCGGATGCCGCTGTATCAAACACCCAATTGTTGTTAGTATTTTTAACACTGTTTACGTGCACTTGGACTTCGGTGACGAAACTGGTATCTGGTTTTGATGAAGTTTTAATTCTACAATTAGCGGCCAGATGTCCCTTTTTATGACACTTAAAGCAAGTTATTTCCTTATATGAATTCTTAGCTCTAGGCTTATTTTTAGCACATTTAATAATTGCAAATTTATCAGAGCCATTCTTTTCTATCTTAACTTTCAAAGCAACGTTATCAACGTCATTGAAGCTTTGCTTAAGATGACTTTCTTCTGCTAAAAGTTCTTTTAGGACATCAAATTTGAAGGACTTGTCATCGATATATAAATTGTACAATACCTTTATAACCTTCCGGTAGGTAACGTATCAGCTGGAATGCCTGATACAGGTCTTCTAAAGGGTGACCAGCATCTTTGAGACGAGATACGATCTTCTTGCGTCGAACAGACCGATTTCCTCTCCCTCCTGATATCGGCAATCGAAAAACTGATCCAGCAAACTGATGATGCCAGCTCGGGTATCGGGTCGGAAATGCTCCTCCAGCTTCTTCCAGGCCATAGCGCCATCGGCAGTGTCGGAGATGAGAGCTCTGTATTCCTTCTCAATAGTGAGGTAGATTGTCGAATAGGCCCGATCTTTTCGCAGGGTGTAGTTTCTAAGTTCCTTGCTGGTTACAGTGGCAGGATCCGGCTCCGGTTCTTCACCAGTGATGAATTTCCAGGCCAATTTTTCCATCAGGAGGACTTTAACGTCGTCCCTCCATGTGGAATAATTATCTCCACGCATCTTTTCTATGGATTCCATATTATAGCCCTCCCGTCAATGTAATCTTCAAAAAAATTCTAACTTTAAATAAAATATTTAAAAGACGATGATTATTAGAAGGCCCATAACCAATCTTGTTCAGTCATCAAATTTAAGATCGAAAAATTACAAGTCGAGTCGGGCCAAGTTTAAAAATAATCTATCGGCATCAAAGCCGGTTTTATTCAAGACAAATGAAAAGATAAGATACAAAAAAAACACATCATTTAGTCTATATATATACACACAATCAGTAATCCGCCCATCTGGCGCTACGAACAAAACAACCAATGAAAACAGGTTTACTCGGCGCCGTATTAAAAAATGAAGTATCAGAGGGGGGAAAAAAATCGCTATCGCTCGACGCGAGCGGATCAACATAGGATGCGTGATCATGGGAAAAGAAGAATCAGCATTTCTGCCTAACACTCTGCTCTTTCACCTTCTGTAGTTATGTAATTTTAAACTTTTGATAATTGAGGTCCTACAGTACTTTGGATTTCGATAACAATTCTTGTTCCAAACAATGTTTGTTGTAAAAGCTTTTGGCCTCTAAAGAATATCTGTATAAGCCTTTGATGTACTCGTGACATGTCCCCAAAATTAGAGAAACTATTAATGAGCTAGTACTTACCAAGAAATACTAATGGTCTGCTACAAGTTGAACCTTGATGAGGGATTAGTAGGGATACAACGATCGGCCTTAGGACATGGACATAAATAGTGGCAGACCCGAGTTCAGAAATTTCATTTGGAGGCGGACCACTTGCATTTCAGGAAGGGGGGAACCAAAGTGGTAGAACAATAGATTTGGCCATCTTTTCACCCTTTTTGCAGACATTTTCTACCATTTCAGAGGGGGGGGGGGATCTTGTCTCTCCACGAAATGGGAGGAAATGTCTGAAAAAAGGAGAAAAGATGTCCTTTCCCCCCCCCCTCGGCCTTGGATTGCGAAATTTCAAGAAAGTTCTCAAACCTTCTCAGGGAAACATTTCAAATACATCTGTGTGCCCATTCGTGTGCATGTTTGTGTTCTTCACACCAATTGGCCAACCTTTTTTTGGAATTCGCCTATATAGGGGCACCTTGAGTCACGGTGGCAATGGTATACGGCGCCTCGCTAAGGGGCAGTTGTATTCTAGAGATGTCATGGGGGTCATTCAAGTATTACGTCAGCATCGATGGGAGGTGAGGGGCTTTCGATTTGCTGACTTTTGATGACAAAAGGAGGGGGATTTGAATGATGCTTATGTCATCAACTACCCTTTATGAAGACATGAAATATTCTTAATGGCATCTTATTCCGTGGGCCAAAAACGGAAAAAAGCATTTCGATAGTTATTGGTCACCTGAACTAACACTCTCCCCATTGATAAGTCAACTACAGAGCCACTTTAGTATCTCTAAATGTTTCCGGATCCTTCAAGTGTGTCCGGAAATGTGCTCGGTCCACTTAAGTGCTCTGAAACCGTGCCACGCATCACTCAAGTGATTCGTAATTATGCCACGGATCACTTAAGCACTCTGGGAATGTTCCACGGGTAATTTAAGTGATGTAGAACTGCACTGGGACCCACTTAAGTGCTCTAAAACTGTGCCACATGTCACTCAAGGGATCTCAAAATGTGTCACGGATCGTTTAAGGTTCTGAAACTGTGTCGCGGGTTATTTAAGTGATCTTGGAATGCAAAAGTGATATTTGAGGGCTACTTTAGCGATCTGAAAATGTGCCACGGGTCACTTGAATGCTCTGGAATTGTGTCACGGGTCATTTAAGCGATTTGTAAATGTGCAGCTTAGTTCATTTTTACAAAATTAGGTTTGAGGGAAGCAAGCCACATCAGATAAACTTTAGGGCCACATTTGGTCCACAGGTCAAGGGTTTACCATATATGGCTTAAAGAGTGGGCCGTAATTCTTACTCTTCAAATAGCATTAGAATTACAGAAATTAATTATAACATATAAAAATGTTTTCTTTCGAAAGTTTAATTTTTCTAAAAATATTTTTTTTCATCTGAAGGGGAGGCACACAAGCCCCCTATGCCCCCACCCACGTACATTTCTGATCCCACCAATATGCGTTAGGAGGCAGTGCTGACAAAAGGGGGGGGTCAGAGTCTTACTGACAAGGGAGGTAGGTCAAAAATGGCTAAAAATTTGCTGACGTAATACTTGAACAGCCCCCATGCTACTTCAATACAGGGCTAACAGAAAGAGGAACTTTCTCTTTAGCCCCGACTTCATTAGTACAGGCTACTTCAATAAGTGCCGTTGAAAGAACACTATCTCCAGAGGAGTGTACACACAATGAGGAAGGAGATCATCACGTATATATATTTGCATATTTTGACCTTTTTAGCGTTAATCCATATAAATCCATAAATGAAAAAATTTTCAGCCCTCAATTTTTTTTACAATTTTTCAAATAAATATATTGTTCATAATATTTTCATAACATCAGTTTTTTCCCCGCAGATGAAATTTAGTGAATTAATACACATTTATAAAGTACACTGCTGGCCACCGTAAATGCAACACCCTGAAGGAAGCATGCAAATAATATGAAATTTACAACATGCATTAGCGGAGGTGAGATATGCAAATGATTAGAATTTCAGCGCAGACGCACATCACGCGCGCCTGTGGCGCCACTTCAAAGCGCTATTTAAGGCTTGGAGATTTCGACGATTTGAAGTACGGCAATTGTGTTTTTCTTGTGGTTTTTTCAAAAAAACGATCAATTATGCCTCGTAGAAAACTGCGATCATCTTTTGATCAAGTATCCGAGTTCGACAGAGGAAGGATAGTGGCCTACCGAGATTGTGGATTATCTTTCAGGGAAATCGGTAGTCGTGTTGGACGAAACCAAACAACTGTAATGCGGATATGTGATCGTTGGATGCAGGAGGGTACGACGGACCGACGTGTTCGATCGCATCCACCTCAGTGCACCACTTCACGTGATGACAGGCGTATTGTGCGTATGGCAGTGACGGATCGCTCAGCCACATCACGAACCATAGCACAGCATATTCAGTCTGTACCGCATCATCCAGTGTCTGCGCGTACCATTCGACGGCGTTTACAGCAGAGTGGACTGTCCGCAAGACGTTCATTGCTTCGTCTACCCTTGACGCAGAACCACAGACGTCTCCGCCGCCAATGGTGCGATGAAAGAAGGATGTGGACGGCACAATGGAATGAAATTGTCTTTACTGACGAGTCACGCTTCTGTCTGCAACACCACGATGGTCGGATTCGAGTCTGGAGACACCGTGGAGAGAGGATGCTGAACAGCTGCGTTATGCACCGCCACACTGGTCCTGCACCGGGTATTATGGTATGGGGCGGTATTGGATATCATTCTCGCATTCCTCTAGTACGCATTGCCGGTACTTTAAAAAGCCAGCGCTACATCTCCGAGGTGTTGGAGCCAGTTGTCCTTCCTTACCTTCAGGGCTTGCCCACAGCCATATTTCAACAGGATAATGCGCGACCACACGTGGCACGCATTGTCCAAAGGTTCTTCGTCAATCGCCAGATTGAATTGCTTCCCTGGCCAGCTCGCTCTCCGGATCTTTCGCCGATAGAAAACATGTGGTCCATGGTTGCTCAACGACTGACCCAGATTACATCCCCAGCTGCCACACCAGATCAACTTTGGCAACGCGTGGAAGCTGCTTGGTCTGCTGTACCCCAAGAACACATCCAAAGTCTCTTTGAATGAATGCCGAGGCGTGTGGCAGCGGTGATCTCCAACAATGGCGGCCAATCTGGCTACTGATTTTGGCAGGAACCACACTTCACAGAAGTCTATAAAATTAATCATTTGATTCTTGGTCAACATGTTATCTACAAAATAAATATTGTTGCGATATCTCTTGTCTTTCTTGGTGTTGCAATTTGGGTGGCCAGCAGTGTATTTTATGAATATTAACCGTTTTATTTATTGTAAGGCTATTTCTAGAGATATCTCAAAGTGTTAAATTTTTTTTAGAAATAGTGTCGAAACTCTTTTGTTACTGGTATTTTTGTTATTGAGCAACTGCAACAAACTGAAAATTAAAAAATTCCTGAATAAAAAATATGTAGAAGTTATATATATGAGGGAACATTTTTTGTAAATGAAAATTTATATGTACTAAGAAATAAAAAAAATATGCATTTTAAAAACCACTTTTTTTTTGCATGGTGATTTTTTAATGCATATTTTGGGATTTTAAATACACATTTTAACATTTTAAGAGCACATTTAGGTATTTTAAGTGCTTATTTTTGCATTTTCAAGTGAATATTTTGCCACTTTTTTAATGCATATAATCCGGGCTCTAATTATAACAAAAGCACATGCAGAAGAAATTAAGACCAATCTACTCTATAATATAAAATCACAAACTCGAAAAGGGCCTGTTTCTAAGCAACCGAAATTAGTGACGATTTTATGTTACGGAAATGGGTGACGTTTGTGAGTGACGGAGATCTGTTATGTTTTTGTGTTATGGAAGTCAGTTACGATTTCGGGCCGAGTGCTCATTTAACTCCTGAGGACATCGGGAACCGCTTGACCTGTAGGGATCAAGTATTGTGCATGTACCCAGAGGTATATATACATCAGCAGTGTTCCCAACACACAGGGTCCGGGTACCCAAGGCGGGGCACATAGGTATTAACTTATTGAAAATGTTGGGGGGGGGGGGGGGGCTCAGGCTCTAATGGAACCTCGTTTATACAACGGGTCGTATAAATGCAAAAGCAGTATATGTAAATGGAACTTTTTCCAAAAATAACCCCCCCACCTTTTTTTTTACAGACGTTTCCCAAAAAAATTTTTGTAAAAAATCTGTCGTTTTGATTCAAAATCTTATGCTTGAGAAGAAATATTATACTATCATAACATTACTGTTGCTATAGTCTCAAGCAATTTTACGGTATTCATTTCAAGATTTAACAGAAATTTTTTTTTATTTAAACCTTATGTAAAACGTCCTATACATACTTGTTTGTTTTGCTCTTTTGGTTTCTATATCTAAGCAAAAAGTAGATGATGTATTGAGTTCCATTGTTGAGAGATTTTTCTCTTAAAGAAAGAACTAATAGTATAAATGTTTGCTATCAGCAAAAGGCCGGAACTAGAGAGGAGGGGGGGGGGCCCCGGGCTGCAAATTTAGGGGGCGACAGTTTTAGGTGGGAACAGAGAACACTGTTACAAAATTATCGAATGTGGGGGCGGAAAAATCATGTTTGCCCCGGTCGGCAAAAATCCCAGTTACGGCCCTGGCTATCAGCATACCGTAGCCCGTTCAATAATTATTTCAGTACCTGTCAAAAGCCATTGAACCAGTCAGATCATCTTAAATTTTGTGGCTTTTTCAGTAAAAAATATGCATGGAAAACTACAGTCGATCCCGCTTAGTTTTTCTGCTTACAACTTGAAGTGTATACAGGCAGGACCCTGGGTAAAGCAAGAATTAAGAGGCTCTTGCGACAAGAGTTAAAGATGGTAATTGGTCGGTCAGTGTATGTTGTTCGAATTTCGGGATCTCAAAGTTATAAAGGCTTCATTTGCCCATGCAGAAATTGGGTCCTGTATACAGGGATAATGTATAGGAATGTATAGCAACTGAAGCCAAACATTGTACAAATGAGTAAGGTCAGAAACGTAATAGGGAGACGTATAGGAGGGGTTCCATTACATTTTCTTAAATGCAGTATGATCTCCACAAATGATCACCTGTACTCAAACACAAATATGCATCAGTGGTCGCCTCTACTCGGCGTAAAATTTCTATGGCGGAGCCCCGTAGGCTCTCCTCTTATATTCATTTATCAAATTTACTGATTTAATTTATTTTCTTTGAGTGGATGCGGAGCCCCCGGGAAGTGTACACGGAGTACTGGTTGAGAACCGGTGCTTCAGTGAAACGTTTCCCAAACTTTTTTTTCCATAGCCCTTCTTTAAAAAAAATTTCTTTCTGATTTCTACCAACTCAAGCCCACCCATAGAATCCTATACTAAACCCATAGCTTCTATAGACCCTTTGGACAATTGCATCGCCCCCTTCCCCAAGAGGACGATATTTCACACTTTGGAAAGCACTGCTTTAGTGGCCATTCTTGGTTATTATGCAACTTAATTTAATGAAAGGTCACCCAGCGGTGGACAGGAAATTGACCTTTATACTTTTGATTTTTTTGCACTATTTATAAATGTTATGATTAGTCCTGTTTGTTGCATTTACATATTTTAACATCTTTTTAGCATTAATGTGTGTATAAATGTATGCAATTGAATAATTTTCAGAATAAGTGCATATTTTCAAGTTGTGCGGAAGATTAATTAAATTTTTATAATTTTTCAAATTAATATTGCTTATAATACAATAAAAGTTCATTATAACAACAGCTCACAACCACGAGAAAAATTTTCGTTGTAACGTAGTTCCCATTACAAACGAATTTTCACATTTTGGTCTGTAAGGACATAAAATTATCGAAAATTTCTGCTTTATCTGCATTGGAACGAGATCATTTCGTTCTAATATTAACGAATGAACAGAACTCTAGTCATGTGAAATTGATTTTTGATCTCAAATCAGTTGATTCTCTAAGAGTATAAGATGTTTTCCATAGAATTTTGTATCATCAAAGTGGTTTAGACGAACAACTGAACAATTAAAAGTCTGAACATATTACATTCATGCTCACTTCCATGGATATATGGATCTGTCAACATTTTCCATCAAATCGGAAATTCGACATTTTAAAATAGTTTGATGTTTGGCTGCTCAACTCCAAGGAACTTCTAGCTACAATGGACCATACCTGAAGCCTGGGTGCTTTATTTGCTTGTCATTTCTTTTTCTTTTTTTCAAGTAAAAAGTAAAATCTCTCAGGAGAAAAATCTGCCCATTTTTGACATTATTCATGTGTGCACGTGTAGTTTGCTTCTTTTTCGAACAACTTTTTCTTTCTATTAGTGAGCAGCTACAGTACTAATAATTCTAATACAGTACTAATAATTCTAATACAGTACTAATAATTCTAATACAGTACTAATAATTCTAATACAGTACTAATAATTCTAATACAGTACTAATAATTCTAATACAGTACTAATAATTCTAATACAGTACTAATAATGCTAGAAATTCCTAAATAAAATACATTTAGAAATCATTTGCATGAGATTGTTTTTGCAAATAAATATGCACCGAGACAAATGGAAAAGATGCATTTAAAAACGCATTTGCGTTTCTTGCATAGTTATTTGTTTTTTAGCATATATTTTCTCAGTTTTAGATCATATTTTGCACATTTTTTAAGAGGAAAATTTGGGTGCTAATTACAGTCAAATCCTGTTTTAACGAATACCGTTACAGCGAAAATCTTGTTTTAACAAACGGTTTTCGAATCGCTCTAATAAGTATATATAGGAACAATGCAAAGGATCTGAAATTCCTTTATAATGAAATTTCGTTACAATGAAGTGTTTTCTCCGGTTTCTTGGAGTTCATCATAACGGGATTCGACTGTATAATAATCATTTCATGTATTGTTATCAAAGTGAATGGGACAAGGGCGTAGCCAGAAATTTCGTTCGGGAGGGGGACTACTTTCATTTCGGGGGGGGGGGGGGCAAAGTGATAGAACAATAGATTTGGCCATCTTTTTCCCTTTTTTTCGGCCATTTTCTCACATTTTGGGGGGACCAGACCCCCAAGTCTTCCCCCTCGCTATGCCCTTGGAATGGGACTGCTCCTGATCAGGAGCGTACCCAAAAAAACCAATCTATGGGGGGGGGGGGGGTCACAAACCAATCTATGGGGGTTTTTGAGTTGGTGCCAGTTTTCCAGAAGCATGTAATTAAAAAAAATTTATTTGATTGTTGGGGGCGTACGCCTTTGCCTTTGAGCCCCATTCTAATTTGATCACTGTCCAAGTAAAAATATACTTTCATTCTCTCTCCCTCATTGAAACGAGCACAACTCGTTTGCCATAGGCAATTTATTCAGATCTAGTCATGCCGTAAATCTGAGTACATCCCCCGAGGATCCCCTGGGTCCCCCAGATCTCATGAATCCTGAAATCCCCTGGGCGGGGTCATGAAAATGATTATATACAAAAAATATATTCAGAACAGTATATACATCTTTATTTATTCCAGGGTTGGACAAATCCCAAGCGATAGGTCACCATGGCAACTGGAAAATCTGTATTGGCACCTAAAATTTTGTATATGTGTTTGCTAAATCAGAATATAGTGATGGCTCAAAATTTTCCGATTTCATAATTGTCTTCCAACATGGAAAGGAGCAGAGCCGCTACTAGAGAGAGCAGGCTGGTCTGGTGCTCCGGACGCTGGACCAGAATGGGAGTCAAATTCACCCTTTAACTACTTCTTCTACGTGCAAGGGGCACCAAAATTCCGAATTGCCCCAGGTGACAAAGTATCTAGTTGCGGCCCTAAGAAGGGGTCATCAATTCCCAGAAAGGTTGAAAAAAGATTACTTAAGATATAAAAACCATGCTTAGCTCCTACGGAATTTGGCTGGTGCCTAAATTCCTTTCTGATTTTTGTCAAGCCCTTTATTTATTTATATTTTATGATACAGTGTATATTTCCCCCAAAATCAAATTACATTTCACTTATTTAAGATTTATTTTACTCTCATATATTGAGTCATATATCAGGTTTTGAATTAGAAATAATTATTTTTTTAATTGCATAAATTTCTTCATAAAAACTCGATTTAAATATTGTTACTGTTCCAAGTATGCAAGCCAAATGGAGCCAAATTAAGTTTTTCTTAAATAAATTTTAAATATGATTGAAAAAAATAAAATATATGGTAAGATTTATTAATTTATTGATATGTCTAACAGAAAAAAAAACATTTTGCTACGCTTTATTGATTATAAGTATTAGAGGGCTGCAAAATACTATGTAGAATGTTTTTGAAGATTCTGAACAAATTATTAAAGAAGATACTTAAAATGCATGAATTTATCAAAAATGTGTAACTATATTTAATACACTGATGTAAGAAATTGAGAGAATTTGCAGACTTGGTCGATTATCTCTAGAACTACTGTACCGATTTTAATGAAATTTGATATGTACATACATTGATACAATACAAAACAAATAACCATTCAATAATTGTAATACACACGCATGATCGTGTGCAACACTCGTTGGAGTCGGAAGGTATGAAACAGCGGTTGCAGAATAAACAAAAAAATGGGTTAATAGATGGATTAATAGGGGGTATGGCCCCCTCTTACAGATATACAGGTCTCGCAGCGTGATTTCATACTTGAAATAAGGCAGTTTATCATTTCCTGTGGCAATTGGTCCCACTCGTTCAGCAACGCTGTTTTTATTCCCTGGATAGTTCCCGGAGGAGGGTTGTGAGCTGCAATTGCCCTCCCCAGAGCGTCCCAGACATGCTCTATAGGGTTAAGGTCTGGAGATCTGGCTGGCCAATCCATCCGGCGAATATCCTCACTCTCTAGAAAATCGTCGAGCAGAAGAGCTCTATGTGGCCTAGCGTTATTGTCCATTAAACTGAACTCAGGGCCAACTGCACCCCTGAAAAGACGAACATACTGCTCCAAGACCTCATCCCTATACCTCACACCAGTCACAGTGCCTCTTTCAAAGACATGGAGAGGTGTGCGGCCATCCAACATGATGCCTGCCCAGACCATTAAACCTCCTCCGCCATAATGGTTGATTTCGTGGACATTGGAGGGTAGGTAGCGGGTCCCTGGTTCTCCCCATATGAACGTATGGCGAGAATCGGTGCTTAGGCCGATTCTCCGGTTTCTCCTGTCCGTAGACGTAAGCGGGATGCAAACAGCAGGTCTTCTTGCAAACAACCCTCTCTCATGAAGTCTTTTGGAAACAGTCACCCTTGATACACGGGTTCCTGTGGCTGCATACAAGTCATGAGAGAGCTGAGAAGCTGTAGCACTCCTGCTACGCCTCGCTATAATTGACAAATGGCAATCTTCTCTGGCCGGCATCGCTCTTGGACGACCTTGCCCAGGCTTTCGCTCAATGGATCCGGTATCCCGGAACTGTTTCCATAAGTTACACACGACACTGGGCGTTAAATTGAACTCTCTACAAATCTGGACTTGAGATTGGCCTGCTTCTAGCCTCCCCACAATTCGCCACCTCATTCCATCATCTAAACGTTGGTGGTTACTCATTTTTACTGTTACAATTTGAAATTAACCGATTGCTGCAAAATAACACCAAGAAATTCGCCGAGGTGAGCTAGCGAACGAAATGCATCTTAACTTACGCGCGCTTATAAAGCCTGTTTCTCTACTGGCTCCACCTGTACGCTTACATATTTGACGTACAAGATTTGCATTTTTGTCTAGAAGCAGTGGTTTTACATTCAGTTCACTTCTTTTCATGAAATTCGATAAAATATGCAAATTCTCTTAATTTATTTCACTAATGTATATTGCTTACTTTTTCTGTCAGAAAACTGCAGAATCACGAGGAAATTGAACTTTTCCGTTTTTTCTTGTAATGCAACATGTTCTACTAACAGAAGGTTAAACTGTACGTGCACAACCAAATGTGGTCCACACAAACCATAAAATACTGTGGAACTGCCTATCTCAACATTTGTGGGGGGTTTTTTCAGGGGAAAAACAAGTTTACTTGAAGTGGCTCCAAACAAAGCTATTCTTATTTTGCAGAATCACAAACCCTGTCTATAGCAGATTTCTTCACCACCATAATGTCTTTATATTCCAATTAGGATCGCCTATGGAACTGCTTCTGTCTGCGTCCCTGTTTCACTGATGTCCATCCATTAAGCACAAAAGCTTTTAAAGCTTTGACCGGCGGCGTCAAGAAGAATGTAGTTTTCGGGATCAGCAGGGGTCCCCATATGGACGGATGCCTCCAGGTGACATATTCCCCACAAAAGCGACACGCTATACACTCCCCATCCTTCTAATTAGGAAATGGTGCTTGTATTCAGAAAATCTGCATTGAAGCAGCCGAAACTGAACCCTATTGAAATGTTCTTTGTCAGCTGCAGAAGGTGCGGCCCCTTTATCATGAACAGAAAAAAAGAAATACTTGGAATAAAAAGTCGGCCAAAGATCCCAGGCTAAAAGCCCTTTTCCAGTATGTGGGAGTCCATGGTCTTGCTTATAGCCCGCTGAGTGCCCTCCCTCCAGGGAAACACGCCAAGGGCGTAGCGAGGGGGGGGGGGACTTATGGGTCTGGTCCCCCCCCCCCCCACCGAAATGTGAGAAAATGACCGAAAAAAGGGAAAAAGATGGCCAAATCCATTGTTCTGTCACTTTGGTCCCCCCCCCCCGAACGAAATTTCTGGCTGCGCCCCTGAAACACGCCACTAGATGCCACGAATGTTGGCAAAGTGTGGTTATGCACGAGTACAGACGGAAAGAATACGAGAATAATGATCGGCAAAATAACGGATTTATTTAATGACAGCATATTGATCTCCACTAGAAATCATTGAAAACTAAAGTCCATATTACGTCTAACATAACTGATGAAACAACGCAAACATAACACTAAGACAAGAACCACAAAAAAAAAACAGGATCCTAAACAGTTCATATATATACACATTACAAAACATGTGCGATCGCGTCATGATTTGCATATCGGATCGTGATCGATCCGGTTACGGTGGAGTTCCTTTAATTTGCATGAAAAATAAATAAACCTAACAACGGATGGGCTGTAACTAGGAGTGAAGATCATTTTATTGTCGTGGGGGCGGGGAAGCATCGAAATGCCTCCTTGAGATCGACTGTGATGCCGCAAGATATTTACAATTTCTAACAGTGCTGTGAACGTAAACAGGGTATGTAAAACCCCCTCTTTGCGGTCACCGGCGGGACAAAAAGAAACTCGTCCGTAAAAAAAGAGAATTGACCGGGAAAGGAGGAGCCTTATTAAAACCTTGAGAATAATTATTTATTTTGAAATAAACACAATTTTTTGAATAACATAAGTAATAAATACTACATCCTGTTTAGAAAAATTCCCCAATTTAATTTACAATGGAACATAGAAAAAATTACAATATTTTCTGATAAATAGGTCGCATCCTGTAAAATGGCCGGAAAAAAGTTTTTGTGGAGAAATCGCCACTTTTTTTTTTACATGTCACAGCTATAAAGGCCGAAACACTCTGTACTGACGTGACATGATTATTCCGAGTCTAGGTGTGGAAAATGTATCCATGCACTTTTTTTTTGGGAGGAGGGGGGGGGGGGAAGAGCCAGCTTTCCAAAATTAATGAGGGGGGGGGGTCTCGATCCTATTGGCCCAATACAAGTTTATGCCTATGACAGGTTTCAAGCACTTCCCTGTGAAAAATCGGGGTCCTCGCGAAAGATCTCAGTACAAAAGCCTGTTCAACGAAGACAGGATAATTTTAGTCATGGAGGGAAGAATATATAATTTTTTCACCCTCTCCACTGAAAAAATCGATCTAAACGATATTTTTCGCCCCCCCCCCCCCAGAATTAGAAGCCCCCTCAATATTTCTGCCTGTGAAAACTGACTTCTTCCCTGGTTCCGGCCCTGGCTACCTGAGGTTGAGGTACTGGAAACAGGGCGTCAACTGGGGGGTCAAGTGTCCAAGGTGCTGGACCAGAGGGGAGGGGGCGAAAATTTCACTCTTTAACCTCCCTTCAACATTACTTGAAATATTTAAAATTTCTAAGAGTGCTGTTACGTAAATAGTTTGGGAATCCCTGATTTGTAAGGAGGAAATTTCATATTCCTAGTACTAGAATGCAATGGTACCCGGCTCAGGGGCTTTGAAATTTTCATTTTCATTTCTTATTTTCTTTTTCTTTTTTTGTGTGTAAAGATCTCAGTTCAAAAGCCCAGTTCAACGGAGACAGGATCATTTTAGTTGTGGAGGGAGGGAAGAGTATGTAATGTAATTTTTTCACCCTCTCGACTAAAAAAATCGATCGAAACAATATTTTTTGTCTTCTCCTCTCCCCCCCCCCCAGAATTAGCAGCCCCACAAGATTTCTGCCTGTGAAAACTGCCTTCTTCCCTAGTTCCGGCCCTGGCTACTTAAGTGTTGGAGTACTGTAAGACCAGTCGAGGCCCAGGCTCTGTCACAAGTGGGATATAAGCCTTTCACCTTAAGGGGTTGGGCCACGCTGGAGAGAGCTGGGTACGACGGGCCGGAGGGCCTGGGTGTTCCAAGCCCCCCGGTCCGGTGGCTCCAGCACTCGATCCCTATGATTGGAGCTCCAGGCTGCGAGGCCTGGTCTCCCTACCCCTGTTGCCCGGAGCAAGCAACAGTCTGCAGCTCCCCCCCCCAGCCCGGGGCAAGTCCAGGAGGAGCCTACAAACCCTGCAGGTGCTAAAGCCACCCCCAGAGGCCCGTCCCCAAAATCCCGGGAAGTTTGGAGAGTTTATTTGATTTTCAAAAATTCAGTATTTACAACATTTACAATATTAGAGGTATGCCCCTGTTTGTTTTTAGACCGCAGGCGGCGCGACAATTGCTCCAAGTGGGCGCGGTCTTAACATACTGAGCTGCTGCCAAACGTGTGCATTTTGGACGCAGCAGATTTTCCGTGAGTGCTTGTAGATTTGGTCATTGTTGATTCGCCCAATGTGTGGCCAGCCCGGGTGCTCGACCACTGCCGACTTGTCTAGGTGGCTCTGGTGAGCCCTCTGTTGTATATATGTCCAGCCCAGATGCTGGACCCCTGTTGACTCGTCTAGTTGGTTCTGGTGCGCCCTCAGTTGACTATGTGGCCAGCCCATGTGCTGGGCCACTGCTGGCTTGGCTATATGGCTCTGGTGAGCCCTCGGTAGTCTACGTGGCCAGCCCAGGTGCTGGGCCACTACTGTTATTTCTGATTGTCTCGGGTGAGCCCTCTGTGCATCTCGAGACATCGGCCTGAGTCTGGTCTGCCTGAAACTGAGAAGAGTTTTCTCAGACTTGGGAGAGTACCTTCGGGTGTCATTTCGGGACTTAGCCTCTTTTTGCACCTCAATTCTGCAAACACTTATTCTTTTCTGTCGAATTATGTTTCCTCCTGATTTGGACATTTCAGGTGTCTTCATTCATTTCTTATTTTCTTTTTTTTTTGTGTGTTAATTTTATTTTACTACTATTTATTTGATTCCTCAAAGGCACCGGAACCTAGGAGCGGAGGATATTTGAGCTCCAACTCCAATGAATTTTATAAGGCAGTTGAGCCCCCACCAATAATTTTTAGAAAAACAATGCAGTGCGTCCTCTGTTTCCTGCGTATGTGCTTCAGCCCCGTATATACGGGAAGCAACTTTCAGCACTCTCTCCCCACCCAATGTTAATTTCTTCATGCCAGCGCCTCTGTTGTGAAGGTTCGAAATATCAAGCCTTCGAACTTGTTAATAAGCTTAATCGTTGTGCACTTTATCTCCTCCCACTTTTTTTTTTCTTTTTTTCTGTTGTCTCATGTCCCCATGCCCAAGGGTCACACTCAACAAAACAAGGAAGAGATGCTCTTGAGTTTACAGACAGTACAAGCAAGAGAAAGGATTCCCCCCCCCCCCAAGTTATCTACACAGGTGCCTTCACGCAGCACTCTGGGAGGATGCAATTTAGGATGAATGGATGCCGAGGTGATTGGGAGATAAGACCACTATTGTCACAGAACAAGTGCGTTGAGATTCTGAAGAAAAGTAAAAAAATAAAATTTCAAGCAGATGGATTTTTCTATTTAGAAAAATTTTTTGTCAAAAAGTTTTTTCTGAGCCAAGTGTGAGAAACATATCCACTTGAATTTTTGGCGGGGCCGAGCCAGCTCTTCTAGAATGGTGGGGAGGGGGGGGGGGGGCTCAGGCCCATGGGCCGGATACAAGTTTACGCCTATGGCGGGGTATTGGACAGATCCCTTTATGAGGAAATTGACAGGTTTCATTTTGAGTCGAGGATGAATACTTGCTTCTCATTGCACATTGTGCTTCATTGCTTATTGTGGCACTGCAAGAATAATGGTGCATTACCGATTGCGGGGCACTGCATATGGTAGTGCATTGCATGCTGTATTGCTCATTGTAATGCGTATTGTGGTGCATTGCATACTATAGTACTTTTTTATAGTGCTTTGCTTATTGCGATGCATCGCGTATTGTGGTGCATTACGTTTTATGCTGTATTGCGGGGCACTGTAAATAGTGGTACATTGCTATTTTTGGTGCATTGCATATTATACAAATACAACTCCACAACAGGGAAAATGCCCAACGAGGTGGCTGAGAAAAACATGCCCATAAAAATATGGATGTCATATATTTCAAAAATACAGCAACCAATTAAAAATGCAATTACCAAAAATTATAAACAATATATACACATGATAAAATATTACACAATGCCATAAAGAATATTATACAAATACAAATACAACGCCACAACAGGCAAATTGCCCAACGAGGTGGCTGACTTAAGAACATCATGGATCCCCGAGCCCCTACCTACTACTGCTACACCACACATGCACCCCCCCCCCCGCGGAACCCCCCAACGAATCTGTACATGCGGGAATGTGCGTGTACGTGTAGTGCAACCTGACGTAAAGTTTGTTTCTGTGTAATGCTTGTTATGTGTAGTGCTGTCATCTGCCCCCAGTTTTACTAACTATGAGTGAAGTGTTATGGTTGAATGATTTACCGTTGTAGGACTGTTGCTCTCTGTGGCGAGACTTTTTAACGGGGAGATCGGCTCGCATTTGCGCCTTGAAGTTGGGAACCACAGAAAACCAACTTCAGCCGACCACCACTGTGGGGTTCGAACCCGGATCCTCGCATCACGAGTCCGGCACTATAACCACTCGACCACCACAGCGGCTGGTATTATATTAGTATAATTTATTTATTATACTATACTATTGTTACTATTGTTATTATTTATTATACTATACTATTGTTACTATTGTTATTATTTATTATACTATACTATTTATACTATTGTTAATTAGTACTTTATATTAGCGGCTGGTAGTATATTATGGTTGTCTTATTTTAAGAATGGATAGCTTCTCGATTTACCCAAACATGTTTATCGTATTTCTTTTTTAAACGCGTCAATTGTGTTACAATTTACTACCTCTGGGGGTAAGCTATTCCATTTATTAACAACCCTATTAGAGAAAAATTTTCTCTTTCTGCAACACCATAACCTCGCATTGTACCTAAACAATCGCCCCCTTGTAAAAGCAGTCGATTGGCAGTGTACTAAAAGTTCATGGTCCATTCTATCTATCCCATTGAAAATTTTGAACACTTCGATCATATCTCCTCGACACCTGCGTTCATCCAATATAAACATATTCAAAAAATGAAGTCTCTCTTCATAACTCAAGCCCCGTGTGCCAATAAGGACACAGGTAGCTCTTCTCTGCACCGCTTCAATCAAGTCTATGTCCCTCTGTAGGTATGGTCTCCAAAACCTTACAGCATACTCCAGTCCAGGACGAACTAAGCCTCGGAAAAGCAGAAGAATGACTTTAGGAGAAAGCGAAGAGATCTTTTTAAAAATGAAACCGAGCATTCTATTCACTTTTTTGATCACCGTTGAACAATGTTCAGAAAACCTAAGCCGCTCGTCAATGAGAATTCCAAAATCTGTGACCCTAGTTGCATCCGGGATAGTGACACCATTCAACTCGAAAAAGAACCATGGGTTGTTCGAACGAAAATGAGCTACCATGCACTTATCAACACTAAACGTCATGCTCCATTCTGCAATCCTGTTTAAGTTGGTCTGGAGCAACTCCCTATCACTTTGATTCCCGATTACTCCTATTAGCTTCACATCATCTGCAAATTTGCTAGTAATCCCATCAATACCCTGATCGAGTTTATCGATAAAAAGTGAAAAAAATATGGGGCCAAGGACACTTCCTTGAGGAACTCCACTTGTGACACCTGTCCAACCAGAGAATTCTCCGTTCACCATAACTCGTTGCGACCTATCTCTTAACCCCATATTACCACGATTCTAATGGTTCTCTATTGTAATGCATCGCGTGCTGTATTGCTTATTCTAATACATTACTTATTATGGTGCTTTGCTTATGTGATGCATCGCGCATTGTACTGTATTGCATATAGTTATATGTATTGTGGTGCATTGCGTGCTGTATTGCTGATTGTGGTGCATTGCTAATTGTTATGCACATTATAGTGTATTGCGTACTGTATTTCTCATTGCAATGCAGTGCTTATTGTGTATTGTGGCACATTGCATATTGGGCCGTATTGCTTATTGTAGTGTACTGCAAATAGTTGTGCACTGCTGATTATAATGTATCACTTGCTTATTGTGTTTCAGTAGTTATAGCATATTGTGGTGCTTATTGCAATGAATGGAGCTTTATTGTGATGAATAGTGCTTTATTACGATGAATAGTGCTTTATTATGATGAATAGTGCTTTATTGCGATGTATAGTGCTTTATTTCATATTGCGATGTATAGTGCTTTATTGCGATGTATAGTGCTTTATTGCATATTGAGCTGTATTGCTTATTATGGTGTGTATTGCGTATTGTTATGCATTACATGTTGTAGTGCATCGTGTACTGTATTACTTATTATAATGCAGTATGTATTGCGGTTTGTGCTACATTGCGTGTTGTACGTACATTGTGTGCGGTATTGCTTATTATACTGTTGTGCCTACTGCTCATTGTGGTGCACTGCAATATGGTGAATGTAGTGCAATGCATATTGTTATGCATCAATGCAGTGTGTGTATTGTATGGTACATTACGTATTGTGGTGTAACACTGATTGTGGTGCATTGTGTATTGTATGCATTAAGTAATTGTACATCATGTTCTGTATTGCTTATTATAATGCCATGTTTACTGCTTATTATGCTGTAGGCCTTATTGTATTGCACTGCAATATGGTGCATTGCTGATTGTGGTGCATTTCGTATTGTTATGCATCATGTATTGTAGTGCATTGCATGTTGTATTGCTGTATTGCTTATTATAATGCAGTGCTTATTCCATATTGTGGTACATTGCATATTGTGCTGTATTGCTTATTGTAATACATTGCATTTCGCAGGCATTTGCAGAGCCTGAGGAATATTTTGCTTTATAATTAAAGACGATGTGACGAGTAGTTAGCTGGAGGAGTTGGGGGGGGGGTGGATGCCGTAGGCATCAGGGGGGCAAAGCACCCCTAGTAATGTTAAAATAAACATAGTTGTTTTTTAGTGTCTTTTCTTTTCCTTAGTTCCAATTTTTAAATATTTTATAGCTGTTTACGACTAATTAACGTGCATAATGTATTTTTTTATACAATAATTTTTCTATTTCTTTTTAGTCTATTTACTATCGAAAAATGCATTAATAAATTGGAGAAATTTTTTACTAAAATTTACAAGGATTTTCTATCACATTTTCAGGAATTTAAAGTCGTTATCCTCCTTTAAATGTTTGAATATTTAAGTCTAATTTCAATGCATAAATTTGTTGGTTTTTAAATCGTTTTTATAACATTGAAAATATCGCGATTGCACATTTCAAATGCCTTGCAGAACATCAGTGGAAATGTCTACCTTGTTTGCACCACTGTTCCACGATCAGATACGAAAATGAAGATATCGTAGTTATGCAAATTATCATAGAGGCTGAAGCAACGTGATTGGCTGTGTGGAAAAAAATAAGAAAAAAATCGTGTAATTGCGGAATAGCGGTGCATTCGCGAAATATGCCCTGCCTCATCATGGAATCTACCGGCCGGAAAAAAATACAACAAAGCTTCGGGTTGTATTCAACGCATCGAGCCCTACATCCACAGGTGTGTCACTGAATGACTCTTTCACCACTTGATGACGTTTCACTGAATGACATCTTGCACCACTGGACCCGGGTCCAGTGGTACAACATGATCTATTCTCAATTTTGCTCAGATTCAGAATGCACAAGTATGCGTTCACAGCGGACATCGAAAAGATGTACTGGAAAATCTTGGTGGACGTAAATCAACAAGACTTGCTGAGAATTCTCTGGAAGGATTCTCCTCAAGGTCCCAACAAAATGTTCCAACTGAGCACCATCACATGACTCCCACTCTGTCCCCAAAGGGGATATAAGCGGTTAAGAAGTCATGCTGGAAAAGCCTTTCAACATCCAGGCCAGGAGAGCCACCACGCGGAGGTCGCAACAGCAGTAATGAACCCCCAGAGCAATCAGAAAAGCCAGCACACACTTTGTTAGCTTTGGCCTCTGGGAAAATGGAAAAAAAAAATAAAAAAAATACACATATTATATTACATATTGCTACAAAAATCTGAAAATTACGTCAGTGGAAAACAATTATCAACATCAATGTTTGTCAGTATGATACGAAGCAAAAGGTAGGATAACCGATAATATTCCAGGCCAGATCAGTTCTGAAGTGCCAAAGTCTGGTAGTCCTACCAAAGCTGAACTGAAGTGCAAAATAAAATTGCTCCAGCTAAGACTGACACGGAGGGACAAAAAATATCAAATCTTACGTCAATGTTATTACGTCAATGTTATTACGTCAATGTGGAATACCCACGCAAACTGTTACATTGTTAAAAGACTTTTGGAGATGTCCCATTCTGACTCCTAGTACATGAGGTGAGGAATAAAAATGTGAAACTGAGTGGGAGACGATACACATAGTTTATGATAGAATTTGCACCTACTTTATATTTTTATATATAATTTATATATTATTTTTTTCCTCATTCATATCATTATTTGCGAAAAAAGTTTACCCTTCCTACCCGTCGATGCTGAGATCATGGATGAACTCCACCGAATGTTACCCAGGTTTCATGAGTGAAGCTTTCTAGTATGTTGAAAATGTTGCAGCACAAGGAAGCACTTTCCTGGATTGTGCTCTAATAATTGACTCTATGTTTATTAGGAAACAAATAACATGGGAAAAAAGCAGGCACAAATACTCTGGGTATGCTGAACGTGCTGGGTTAGTGGATGGCCAAGACACTTCATGATCATCCATTACGAAACTGTTTCCCAAATTTTGCTTATCATTTGATCATTTTTGTCGCACCACAGTCATTTTCTGCACTCAGGGCTAATTAGATTGGGACCTACAATTTATTGCCAATTCTGAACGGCAGCCTTCTTCATACTCATTGAGAGGTTGGGGCGTTAACCTTCTGACATGGTGCTTCCTGCGGTAGCAGTGTTTTTCTGTGGTCGTGTCACAGTATCTGTTGTACCCCTGTGTCAGGAAAATTTTTTGACAAGGACGAACCGGGTATTGAACTTGCGACACTCCCTAAACATCCTTTGGTACTTTAGCCAAGTATCTTATTGATCTGGGCTACCGCGCCCTGCTGTCCCCTTCACTCTGAAACCTGGGTGTTGAGGTTGCTTGAGCTCCCTCTCCCCCAAATCACAAAAAAAAAATGAAAATGATTTTTCTTGGGGATAAGATGATATGAACCCGTGCCAGTGGAATGTTAGAGCGAGTGAATCACTAGAAGAAATAGTTTAGTTTTGCTGCTCTCTAAAGAGGGCGATATCAGTGTGTTTATGGATCAGTGTGGGAGTGTTTATGGATTTGCTACAGAGACTTTTTTGTCCTTTAAGATTTGATTTTTATGACTTACGTGTTCTTCCACGTCAACTCCCCAATTAATGAATACACAATGCCCTGTTTTCTTCATGTTGGCACATCTGTTCTCCCTTGAGCCTTGACTGCATAATTGTGAAATTGCCAAATTAATGCAAAATTTTTTTTGGATAGTCCGAAGTTCCTTTAAATTGTTATGTATCGCCTGCGAAAAAATATCTTTCATTGAAATTTCAAACCCCGCCTGGTCATCTTCCTTAATATGTTGATTACTGTTGAGCTATGTATGTAATATTACAAAGCCTTAATTAGAGGAAAAGGTGTTAGTTTCTGGCACCCCCTTGCAATGTGAGAAAACTTGACAGTTTTAGAGTCATGATGAAAATAAATCCAATGAAAATGTTAAAGAATTTCTAATATGCTGTGAATAATTGCATGTTGGAGAAAAAAAATCCCTTCATATTTAGAGAGTTTGTCTGTATAATTTACAATGAAAAAAAACCTTTGTCTAGTATTTTATTTCATAGCAAACATATAAGTGCTCTTGTGAATTGCGATTTTAATATTCCAAATTATGCTCTGTTGACCTGTTTGTAAATTGTTTATTGAAAAAATTGTATGTGCACATTGTTGTATATATGTTTGAAAAAAAAATACTAAACACTTTTTTCTCTAATTTTTATTTCATTTCTTACATTGACAGTTGTTTTTTCAGCAGTTAATTCACGGAAATATTCACTGCTACGAATTTCGAAGTGATAGCCTTCACCAAAATGCTAAACATAGTTTTCACAAAAAATATTGTAGCATAACATTATTTAGAAAAAACTATTATTTAGAAAAACTACAATGTTTTTCTACAATAGTTCCACTTAAGTTTTTGAAAGTATATTTTTCTTGTACGGAAGAGAGTATTCATTTTTATAAAAAAATTTTAAGATAAAGAATGCATAATTATTGGCCAAAAAGTGAAAAAAAAAGCATTAACACGTACAAGAAATGTTTTGCCTACCTCGCTCTAAAAGGGTAAGATGTGGTCGCGTAGGCGACGGCTCGCACAGTCCTCACTCCACTTTCCTTACAGCTAAGTGGTTTTCCCGAATGATGACGGTAGTCTGATGTCACGACTACGTGAAAGCTCGCATAAAAACTAATTTTCTGCAAAAATCCGGAGAAATTTTAACAAATTTGGAGAGCGGGAGGAAGAATGAAATATCCAGAGTTTTTCCAGCCCAAATCCGGAGAGTTGGCAGATCTGCAATGTGCATCTTGATAAAAGTTGTTCTATCCACACACTCATGCTGTTGAAGTGTCAAAATGATGTGGTTGCACAAAATTGATTATACTGCTGGCCAAATACAGCATAATCTACTTGCACATTTTGCACTACTTGCATTTTTTTTTTCTTTTGCCAAAAGAAATTTCCATTGCTTCAGGAGTATCCATGCAAATTTTCGTCATTCTGACCAGTACTTATTGTATAGTCTTGCAATCAAAATTTTAAATTGTAATCACCCTGTATATAGCTGATTATTTTTCGTAAATTTGGTAGTACTATGCAGTAGAACCTTGATTAACTGGGTTTAATGGTGAAAGTATAAAAAAAAATATTGAATATTAGGCTGGGTGATATACAGTATGCAGGGATGCCAGAAGTCAAAAATGATTGGTTTTGCTCAAAGTATATCAATTATTTCTTTGCACAGGCCATGATATTTACACATATTTTCGGCTGACCATATGTCCTTTTTTGAAGTAGAGCGTCCCGTTTTTTGTTTCGAATCTATTTGATTTCAGCGATGACCCGTTCTTCAACCTACTTTTGCAGTAGCGCTACAATTTTTAAAACAGTAAAATGTAACAAACCTATCCAGAAGGGGGTATAGGGGTACCATGTCTGCCCCAAGACCAGTGCCGCCTTAACGCATGGGGCCCACCCGGGCACCTCAAAAGAAGGCTGGCCTCACAAAAATGAGACCCAGTTAAAATTTTCGAGAATTTGCCAGGTGGAATCTCATAAAAATTATTCGGCCCGGGGGCCCATGACGCTCTAAAGACGGGACGGCCCTGCCCAAGACAACCAAAAATTACAATTATTTTTTTCAATAAATTAAAATATTGAAAGAAAAAATACCTTTATGTGTGCTATATTTTTCAATTTCTGTTAATTTAAAATGTCTCTGGGACAGATGCCTTGTGCCCAGAGCCGTCTTAAGAACATCGTGGGCACCCGGACCAAGTAATTTTTCTGTGGCCCTACCAAACAAATTTTCGAAAATTTTAACCATATCTCATTTTTGTGAGGCTCTTTCTCCTGAGGCCCCCAGGCCGCACCCGGGTAGGCCTATGTCTTAAGACGGCACTGCCTGTGCTCCCCTCATAATATTTACATAAAACTGTGAAATTCTATTATAAACCGATAAAGTGGTGGAAAATGGGTTTAATCATCAATCAATGATGTGGTTTTGATCATCAGTTCTTTAAAACCATGCTATTGCCAATTCCTTTTTTTGAAATCGAATAATTCTATCGTATGTATTTTACAGTTTTTTGGATTGGATTGTTGATGATTTAGTACTTGGATTCGCGTTTCAAGTTCTCCGATAATTTAAATTGACAACCATCACCACAGAGTAAAGTCGCGGAACATTTGAGTATAGTGTTTTAGAAAATTGCGGAAGCTTGCATTGAAAACAGAAAGTGACACAAATACATAAAGCAGGGGTTCTCGAACTTTGTGCCGCGGCACGCTGCAAAGGTTTTTCGAAGAGACTCTTTGTTAAACTGCTCTGTGGGGAGCCGCGGATAAGCGTTGATTAGAGAAAGAGGTGCTGCGGGTGGGAAGAGTTTGAGAGAACTCCTGACATATATATAAGTGTATAAGATGCCCCACACATCCTCCAACGCTGCCTGCACTAGGATCTTTGATGGGCCCCCTGGCCAAGTGATTTTTCTGAGGTCGTATTAGACAAATTGTCGAAAGTTTCAACCAGATCTAATTTTTGTGAGACTCCTCTTCTTTTAGACCCTGAGCTGCGCCTGGGTGGGCCCATTCTTTTTGACGACACTCCTGCCCTTACC
Source organism: Pholcus phalangioides (assembly GCF_987345545.1). Classification (NCBI taxonomy): domain Eukaryota; kingdom Metazoa; phylum Arthropoda; class Arachnida; order Araneae; family Pholcidae; genus Pholcus; species Pholcus phalangioides. The sequence continues at coordinate 11,785,663 of NW_028301597.1, read as the reverse complement.
TAAGGAGCCGGTGCGTCTCAACAGTTTCAGACACGAAAAATATTTGCCCGATTTTATATATTTGGTGTAATATATAAAGAATCGGCATCCATTATTTCAAAATATACAAGAATGCTGCGAAATATCCATACAAAAAATGCTAAATACACAATTCAATAAATTAACACAAAACCTGGCGAAAATTCAGCACTGAAGGTAATTTTAAACTAATTAAAGAAAAAAAAATCCTGAAACCGATAAAAATTTTGTACTTGATGAATCAAAAATAATTGAAAGAAATAATTCCAACATCAATAAAAATTAAGAAATTACGGGGGGGGGGGGGGGAGATATTTCTGAATTGTTGAAACACTTAAGAATTAATGCAAGAAATAATTTCATAATTCATGAAAGCCTCCAATAGTTTACCGTGAGTGCAGGGGTCAACAAAGCACGGTGCCCAGTGTGACCGCTCCTGTCGCACACTCCTAAGAGCAGCTTTCACTTTCACAGCGGAAATCACTTTTTCTCATTTCTCTTTGACAGCCTCAACCGTTTTCTCCACTGAGGCCAAAGCAAGAATTGGGAACAGGGGGAGGGGGTGAGACTAAGGTGAAGAGGTGCTTGGCTAGTCAGTGAATATCCTGTTGTTTAATATTTTGTTGGCTGGGCTATGCCCTCACACCCCGTAGGCTAGGATTTCTGGCGGGCCCAAGTAGGAGGTGGATTTAAGGACCGGCGCACAACCTGGGCCACGTAAAACCCAAACATTACACTTTTTTCTAATTTAAGGGGTCCAGTATTTACTTTTACCGCATCTGCCAAAAGCAAAACTTTTCACAGGCTCTTCTGTAGTTAATTTATAGCTTGAAAATCCCCCAAAAATTATATTCATTTTTCCAGGCCCGTTCCCATGTCAGCCCTTCCCTTGTGTGGTCAAATGCGCAACTTGGAAATTGGGCGTCGACATCTGCATAACAATTTTACTGAATTTAAAAGTTGAACTTGAAAATTATTGGCAACATTCCCAGTTTAAACGACAGCGGATGGTTTTTCTACAGTTAATTACACAAAAGAAAGCAAAAAAATGTAATTTAAATAAAAGCAAACTTACGTGGGGTAGAATCTAGTTCATCAATATGTCACTATGAAATCCTTTGAACTTTGAAAAAAAACAAACAAATCTTAAGCATTTCATTTTTTTGCTCACATAGGAGCGTTTCACTATTCGACACATGGCCCCCACATCCTGGAGTAGGGCCCCTAGACTGGAATCTTTTGAGGGGCCCCCCGAACAGACTTTCACAGGCCCCTTTATGATGGATTTATAGCGTGAAAAAACAAAAAATAATGAAAATCGTCCCGGGCCCCAGGGCTGGAGCCTTGCCAGCCAACCCCTTGTGGGGGACATGATTCCACAATAGTAGAGCAAATTTGTGATTATTACTATCTGATAAATAGTTCAATCTTACACGAACGGCAAGGAATGGTTCGATTCTGTACATGCTGCTGGTCATCCGACAGAGATGAACGGAAAAAAACTTACACACCATAGGAAGTCCAGCAGTACAATAGAAACTATTTTTTTCCCCTTCATATGGTAGGTATACTGCCTATCTATTCAAGGAACAGCCAGGCTGCACACCAATTGTATGCTATCAGCGGCTCTATTTTCACTGAGTAGTAAAAAAGACCGACAGCTAAAATATTAATTGAACGCATGTTTTGAATGGGTCTGCAAAACAATTTTTTCCTCTCCCTATAGAAATACTTGGTTCCGAGGATTTTTTTTTAAAAGAAGCTATATCCGTTCACAATTCCCATATTTCCTCGCGGGCATCGGTGCCGGCTTTGATTTTGAACAATACAACGCAAATCACATGGGTATATGAATACAAGAAATGTGGGAAGAAAATGACAAGGACATTTGGTTAATGGTGTCCTTTTTTAAGCAAAATTCTGTTTTGTCAACCCTAGGGGATTATGAGCAAGCCAGACGTCTGGAAAAGTGTGCAGACTTCTCAAACATGAATTGATTGGTGACTTATGGACCGAAATAGGGCAGGCATCACCTTTTAAAATTCTGATTCTGGTTCTATGAATTCATAGGTTCTCCATGGGTGAGGAGGGAGTGGTGGCTTTTACCGTTGGTAGTACAGAAAAGTAATGAAAAAAACAAGCAAATTAAAATAAATATAGTGATTTAATTAAAATACTTTTTTTCAATTACTTAAAAAAATTTCCTTCACTTTTCCCTTGTACAACATGATGTATAATTCGTGTATGCGTTTATGTCCAGAAAAGAGATGGACGAGACATTTTTTTCTCAATTTTCATGGTGCATGCAATCAGTGTTTGATCTCGTTTATTGAATCATTTTTTCTTTCATGCACAAGAATCATTGTTGAGATTTGTCTTCTGTAAATATAGAATACTGAAATGATTATTCACATGCCTTCTGGAAGTAGTAGCGGAAGGGTTTCCTGGTGTTTTCGACGATAACTTCATTATCATTGGCGTACGCAAGAGGGGGTGGGGGTTGGGGTTCTAACCCCCCTTGAGCCAAAATTGTAGTGTTATTTTGCAGGAAGAAAACGTAAACCCCTTTTATTAGGATGGTTTTTTTAAAATACATGTTTCTGTGTCTGTGTGTATTTGTTTATTTATACTTATGGTGAGCTTTGAATTTTAATTTTTGGTAATAGCGAATAAACGATTCTGCAGTATGATTTTTTTTTTTTGTGGTATAAACTTCAGGTAACAAAGCTATGTCTCATTATTGCATTTATTATTATTTTTTTGTTTTATTTTCTCAGTGACTTTTTTTTTGTTTTTTTTAACTACGTTGATGAGACTATTGATTGATGTTTTTATCTCTTTACACGGCATAATAGCAATAAGCTTCCTTATGATTTTAAGCAGTAAATGTTGAATTAATGAAATTAATTCAACATTAAAATTAATGAAAAGTAATGGGTATAGTACATAGTTTCCCAACCATTTTTGTCCCACCGCCCCCTTCTTCAGAAATTTTTTTCTCCCATCGCTCCCAACGCAATCTAACCCATGGGATCTTATGTTACACCCGTAGCTTCTACCCCCCCCCCCCGGAACATTCCATCACCCCCAAGGGGGCGTTAACACCCACGTTGGGAATCACTGGTATAGTGCATGGGCGGAGATACAGGGGGCATGCCCCCCCCCCCAGCGTTAAAGGTAGAGTCGCTATATATATAATCTAATGTATATATTTACATAGGAATTGACATCATTATTAGCGTGCCCCCCCCCAGACTTCCAAGTCTATCTCCGCCTATGGTATAGAGCAGCTTTTTCGAAGTGTGCGTCGCTGTTTCTAGAGGCATCGCCAACCTTTATGCGAGGTGTCACGGCGAGCTTGAGATATTCATTTGTGCACCTATTTATGCTTTGAAGAAGTTACGGGAAAAGTTTATATGGGAAAATATCTATTAATCTATCTTGAAGAGCCCCTGGCGAATCATGAATTAGTATTGGTATAGTGGTATAGGGAAAAGTGTTCCACTTTTCCCTATACCAATGGTTCACAAACTTTTATCGACCACTGCTCCCTTGCCTAATTCACGATTCACCAGATCACGATCCAGAGAGGGATTAACTTTACAAAATATTTGGGCTTGTCAATGCTAAAATAAGAAGGTGAGATATCTTGTCAGTGCCACTCAAAGGGTTTAGATTCAACTGAAATCAGCGATGAAGCGTACTCTCTCAAGTCTATTGCTGTGACTGCCGTTGTGGTATTCAGATTCTATGATGCTCATTTTATTCTCATGCTTAATTGATATACAGGGTGTATTGGACGTGAAATGACTAGCAAACAAAAGGAGCTATTTACAGCTATGCAACTCACAAGGAAAGGGTGTTTTTCAAAAATTTTAATTTTAAAAAAAAAGCTCTTTCAGTGCAATATTTGAGCTATGTTCAAATAGTGATTGGTATGATTGGTATGGTTCTAGCAACACGAGCAAATATGTTCCAGCGTCCCTGACAGTATGAGATGTGCTACTACTTATGGGAAAGAAAATGAAAATGTCTGTGGGGTAATGTAACTATTAGTACACTGGTCTTTGCCCTTTAAGAACAGCTGGTGTCTTTATTGGATTATAGGACCACCTGCCCCTAGCATGATGGTGTCACTACTATTGCTGCTTCTTTGTGAAGGAAAAAAAAAATAAAAACCCTGTGAGGTAATACACCACTGCATTTAGATGTGATGCAATCCTTATTAATGAATTTGCTAAAGATAGAGCATTAGAATTTAGCCAAAGGTTAGAAAATGTGGTACGAATAAGACATGATTTTGGCTTCTGTATATAACTTTAAATAACTAAGATACTTCATATAAAAAAAAAATATATATATATATATATATATATATATTCAAGACACTTTTTGGAAAAAACCACCTATATAATCTAAAAATATGCCATCTGAATGTACCCCAAGAATATACAATGTGGTAAGAATGAAGAATTTCGGCTAGTAATGAACCAATATGATATTTTCCAAGGAAAAAATTACATTTAGGCCACTTTTATTTGATTTTTTGAAAAAAAAAAAACCATTTGGTTAAAACCAACGTGGTTTAAACCAAACAACCCTGCTTTGGGACTCTGTTGGAACTCCACTGAGGACTACTTCTCATTCAAGGTGTGGCGCTGCGATCGTCACGAGAAAGCGCACGCTTCCGTGGAGGAAGAAAAGAAATTATTGGTTCTTCTTCCCGCGCTCGACAAGGTTGTAACGCCTCTGTGTGAATATATTTTTCTTTCTTTTGCTGTCAATAATTAGTTCGTGCAATCCGCACTGGAGGGGGGTACTGTGGCGCTGCGATCGTGACGAGAAAGCTTGCGCTTCTGTGGAGGAAGAAAAGAAATTATTGGTTCTTCTTCCCGCGCTCGACAAGGTTGTAACACCTCTGTAAGAATAAATTTCTCTTTATCTATTTTGTTGTTTTGTGAAGCAACAAAGCAACAAAGGTAACCCCTAAATCTTCTCAGTACACAAAACGAGCTATATCATCTAAAATTGCTACTATATTTGACCCTCTTGGTCTTATTGGCATCATCATTGCTAAGGGGAAAATATTCATGCAAAAACTATGGCTACTTAAACTTGATTGAAATGAGCATTTGCCTTACCCCCACGATAGAGAGTGGCATAAATTGATTTCGGAGTTGCTCGAAATAGACCCCTTTAGAATTTCCAGATTGGTTGGCATAAATATAGTTACAGTTGAGTTACATGGGTTCGCAGATGCATCTCAAGTTGCTTATGGAGCAGCTGGTTGCATCAGATGCATTTCTCGTTTAGGTGACATAACCTTCAGACTGTTTGTTGTGTAGCAAGTCTAAAGTTGCAGTCCTGAAATCACTTACAATACCAAGATTAGAGCTATGCACAGCACTGCTATTGTCTAAATTGATTCATAAATCTACAGTAGCATTACAAACTTCCTTCGGAAGAGTCAAGTTGTGGTCAGATTCCACTATTGCTTTGGCCTGGATCGGCACTTCAGCACACCAGCTGAAGACCTTCATTGCGAATCGAGTATCGAGCATACAGGAGCTGACCAAGGAATATCAATGAGGTCATGTCTCTTCGTCCCAGAAGCCTGCAGATCTTGTATCTCGAGGCGCAAACCCTAAAGAATTGCTTGACAATTCGCTGTGGTGGAATGGACCTGAATTTGATGCAACACATTGATGTTCCTCTCCATGATTGCGAAGACAGTATTACAGATGCTTCGTACATGAAAGAACTAAAACCGATTACAGGCACCACACTGACCATTGTCAAATAGGAAAAATTGTTAAATTATGTCCTGAATCTGTCAAATAACTATTGCAAGCTTATGAGAATTATTGGATATATTCTCAGATTTGTACATAATTGCAGAAACAATAGTTCTCATCGAAGCGGGCTCATTACAAGTAATAAATATGAAGAAGCAAAGACTATTGTTGCATTGGATTCAGGTTAAGGAGTTATCGCACGAAATCAATTGTTTGAAAAATAGTAAATCCCTTCACCTCAAGGGGTTTTGAAAACCCTTAATCCGTTTATTGATGACAAAAACCTTCTTCGTGTCGGAGGACGGCTCCTCAATTCTCCATTAGATTTCAATCAAACACATAAAATCATTCTTTCAGCGAAGAATAAGTTAACTGTTCTAATTTTTGAATTTTTCCATAAGTACCATCACATCGGGCCGCAGACATTGTTGTACTATGTGAAACAAAGATTTTGGCCAATTAATGGAAGGAATTTGGCCCGAAAGGTCATTCAAAATTGTGTTGTGTGTGTGAAACAGAAACCAGTGATAGTAGAGCAATTGATGGGAAACCCTCCACCGGAAAGGGTTAACATGAGCTCACCATTCACCAACACCGGCGTAGATTTCTGTGGCCCTTTCTTTGTTAAGTGTAAGTTTCAGAGAAAAGGTGCTCTTCATAAGGTTTATGTGGTAATATTTGTGTGCATGGCCACCAAGGCTATTCATATTGAGATGGTTTGTGATCTAACATCAGAAGCATTTGTATCACCTTTAGAGATTTTTTGCCCGACGTGGCAAATGCAAAACTATTTTCAGACAATGCTACAAATTTTGTCAGCACCCAACGGGAATTAACAAGACTTCACGACCTGGTGAAGCACCCAGACAACACATTGAAAATTTTCTCGTCTCAGATGGAATACGTTAGAGATTCCTCCCACCCAGGGCCTCACATTTCAGTGGGTTATGGGAGAATGGAGTAAAATTATTCAAGCATCATTTGAGGAGGGCAGTGAACAACTCTCATTTCACCTATGAGGAATTCATGATAGTTATTACTGAAATTGAAGGTATCCTCAACTCTCGTCCCCTCACCCTAATTCAATGGATATAAATGAATTTGAAGCTTTGACTAATGGGCATTTCCTGATTGGGCGCCCCAGAACTTGAGCTTCTCTATGTTCTCGAGACTAGACTTTCTAGGTGGCAAAGAGTGCAAAGGGTAACACATTTGGTCTGGAAAAGGTGGAGTTCTGATTACCTAAGTCATTTCCAGCAATGAAACAAGTGGCAATTTGTGAAGGACAATATCAAGCCAGGAATGATGGTCATCCTGAAGGAAGACAACCTTCCCAAGTGCAATTGGTTCCTTGGGAGGATACTAGATATAAGTCCTGGACACGATGACTGCACCAATTACTAGACAGTACCAATTGAAATTACTCGTGTTTATATTGCAAGCATTTATTTAGTCTTTTGTTGTACTTCATATTGATAGTCGCTAGAATGTTTAATATGATATTTATATGCGTGATAATGATCATTCATCATAATATATGATAATTAATAATGATAAATTAATATATGATATATAATAATCAATGTATGTTGTATAGCTTAAGTTTAGAGTAATGTGTGTACATAATTTGAATAATATGTTGAAATAATGCAATATTTCAAGGCTGGGCGGGATGTTAGAGCCCGTATGTAGGCAATCATGTATAACAAGTTGCAGAATGGCAACAGTATGTTTTTCGAATGTCAGTTCAGTTGTTATAGTGATGTTGTTATTACATGTCTCGGCTGATGTTCATTAAAGTTTTTGTTATGTTTTCGTTCATAATCAATGGAGCATTGTATCACTAAACAATGCGAATTTATATGACTCAATCCTCTGTCTTTGGTGAGAACTAGTAAGCTATTGGAAATAAAACATGCAGTCCACGAATAGACACCAGTTTGTTTGTTTTTTCCAATTATGTCGTGAAAAAAATCTTTTTTTTAAATATTTATCTCTAAAATTTGCGATCCTTAAAGAAATTTGATTGCTCAGAGAAAAGGTAAATTTATTCCAGGAGTTCAGTGAAAACATTTTCAGTAGTTTAAGGATATTATTTTATTTTTTTAGATATGTTAAAAGTTCTAGCGCAAAAATGATTTAATGTGAAGCAACATTGCTATTCAGCTTACACGAGAGTCAGCGAGACCACAGAAACAAGATGTCATCAAGGCATCTTGAAATATTACTGTATTTGTTTTTGATTTCTAAGACTGTGGCTGGTTTCTTCCAATGTTTCTTGGAAGAAAATAAATTACATCAGTTTTCTTTCTTTTAATAGCTTTTGAAAATCATGAAATACTTACTACAATATTTTAATTACATAACTTAGTACAATTCTGGAACATTTGAAAAGAATATTAGTTGTGCGAAAAGTAAATGCAGTTTTAATTTGAACTTTGAGTCAGATGCTTTTGATTGAAAATCATTTGAATACCTTTTAATTAGGTCAACTGAAAACATTTACTGTGTGTTTAGTTTTTAATTTAATAGGATAATACCATTTACTGAAAAAGGAGATATAAATTATTACGGGAAATTATCAAGTCCTATTTTCTTATTTTAAGGCCATATTATTATATGTATATAACACTATATCTATTTTTACGTTTTTTAGGTCATAAATCCTTGCACATTTCTGAGATTTTTAGGTCATAAAAATTAAAGTCTTAGTAACAAGAAAACTAAACTATTTATGCTCTGTATGCATTTGACTTTTTAATGAACTAAGATTACAGTAGCAAAAGCAAACATGCAGGCATGAACTGCCCAGATGCAGTTAGTAGAACAAACTATTGTGGCAACATGTAGACAAGTGGCAAAGGTCACATCAGCTTGTTTGATCAATTCTTACAGTCTAGCTATTTGGAAATTACTTGAAATATGTAACTCGCATCTCCTGGTATCCCAATGATAGAATACAGAATTATGTGTTTAAAAATTACAAACTTCATAATTTTTAAATTTTTTTTTTTTCTGAAACTAATAAATATGAGAGGAAAGAAAATCTTACTTGCAATCATTTTATAGTTCTGAATCTTCCTGATGAGAGAAGGTGTTCCTATTTCTTTGCTACTTGCACCAAGTATTGTAAGAAACCTTTAAAACAACAGTCATTACAAAAATTGAATCCATGATCTTAGAAACACAAAATAATAGAATTCCATCAAGATAAAGCTATACTTTTCTAATGAATTTTTTTTCGTCTCTAAAAATTTTATTTTGATAGTTCAATAGAATGTATGGTCTCTTGTTTTGGTCATCTACCAAGTGATACAAAAGTAACAGAAAAGTAAACATTCAATAATTTCAAGAGCATATTTCATGTTGTTTTTAAGACAAAAAATTTTAAATAACACTTTTGATTTCAACATTAGAATACATAGTCGGCGCTCATTATAACGACCCCACATTATAGCAACCATCCATTACACCGACCAGTAAGATAATCCCAAATTTTTCCATAGAACAACTATCATATGCATTTTAATTTCGATAAAACGAACCTCCCATTACAATGTTCATTTTTGATGGGATGAAGGGATTCATTATAAAGAGTGTTAACTGTATTTGTTTCTAACAGGCAGTGCTACTTATCTGCAGACCATTACGGTGCTAATGCAATTATTTACAGTTAATGTAATTATTTCTACAATTAATCTTGTTTTTATAAAAATTCTCAGCTTTCTGTGAAAGAAAACCAAAAAAAAAAAAACTCATCAAGACATCACCTGCATACAATGAATATCAAGGTTTGCACAGTAGTTACCATTGATGGTGTTTACCATCTTGGTAAAAACATATTTTTCTGTTGTTTTTACCGCCTAGAGAAAAACCCATGGTTTTTACCACCATCAGGGAAAAAAATCAACTGTTTCTGCCATTATTTAAAAACTTATCTACTTCTTTTCATTTTTTCTGAAAGAAATGCATAATTTTGATACAATGTTGTGCGAATACAGAATCCTAAAATTATTACATTACTAGCTATAATACCGGCGCTGCAGTGTTTTCTTCAATGAGGCTTTTTGGATCACGTGATATCTCCTTTTCTCTTTGAGGGACATGCAAACCGTGCCTAAGTTAACCAATATGGCGACTTCCAGCGCGAATCATGAAGTAAAGAAATCTAGATTCAAAGAAACATAGAAATGAACGTTTTTCCTTTTTTTAAAGGGTTGCTAGGTATTTCAATCCACCCTTTGAAATTCAAGTTACGCATCTGCCTGTTTCTGCTTCAAAAAATGCTTAATTAAAGCTGTGGAATTTCTTCGATGTACTTTACGGACCCATAATTAATTTTAAAATAGCCTAAACTATATGAATTTATGCAGTTCAATATTAAAAGACAATACGAAGACATTAATTTTCACGCTTGAGATAGTTGAAATCAATGTTATTTCATGGATATCCAAGGGCGTAAAGTTATTGAAAATGTTGGGGGGGGGGGGGGGGCTCAAGCCCCATACAATGGAACCTCGTTTATTCGTCGCGTCGTATAAACGAGGTTTTTAAGCACGTCGCCGAACAGTCGGGTCAAAGTGTCGTATACATGCAAAAATCTTATAACTGAAACGTTATCTCTACCTTACTCTTCCGCAAAAATTTCCCTAAGAAAACTAAAAATTATTGTAATTCAAAACCATATTTCATGAAATTGAAATCAAGAAAAAATTATATTACAAAAAAAAATTACTCGAAATACAGCACTAAGATTGACATAACATTGCTGTTTCATAAACCTCAAGCACTTTTATGATGTTCCTTTCAAGATTTGGAATACAAAAATGCGTTATTTATAAACTTAAACAAAAAATTTGTCTGTGTTGTTCGATTTCTATATTCAAGAAAAAAGTCAATAAAGCATCGAGTTCAGCTCTTCTGAAAAAAATCAGTTCTGTTTTAAAGAACTGTTTTTGCGTGCATCTACGGTCAACAATCAACCTCCGTTAGCAGTCAGTTCATTTCGGAACTTGCAACAGATATTGTTGAAGCCACCTCCATTCCGTGGTCGCATCCGCGGGAACACTTTGAAAATGATTATAATTTTTTTCAAGGACTTTTTAAGACTTGAAAATGAACTTTTTCTCCAAGGATTTTCAAGGAGGGTACAAACCCTGTCCCTATATACCAGGGCTTGACAAATCTCGGGCTCCAGGTCACCATGGCGACTAGAAAATCGGTATCGGCACCAAACATTCTCTGCATGTGATTGCTAGAGTGGAATCATAGCATGACGAAAACAGTGTGGCTTTCAACATGGGAGAGGGGGGTCTCTGTAAGTCCTGAAAAAATCTAAAAAACATCATTTCGGACCGTCTTTCTTCAGCAAAAACCATGCTTGGCTCTTCAGGAATATGGCTGTTTCCTACATAGTTTTTGATTTGTCAAGATCGGCTATATTCAAATGACATCAAAACAGGAATCATTCAATGTTTTAAAACAGTATTGAAATTTATACTCGATGAAAAATTCAAAAAGCATGGTCATATAGGCTTATGCAGCCAGAGTCGCTATCCTATAAAATGTTTGACAAATGATTTTACTTCATGTTCATTTCTTTTTCTCTTTAGAGGTGGGGGTGGGGGGAAGAGGACAAAATCACTGAAAATATTACGATTTGATATTTTGGTTTTTTTGTTGGTCGGCATTTCTTCGAGCAGAAATACTTAATTTCGTTTCATTTGTGTTCAATAATGTGCATTTCAATATAGAACAGGAGTACCGTATTCGATTTGCAAAAAATTCAATATAAACAAACAAAACAAAAATATTAAAATGTCTGAGTGAGTACAGTGTTTAGAGAGAGGAAAAATGCAACAGCATACTGAGCTCTTTCACGTATTAATAATGAGAAAATTATTATTGCGTAATTAATGACGAAAGTTCGGTGTAGATAATATCTGATATGGTGATAATCTCATTATGAAATCAATGATGCAATAATTTTATTGCATCAATTAAAAAAATGTGAAGGAAAAGCAACTTTTTTGCGCATTAACCCTACATAGTCCCGTTGATTTTTGAATAGACATGGTAAATGGTCAAAAAACACAAACAGGTTTTTTGGTGTTTCAGAAAGTGCATCCTTTAGTGTCATTTCAGTACAAGGTACAGCTATATAAGTACAATAATTTTTATCTATCTACGGCTGAAGTTGGTTTTCTGTGGTTTCCAACTTCAAGGCGCAAATGCGAGCCGATCTCCCCGTTAAAAAGTCTCGCCACAGAGAGCAACAGTCCTACAACGGTAAATCATTCAACCATAACACTTCACTCATAGTTAGTAAAACTGGGGGCAGATGACAGCACTACACATAACAAGCATTACACAGAAACAAACTTTACGTCAGGTTGCACTACACGTACACGCACATTCCCGCATGTACTGATTCGTTGGGGGGTTTCGCGGGGTGGGGGGTGCATGTGTGGTGTAGCAGTAGTAGGTAGGGGCTCGGGGATCCATGATGTTCTTAAGTCAGCCACCTCGTTGGGCAATTTGCCTGTTGTGGCGTTGTATTTGTATTTGTATTTAGAAAAAGCTGATTCCTTGTTGGTGTCATATTTGAGAGCTGTCCCAATTTTACAAGCTCAGAGATTTATATTATAGCACCAAATTGAGGGAAATGGAAATAAAATTCAAGGACGAAACTATTCAACTTTGCTGAGCAAAATTCTATCTGTTTATAGATAACATTAAAATTAAGGCAGACTATATTTTACCCTTAATTAATTATTTTAGCTAGTTAAATCCAGTATAATTAATTAAATTGCTGTGATGATGTATTGTTTCAGTTAAAAATATGCTAACAGTGCCAATTTACATCGGTTTCTGGAAAAAAAATAATTTTCAATACGTTTTATGGAGAAGAACCATAGAGGGTATAAAAACATTGGTTTCGATTTTATTTGGCCAACATAGGTGATCAGTTGCTATTAATATTAAGGTGTGCCGCAGATAGCAAACGTTTAAAAATCCATTGGCATAGCAGCTCGCTTATTTTTCTTAACAACAAACACTTCAGTATTTGTATAATACTGAGGGTGCAAATCTGTTCCACAAAACAAGGGTTATGGTGTTGACTACACTCTTTAGGAAGACGTTGGCTGAGGTGTTGGGCAACATTTAAAATTTCCATGAGTGCTGCGAGCGTAAATAGTTCAGGAATCCCTTAGTTATAAAGATAATATTTTGTATTAATTGTTAAAATGTAGTGGTGACTTAACGAATGGGCCAATAAAGCCCGATTGAGGGGTTGGTCTTGGACCTTTGAAAAATTATCATTTATTTTTCATTTCCTTTTTTAAAATCAATATTATAATTCACTTGTTGTTTATTTGATTCTATGTTCTACCCCTACCCCCAGTCAAATTTTGTTGTAAAGGGGCTTGAAAAATGTTTCGGCATCGGTCCTACTACTACGAAATCGTCAAACTACAATGGCCCTCTATTCAGTCCGGCCGAACTGGATAGGATTATAAAACTCATACCCACGAACAAAGCCCCCGGTCCTAATAGTATTGACGGCCCGATAATCAAAAGCATGTGTACAAAAACAATACCCAACTCTTTTCCTCACGCTGTTCAACAAATGCCTCGAACTAAAAACATTCCCCAACATCTTTAAGATAGGGCAAGCAATACTCTTTCAAAAACCAGATAAAAAACCAGACGTAATCGACTCGTATCGTCCAATATCCCTTTTCCCCGTAGGAGGTAAATGTCTTGAAAAACTTCTGACTCAAAGACTCAACTTTCACCTGGAATCTCAAAACTATAGCTCTAACCTTCAATTCGGCTTTAGGTCAGGTAATTCTATAGACAATGCCCTCAACTTAATACTCACTAAAATTAACGAATTCAAGAGTAAAGAACTGTTAGAAAACAAGATATTAGCTGTCCACAGGGTTCATGTAGCAGACCAGCTTTGTGCAGGCCTAGAAGTGAAAATTTAAAAAAAAAAGTAGGAAAAATAGGAACACCATTGTCTAGGTGCCATAGATATGTAACCCATGTCCACACTTAACCCATTGTCCACGGGCCGAATGCGGCCCCGGAGTGATCTGTTGTGGCTCACAACTTCAAATCTCATTTTGTAAAAATGAACCAAGCGACACTTCCAGATCGTTCAAGAAACCCTGCAGCACAGATTCAGGTCATTCAAGTGGCTCACATCACATTCAGAGATCACCGGGGCACAGTTCCAGATCACCCAAGTTACCCCAGCTGCTGTTCTACTGCACTTAAATGACCTGTGGCACATTCCTAGATCACTTAAGTGACTCACGGCAGAGTTCCAGACCCCTCAATAACCCGCGGCACAGTTCCAGAGCATTCAATTGACCCATGAAACTTTTAAAAGAGCACTCAAGTAACCTGCATCACAGTTCCACATCCTTAGTATACTGCTGCACATTCCCAGATCATTTAGGTCACCCGCGGAAAATTTACAGATCACCGCGGCACAGTTCCAGAGCACTCAATTGACCCAGACATATTTACAGGTCAGCTTAACTGACCCGCGACACATTTCAAAATCAATGAAACAGCCCACTCTCTACTGAATGTTGAACATCTTTGATGCAACACCTCCTGATGTTACATTACACCCGAAGGATACAACGATTAGAATGGCCTGCATATTATGTTCATGAATGTTTTTCTTTCAAAGACAACGGCTGTCGTCAATAGCATACACACGAACCTAGTTATGCCTTAAAACACACATGCTAACCAATGGCCCTCGGAGTTATCTTATGTGGCCCAGGACGAATAACAAAACCACACAAGTGGCTCGAGAGCGATCATCAAATCATTTAAGTAGGACTCATTTCCACATTACTTCAGTGGCAAGCGGCACATTTCCGGATCATTTACGCCGCCAAAGCATGTATCCAGATCACCTAAGTGACCCCAAGCACATTTTCAGATCACCTAGGGCGCAGTAGCCCAGGTCGATAAGGTACTCGTCTAAAGTACCAAAGGATGTTTAGAGGTGTCGCGAGTTCGATACCCGGTTCGTCCTTGTCAGAAAACTTTTCTGACACAGCGACATGACCACAGAAAAAATTGCTACCACAGGGAGTACCCCATCGAGGGGTTAGCGAACCAACATTTCGATGAGTATAAATACAAGCCTGCCATTTGGAATCAGCAATAAATTGTAGGTCCGGGTCTAATTAGCCCTCATGTGAAGAAAATGACAGTGATGCAACAAAAATGATCAAATGACCAGATCACCTAAGTGACCCCAAGCACATTTCCAGATCATTTAAGAGACACCAAGCACATTTCCAGATCATTTAAGAGACACCAAGCACATTTCCAAATCACTTGAGCGACCCGTGACAAACCCCCAGTTCACTTAAGTGGCTGGAGACACATTTACCTATCATTTCAATGGCCCGCTTTGAGATAACTTGAGTGGCTAGCAGCACACAGATCACCTAATGGTCTGCAATACATTAACACTTTAAATGCTTAATGTTTTTATAGATTATTTCAGTGGCGATTAGTGATTATTAGATCATTATTATTGTGTGATTTTAGTGATTATTTTATTCAAGTGGCCTGCTGCACACTTTCAGATCATCCAAGTGACTTGTGGCACATTTCCAGATGACTCAAGCAGCCCGCAGCACCTTTCTAGATGACCCAAACGGCCCGGGGCACACTTTCAGACCACCTGAATGACTCGCTGCATATTAGAACTTAACTCAACCTTTTGAAGAGTGTGGGGCCACTTCATTGATTTTCAAATGTGTCGCGAGCCAGTTAATCAAGTGATCTAGAACAACGCCGCAGATTATTTGTGTGATCAATGTGCAGTGGGCGGCTTAAATGATCTGGAAATTTGCCTCGGGCCACTTAATTGAAGCAAGAATGCACCAGGAGCCACTTGAGTGATCTGGAAATATGTCGCAGGTAATTTAAATAATGTAAGAATGTGCCGCGAGCCACTTGATTTATCCGTAAGTATACCGAGGCCACTTGAGGCATGCCACATTTAGGCCGTGGGTTGAGCACATGCTTAAAATAAGGGGCCGTTCAAGTATTACGGCAGCAAAGTTTTAGCGATTTTTGACTCCTCCCTTTTTAGGCAAAGTCAGCAAAACTCTCCCCCTTTCAGCAAAATTTCAGATCACCAAAGTGGCTCTGTAGGGGACTCAATAGGGAGAATGTTAGTTCAGGTGCCCACAAACTAGCGAAAACTTTTACTCGTTTTTGGCACACCGAGTTTAAGATGGCATTAAGAATATTTCATATTTTTATAAAGGGTAGGTGATAAAGTAAGCATCATCTTAACACCCCTCTCCGTCATCAAATCGGAACACCTTCACCCCTCCCCCACCATCGATGCTGACGTAATACTTACTCCAAAGATAAAGAAACCCTTTTAGCGGCTAATCGGCTCGTTCCCCCCCCCCCCCCGTAAAGCCAGACGGGGCTCGGGCTCTGTCCTGTAAAGTCGGGTTTTCTATGCAGAGCGCAACGTGAATCACCCAGCGCAACACGCCATCCACTCACCAAGAAAAGCACTGTTTCCTACAGAGCGCAATACGGCTCACACCCCCTCCCCCATCATCAAATCGGACCCCGCCCCCATCGATGCTGACGTAATACTTGAATGACCCCAAAAATAAAGAAACCTGAAAGTTAAAAAAAAATGGGTTTAGCGAGCGGTTAATCGGCTCAACTTCCCCCCCCCCCCCCTGTAAAAACAGACGTTGCTCGGGCTCTGCCAACACCCCCTATAGATAAGAAAGCCTCCACACTGATGTTTGTGACGTCACGTTCAAAAAGTGTCACTGTCTCACACAATAATGATTCTTATGAGTGGTTCCTAGGAAAAGACCCGAAGTGTTACTTCATGGTAAAATAAGTGAATTTATCCTTTCTGCATTGAATAGTTGGAACTGAGTTTTATGAAAGCTTCTCAATATTCCCCACAAATGATATTATGGACATCAATATTTTATTTCACCAATACAGCTTCATATCAGCTTGTGAGGAATTCAAATAAACTAATACTACCTCATGCATATTACTTCAAGTATTGCTGCAAAATGTAGGTGTCCTAGCGTTTGGTACAGAATTCAAATGTGAAACATCTAGCAAGGAAAGTGCTGAAGTTTTGAACTTCTTGAAATTGAGAAGTTAGTTGGTTTGATAATGGCCAAAATTTATGTTAAGCTTGGAACATTTTATAAGAAAGCTTCCATTAAAAGTCTGGCTATCAATACAATATTCAAAGGTAAAATATTCAAGGTAAGTCTCTGTCATGATTGTATCAAAATAATATCTAAGGTATTCCTGAATAATTACACAAAAACTAAAACTATTAACTTTAATGCCAAATCTTCATTACTGGGTCTCATACCTTTTAACATGGTGAAAAAGTATGCTGTAATAGAAATATCATTAAAAATATTATTTAAACATCTACATTCTTGATTGCATGTGCTATCTTATGCTGGTATAAAGTTTTACATATCTTAGATAATATTTTGTAAATTTTCAAAAAAAAAATGCATTAAAAATAGTTTGTGTGTGCATGATAAAATACCATGACATCAATGTAATTGAATAAAAATTGATTAAAAATAAAGGAAACTGTACAATTTATTAAATGAAGCAAAAGGTTGAGATTTCATTAACTCAATCTTATTTAAAATGAAATTTTAATTTAAAAATTTTTTGGAATTATTACAAACATTGCAAAAAAAAAAAAAAAATTAAAAAAAAAGTAATGCAAAATTTTTAAATATATGAGTGCACTGTACAGAATGATTCACAGAGAAAACCCAGATTTTTGATGTATTTCATCAGGCTGGGAACACAGCTACAATATTTCTGGATTATTTTATTGATGCGGCTTATACGCAAGAGGGACACTTAAACTGTCCTACACAAATTAATGATAAGATGACGATCCTGATCGAGGCAATTTTCAATCAAACAATCTTGATCAGGAAATTTCCTGAATTCATCATCGCTCATTCGCTCCCCATTCATTGCATCTTCTCTGTAAGCATGCAGCTGATTTGCTAATGACTCATAAAGATTTATACAATTTTAACTTCACATCCTTATTCTCTTGATAGGGAGGCCTCCAAAAAATCGGTTTGCCCAAAGGAGTTGAAGGCCCAAGCTTGCTTAATGGACATTGCACGAAATCTCATTCCAAAAACTCAGCATTAACAAAATCCCTATTTTGCAATGTTATTAGTTTTCTGCATTTGTGCCATGCAGTTGATGAAGGTTTTCATCTATACAATCAATCAAAAATTGTGCATAAAAAAACCATTTTGATAACTTTTGTGGGCCCCAATTTTTTTTCTGGTGCCTATTTTGCTTAATCTGGCCCTGTATCTACATGAAGCCCTCTAATTGTCCTTGTCGGCAGTGAGCATCTTTTCCCGTACATAAGTTTTAAAATATCTGTCTAGGCTTTAAAAATTTCTTGTTCACGGTCAATCAGTATGAAAGAATATGGTTTTACATGACCGCTTCTTATAACTTCCACCCATTCCTCTGGAATCTCAACATAGGATAAATCTATACTCAGCTGTAGTGTCGGAGCCAGGGGTGCTCGAGCACTCACAGAATTGGTTACGAAACAAAAATCTCCTATAGGCCTATATAGATTTGATATTTTTCATGAAATATCGAACACGAAAAAAATTGAAAGTTGCCTGTTTCTTCCCTATGCTTCTCGAATATTGCTGGAACTATCCACTGTGATTATTAGTACGGCCTCAAGCACATACACGATGGATATTTTTGTATAGTTCACACATCCCCTTTTTCTTTCCACACAGGCATCCTTCCTTTGCTTCAGGGTAAAACTGTGTTTTACAATAAATGAAATTCTGCATAGATGGGATGATCCAAACATGTTTCAGTCGACTAAAATGCCTGAAGAGAACACAAGAATTTTTTTAGAAACAATTCATAAAAAAAAAAAACTACTCTAGGCTAATATCTCCCCCAGAACTTTTTTTGCCGAACCATCCTTCCTCCTAAAAAAAATTCCATTACGCCAGTGCTGTCTCTACGCATAGGCCCATCCGGGCATGCCTCAAGCATAGTCACCACATCCTGGAGCAGGTTCCTAGGTTGGGCCCAATGGGTGGCCCTCTCGCAGGCCCCTGTATAGTTAATTTTTAGCGTGAAAAGCAAAAAATAATGACAACCATCCAGAGCTACAGCCCAAGTCAGTCTAGCCCTTGTGGGGGGCGCCACAAAAATGAGATTTGGAAATTTGTTAGGTAGGGCCTCTGGAAAATCACTTAGAATGGGGGCCCACGGTACTCTTAAGACAGCACAGCTTTAGGCGAATAGTTATTCAGCTCCGGAACTAGAGGGGCAACTGCCCCTCGAGGCAGTTGCCCTTCTAGGCCTTCCCTTTAGGGAAGAATAAAGAACACCGTCATGGGCCCCCCCCCCACGTCCTGCAGCAAAGTCCGTAGGCTGGGATCATTGACAGGGCCCTCTATGGTTAATTCATATCTGGAAGAATCAAAAAGTGATAAGAATCGTTCCGGGCCCTCTCAGCCATGAACACTGATATAAAATTATGATTTATAAAGTTGTGGGGCGGCAAAAACCCTAGTTACCGCCCTACAGTAATTACAAAGACAAAAAAAGATATGATTGTCGAAAGGTTTATCGATGTATCGAGTCTTGTTGTAGCGCGAGGTACTCCTAAACTACTGAAAGGACAACCACACACCACACAACAAAATGTTTACTTTTTTAATAGCTAGTGTTGAATTAGAACAGAAAATTGAACGGCTTATCAGGGAAAATAAAAATTAATTTATTGAGTATTGAGAGAAAAATCAAATTTATGACAATTTGAAAATTCACAATTTTACTCATTTTTGTGAATTTTAATGGCTAATTATGATCTTAATTAGCATCAGGATCATTGTGATTAATAAATGACAAGTTTTCAAATTCATGAAAATTAATGAAATCAAATTAA
Organism: Pholcus phalangioides; assembly: GCF_987345545.1. Taxonomy (NCBI): domain Eukaryota; kingdom Metazoa; phylum Arthropoda; class Arachnida; order Araneae; family Pholcidae; genus Pholcus; species Pholcus phalangioides. Next base: position 11,765,821 of record NW_028301597.1, on the reverse strand, counting down.
TAATTTTCACTAATTTGAATGAATAATCAGTATACATTTACAAGCGTTTTTCGGGCTTTTACCAATGAGGATTAGCTAAATTTTATCACCAATGAAGGTTTATACACTCACCAGAACTCAACTCATCAACAACTTATTTTAAGCTCCATATCAAAGTTACCATCAAGCTTATAAGTAATATAAGCTCGATGGTGACTGCACATTGACATTGTTTTTTTCTGTTGCTTCTCACTTATCCATCCCTCCCTCCAGTGCAAAAAAAAAAAAAAGAGACCTGAAGAAACCTGAGAGAGAAGACAAAATACTGAATGCGACAGCTTTTCCAAAGCCTAGATTTTAGGGGAAAAAGGAAAAAAGATGAAAAAAATATGGATTAAAAAATAGTGACCTTCACTCAAATTTTGTGACTTTTTTGGGACTTCCATGACCTTTTTCTTATTCCATAACTTTTCCGGGACTTCATGACTTTTCCGTGATGGTAGAAACCCTGTGACCGGATGCATAAACCAAATTTTTATGCATCCTTTTTTGAAATTCAAGGTATTTGACGAGCATATGCGCAATCCAATTGCACTGTGGAAGAGGGATACAATGAGAAACCCTAAGGGAAATATTCACCAACATGGTTTCAACTATAGTCACAATTTTTTGATGAGATAGACGTAGATTGGTTAAATTCAGGTTTTTACCAATCTATGCTGATCTTTTATCCAAAAATTGTGACTACAGTTTAAACCATTTCGGTGAATACGGCCCTAAGTCACCTACATCGACATTTAAAAAATTAAAAAACTGAGTTTTGACACTTTCATTTTAGGCCTAACTAAGCCCGTAACTAGATTGGGGCGAAACAGAAAAATATACACTCATTTTGCATAAGAACCACCATTTCAGGCAGCCTTACAAAAAAGTCTGCCCCGGGGCGATGAAAAGACAGGCCTACTTTTCAACATTTATCAATAAAACCATGAAATAAATGTAAGTAATTCTAGCAAAAATTATTTGTTTTACATTAATTTTTTGTTTATTTTAAAATTGTATGGTATAAAAGATGGTATAAAAACATGTTATAAAATGGTGTGTGTTCATACTGTACAGTGTATATGATTTTATGTTTCCTGCAATCAAGATAGACTAAAATAATTTATCCTAAAACCTAAAATATGTCCAATGAACTATGTGTCCTATCCAGCTTCTCTGTTATTTAGTTCGCCCTTCCACCACATTAGGCCGGATAGTCCAGAGTCTACTCTATTTGAAGAGTTTTTTCGGTTTTCAGATAATTCAATTTTTCGATTATCTGAGGTGGCTTTGGCCTCATCTCTCTCTAGGAGATTACTATTACAGCCATTACTTTTTGAAATACATTTCAGTTACGATTAACTAATAATACATTATGATTAACTAATACCTACTACAACTACTTAACTGTATATGCCCCTCGTACATTTTTCTTCAGAATTTCAAAAGAATTGGCATATGCCGGAATAAGGGCCGGTCTCAGACCTAGTGGTACCCGGTGCAAAAACAGTAGTCAGTGCCCCCCCCCCCCCAGGGGCGGATATCCAAAGTGATGTGTCGGAGGAGGCAATTTTTGTTAGTCATTACTGTCCCATAAAATACATAAAATACAGGACAGATTCATTCTACCATTTTATCAGATCTCTTGGTGTGATCATCCACATCGCCGACCCCCCTCTTGGTTGGATCTTAAGGGACGAAGAAGTTGAAAAGCTTTCTTCCTGAAATGGGATTACTGCTATTTAACTTGTAAACAAGAATAAAAACCAAACTTGTTTCATTTAATTAAGAGATTTAAAACATTGAAAAAGCAAAACGCCAAACATTCATGCATGGTACTCATCACAAAGGATCTATCTTTGTCATACTTATTTTTAATTGAATTTTATGGCAAAAGATGTGTAGTTGACGGATCACACACAGGCTAACCTGAAAATAAAAGTGGTTGAATAAAAGTGATATTTCCATATGATTTCTTCATATTTATAAAACTCATGAACTTCATTTGAAATTACCCCTTTCAGACCCAGTACTAAGAAACGGAAGGAGCAGGCAAACACCAGCTAAATCACCTGGCCCTGCAACTTGGGTAGGTCCACAACTATTCTGAGGCAACTCTGAGCTGAATGGGGGGGGGGGGCGCTTATAACTCTTCTTTCTTCTGAGCATAACCATTTCAAGGAGACTCCAAGAAAAGACTGCCCCTGAGAAAGCACGCTACGGCCCTGGGGAAGGGGCAGAGTCATTTTAACATCATGGACCCCAAGGCCAAGTGGTTTTTCTGAGGCCCTACTTAGTAAATTCTAGGAAATTTTAACTAGATCTGATTTTCATGAGACCCCTCTACTTTTGAGGCTCCCGGGTGGGCCCATGTGTTAAGACGGCACTGGGAAGGGGTTGTTTTAAAATAATATATAACATTGTTCCCAAATAATATATAACATAGTGGAAAATTACATTTTTTAATAAACTGGGACACTATTTGAGTAATAAATCTATTTGGTAAGACACGTATCATCGTTCTTCTACCTAGTACCTTATCAAGGTGTAAAACAATGCCATGAAGCATATTTTAGGGACAACGATCCCAATGGAATAAAGCAATATATATTTTGCACTTAACTTTTTTCTTAGTTTAAAAAACAGAATTGTGGGGAGGGGGATCATGATTGTCGAATCTAATTTGCAAAGCTGTTTAGAAAAAATCAAATTGAATTTCCAACATACCTTCCTCATTAGTTTCTTGAAAGGGAAAAGATGTCTTTTTAAGAGTCCCGTTGTGTCCACACCTTACCAAGGCCTCCTAGACAGAGATACTGTCTAGGAGGCTTTACTGTTAGTCACCGGGTATCTGGAACAAGATCCATGAAACGAGACAAAATCTATATCCGAGCTGGACCTATTTTTGGGGCCCCTGACCTCACCCAATTAAAAAAACGTTTGTTTCAATCGCTTTGTTTTGATGCGTTCAAAGGAACAGCGATATTTTATGTCATAACTTATGTCAAATTTATTTGCCCTTTTACCTTGGATTTGGCGCTTCTGCTAGAGCAGGCAGAAATCATTTTCCCATTTTCTCCCCCTTTCACCTCGGACTTGATGGCCCTCTTAGAGAGGGCACAAATAAGTTTTCTTAATTTTTTCTTTGTGTTTCCACTTCGGATGTGATGCCTCTTCTAAAGTGAGCAGAAATAATTTTCTGTAATTACTTTCACCCTTTTACGTCGGATTTCACGCTCTTATTAGAGGAGGCAGAAATCATTTCCCCTAACTTTTTTTCACCCTTTCTAAATCAGACACTTGGCACCCTTCCTACAGCGGCACAAATAATTTTTCCTCTTTTTTTTTTTGGATCTTTCACTTCAGATTTGACGCCCTTCTAGAGCACAACCAGTGCCACTGAGCTGTGATCGGGAGCGCCAAAGTGCATGGGTTTTCTCGTGTGAGCATATTTTTGCTTCTTGTGTGACAGGTAGGAATGAAGCTCAAGTGCAGGATTCCTATTTAAAATGGTCAGCAAATCATAGATTTTAATTAATTCATTTTTTTAATATTTATTCAATATATATATATTTTTTTGAAATACTGTACTGTATTGGCAGTTTGATTGTGCGTTTTTAATACAAGTAATACAAGTCGGGAGAAAAGAGCCATAACCTCTGGCTCAAAATCTTTCCCACATCAGAAGACACTTTAAATCCCTGTAATATTTCCCAAAACATAGGAAAAGACTTTTGCTCTCGTTTGTAGAAAAATTGGGTGACCGAGGGTGATTCCTCCATTATTTTTTTTACAGCACAAAGAAGGAAAAAAAAAAAAAAGAGCTCAAGTAAGAGGGTTTGTATTTTTATCTCACCAAAATCACTATGCACTGTATGTATATAGGTGCACTGCCCATCGATTCTTTCCTTTTCGAAAATAACTGTAATATTATATACAGTCGACCCCTGTATTCGCGGTTTTCTTTCCTTCATTGAAAATTTTTTTTTGACAATACTTTTTTTGTCGAAAAGACAAAAAAAGTGAAAACTTTATTTTAAAAAAATTGATATTCTGCCTATGCATGCTTGTGGAGAAAGTAAATCAATTGCTGTTGTTGCCTGCCATTATGGAATCAACGACTCTACGGTGAGATAGTATAGTATAGAACTGAGCACGCCCAGGCTCTTTTGCTTTTGCGATATAAGCTCATTGATCGTGAGATCGTGGGCATGCCTGAAAAAACTCAAACCGGCAAGCCGGCCGGGAAAGCACACCCGTCTGGGACCAACATCATACCAACCCAGATGCAGCACAACCACACCCCCACACCCAAACCCCCAATCCCAGGGCACATCACGGCTCGACAAGACAGGACAGCACCGAGGGTGCAATCCCCCCTCAGCCCCGCTGGCACGGTCCACAACGCCTCAACACGCCCCGCGAAGGGAGACCCCGTACATCCCCACCAACCTCCACCACGGACACGAGAGAGAACCCGCCACAGGACGGGGACACCACCCCCACCAAGAAAAATACGGACGCCTCGCAACAAGGGTCCCAACCGACGCGCCACTCCCGACCACACACGAAGGCACCCGACCGCCGACACCCGTTCCCGCCCTCCCTGCAACCCCCGAACATATCGCCCCCCCACCCGAACCACATGCGGGCGTGACAGTCAAAGCCGCAGTTTGCCAAAAGACATGTGCCACATCATAAAAAAAAAAAAATACTACAGCTATATTAAATTGGTCCTCTGCAGCCATTGCCGAGAGAGGTATTCCATGAAGTGCTGTGAACTTTGACTCTTACGGGTTCTCCGCATCATCTTATTCGTCAGTGAGATCTTGTTCTGCATATTCGACTCGTCTGTTGACCAGTCTGGCAGATCGCCTGACTTGGCCCCTGTTTGCTGATGTCGTCTCCTTATCTGGGCTGTTATCTTCATCCAGTTTGGCCTTTTCTGGGTGATTTTTCAGGAATCTGACCATTTCCACCAGCTCCCTTGTAGATTCAGGTCTATCAAGGATTGCTTTGATCCAGGCGGTCTCGTATTGTTCATCTGGAGCCTGGAAGTAAAAAATCCTTGTGTGCTCACAGGTTGTGGTGTAATGCCATTTCTACGGTGAGATATATCAAGAAAAAGGAACCTGAAATTTAATCAGCCGAGGCTGTAGCTGCACCTATGACAGCGAAAACTTTGCATTGCCTAAGAAACCCCATGTGTTTCTCATAGAGAAGATGCTGTTTTTTGTGGGTCAAGACTGCCATAGAAAAGGTATTCCAATTGATTGTAATATTATAAATTAAAAGGTGAAAAAATTTTACTCTTCTATAAAGGAAAGAGCTGGTGAAACGTCTATTTTATCAGAACTTTATGCAAGTAAAGGTTGATTTCATAGGTTTAAGAAACGATTTGGATTTCGCAATGCAAAAAATCACTTACGATCAAGCCTCTGGTGACCAGGAAGCAGCTAGAAAATTTCCAAGGAAATTATAAAAGACATTGTCACGTTAGCGTAAAAGGTGAGGGGAGAAGGGTTCAATGATATGGATATCGAAGAAATTGAACAGCTAAAAATTAATAGCAATTCAGAGACATTAACCGAAGAGGAATTAATGGAACTGAGTGACTGCTCCTGAAACTGAAGCTGCACCAGATGAAGAAGATCAAGATAAAGAAGTAAAGACCAGTTCAACATATGTAACATAGCGGAAGGGCTTCGCAAGTTTAAATCAGCAATAGATTATTTTCATGACATAAATCCTTCTATGGTATGTGCTTCACATGTAGAAAAATTAGTAGAGGAAGTCTTATATCAAAACACACTACAACATACTTCATGATATGAAGAAGAAACGGCAAACAGAAATCACATTGTTCTTTCAAGAAAACATCTCCACCCTCTTTTACGTATCCTTTCTACCCCTGCGTCCCCCTGCTCTTCTCCTGATGTTCAATAAATGAGATATACAAAAAAAACCCCATGGTTTCGGTTATTTGCGGATTTCCGTATTCGTAGTCACCTCCAGAACGTAACCCCGCAAATACGGGGGGCCGACTGTACAATCAAACCTCCAATTCTTTTTTCATTTCGGTCATTTTTCATGTATATTTTATAGTTATTTTTTAAATATGTATCTTAAAGATATTTTTCTAGTAATGTTTACTAGAAAACTAACATGTTTTGGTGCTCCTTCTCATTTGGCGCCCGGTGCAATTGCACCGTTCGCATTGCCCTAAGACCGCCCTTGGCCGGAATGTGTGGTCCTAACGTATTTATATTGTCGCGATCTGCACTTGTTTTGTGTCCACTTAACTAATAACTGTTCATAATTCTGAAAATGAAAGAGCTTTTGTAAAAATTTACTTACTTTTCAGCAGCGTTATATGATTCTGGATGTATAATTGTAGTATCGAGTAAATTGGGTCGAGCTGATGATTCAACGGCTTTGTTTCTACTTCCCTTGGTGGATTTGGATGTGCTAGGAAGAGGCAATCTGAGAGAAATAATTTGATTCTTTTTTAACAAATGATTCAAAAACTTCTCATTTGACACAAACGAGGAGATCTATATTCTACTGAAATGAATTAGTTTATATAAAGGGCGATTTTTTCCCTCAGCAAAAAGAAAAATAATTTCTGGATTTTAATTGTGAGGTGAATTTTGAAAAGTTGGTCATTACTGCCAAGAATCGCACCCCAGTCCTTTAGAATCCAGGCAAGCATACTTATCCAATATACTATAGATACTCTTTATAACACACATAGTGGCATGACAAATTAATATCTATAGAAAATATTTTTCCTTGAAATTAGTTTTATTGTGTGCATAAATATGTTTTCAGATAAATAAAAGATGCCTAGTTTCTAAATGAAATACTTTTTTCAAGTATTTTTCATCAGATACTGAAATATTCGTCCATCTGTTAGGCACAGGTGCAAACAGAGGGCAATCACTCCTACCATTTCAGTAAATAAAAAGTTATCATAGATAAGACGACAGAGGTGGGCATTCGCATCCCCCCCCTCCTCCCGGTTCGAGGAAACTATCTGCTTATGCTGTCAGGCAACAAAAAAAGATGAGGAAGTGAAAGAAGTCTGGTTGTTTTGAAACAATCATGTAATCAAGCTAATTTTCGATATCCTCTAGTGAACTGAATCAAAATATATGGTAATTTTATAGAGTTATTTGAAGAATATGACAGGTGAGGCCACCTTTCTTTCAGTTTATATGTAGCCCAAATAACTTATGAACTATTCTCATTGCATGCAGATGTCAATGAAACAATCCCTGCAGCAGCCAAATCAGATTGTGTTCAGCATATACCTTTATCCAGTAATACTTCTAATTTCCCATCTTGATGTTTTTTTATACATTATTTTTGTATTGTCAAAACAGTCTTGGTAAATTGCCGATATCACAGAATTCATAGTAATAATTTGGATTATGAGCAACTTGATTTAGGAGTCATTGGTTTAGTTTATCATGACAAATAAAGCTTTCCAACTGTTGGAAAAATTCCATAACTGAGCTAAACGATTGGTTTTTATTATTATGTACTTGTATCTTGCAACAGATCACTGGCTAGTATTTACTGTACTTTTGTTTGTAAGGAATCCATAAAGGAATCTATTTTTGACAAAAATTGGGTCCTGAAAAATTGAGGGATTTTTATTACAGATACTAAAAAATTACTCAATTCCTTAAAACTCAAATCTTCATAACTTGCAATACTGCAAGATATGAGTTCGCCAAGCAACTGCGTATGCATAATGAGGGTGATGAGAAATTTAATGGTTTGTGTGATAAATTAGAAATATTTTTTACATCATTGCCCCTCCCCTCATGCTAGAAGCATGAATATTTACTCTACCTATGTTAATCTATGGAAGTTATTTTCCTAAAATATTTTGTAACGTGTATTAATAGATGTGCCAACTTTTGAAATCCAGAAATTCCGAGATTCTCCCGAGGAGGAGGGGACCCCCCCCCCCCCAGGCAGGTTCTGCATTGCCCCTGAGCAGAATATAATTCCATATCAGTCTTTCCATGCAGAATAGAGAAATCACATCTACATACTGTTCATAAAATATAAGTGTTTCCTTTCGTGGATGCTATCAGTGAGATTCTATCTTGGGTGTATGAACTCTTAAAAGCTTTATATTTTAGCTTTATTATAGCTTAAAGTTTTATATTTTCTTTCTGAACACGTTTAATCAGAAGAAGCGATTGAAAAAAATTCGAATTACAAAGCTGCTGACCAAAAAACCTTTTTACCGCACGGGTGTTATGCAATAACGATTATACAGGAATTTCGGCAACCAAGGTCATGCTCCTGATAAATGATTGCAGATAAACGCTATGAAAACGAAGTCGCATCTTTGCCAGTTGCTTAAATGCGGTCACAGAGACTTTTTTAAGGCTGCTCGATGGAAATGACCACGGTTGCTCTATGGGTGTTTTCCCTAACGACAACGTGAAAGCTCACCTAAAATCTTTTAATTTTCTGCCAAAATCCGGAGGAATTTTAACAAATCTGGAAAGCGGGAGGAAGGATGAAAAATCAGGAGTCTCCTGCCTAAATCGGGAGCGTCGGCAGGTCTGTATTCATGTTTCAGGCAAAAAGTAGACAGCGAAAAAAATTTTATAACATATCATTCAAGTTTCCATTTTTTTTGTACGGGGGCATGTACTTTAAATTGTGAGCTTATATATTTATAGACCAAATCTTTCTCACAAACCCAAACCAAGGTACCACTGAATTTGAAATTAGCAAGAATCTTCTTACATTTTTTCATTTGAGGCCGTTTGTGGTAGAATTTTCACAAAACCAGCACATTGCTCAAATGATTTTTGACCAAGTCCTTTTACATTCAGTAACTGCTGCCTGTTAATAAAACAGCCATGTTTCTCTCGCCAAGATATGATCTGTTTGGCTTTTGCATCAGAAAGTCCAGATATCTTTCTAAGGAACAAAATTCAAGTATAAAAACAGAATAACAACAAAATCAAATTTAAATGACAAACTTAGTTTTCTATTTATAATGCAGGGTGGGCAAAAAGCCCGTAGAAACTTTAAAAATGTATAAAAACCAGAAAATTAACCAAAACAAAAATGTTCCCAGGGTTAGCATCGCTGGTCACAGGAATTTCAAGACAGAAGAAAAACTCGAAAACAGCATATAGGGGGCAATGGTACGAGAGACTACGGTGGAAATATTTAAATGAGAAGGTTAAAAGAACTTGCGCTCCTAATCCACAAGCAGTTCACCGTTGTACACCGTGTAAGTGGACTTGCTGCACTCTGCCGTTGCTGGATTTGTGACTTGCCTGCAATGTATTATTCCCTGTGGCGGTGGTCATGTGGAACACATACTGCTGTAATAAACGATTTGGAGGCATTTTTTATTTGCGTATATTTTCTTTCACTTGTGTATATCAGTGCCACCTATCACCTGTTTTTTTAGTTATATTTTTTCATCTTAAAAAAATTCCTGTGACCTAGTGATGCTAACCCTGCAAACAGTTTATGTTTCGGTTATTTTCCAGTTTTTATTCATATATTTAACGTTTCTACGGATTTTTTTCCCACTCTGTGCAATCATGTAAGACATTCTCTACTTTCATTACATACAGCTGATGTCACTCGATATGATCACATTGGGATTTTTGATAACAATAACCAATTCATAACTGTATCTGAAAAAAAAAATCCCAGTTACAAGTGCAATGACAATACATCATGTTTGAAACTAGATGCGTTTTTCTCTCCTCAAACATTTCAGCATCGTGGACTTTTTAAAAAAATGAACAATTGTAAATACATTCATTGCCATAAAAATTTGCGCACCCAGAAGTAGTAGTCAAAATGAAACGAAATTTTACACATGTTAGTACTACGTTGATATAAGTAAGTGATTAGAAAATCCAAGAAAAAGGATAATTTATTGCAGAAAAAAGTACAGATGAACAGAAGTTTTATTACTCTGTTGGACCCCCTCTAGCGCGAATGCATGATGCGATACGAGCGGGCATTGAGGCATACAAGTTCCGTATGATGTCCTGAGACATCTCGTTCCACAGTTGCTGTAAATGCGCCTCTAGTTCGACCAACCTCATAGGGTGTCCAACTTGCCGTCCCAAATGATCCCAGATATGCTCGATTGGTGACAAATCTGGGGATAGAGCAGGCCAGGGAAGGGTGGTAATGTGGCGGAGGCAGTCTTGTGACATCCTTGCTGTGTGTGGCCTAGCATTGTCTGGTTGAAAAATGGCTCCTGGGAGCCCTGCCATGAGTGGCAACACATGTGGCTGAAGGATGTTATGGACGTACCGCTGGGCTGTCATTGTGCCATGGATCAATATTAGGGGTGACCGTGTATTGTAAGCAATAGCACCCCATACCATGACACCAGCTGTGGGAGCGGTGTGTCGCTGTAAAGCGAAGGCAGGATTGAAGCGTTCACCACGGGGCCTCCACATACGAACACGATTGTCATCACTGCTCAAGTTGAATCTCGATTCGTCGCTGAAGACGACCTGGTTCCATTCCGTTGCAGTCCAATCCCATCGTGCTCGACACCACTCCAAACGGAGGCGTTGGTGGGTGGGTGCCATTGGCAGCACACGTAATGGGCGCCATGATACCAGATGTCCAGGCGCCTTGCGATGGTTCGGGAAGACACAGGGGCCCGTAGTGAAGCTGCTGCCTGTGTCTGGATAGCGGGCAATGAGGCAGTTGGCTCTACGCGTGCGTTTCGGATGATGTGACGGTCTTCTCGATGACTGGTCTGTCGAGGGCGTCCTGAACCTGGTCGCCGTGTAAATGACGTCTCTTCTGTCCACTGGTCCCAACACCTCCTCACAGAAAAATCAGAACGGCCTAGTTGATGAGCTACTCGCCGAGCTGACCACCCAGCTTCTATCATCCCGATGATTCTTCCCCTATCGAACTCTGACAACTGCTCATATGGTCTTCGACAGCGGCGTAACGGCATGTCTACCTCAGCATTTCCTTTGCAAATGATTAAATACACTCCAGCAAGCTCTGCTTACCTGTTTTATACTTCAAGGAGAATGAAGTTCAACGCCCTCTAGTGGCATTATGCAATGTGCAATCACGCTGCATTTCTAATCATTTGCATATCTGCCCGACATGTACCTTCAGGCTAACTTTCGTTTCGATCCCACAATTATTTCTTGGTGCGCAAATTTTTATGGCAATGAGTGTAAATTATCCTCTATCAAATCGATATCGTAAATACAGGGCTCCCACTCAAAAAATTAGAAAAAATAAGAACAAGTTGGCCTAAAAAAGTAGGATGGGGGAGGGTACTCCCCCTTAGCTACTGTAATCATTACATAATAAAAAAAATCCTAAAAATAACTTTTTTTTTAATTTAAAAGAAAATTTTAAATTTAATAAAAACATATAAAATTAATTTTTTCCCATAACACAATTTTAATAGGTCTATCCCATAAGATTGGCTCATGGCAATTGACTTGGTCACAAAAACAATTTTTAGGTAAAACAGGGTACTAGCAACCACAGACAATTCTTTTCCGTTTCTTCTCACATATCCTACATTTACCCCTCCCTCATTTCAATAGTTGAATTCCTCGTGAAATCTCAGGTGATTTAATCTTAGGCCTCTTATCTTTTCAAAGATGCACCAGGTGAAGGTTTAGGTACTTTGTCATCATTATCATCAAGGTGCGGGATAGACTCTGTGGGATGTTCATAATTTTCACCGAAGAATGTTGAATGTTTTAGCTGAGACATTTCTTCAGTTGATTGATTGAAAAGTTCACGATCAATATAGTTGGCTCTCCCTCTCTCTTTTCTCTTTCTTTCTCAAATGAACTGCATGAACACATTGACCATTTGTAGTTGTATAAGACAAAGGACCTGTTGGATGCTGTATGACTGTGGATTTCTATGGGGGGGGGGGGCTTGGGGATCAGCCCCCTAAAATGTGAGAAAATGACCAAAAAAAAAAAAAAAAGAGAAAAAAAATGACCAAATATATTGTTCTATCACTCTGTCACCTCCCCACCTGGAATGAAAGTGATCTCCCCCTCCGAACGAAATTTCTGGCTAAGGGCCTACCTTGGCATAACCATACTTTGTCACTTAATTTACCATACTTTGTCATTTAATATTCAACTGCATAAATTCATGTGGGTTAGGATGTTTTAAAATTAATTATGGGCCCGCAAAAAGTACATCGAAAAAATTCCACAGCTTTAATTAAGCATTTTTGGAAGCTGAAATAGGCAGATGGATAACTTGAAGTTCAAGGGTAAAGAAATCGAAATATTTAGCACCCCTTAAAAAGGAAAAAAAAAATATTCATTTCTACATTTCTTTAAATCTAGATTTGTTTATTTCATGAGTCGTGCGGGAAATCGCCCTATTGGTTAACTTAGACACGGTTAGCATGTCCCTCAAAGAAAGAGGAGATATTATCGTGATCCAAAAAGCCTCATTAAAGAAAACTCGGGCAGCACCGGGTATTATAGCTAGTTTCTTATAAAAGGAATACAGGTTCTCATCCAATTTCTTCTTCTGTGGCCATTCACGTTCCGTGTACAGAATAACTTTGCTTAGAACAGGGTCTTTCTCTGTTTGGGATTTAAGAATTCTTTGTGTTAGGAAGAGCTCATTTATTGTACGATTCACAATTCAGTATACAGCTGCACTGCTCTCAAAATCACTGATGCCTTTTTCCAGGGCCGGACTTAGGGGGTGCGAAAGGTGCGGTCGCATCGGGCCGCAAAATTTCAGGGGCCGCAATTCTTTTAAAAATCCTTTTCTTTCTTATCAGATGTTTTGGAAATTTGATTAAAATTTAATTTTTTTCCCATTAAACCATTATTGATTGTGGAAGAAGGCTTTCAATTCAAAGCCCCTGTAATATCATTTTTAGTGTTATTAGGTATGGCATTAGCTTATTTCAAACAGGAAAAGAGTGTATGCAGGTTGTCACATTCTTTACCTCTGAAAAAAGTCTAACATTTCGTTGAGCCATCAAAGAAATAACATGGCCACATTAACCAAGGGGGAAAAACATTCTTAGGGCATCAAACAAAAAAGGAGACTACAAAAAAAATCCTACGTAATTTTTTTTCCTTGAAAACCTCCCCTCTCGTTGGAATTACCATCTGATCTGGCGGTATCAATAGTGCGCACAAGGTGATCCTGTGGTGCTTCCACTGTTGATAGTAGCCTGTAGCATGGACATCTCTAGATGATGACTGCCCCCAAGCGAGGCAACTTCCACTGCTCTTCGGAGTGTTAATTGCATGCCTTCCTGGGAACCTCTGAACTGTCATGTTTCCCTAAGGAGGCTTGAGAACTTGTTCGAAATTTTCAAACACCACCATCTGAATCATTCTCATATATATTCCGGAAGATGGATATACAATGTATGAATTCTACATTTTGATAATTTTTACTACTGAACTTCCGAAAAAAAGGTAAGATGTCTCTTTTTGATTTTTTTTCTCAATCTAATTACTCATTTAGTACAGTACTTACATTAAAGGTATTTTGTTTCGTAAACAGAGAGAGAGAGAGAGAGAGAGATTCATGCATAAAAACATTTAAGAGTACAAAGGTCCGAAAATTTAGGATGTATGCTAAGTTGCTGGCAGATTCGGTAATTCATTCTCTGATAAGAAAATGTGTTTGCCAACTCTATTAAATAAATTATATCTGAGGTTTAGGCTGATTGCACCTAGTGTTGCTAATGCCACAACAGGCAAAATGCCCAACGAGGTGGCTGAGAAAAAGATGCCCATAAAAAATATGAATGTCATATATTTCAAAAATAAAGCAACTCAATTAAAAACACAATCACAAAAATTATAAACAATATATACACACGATGAAATATTATACAATACCCATAAAGAATATTATGGTTGTCTTATATACTAGGGTGTCTTTTTGAACTTCGAATTTGAATATTCAAATATTGAGATTTCAATCTTGGATTTTATCTGTGGCAAGAAACTCTTTGTTTTAAATGAATAATAACATTAGAGAGCTCATACATAGCGAATCATACTAAGCGGAAAAACTTTCTAAGTGGGAACGTTAAGCAGAATATACTGTAGCAATTTCATTTTCGAATACAGTTTTAACGTGTTTCAGAATGTTTTTCTTTACCTTTGGGAATCCAGTATGATTCCTTTACTTCTATTATTTACATTAAGCAAAAAACAGCAATAAAAGATTTGAAAATGATCAAAGTTGTCGAATTGCAATATATATTTGATAAATATGATGAAACGCTTTAAAAGCATCTCAGAAATGTCTGTCAATATGATTCGAGCCTCGATGAAGTTTTAGTAGGTGAACCACACTAATTATTAATAATTTATAAATGTTATCAAATTAATTAAAATGCAACTCTCTCTCAATATATCATGTTTGATTCGATCTCAACAATCAACGCGTTCCTGAAATAATGAAAAAATGAATGTAATAAAACAAGTTCTTTCTGAACAATTTTTCCCCTTCAAGATTTATGTTCGTCAGTCGCAAAAATTTTTAAGTGCAGGAGCGACTGCATAACATTTTTTGGGAGGGGCCGCAAAAATTTTTTTGCACCAGGCCGCGAAATTCTTAAGCCCGGCTCTGCCTTTTTCAGACAAAGGTAGTCGAGACAATGCATCTGGAACACTCATTTCTTTGCCAGGCAAATGTACGATTTCGTAATCAAAAGCACTCAAGAGTGATAGCCCATCTTGCTAACATTGAAGCAGCTAAATGAGGTACTTCTTTATCATTACCAAGAATGCATTCAAGCCAGTGGCGGATCCAGGCAGGGGCAATGGGGGGGGCGGTCGCTTCCGGCAAGGGAACAGCTTCGATATAGGGGACAGGTTGGCGATTTTCGGCGACTTTTTTTTTCGGCGCCAAATATGTCCGACGACTCCATCAGAAGTCGCCAAGGCCGTTAGACACATTACGAGCGCCGAAAAAAAAAATCGCCAGCATAGAAAACAATATGAAAAATATCATGAAACACAAGAGAAATGGAAACGTAAATAACAGCTGAATTGGGCGAGCATAAAAATGCTAAAACCAACAAGCATAATTATAATAAAAAAATAATTAAAACCCGGACTCTCTTTCCGGGAATCCGGGTTCTTATAAATAAATAACGGTCCTGCATGTTGTATAAATAAATATATTCTATGTATTATAAATTAAAACCCGGACTCTTTTCGGGAATCCGGGTTCTTATAAATAAACAACGGTCCTGCATGTTGTGTAAATAAATATATTCTATGTATTATAAATTAAAACCCGGACTCTCTTTTCGGGAATCCGGGTTCTTATAAATAAACAACGGTAAAATAAATAAATAAAATAATAACGATGCAGGGGCATCCTGCATGTAGAAAAGAATAAATATTGGAAAATATTAAAGGTACAACCTGAGGGAAAATATATCCAAAATAAGGTATTCCAATTAATCCGAGACACACACTACATCGTATATACGGAAGGAAGAGAAAATATGAAGAACTATCCCAACGGTTTTTCAAAACGCCGCGGCTATAAGGTGACGTCATTTGGAAGAAAAAAAGAGAGAATAGAATGGAAAAAAGAGAAAACCAGTTTGAAAATGGCAGTAAAAGCCGTTTGAAAGACGCGCTAGGAACACGGAAAAACAACCACCAGCGCCACTCCCTCGCAGAATTCTTCGAATATTCTGGAACAACGACAACCCAGCAGAACAGCATTAAACCAGAGCGCGCCAATGATGGCAACTTATCGCCGGAAAAAAGTCGCCAACAAAGTCATAAGAGAATGAAAGAAACCATAGCTGTAAGAGGGTCAGTTGTATTCCTGCCACAGATGGCATAGGTTATGTGAAAGGATTCCATGCAAGGAGCCCCATCCCCAATAAATTCTGTAAGGGGGCTGAGCCTCCCGCCATTAATTTCTGGAAAAACAATGCAATGCATCCTATGTTTCCTGCATATGTGCTTGAATCCCGTATATACGGGATGACCAGCAACTTTCATTGTTCTCCTCCACCCAATGTTAATTTCTTTATATTGGCGCCTCTGTTTTGAGGACTCGAAAAATTTTACGGCCTTCGAACTTGTTAATAAACTTATTTGTTGTTGGCTTTAACTCCTTCCACTTTTTTTCTGTTGTCTCATGTCCCCTTCCCCAGGGGTCCCCTTTCCTCAACAAAAGAAGAGAAGCTCTTGAGTTTACCACCAGTACAAGCAAGAGAAAGCACCCCCCCCCCCTTGCGAGATAAGACTACTATTGTCACAGAACAAGATTGTCAAAGAACAAGTGGATTGAGATTCTAAAGAAAAAGTAAAAAAATAAAAATTCGAGCAGATGATTTCTACTATTTAGAGAAATTTTTTGTCAAAAAGTTTTTCTGAGCCAAGTGTGAGAAACAAATCCACCCGAATTTTTTTTTTTTTTGGGGGGGGGGCGAGCCAGCTATTCAAAAATATTGGGGGGCTGGATACAAGTTTACGCCTATGGTCATGCAGTGTCGGGGCCGAAATAGCTTACATTGGGAGAGCAAATGCGTAGAAGAAACGATTTTATTTTACGTAATACAAGACGAGACATCCGTACACGTAGGCGTCGAACGAACATATCATACTAGGGAAAAAAGATACAAGGGAAAAGAAGACAAGCGAAAAGTCACGTAACGGATCAGTTTCGCCATCTGGAGGTGACCAGAGGGATTACAAACGTAAGCTCGTACTATTCCCAACATCCTCCCCACCCTGGTCAACCTCCAGAAGAATTACCAATTGAATTGGCCGTCGAATTTCTGTTCCACTGGCTGTACGTAGAATACACGAACTAATGTTGCCGTCACGACCTTTGACGAGAGATAATACGCGTGCCTTCGTCCACATGTGTCGAGGTCTTGCATCTTCCTGTAGGAGGACGACATCTCCTAATGTTTTCCGTAAACAACGTTTGACCACACCAATCATGCGTTCCCACCATCCTCCCCACCAAGCCGCTCGAGGGGCTATGAATTTCCAAGTGATTCCGTGGGAGGCGTAGTACTGGTGAGCAGAAGGTGAAGTCATAGCACCCCAAAGGACGGAAAGCTCATGATTTGCAGCGTGAAAAGTCTGCGCATTGTCCGAATATACAGTGTTGGGAACACCTCGACGAGCAACAAAACGTGAAAATGCCAGCAAAAACTTATCTGTAGAGCAATCCGTGACAAGCTCGAGATGAATCGCTCGAGTGACAGCACATGTAAACAACAAGATATACACTTTCACTGAGATAGAGCTTCTACGAACGTATAGTGGGCCAGCGAAGTCTATCTCCACGACACTGAATGGTTTCGACTGTGTGACTCTATCCGAAGGAAGTGGTGCTTCAATTTGAGCCGGTGGCGTGTTTCTAAAAATTTTACAGGGAAGACACTGGCGTAGGACGCTTTTAATAATCTGTCGCCCTCGAAGAATCCAGTAATCATTTCGCAGTTCAGATAGTACCACTCTCGTGCTCAGATGATGGAGACGAATATGTACGTGGCGAATGAGCAATTTCACAAATGGGTGTGAACCATCGAGTACCAAAGGATGTTTGGAAGCAACTGGAAGTGATGCAAACTGCAAGCGACCACCAACTCGTATCAGATTGTCACTAAGAAATGGATGGAATTGTGCAATTTTCGTCTTTTGGAAGTTGTTTACTATGTCGAAGAGCATCATAGTCAGACGGAAAACAATCAATTTGAACTTGACGAATCCAATAACATTTCGCGTTTTCGAGTTCTTTTGCTGTCAATTCGCCATGAAGTTTGCAAGACGTGCGACAGTTGTATATGAATCGTTGCATCCACGAGGTAACCCGAATAAGTTTCGCGTAAGAACTGAAACGAGAAATGTCAATCACTGGGAGAGACGTAGATACCAACATTGAACTTTACACAGTTTGACGAATTTCTGTCGAAGGTTGCTCAACACTGATATTGGAAGGCCACGAAGACTGTGTTTCAATGAGCCACGTAGGTCCATGCCACCAGGTGTTCAAATTGCGAAGTGTAGTGGCAGAACAACCTCTAGAAACGTAATCCGCGGGATTCGATTCGCCAGGGCAATGTCGCCATTGCGTCGATTCAGTGTGACGTCGAATTTCTGTGACGCGGTTGCACACAAACGTTTTCAATTTGTTCGGATCATGTCGGATCCATCCCAGGGTAACTGCTGAATCGGACCACAAAACGGCTTCTCGTGCATTGAGATCGGTTGCTGCACAAAAATGGCTGAGTAAACGAGCACCAACAAGAGCAGCGAGTTCAAGTCGAGGAAGCGTGATCTTCTTCAGTGGCGCTATGCGGCTTTTGCTGCAAATCAACTGCACTGTCGTAGTGCCTTCGTGAGTAGACCGGAGATAAAGAACAGCACCGTAAGCACGTTCGGACGCGTCACAGAAAACATGAATGGATGCGTTGGAATCGGGATTGTAACCAATCCAACGGGGAAGTTGGCAACTTTTGAGAACATGAAAGTCCGAAATCCATGACATCCAGTGGTTAGCAATTTCGGGAGGTAGGATTTCATCCCACGACAAATGTTGAACCCAGGTGTCTTGGAAGAGTAGTTTGCCGCGAGTGCTGAGAGGCGCATAGATGCCTAGTGGATCGTACATACGAGCGATGGTACGGAGTAGAAGGCGTTTCGTGCATGGCTCACCTGCAACAGAGTCAGCAAGTGAGGAGAAATCTAAACACAATGTGTCGTGCACCGTGTCCCATGGTATACCGAGTACTCGGGATACAGAGTTTGTTTCGATACCCTCCGTCGCCCAGATCTCTTTTAGCACCTTTGAGCTAGTAGCCCATTTGTCCATTGGAAGACTGATGATACCCATCAGGGCAGTAAGTCTCGGTAAAGTGTGATCACTTCGTCGTGCGTGTAGCCGCCAGCAACAAAATCGTCCATGAATAAACTGCGATCCAGGTGTTGAGAAGCGTACAGGTGTTGTTCAGAGAATTTGTTCGCCAATTCACGTAGCGTAGCTGACAGTAGAAAAGGGCTGCATGCTAGACCAAATGGTAATCTCGTGAAACGATAGGTCAGCACATCATTTGTTAAAGTCAACGAGTTATTATCATGATCAGTCACTGTGTGAAACCAAAGAAATCTGGTTACATCTCTGTCTCGCTCGTGCAGGCTAAGCTGCAAGAATGCTTGACATCCATCAGTGGTGAGAGCGATTCGGAACATTCGAAAACGTAGTAAAGTCGACAATGTCTCAGGTAGTAGGTTTGGACCAGTCTCAAGAGCATCATTCAGAGATGGGTGTCCGTTGACATGTGACGATGCATCAAATACGATACGACACTTTTCCGACTCAAGAATGGTCTTCTTCACTGCGTGGTGAGGGAGATAATAAATTCTAGGACTTGACGATTCTGGCGCGATTTCGACGTGGCCGTTCTGGATGTAACGTTCCATTTGCTGAATGTACATTTCCCGAAAAGGGCGATCCTTATCCAGACGTCTACGAAGAATGTCAAAGCGGCGTGAGGCAATAGGCCGATTGTCCGACGTGAGGCATACGTTTTCTTTCCACGGTAGTGAAACGACACGACGATGGTTTTCCAGGCTGTAAGATTCGTGGAAATCTCGCAATATTTTTGCTTCACCAGTCGAGAGTGATTTTTCGTTTACATCGGTGATTCCCATGGCTTCGAGTTCCCAGAAGCGTTTGAACGAGTCATTCATTTCTTCAGCACAAGTAGTAGCCATGCAATGAACAGTAGTGTTGTTCGAAGCAGGAGTGTGTTGGACATGAACGTTGGAACGGGTACCACTCAAGATATGTCCGAGATGAGACGGAACAAGAACGAAAGTGTCTGACAACTTGACCGGCGAATCAGTTTTCACTATTTTCCAGTAATAATCGCTACCGATGAGAATTTGAATCGGGATGTCGTCAGAAGAGTGAGGGTCCGCAAGCTGAATTCTGCGTGAAGTAGCAAATGCACCAATGTCTACCGGAGCCGTGGGATGTGAGGCGTAGGAATTATTGCTTTCGAAAGCAACTATCGGAATCGATCTGTTATCCCAAATGCTAGATAAGAAAAATTGCACTTGACGTCGATACATCGATTGTTTTGCCACAGCTTCGAATGCACTAATAGACAAGTTGACCGATTGCAGCACATGCAATTGCAGTTCATTCACTAAACTGCTGTGAATGAAGGAGGTTTGACTTCCGGCGTCTAACACACATCGAGACAATTTGCAATTTCCGTTGGGACCGAATACCCAAATACGTGCAGTTTGCAAATACGTAAAACGGGGCGATACATCAATTTTACCAACAGCAGTAGAGGCATGAAGTGAAGGACAAATGGATACGTGATGTTTCCTTTTACAGTTAGAACAGAAAGCTCTAGCACGGCGTGGACAAGTTTTAGCGTTATGCGAACGGTTAGTACACAAAAAACAACGACGAGTTTCTTTTAGCTTCTGCACTCGTAATTGAACATCAGTTATCACCTAGCAATTTTGGGGCCAATGATCATACGATTCACAAAATGGGCAAAAGGGTGACGGATTTTTCTCGTTACGTCGAATGCGAACATGAAATGCTTCCGTAGTCGGGCGGAAAGTCGAAGGTGGCAAAGGAAACTCACCTTGCACTTTGCTTGAAAATCGAAATCCGTCGATTTCTTCACCGAGGAACTGCATCAGCTTTGATACGTCCATGTCCGAGATATCTTGCCGTTTAGAGTGGATAATCCACCGTTGACGAATGTCCGTAGGAAATGTGCGAAGAATCTTCGGTGTCAAAATCCGACTGTAGTTATCGACATCTTCGCCGAGTGATCGGAGAGCTTGAATATGGGCGTTAATTTCCAAGTAGGTGTCGCTGAGAAACTCGGGCGATGAAGTTGTCGCTGGGCGCAGGCTGTCGAAGAAATCGATGTGGGTCTGTATGATGGTATCCTTGTTGCCGAACCTGTCGATCAGCATTTTCTTTACCGTCTCGTAGGCTTCCGATGTGACGCCGATTCCCTCGACGAGCTTCTTGGGTTCGTTTTGGAGATACCCCCGTAGAAAAACGTGTTTGTCGATGGTTGACAGTTGAGGATTCTCGTCGATCGAAGAGGTGAATTGTTGCCAGAATGTCGGCCAGTTATCAACACAACCGCGGAAGGGCTCTAGGCGTATTGTAGGCAGCTTGAGAGCACATGGTGATGAAGTCGATGTAGGTTGAGCTGAAACGGGAATCGAAGTAGCAACCAGAGGAGGCACCGTCGTTGGAGACTTGTTGCGTTTCCGTAGCACGAGGGAAGCATGGAACAAGGCACGTTTCGCTTTCTCAGTGTATTCCTCGCATTTTTCGATCGCGTAGTCCTCGTCCGATAGTAGAGCGTGAATACCGTCGTCAAGGCGAAGTAATTCGTCCAATTCCTCCGTCAAACGAGAAACCATGAAGTCGATTTCCGAGTCGGTTTCCTTCCCGGCACTGTCCAAAGTTGAAACGAATCTAGTCACCTTTGCGCGCACCGTTGTCCGTTTCCGATGGAGCGTCGTTATTTTCTCCTGATCCATATTAAGACGAGTTTCGTTGGTCAAAATGTTCATCCGACGGGTTTCATTCGTCAAAATATTCGTTCCGGCGGGTTTCGTGCACCAAAAATATTCGTTCCGGCAGGTTTAGTGCACCAAAATATGTCGGGGCCGAAATAGCTTACATTGGGAGAGCAAATGCGTAGAAGAAACGATTTTATTTTACGTAATACAAGACGAGACATCCGTACACGTAGGCGTCGAACGAACATATCATACAAGGGAAAAGAAGACAAGCGAAAAGTCACGTAACGGATCAGTTTCGCCATCTGGAGGTGACCAGAGGGATTACAAACGTAAGCTCGTACTATTCCCAACATGCAGTATTGTGACAAAAATGTTTCGTCCCGGCTCCCAAACTCGATAAATGAAATATGGCACTCGGAATGTACTTATTTTGATTTCAATCATTATTGGCCTATTTCTTAACCTTTCTTTTCCTCCTGCATTGTCCGGAAGCCTCCTTCCCCAAGGGTCACGTTCAAACAAAAGAAGAAAGATGCTTCTGAATTTTCCGACAGCAGGAACAAGAAAGGACTAAAGCACCTCAACCCCTCCAGATGCCATCCAGACATGCATGCCTTCGGGAAGCTACGATTGGCACTGAGAGAGAACGATAATTGGAGGTCGAGTGTTGTTGTTGACCATGAAAAAAATACTACAAATTGTTACAAAAAAAAAGAAAACCAAGGACAAGTCAATTGCGATTTTAAAAAAAGCATTAAAATAAAATTTCGAACAGAATTGTTTTACTAAACCTTTTTTTAGGCAATTTTTTTCATCACAATACGGGAAACGTATTCACGCAAATTTTCAGGGGGCTGAACCAATCCTTCAAAATTATTGGGGAATACAAGTTTACGCCTATGGTTGCTGCAAACAATTTTTTCAATAAGTGTGTTGCTTATTGAAAAATACATAATTTTTAATCATATAAATTTTAATTTAGTTTTAATTTTTAACTCTCTCCTCTCTAATATACCTTCAATTTTTAATTAATTTTCAACTGATTTAAATTTAAAGTTTTAAATAACTATTAATTTAATTAATTTTAATTTTAAATTAATTTTTAAAAAAATATTAATTTTTATATTTTAAGCATGTTTGGCATCTGCGGACACTAGGTTGGAAATAACTGATCAAAACCTTCACTGTAAAACACTGTAAAAAATCGCCCCCCCCCCCTTAACACATCACCCTGGATCCGTGCCTGGTTCGAGCAGTTTGTATAGTAAAGTGTTTGTCTATCAGGTACTTCGAAAACTTTTGCAGTCCAAACATAATGGCTAAGGCTTCTCTATCAACGCTGGAATGGTTCTTTTCAGTCTGATTTAGAGTTCTAGAAGCAGCAGCAATCATTTCAAATATGCATGGACCAAAGATGGCAAAATATTCCTCCGGAAGTCTGAAAACACCAGGAAATTAGAGGAATTAGAGATGAGGAAGACCTCGGAAAAATATGCAATGATGAGCAATGAATACAACCCAATGGACCATCGACAAAAGCAACCTTTTTTGGAGGAAATAACTGATATAGTTAAGTTTTTTAAATATCCCCCTCTAAATGCAATAAACATTTCAATATCTTGATTTTAAACATACAAAGCTTGAGATCTAATTTTGATCACTTTTTAGTGTTCTTGAGATCACTGCCTGAACGTTTTGATATAATATGTCTAACAGAAATTTGGGTTAAAGAAAACGAATTATTGAGCTATAATATTACTAACTATGATTGCATGAATGATTATTACATGTATTCTGATTGCAGATCATACAACAAATCAGGTGGTGTTATGTTTATAAACAAACAAATTAACAGTGCTAAAAAACCTTGCCAAATGGAAACTGCTGAAGCTCTGTACATAAATTTACCAGATTTTGATACTGATAT
Source organism: Pholcus phalangioides (assembly GCF_987345545.1). NCBI lineage: Eukaryota > Metazoa > Arthropoda > Arachnida > Araneae > Pholcidae > Pholcus > Pholcus phalangioides. Next base: position 11,742,310 of record NW_028301597.1, on the reverse strand, counting down.
TTTATTGCTTTATAGGTCTCATGAACATACCATATCTCAATTTAATGAAGAATTTATTTATTATATGAAGAATATAATGAGGATTTATTTATTAAAAAAACTAGGAGAGATATGCTTGTAACTGGAGATATAAATATTAATACATTAGATAAAAATAGTAACAAAATATCAAATTATCTAGATATAATGACTGTAAATGGTTTCAATGCTTTGCAGGAATCTGTAACAAGTGAAACAAATGGAGGTGGAACATGTATCGATCATGTATTTTACAGAACAAAGAAAAATTCTATACAATAATTTACTGTACTTAAAACTCGTATTACAGATCATTACCCAATCCTAGGATATATTGATTATCAAGACCAGCAATGTATCAAAAATGACCCGGATTACATTAAGACAAAAATTAGCTATAAACGATTTGAAAGTTTCATCTCAAACATATCTTTTGAAAATGTTTTTTATGAAAATGAAACCAAACAAAAATATCAACATTTCCTAGACATAATTACTCTCAACTCAAATATTTGGACTAAATCATCATCAAACATTACTAAAAAAAACAAAAATAAATGGATTACTAAAGAACTAATAGAAAACATAAATATCAAAGAAAAATTGTATAAAAAAAAAGTATAGAAAATTGTATAAAAAAAAAGTATAGAAAATTGTATAAAAAAAAAGTATAGAAAATTGTATAAAAAAAAAGTATAGAAAATTGTATAAAAAAAAAGTATAGAAAATTGTATAAAAAAAAAGTATAGAAAATTGTATAAAAAAAAAGTATAGAAAATTGTATAAAAAAAAAAGTATAGAAAATTGTATAGAAAATATCCTAATATAATATTGTATGAAATAGAATACAAAAATTATGATAAAATGTTGAAAATTTCAATACGAAAAGCTAAACAAGAGTATCAAAAGGCTAAATTTGTTGAATGTACTGACAAACGGAAGCAATGGAAATGCTTAAACTACATTGTGCTCAATAAAAATAGTGGAAAGCAAGTTCTACCAATTCATCAGCATCCACAAGTTTTAGCAAAAGAATTTAACAAAGAATTAATTGAAAGAAATTTAAATAATATAAATCTTGGTGCAAGTACTTTTCAAAGTGAAAGCAGGAATGATGCTATAAACTCAATGGTATGCATGGATATTGACATCCCTTTCTTGAAAAGAACAATAAATGAATTAAATGAAACTAAAGCAAGTGGATATGATGGCCTAACTCCAAAAATGTTAAAAATTATTGCATCTTATAATATTGATGTACTTTGTAGCGATACTATTGTATAGCAACCAATAGTCCAGCAGATGGCGTTAGTCATCCATGATTGTCGCTGTGAATGCTGCGAGTGTGTACTTATATATGTATATGTGTACTACGAACAGAGAGAGTCGAGACTTCGAAATGTCCGGATGTGTTTGTACTCGACTGCGATGTAAATAGTAAAGTTTAACCCATAGTAATTTTAAATAGTAATCAATTTATATAACAAAGTATTTTAAATCAACATGTACAATATAGTGAATTCTTACACTATATTTATGGTGACCAGTGTTTGAAAATGCACAAAGAAAATATTCTTCATGGAGTCCTCCGTACTTAAAGTCTTCCATTGCTAACCGGAACGAAACCCGATACCTCCATCCAAACAGATGTAAAGAAAAAAAAAGAAGCAGGGGACGAGCCACCCACGAAAAGAAGAACTTTCCCTGACCTCTCTCACGGAACAGCTCCTTCACCAGAAAAAAGAAAAAGAAGAAAAACCATGGAAGCTACAGCTGTAAAGATCCCGGCCTGTAACAGTAATGATCCCATCCTTTGGTTTCATATGGTGGAGGCGAGTTTCAAACTGGGTGTGCCGAAGGAAATTGACAATTCCTTAACCAAATATAATTACGTTCTTTCCACTCTGCCACCAGAAATTGCAGGACTCGTTTGCGATGTCATTCTCAATCCAAACGACGAAGATCCATTTGAACATCTGAAATCCGAACTGATAAAAAGAACAAGCGACAGTTCAACACAAGAAATCAGGAAATTACTGGCTGGTGACAGACGACCATCTGAGTTACTCCGCTCCATGAAACGCCTCGCGGAGCCACACAAAGTTCCAGTTGAACTTCTCGATCCATTGTTTGTGCAACGCCTTCCTTCGCACGTACAATCCATCTTGGCTGCCGTTGTGCCACTCTCCTTGGATGAACAAGCTGAAGTAGCCGATCGTGTGATGGAAGTGAATCAGTACAATGTTGCACCAATAGCCAGTAGCACTCCCTCTGCATCCTCTCAAACGGTAAGTTCCTCGGAAAAACTTTTAATTGCCGAAATTAGGAAGTTATCAGATCGTATTGAAGCTCTAGGCCGAAGGCCTAATTTTCGATACAGAGGCAGAAGTAATTTTCGGTATAGAAGTAGAAGTCGCAGTCGGGAAAACAATCAGTTTTGTTTCTATCACAGAAAATTTGGCCAAAATGCCCGAAAATGTGAACAACCGTGTACTTACAATAATTCGGGAAAAGCGGAAAGCAAAGTGTAGAGGCGGCATTCACTTTGCCCACAAAATCCCGTCGCCTTTTTGTAACAGATAAAAAGACGAACATAAATTTTCTTATAGATACAGGATCTGACATTTCGCTTATTCCGGCGAACTCTGTCGATCGCATGAAACCAGTGTTATTCACTTTACATGCGGCAAATGCATCTAACATTAATATATATCGACAAAAACTTCTCACAATTGATATGAATTTAAGAAGAAAATTCCAATGGCCATTTTTAGTAGCAAATGTGTCCACGCCAATAATAGGCGCAGATTTTCTTTTCAATTTCGGTCTTACTCCTGATCTAAAATTAAGAAAAATATTTGATTCGGTAACCAATTTATCATCTATAGCAAAAATTCAATCAGCATCAATTCACTCAATCAAGCTGATTACAGGCGACACTCAATATCATCAGTTACTTAAAGAATTTCCTGAGATAACAAAACCACCACGTGCAAATGTAGAAATAAAGCATAACATTGTGCACCATATCGAAACAATCGGTCAACCGGTGTTTGCAAAACCACGACGACTTGCACCAGATCATTTACATGCCGCAAAAGATGAATTCCAGCAAATGATTAATTTAGGCCATATGCGCCCTTCAAAAAGTCCTTACGCTTCTCCGCTACATCTTGTACCAAAAAAAGATTGCACAGACTGGAGACCAGTCGGCGATTATCGTGCACTAAATGCGCAAACAGTGAAAGACAGGTATAGTGTGCCTAATATTATGGATTTCACTGCAAAACTGCATGGAAAAAAAATATTTTCGCATGTTGACTTGATTAAAGCATATCATCAAATACCCATTCATTCAGATGATATTCATAAAACTGCCATAACTACTCCTTTTGGCCTGTACGAAAGTACAAGAATGCAATTTGGGCTATGCAATGCAGCCGCAACATTTCAACGATTCATTGATGAAGTTATTCGTGGTTTGCCTTTTGCCTATGCATTTCTGGATGATATTCTGATTGCTTCGGAATCAGAGGAAGAACATCTCAAACACCTGCGCGAACTTTTCGATAGGCTAAATCATTATGGTTTAAGTCTTAAACCATCGAAATGCATCTTCGGTGTTTCTAACATTAATTTCTTAGGCTTTAACGTTTCAGAGAATGGAATTAAACCACTTTCAGATCGCGTTAAAGTAATACAAGATTTTCCCCGTCCAGAAACTGTAACACAATTACGCAGATTTTTAGGCCTATTTAATTTCTATAGGAGATTCGTGCCTAAAGCAGCGGAAACATTATCTCCATTAGTTAAATTTCTACAAGGTCGACAAAATAAAAAGAAATCAAAACTAACAAAATCATGCAATCAAGCCGATAAACTACAGTGGAACCCTGAGGCTGAAACTGCTTTTCACGATGCAAAACAAGCATTGGCTCAAGCCACTTTGCTACAGCATCCAAAGCCAGGTGCACAACTTTGTATCACAGTTGACGCCTCTGATAACGCTGTTGGTGGAACATTAATGCAATATACTGACCATGCATGGGTACCAATAGCATTTTTTTCTCAAAAATTATCAGACACCAAAAAGAAATGGTCAACCTATGATAGAAAATTATTTGCAATTTATACTACCATAAGAAAATTTCGTTACATGTTAGAAGGCAGAAATTCTTCAATTTTTACAGATCAAAACCCATTAATTTTTGCTTTCAAACAAAAACCAGAAAAATGCTCTGCAAGACAGTTTCGCCAACTTGATTTTATATCTCAGTTTTCAACTGATATAAGATATAAAAAGGGAACCGACAATGTTGTAGCTGATGCATTAAGTCGCATTGAGATAGATTCAGTTTCATCAGCACCAGATTTCGATTTCAGAGAATTTGCTAAAATTCAATCAACTGATCCTGAAATCCAAAATTACCTAAAAGGAAAAACTTCACTAAAATTAAAAATTATACCATTTCCTCTAGCTGATAAAAATATTTATTGCGACATGTCAACAGGTATAGCTAGACCATTCGTACCTGAATCTCAACGCGAAACAATTTTTAAGCATTTTCTTAACCTTTCCCATCCAGGAGCTTCAGCCACAAGTAAACTGATATCTGCCCGATATGTATGGCCCCATATGCAGAAATCTATTAAGCTATTAGTGAAACAGTGTACACAATGCCAAAGGTCCAAAATCCAACGGCACACAAGAGCACAACTAGGAACCTTTGCAACTCCAGATACACGTTTCTCACACCTGCATATCGATATCATAGGACCCCTTCCTATGTCACAAGGAATGCAATATTGTCTCACCATCATAGACAGATACAGTCGATGGCCTGAAGTTGCCCAATTCCCAACATCAACGCCGAAACAGTGTGCAAAGCACTATTTATGGGGTGGATTAGCAGATTTGGTTGTCCTTCTACTATCACTACGGACCAAGGAAGGCAATTTGAGTCAAATCTATTCAAGGAACTCAATCATTTTCTTGGCACAAATCGAATTCGCTCTACAGCTTTTCACCCAAGATCCAATGGACTGATTGAGAGATTCCACCGTCATTTAAAATCGGCAATCAAAGCTCACGAGAATCAAAACTGGACTGATACACTATCCATAGTACTATTAGGTATCAGAACAGCAATAAAACCAGACATCGGAGCAAGTGCATCAGAACTTGTGTACGGTACTTCATTACGTTTACCAGCTGATATTCTCACAGACTCTTCAAAGCCATTAGCAACATATTCTCCGAATTTCGTAACGGAACTCAAAGAAAAGATGCGTAGATTAAAGCCTGTGCCTACATCAGCACATGGTCAAACAGCGATGTATGTCCATCCATCTCTGAAAGAATGCACACACGTATTCTTGCGAGTAGATACTGTGCGTCCACCACTATCGCAGCCTTACACGGGACCACACAAAGTGATCACCAGAAATGATAAGACAGTGACTATCGAACTTCCGAACCGAACAGTCAAAGTGTCAATTGATCGTGTAAAACCTGCATTTGTGGAAGAGAAAAATTCAGACACAACAACAAAACATTCTGAACCTGCAACACCATCAGTACAGTCTGAACCTGCAATAGCAGAACAGTCTGAACAATCAGTTGCAAAAAGTACAACTCGATATGGACGAAAAGTTCATTTTCCTAAAAGATATGTTGCCACATTTGCAGTAATCAATGGCAACTATATATAATCAATCTATGTATCAATTTTTTATTATGCATACAACAAAACTTTTTGTTCTATCTTTATTTTTTTTATATATATGTAATTCTTAGTATTTATATATATATTTTTTTTTTTAGCTTCACACAATGCAAATCATCTCTAGGAACCAATTCAAAAAAAAAAATACTGTATTTCATGTTACTCTCATATGTGTATATATTTCGCAGTAATTTCATGTATCGTTCGCCCTACTCATTGGGGGGATACTCTGTAGCGATACTATTGTATAGCAACCAATAGTCCAGCAGATGGCGTTAGTCATCCATGATTGTCGCTGTGAATGCTGCGAGTGTGTACTTATATATGTATATGTGTACTACGAACAGAGAGAGTCGAGACTTCGAAATGTCCAGATGTGTTTGTACTCGACTGCGATGTAAATAGTAAAGTTTAACCCATAGTAATTTTAAATAGTAATAAATTTATATAATAAAGTATTTTAAATCAACATGTACAATATAGTGAATTCTTACACTATAACTTAAACATGTCATTGATTCATCTATCAGTGGAAGTTATTTCTACAATGAATTAAAATTTTCTCTTGTCTACCCAATTTATAAGAAAGGAGACCCAAATGCAATGATAAACTACAGACCAATATCAGTTCTTCCAGTTTTCTCTAAAATAATCGAAAGATTTATAAATCAACTAATAGGTTTTTTGAACCGTAACAATTATTGGGCCCCAAATCAATTCAGTTTTCAAAAAAATAAAAACACTGAAATGGATATAATCAAAATCTGTCACTATTTAAATACCGGCTACAACAACAATAAATACTCTATTATTGTTTATTTAGATCTAAAACAAACATTCGATAATGTAGATTTGACCGTATTAACAGAAAAATTACATAGAGCTGGTATACGAGGACGAATATTGGAATGGTTCAAAACATATTACTTTGACAGACTTAGACAGGCAGTAGTTATAAATCGGAAAATGAGTAGTTACCTCCAGGTTCAAAAAGGGGTCCCCCCAGGGATCTGTTTTGGGTCCCACATTATTTCTCATTTACATAAATGACTTCTGTAAACTGAAACTAAACGGCCAATAAATTTCATTTCCCGATGACACAACTCTCTACATAGAGGATGACAACATATCAACTTTAATAACAAAGACAGAGGATGATCTGAGACGTATAAATCAGTGGATGGTTGCAAACAAACTTGAATTGAACGTGCAAAATACCAAATATCAAATTACTAAAACGAGAGGCTTAAATTCAGACACAAAAATTCCCATTAAAATTCATATCTGTCATCCTCAAGCACAACAAAACTGCACCTGCCAAGGAATCCAAAGAGTGTATGAATACGAATACTTAGGGGTAACAATACAGGATGACTTGAAATGGAATATTCATTGCGATAAAATAACAAAAAAAAAATTCGATTTTACACAGCTCTTTTGTACAAACTCAAGTATTTGATAGGGGAGGATTTATTGAAAGATGTCTTTTACGTGTGGGTTTCCTCAATTATAACTTATGGTTTGTGTGCATGGGGTGGAGCATATCATTGTAATATCATACAACTAAGTAACACATATAGGTAAGTAACACACAAGGTAAGAAATATGCTAACACAGGCCTATACTGGAAACGATACAAAAATTAACTGTCACACACTAGACATAAGACAATTATATGTTTACCGAACGATAAACTTTGCAACGAAAAATAAAAATTGGCTTCAGAGAAAGACAAATAGAACAACAGCGAGATTCAAACATGATTTTGAAGTGCCGAAAACAAGAAAACATCTTTTTCAAAAGTGTTTCTCATTTACAGCTCCTAAACTTATGAATTCATTTCAGTCAATAAAATCAACTACAAATACTACTAAACACAAATATGAAATTTACAAATATGCAAAAAGCATTCAAAATTATGATGGCATGTTCTGAAACTGTTCATAAAAAAATTAGATAAATATAAAACCAACAATTTTTTTCACATATAGAACTCACTTAAAACTATATATTTTTATGTGTATTAATGTTGTACCCAGAACATACTCGCATCATCTTGTTTAAATTTCATTAAATATGGATTGTCAGTTTACATTGAACTGTTATACATCATGTCTTAAATTTTTTATACGTTTTTCTATAACTACACTGCATACTTGGCAGCTTACAATGGCGGCGAAAAAATTGTAATACAATGTCTTTTTGGCTTCCTGGAAGGACTTAGTGTCCCTTGGGGCCACATAGTGTATAATCGTTATATGTGTATGTCTTTTTCTTTCTTTTGTATTCCTTTTTGTGTGTTATTGTCCAGTATTTGTGTAATGCGTATGTGTGTGCATTTGTTTGCAAAAAAAGAAAAAAAAGGTTGGTGTAGAGCAGTGGTTCTCAACCTTTTGGGAACTGCAGCCCGGTGAATCAAATTTCTATGAGTCTACGGCCCGGTCTGGAATAGCTTACTCTTTCATAAGTTAATAATTAATAAACAACCAATTACCTTTTGATTGCGAGCTAATTATTTAATTAATTAAAAACTCATTTAATCAATTAATTAAAAACTCATTTAATCAATTAATTAAACCCTTCTTTAATTGAATAATAAATTTAAACCCTTTTAATCAGTTGATTAATTAATTAAAACACATTTAATGAATTGAATCCATTATTATCTTATGGAGTGATGCAACTTTTTTTTTTCGGTAAAGTATTAATAATGTGCAGACAAACATAAACGAAACGTTTTATCAGCAACTGCAGTAAACATCCTCATTGCTTAGGTGCCGGAACCTGGGTACTGAGGCTGTTGGAGCGCCCCAATATATTTTACGACGTGGCTGAGCCACCAATCATCAATATACAATGCAACGATCCACCCCCTCTCCTGCATGAGGGCTTGAAACCGTATATACGGGACAAATGGCAACTTTCAGCCCCCCTCAATGTTTTCTTCATTTTGGTGCATCTACCTCATTAAAAGATTCAATTGGTCATATATAAATGAATCTAAAAATATCTTAAAATTTTGTAGAATAATTTCGCATAGTGTGTAAAAATACGAAGTTTTCATTCATAGTGGGCAATGGAATTTTTTGTGCTGATATCGACGCAGCACTATTTTAATAACTTAATTAGTGTAAAATATACTTTATGATCAAACTTTGTATTTAATCTCAGCTAGAAAGAAGGTAATGATATAAAATAAAAATGTATATATTGTAACTCACCATAAAAAAGACCACTGAAGAGCAGAAAATTGTTTTTGGGCGAGACACTCTTTTTGTATATTCACGATAGATGCTTATGTTAAATTGCGTAACTTGATGAATTACAAAACTTTGATAGCGATTTTTCTACTCTAAAACTTAAACTTTTCTCTATTTTTTAACAAAAATTTAGATTTGTGAACCTATCCACACTGGAAAAGAAATCAAAACAAAAACCCTCGCAACGTAATTCATCGCGTTTTTGAAAGAAAACAGTATTTGAGTTATCACCAGTAGTTATGTGCACCTTGATGACCAATTCAAAATATACTATTTTCTGTGTGCAGCAGGTGTTTCACTGATTAGTCAGTGACATTTGCCATGCATATGTAAAATACTTCGTTCGTTTCTGAGAACACATACTAAATCCTTACAATGACTGCTAGAGGTTTTTACCACTGGCCATAAATAACGAGTCCAATGGTCGAAGGTGGTTTTCTATAATATTGCCCGGAAATTACTTATCACTCACAATTATTCCCTTTTGAAGTTATGCGGATTGGTCAATGGCGAGTAGCACAGATGTTTTTCTAGTCTCCAAGAAACGTGGGATACCGAGTGGATGGCAATATTGCCTTCAGGACATTTTCTGTGGTGCAGACAATGGCAAATCGTGAACACGCAAACAACAGGGTCATCTAGTTGTCAACAGAGAGCCCCGAAGCAGTAGTATATTTTGAAAGAAAAGCACAGAAAATATGGCAAAACGCTCCCAACCCCTGCTGTATTGTTTGGGTCTTGTGAAGACAGATACTCAAAAATACGAAAAGAAAAAAAATACTAGTTTCGAGGGGAGGGAGGACCAGAGACATGTTTCCCTTTCTTTGGGTCTAGCAACAAAACGAAGGATTTTCAGTGCGATAAGGGGAAGAGGGATCCTATAATTGCGGCTGGAAGCCTTTGTTCTGGAACTCTAGAGGAGGGTTTTCATCTTTCCCCTTGTATGATTTTTAGACTGAAAAATTAAAATAATATGTACCATAATAGAGTGAAATATACCAATTAGTTATTCATGGAAATGCTTTGAAAAATGAAAAATTAATGAATATATTTTCATGGCCCGGTACGATTGATGTCACGGCCGGCGGTTGAGGAACACTGGTGTAGAGGTACACAAAGAATTTTTAAGTTCTTGACAAATCTACTGTAACAGTTCACTGAACCTAAAAACAATCTTAATTCTGGAACATTTGTTGATGCAGACTACTCACTGAGAGCTCTAATTTTATCACTATCACGCTGAACACCATTTTTGTTGATTCTGTGTCCTAAGAATTGTATCTCTGATTTGAAGAGCTGCAATGTTGACTGTTGCGTTTTCAAGCTGACCTTTTGAAAAATATCAAAAACTTTGCGAAGTCTCGATAAGTGTTCTGTTCTGTTGGATCTGCTAACTGCAATATCATCCTGGAATCAGGTTACTCCCTCCACTCCAACAAGGAACTGATCCATCAGTTTCTGGAAAGTAACTGGAGTATATGATGTTCCAAATGGCATGCTGGTGTAACGGTAATATAACCCATGTCGAAATTACCAGATACTTCTGTGAACATTTGTTGACTTTGACCTGAAGAAATGCGTCCTTCAGATCGATGACACTAAACTCTACACAGCCATTCAACTTTGCAACATCATCCTCAAATGTTGGATATGCACATGATTCAGTTATCATGTAAGTATTCATTGTGGATTTGAAATCCCCACATAGATGAATGTCTGTTTTTCTTTGTGACTTTAACTATAGGAGAAGCCTGTTCAACTATTTCATTGTTTACATTCACTTGTTCTAGTGTTCCGTTTCGCACCAGTCTGTCAATCTCTTTGTCTGCAGCAACTCACAAGCCATAAGGAACTGGTTGTGCTTCCACAATCTTAGGCACTATTACTACTAAACCAGACATGCATCTCGTGCATATACCTCTGTGGAACTTCTAACGAATTGGTACACAGAGATGCCACTGTACTACTGGGTCCCAGAACCCAGGGTATTCAAAAAATCTGGGTCCCTTTCAAGTGAAAGTGGGTCTGTCTCGAAAAAATTATCTTGAAAAAAAAAGTATGCCCCCTTTGAATTTTTTTTCCAGCATGCCCCAGGTCTTTCATCACCTACTTATATCTCTTCATTGAGACAGAGTGGTGGCCCATGTTCCACACAGGCTCTTGAATATTCCTTTTTGATTTCCAACTCTCTGGTCCACTACCTCCAGTTATTCTTTTCGCCGTTGACTCCATCCTGGGTCTCGGCCACAAGGAGTGTCCGATCGCTCGCCATGATCAGAACTCTGGAGAAGGAATCTGTCACTTTCTCCAGGACTTGTGAAGTATAACATCCCCTGATATTTGCTTTTGGTCTAGAATGATATTTTTAAGATATCTTGTCAAGTTCTGGAGCCTTCTCTGGGTAGTCTGGTAATTCCTTCTTGTTCTAGTCAGAGTACTTATTTTCATGGTTATGTGGATATAAGAATGGCTGCTTTGTGTAATCTCCTCTCCAACATGCTACTCTATATTCTGTGCCAGCACTGGAGTTACTCAGGGTCAAGTCAAGCCATCCATAGCACCCTATGTGGGTTTCCTATTATCACTGTTCAACAGGATCAGATCCTTTTCCAGTGTGGCATCATGTCTCACCTCTTGACACTAGGATGTCAGAGGCAGAGAGAAAATGGGAACAAGTAGAACTGTTTTCCCTCTCATGACCTCATTCCTCTCTGTATGTTGCTCAAGTTGCACTTGGATATATTTTTAAATATTTAACTGCATATAATAAACTATGTAAATAGGTTATATATATGTTACGGTAAAAGCCCGAAGAGTGGTAAAACCTAGCACTACGGTAAAAGCTGACATTTCGTAACTTTCATGAAAATTAGTAAAAATGTGAATTTTCTAATTTTTATAAATTTGAAAGCGTGTAATTTAGTAATCACAACGATCCCGATTCTAATTAAAATCTTAATTAATTAACTAATTAGTGATTAAAATTCGTAAAAATGAGTAAAATTGTGAATTTTTTTATTTTTATAAATTTGAAAGCTTGTCATTTATTAATCACAACGATCCCGATTCTAATTAAAATCTTAATTAATTAACTAATTAGTCGTTCAAATTCGCCAAAATTAGTAAAATTGCAAATTTCTTAATTTTCATAAATTTGAAAGCTTGTCATTTATCAACCACAATGATCATGGTGCTAATTAAGATCATAATTAATTAACTAACTAATCATTCAAATTCATCAAAATTAGTGAAATTGTGAATTTTCTGATTTTTATAAATTTGAAAGCTTGTAATTTAGTAATCACAACGATCCAGATGCTAATTAAAATATTAATTAACTAATTAGTGATAAAATGAGTAAAATTTCGAATTTTTTTATTTTTATAAATTTGAAAGCTTGTAATTTATTAATGGCAATGATATTGATGCTAATTAAGATCATAATTTATTAACTAATTAGTCATTCAAATTCGTGCAAATCGGTATAATTGCGAATTTTCCAATTTTCATAAATCTCAAAAGATTTTATAGCTAGTCCCGTGGGGGGGGGGGGGGGGGGGTGCCAGTTGCAATCTGTAAAACAAATGGTGACCATGGTTCGATACGCTCGCGTGATATAAATTAGAGCTTGTCTTTGAATCACGTCCATCTTTGCCAGGCGCTGAGCAGAGGGGGTAGAAAACCAGATGGGAGTCCCAAGGGCAATCTGTCGATGCAGTACAGTTCTGTAGAGGGTGTTCCTCAGATTACGATGGTATCCCCATCCTGCACCCAATAATCGTCTTAAATGATCTAGCGTATTGATAGCTTTTTCTAAGTAAGTAATGTGAGTGTGTAAAAAATATTAGCTTGTTGACGAACCATATTCCGAAAATTTTGAGACTTTTTCGGCAAACTTAATTTGTTCCCTGTTAGTTTTCATAGCGGGACTCTTTTTCCTCTTGTTTTGCCAGAGAAATGATGACTTGGATGGTTCCACTTGCAGATCATTTTGTTGTAAACATTTGGAGATCTGTGTCAACGCAGCGTTGACAGAGGCTGTAATTTCAGTGGGTTCCTTAGCAGACATCAAGAGAAGGAAGTCATCGGCAAAGGCTTATGCTGTGATCCTCGAGGCCCACTGGAGTAGAAGTAATGAATCGAATGTAGTATTCCTAGAAAGCGGGTCCGCCACATAAGCCCTGGGGGCAACCTCAAACCAACGTTTTGGATGCTGGTGCTGTACTTATATTAAGAGTGATCTGGTGCATCCCGAGAAAATGTCCTCCAAAATTTTTCTTAGCTGAAGAGGAGTAGACATAATTCGAAGCCTATTAGTTATTACCTCATGAAGCACACAATTAAAAGCTCTCTTAATGTCGAGGGAGATAACGATGTGAGTAGATGTTCCTTCCTCCTATTCTCAATCTGTTCCATTAAATGAAGGGCATCATGTGTTGAGTGAGCCATACAAAAACCAAATTGAAAAGATGAAGGAGGCCGTCCTGGTCAACATAGTAGGAGAATCTTTGTATAAAAAGTTTTTCGAGCACCTTTCTTCTGTCCATCTTCAGGGTGATTCAGAAATGATGGAAAAACTTCAAGAGGCGATAGTACACACCAACACAAACAATTGTCATCAAAGAATGCATGGTCTAACATGAAACGCAAACGCGGGAGCGCGTTTCGAAACGGCTGCTCTGCAAACATTAAAACGGCATTCCTGTTGAAAATTATCTGGAGATAAAGCAACACCATGTGTGTGCATGCAAATGTAACCTGGGAAAAAAGAAGAAACAGTACTCAAATCTGCGTCACAGTGAATAAAAGGCACTGACTTCAGCCTTGTAAATTTATGCCAGTGTGCAACGGTTCTAACAGTTGTAACGTACTGGATAATGACGCACTTTAGTAATATTGAGTCCACGCCTTTTATTCACTGTGATGCAGATCTGCATACGGTTTCTTTTTCTTCCCCAGGTTACATTTGCATGCATGAATGGTGTTATTTTTATTCCGATAAATTTCAACGGGAATGCCGTTTTAACGTTTGCGAAGCACCCGTTTCGAAAGGCACTAGCGCGTTTACGTTTGATGTTAGATCATGCATTCTTTGATGACAATTGTTTGTATTGGGTGAACTATCACTTCTTAAAGTTTCTCCCATCTTTTCTGAATCACCTTGTATTATTCGTAAGACCTCATGTCCTTCAAATGGTGGCTATGCAAGAGGGCTGTTCAGATGGTTGTTTTGGATCGGTATTGATGTACACAACTCTGGGAAAAGGCTTGCCAGATGTTTCTCTGTTATAGCTTTTGGTGTGGAGATGGACTGCATTGGAAGTTGCATCTGTGTTCGCCTGGGTCAAAATACTGCCTTATAGGGCATACCATATTCCGTAGCAGCTTGCGTGCAGAGCCTATTCCAGGAGCTGGATTTGGTTTGTATTATTGCTCGTTTGAAAAGTGTTCGAGCCCTTCGAAAGAAGGCCATAGTGATTCAAGTCCAGCCATTTGAGATTGGCACATTCTAGGAGGAAAAGGGAGATTAAAACGACAGCATCTAGCTGTCTTTTAACAGGGCCGGATTAAGATGTTTGGAGGCCCTGAGCACTTGAATGGTTTTGGTGTCCCCCACCACCCGATCCTTATAAGTATATTTTACTCGCCATTGAACCTATAAATAAATAAATGAAATTTTATACTTCCGAAGTAATTAATCTGAGGCAGAATTATAGTGTGAATATTTCTAAGCACGGGCATTGAAGGTGTTTCCCCCTTTTCGCTAACGCTTTTCTTTTCCTACTTTCAAAGGCTTTGATAATATCCGATGATGATGTCTCTCGCCACTATTACTAAGAAGGTTTTGACTGCTGGAAGATAAATCCAGGAAAGAACATTTAAGCGCCCTTGTGCGAACCCACGTCCTCTCACTTGCCGGGTGAGCGTACTAGACCACAAAACCAACGAATCCTCTTTGCTTGGAGCTTGTGTGCGCTGAATGGAGCCGTACATGGACAGCCAGACCTAACTCACACCAAAGCTCACAATTTTTGACATTGCCACGAGATGGTAATTTATCCGAAAATGATATCACTCTCTGCTGCGAAAGTTTTGACAGCAGTCTGGCTGTCTATGTACGGTCCTGTTCAGAGCATGCGAGCTGCAAGGAAAGAGGATTCGTTTACTTGTACTTTGTAGTTCAGTGTGCTCACCCGGCAAGTGAGAGGAAGTGGGTTCAATTCCCCACAAGGCCAGTTGAATTTTCTTTTCTGGATTTATCTTAGCATCAGCCAGCTGTTAAAAAAAAACCTTCGTATGGATAGCGGAGAGTGACACATCATCTTCGGAAAAACTAAACTGTCTCATGACGGTCCCAGGCGGTGGATAAGCTCGAACCACCCCTGGAAGGGGGACAGTGCTAATAAGATAATGCCTCACGCGTGAGGCCTTTCAAAATATCCATAGTAAAGCACACTTTAAAAGAGCTTCAAAACTTCCTGTAGAGTAGAAAACTGTCCGACAAAATTTAGCAATTTTGTTGTGAAAAAAAGAGTAAAAAGTTATTGATACAGGATAGTTCAGACAAGTGGTTTTGAATATGGCTGGCTTTTTTTTTTCACACAAGATTTCTAGCAGTTCCAAAAATTGTAGAAAATAAAATGGAACAACTCCTACTCACTGCGCTTGGAACCCACGCTGCCTAAGCAATGACAATGATTTAGAGAACATTTCTTTAAACCAACTTTGATTGGAAATTCATTTAAAGATAATTAATAGGAATAAGATTTTTGGCTATTCGAAAAACACATTAGCTGGAACAATTACTATAAATTAAATTCAATAAATTTCCCAAGACAATCGTAATCAATCATTTTCAGAATTTGTAAATTACAGTTATTACGATTGAATATATCACAACACTATATAATAACATACTTTTTCCAAAATTTGAAAGATTGGTTTTGGTTGTTCCCGAGATGAAAAATCCCGAAATGAGCTGTATAATTACTGTTTACTGCCTGATCATTAAAATATCTGGAACGTGAGCATTCGATGGCGTTGAGAAAATTAGAAAACTTCATGAACTTGAATGACTAATTAGTTAATTAATTATGATCTTTATTAGCACCAGGATCGTTGCGATTGATAAGTTACAAGCTTTCAAATTTATGAAAATGAAAAAAAGTTGCAATTTAACTAATTTTGATTAATTTGAACGACTAATTATTTAATTAAGATTTTAATTAGCATCGGGATCGTTGTGATTAATAAATGACAAGCTTTCAAATTTATAAAAATTAAAAAAAATTCACAATTTTACTAATTTTTACGAATTTTAATCACTAATTAGTTAATTAATTAATATTTTAATTAGCATCTGGATCGTTGTGATTACTAAATTACAAGCTTTCAAATTTATAAAAATCAGAAAATTCGCAATTTTACTAATTTTGACGAATTTGAACGACTAATTAGTTAATTAATTAAGATTTTAATTAGAATCGGGATCATTGTGTTTACTAAATTACAAGCTTTCAAATTTATAAAAATTAGAAAATTCACATTTTTAATAATTTTCATGAAAGTTACGAAATGTCAGCTTTTACCAACTCGAGGTTTTACCACTCTTCGGGCTTTTACCGTAACATATATACACAATAGTTTATATATGTAACTATATAATCTATGTAAATAGTTCATGATGCTCATGAAGTGGTCACACAGAAAGTGTTGGTAATGTGCAACAGCAAAGTACGTGACTTTTGAAGGTTTCTTATCTTGTTTCTACAACTATGCTAGTTTTGTTGATGCATACTAAAGACCGCTAATTTTGACGAATTTGAACGGCAAAGTACGTGACTTTTGAAGGTTTCTTATCTTGTTTCTACAACTACGCTAGTTTTGTTGATGCATACTAAAGACCGCTAATTTTGACGAATTTGAACGACTAATTAGTTAATTAATTAAGATTTTAATTAGAATCGGGATCGTTGTGATTACTAAATTACAAGCTTTCAAATTTATAAAAATTAGAAAATTCACATTTTTAATAATTTTCATGAAAGTTACGAAATGTCAGCTTTTACCAACTCGACTTAATAAAACCTAGGTTTTACCACTCTTCGGGCTTTTACCGTAACATATATACACAATAGTTTATATATGTAACTATATAATCTATGTAAATAGTTCATGATGCTCATGAAGTGGTCACACAGAAAGTGTTGGTAATGTGCAACAGCAAAGTACGTGACTTTTGAAGGTTTCTTATCTTGTTTCTACAACTATGCTAGTTTTGTTGATGCATACTAAAGCCTCATATGAAGTCGAATAGTGAGGAAATTTCAAGAATGGCCTTAAACCACCTCCGTTATGGCATGATGATATCGAGCTATGATTCTCAAATTTAGAACCACAATTTGCAATTATGTACATTACATCATCTGAGACTAAATTCCATTATGTCATCACCTACCTCGAATGTGAACTCTCAACGTTCGTTGCTGATATCATCACTAATCCTGCATAGGATGATCCATGGGACGAGAAGGCCAAGCTCAAGGCATTAATGAGAGCTAAAGTCGGATCTACCGGCACACAACATCAACATTCAAAAAGTAAGACCGATCAGGAGTGGTATAGCTATAGACCTACCACTGAAGAAAACAAGCACTGGCTCGAGCAACTACTAAAGAAGCTGACACAACAACACAACTCAGAATGTCAGGAGAAGACCCCCATGACAACACAACCAAAACTCATCGTATATGGCGTTCCCAGCAATACAACTGACCAACAAGTTATTGACACCATATCTACAATCACGCAGGCACCCGGGCAGATCAACATAGATTCTAGAATCTCGACCAAACCAGACACAACACACATTGTAGTGGCAGTCCCTGGTAGGGTACTAGAACGCATTCTGCTGGCAAAATCACTTTTCATACACTGGGAAAGTTACCGAGTGTGTGAGTACATTCAAGTACGACGCTGCACAAGGTGCCAATCCCACAAACACACCGCAGGCCAGTGCCAGCCAGAAACACCGTATTGTGCTACCTGCTCCGGTAGGCACAATACATACACATGCACGGAGGATCGTGTCAGGTGCATCAACTGTTTAAACTACAAATAATCTCCTGATATTTTAAATAAAAAATTTCCTCAGTACAATTAGCTAATACAAAACTAAATCCTAAATTTCAAAATGAGCTCAAATAGAATGCCAGATGTCATGTCCCACCTCTTTCCTACACAATTAATTAATAAATCTAGCGTTAAACTAATCAAACTTAATTGTGACCACACGAAAGCAGCCATGGATAAACTTCCAATAATCTCAAATAAATACCAAATCGACATATTCCTCATCCAGGAGCCCTACATCTACAATAAAAGAATATTCAATATCCCAAAATCATGGGCGGTCTGGCTCGCAAAAGAAAATAAAGCTGCGATAACCTGTCCTAACCAAAACATAAAACCAATTTTAATAGAGACCCTTAATCACACCGTCGCCGTTAAACTTTCTTTCAACAACAAACCTCTTACTCTGATTTCAGCCTACGCCCCTCCCCATGGTGACCTGTAAGAACACTCGCTGAAATTGCAATTATCCTCGATGCAATCAAACCAGAACAAGCACTGATCGGGTCTGATCTAAAGGGGCAAAATCCACAATGGAACTATCCGAGGCTTAACAGTAGAGGCAAAGAGATAGAGCAATTCATTTTACAGACATGATCTTTTTCTCCATCACTCAAACTCAGACCCACCGCCACATGTTCATGGCGACAAAAAAAGCTGGCCCAACCTAACTCCCACAACAAACACAGAAATAGTGCAATGTCTAAATCGAAATATAACAATAGACTTCTCAGCCAGCCTTCATAAATACATTCTGATAGAACTTAACATCTCTGCCAACGCTATCTCACTCACAAGATTCAAAAGTAAATTTTGTCTCTCTAAACTTTGCATCTCAGGGACATCCCCAAATTAATAACTTTAATTAATAATTGCCACACCTTGGAGGATCTCAACGCCCAAAAGGAAGCATTGGAAAAGTTAATTTTTCAGGCTTGCCACAATTCTCTCAAAAAGAAAACATCCAAACTTAATATCAAAACCTCCTGGTGGACCCCCGAAGTAAATGCCGTGCAAAATAAACTCAAAGCTCTACAACTTAGAACACAAAAAGTCTCCCCAGATGAAAAACTCAGTTTTTATAATATTTAAATGTGAAAGAGCAAAATTTTATAAACTAATTTTGCAAATCAAAAAGAGAAACCTTCAGAGACTTCTGTAATAAAGCTTGTAATCCTTATGGTAAACAATATAAAACAGTTAAATCCAAAAGCACCATCCCCTCCCAGCTTTTCAAACTTTTTGGAGAAGATGCACAAGGAAGCCAAAGAGATTTTGCTAATATAATTCTGGAAAAACTCTTCCCCACACCACCTAACACGTCCTCCGCACAGAGCATGAACACTACGACATCGTCGAACTACAATGACCCTCTATTCAGTCTGGCCGAAGTGGATAGGATTATAAAGCTGATCCCCACAAACAAAGGATAGTATTGACGGCCCGATAATCAAGCATGTCCACACAAACAATACCCAACTCTTTTCCTCATGCTGTTCAACAAATGCCTCGAACAAAAAACATTCCCCAACATCTTTAAGATAGGGCAAGTAATACTCTTTCAAAAACCAGATGTAATCGACTCGTATCGTCCAATAACCCTTTTCCCCGTAGGAGGTAAATGTCTTGAAAAACTTCTGACTCAAAGACTCAACTTTCACCTGGAATCTCAAAACTATAACTCTAACCTTCAATTCGGCTTTAGGTCAGGTAATTCTATAGACAATGCCCTCAACCTAATACTCACTAAAATTAACGAATTCAAGAGCAAAGAACTGGACGTCGCCTTTATAAGTATCGATATTGAAGGAGCTTTTAACAACCTGACCTATTCCTCAATAAACAAAGAACTGTCCAAAGCTCCCCTCCCTAACAATATTAAATCAATGTTTTCAGACCTCCTAGCAAATAGACATGTCTAAATCACAACACCGGAAGGCCTGGCGGTTAGAAAACCGGATATTGGCTTTCCACAGGGTTCGTGTAGCGGGCCAGCTTTATGGAATTGGATTATGGATTGTGGCCAATCAAGCCCTAAAAATCCCCCTCCCGGAAGATGCCCATATCCAAGCCTTTGCTGATGACTTCGCCTTTGTAATAGGGTCAGTTAATGCAGTGGTTCTCAACCTTTTTTTGTCCATGGCCCCCTTTCAACCATTTCTCATTCCTGTGGCTCCCTTGCGAACATGAATAATTTTCTACTCCCCCCCCCCCCCCGTTTTCCCATTAGAAGATAATAATTCAAAAATTGTCTGAAGTATAAATATTTTTTAATTTAATTTGATTAATTTTTAATTTATGAAAATAACGTAAATGCAAAATAAACATAATAGAATACAGTAAAAAAAAAAAAAAAGAATAAATTATTCTCAATCAATGTAAACGCTGCGCTTGAAGACGGCACAATGTCATCAAGTTACTATGCTGGATGAAATTTGTATTATTTCCAAATAAGTTTTTTTGCGTAAATGATTATGATTTCATAGAGAAATGTCAGTTGCACCTTCCAAAATACGCATTCTTATAATGATAAAAATCGCAAAAAGTGGTAGAAAGCAGTTTTATTAATTTTATTCTCTTAATGCGGATTAAAGTAGTAATGAGGGAATAGCCACACAAATGAATCACAATTGAAAAGTTCAACCTTCCACATCGTTTTCAACAATAATACATGTATCAAAGATATAGATAGGTTCATGTTGTAGCCCTACTATGAATTTAAAAAAATGAACTAAAATACATGTGAACATTTTTTAAATATTTGTTTGAACCATTCATTCCAGAGAAATCATGTACGCAGTGACAAAACTGTTCGTGTGAACATAATAATGATTCATTAACAGGATTTCAAGCCCATCGGAAAATATAAATAATCAGATTTTCAAATAAGAAAATTATCAGTTTGTTGACTTTAATTTTGATACGGTCAAAATCTGATATTTCGTTGGATGACAAGCTACCTTCAAGTGGCTTTTTGGTTCATAATGTGACTGCTCTCTCGCAGGCGAACGAAGCAACGCGCGTGTTGGCTTAAACACAACACAATATTTCACATAACAGTCCGTACTATATTTCATATACGGGCGCATAGGTAACGGGGCGTATGGCATTTTACTGGCGAACCATTGGTCCTAGAGGCATACTTCTAGTTGGAAAAAGTACCCGAATAATGTGTATTACTCAGATATTTGATTCATGTTGCCAGGGGTTACATAGTTAGTAAAATAAAAATGTTAACTTTTTATGCGGACACCCTGTGCCCCAAAACCAAATTGGAAATAAGTTGTTTCCTGGTCTCAGACAAAAAAATTCAACCTGTCTAAGTTCAAATTTTCACTGAGATATTCGAAGAAAGTTGGAAAGAAACAGCATTGAATGAGGGGAAACCATTTTACCCGCACTTAATGCTGTTTTTTCCCAAATTTCCTCAATTTTTCGAATTTGCATATGTCGGTGAATATTGCACTTAGAAACATGAAATTATTTTAGTTCGCATCGGGAAAGACAGAGCAACAACTTCTTAATTGGGTTTTTTGGCACACAGGGACGGTATAAAAAGTTGTTTTTTTATTTTATAGCTATACAACCCCTTACAAAATGAATGACATATCTGAGTTACGTGATTTGGATACTTTTTCTACTTGGGTATGTCTCTAAGACTAACCAGCCGCCAGTAAAGTGTCATACGCCGTGTTACCCATGCAGCCTGCATATACACGTAAAAAAATAACTTCAGACGAAATACAGTCAACTCTCATTTTAACAAATACCATTATAACGGGAAAAATATTGTTTTAACGAAAACTTTTCTAATCCCTCGGATATGTTTACATAGGAACAATATAAAAATCTGAAATTCCTTTCTAACGAAATTTCGTTATTGCAAAGTGATTTCTCGGGTCTCTTGGAGTTCCGGTCAAATGGGGTTTGACCAAAGCGTAGTATTAAAGGGTCTTTAATACGCTTTGGGTTTCACTGTATTTCTCCCAAAAAAATCTGACATTTTTGCAGTGAAGTAATTGAACTTCCGCAATTTGATCTGAAAACAGTCCTTTTTATAATGATCATGTCCTTTTCACTTTTATAAATTTAGGAAGGAAACAAAAGGAAGAAAGGGTGAAGAGAAAAAGAAAAATGGCCAAAAAGGGGCTCGGTTGTGGGTAAATGCCTTGAAATTCCAATTGTGCTCCTCACTCTCAGTTTTATGACAGAATTTCACATTTATGAGACGTTTGACTACGGTCACGATTAATCTCTATATATACAGCTTTCAATATTAAAATATTTCATTTATACGAAGCACAATTTCAATTATTTGACATTTTCATTTTGATTCGAACTCCAAATCTTTGGCATTTAGACGTCATTTCTAACTATCAAATCCATGCAGTTTTTGCAGATTGTGAAAACACGTCGCTGAATTGGTTATGCATGCGTATTATCAACACTAAAAACCATAAATTTTAGGTACAATTTCAGATACAAAGAGGCACATTGAGCAGGTTATGGACATTTCAAAGTGAAGACTTGAATTTATTGCACTTTTCTAAGAAATCAGCAGATGCAGTGAGTCTCTAATAAATGGATTTAAATTGCTTTAAATGTAGTGTTGTCATACGTCCTTTTCGAATTTTTTTTTTAATGTCCACAACATTGTTCTTACAGGATAGGAAAATTGCATTGAGATTATTTGGGATGTTGCAGGCCAGCAGCAGGCTTAAGTAGTAGGGCAGTTAAAAGGAAGCATTACAGTATCGATTAAAAAACTTGTGTAGAGGAAGGCCCAATACAGGGGTGGCTTGAGCTTACCTGCCACCCGGGTGCGAAGCCTCATGTGCTGCCCTGAATGGCGACCCTGCCAGGAGGCTGATAGGGCTTTGATGAAGGACGCCTGGAGATAAACCTGATTTTTTCTTCAGAAGAAAGCCGCACATCATTGTTTACCATGCAAAATGTGCGTGACCATACGTCTTGCTTTTGAAGTAGAATTTCTTTGTTTTTTGTTTTCTAGAATTATTTTACTATTCTTAATAAACGCCAGATAACTTAATCCTTGAAAGAGTACTTATTTTGGTGAGCCATCATCACTTATCCTGTGAAAATGATATTTAATGAAGTAATTTTTATTACAAAAATTTTTTCAAAGGTGTTTCTGGTATTCCAGGGGCCGGACAAGTGGAAACGAAATTTTTCCTTTGCCTCCAATTGGCTATTGTGGAACAAATTCTGAGTGAGGGTATGGTTCGCTAGGCTGGGATCTTTTGCAGGCCCCCTCCCAGTCAGATTTCTCATGGCCTCTTCTGTAGTTAATTTATAGCCTGAAAAAGCCAAAACATTATAGAATTGTCCCGGACTCTTGTGGAAGCCATGGCTAGGGAAACAAAATGCACACATGCCTCTTGTAATAGAGTACAGGGGTGGGGCTTGGCCAAGCGACCAAGGGGACACACGGGGTACCGCTCAAGAGGATGCTAAATCCGGGGTGAACGGGTAAAAAAAAAATTTCATTGGCCGAAAGAAAACAAACTCAGCTCTGGAGGGGCACAAAATCCGAAATGAAAAGCCGAAAAAACTTTTTTGTTAGGAATCGGTTGGATAAATTGTGAGGGAGGGGTAGGGAACATTCCAAGAGTAGGGCTGACAGGGCCCCAGCTTGAGGCCCGGGACTATAAATTCTTATAACTTTTCTTTTTCACTCTATAAATTAACTGTAGAAGGGGTCCCATTTAAAATCTGGCATGGGCCCCACGAAAGATTCCAGCTTAGGGGGCCCTGATGGAGGAGGTAGGAGCTATGGAGGGAGCAATAGGTAGGAGGCGGAAAAAATAAGTCCCACACGGGTACAAATTTTGTCTCGAGCCGCCTAGACATCTTACATTCTTGTTTCTGGTATTACGGTCAGAGACCTTGTCTATTTTCTCAACGTCTCCGTTGTCGAGGTACAGTATGACTCAAAAGCGTGATGTCATGTGAATTTTTACTGTGTTAAATTTTGGGGTCTTGAGTAAAGTCTACAACCTGCCGCCCAGGTGTGCCGCACCCCTTGCACCCTCGCTTAAGCCGCCCCTGTCCCAATATATTATCACAGCAATGTAGTTTTAAAAAATTACATTTCGCGGGTATTTTTCCTCATGTATGATTTGGTCTCTTAAATCTTTTCAGCAGAAGCGACGGATTGGCACCCCCCCCCCCCTCAAAATTCATAAAAAATACCCCAGAAAAATCATTCTTTATTCGATTTTCATAAATATATTCCCTATCAGACCACTCAGTGCTGGCTGAAAATAGCTTTGTGCTAAACTAGATGGCTATCTGTCTGTAATTGCATAAAAACGATAGTTTTTTTTTTTTTACGAAGCTTTCATTTTTCACCCATTTACTCCTTGGATTACATTTACTACGAGCACTCAAAAGAATGTCAATGAATGGTCAACAAATCTTTGTCTCCTTTCTTTATGGCAGCC
Source organism: Pholcus phalangioides (assembly GCF_987345545.1). Lineage (NCBI taxonomy): Eukaryota > Metazoa > Arthropoda > Arachnida > Araneae > Pholcidae > Pholcus > Pholcus phalangioides. The sequence continues at coordinate 11,717,710 of NW_028301597.1, read as the reverse complement.
CTCTTTGAATGAAAAGTCTGAACACACACAATTTTCTGTCTTTACAGTTATTCCATTTTGCTTAAACCTCTTCTATAGTTTGTGTCAGGGTCTACTGTCACCCACAAGTCGTAAAACCACCGAGATTACATGCAATACTTTTCCTATTTCCTTCCTCATGTTAATGTTTCTTGAATAGGGGAAAAATTGCGAAAAAATATATTCTATGCATTTGTTCGAAATTAAATTTTTTTAGTCGGAGTAACTAAAAAAATTTAATTTCACAAATTTCTTCATGGCCCCCATATCAGTAGCCGTGGCTCCCCTTTTGCAAGATTTTCATCCGTGGCCCCCCTGGAATATCCTACGCCCTCCCTAGGGCCATATGGCCCCTGGTTGAGAACCACTGAGTTAATGTATCACAGCTAGCGACAAAGGCAACTAAAATTCTTAACGATTTCCCGAATTGGCTTAATGAACATAACCTCAAAATCTCAACAGAAAAAACACAATTTATCTGTTTCACAAAAAATAAATATCCCCCTAGGATCGAAATTAATGGTAAAAATATTGAATGTGTAAACAATCTCAAATATTTAGGCGTAACCATCCAAAAAGACTTCGCCTGGGAATCACACAATAATGATCACAAACTAAAATCAACTCTCACTTCTATTTTAAATTATCTAAAATAGCAAGCAAATCTTGCAAGCCTATATATCTACACGAACAGAAACGCCACCGAAAAGACAAATGTGCTTGCGGTATGGTGGGTACTCCTGTTCACTATGCAATAGAGTGCAAATTTACTAAACATCTACACATGTACAAATATTCCGAAAACAATAGAAAACAATGGTTCACTCAAATAACCAAAAACAAAAACACAGCAGCAAGGATTACAAGCCTTGTCAGATACATACACACCAGCGAAAAACAAGAAATCTGTCCACCAGATTTATAAAATAATGTTTTAAATATTACAAAAATAAGTGGGAGAAAAAACAGAAATGGATAAAAACAAACAACAAAACTCATATCCACATGACTGCCACTACTAATACATAACCATTGCATGTACCAGATATTGCATGTACCAATGGGACCCGAACAAGAATTTTTGACATTTCCGTTACAATGATGTAAATTTGATAACCACAAGTGTCCTTCATTCCGCTATTCTAGCTAGGGTGCTAGGTGGGACGACACAAATGGTTTCATAATAACCATATTACATGTAGTTTTTATTTTATATATATTCATTTTTTTTCTAAATATAATATAACCAGCCAGATCGAGTCAACCAAAACACCACGACTGAAGCTGATCCTTAGATAAGGCTCTCTCCAGACAATCCCCCATTTAAACCAAGCCCACATTGCTCACCAAAATAGGTTTAGGGCGAGACGACTCCACCTGGCAGTACATAAATATGTGTATTTCTCTTTCCTGTACTCAAGTTCTTTATGCATTTCATGTCCACAACACAAGTGCGTACTCATATTGTCGTATTCATGTTGCTCACTGAATAAAATGCTGAGCGAGATGGCACGGGTGATCCCTAATTGTATATATTCCCCCACACAATATTTCTATTTTGTATTTTTTTTCATCAAATCCACTGGAACGAGTGAACTCAATCCAATAAAACTAATGCTGGCTTCTAGTCAGCAAGTTATCAACCCAATTTGCTCACCAATAAGGTTTTAACTGAGATGACTCGCTCTAATGGATACTTTATATTTCACAATAAGATTCTCATTTCGTTTTTTTTTTTATATGTATCCTTTGTATATAATATGGCGTGTGTAAGATAACAGATGAGATGGCATGGGGCCCCTTCAATTGCTTTTAAAATATACCTTCTTCCTAATATATGTACATTCATCTGTCTTAACGAAACCCAGAAACTTTCCCCAAATCCCAACCCATCTCATCTGTAATCACCACAAAATTTGTTAATCGCGACAGTACCCAATTGTCCGGGAAAAATATGTTGTAAAAATTTTGTATGTTTTTTTGTCACAAATAAAATGTTCCAGACTGTGCCACGAAGCTGGCCTGGAAGAGATCTCGGCAACAGGATAAGTCTAGAGGCAAAGTTCAGGCATTGCTTTATTTGTTGTAAAACATTAGCCAAAGAAATTTCGCTTAAATAGTTATAAAAGGAGCCGAGAACTTTGATAATCATCTGACAATGGACAAAAAAAAGAGTATGTACATAGCTACTTATGGATAATTCAGCCAATACGTCTTAAATATTTATTTTTTCTGACTTTATTTTGCATAATTAATTTGAAAGTAGGTATGTTCGTTGCTGTTTCGTGTCGAAATTTTATTTCCTTCTGCGTGAGAGCATTTGGAGCACATTTTTCAGGTTTGTAATTAATTAAAAAGACAAATATTAATGTGCTGAGTGACGTGAAATTTAATGAAGGGATATAGGCTACGTTTTAAATAAATAATAAAATATTTTGCAAATTCAACTTGCATTTTAAACAGTTAAATTTAAATGTGAGTCATCTCCCGGTGTAAGCATTCTTGCACAATTCAGAATATTTTATAATTCAATAATTTCGTTGCCTATATATGCTGTATATTATAAATACTACACCTTTAACATTTTACATTTTCTTGTAAGTGTCTATGTGTTCTCAGCAGTAGGTCAAACTGGAAGGGGAAGCAAAAGATTGAATGGAACCCTTGTCGTACTGAGGAAGGAAATCTAATTTTAGCACCCCTGATGTGATAACCATCGTGTTTGACAAAAAAGTTACCAATCAAAATAAAGTCAACCAGAGGAAAGAAATAATGAAATTAATGTCAAATAAGAAAAGCAGTTCAAAAAGTGTCACTGTCTAACACAATAATGATACTTATGAGTGGTTCGTAGGAAAAGACCCGAAGTGTTACTTCATGGTAAAATAAGTGAATTTATCCATTCTGCATTGAATAGTTGGAACTGAGTTTTATGAAAGCTTCTCAATATTCCCCACAAATGATATTATGGACATCAATATTTTATTTCACCAATACAGCTTCATATCAGCTTGTGAGGAATTCAAATAAACTAATACTACCTCATGCATATTACTTCAAGTATTGCTGCAAAATGTAGGTGTCCTAGCGTTTGGTACAGAATTCAAATGTGAAACATCTAGCAAGGAAAGTGCTGAAGTTTTGAACTTCTTGAAATTGAGAAGTTAGTTGGTTTGATAATGGCCAAAATTTATGTTAAGCTTGGAACATTTTATAAGAAAGCTTCCATTAAAAGTCTGGCTATCAATACAATATTCAAAGGTAAAATATTCAAGGTAAGTCTCTGTCATGATTGTATCAAAATAATATCTAAGGTATTCCTGAATAATTACACAAAAACTAAAACTATTAACTTTAATGCCAAATCTTCATTACTGGGTCTCATACCTTTTAACATGGTGAAAAAGTATGCTGTAATAGAAATATCATTAAAAATATTATTTAAACATCTACATTCTTGATTGCATGTGCTATCTTATGCTGGTATAAAGTTTTACATATCTTAGATAATATTTTGTAAATTTTCAAAAAAAAAATGCATTAAAAATAGTTTGTGTGTGCATGATAAAATACCATGACATCAATGTAATTGAATAAAAATTGATTAAAAATAAAGGAAACTGTACAATTTATTAAATGAAGCAAAAGGTTGAGATTTCATTAACTCAATCTTATTTAAAATGAAATTTTAATTAAAAAATTTTTTGGAATTATTACAAACATTGCAAAAAAAAAAAAAAATTGAAAAGAAAAGTAATGCAAAATTTTTAAATATATGAGTGCACTGTACAGAATGATTCACAGAGAAAACCCAGATTTTTGATGTATTTCATCAGGCTGGGAACACAGCTACAATATTTCTGGATTATTTTATTGATGCGGCTTATACGCAAGAGGGACACTTAAACTGTCCTACACAAATTAATGATAAGATGACGATCCTGATCGAGGCAATTTTCAATCAAACAATCTTGATCAGGAAATTTCCTGAATTCATCATCGCTCATTCGCTCCCCATTCATTGCATCTTCTCTGTAAGCATGCAGCTGATTTGCTAATGACTCATAAAGATTTATACAATTTTAACTTCACATCCTTATTCTCTTGATAGGGAGGCCTCCAAAAAATCGGTTTGCCCAAAGGAGTTGAAGGCCCAAGCTTGCTTAATGGACATTGCACGAAATCTCATTCCAAAAACTCAGCATTAACAAAATCCCTATTTTGCAATGTTATTAGTTTTCTGCATTTGTGCCATGCAGTTGATGAAGGTTTTCATCTATACAATCAATCAAAAATTGTGCATAAAAAAACCATTTTGATAACTTTTGTGGGCCCCAATTTTTTTTCTGGTGCCTATTTTGCTTAATCTGGCCCTGTATCTACATGAAGCCCTCTAATTGTCCTTGTCGGCAGTGAGCATCTTTTCCCGTACATAAGTTTTAAAATATCTGTCTAGGCTTTAAAAATTTCTTGTTCACGGTCAATCAGTATGAAAGAATATGGTTTTACATGACCGCTTCTTATAACTTCCACCCATTCCTCTGGAATCTCAACATAGGATAAATCTATACTCAGCTGTAGTGTCGGAGCCAGGGGTGCTCGAGCACTCACAGAATTGGTTACGAAACAAAAATCTCCTATAGGCCTATATAGATTTGATATTTTTCATGAAATATCGAACACGAAAAAAATTGAAAGTTGCCTGTTTCTTCCCTATGCTTCTCGAATATTGCTGGAACTATCCACTGTGATTATTAGTACGGCCTCAAGCACATACACGATGGATATTTTTGTATAGTTCACACATCCCCTTTTTCTTTCCACACAGGCATCCTTCCTTTGCTTCAGGGTAAAACTGTGTTTTACAATAAATGAAATTCTGCATAGATGGGATGATCCAAACATGTTTCAGTCGACTAAAATGCCTGAAGAGAACACAAGAATTTTTTTAGAAACAATTCATAAAAAAAAAAAACTATTCTAGGCTAATATCTCCCCCAGAACTTTTTTTGCCGAACCATCCTCCCTCCTAAAAAAAATTCCATTACGCCAGTGCTGTCTCTACGCATAGGCCCATCCGGGCATGCCTCAAGCATAGTCACCACATCCTGGAGCAGGCCCCTAGGTTGGGCCCAATGGGTGGCCCTCTCGCAGGACCCTGTATAGTTAATTTTTAGCGTGAAAAGCAAAAAATAATGACAACCATCCAGAGCTACAGCCCAAGTCAGTCTAGCCCTTGTGGGGGGCGCCACAAAAATGAGATTTGGAAATTTGTTAGGTAGGGCCTCTGGAAAATCACTTAGAATGGGGGCCCACGGTACTCTTAAGACAGCACAGCTTTAGGCGAATAGTTATTCAGCTCCGGAACTAGAGGGGCAACTGCCCCTCGAGGCAGTTGCCCTTCTAGGCCTTCCCTTTAGGGAAGAATAAAGAACACCGTCATGGGCCCCCCCCCCCACGTCCTGCAGCAAAGTCCGTAGGCTGGGATCATTGACAGGGCCCTCTATGGTTAATTCATATCTGGAAGAATCAAAAAGTGATAAGAATCGTTCCGGGCCCTCTCAGCCATGAACACTGATATAAAATTATGATTTATAAAGTTGTGGGGCGGCAAAAACCCTAGTTACCGCCCTACAGTAATTACAAAGACAAAAAAAGATATGATTGTCGAAAGGTTTATCGATGTATCGAGTCTTGTTGTAGCGCGAGGTACTCCTAAACTACTGAAAGGACAACCACACACCACACAACAAAATGTTTACTTTTTTAATAGCTAGTGTTGAATTAGAACAGAAAATTGAACGGCTTATCAGGGAAAATAAAAATTAATTTATTGAGTATTGAGAGAAAAATCAAATTTATGACAATTTGAAAATTCACAATTTTACTCATTTTTGTGAATTTTAATGGCTAATTATGATCTTAATTAGCATCAGGATCATTGTGATTAATAAATGACAAGTTTTCAAATTCATGAAAATTAATGAAATCAAATTAATAATTTTCACTAATTTGAATGAATAATCAGTATACATTTACAAGCGTTTTTCGGGCTTTTACCAATGAGGATTAGCTAAATTTTATCACCAATGAAGGTTTATACACTCACCAGAACTCAACTCATCAACAACTTATTTTAAGCTCCATATCAAAGTTACCATCAAGCTTATAAGTAATATAAGCTCGATGGTGACTGCACATTGACATTGTTTTTTTCTGTTGCTTCTCACTTATCCATCCCTCCCTCCAGTGCAAAAAAAAAAAAAAGAGACCTGAAGAAACCTGAGAGAGAAGACAAAATACTGAATGCGACAGCTTTTCCAAAGCCTAGATTTTAGGGGAAAAAGGAAAAAAGATGAAAAAAATATGGATTAAAAAATAGTGACCTTCACTCAAATTTTGTGACTTTTTTGGGACTTCCATGACCTTTTTCTTATTCCATAACTTTTCCGGGACTTCATGACTTTTCCGTGATGGTAGAAACCCTGTGACCGGATGCATAAACCAAATTTTTATGCATCCTTTTTTGAAATTCAAGGTATTTGACGAGCATATGCGCAATCCAATTGCACTGTGGAAGAGGGATACAATGAGAAACCCTAAGGGAAATATTCACCAACATGGTTTCAACTATAGTCACAATTTTTTGATGAGATAGACGTAGATTGGTTAAATTCAGGTTTTTACCAATCTATGCTGATCTTTTATCCAAAAATTGTGACTACAGTTTAAACCATTTCGGTGAATACGGCCCTAAGTCACCTACATCGACATTTAAAAAATTAAAAAACTGAGTTTTGACACTTTCATTTTAGGCCTAACTAAGCCCGTAACTAGATTGGGGCGAAACAGAAAAATATACACTCATTTTGCATAAGAACCACCATTTCAGGCAGCCTTACAAAAAAGTCTGCCCCGGGGCGATGAAAAGACAGGCCTACTTTTCAACATTTATCAATAAAACCATGAAATAAATGTAAGTAATTCTAGCAAAAATTATTTGTTTTACATTAATTTTTTGTTTATTTTAAAATTGTATGGTATAAAAGATGGTATAAAAACATGTTATAAAATGGTGTGTGTTCATACTGTACAGTGTATATGATTTTATGTTTCCTGCAATCAAGATAGACTAAAATAATTTATCCTAAAACCTAAAATATGTCCAATGAACTATGTGTCCTATCCAGCTTCTCTGTTATTTAGTTCGCCCTTCCACCACATTAGGCCGGATAGTCCAGAGTCTACTCTATTTGAAGAGTTTTTTCGGTTTTCAGATAATTCAATTTTTCGATTATCTGAGGTGGCTTTGGCCTCATCTCTCTCTAGGAGATTACTATTACAGCCATTACTTTTTGAAATACATTTCAGTTACGATTAACTAATAATACATTATGATTAACTAATACCTACTACAACTACTTAACTGTATATGCCCCTCGTACATTTTTCTTCAGAATTTCAAAAGAATTGGCATATGCCGGAATAAGGGCCGGTCTCAGACCTAGTGGTACCCGGTGCAAAAACAGTAGTCAGTGCCCCCCCCCCCCCCAGGGGCGGATATCCAAAGTGATGTGTCGGAGGAGGCAATTTTTGTTAGTCATTACTGTCCCATAAAATACATAAAATACAGGACAGATTCATTCTACCATTTTATCAGATCTCTTGGTGTGATCATCCACATCGCCGACCCCCCTCTTGGTTGGATCTTAAGGGACGAAGAAGTTGAAAAGCTTTCTTCCTGAAATGGGATTACTGCTATTTAACTTGTAAACAAGAATAAAAACCAAACTTGTTTCATTTAATTAAGAGATTTAAAACATTGAAAAAGCAAAACGCCAAACATTCATGCATGGTACTCATCACAAAGGATCTATCTTTGTCATACTTATTTTTAATTGAATTTTATGGCAAAAGATGTGTAGTTGACGGATCACACACAGGCTAACCTGAAAATAAAAGTGGTTGAATAAAAGTGATATTTCCATATGATTTCTTCATATTTATAAAACTCATGAACTTCATTTGAAATTACCCCTTTCAGACCCAGTACTAAGAAACGGAAGGAGCAGGCAAACACCAGCTAAATCACCTGGCCCTGCAACTTGGGTAGGTCCACAACTATTCTGAGGCAACTCTGAGCTGAATGGGGGGGGGGGCGCTTATAACTCTTCTTTCTTCTGAGCATAACCATTTCAAGGAGACTCCAAGAAAAGACTGCCCCTGAGAAAGCACGCTACGGCCCTGGGGAAGGGGCAGAGTCATTTTAACATCATGGACCCCAAGGCCAAGTGGTTTTTCTGAGGCCCTACTTAGTAAATTCTAGGAAATTTTAACTAGATCTGATTTTCATGAGACCCCTCTACTTTTGAGGCTCCCGGGTGGGCCCATGTGTTAAGACGGCACTGGGAAGGGGTTGTTTTAAAATAATATATAACATTGTTCCCAAATAATATATAACATAGTGGAAAATTACATTTTTTAATAAACTGGGACACTATTTGAGTAATAAATCTATTTGTTAAGACACGTATCATCGTTCTTCTACCTAGTACCTTATCAAGGTGTAAAACAATGCCATGAAGCATATTTTAGGGACAACGATCCCAATGAAATAAAGCAATATATATTTTGCACTTAACTTTTTTCTTAGTTTAAAAAACAGAATTGTGGGGAGGGGGATCATGATTGTCGAATCTAATTTGCAAAGCTGTTTAGAAAAAATCAAATTGAATTTCCAACATACCTTCCTCATTAGTTTCTTGAAAGGGAAAAGATGTCTTTTTAAGAGTCCCGTTGTGTCCACACCTTACCAAGGCCTCCTAGACAGAGATACTGTCTAGGAGGCTTTACTGTTAGTCACCGGGTATCTGGAACAAGATCCATGAAACGAGACAAAATCTATATCCGAGCTGGACCTATTTTTGGGGCCCCTGACCTCACCCAATTAAAAAAACGTTTGTTTCAATCGCTTTGTTTTGATGCGTTCAAAGGAACAGCGATATTTTATGTCATAACTTATGTCAAATTTATTTGCCCTTTTACCTTGGATTTGGCGCTTCTGCTAGAGCAGGCAGAAATCATTTTCCCATTTTCTCCCCCTTTCACCTCGGACTTGATGGCCCTCTTAGAGAGGGCACAAATAAGTTTTCTTAATTTTTTCTTTGTGTTTCCACTTCGGATGTGATGCCTCTTCTAAAGTGAGCAGAAATAATTTTCTGTAATTACTTTCACCCTTTTACGTCGGATTTCACGCTCTTATTAGAGGAGGCAGAAATCATTTCCCCTAACTTTTTTTCACCCTTTCTAAATCAGACACTTGGCACCCTTCCTACAGCGGCACAAATAATTTTTCCTCTTTTTTTTTTTGGATCTTTCACTTCAGATTTGACGCCCTTCTAGAGCACAACCAGTGCCACTGAGCTGTGATCGGGAGCGCCAAAGTGCATGGGTTTTCTCGTGTGAGCATATTTTTGCTTCTTGTGTGACAGGTAGGAATGAAGCTCAAGTGCAGGATCCCTATTTAAAATGGTCAGCAAATCATAGATTTTAATTAATTCATTTTTTTAATATTTATTCAATATATATATATTTTTTTGAAATACTGTACTGTATTGGCAGTTTGATTGTGCGTTTTTAATACAAGTAATACAAGTCGGGAGAAAAGAGCCATAACCTCTGGCTCAAAATCTTTCCCACATCAGAAGACACTTTAAATCCCTGTAATATTTCCCAAAACATAGGAAAACACTTTTGCTCTCGTTAGTAGAAAAATTGGGTGACCGAGGGTGATTCCTCCATTATTTTTTTTACAGCACAAAGGAGGAAAAAAAAAAAAAAGAGCTCAAGTAAGAGGGTTTGTATTTTTATCTCACCAAAATCACTATGCACTGTATGTATATAGGTGCACTGCCCATCGATTCTTTCCTTTTCGAAAATAACTGTAATATTATATACAGTCGACCCCTGTATTCGCGGTTTCCTTATTCGCGGTTTTCTTTCCTTCATTGAAAATTTTTTTTTGTCAATACTTTTTTTGTCGAAAAGACAAAAAAAGTGAAAACTTTATTTTAAAAAAATTGATATTCTGCCTATGCATGCTTGTGGAGAAAGTAAATCAATTGCTGTTGTTGCCTGCCATTATGGAATCAACGACTCTACGGTGAGATAGTATAGTATAGAACTGAGCACGCCCAGGCTCTTTTGCTTTTGCGATATAAGCTCATTGATCGTGAGATCGTGGGCATGCCTGAAAAAACTCAAACCGGCAAGCCGGCCGGGAAAGCACACCCGTCCGGGACCAACATCATACCAACCCAGATGCAGCACAACCACACCCCCACACCCAAACCCCCAATCCCAGGGCACATCACGGCTCGACAAGACAGGACAGCACCGAGGGTGCAATCCCCCCTCAGCCCCGCTGGCACGGTCCACAACGCCTCATCACGCCCCGCGAAGGGAGACCCCGTACATCCCCACCAACCTCCACCACGGACACGAGAGAGAACCCGCCACAGGACGGGGACACTACCCCCACCAAGAAAAATACGGACGCCTCGCAACAAGGGTCCCAACCGACGCGCCACTCCCGACCACACACGAAGGCACCCGACCGCCGACACCCGTTCCCGCCCTCCCTGCAACCCCCGAACATATCACCCCCCCACCCGAACCACATGCGGGCGTGACAGTCAAAGCCGCAGTTTGCCAAAAGACATGTGCCACATCATCAAAAAAAAAAATACTACAGCTATATTAAATTGGTCCTCTGCAGCCATTGCCGAGAGAGGTATTCCATGAAGTGCTGTGAACTTTGACTCTTACGGGTTCTCCGCATCATCTTATTCGTCAGTGAGATCTTGTTCTGCATATTCGACTCGTCTGTTGACCAGTCTGGCAGATCGCCTGACTTGGCCCCTGTTTGCTGATGTCGTCTCCTTATCTGGGCTGTTATCTTCATCCAGTTTGGCCTTTTCTGGGTGATTTTTCAGGAATCTGACCATTTCCACCAGCTTCCTTTTAGATTCAGGTTTGTCAATGATTGCTTTGATCCCCCGTACTCGCAGTTTCCATATTCGCGGTTTCATAATCCCTATGCAGTAAGGGGCCGTTCAAGTATTACGTCATTATGGATGGGGTAGGGGGTTTCAGATTTGCTGAGTTTTGATGACAAAGGGGAAGAGGGGGTTTGGATAATGCTTACGTCATCAACCACCCTTTATGGAAAATATGAGTTAGGATTCAGAGGGGCAGAGCTGATGACGAAATTTTGCTGACAAGGGGGTGGGGGGAGGGGGTCAAAAATAGCTAAAAATTTGCTTATGTAATACTTGAACGGCCCCTAATGAAGGAACAGTTTATCAGTCAATTTGCAGAACAAGAAACATAGGCAAAGATTGTTGTATTATGACTTTATTTAAATCAAGAAAAACATTACATATGCAAACACACAGAGCATATACATTGTTTGTCAGTTCCCCTTCCCATCCAGACGGCTTTGACCACCCAATTCTTTGGCTGGTGGTGGTGATGATTATTACACATCTCCCCCCCTCTTTTTTTATAGGTTGAGCCTATTAGGGGGGGCGAACCATCCTCCCACTTCTAGTGACATAAGGTACCTTGACAGCTGAGTTTTCACTCGAATTCGATGGAGTTGCTGCAGGACAGTGCTCTAATGAAGGAAAGTCCAATTCTTCTTTCTCTGGGTGGAAATTTGGTGATGGGATTAGATGTCTCCTATTTCTTCTATAGATGTTATTTCCCGACTTAATCAGATAAGATCTTGGGAATGAAGTCTTTTTTAGTACCACACCAGTAGCTCTTCTGTCAGTTATCCATACTTCTTCTCCTTCCTGTAATTTCTTTAGATCTCTCACACCATGTCTTTGGTTGTAGTTTTGGCACTGTCTTTCAACTCTTCTTTCTTCCTTGACCTCGATGGTTTTTCTATCCACTGCTTGTGGTTGCAACTGACCTTTAGCTATTGGCAAAGTTGTTTTAATTCTTCTACCCATCAACAACTCTGCTGGACTGAATTCGTTTTCTAGGGGAGTTGCTCGATATGCCATCAAAGCAATGTATGGATCTTCAGACTTCTTAATCAGCATTTTAACTGTTTTTACTGTGTGCTTACTCAACCAGACTCACCATTACTTTGAGGAAACTTTGGGCTACTAGAATTGTGTGCGAATCTACACCTTTTAGAAAATGTTTGAAATTCCAATGTTCGCACTGGATCAAATTGAGGCCCATTGTCTGATCGAACAATATCTGGAATGCCATGTCGAGCGAATATGGACTTGCAATGGTTTATGATTTCAGCAGCTGTCAGTCTATCAAGTTTTGCCATTTCAGGAAAATGAGAATAGTAGTCAGCTAAAAGAAGATACAACGAATTCTTGTACTTGAACAAGTCCATGCCAATCATCTCCCATGGTCTCTCAGGAAATGGCGTTGGAATGAGAGGTTGGTGCCTGTTCTTAGATTCTTGGATACAAGCCGTGCAATTTTTTACCTTTTCTTCTATTTCTTTACTTATTCCAGGCCAATAAACAGAACATCTGGCTCTAGCTCTGCATTTTGTAATTCCAAGATGACCTTCGTGAATCTGATTTAGAACTTCCCTTTCATGTGATCGAGGAATGATGATTCTACAGCCTCTCATCACTATCCCATCCTGAATGGAGATTTCATAACGATGTTGCCAGAAAGGTAGACAAAAGGAATCGACATATTTCTTTGCAGGCCATCCCGTCATTGTATATGATGAAAGTTTCTGACAAGCTTCGTCAGCAAGTTGTGCTTCTTGTAGTTCTTCCAGTCTTTTCGATGAAGCTGGTAGTCTCTTTAACCATTTGAATATATGCATCTATTTCGTCTTCCAATTCATTTGCCTTGTTTTTATTGACTCCTGGATAAAGCGTCTGCTGCATACAGTTCCTTTCCTGGAATGTGAACTATGTCATGAGAGTATCAACAATTTGATCCTTTGTAGTCTTGCCGACAAGTCGCTAAATGTTTTCTGGAGAAGATAGGAATCAGAGGTTTATAATCACTCTATGTTGAAATGAGTTCCTGTTAGGGGTAATCCTTAAATTTCTCACAACCCCATGCAATAGCTGAGGCTTCCTTTTCGATTTGGGCGTATCGAGTCTCAGCTGTGGTTACAGTTCTGGAACCATAGGCAATAACACCAATCTGACCATCATCTTGCTTTTGGCATAAGGTGACTCCCAAGCCATATGAAGATGCATAGACAGTAATTATGGATTCCTGATTGGGATTGAAGATTTTCAAAACAGGATCAGATGACAGTATTTAATTCCGTTTGAGAAAAGCATTTTGCTCTGAGGTATATCCCAGACAAAATCTATTTTGTTACTGAGAAGCATAGTTAGAGGAGAAAGCACTTCTGCATAATTTGGAACAAAACGAGCCAAGTAATTTGCCATGCCCAACATCTGTTTCAGTTCCTCCTTATTTGTTGGTGACTAATACTCCTTGATAGCAATGATTTTATCATCATCTGGGTAAATTCCTTGGTTATGAATGATGTGACAAAGAAATTTAATTTTGCTCGTTGAGAAGATATATTTTTCTTTGTTGAAAGTCAAATGAACGTCCTTCAGTTTCTAACAAACTTCTCTCAATCTCATATCATGCTCTTCTTGAGTAGACCCTCACACTAGTATGTCATCCATGTGACAAACTGTTCCACTTGTGTTTTCCAGAATTTGTATCATTCTTCTTTGGAAATGTTCTGGAGTGGAAGAGATTCCAAAGGGCAGTAAATCTGAATCTTCCAAACGGAGTAATAAATGTTGTGAGATAAGATGATTTATCATCCAATGGGATTTGCCAGAATCCTGAATTTGCATGCAGTTTTGAGAAGACTTTAGCACCAGATAAGAGATTCAGTGTGCATTCCACTTTGTGTAAGAGATGTAATTCCCGTAGAACATTTTTATTCAGCTCGATCAGATCCACACAAATTCTCATCTTTCCATCACCTTTGGGCACTATGACAACAGGAGAGCACCACTCTGTTGGCTCGGTGACTGGAGTTATGACTTTTTGTTCGACCATCCTTTTTATCTCGATTTCTGTCTTCTTCAAAAGAGGTATGGGTACTCGTCTTGGCGATGTTACTGCACATGGAATGGCATCAGGCTTGAGTTGTATGGAATAGCATTCCTTCATGAGTCCAAGTCTTTCGAACAGTTCAGGAAACTCTTTTTTCGGATCTATTGCAGTAATCCATTGAACAGCACTGATATTGTGTCCTAAACCAAAGGATATCAAAGCTGGTTTCCCAAGAAGACAGTTTTTCAAGCCATCGATGGCACAGATTTCTTCTGTGCATTTCTTGTTTACATAGCTCAGAGGTGCTTCGAACATGCCCAGCACTTTTAACGGAGTGTTATCTGGACCACAGTGAGTTCTATCAGCTGGTTTCAAATTCAATTTCTGAAACATCTTGTGATACAAAGTTGCAGATATTACTGTATGATCTGCTCCGCTATCAAGTCGAAATTTCAATTTCTCATTCATAATATTGACAAAAACTGTCCCATCCTGGTTTGTGTTGTCTTGAATATGACCCAAGAACGAAATTTTTGAATGCTGGTTTGGTTTCTTTGCTAAACAAACGTTTCCGAAATGTCCCAGTTTCGAACATTTAAAACATTTGGCATCTCTAGCTGGACATAATCTTCTCTCATGTTTCTGCTTGCCGCACCATTTGCATGTCTCCGAATGTTGGGAATCTGAAAAGTTCTTGCTCTTTGGTTTATTTTTCACACCAGACTTTTGAAATCTTCTCTCATGTTTCTGCTTGCCGCACCATTTGCATGTCTTCGAATGTTGGGAATCTGAAAAGTTCTTGCTCTTTGGTTTATTTTTCACACCAGACTTTTGATATTGAAAGTGATCAGATTTTCTTGAAGACATTGCATGTATAGGAACAACGGTTTCCGTTTCATTGAGTTTATGTTGTTGCTGCTTGATTGATTCACTAAGCCTAACTTGTTCTACCGCTTTTGTTAGTGTAAGTTGGGCATCCAGTTGCAACCTTTCTCACTTAGAGGTTTATCTTGAATACCAACAACAATACGATCACGTATGAGTTGATCATGCAATTCTCCATAATCACAATGTTCAGCAAAGCTGTATAAAGCAGTAATAAAGTTGTTTACTGATTCTCCTTCTTACTGCACACGTTTGTTGTCATGGCCTTTTACTGCTGCCACCATGTTGTATTATCACTTTATTTAAATCAAGAAAAACATTACATACATAAACACACAGAGCATATACATTGTCTGTCAGTTCCCCTTCCCATCCGGACGGCTTTGACCACCCAATTCTTTGGCTGGTGGTGATGATGATTATTACACAAAGATAGACTTGGAAGTCTGGGGGCACGACCATTATTGCTGGGGGGGGGGGGGCAGGATGATGTCTATACATATATACATTAGATCAGTCGACTCCCCCTCTGACGACACTGGGGGCCAATGCAATCTCCCCCCCCTACCATATCTCTGCCCATGAACAGAAAATGCTCATATTCACACTCTACTTTCCTATATGATATTAGGTGACCAGAAATCTTTACAGTTGCTACATAAAATGTCCCAACTGGCATCAAAGAGACTCTGATGAAATTTTCAAAAAAATGCTTTGGCTACAATGCTTGCCAGTAAGGGCAAAACAGATTCTGTCAGTGAGTACCGCCAAATTAGATGGCTTGGTAACTGTGGCTGATAAAATTGTGGAAGTCTCACACATGACAACTTCTGTTTCTTCTATCCAAAAAAATTTTGATGATAGAATTACTAAATTGTAAGCTCACATTGTGGATTTAACTGAAACAGTTAACAAACTTTTGAATAATTTTCAAACTATGATCATGATTCAGAGAGCGAAACCAACTCAGAAAAAATTACAAAATGCTGGTATCACTTCAAATTTGGAAACAAAGCTCATTCCAAGAAACTAGTCAGCTCACAACTTTGTGCAACAAAATCGGTGGATGATGCTAATAGTCCCTTGTTAATTAAAAATCAAATTTCAAGTTTTAAATTTTTGGTTGACAGCAGTGCTACAGTTTCTGTTCTTTCTGCTACTGGAAATCTCAAACCTGCTCTGAATAAAAATACTGCATTATTCGCAGCAAACTGTTTGGAAATTAACATCTACGGAACACATGTATTGAACTTAAATTTAGGATTTGCATGAAAATTTCGGTGGACTTTCATTATTGCTGACGTATCAAGACCCATTTCGGGAGTGGATTTTGTCTAACGTTACAGACTTCTACTTGACATCAAAAATAATCAATTGATAGAAGATCACATTAGTTCCGAAAGTGTTTGTGGTAACCATTCATCCCATTATAGCATAGGCAGAACAATAAATGGTAAAAAGAAATATCACGCTCTACTTCAAAGTTTTCTAATCTAACCAATCTTTCTACCAATAGTGTTTTGAAGGATAATATGGCAATAACCACACGTTTTTTTTCGAATGTAAATGAATAAATTTTGTAACCTCACCTCAATAAAATAAAAGGGCAAACATTCAAATCCACTCCCACAAAGCTCACACATTCAACAATAACTCCATCCAGGGCAGTCTTCAGTGTGGTTTCAGCAATATCATGCTGAAATCAAACAATTTCATTACATTAGAAAAATCTTAAATGATTAATTTCTGAATGTAAACAGAGCTATATCATGCAATACATTTTATATTTTCATCACCTAGTGCTTAACTTTTAGTCATGAGAATATTTGTCAAATTATGCCATTATGTGAATCCATATTTATATAATAAAAGATTTGAATATGGTTTGCTATGTTCACCAAAAAAAAACAAAACAAAGAGAAATATCTAGATATTTCCCATCAGCATATGTGCACTAATTTAAAAGGTAAGCATAACACAAGTGCTGTAAACGTTAAAAATGAGAGATCACATAACAGTCATGGAGTAATGTGCATAAAATTTAAGGTGTGAGAATATGCAAGTCAGTGGTTGTGCATGGGTTAAAAATAAGGTATCAACGTGGCATGAAACAAAATAAAAAAAATAAAATTATTACTCAGTAGTTTTTATTATAACAGAAATGTGGTAAATCCTTCTTCTGTAGACACTGGCATGATAAAAAAAAATTATTTCATAAAAGCGGGATAACCATACAAAAAATTTTTTTTTATAAAACCTCTGAAATACTGGTGTTAAAAGAGGGGTATATCATTTGGATTGATTCCCCCCCCCCCCAACTCTGACGATCCTCCACATCTGTGCTTCATTGGATTCTGACGCTAATCCTCCTTTAGATAGCATCCGCTGCCAAGCTTGGAACTTACATCGAGTGACTGACATCTCATAGATGCTCTTGCGTAAGGCTCCTGAAGGATTTCATCGACTGGACTTCTGGCTCCGATGCTATGTGCATTATTTATAGAGTGCCTTGGTGTGTGGAAACAGGACCAGTGAAATATGCCCACATCACGATTGTTTCGATACAAAGCTGATTCTCATTGGTGTATTCAAGAGGGGGGGTTTGGGCTTGTAACCCCCCCCCCCAAGACGAGATTATAGTGTTATTTTGTTGGAAAAACTTACCTTCCCCCCCCCCCAGGAGAAAAAAAATTTGACCCTCCCTTGAGAAAATTCTGCATACGCCTATGTTGATTCTAGTTCAGTGATTCCCAACATGGGCATTAATGCCCCCTGGGGGCGATAGAATGTTCCAGGGGGGCGGTAGAAGCTATGGGTATAACATAGGATCCTATGGGTTAGACTGCACAGGGGGTGATGGGAGAAAAAATTTCTGAAGATGGGGCGGTGGGACAAAAAAGGTTAGGAAACTGTTCTAGTTGGACGAACATTGCCTACTAGTCTCTGGTGGCTCAATCCCTCCGAAGCTGACCATCGAAAACTTGGACATTGGAAATCACATGGACAGAAGTTCTCATCTAGTCATATACTGAAATTTCAGACCCACTCTCAGATAATATAATGAGATATAATATAATGAGTTGCAAACACATAAGTTGTGCTAAACCTAAAACACACATTGTTTTCACGTTGCAAAAGAATAAAATAAAATTTTAGGACATCTAAAGTTAAGAAAAGCTTTTGCTCCCCCACCCCTCAACTAATTTATGCTATTCCCCAGTAGGTCACAACCCACAGTTTGGAGCAACTGATCTATGATGACGTCCTTACCTCACCCAGCTCAGCATGCACACTTTCTTGCTAGTAAGGATCATCCAGAGAATTAAGTGGCTATATAGTTTTTCTAATCCCAACATCATAGACAGAGAATATGTGGGATGCTCTTGCAAGTCATTTATGCAAGTATCCAAATTCTAATTTCAGTCAAAATTAGTACCTGATACATTCCAATGCCAAGATGTTTTGGCTCCACTTTCACATACTCTAGTAATGGATCTTGAAGTCTTCTGGCTATTGACACTGTAAAATGCAGTATCAAAATAGACATAGTTAAAATCCTCTCTGAAGACAATATGCAGTCAAACTTGCCTATAACAAATATTTTAAAATTTTCAAAGATTACAAATTTTCACTTGTAATGTTTTTCCATGCCTCATGCATCAATTTCATATTGCTTATCTGTGTTGCAGTTAAGAATCTGAGGGAATCTTACTAATTATGAATGAAGTTTTATTTCCCAAGTTTTCATATTTGAGGCTGTAATATACCTCTTTAATCCCTAATTTCCTTCAAAAAAAAATTGCAGCTTGACTTATAGTTAGTACTTATGCCAACAAAACCAAAAAAAAATTTTTTTTTAAATAATAATAAAAATTATTAAAGCAATGTATCTGTTTATAGTAACAGATTATTTATAATTAACCTCCCTCTCTCTGATAATAATTATAGATAATATCGATCAAAACTACAATTTATAATTTACTCAGAGAGTCAATTTTACCTTTACTAGTTATCAATGAATAAAAATATTCTTTTCAAACATCTTTTGCAGCCATTGTGCTTGGATAAAAAAAACCTGAGATGTATGTATTTTTTTTGGTATGTGGTATTTATTTTTTTGTCTCTGAAAATCATAAAAGGTAGATTCGCAGATTCCATTTTCTCCACACAATATCCAAACTGTGATATACACCCAGAGGCCAGGGCCGGATTAAGATCCTTGAGGGCCCTAAGTACTTGAGTAAATTTGGTGACCCATTTTTAATGTTTGAATAATTTTTTTCTATTGTTTCTCTTTTCTGATTTTACTTCCAGACATTCTTCATGTTTAGCTTTTTTTTGGTGAGAATTGACAATAACGGATATTGCCAATTCTCTTCAGGGTGACCATACTCACCGTATTTTCCATCTTATTCATTGAATGTATCAATTGTGAAAAAAAAATAAACATTAAATGAAGTTTTTTCACCTCCATATATTTATTTTATGGTAAACATACCATACATACTGTGTACCAAAAATTAAGAAAACACAAGTGCCACCTAGGTGGTTGGAACTTATTCTCCTTATCTGATGAAATTGTTGCAACTTGTTTTCTTTGGACTTAAGTATTCATACTTACACTTACCTTTCTAATTATTGATTCATGGGCTTAATTCATTAGATTAGTGCTGCCGGGATCCATGTTCTATTTGTAATAGGGGCTCTAGCACTGAGAACTCGATATGAAAATATTTTTTTACACTATAAATTTACTGTAGAGGGACCTCTGGAAAATTCTGGCCTGAAGCAACACCTATAGCAGAAAGCCTCTGTGAGAAGCTTTGATGTCACTGAAGTCCATTTCACCTGTAGCCATTGGATACAGCAGTCGACGTATGCAAAATTTTTACCTTTTTTGCAGTATATTCAATGACTATATGGGGAAATGCAGCACGACCTCAGTGATGTCACAAGGCTTGCGCGGAGGCTTTTTGCTATAGAGGGAGTTGCCTGAGGTCCCACTGAAGACACTGGCATAAGGATCAAACCCCTTTTAGTCAGGGACTAAGATGCTGCGCGAGTCCTCTTCAAACCAAAACTACTGACATTCACAGGAAAAATGAAACAAAACACATTCTAGACCAAAAATAGGAAGAGTGAGGGTTTTTTTCGAAAAGGAATTTCGAAAAATTCCAGCATACCTCGGATTATCCGGAACCTTGAATTTTTGGGACTCGAATTATTGAAACTCTACTGCACTTTATTTTTGTTTAACCACTATCATCGGGTACTTTTTTTTCTGATATATTTTCCGAGTTAGTTTGCAATCTAGATCTGGTAGCGTTTCTTTTGTTTCTAGCACAGCTGATCCACCTATGATCCATACGAGTATACTCGCAGGTCTGCAAGTTTTAAGTTCATGTTCTTATTCTGTATAACTAGGCTTACTCTGTGCCTTCTCGAAGCAGGGGACCAACCGGACACGCCTCGAGGAAGTGCTGAGAGAGCCTCGTGGCAGTTACACCTGGTTACAATTTTCGCGAGTAAGTATATAAATTAGAAGGCAAGTATTTTGAGCTAGGAAGGGGGCCCTAGAAAAATTGCTTCGTCTGAGGTCCCATCAAAAGTGTACAAAGAATTGACCTTTCATTGGGGAACAAGGAATCTTTCCAGAGAAATTTTGAGTTACTAACCTTCAAAAAAGCGTTTTAAATTAACTATTGAACTACTTCATATAAAAGCATTTTCTTTCGATATTGTAACTCTTTTCAAAAAAACTTGTTTAGTTTTTTAATCATCATGTGGAGGTACAGGGCTCGACCCGCATAAGCTTCTGGAGCATATGATACTGATAAGAATGCCCTGTTAACTTTGTTTATGGAACTCTTTTGTGACGACTTATTCCAAAAACTCAGCATGAAGGTGAACTCTAGTTTGCAATATTATTAGTTTCTCTAGATTTAATATTTCAATATTGTTGCTGTAGAAATGGCATCTTGCGTCATAGAGAAATTTTAAGATACTTTCATTTTCAATATGATCTTTGAGGATTATGTAGGAGTGGTTGATACTGTGAGAAAAAATTGTACATTAACAAAGAAATATACTTTGATAACTTTTTGTGGTGCCCCTTTTCTCCTGATGCCCTATGCACATGCTTATTTTGCTTAATGGTTAATCCGGCCCTGCCAGTAGCCAAAAAATTAGGAACACTCTGCTACTCACCATAAGCACTTTCTAGACACCTAGGCATAGAAGTGAAAATTTGAAAAAACAGGAAAAAATAGGAACATCATAGACAAAAAAAAGGAAAAAAATGGAATTCCCAAATTACCATAGTATTTAAAAAATTTCTGTCATTCAGAATCATTTCTTATGTGTGTATTTCAAATATAGTATTACATATCAATATTTCAAAAAATATTGATATATCAATTTTAAGTTCTAACGATTTTAAAAATCTTTCATTGCAACAGAGTGTGATATCAAAAACAATGTATAATTAGCAAAACTAAAAAGAAAATTAAATTTCTATTGTTACTTGAAAAGTCCAATTAATCGGAAATTATTTTCTGCATGTTAAAAAAACTGGGTTCAGTTAGCGACTAATCAGCTCATTCTAACCCCTTCCTGTACAACTAGACAAGGCCTGGGCTGTCCCATCAGGGGTGAATGCTCGTTACAAAATCACAGGAGAGATAGAAATCCTAGTTTCTCCTTAAAACTCTTGTGGCAGCCTGTCCCTTCCCCCCCTTTTTTTTTGTCTTCCTTATTTTATGACAATGATCTGCGAAACAGATGCACTTTCCCCACTGGACTTCCGGCTTATTTTAAACAATGACTAGGCAGGTCGTGGAAAGATATGCTTATCATCATCCCCAAACGTCTAGTAGAACTGAAAAAAAAAAAAAAAATTAAAAATTCTCTTCTCTTCCAATAGTGAACTACGTATAAAACACGCCAAAAAGGGAGGAAGTGAGGAGGCAGTAGTGCAGTGTCTCAGAATTTTCCCAGTGAAATGTTGGCTGTAAACAAAAGAAAGGAGGGATAAAATTACAACGATGTTGTGTTCAGACTGTGATCTAGCCTTTAATGACCCAAGAGATGCAATTAAGTCTCGTGGCTGTTCCAACATAAAATGTGCTGGGCTTACGCCAAACATAGCAAAAATTTAAAGGGTGAAATTTTGAGTTGTTTGGATAAATTTTTGATGTAGAAAAGCTGAGTTTTTAGAAAATTTCGAGACCCTCATTGTGTGGGTGAATTAGACAACAAACGCTCCCGGAAGGTCAGGAAGAATAACGTGATTTACTGATAAGAAGTTTGAATACATGAAGAGACTTTTTTTTGTGTGTGATGCGAAAAAGGAATTTTTTTTTTCTTCTCTTTCGCTTTTGTTGTACATAAAAGACCACAATTTCGTGTCTAAAACATGAAATTCTTCATCAGAATTTGAGCTTGAAGGGACTTGATCATTCTGAGATGATTATATTTCACATTAATTAATTTAGTCAGAAAATTAAGAAAACAAATTTTCTTTCTTTGTTTTGTCGTCACATTTTCAATGTCATAGGTAACAGAAATGTCGATTTGAAAATGTTCATACGTTTCACAACTAGTGTCGTATATGTGTGAATTAATTGTCTTGATGTGAAAACTTGTGTTAATTGTATCTTTCTAATTTCTCTTTGTCTTGTGACCCGAAAAAATGACCATGCCACTAATCATGAGTGAAAGTATGACGTGTTACATATCGTTGGAAAGCTAATTTTTTCCCCACACGATGATGTAAATTTTTTGACTTTGATGAATAATTATGCATTTTAATCCGGAAATCTTATATTGAAAATTATCGTTGTTTTTAAATCTTCCTGCTGACCCTTTCGTTATCCCGAAAAGACCACGTAACGAGAGAGAGAGAAGTTTTACTTTTGGTTAGCCCCTTGTGATATGATTGGAAGAAAGTTTAGGTGACATAGTTTGCACAACGAATCAGAGGGTGCACTTTCACAAGCCCCGCCTATCGCTTAATTTGATATATACACCTGGAACTTTTTAGAGGAGGCCAGTTCAACAATTTTAGGTGCAGTAAAAAGCACCTAGTAAAAGCAAACTCGTCGCGAAGCAGATCCCCCTCCAAAGCTTCGAGAGATTGTCTGAAACCATGAAAACTCATGGACGCGAGTCACATCCCCTGGCTCAAAGATGGGAAAAATTACGAATTAGTCAAAGAATCTCAACAAAGAGGCAAACCCCGAACTGAGCAACTATTCAGTGAGGTTCAGATACCATCATAATCATCGTGGTTATTACTGAGGGAATTCCGGCCATCACCATCACCGCGAAGGAGTCCAGCAGTGAGATGAAGGAGTCTAGCAGTCGTCATGGAGGTCTATTCCAAGGTGGTATCAGTCCATGTTTTTACTGCCCTTAGTGGTAGTACATAAGTGGTCGTCCAGCTGCCCAGAAGAGTATCATCGTCGAGGATGAATAAAATGACTGTGCTAGGCATTCAATTAAGGACTTTTAAGGACAATTAAGGACAACGATGAACTTATAAACAGTTCTTAAGAGATCCAGTTACCAAAGATGTGATCTGCGTAGAAGACTGTTCGTGTGAGTAGAATTTCTCTTCTTCCATTTTTTTTATCGTGGTGGTCGGCAAAATTATTGGGTTAAATTATATATAGTTTTAAGCACCCAAATATTACAATTCATTTGTTTTGGATAAATTTGAAAGCGTATAACATTAATGGTTTCAATTACTTAAATTTGAATATCTCAAGCTTTGTGGTTATAAATAAGAATGAAATTTACAATTGGATATTTGTTTGGTGTTTTTTTTATTATTCCATGTCTATATAGCACCGAGAATGTCAAGGTTCAGAACTTTCGAATATTACAGAGTGGTTATCGAGGAAAATTTAAGAATGATCAAAGTAAATTAAAAAAGAAAAGAGAATTTCCTTTAAACATTAATCTGTGTGTGTCGACATTCTTTGTGTGTGATTTAATCTTTGAAGTTACAAGTTTTCTGGTGCATATTGAGCAGGAGAATTACTCACCGTGGCAAATGGATGTTGTGGACAAGGTGACAGCATATTGTACAGCCACTTTACAGATCATCGACCAAATAAGTTGAACATAAAGGTAAGTCCATCTCGTTAAAACCCATTCATCGCAAAGTTAAAACGAAGGAGTTGAGTGCTAAATAGGTTTTTTTTTTAGATCTGTCACATCTAAAATAGTACTCTGTGAATTTTAACAACAACAAAATTTGGTGCTGTTCTTTCAACTCAAACCTCATTTCTCATAAAAGAGAGTGACTAAACATCCACTCTTACATTGGCACTCGTGATCAACTCAAATGTCATTTCCTTTGAAAATTGAGTGAAGAAAAAAACACCATTACACTAACATCAGTATAACAGACTTGCATGAAATTGTAGTTCAAATGAATGAAAAACTAGACTTAAAAGCGAAATGAGAAAAATAAGTGATTTAATTTATTTCATGTATTAAAATTGGTAGAAAACTTGGTCTGAAAACAAGGATCTGAGAAAACGACTCTCAAAATTGGAGTCTGTAGAGAATAACCAAAAATGTGAAATAGCCATCATCTCAGGTAAGCTGCAGGATCTGAACAATACAACAGAAACAAAAATCTTGAAATACATGGAGTTGACTCGAATCTAGCCAAATTATACAAAAAAGCAACACCACGATGGTCGGATTAGAGTCTGGAGACACCGTGGAGAGAGAATGCTGAACAGCTGCGTTATGCACCGCCACACTGGTCCTGCACCGGGTATTATGGTATGGGGCGGTATTGGATATCACTCTCGCACTCCTCTAGTACGCATTGCCGGTACTTTAAAAAGCCAGCGCTACATCTCCGAGGTGTTAGAGCCAGTTGTCCTTCCTTACCTTCAGGGCTTGCCCACAGCCATATTTCAACAGGATAATGCGCGACCACACGTGGCACGCATTGTCCAAAGGTTCTTCGTCAATCGCCAGATTGAATTGCTTCCCTGGCCAGCTCGCTCTCCGGATCTTTCGCCGATAGAAAACATGTGGTCCATGGTTGCTCAACGATTGACCCAGATTACATCCCCAGCTGCCACACCAGATCAACTTTGGCAACGCGTGGAAGCTGCTTGGTATGCTGTACCCCAAGAACACATCCAAAGTCTCTTTGAATCAATGCCGAGGCGTGTGGCAGCGGTGATCTCCAACAATGGTAGCTACTCTGGCTACTGATTTTGGCAGGAACCACACTTCACAGAAGTCTATAAATTTAATCATTTGATGCTTGGTCAACATGTTATCTACAAAATAAATATTGTTGCGATATCTCTTGTCTTTCTTGGTGTTGCAATTTGGGTGGCCAGCAGTGTACAACGCCACAACAGGCAAATTGGCCAACGAGGTGGCTGACTTAAGAACATCATGGATCCCCGAGCCATTTTTTGGAGGCCCTACCTACTACTGCTACACCACACATGCACCCCGCCCACCCACCCCCCGCGGAACCCCCAACGAATCGGTACATGCGGGAATGTACGTGTACGTGTAATGAAACCTGACGTGAAGTTTTTTTTTGTAATGCTTATTATGTGTAGTGCTGCCATCTGCCACCAGTTTTTCTAACTATGAGTGAAGTGTTATGATTGAATGATTTATCGTTGTAGGACTGTTGCTCTCTGTCGCGAGACTTTTTGACGGGGAGATCGGCTCGCATTTGCGCCTTGAAGTTGGGAACCACAGAAAACCAACTTCAGCCGGCCACCACTGTGGGGTTCGAACCCGGATATGCCATCTATATTTCAGAAGTGAAGTGAGTGATGTGTTATGATCGAATTTTGTGCTGTTTGTAGGTCTGTTGTTCTCTGTGGCGAGACTTTTTAAAGGGAAGATCGGCTCGCATTCACGCCTTGAAGTTGGAAAACACAGAAAAAATACTTCAGGCGACCACCACTATGGCAAAGGTGGGGTTCGAACCCGGGTCCTCATGATGCAAGTCTGTCACTATGACCACTCGACCACCATAGTGGCCCTGTGCTACACTGAAATCGAAACTGTTTTATCATGGAACAGCAAAAGAGCCAAAGGCTGCGCCGCATAGGTTCACCATTTTTTTTTTCTGATAGTACGTGGCCATTTAAAATTTAAACAGTCACATACATTTTTCGCAAGTGCAGTGTGACCCGTTACGGGTAAGGGACTATAATTGTGTGTCTGAAGTTCATACTTAATTGATAACTGCTTTGTTTTTGTGTATCTGTGTTTGTATTAATTTTTTTTCCTTCAAATATTCAAGGATCGTCTCTATTAAAACAGGTTTCTGGTATACAAGGTAGCTCAGAATTGGTTTCCTCTGGTTGATTGAGATCCTTACTTTATTCATATTTATTTTGCATAATTGTTATCAAAACGTCGCAGAGAGAAACGTTTAATACCTTCACAGGGTTAAAAAATACTTTAATAAGGAAAATATCTACCTACTTTGACATGAAAAGCTGGAAAAAAAATATTTATGGAATATAAATACAATGCCAGATCAGGCAAAATGCTCAATGAGGTGGCTGAGAAAAAGATGTCCATAGCAAATATGGATGTCATATATTTTTCAAAAATATATACGGATGTATTTTTTTATTTGTGTATATCGTTGTGTCCGGTTAACTGTGAGCCTTAATTTTTATCACACACAAGAAAAGGAAGTAGGATTCTCGGAGCATTTTAAAATAATAATTCTTCATATGCTTTCGATATTCTGCTGTATTTTCATTTGCAAATTTTTCATTTATTTGTACTATTGCACTTGATACTGTTAATATAATTTTTTTAGCTGGAAATGCACATCAGAATTAACGTGATCCTCATGTATTCCCAAGATATCTTTATGATCTGGCCAGGGAATTTGTTAGCGGTAGTAGAGATCCATGTCCGATCCAGGATTCGAACCCAGACCTGCAAAGTCAGATGCTAGCTCCCTAAACACTCTACTGCCAGGCTGCTAAAGAGGCCTTACGTTTATAAATACAACAGATTATTCAGTCTGCCCAAGAAAATTTTTTTATGTACGGTAGTTTTTGCGAGGGTAGCCGGAACAAATGTCCAAATTCATTGTCAAAAAAAGTAATTCATTAGTTGTAACATTAGTTACTACGAGCAATTTCTTAAATAAGTATGTTGCTTACTGAAAAAATATATAATATGTATTAATATAAATTTTTTAATTCAGTTTTAATTTTTAATTAATTTAATTTTTAAATTTGAAGTTTTAAATAATTCAAAGTTATTAATAATTTTAATTTTGAATTAACTTTTAAAAATATATTAATTTTTATATTTTAAGCATGTTTGGCGTCTGCGGACGTTAGGTTGGGCCTCACTTATCGGAACCTTCACTTTAAAAAAATTGCCCCCCCCAACACATCACCCTGGATCCGAGCCCGTATTCGACTATGGTATGAGGAAAAAAAACTATATTTAAAACAGTCAGAAGCAGCAATAGGATTTAACTTTTGGGGATGGATCAGTCTGTTAGAGATATAGGATGTATAGCTTAGTTACAATATCAAAGTTTAAATCACCACAGATAATTTTATATAGCATAATTTAGCGGGAAATAAGTCAGTTTATGATGGGAGGGTGTAGGAGGGGGTTCCTTTCTTTACTTAAAAAAAAAATTCAGCTGAAGGGGTGGGAGTTTAAGGTTCAGCTATTTTGAAACATAAATTCTGTATCAAATTCATTTCTAAACTAATTATCACCTGAAAGTTTCAAAAATCAAAAGAAAATTGAATACAGAAGAAATACAAATACAAATACAAATACAACGCCACAACAGGCAAATTGCCCAACGAGGTGGCTGACTTAAGAACATCATGGATCCCCGAGCCATTTTTTGGAGTCCCTACCTACTACTGCTACACCACACATGCACCCCCCCCCCCCCGTGGAACCCCCCAACGAACCCCCAACGAATCGGTACATGCGGGAATGTGCGTGTACGTGTAGTGCAACCTGACGTAAAGTTTGTTTTTTTATGTGTAATGCTTGTTATGTGTAGTGCTGTCATCTGCCCCCAGTTTTTCTAACTATGAGTGAAGTGTTATGGTTGAATGATTTACCGTTGTAGGACTGTTGCTCTCTGTGGCGAGACTTTTTAACGGGGAGATCGGCTCGCATTTGCGCCTTGAAGTTGGGAACCACAGAAAACCAACTTCAGCCGACCACCACTGTGGGGTTCGAACCCGGATCCTCGCATCACGAGTCCGGCACTATAACCACTCGACCACCACAGCGGCGAGTTGAGTAAAAGGAAAAAAAAGTGATTACTTCAAAGCGAACTTTGGGCCAGGGAAAAAAAACACTTCAGACCACAGAAACATCTTAAAGAATTCTCTTTCATCACAACACTTTGCACGTTTGCTCCTCAAAATAACAGTTACAATGCAAGGGATAATAGCATTGTTACAGTGTGCTTTCTGTACTTTTGCAGCTATCTGCTGGCATTCAAAGACAGCGGACAGTAAGGTGTAAACTCGCCTTGTTCTTACAAGATTGCGAATCTGTATTTTTTGAAAAATCTTGAAGGATTTGGAATTTCTGTTCAAAATGTAAAACATTTTCCGAGATTGTTCAGGGAAAAAAAAAGCAGAATCTGTAAAAACTCTACATGGAATCATCATTTTCAGTCCATTGCTGGATGAAGGTCTCCTAAATTTTTCCATTCTGCTGTCTGATGCTTTAGCCATCCAGTTGACTCCTGCCACTTTCCTGATCTCATCAATCCATCTTGTGCGGAGGACGCCTTCTCGGACGTTTAACACCACGGGGTACCACTCTAGAATACTTGTGGTCCATCTGTTGTCCTGTCTTCTTGCGATATGTCCAGCCCATTTCCATTTCAAACGTTTGATTCTTTCCATGATATCATAACCTTTGTGTGGTTCCTTATCCAATGATTCGTTTTCTGTCTCTTCTTGTGATGCCTAGCATATATCTTTCCATGCTCCTTTGTGTTGTTTGTAGCCTTTGCATCGTCTTGCTTGTGAGTGTCCATGTTTCAGCTTCATAAGTCAGTGCTGGTAGCACACACTGGTTAAAAACGTCTTTTCAGGAATAATGGCATGTGACTTTTCAGAATTATGCAGTTTTTGCCAAAAGTGCTCCATCTAATCCTGATCCTTCTGTTTATTTCATCAATGATTCCGTTGTCCATGACAACTTTTTGCCCAGGTATACATAGCTTTCTACTTCTTTCTATCTCTGTGTTGTTGAGCAAGATCATCCGTCCTCTTCAACACGAAGGGGTTGAACATAATTTCAGTCTTTTGCAGATTCATTTTCAAGCACACCTGAATACTTGCCTCCGCCTATTCTTGTATCATTTCTTCTAGGATTACTGCTGATAACAACAATGTCGTCTGCAAAACGCAAATGGTTGAGAAATTCTCCATTTATTTTGATTCCTTTTTTATCACAATCCAGTTTTCTGAATACTTCTTCTAAAACAGCGGTAAAGAGTTTTGGTGAGATAGTATCCCCCTGTCTGACTCCTTTTCCAAGTTTAATTTTTGCTTTTCCTTTATCAAAGCGAATCATTGCAGTTGCTTTGTCATATATTTTCTTGATGATATTGTGTGATGTAAGTCTTCTCTACCCCAATTACATCTAGAGCTTTAACAAAAGCAGATGTGAAAACAGAGTCAAACGCTTTCTCAAAATCAACGAAGGCCATACACAATAGTAATTCGTATTCCTTGTCTCTCTCTCTATAAGTTCCCTGATTGTTTGGATGTGATCCATTGTACTAAATCCACTTCGAAATCCTGCCTGTTCTTTTGGTTGAGCTTTGTCCAATTTGGATTCAAGCTTATATGTCACCACTTTGGTGAAGATTTTATAAATTACTGATAGGAGACTGGTCGATAGTTCTTGATATCCTCTTTTTCACCCTTTTTGTAAAGAAGAACCATCATTGCGTTATTCCAATCTTCAGGCACATCTGATTCTATGAGACAATTTGTGAACAAGGCAGCTAGCATACTGGCAAATTCTTCTCCGGCTTCTTTAATAATGTCTATTGAAATCCTATCTTCACCTGGGGATTTGCCTTTTTCCATACATCTTATAGCTTTGTAGACTTCCTCTTTCAGCACAGGCGTTTTTGTCCCTTTGTTCCAATCCAGTTCTTCATGTTTGTATAGTGTGTGTATTATAAAATTCCTCAACAATACTAATTTCATTTCCATCTTTTTAATGGTTCCATCTTTCCTTTTTAGTGCAAAAAGTTTCCTTTCTCCCAACACACAGTTTTCGTTTTGCTGATTTTAAGCTCCTATTATCTTCCAATGCTTTCTTTACAATATTGCAATTAAACCTCCTGACATCTTCTGTAATCCGCTTTTGTACTGTCTTGCAAAGTTCTGCATATTCCACTTTTGATTTAGGGTCATTCTTCTTGATCTGAAATTCTCTGTGGTCTTTCATAAGTTTCTTTGCTTCTTCTGTTATTTTCTTCACCGGTTTGATTTCTTTTTCTCCAGCGACTTCTTTTGCTTCTTCTTAGTGGTTAAAATTTTATTCATCGTGGTAACATCTTGTTCATCCTCAGTGGTGTTATATAGCATATCAAATCAGTTCTTCAGCTTTAACTGGAATTTATAAGCTTTACCATATTTCAATGACAGATTTCTATTTTTGATAAGTTTCGTTCTTTCCATTCTAGTGTTAAACCTTATTCTACATCTAACCAGTCAATGATCGCTTCCTGTATTGAATTTGTTGAGAACACTGCAGTCTTGGATCATATGCTTCTTATTAGATAGGATGTAGTCAATCTCACTAGTTGTTCCAGTTGGGCTTTTCCAGGTCTATATCTTTGGGGTTTCTTCTTAAAAAATAAATTTATGATGCATAACTGTTCGCTCTCTGCAAATTCAACGAGTCGGTTTCCTCTGTTGTTTCGTACACCATAACCATGACTTCCAACTGAGCTTTCACAATTTCTTCTCTATTCAATTCTGGCATTGAAGTCACCCATTATTATCTTGATATGACGGTTTCCTTTACTATGCAGCTCGTCTAATTCTTCATAAAAGTCTTCTACTTCTTCCTCAGAATTGCTTGTTGTTGGTGCATAGATTTGCATAATATGTATCCGGTATCTGCTTGATATTTGCATAACCAGCTTTGGAACTCTATCAGATGAACTATCTAACTCAACTATGTGATTTTTCCACTTTTTATAATGAGAAATCCTACTCCACTGGTTCTTCCATTATCTGTTTCTCTGTAGTAAAATACATGTCCACTAGCAAGTTCGATTTTTTCCTCCCCTTTTCTTATTTCACAGATGCCTAAGATGCCCCAATTTATTCTTTTTCCAGTTCTTCCAACACGATTTTCTGAAGAAAGAGATCGTCCGTTATATGTGGCCAAGGTCATCATCTTATGGCAGCCTGGTCCAACCCAGAGATTCTTAGCACCATCTGTCTTCATGTCTTGCTGGTTGCTGCCATAACCAGGGACACTCAGACTGCTGGTGACTGAGGGCCTTAGTTTATTGACAGGGTTCATATTTCTTTTTTAGATTTAGACGGTTTTTGGCCATAATCCTCTACGCTGGCCAGTGCGGGTTGGAGGAAGCACATACGTGTCCGTTCACTTATATTTACTGCCTAAACAGAAACTTAATAAAGATCTTGAAGTTAAGAGAACATTTATTTCATTAGTAAAGTTTAGGTATAACCGCTTACATAGCCGAAGATAACAACATATACACGCGAGAGTTGCCACTCACAGTTAAAGTAAAAACAAGGAAAAATATATATAATTTCGGTTTACGTATTAAGGTATAGATTTCATATTTACAACACGTTCACCATGTGTTAAACATGGCTACTTACAGGCTGCACCACAAGAAGGTGCAGATTGGACTTTAAGCCTCTACTCCTAGTAGATTCCTTCAAGTCCTCATAATGAAGCAATTAAAGGGTCTTCTCCTAGTTAACAAGTAAAGACTATTCAACAGCCTCTACCTGGAATATCTGCAGTTTAATCATCTAGCTGCTATGAGATGCTACATCTCATCGTAAAAATCACTGGTGTGTATGCAGAATCGGCCTTTGGAGGGGGCAGAAGGATTTCTTCCACAGAAATTGCGGGTCACTAACGCTCGAAAACATAGTATAACACTATTTTATCCTACAAAATTTTCTACAAAAATATTTTTAATTTTTCATGCTTTTATGGGGGGGGGGGGCAAAAATTTATTTTTTTAATGCAAAAAAATTTTTTTTAATTGAAATTTCGCAAGAAAATACCTTCATATGTTATTATAATCAATTCAATGTTATTTGAAGGCTATGAACACAAAATTTATCTTTAATAAATTCGTTGAGACCTACCCTCTAAGCCAGTGTTTCCCAAAGTGATGGTCCAATGGGGGCGATAGAACCTACTGATTTAACATAGGATCCTATGGGTTTACTTGAGTTGGGGGGTGATGAGAGGAAAAAATTTCTGATGAAGGGGGCGATGGAACAAAAAGTTTGGGAGACTATGCACTAAGCCATACAATGATAAATCGCATAAAGTCCCTTGGCCTGGCCACGGACCAAATATGGCCCCGGGAGGTTATCTAATGCGGCCTGCCCTCCTAAAACCTAATTTTGTAAAAATGAACTAAGCGCCACATTTACAGATCGCTTAAGTGTCCTGAGGTACAGTTCTGGAGCATTTAAGTGGCCCGTGGCACATTTTCAGATCACTAAAATGACCCGGGACACAGTTCCAGAATACTTGAGCGATCCGTGACACATTTAGAGATCCCTTGAGTGACATGCGATGTAATTTTAGTGCACTTAAGTGGCTCCCCCTCCCCGTGTGGTTCTACATCACTCAAGTTACCCGCGGCACATTGTCAGATTATTCAAGTGATCCACCGCATATAATTACGGATCACTTGAGTCATGCGTGGCACAGTTCCAGAGCACTTAAGCAGCCCAGACACATTTCCAAATCACTTGGATCCGTGAAACATTTAGAGATCACTAAAGTGGCTCTGTAGGCTGTAGCACTTATCAATGGGGGGGGGGGTGTTACTTCAAGTGCCCGCCCACAAACTATCGAAAGGTTTTTCATGTTTTTGGCGAACCGAGTAAGATGCTATTGAAAATATTTCATATTTTCCTAAAGGGTTGTTGATGATGTAAGCATTATCCAAAACTCCCTCCCCCCTTGTCATGAAAAGTCAGCAAATTCGAAACCCCCTTCCCTCTCATCGATGATGATGTAATACTTTAACGGCCCCTTATTTGCATACACCTATGTTAACAATTGGACAAAACGTTTTCTGCACTAATGCATTGTTGAACTATGTATCATTTCACTTCCACCACACATTGTTGCAGGATATTCTGCTCACAGTAGCGTTTCAGCACTGATTTTTTTAATTCTTGAGGTGTTGAATAGCTTCTGTTGAGGCAAAGACTAGTAACTTCACTAGCACTTTGGAATTTATTTTTATCGTGATTTTAATTTTGGATTTTTGTGACTTTTTTAAAATTTGGTAGTATGAGTTTACCGTCCATTCAATTCCATGTTCATCATTTCAATTTATAATGTGCATTTGGATTATTTCACATGTTTGTGCCCTAAGGATTATTTTGATTTGCAACACATTATTAAAGTGCATTGGAGGATAGGAAAGAAAAACAGGTGAGCGGTGAAATTTTTTTTTTTTATTTCCCTTTCTCCTTCACAAGGTTACAGTAGGCTCTGCACTTCTTGGTGAAAAGAAGGGGGCTTATACTACTTTTTCACCATTCTTCTACACTGTACGGGTAGCCAAGATACGTGTTTGCCCTGTTTTAGAAAGTATTTAGTTTCGGCTCTAGATAAATGGCACCACTCACTGAACACAAAACACGATAAATATATCAAAAAATGACGAAGATGACTTTTCCGAGGCTCGATTTTTAAGAGGCATTGTTTGAGAAAATAAATGATAACATTTTCAATTTTCAATATATTCAAGTGAGTGAAATTTTCACTAAAATGTTCACAAAAGCATACAAAATATGAATAAAAATAATTCACACTTACATTTGAAATTTATATGCAAAAAAATTGTTAACTTTGTTTTTATGGAATTTTTTGTGAGAAAAAAAACAATTTTTCTAACGTATTTTTGGACCAGAGGCACAGTAGTTACCAAAACAACCTTTATTTAAAAATTTTTCTAAATACAGGCCTCGAAGTGAAAATTAAAAAAAAAAAGTAGGAAAAATAGGAACACCATTGACAAAAAATAGGAGGGAAAGAATGAATTGCCGAATTATCGTGGCATTTCAAAATGTTGTGCCGTTAAGATTCACACCTTATATACTTTAATTATAGTATTATTTTAAGAAACTCAAGTTCTAATGAATTTAAAAATCTTTCATTTCCACAGAATTTGGTATCGAAAACAATGTAAATAGCAAAACTAAAAAGAAATCAATCAAATTACTACTCTTACTTGAAAAGTCCAATTATTGATCGTGATTCCCCCCCCCTTCTTTTCGAAGAAAGAAAAAAAAACTGTCTAGGTGCCATAAAAATGTAACCCATGCATGCTTAACCCATTGTCCACGGGCAGAATGTGGCCTGGAGTCATCTGTTGTGGCTCACAACTTCACATCTTATTTTGTAAAAATGAACCAAGCAAAACTTCCATATCGTTCAAGAGACCCTGCGGCACAGATTCATGTCATTCAGGTGGCTCGCGTCACATTTGCAGATCACTGCAGCACAGTTCCAGATTACCCAAGTTACCCCAGCTGCTGTTCCACTTCACTTAAATAACCTGTGGCACATTCCTAGATCATTTAAAGTGGCTCACAGCAGAGCTCCAGACCACTCAACTACCCGCGGAACGTTTACAAGTCATTCAAGTGACCCGCGGCACATTCGTTGATCAGTAAATATGTCGCTGAATATTTACAGATCATTTCGAAATCAATGAAATGGCCAACACTCTACTGAATGTTGAACACCGCTGATGTAACACACACACCTCCTGGAGTTACATTACACCCGAAGGATACAACGATTAGAATAGCCTGCATATTATGTTCATGAATTTTTTTTTTCTTCATTGACAACGACAGTCGTCAATAGCGTACACATGAACCTAGTTATGCCTTAAAACAGACATGCTAACCAATGGCTCTTCGGAGTTATCTTATGTGGCCCATTACGAATAACAAAACCACACAAGTGGCTCACGAACAACCATCAAATCATTTAAGTAGGACTCATTTCCAGATTACTTCGGTGGCCAACGGCACATTTCCAGATCATTTACGCTGCCAACGGCATATATAGAGATCATTAAAGTGACCCCAAACACATTTCCAAATCACTTGAGCGACACGCGGCAAACGCGCTAAGGGCTCGTGAAGAGAGGCAAAAAAATGTACACCCTTCAGTTTTCTTGGTAACGCGCAATAAAGCACAAGCCATCCAATAAGATGAATCATCGTTTTCTAGCCTTTGTTATCTCTTTTTTTTAAAATTCAGTCCTGAAACCCGCAAGCTTGACGTGGATCAAAAAATGACCATGTCTTCGAAAAAAACTGTTTTCAGTAAGCAAAAATTTTAAAATTTTAAAATAAATGGATGTTAAGAAAATTAATTCTATTACTTTTTGTAGCACATCTGGGGGTTTCCCAGAGAATGAAGCTGCATTCGCTTACGGATTCACTGATAATGACATTAACTGGGGGTTCCCCCACAGGGTGAGGCTAACAGGGCTCAGGACGATTCTTATCATTTTTTGATTTTCACTCTACAAATTCACTATAGTGGGGCCTAAAAGTATGAAAAATCTCAGCGAAGCCCCCCCCCCTCCTAAAAACATAGCTCAAAAGACCTGCGCCAGAAGGTGAGCATTTGAACACACATAGCTTCTCTATAATATCTATGAAAATATAGGCTTCCGCCCCATCTAATAATTAAAGCCTTTGTAATTTGAAATAAGTACCTGGATTAAACATTATAAGTGGATCGCGCGTATAATGCTTTTCCAAAAACCGCCATAAAATCGTTTTAAGCGAAAAACCGCTTTAAACAGGAAATATTAATATTTCCCGTTTAAAGCGTCTCTATGGTCTGAGCATTAGTTGAAGATGGAACCACGAAAATGAATCGCACTAAGCGGGAAAAGGTTCTAAGAGCAGTGCCGCAACCAGATGCTTGGTCAGCATCTTGGTGTCCCTTGTAATGTTAAAGGGCAGGTAAAATGTTGAAATTCACGCCCCCCCCCCTCCGGTCCAGCGCCCGGGGCACCAAACCTACCTCCTCTTCCCATGTTTCGGCCTTGAGGAACGTTATAAGTGGAATCCACTATATAAAATTGATTGTGTGGAGTCGGATGTTCTGCGGGAATTAAATTTAACCACCATCTTTTCAGACAAAAAATCTGAAAATTAATATTGTGCACTTGATAATCATAATTAAATAATAATGAAAATCATTTCAATTTGCATGAAAGTAAGCTTTTGCTATTTAACGTATCTGTGGCGAAAAACTGTTTTTGAATAGGTTTTTGACAACCATATAGTCTGCACAAAATTGAATAAGAAATTTATTATTTTAAATCACGCAATATTAGAATTTCATTAGGAAGTTTTTTTACTCTTAAATTTTTCTTAATTATGCAGACAAATCCACATATTTTATTGAAATATGCGTCAATTATTTCTTGTTATCGAAAACAGTCTATACTTGTTTCAATAACTTTTCAATGCTATATTTTCATATTTAAAAACATTTTCATATTTTATCTTGACGTCCTATTCGAATAACCAAGATTTACCATTTAGTATTTCGTGTATTTGTGTTTCCAAGATTTTATATTTCCTGATTAGTAATTCTCTGAAACTCGTGCTAAGGTGGTTCCAAATTAAAGTTTTCATCCTTTATGAGTTGTTTATTTGAAACCGAACCAGAGATTCAGGTTAGGAGATTGAGAGTAATTTTGATGTTCAGTCAGAAGCGCATTTACGGTTTTGCCGATTTGAAGGCTATTCAAATTTCACCGCCCTTCCACTCTAGTCTAATTTTCTCGACTACTCTATCCACGAATTTTCCATCCCATGTTATAGCCCTCCCCCCACTCATGTATTAAAGTCACTCTTTTAAAGATCCGTCCCACGAGAGTTTGCTAGATGACGCTGGATAAGATAATTAAAGTTAAAGATAATAAAAGTCTTTGTCAGGATCCGCGGTCGTCTCGGGCCTCGGGGAAGCAATAATTTTTAAGGCTTTCAATACAAAGGCAGAGGAACGAGCGTCTTCCTTTGTGAATGACCGAACAAGCACGGTTTACTTCACGCCGGCTGTTATTTTTGCGGTTTATGTCCAACAAAGACTTTTATTAACTTTAATTATCTTACCCAGCGTCCCTTAGCAAACTCTCGTGGGACGGACCTTTTAGTCATTTACATGTTTGCACCCTGTTTGGTCACACACGTGTTTGACGCTGGTTTGAGTAATTGTTTCGTTACTTACACGCGCTCTAGACAATACCGTCTTAACGCATTCCCCGCGGGCGAGGGCCTCAAATGCAGAGGGACCTCTGGTTTAAAATTTTAAAAGTAAACGTGTCTCAACAGGTAGGGGGCTCAGAAAAATTACTTTTTCCGAGGGCCCAGTATACGCTTCTGACGGCTGACTCTAGGCCACTCACTGAACTGGTCCCTCACTCTTTATGTCACTCATTTGATCATTCATTACTCCCGCTCTAAGTCACGCTTTTGCTCATTCACGTGCTTGCAAACTCTCTAGGTCACTCACTGACACGGTCACTTGCTGTCTGGGAAGAGGTGGGTTTATTTGACGGTTATAAAAATTTCACCGCCCTTCTCCCATTTTGCTAATTTTCTTGGCCACTCAATCCTCAAATTTGCCGACCTTCTGAACTTGCCGCCCTGGGTTATAGCCCATTTAGTTCTGTAAATAGGACATTGTCTTCAGTAACGGGGCATGAGGATGGTTGAAATCAGTGTTACAAAAAAAAAAATTGAGGGGAAAAACTGAAAAATTACCAGCAAAAAAAAAAAAGGCTGATGGAATTCAATTTTTCTAGAACTAATAGAGATATGAATTATTAGTACAGTAGACTCTCGCTAATCTGGCACATATCACACCAGGGTGTACTGGGTTAACGAAATCGCCGAATTACTGCAGATTGATTGAAAAAGTCCATTTAAATAACAAACTTCTGCTCATAAACATGTGCGCACTGTTTTCCTCTTCTATGCTCGGAGAAAACCGGCCTAAAAACACCGGATTACTGGAGGGATTATTGAAAGTCTGACTCTATACGTAGTAGGATGGGAAACTTTATTTGAAGACAAAAATGGGTTTCAGACGCAAAATATTTTCATAAATCGGGTATACAAAGCTGGAAATTAATAATTTTTTAAATTTTATCGTCTCGTTTGAAAATTATAAGTGATAAATGAGGAAGTTAAAGGTATTATTTGTAAATACAGACATGTCATAAATGGGTGTTTTATTGTGTGTAGTACTTATTTTCATTTTAAGAAAGGATACAAGTTTGGTGTGCTATAAAATTGTTCACAGAAAAAAAAATTAACTGTCTAGAACGTGAGTAACTGAAAGAAGACTGCTTAATGTTCTTTACATCAATCGCCAAGTCCTCGAAGCGTATACGTGAACACGAAAAGTTGCTGGAGTGAGTGTAGCTCGGCTTTGGATGCTTGAGTTTCCAGCAGCGGTTCCGAACCTTTTCAGTGCATACGCCAAGCAGATCATGAGTAAATACTAAACAAGGTATTGAGCGAAACAAGAGGGACCACCTTAGGGACCCCATGGATGGAAACAAAGTCCCTTTGGTCGGGTCCAGTGCCGAGTGGGGAGTACTGAGCTAATATGAATTAGTACGAGACAAGCAGAGCCAGTTGAGGGCCCCACATGGATCTGCCGGCAAATAGATAGAATTCTCTATCGAACGAGACAGACCACAGAGGGCTCACCTGGAATCACTGATGTAAACAAAGCTCATTTGGCTGATCCCATCACCGGCATTCAAAATCTGAACAGGGAAAACATCTACCCTGTGCTGTACTGAAACCGAAACTGCCTTATCACGGACCCTACATATGAGAGGACAAAAGTTGCGCCGCATAGGTTCAGCTTTTTATCTGAAGCCATGAAGTCATTTAAAGTTTGAGCGGTCACAAGAATTTTTCGCAAGCTCAGTGCGACTCGTTACGGGTAAGGGGGCTGTCGGTGTGCGCGTAGTAGCCTACCTATTTATTTGATAACTACTTTGTTGTTGTGCATAAAGTTCATGCTCCCAAGGGTGGAGCTGACAGGGCCGGGGACGATTCTCATCATTTTTTTTTGTTTTTTTAAGCTATAAATTAACTATAAAGGGGCCCGTGAAAAGTCTGGTCAGAGGGCCCACTTTAGCCTAGGGGCCCGCTCTAGGATGTGGAGGCCATGGTCAGGGCTTTAGATAATTTTTTTTTCCTTCAAATGTTCAAGGATCGTCTCTCTTAAACGAGGTTTCTTGTATCCGAGTTAGCTTAGAATTCATTTCCTCTGGTTGACCGAGATCCTTATTTTATTCATATTAATTTGCCTAATTGTTATCATAACGTCACAAAGAGAAACGTTTAATACTTTCACAGGGATCAAAAAAATTAAATTTAAACGGAAAGTATCTCTCTACTTTGACTTGAAAAGCTGGAAAAAAGCATTTATCGAATACATTCGGATGAATTTTTATTTGTGCGCATTGCTTTGTCCGGTTAACTGTGAGCCTTAATTTTTATCAAGCGAAGGAGGAAGAAATAGTATTCTAGGAACATTTTAAAATACCAATTCTTCATACGCTTTTGATATTCTGCTCTCTTTTCATCTGCAAAGTTTTTATTTATTTGTACAATTGCTCATGATACTGTTGATAAAAAAACATTTTTAACTGGTAATGTGCATCAGAATTCCTTACAATGTTTATAAATATAACACACATTATTCAGTCTGCACCTCAAACTTTTTTTTCGTACGGTATTTTTTGCGAGGGTAGCCGGCACAAACGTTCAAATTTATTATCAAAAACAGCTTATTCATTAATTGTAACACCAGTTGCTGCAAGCAAGTTTTTAAATAAGTATGCTGCATATTGAAAAAATATAATTTTTATAAATATAAATTTTAATTTAGATTTAATTTTTAACTGCCTTCAATTTTTAATTAATTTTTATTTTCAATTAAAATGTAATCGTAATTAATTTTAATGTTAATTAATTTTTTTAATGAAAACTAATTGAAAGTTTTAAATAATTTTAATTCTTAATTAATTTTTTATTAGTTTTTTTATTTTAAGTACGTTTGGCACCTGCAGACACTAGTTTGGGTCTCACCGATCGACATCTTCATTGTGAAAAATCACCCCCCCCCCCAACACATCACCCTGGATCCGCGCCTGCTCACAGCACACATATCACCTAATGGTCTGCAATACATTAACACTTTAAGTGGCTCGATGCATTTTTTATAGATTATTTTAGTGGCACTCGACACATTTTTAGACCACTCAAGTAGCCCGCTGCACACTTTCAGATCATCCAAGTGACTTGTGGCACATTTCCAAATGACTCAAGCGGCCTGCGGCACATTGCAACTTAACTCCAGCTTTTGTGAACAGTGTGGGGCCACTTCATTGATTTGAAAACGTGTCGTGGGCCACATAATTAAGTGATCTAGAACAACGCCGCAGATTATTTGCGATCTGTAAATGTGCCACGGGTCACTCAAGTAATCTGGAAATGTGCCATGGGCCACTTGAGTAATCTGTACCGAGGCCACTGGAGGCACGCCATATTTAGGCCATGGGTTGAGCACATGCTTAAAAAAAAGGGGCTGTTCAAGCATTACGTCAGCAAATTTTTAGCAATTTTTGACCCCTTTTCCCCTTGTTAGAAAAAGTCAGCAAAACTCTGATCCTCCCCCTTTCAGCAAAATTTCGTCAGCGCTCTGCCCCCACCTCCTAACGCATAGTGGGTGGCATATTGAGTGGATCAGAGATGTACGTGGGGCTCGTGGTCTTTGCCCCCCCCCCCCCCCCAGACGATCAAAAATATATTTTTTAATAATTAAAATTTCGAAAGAAAATATCTTATTACAATGAATTTCAGTTAATTTCAATGTTATTTGAAGGCCAAGAACTCAAATTTTTTAAGAAATTCATTGCGACGCTACCTATAAGCCCATAGGTAACCCTTGACCCGCGGTAAACACTTGGCCTGTACGGCCCAAATGTGGCCTATCCCTTTCAAACCTAATTTTGTAAAAATTAACCAAGCGGCACATTCACAGATCGCTTAAGTGACCCGTGACATATGCAACGTATGTCTTTATCTGCCAATGAACAAAACAGTTTCGAACAACTATTTATTTCTATTATTACAAATTAAAACATTAGTTAAGACATCAATTCAAGGGCAAACCCTTCACTAGTAGGAAAATCGCAAAGTATACTTATAGTGAAACGACTAAGGCAGAAGTGA
The DNA here is from genome assembly GCF_987345545.1 of Pholcus phalangioides. Lineage (NCBI taxonomy): Eukaryota > Metazoa > Arthropoda > Arachnida > Araneae > Pholcidae > Pholcus > Pholcus phalangioides. The sequence goes on along the minus strand of NW_028301597.1, from coordinate 11,676,134 downwards.
CACTCAGCTATGGTCATGGCCCCCACAAGGGGTGGGCTGGCAAGGCTCCAGCCCTGGGGCCCGGGACGATTTTCATTATTTTTGTTTTTTAACGCTATAAATCCATCATAAAAGGGCCCGCAAAAGATTCCAGTCTAGGGGCCCTAGTCCAGGATGTGGGGGCCATGGCTATGGTCTTCAAGAAACGATGCTCGACCACAGATGTCAGTAGAATCACACAGACCTCGGCGACGAACCCAAGGCGTCGACGAGGCGGCGGAATCGGATCACGGACGTCGACAGAACCACACTTTGTCTTCACTGATCAAGCAGTAGAAGTCAGATGACGGGTATCGTGACGAACCCAGAGCGTAGATGAGGCGATGTTATATCCCAAACACCGGTAGAACCACACAAGGTATTCGGCAATCAAGTGATGGAGTCCAGTTAACGGATATCTCGACGAACCCAGGGCGTTGACGAAGAGGCGTCATTAGATCGCGGACATCGGCGTGCTACACGTGGATTTCGGCGTTCAAGCGGTGGAGTCCGATGGTGGACGTCGTGACGAAAGGGTAGCATCAGATTGCAGCGTCATACGAGGAAACTATCAGATCACTGCTATTGACCATGCCAGCCAACGCCAGATCGCAGTCGGAAAAATCTACGAAGGCATTAAGATCGAGAACGGACACCAGCAGACATCCCTGAACGGCATTCTTGGAGAGCAACTGACGGGAATTTGCGTGACGGGAACATCGGACTAGCCGAGTTGTTCGGATGATTAGCGATTCTAGCGCTATACGACTGAAGCCCGCTTTGAAGCACGGACGTGATTATATATAGCTCCCAAATCACTAAGCATGCAAATGAGGAGTAACGCACATGCGCCCCCATCAACATCGGCGTTCCAAGCGGCAAGTTCGGAAAATAGTTTCCCTTTCTTCCTAAAACAGTTCGTAACACGTCGGCACCGAAACCGTCCGTAAGTAACACATTTTAGTCGACAGGAAATAATTATAAACATACAGTATCATAGACGTAACACAAACTCAATAATAAAACATAACACATGCACTACCATTACATCAGGGGCAAAGGTCAGGCGAGCGTCAACAAGGCTATGTTACACATAATTCCAGACCATTTAAGCGATCCGTGGCGCATTTATGGATCCCTTGAGTGACATGTGGCACAGTTTTAGAGCACTGACGCGTTCACAAGTGCTGTTCTATAACACTCAAGTTATCCGCGGCCCATTCCCAAATTACTTAAGTTATCCGCGGCATAATCACGGATCACTTGTATGACGCGCGGCACAGAACCAGAGCACTTGGCTAAGTATTTAGAGATCACTAAAGTGGCTCTGTAGAAGACTCAATAGGGAGAATGTTAGTTCAGGTGCCCACAAACTAGCGAAAAGTTTTATTCGTTTTTGGCGCACCGAGTAAGATGCCATTAAGAATATTTCATATTTGTATAAAGGGTGGGTGCTGAAGTAAACATCATCCTAACACCCCTCTCCGTCATCAAATCGGAACACCTTCCCCACCATCGATGCTGACGTAATACTTACTCCAAAGATAAAGAAACCCTTTTAGCGTGCGGCTAATCGGCTCGTCCCCCCCCCCGTAAAGCCAGACGGGGCTCGGGCTCTGTCCCGTAAAGTCGGGTTTTCTATGCCGCGCGCAACGTGAATCACCCAGCGCGACACGCCATCCACTCACCAAGAAATGCACTGTTTCCTACAGAGCGCAATACGGCTCACGACAACGCTTTACGTCGGGCGTGATTGGCCAACCGATCTCCCAAACAGATTCGCTGTACAACTTTCTTGCTAAGTTTAAACGCAACTGACTTCAGCAATAGAGTCTGTCTATTCGAGTCTCTTTTAGCCTGTCTAGCCTCTCTCAGTCTGCCATCTTGTGAGCGCCACGGTATTTATAACCCGGATAGAAACTTCGAGAAAAAGAACATTCCACAAAATTCTGTTTCACAGTTTCCTAGTCGGAGGCACTACTGTATGGAGGGGCGGGGACTTTCTTGATTTTTCTCAGCACGCCCTGCCAGTTCTCCACCAATCGTGTCTTCGTGCGCTTAACCGAAAATGGTATCATCGATATTTCTGAACGCCATCTATCGTCTACAGATCGTAACAATATCATAACTTTGCAAATTTTCAATTCATTCAAATGATATTTATACTAAATATGCTAACATAAAAAAATGCAGATTATAACTATAAAAAAATTTAAACCGTTGCATTAAAAAATCAGATCACAAAAACATTTTAAAAATTTAATTTTTGATAATAAAAAACACAATGAATTAACCTTTGCATTTTCATTTAAAATGATGGGGGATTTTTTCAACAGCACTGTACATTGATGATTAATAGAATTCATGTCCTCGAGGAAATAGTATACCCTTCCGGATCCTTTTGTCATTGGAGAATTGACGGAAGCAATTATGTTACACAATGGAATAAAACATATATCTTCTTTAGAAGGCCAGTGAAAAGATCTAGAAGGGCCATTGGGATGTAAGAATTTAACTTTAACATCACCTTCATCTTCATTCATGTTAAGATAAAACTATACCAAAAAACCAATGATCATCATAAGTACATGCAATGTAGTTATGCACACTGACATGTGACATCTTCACTGATAGTTGTTTGTCTTGGAAATTAAAGATAGTACAAAAGTTTTCATCAAAACTTTTTATTTTTGTTCCAATGGCATCTTCTGATAGTGGTGTAAAGTGGTGAAAACTATGTGCCAGGGAATGCTTTTGCGTAACTCTAACTGCTTCTGGGCCTCTGCTTATCATTTCTTTGATAATCTGGAATTTAATGTTTTCAATTTTTGTTCTGCAAAACAAAATAAAATTCTCAGCTGAATCAATGGTATTTCCAGGACACATCTGAAAACTTCCTTTTTTAACTAAGCATTTTACAGTGATACCAATACCATCACAAGATTTGCCATGACTTGTGGCAAAAATTACTATTTGGCTGTTAACATGAATTCAGTTTTGTGATTACAGAGATTGATAAAATTTTTACAATTTTTATATTGGGCTGCACACATCACTCAAGTAATGAATGTTTTTTATGCTCGGAAATGTTTCTTTGATGTATTTTACAATTATTTTTTGCATTTCGTGTACAAAAGCAACATCATGCTCTAAATCACCTGATATTATGCAAAAACTTGAAATGACTAGATCTTCACCATTTGCTGCATGATTGTAAAGTACAGCTGGATGGAGTGAACAACTGTTGTGTGTCCAATGGCAACCTTCTGCTCCATCCTGGATGACAAATCAGTAAATTTCACTGAAGTTAAGTAAGACCATAGCCTCATCAGTTTTCAGATTAACCTTCTTTTCTTTTAAATATTTTGCTTAGGATTTGGTTATGAATGAGTGGGGTACAAGTACTTCAAGGCTTTTCATCAACTTTTCCAAGTACTCTTCTAAAGTCACAGTGACCTGAACTTGTTCAGTCCTATCAGTGGATATCCAAGAGTTATATGTGACTTGATCATCGGGATCCCATTCTTCAAATTTTTCTTTTGTGAAACATTTTAGACTTTCATTTGATGGACACTTGGAGCAATGGCAAAGCATACAATCACACTTATTTATAGAGCACACTAATTGAACAATCAGGTCATGATAAGTCTGTTCTATTGAGAAAGCATGGAGCAACAGTATTACATTCTGGTGAATGGTGCACACGCAAACAGAATGCGTACCAGAAGAACCTGCCAGCAAACACCATTTGGGTCGCAGCACGCAGAACTTTGATAAACCTATTTTTAGATCTGGATGTTTCAACTTATAAGCTGAATAAAGCTCATTTAGGTTTATCAATAAAAATAGTTTTTGTTTGAATACATTTTTTCCAATGCTCACTTTATCCTTTTGACCCTGGCATAATTCGTGAGCATTCATCACATTGGTAAAAGTCTATGACGGTATTTATTACATTTTTATCCAGGAAATGCCCTTTTCTAGGTTCAGGCAAAGCGATTATGCCCGTGTTTCTTATAAGCTCTTGTGCTTTTCACACAGCATATTCAGTGACATTGAACTCTTCACCGATTTTTCCTTGTTCCATGAAGCAGGGCCAGAGTTAAAATTTGCAGTTTTTCCCTTGTTGTGACGGTTGAATTGAGTCTTTTTTTAATCAACTCTATCATTTGCTTTCTGTTTAATAGCTTCATCAAGTGTACTTTGAAATTTAATTTCTGGCGATTCTTCAAAAACTTTAAAAACCTTTGATTTTAAAGTTTTACAGGCAGATTCAATTTTTCTCTTGGCATAGTTTGACTTGCACTGTAAAGCTACTTCATGAAGTTTAATTGGTGACTCTAATGTGTTTTGCAGAGATGAATTTATTTTTTCAAGTGTTTCTTGTTTAGAAATTGACATTTCCAAGTTACTTATCTCTACATCAATATCACTGTTGATCTCTTAACAGTATTCAGTTTCTTCATCTAATTAATTGATGTCTTTATTCACTTTATCCCTGCAAGCATGACATATTTTTTGCCCTGGAATAGATATTGTGCAATTATCCATTGCATTTATTTTCTGTAAAAAGTACAAGTTTACTATTCTTAAACCTTTTGTAATTTTTTTTCTTATGACATTTAAAAGGATTAAAGCATGCTTTCTGGTATGTTTCATACTTCTTTAAGAAAAGAAGCTCTATGATGCTCACACACAGTAGATAAAAAGTCCCTTTTTAAAGGGATTTATTTACATTTTACTGTTAAATACCAGTGAAATCGTTTTTGAAAAATGAAGCACTTTCATTTCTATCTCTTCGCTGAGTATTATATACATTGTTTATACCTCTCTGCATGTCCTAAAAATACACAAGACAACAGAATGCTATTGGGTAGCATCAGAATCACCAAACCTAGAATAGGCATATGTATCCAACTGCTTTGTAATGTAAACTGTTGTTTCACCTATACACAAAATGTGCACTATAATTTTGAATCATGACTGCTAGTTACTGTCCAAGACCATGAAAATCAAATACAAAATTATTTTTCCATCCAGACTGAAGTTTTTAATGACTACTCTACTTGTTGAACTCTCAAATTAAGCAAAGGGAAAGTTAATAAACAAAATGGTACACATACAACCCCCCAAATAACCTTGAAAATGATACAATTTCAGCTTTGGCAGAATCATTAATTGTAATCTATAACATTTTAACTATTTGGCAATATAATGATGATTCCCTGCTCAATTAAAACCAATTACACTAATTTTGTAGATAGGGTTTGGTAGAAAAAGTAGGACAACTAGAAAGTAGGCCATTTTACAAAAAAGTAAGAAAAGTAAGATGAGTGGGAGCCTTGAACAATGCTATCATAGTGCATTGACTGGTTTGAAATGTAAGAGGAGGTAAATGCAACACAGATCCTACTTCTGCATAAGATACAGAACATAGCCGCTCAGAAAGCTCGAGCCTCAAGCACACAGAAGGGGATGACAGATTATTTTGAAGTACTGTAATGCAGGTTCATGATATTACAATACATTTCTGTACATTACTCCTCTTACATAGAAGTTTATATTTTGATCAGTAAAATTAAATACAATATGTATGTATCATTCACTTTTAAAGGATTTCAGCAGTGAAACCACATTACTGTACACATGTATTAAGATATTTCTGTTATCTGTCTATTCAATTATCCATCACAGCCCTGGTCTGGATGGTGACGGTTAATCAAAGTTTTACTGTATCTGCAAATCTGGTTCATTATGTCAGCACACGTGCTGTCTAGATGAGTCAAAGTTTGAGTGAGGGTGTTCCCAATTTTTTGGCCACTGAGTGTATTTTCAAAGTATTAATATCAATCAAATACCATATCATAACCACAACTGGAAAAGTTCCATAGCAAGATGGCTAATAGAAATATATATATATATATATATTTATTTATATTTGCTTCTATTATATATATATATATATATATATATATATATATAGTAGAAGCAAACATAACTACAGATGTCAAAATTATAAATACAGCAACACAAAATTAAAGAAAAAATAAAGAAACATGGCTCAAATTCCATGATATTTTAATTAATAAATTAAAAAAACATTTATGTACTTAATACCTGCACTTCTCAAATTTGGCATCAACTCTGGCAAATCAGCATCACCTTCCTTGGTGACACTATATACGGAAGCACCACTTTCATTAATGATGCTGTTAAAAAAAAAACTACATAAGAAATTCATTAAATTCAAGCATTCAGATAATAGAGCAACAAGAGAAATTATTGCGTCATGAGAAAGGACCTGCTTGTTATCATCAAAGCCATCAAACATTTTGATCACTACCTCCAAGGCCAGAAATTTCTTTTTCATACAAAACACGTCTCATTGAGCTGGCTGTTCAACTTCAAGAACCCTGAGGGTCAAGTGGCTACATCGAACAGCTAGAGGAGTATGACATGGAGATTTATCACTGTAAGAACATGTAATGATTTACATGGGAATGCCGGCACCCTGTTGAGACCATGTCCGCGGAACTGTCATTATTACATCAAGACTGAAGAGAAGTACAAACCTGTGAACCCTATAGTGAGACAGATAACACCTCGTCTCAAGCAGAGTATGAAAAAATCACAATTAAAAAAAAAAAATCTGATTTTTTTAAATCAAAATTAACTGACTGCTTATTAACTAAAACAAATAATGTTTATCATTAAGAACGCATATTTTCATATCACCTGACTGCTTTTTTCTCTTAATCGCTCAAATTTAGTTAAGCAATAATGAATAAACAACAAACTATAAGCAAAAAATACAAACACCAAAAATCTTATGTTAATGTAACATAAAAGGTCATTGAGCCCAAATTAGTTTAATAGATAAACATTTTTTTTAAGAGAAAAGTGTTTTTATTCATGAACCCCCTCCCCCCCCCCCCCATTGAAGTGAATGAGTGGTGGTAATTCAGTATCATACATCTGGTGCAGACTCTCAATTCACTCAATGTAGAACCAAAGGGCCATTCCGCATCAACTAAATAAAACAAATTCTATTGGCAAGATTATTTCTAGCAAAATGAATGGATGTGTTTCTTGGCACTGACTTGTCTTCTGACTTGTATGATGTTAAATAGGTTACACATTTTTTCATTCTTTCAGAGATTTAATGAGTTTTGGTAAAAAAAGAGCAAAATGAGTTTTGGCAAAATTTTAATATGAAAAGTAAACTTTTGCCCATGTGTTGGTACAACATCTATTATTTTGAATCAGCAATTAGGGCAAGGCTTTACACAAAAAATTATTCCTCGGTTTTCTAATCATGAGAATCCTAGTGCCACATTGCAATGCAATGAATATAGTGAAGTTTAGCTCCCTATATTTTTCTTCAATGTTTTCCATGCCAAAATCTAGTAATAGGGCAGCTTTCTTTCTTCACTGCATCTAGAGATTAAGTTCAAGTCTATATTTACACCAAAAAAAGATCTTGTATACTTTTAATCACCAACTTTATCACATATAAGTAACATGCAAACCATAACCACCAACAACGACCAAGAACGGTACAGGCCATCACAACCCCCCCCCCCCGTTTCCCCTCCTGTCAGTGAGCACCAACAAAGACAGCCATTTTGGAAGACACCGCATTAGTTACAAGCTGAGAAAGCAGGCGATTTTAAAATAGTTGACGCCGAAGACAGCGTTAAGAGAAAAGGTAAACATTATTTAACTATTGTTATCGAACTAAAGGATAAATTTTCTAGCTGTGATCTTTGGCGGACCCTTAGGTCAGGTTAAAATGGGCCCCTCTGTAGTGAATTTACAGTATGAAAAAAAAGGTAAATGAGGGTTATCACGGTGCTTGAGCCGTAAGTGCCGGAACCTGGGAGCTGAGGCTATTTGAGCTCCTATGGTCCACATCCTGGGGTAAGGCCCTTAGACTAAGATCTCCTTGGGCCCTTCTGTATTCATAGCATGGAAAAATCGAAAATCATAGTATTTGTCCAGGGCCCTGTCAGCCCCTTCCTTGTGAGCCATTTTGAGCTCTCCCTATAAATTTTGTGCTGAGCCCCCCAACCCATATATTCGTGTGTATATATACACAATGCCACACACCATTCCTCATTTGCCTCAATGCCCCAGCCTATTTACAGACCCAATTATGCACTTTTTTGCATCCTAAGCCTCACCCATGGGATATCAGGGCAGGGGTTTTTATGTTGTTCTATGAAGTAAATTTTTGTATAAGATTATGTATATTTTATATGAATTATATTTTTATGTAAAAATTGAACAATTATTGAATTTTGTCATGACAGAGAATTCAATCATTGTGTCCTCCCTTTCCCCGAATGCAAGGGGACATGCTTAAAATTGTTTAAAGTATGTACATAATAGATCAAATATGAACATGGAAATTTATTATTTGAAATCTGTATACTATATACCTATTTGAAATTTTACATGCTATGAGTTAAACTTGACTGAAATTGATTTAAATCAGTCATTTTTTTTTAATTCAGTTGATTTAAATCACTACAACCCTTTGTCACACACTCACCTGATTTCTTGCTCTCTCTAGATCACTCCCATATTCACACACCCTCTAAATCACTTTTTATGTTACTCCTAAGCCTGCACACTATTACTGTCACTCATGGGCTTGCACGCTCTTTTTGCTGCGGAGTCACTTAGTTCTATGATCACTTGGTAGAAGTGTGGATTAATGGTTTAGCCACCCTTCTCCCAGTTGACTACTTGACCAGTCATTCCTTAAATTTTCAGCCCCTTTGAAATTTTCGCCCTGAGCTGTAGCCTGCTTAGCCTCTTTGTGAATACGCCACTGGGGGTACCTTACCAAAGATTTTTGTCTAGGGGCCATCTTCAGGATGTAAAGAGGGGTATGCCCACTTGGTGATGGTGAAAATATTTATTAGCCCATTAACTATATATAAATCATAGCCTCTGATATACTAAGCTGGACCCAAAGTCTCTAAAAGCAGGTTTTTTATGTGATTCTGTGAGTATATTTTTAATGTAAGTGATCAGGATTACATTCTTTGTCAGCTCCCCTTCCCACTCTACATGCAAGGGACTATGATTCAAATTGTTCAAAATATGTATGTGAAATATTAATAAGCAAATGTATAATTTGAAATTTTTATACCATATGTACCTATTTGAAATTTTTCTAGGAGTTAAACATGACAGTGAAACTTCGATACAATGAAAATAATTGCCTATATAATGATACTACTCTACTGTCGTCTCTCACTATTCCACCAATAAATCGTGTGCAACGGTAAGTATTTTTTTCTTTCTTTGAATTGGAATTTTACCTTTTATGATATTTTATTATTTTAAATAAAAGTTTTAATTCTAAATAAATTGACACAATTAGAAATGTGATTGATAACCTTTCCATATAATCAGTTATAAACTGATCAGACATTGTGTCTTGGATTACACTAATCACAATCATGCGATAAGCGATTGTTATACTTGATTAGAATCAGAAAAAAAAGGAATCAATGTGCTCTAATCTGTTGGAAACTGATGTTCAACTACCACGGGTGCAAATGTGGTTAAAATGGTAAACTTGTATAATACAACCTTGAAAAATTTAGAGTGAAAATTAATTATCAAATAATATTTTTAGTGTAGACATTTCCTACAATAATGATGGTACTTTTGTATAATTCATAATATAGGTTCATAATATAATTTGGATGTACAGTATATATGAAGTTCATGCACTGAATGATTAACCTCTGATTGTGATTGTGTAGCTGATTGCTATACAGGGTTGTCAAGAAGGAAATATTGCTGAGCTGGAATATCCCTCATATCATATATATGGCCTTGCTGTGTTTTAATAATCTATGTCTTTACATTTATTTCATAAAACCTTGACGTAAAAAGTCCAAGCATACATCTCCATACACAACTAACAAAAATAAAAAAAATTTGAATTCTACACAAAATGTTTTCAAAGTGGTGCATTTGTTTGTAGTTTATGTGTACAATTACAGACTATTTATATAATTTACAATAAAATAAGTATTAAGAAGACACCAACAACCAGACCACCAAGAATAAGGCATGAAAAATACAAAAATTTGTACTTTTAGTGTATTTGCCTTATTCATTGGTGTCGTCTTAATATTCTTGGGTAAAGAGTTGATCAACTCTTCCAAATAAAAAAAGTACAACATTTGAATATTTATTAAAACCCAGTTAGTTAGGTCACAAATAAATAAGATTGAATTTTATGTGGAACTTCTATAAGCTTTTTTTTTAATTTTTTAATTTTTATAAGCAATTTCTTCATGCAGAGTTTGTTGCCATTGCAGAGTATCGGTCTCTCCAAATTTCTTAAAAGCATTATAGGTGCTCCGACTTTGAGGGTCAAGTTGTATGGTGACATACCCGGAATATCCAAAGAGTTCAGAAATTCTGCAGGATACAGAACTGTCTGCGCTGTGTCTGTGACAGTGTCAACCGATTTGTAAGATGTGGAGTCTCCCGGACTAATTTTTAGGATTTTTCCGTTGATCTTGTTCACACTGTCATTTTTCGATGCCAGAATCGCTTTCTCCGAAAGCCACTCATGGTTTTGGTGATTTTGTTGAATGTTTGGGAAGTTCTTGAACTGAGTTTATAAATGTATATATAAGAACTGGCAAAATCCATTAGGGAACGTTATCAGTCCAGTGCTTGGGTCTACGGGAATTCTTCCATTTCCAAGTTCGATCAACTGAAGTGAAAATGATAGCAGTGTTGAGTCATTTTGCAGTTGAACTCGCATGTTGGTAGATAATGATAGTTTTTTAACTTCGTGCCAGAGCGTTGATGATTTGAGGCAAGCATTGAGTTCATCAGCTGGCGTTGAACATTTTTATTCTAAGTTTTGTCGTCGTAGTTGTTGCACTCTGTTGTTAGTAACGTCATATGTCCAGCTTGTGCAGCGAATATTATTCAAACGCCTTTTAAGCATTTCTTAAATTGAAACTATACCTTTACGATAGGCGGTTGATGAGATAAAGGCTGCATTAGCACTTACAGTACACCCTGTATATAGGCTAGCAGAAATACCCGGTGCTTTCCTGGTTTTCTTCAATTACTGGGAGGATTGGAAAAGTGAAAAACCGTTATAAAGGAATAAACTGTTATAATAACAGAATTAAAGGTGTGACAAACCATTGTAAAGACATATATACACATCTGAAAAGCATTGTTGGAAACCATGGTAACCAAAGTAAACGTTCCAAAAGTAATTGTTGAGGCTCCAAAACTATTGTTGCCCGACAGTATTTCGCCCATTTCGGGCATTTGCCCAGCTCTGACGAACTTTTAAAGTAGCCTACGGTTCAATCCCGGACCTGTTTGGTATATATGCAAAATCTGGCGACGATCTGTCTAAAACTGAAGATTTGTATAAAGAACATACATACATACATACTTTCACATTTATATATAAGATTTTTCATTGTATATTATGATCCACCGTTCTCGAGTGTTGATTATATGAAAAAAAAATTCCACCACACACACACCCGTCCTTCGTGTACGCTTCGATATCTCTGAGTTGTGAAGCGGGGCGTTAATCATGCATGGGGTTCCCCCCTGATGAAAACCCACTGCATAGGTTCTATATTTCACTGTCATAAAATTCAGTTTCTTATTTCTTAAAATAATTCTTTTTTGTGCGTGTATATATACATATAAATATATCATTTGTTATAATTGTACCAGGGTTGGAAAGTTTTTGCCACAGTGGAAAAAAACGTGGTTAAAATCCAAACACCGGCAAAAATAGTTTTTGCCAGTGGCAAAAATTCATAGAATAAAAAAATTAGATTTACCTGTTTTGAATTTTGTGAATAAATAGTTATAAAGGTTTACGCTTTTTAATTTTTGATAACAAATCTAGATGCATATTTTATTAGGATTATAGATGTGAGGTGAGAATCAGAATATTCTCCTGGATGTAAAAATTGGAGAATAAACGAGAATATTAATTTTTCTTTTAAATAATTTAAATTTTTTTACTAATTTTGTTGATATAGTGAAATCATAGGCGGAGATAGACTTGCAGGCCTAGAAGTGAAAATTTGAAAAAAAGAGTAGGAAAAATAGGAAAACCATTGACAAAAAATAAGAGGAAAAAAAAACTGAATTCCCAAATTATCGTGGCATTTAAAAATACGCCATTGAGATTCACACCTTATATATTTTAATTATAGTATTATCTATAGATATTTCAAGAAACTCAAGTTCTAATAAATTTAAAAATCTTTCATTTCCACAGAATGTGGAATCAAAAACAATGTAAAAAGCAAAACTAAAAAGAAATTAATAAAATTTCTACTGTTACTTGAAAAGTCCAATTAATGATTGTGATCCGTTTTTTCCCGTGCTTTTCGAAGAAAGAAAAAACTGTCTAGGTGCCAGAGAAATGTAGCACATGCATGCATACCCCATTGCCCACGGGCGGAATGTGGCCCATGGGCAACACATTCCAGATCATTCAAGAGAACCTGCAGCACAGTTTCAGTTCATTCAAGTGGCTCGTGTCACAGTTCCAGATTACTCAAGTTACCCAAGCTGCTGTTCCACTTCACTTAAGTGACCTGTGGCACATTCCTAGATCACTAGAGTAACCTGCGATATTGTTCATCTATACTTAAGTGACTCACGGCAGAGTTCTAGACCACTCCAAGTGACCCGTGTACATTTATACATCATTCAAATGACCCGTGTACATTTACACATCATTCAAATGACCTGTGTACATTTACACATCATTCAAATGACCCGTATACATTTACACGTCATTCAAGAAGCCCGCGGCACATTCTCTGATGAGTAAATATGTCACAGCATATTTACAGATCATCGCGGCACAGTTCCAGAGCACTCAATTGACCCATGAAACTTTTAAAGATCACTCAAGTAACCTGCGGCACATTTCTAGATCATTTAGGTGGTCCGCAGAAAATTTACAGATCACTGCGGCACAGTTCCAGAGTACTCAATTGACCCAGAAATATTTACAGGTCAGCTTCAGTGACCGGCAACACATTTCAAAATCAATGAAATAGCCCACACTACTGAATGTTGAACACCCTTGATGTAACACTTCCTGGAGTTACACTATATCCGAAGGATACAATGATTAGAATGGCCTGCATATGTTCATGAATGTCTGGTTTTTTTCCAAAGACACACATTTTCTTAAAACACACCTTTCTGACCTGTGACTGTGACCCTTGGAGTTAACTCATGTGGTCCAGCACAAATAACAAAACCACTCAAGTGACTCACGAACGATCATCAAATCATTTAAGTGGGACACATTTCACAAATTACTTCAGTGGTTTGTGGCACATTTCCAGATATAAGGGGCCATTCAAGTATTACGTACGCAAATTTTTAGCCATTTTTAACCCCTTCCCCTCCCCCTTGTCTGCAAAATGCTGACCCCCCCCCCCTCCCCCCTTGTTAGCAAAATTTCGTCATCAGCTCTGCACCTATGAATCCTAACTCATATTTTCATAAAGGTTGGTTGATGACGTAAGCATTATCCAACCCCCCCCCCTTGTCATCAAAAGTCAGCAAATCGGAAACCCCCTCCCCTCCATCGATGATGACGTAATACTGCTGAGACCATTATCAAAATACCATCGGCAAAGGCCTGTATGTTGACATCTTTTCCCAGGTTGATTTTTAAAAGTTACTTGATAGCCAAATTCCATAATGTCAGCCCTAGGACCGACCCCTGAGGCACTTCAGTGTTGTATTTATGTATTTTTCCATTAACATTAACGATAGATCTGTCCATCAGATAACTATGGAGAATTCTGTTGATATATGCTAGAATGTCAATCCTTGATATAATGTGTTTAAGAGGAGTTATCTTCAATGCATTGAATGCATTAATTATATCAAGTGATATTAGACAAACTATTCGATCTTGCCTGAAGTTGCTTTTGACTATATCTTTGAAATTTTGGAGGGCGTCAATAGCTCCTTTTCCTTTTCGGAACCCATATTGATTCTGCTGAAATATTCCGTTCTTTCGTATATAAAATTCCAACCAGTTACCTATACATTTCTCAAATATCTTGCCGATATCTGTTAAAAGGCAAATAGGCCTAAAATTAAAAACTTTTTCCTGGCCTGTGTTTATCTTTGGGATATATACAGCTTTTCCTTCTTTCCATAGTTGTGGAATATTCCTTTCTGTACGATATTGTTAAATAATGAAATAATGAGGTCAGGTTTTTTCCTGTATAATAATTTCCATATTGATTTCGTAATGCCGTCTGGACCTGGTGCTGTGTCTTTTCCTATATCGTTGAAGATTATATTGATTTCTTGCACTCCGATGGGTTTATACCAAATCCGCTTGTAAGTTAAGAGTACCCATTCAATGTTAAAGAAAGGCAGCGGAATTGATAGCAGCGCCATCTGAAGTTTGATGTGTTAAACTTGTCAATTGATCACGTGGCTCCCAAGCTTCTCATCCCCCTTCCCTTGATCGCGTTATTCCGATTTCAACCTTGATTTATTTTTCATTCTATTGCTACGGAACCTAAAAATCTTAATTCCCACTAAAGCGTAAATTTTTTACTTCTTTATAGGAGACGTACTTGTGCATAAAAATATAAATCACTGAGTAACAATAACAATGTTATCGACACTTCAACAGCTAAATCTGTACTTGTGAACACCCGTCTTCGTGCCATTTTACACCCATCAAATGCACGTGGACTAATTCAATAAATATAATTTTAGTTGGCCCTCAGAAGCCCAGTTTTTATAATTTTAAAGATGAACAATTTGCCAAAATAACCACGAGCAATAGCTAACCAACCTAACCGAGAGTCTTCACGTGAGTAAGTAAACAAAATGTCGCCATAATGGGGAAATGCATTATGGGAAATGACTTTTCTACCCGATGCTAGCAGCCAATCACAGGCCAGCAGGCCCCCATCTAAACAGAGAGGGCGCTGATACCGTTTGGCTGCCAGTTTAACAATAGGACTGTTTACGCTTACTCTTAATGCAGCTTTGGTTTATAGTGTTCAGAGTCTTGTACAGAATCTGTCTGAGGATTTTCATTCTCATCTTCCATTTGGTTTATGAAGTAATGAGAATTCAGCTCGTCAATAAGATCCGCTATGCTGTCAACTGTTCTTCCTGTAGGTAGCACCGCCTTCTTATATATCCTAGGTAACGGTTTCTTGTACATCAGTATTCCATATCCTTAGGAATACAGGTTACTTTTGGTTATATTTCCGATGTATTTTTTAAACGAATTATTTTTAGTTTCTTTGATCAGTTTCTTGTATTCGTTGTATTCTGTTTTATAGAGAAGCAGAAGTCGGTTCCTTTCTTCCACGTTTTTAATCTTTTGATATCTTTTACGCAGGGCTCATACTTCTTTGTATTTACAAATTGCTGCTCCACCATGGAGTTTGTTTATTCTTGTTTATTTTTTTTGTTGTAGATGATTGACATGTTTTAATAATTGCTGTATGCATGTTTTGTACGTATTGTTCAAGATCAGCATCATCTCCCACTCCTATATGTTGCTCCCACATATGTTCGATTTTTTGCATGAAGACTTGATTATTAATATTCTTTTGACTGAAGTACTTCGTTATAACTCTTTTTGGAGTCTTTTGTTGGTATTCAAAAAGTAGTAGTCTGTGGTCGCTGAGAGCGTACACCTATCGCTGACTCTCCAGTTTTGAATGAGTTCGTGTTGTCCTTTGACAAGTGTCAAATCAATCCAAGATTCCCCTCTTGTTGAAGAAAATGTAGCAATGTCATGGGGATTGTTGGCACAAATAATGTCATTCCTATTTATGAATTCCATTAATTTCCTTCCTCTTGCACAAGATATTCTTGGCCCCATATTCTATTTTTTGCATTGAAGTCCCCAATTATTATAGTAAATTTATCCTTGTTTCCATCTAGAATTTTTTGTAATTCTTGTGTGTGTTCTTCTAAGTCTTCTGTTGGGGAGCAGTAGGCGAAATGAATATAATCTGGTCATTATTAATTGTAATCAGTGCAGCTGTTGCATTTCTATTTTTATACAATTCCATTACTTTCATTTGTGAATTTGTTATCCATATTGATGCTCTTGGCTCTTGTGAAGCATTTATTAGTCTACTATTTTGTGGAAATCCGCCGATTTCTCCTCGTAAATGATATGGTTCACTGATTCCAATTACATCTATTTTTTCGTTGATTGCGTCTGAACTGAGCTGTGTTGTAGCATCGTAAGAGTTATGGAGATTTATCTGCGCAAATTTTATTATCCCCCATTGTATCGATATTTAAATTATTTTATTTAATTGAAGCTTGCTGTGTTGTCTTAAGTGTGAGGGCCATGTGTGTTCAATATTTGCGGAAACAATTACAAATTTATGCTTATAACAAATTTTTATTTCTGAATCTGGGGTGTCCCGCTCCGAAAATTCACTCCTTGCAACAAACCACTTTTCTGAGTGTGACACCATTTTATCATCAGTCAGACCTAGGTATAACGTCAGACTTGAGGACTGAATAAATATGACTTCATTAACGGGGTGATTTACCAACGAGTAAACGTTTTGCCAGTTAAGCTAGCAGGACGTTAAGAAACTGACATTATAGGCATGTTGACGTTAAGAGTGGTTGAAGTTATACCATGGTCTTACTGTATATGAATGATTCCCATAGGGTGAGCCACATGGCTCTCCCATGAAGGAAGGTCCCACACAGCTCCTGGTTCAAGTCTCGGGAGGAATTTTTTTCCAGTTTTTCACCATATAAATTCACAACAAATGGGGGGGGGAGATTGGGAAATCCTGCCCCGATACCCACAAAACATCCCAATCCAGAAGCCTTGTTCGATGACCTGGGGGCCCATTGCTGAGAGATACTTTGAGATAAATTATATTGAATGTACAGAGTATATTTTACTGTAACATTTTTATAGGCTGTGATTCCCAATGTGTTTGTTGCAGCACTTTCTGGGTGCTGCGGACAGGGCCGTAACTAAGAGTGTAGATTATTGCAGTCGAGTTTTGGGGGGCGTTGAAACAAATTTAGTTTTACATCATCTTTACAATGTAAAAATCGATAACTTTAAAAGGTAGTTTTCTTTCCCCTAAAATTTACCGCCCTCTCAAAATTGCAGCCCAGGGCCAAAAGTTTTTTGTGGAAACATCACAGTGTTTTACACACTGCACGTTATTTTTCTGCAATGACTGATGAAATGAATGACAAATAAAACTTAATTTCTTTGAAATTTATTTTTCCTGATCCGTGGGCCGACGGAGCCATTTGAGGCCCTCCCAATAAATTTTATGAGGGAACTGAGCCCTCCCCAAATAATTTCTGAAAAACAATGCAATGCAACCTCAATGGAATCAAGCTTGGAAGCTATCAAGGACCCTTTAACAAGACACGAAGATGTAGAGCCATAAGAAGAATACTGAAAGAGAGGAGGAATGTAGCACTGATGTGGGTGAGAGGCCATGTGGGCGAACGTGGAAACAAGGAGGCAGATCAGTTGGAGCGGGAAGCGACGAAACTGGAGACAACGTCCCAGGAGAAGAAGATCCCTGCGGCAACGGTCAAAAGAATAATTAAAGGACAGACAACAGTGGAATGGCAGAAGCAATGGAATGATCCAAAAACAAACGGATGGCTTTTTCATAGAGTCATCCCAAAAGCCCAGTGGAAAGAACGTTACTGGAGTAGGGAAAAGACAATCTTCTTCTCGGGCCATGGACTGTTCCCCACCAACTTCAAGCGTTTCAAAATTTCCGACAATGAGCAATGTATATGCGGAGGAGTGGGAAGTCCAATTCACTTTGCCACGGAATGTGTCCACACCAGTCATTTCCACTTAGTTAAGCCACGGCCGCAATTGGAGAACGAGTGGTTTAAAAGAATGGCCAAGGATGATAAGGCACTCAGGAAAATCAAGGAACTGGTCGGCTGTCTGGAAGAGAGTATGGAGTGCTCCATAATAAGCGGACGGGAGCGGCAGATCGAGCGACGAGCCCACCTGCACCCAGGAGAAGGAGTGAGAGAATCAGAAGACAGAACAGGAGACGGGACGACAGGGAGAAGAAGAATGGACTGAGGAGGAAAACGAAGATCAAGAGGCAGACGATCCAAGCTCCGACTCCGACTTCCAATGAGGACGAGGCGAAGAAGGAGGAAGTCACGAATTAGTATTTAATTAAATAAGGGCGAAAGCTGTTCCTTGTAGGCAAACGTCGCGAGGCGGCTCCCTTGAAACCATGCCAGATGAGCGGCTGGACTTTGAGGGCTGGGTGACAGCTGGCCAGGTGTCAGGCAGTTGAATGCACACAGTCGCTTTCGTGGCCCGGGGTACTTGGGGGGGGGGGGACACACACACTCATACTTCAAGCACAACTCAATCGGTAGTAAATTGCCTATGGCGATAGACCGGAGTTGTGCTCAGTTTGAATGAATGAATGAAATGACCCTCCATGGTTCCCACGTGTTGACATGGTCCCACATAGGGTTGGCAGGGCTCCAGCCCTGGCATAATTATTTTTTTTATTTTTCATGCTATAAATTCACAAAGAAGGCAGTGAAAAATCTGGTTCAGGGGGCCGACAGCTCTAGGGCCCTGCACCAAGATATGGGGGCCATGGCACCCTCTCTCTCCTGCGTACACACTTGAATCCCATATATTCGTGACGACCAGCAACTTTCAGCCCCCTTCAATGTTTCCTTCATGTGGGTGCCTCTGCATGCTCCCCCCCCCTCTACATTGGTGGGTCTGACAGGGCTCCAGCCCGGGATGATTCTTGTCATTTTTTTTTACTTTTCACGATGTAAATTTACTATGTAGGAGCCCCATGAGAATCAGTCTGGCTAGGGGCCTGCCAAAGATCCCAGTCTTGGCGCCCTGCGACAGGATGTGAGGGCCATGCCATGGTGTATTGCGATTAAGCTCTTATGGGGGCAATACATCCAAATGAATTTTATTAATCAATTAAATTATTTTTGTGGTGAATAAATACTCAAAAGCGCATTTTTTCGGTGGTACTAACAAAGCGATTCAGAAAATATCCCAACAGCAACAGAAATTTCAGGGCATGTGATGATAATGTTTCCTCTCAATATAACAATAATCCCTCTACAACAATATTTTTTTCTTGGTCCGCAGTCATTATATCGACATTTCACTGCATTTAATTTAGCTATTGTTTATTTGCCTCTGTGTTATTAGTCATACAGTATTTTTTGAAAAATGTTTCGGCCCGGGCTCCCGAACTCTATAAGTAAAATATGACTCTCGGAGTGTACTTGTTTCGGTTTCAATCATCATCAGTCTATTTTTTTAACCTTTCTTTTCCTCCTGCTGCATCGGGAAGTCTCCTTCCCCAAAGGTTCACGTTCAAACAAAAGAACAAAAGAAAAAAAAAAGATGCTTCTCAGTTTTCCGACAGCTGGAACAAGAAAGGACCAAGGCACCTCCACCCCATATCGTCTCCAGATGTCATCCAGAGATGCATGCCTTTGGGGCAGTTACGATTGGCACCGAGGGAGAATGATAATTGGAGATCGAGTGTCGTTGTTGACCGTGAGAAAAATACTAGAAATTGTTACAAAAAAAGAAAGCCAAGTACAAGTCGATTGTTATTTTAAAAAAGTATTAAAAAAAATTTTTTTGGGGGGGGGGGGGACAATTTTTTTAATTATCACAAAAATGAAAAACTTTGCCTGGTTTTAATTTATACAAAAATTGCCGTTTTTAAGACAAATAAATTCGAATTGACCAATTGAATTTATTTGTCTTAAAAACATGGCAATTTTTGTATAAATTTTTTTAATCATAAAAGTGTTTTTCTGAGCCAAATATGGGAAACGTATAAACGTGAATTTTTTTTTTTGGGGGGGGGGGCTGAGCCGGTCCTTCAAAATTATTGGAGAGGCTTAGGCCCGTGGGCCGGAAACAAGTTTACACCTATGGCTCCTTGGACCTTTGAAGACCGGACACACCCCGCTTCACAAATTAGAGATATATCGAAGTGTACCCGGATGAGTGGTGTTTTGTGTGTTTTGTGGTGGAATTTTTTTTTCATATAATCAACACTCGACAACGGCGGATAATAATATACAATAAAAAATCAACTATAAAATCAACATAATCTTCTGAAGTTCTTGAGGAGACAAGGTTCTTGGTTCTAGTCAAGACGCTCCTGAACATTTGAAAAATTATCATTTATTTTTTATTTCCTTTTTTTTAAAATCAATATCATAATTCACTTGTTGTTTATTTGATTCTATGTATTACCCCCACCCAAATTTTGTTGTAAAGAGACTCGAAAAATGTTTCAGCATCAGCCCTCAAGATCTGTTACGAATGGACATTTAGAATGTACTGTTTTTTACCAATATTTTTCAAGAAAACATTGGGGGGGGGGGCCTAAAAGTTATTGGTTCTCCCGTATATACGGGACTCTAGCGTTTAGGAAGGAGAGGAAGGATGCATTGCAATGGTTTTTTCAGTAATTACTGGGACTGGGCTCAGCTCCCTTACAAAATCTATTGTGGGGGGGGGGGGGCTCAAATGGCCTCAACCTCTAAGTTCTGGTACCTATTCTTCATAGTGTATTTTTTTTTATTTTGGTTTCAATATCATTGTTTTCCAATTTTCAACCCCCCTCCCCCATACATCGTTGGGCTTCTTTTCGTGAGAGCGCCATGATTCCCCCCCCCCCGGTCGCAGTGAACAAAAGGAGAGACACTCAGTTTTTGCCAGGCAAACAAGAAAGACCCCTCCCCACTGAAAGAAACTTCGTCTGCTGTGCCTTCTGACATTAAGGCCCGTTTACATGCACCGTTTGGCACCGAAAGAGGGTGCAATTAGGGATTGAACGGCAGGGAAGAAATGAGATAAACATATTGTCATGGCTCATGGAACAAGAAAGCCAAAGACCATCCAGCAGAGTTTTTAAAACAACTAAAATTTAGTGTAGATTGTTTCCATTAAATTATTCATAATTAGGACAACTTTTGGTTAAAATATTTTATCATTGCAAAATGAGGAAACCATATTCATACGAATTTTTGGGGAGCTGAGCCGGGTCTCCAGAAATGTTATGGGGGGGGGGGGGGGGCTCGGGCCCATGGGTTAGATACAAGTTTACGCCTATGAGTTTTGGCACTGTCTTTTGACTCTTCTTTCTTCCTTAACCTCGATGGTTTTTCTATCCACTGCTTGTGGTTGCAATTGACCTTTAGCTATTGGCAAATTTGTTTTAATCCTTCTACCCATTAATAACTCTGATGGACTGAATCCGTTTTCTAGGGGAGTTGCTCGATATGCCATCAAAGCAATCTATGGATATTTTGACTTCTTAATCAGCATTTTAACTGTTGTAACTGCTGACTCAACCAGTCCATTACTTTGAGAAAACTTTGGGCCATAGGCGGAGATAGACCTGGAAGTCTGGGGGGGCACGGCATTATTGCTGGGGGGCAAGATGATGATGATGACAATTCATATATGCATATATACATTAGATCAGTCGACTCCACCTTTGACGCTGCTCCCCCCGTATCTCCGCCCATGCTTTGGGATACTAGAAATATGTGTGAATCCATACCCTTTAGAAAATGTTTGAAATTTCAGTGTTGGCACTGGATCAAACTGAGGTCCATTGTCTGATCGAACATTATCTGGAATGCCATGTCGAGTGAATATAACTTGCAATGGTTTATGATTTCAGCAGCTGACAAAGTAAAGACAAATAAGGCTATAAAGTTTTGCAATTTCAGGAAAACGAGAATAGTAGTCAGCTAAAAGAAGATACCATGAATTCTTGTACTTGAACAAGTCCATACCAATCATCTCCCATGGTCTCTCAGGAAATGTTGTTGGAATGAGAGGTTGGTGCCTGTTCTTAGATTCTTGGATACAAGCTGTGCAATTTTTTACCTTTTCTTCTATTTCTTTACTTATTCCAGGCCAATAGACATAACATCTGGCTCTAGCTCTGCATTTTGTAATTCCAAGATGACCTTCGTGAATCTGATTTAGAACTTCCCTTTGATGTGATCGAGGAATGATGATTCTACAGCCTCTCATCACTATCCCATCCTGAATGAAGATTTCATAATGATGTTGCCAGAAAGGTAGACAAAAGGAATCGACATATTTCTTTGCAGGCCATCCCGTCATTGTATATGATGAAAGTTTCTGATAAACTTTGTCCGCAAGTTGTGCTTCTTGTAGTTCTTCCAGTCTTTTCGATGAAACTGGTAGTCTCTTTAACCATTTGAATATATGCATCTATTTCGTCTTCCAATTCATTCGCCTTGTTTTTATACACTTCAGGACTCCTGGATAAAGCGTCTGCTGCATACAGTTCCTTTCCTGGAATGTGAACTATGTCATGAGAGTATCAACAATTTGATCCTTTGTAGTCTTGCCGACAAGTCGCTAAATGTTTTCTGGAGAAGATAGGAATCAGAGGTTTATAATCACTCTATGTTGAAATGAGTTCCTGTTAGGGGTAATCCTTAAATTTCTCACAACCCCATGCAATAGCTGAGGCTTCCTTTTCGATTTGGGCGTATCGAGTCTCAGCTGTGGTTACAGTTCTGGAACCATAGGCAATAACACCAATCTGACCATCATCTTGCTTTTGGCATAAGGTGACTCCCAAGCCATATGAAGATGCATAGACAGTAATTATGGATTCCTGATTGGGATTGAAGATTTTCAAAACAGGATCAGATGACAGTATTTAATTCCGTTTGAGAAAAGCATTTTGCTCTGAGGTATATCCCAGACAAAATCTATTTTGTTACTGAGAAGCATAGTTAGAGGAGAAAGCACTTCTGCATAATTTGGAACAAAACGAGCCAAGTAATTTGCCATGCCCAACATCTGTTTCAGTTCCTCCTTATTTGTTGGTGACTAATACTCCTTGATAGCAATGATTTTATCATCATCTGGGTAAATTCCTTGGTTATGAATGATGTGACAAAGAAATTTAATTTTGCTCGTTGAGAAGATATATTTTTCTTTGTTGAAAGTCAAATGAACGTCCTTCAGTTTCTAACAAACTTCTCTCAATCTCATATCATGCTCTTCTTGAGTAGACCCTCACACTAGTATGTCATCCATGTGACAAACTGTTCCACTTGTGTTTTCCAGAATTTGTATCATTCTTCTTTGGAAATGTTCTGGAGTGGAAGAGATTCCAAAGGGCAGTAAATCTGAATCTTCCAAACGGAGTAATAAATGTTGTGAGATAAGATGATTTATCATCCAATGGGATTTGCCAGAATCCTGAATTTGCATGCAGTTTTGAGAAGACTTTAGCACCAGATAAGAGATTCAGTGTGCATTCCACTTTGTGTAAGAGATGTAATTCCCGTAGAACATTTTTATTCAGCTCGATCAGATCCACACAAATTCTCATCTTTCCATCACCTTTGGGCACTATGACAACAGGAGAGCACCACTCTGTTGGCTCGGTGACTGGAGTTATGACTTTTTGTTCGACCATCCTTTTTATCTCGATTTCTGTCTTCTTCAAAAGAGGTATGGGTACTCGTCTTGGCGATGTTACTGCACATGGAATGGCATCAGGCTTGAGTTGTATGGAATAGCATTCCTTCATGAGTCCAAGTCTTTCGAACAGTTCAGGAAACTCTTTTTTCGGATCTATTGCAGTAATCCATTGAACAGCACTGATATTGGGTCCTAAACCAAAGGATATCAAAGCTGGTTTCCCAAGAAGACAGTTTTTCAAGCCATCGATGGCACAGATTTCTTCTGTGCATTTCTTGTTTACATAGCTCAGAGGTGCTTCGAACATGCCCAGCACTTGTAACGGAGTGTTCTCTGGACCACAGAGAGTTCTATCAGCTGGTTTCAAATTCAATTTCTGAAACATCTTGTGATACAAAGTTGCAGATATTACTGTATGATCTGCTCCGCTATCAAGTCGAAATTTCAATTTCTTATTCATAATATTGACAAAAACTGCCCAATTCTGGTTTGTGTTGTTTTGAATATGACCAAAGAACGAAATTTTTAAATGCTGGTTTGGTTTCTTTGCTAAGCACAAACATTTCCGAAATGTCCCAATTTCGAACATTTAAAACATTTGGCATCTCTAGCTGGACATAATCTTCTCTCATGTTTCTGCTTGCCACACCATCGGCATGTCTCAGAATGTTTGGAATCTGAAAAGTTCTTGCTCTTTGGTTTATTTTTCACACCAGACTTTAGATATTGAAAGTGATCAGATTTTCTTGAAGACATTGCATGTATAGGAACAACGGTTTCCGTTTCATTGAGTTTATGTTGTTGCTGCTTGATTGATTCACTAAGCCTAACTTGTTCTTCTGCTTTTGTTTGTGTAAGTTCGGCATCCAGTTGCAAGCTTTCTCACTCAGAGGTTTGTCTCGAATACCAACAACAATATGATCACGTATGAGTTGATCATGCAATTCTCCATAATCACAGGGCAACGAGATAGCGGTGTCGAACGCACGGTTTTTTTCTTAGCTCCCGCCATTTAATGGTTCTATTTCACCCCCCCCCCCATTTTTTTTTTTTTTTGCTGTTTTTAATTTTTCTTGTGTTTTCGGGCCCGCAGGATCCCTCGACACATAATGTTAGCACCATGTTTTGCATTGCTTTTTTGTGTTTCTACAATGCTAATAGTGAGGAACGATCGATCAATGCAAAAAACGTATTTCTCGAACTTAAATAAATCGTGTGTTGATCAGTGTCTAGTCACCTTTCATCTTTCGATGCGTGGTTCTGGGTTGCGGCATACATCTGGATATATGATCGTGAGAACTGTGATGAAAAATTCGTTTATACGGAGATGTGGTTCACTACCTGGAGGTCTCATTTTCCTACTACTGCTTATTGGTGGAGTTGAACAAAATCCAGGACCACCAAAGAAGGTCATGAATCAAAGTTCGATTGAAAATTATACCCAAGTTTTTTCACCGAAATCTTCACTCCAGCACTCACCGATCGAGCAACCTACAGATAATTTGAAACGGGCAAGACAATACTCACCTGAAGTGACAGATTTGGAATCCTACGAAGTGACGGAAGCAATGGAATACGCTGCTGACCCTGAGGGTGATGTGAAAGATGGAATCAATTTATTGATCAAATTGCATGTTTCAACCACACAAAAACTGGAGCGAAATTTATCTCTGCTCACAGAGAGAATGGAAAAATTCGATGCATGGGCCGAAAATATTGATAAGAAAATTTCTGAGTTCGATGAGAGGCTCTCTGCATTCGAACGTCTGGAGCATACTGGAATAATTGAATCAACGGCTCACCCCACACCTAATGTATACAATGACTTAATATTAAAAATTGATGAATTAGAAAATCGTAATAGACGTAATAATCTATTATTCTTTGGAGTCCCTGAAGCTGTTCTCAAGTATGGAGCCCTTACAAAATCAAGGACATACAGCTCCTCGAAAAGCCACAGAGGTCGTTTACTAAACGAATAATTGGCATGAGCGGTCTATCTTATTGCCAGAGACTTAAATTTCTGGGTTTACACTCACTGGAATGGCGTAGAATCGCTGCAGATCTGAAGATGTGCTACAAACTAGTCCACCAAATTGTTTATCTACCATCGAGAGAGCCTTTCTTTGAGATCATAGACAGGCAAGTTAACCTACGTAGGCATCGCTTCCAAATAAGAATACCAATGGCTAGAAGGGATTGTTTTTTCCAAGGATATAGATGCCGTGTGGCAAGAATATGGAACAGTCTTCCATCAGAACTTGTATGTGCCTCCTACGCAAGATTTGCTTCCACTATTGGGGATTTCGACCTGGCTCCGTATGCGAAGTGCTTCCCGTACTGACTATTTTTTTTTTTTCCTTCCAGTATAAGTGCATTTCATGCCTTCTGGGGTTATTATTATTATTATTGTAAATTTTGTAAAAAATATCTGCTTCTTGAAAACATACTTTTCGAACGTGTGCATAGACTGGGAGGAGTACGTGCGGATCGCCCAAGGCCAATTATCTGTCGTATCCTGAACTTCAAGGATAAGGAAACTATAAAAAAAATCTGCTTTGAAGCTGAAAGGATCCGGATTTTCGATATCAGATGACTTTAGTGTCCGTGTGCGTACAATAAGAAACAAACTTTGGACTTTCGGACAAGAAATTAAATTACCTGGACAGAAACCATGCCTCTATTTCGACAAACTTAAAGTGAATGGCAAAACATTTGTATATGTCGCAAACTCCGATTCAATCGAGGAACTAAAAATTGAAAGTTCGAATTTAAACTGAAATCGGTCCCCGTGGGCGGCAATATTCTCCCACCGATGACACCCTCAAGATCTGATGAAACAGTAAGTTATCTAGGAATTTTATTTTACAATGTCGCGGGTATTTCTAGTAAATTTTTATTTCCCGATTTTTCGAGACTTTTATTATCGCATGATATATTCTGTCTTGCTGAGACTTGGAGTATAGATAATTTCCTTCTCCCTAATGTATTATCCGCATATTCAACCGTTCAAGTTGATGGTGTCAAAACTTCAAACACAGGCAAGGCGAGCGGAGGAATCATATTGGGTTATAGAGCCGATAAAATCAAAAATTTAAAAATTGTAGCGAAAACTAGATTCTCTATTATTGCCGAATTTTCTTTGACAAGTGATCTAAAATGTTTAACAGTTTTTGGCTATTTCCCTCCTGGCAAAGAATATAACACTAATTTTAGACAGTTTTTATCAGACCTGTCTGAACTGATTTGTAACTTCGATAATGTTATAATTGCTGGGGACTTTAACGCTAGATTAGGTGATAAGACATATTTTCCTATTATGCATGATGAAAATGATACTGTTACTAGAGCTTCAATGGATAGGATAGATAACGAGCGAGGTCGTTGCTTATATGATTTTTTCTTAACTAATAACTTGATCTTATTGAATGGGTATTCAAGGGGAGATACACATGACGCGTTCACATATTATTCCTACAATGGTGCTAGCACGGTTGATTTATTTGCTATCTCATATGATTTATACATACAATTTTTTCATGACTTTGAAATTTTGGATGATTGTTTCTCCGATCATTTTCCAATTAGTGCTAAATTTATCTCAGCTACTGTCCCTCAAAACAAAAGATTTTTAACAAGCTACAAAAAATCATTCTGGAATACTGATTGCTCAGATGAGTTTGACACGAAAGTTAATCATTCCTTTTCTAGGATTCCCGATTTAGAAATAACTCCAAACATATTCGTTGAGACTCTCTTTAATGTTGCTACTGAATTGAATCTTATTCGTACCGTACACAATCGCGACTTTTCCCATAACAGATCAACATGGTTTGATGCGGACTGCCATAATTTAAAAAAATATATTCATAGAACTCTTCGTTCTCTCAGAAAATCTCACTCTCAAGAAGTTTTTTTAACTTTTCGAGCTCTAAAATTAAGGTATAAAAAACTCTGTAAAACGAAAAAAAAAGATTTTTTTTCAAACCAAAATAGATTGTTGATTTCTGTGATAAATTCTTCTGAATTTTGAAAAATAATTAATAATTTTAAACCTAGACGTTCGAATCTCAATAATGTTCCTACAGCAACATGGTACCAGTTTTATTCAAATCTGTTTTCCCCGACTGATAACAATCAAGTACAAATTTTTCCCTCCAGTTTCGAGCCTGCTCTTGCACATACGGATTCTATTTTGGACAACCCGTTTTCTTTGGAAGAACTTTTGTTTGCCCTCAAGAATATGAAAAGTGGAAAGGCTCATGGAGGTGATCTCATAAAACCTGAATATTTAAAGAGTTTGAGACCACCGAATCTTTCAAGGCTTCTAAAAATCTTCAATGATATCTTTGAAAAATCATGTTTTCCAGTTTCCTGGATCGAGGTACAAGTCAATCCTATGTATAAAAAAGGTGACCCCACCCAACCCGAGAACTACAGACCCATTTCTTTGATCTCAGTCGCGACCAAATTATTTACCTCCATCTTGAATAATCGATTAAATACCTGGCTAAATGAGAAAGACATTATTCCAAGAGAACAGGCTGGATTTCGTTCTAATTTTTCAACCACTGATCAAATTTTTATTTTGAATAATCTCATACAGAAGTATATTTTTAAACCTAGGGGTAAACTCTATGCTATTTTTATCGATTTCAAGAAGGCTTTCGATAGTGTTGACCATTCCCTACTCTGGCATGTTCTGAGATCCATAGGTATCAGTGATAAATTTATCAAGATACTCTCTGACATGTATGCTAAAGCAAAAGTGAGAATTAGAACTCTCGATGGGCTAACTGCTGCAATAAATATTACTAAAGGGGTTTTGCAGGGTGAAGTTTTATCTCCCTCACTTTTCTCAATTTTTATTAAAGAACTCACAGACCGTCTAAATTCCTCTAGTATTTCACCAGTTTTTATAAATCATGCCACTGGTATACATGCTCTTCTGTACGCGGATGATGCCGTAATTTTATCTGATTCCCCAAAAAACCTGCAAAGAAAAATAGATATACTCCAGGGTTTTGTGACGACTTTTTGATTGACCTTAATATTAATAAAACCCAAGTTATTGTATTCAAAAAATCAGGTAAATTGTCAAAATATGATAAATGGTACTTTAGGGGTCAACAATTAACCACCACTTCGACTTACATGTACTTGGGGGTCCCTTTTTCAAGTTCCGGCAAATTTTATACAGCATACTTACACTTTTTGGCAAAGTCCAAAACAGCTATATTACCAGTAATAAATATACTTAGAGGAGCTCATAATAATTCCTTGGTCACGGCTTGAAAACTTTTTGATTCCCTCTTGCTCTCAACAGCCTCATATGCGTCTCCCATTTGGGTATTACAATTTATTGATAAAATGGATCAAATATTTAGTATTTTCGCTAAGAGGCTATTGATAGTTTCTAGAAATATCCCTGGGTACGCTCTGAGAGTTGAACTTGGCCGCCCAAGCCTCAGTGTTTCGTTTAAAAAATATATTTTAAAATTCTGGATACGTTTGCTTGAAATGAAACAATCCCGTTTGACAAGAATAAGTTATGACCAACTATTTCAATCTTGTAATTCGTCCATTAATAATAAAAATAATTGGGCATTTCACGTTAAAAATATTCTTGACAATGCTGGCTTCGGTTTTATTTGGGTTCAACAAAATCCAAGTCTTGTAAAAGCTTATCTTCCACTGATTATCGAGAGCATAAAAAACCAGAGTATCCAAACTGATTTCTTCCGTATTGTAAATAGTAAAAATTTTTCTCACTATAAAGATATAAAAACAACTTTTCTGATGGAAGACTATTTTTTCCTCCCTTTTCATATCTCAGTCAAAAGGGTTTTTGCCCAACTCAGATTTAATCAGACATCAATTTTTGTTAATGGTAAAAACTTTTCTATAGATCCCATAAGCAATTGTACGTATTGCAACCTTTTGGTATTTGAGGATTGGAATCATGTAATTTTTCACTGCCCTTTTTACTCTAATCCCAGATCCAAATATTTAAATCTCTCTTCAAGTCCCGCTAATATTGCTCAATTACTTTCGATCACTGATAACTTATACTCAATATATCTATTTATCTTATCATGTATTCGCCTACGCTCGCTCTGTTTGGACTGAAGTCCATATTTTTCTATTGTTATTAATTTAATTTTTCTTTTATTACTTGCTTTTTGTCCGCTCTGTATGTATATTACCTATTTTTATTTGTCGGTATATTATAATGCTTATTCTGTGTCTGCTTATCATTCATTCATTATTTCCCCTCACCTTATATTAACTGTTCTGACACCAACATATGTGCTCCATTATATTCCCAATGTATGGTATATTTTGTAAATATAACTGTAAAATGTGGCAACAATGAATTGCCACTTATTGAAGGACCTACTGGTCAAATCAATAAAATTTATTTATTTATTATTTATTTATTCTCCATAATCACAATGTTCAGCAAGGCTGTATAAAGCAGTAATAAAGTTGCTTACTGATTCTCCTTCTTGCTGCACACGTTTGTTGAACTGAGCTCGTTCAAAAATTGTATTCTTTTCAACAATGAAATGATCTCTAAACTTCTTCACAACAAATTCATAGTTTCCCCTTTCAGTGTCAGCGAACTTGAAAGAAGTGTAAATGTCCTTGGCTTGTACACCCATAATATAAATCAGCGAGTTTACCTGCTTTTCTCCAGTCTTGGTGGAGAGCCCAGAAGTTATACGAAATCTCTGGAAGCAAGTTATCCATCTTGACCAGTTTGCAGGTGTTGAAAATGTAAAATTGTCCAGCTGGTTCATCTGTATTGCTGGAATTTCAAAAGGAAAGTGCTCTTGATCAGCCATGTTTACTTTTCAGATTGGAAGTTCCTTGCAAGTACTGATTTTCATCTACTTGATGTGTATCAGAACATTTTTTTTCTCTTCTGCTACTTTGTTGTTATGGCCTTTTACCGCTGCCACCATGTTGTATTATCACTCTATTTAAATCAAGAAAAACATCACATACACAAACACACACAGAGCATATACATTGCTTGTTAGTTCCCCTTCCTATCCGGACGGCTTTGACCGCTGAATTCTTTTGCTGGTGATGATGGTTATTACACACATATCTTCCAACATTTGGTTTTCGCACCACATCATTTTCTTCTCCTCCTATAGTTTCTTATTCTCATATTGTAATTTGCTGGATGGTCAGGTTAAGCTCTTAAAATTTCTCGCTCATGAATTTGACACTTTCTGATAGATCACTTAGAGAATTCAAGCATTCTAGTTTCCTCACCAATGGTATCCAACCTAGTCAGCTTATTCTGCATAGCAGATATGTTTATCGAGTTTGGCGCAGGTGGGTGCCATCTCTTCGATTGGTGCAAAAGAAATGAGAAGAAAAATGTGTGTCTTATCTCGACAAAGTCTCCGTGAACAATTAATGTTTACCAAGTACCAGAAGCGAATCCCATTCCTGATCAAGAAGCAGTGACACTGGCTGAAGTTTTGGTGTGAAATTATGTGTGTAATAATCATCATCACCACCAGCCAAAGAATTGGGTAGTCAAGGCCGTCCGAATGGGAAGGGGAACTGACAAACAATGTATATGCTCTGTGTGTTTGTGTATGTAATGTTTTTCTTGATTTAAATAAAGTGATAATACAACATGGTGGCAGCGGTAAAAGGCCATGACAACAAAATAGCAGCAGAGAAAAAAAATGTTCTGATACACATCAAGTAGATGAAAATCAGTACTTGCAAGGAACTTCCAATCTGAAAAGTAAACATGACTGATCCAGAGCACTTTCCTTTTGCCATTCCAGCAATACATATGAACCAGCCGGACAATTTTACATTTTCAACACCTGCAAACTGGTCAAGATGGATAACTCGCTTCCAAAGATTCCGTATAGCTTCTGGGCTCTCCACCAAGACGGGAGAAGAGCAGGTAAACTCGCTGATTTATATTATGGGTGAACAAGCCGAGGACATTTACACTTCTTTCAAGTTGGCTGACACTGAAAGGGGAAACTATGAATTTGTTGTGAAGAAGTTTAGTGATCATTTCATTGTTAAAAAGAATACAATTTTTGAACGAGCACAGTTCAACAAACGTGTGCAGCAAGAAGGAGAATCAGTAAACAACTTCATTACTGCTTTATACAGCCTTGCTGAACATTGTGATTATGGAGAATTGCATGATCAACTCATACGTGATCGTATTGTTGTTGGTATTCGAGATAAACCTCTAAGTGAAAGGTTGCAACTGGATGCCGAACTTACACTAACAAAAGCAGTAGAACAAGTTAGGCTTAGTGAATCAATCAAGCAGCAACAACATAAACTCAATGAAATGGAAACCAATGTTCCTATACATGCAATGTCTTCAAGAAAATCTGATCACTTTCAATATCAAAAGTCTGGTGTGAAAAATAAACCAAAGAGCAAGAACTTTTCAGATTCCCAACATTCGGAGACATGCAAATGGTGTGGCAAGCAGAAACATGAGAGAAGATTATATCCAGCTAGAGATGCCAAATATTTTAAATGTTCGAAACTGGGACATTTCGGAAACGTTTGTTTAGCAAAGAAACCAAACCAGCATTCAAAAATTTCGTTCTTGGGTCATATTCAAGACAACACAAACCAGGATTGGACAGTTTTTGTCAATATTATGAATAAGAAATTGAAATTTCGACTAGATAGCGGAGCAGATCATACAGTAATACCTGCAACTTTGTATTACAAGATGTTTCAGAAATTGAATTTGAAACCATCTGATAGAACTCTCTGTGGTCCAGATAACACTCCGTTAAAAGTGCTGGGCATATTCGAAGCACCTCTGAGCTATTTAAACAAGAAATGCACAGAAGAAATCTATGTCATCGATGGCTTGAAAAACTGTCTTCTTGGGAAACCAGCTTTGATATCCTTTGGTTTAGGACCCAATATCAGTGCTGTTCAATGGATAACTGCAATTGATCTGAAAAAAGAGTTTCCTGAACTGTTCGAAGGACTTGGACTCATGAAGGAATGCTATTCCATACAACTCAAGCCTGATGCCATTCCATGTGCAGTAACATCACCAAGACGAATACCCATACCTCTTTTGAAGAAGACAGAAATCGAGATAAAAAGGATGGTCGAACAAAAAGTCATAACTCCAGTCACCGAGCCAACAGAGTGGTGCTCTCCTGTTGTCATAGTGCCCAAAGGTGATGGAAAGGTGAGAATTTGTGTGGATCTGATCGAGCTGAATAAAAATGTGCTACGGGAATTACATCCCTTACCCAAAGTGGAATACACACTGAATCTCTTATCTGGTGCTAAAGTGTTCTCAAAACTGAATGCAAATTCAGGATTCTGGCAAATCCCATTGGATGAAAAATCATCTTATCTCACAACATTTATTACTCCGTTTGGAAGATTCAGATTTCTTAGACTACCCTTTGGAATCTCTTCCGCTCCAGAACATTTCCAAAGAAGAATGATACAAATTCTGGAAAACACAAGTGGAACAGTTTGTCACATGGATGACATACTAGTGTGGGGGTCTACTCAAGAAGAGCATGATATGAGATTGAGAGAAGTTTGCCAGAAACTGAAGGATGTTCATTTGACTTTGAACAAAGAAAAATGTATCTTCTCAACGAACAAAATTAAATTTCTTGGTCACATCATTGATAGCCAAGGAATTCACCCAGATGATGAGAAAATCATTGCTATCAAGGAGTATAAGTCACCAACAAATAAGAAGGAACTGAAACAGATGTTGGGCATGGCAAATTACTTGGCTCGTTTTGTTCCAAATTATGCAGAAGTGCTTTCTCCTCTAACTATGCTTCTCAGTAACAAAATAGATTTTGTCTGGGATATGCCTCAGCAAAATGCTTTTCTCAAATGGAAGGAGATACTGTCATCTGATCCCGTTTTGAAAATCTTCAATCCCAATCAGGAATCCATAATTACTGTCGATGCATCTTCATATGGCTTGGGAGCCACCTTACGCCAAAAGCAAGATGATGGTCAAATTGGTGTTATTGCCTATGGTTCCAGAACTTTAACCACAGCTGAGACTCGATACGCCCAAATCGAAAAGGAAGCCTTAGTTATTGCATGGGGTTGTGAGAAATTTAAGGATTACCTAACAGGAACTCATTTCAAGATAGAGAGTGATCATAAACCTCTGATTCCTATCTTCTCCAGAAAACATTTGGACGACTTGTCACCAAGGCTACAAAGGATCAAATTAAGGATGATGCGATACTCTTATGACATAGTTCAAATTCCAGGAAAGGAACTGTATGCAGCAGACGCTTTATCCAGGAGTCCTCAAGTGTATCCAAACAAGACAAATGAATTGGAAGACGAAATAGATGCATATGTTCAAATGGTTAAAGAGACTCTACCAGCTTCATCGAAAAGACTGGAAGAACTACAAGAAGCACTACTTGCTGACGAAGTTTGTCAGAAACTTTCATCATATACAATGACGGGATGGCCTGCAAACAATGGCGTCGGAGCCGGGGGTGCTGTGGGTGCTCGAGCACCCACGGAAGTTTGTAAAACAGGTCCTAGCACCCACAGAATTGATTCAGAAATCGAAATTTCCTGCATGGAACTCAAGACGAGCACCCACAGGTTCGAAACACTTCCGACGCCTCTGCCTGCAAAGAAAGATGTCTATTCCTGTTGTCTACCTTTCTGGCAACATCGTTATGAAATCTCCATTCAGGATGGGATAGTGATGAGAGGCTGTAGAATCATCATTCCTCGATCACATCAAAGGGAAGTTCTAAATCCGATTCACGAAGGTCATCTTGGAATTACAAAATGCAGAGCTAGAGCCAGATGTTCTGTTTATTGGCCTGGAATAAGTAAAGAAATAGAAGAAAAGGTAAAACATTGCACGGCTTGTATCAAAGAATCTAAGAACAGGCACCAACCTCTCATTCCAACACCATTTCCTGAGAGAACGTGGGAGATGATTGGCATGGACTTGTTCAAGTACAAGAATTCGTGGTATCTTCTTTTAGCTGACTACTATTCTCGTTTTCCTGAAATTGCAAAACTTGATAAACTGACAGCTGCTGAAATCATAAACCATTGCAAGTCCATATTCGCTCGACATGGCATTCCAAATATTGTTCGATCAGACAATGGGCCTCAATTTGATCCAGTGCGAACATTGGAATTTCAAACATTTTCTAAAAGGTGTAGATTCGCACACAATTCTAGTAGCCCAAAGTTTCCTCAAAGTAATGGTGAGTCTGGTTGAGTAAGCACACAGTAAAAACAGTTAAAATGCTGATTAAGAAGTCTGAAGATCCATACATTGCTTTGATGGCATATCGAGCAACTCCCCTAGAAAACGGATTCAGTCCAGCAGAGTTGTTGATGGGTAGAAGAATTAAAACAACTTTGCCAATAGCTAAAGGTCAGTTGCAACCACAAGCAGTGGATAGAAAAACCATCGAGGTCAAGGAAGAAAGAAGAGTTGAAAGACAGTGCCAAAACTACAACCAAAGACATGGTGTGAGAGATCTAAAGAAATTACAGGAAGGAGAAGAAGTATGGATAACTGACAGAAGAGCTACTGGTGTGGTACTAAAAAAGACTTCATTCCCAAGATCTTATCTGATTAAGTCGGGAAATAACATCTATAGAAGAAATAGGAGACATCTAATCCCATCACCAAATTTCCACCCAGAGAAAGAAGAATTGGACTTTCCTTCATTAGAGCACTGTCCTGCAGCAACTCCATCCAATTCGAGTGAAAACTCAGCTGTCAAGGTACCTTATGTCACTAGAAGTGGGAGGATGGTTCGCCCCCCCTAATAGGCTCAACCTATAAAAAAAGAGGGGGGGAGATGTGTAATAATCATCACCACCACCAGCCAAAGAATTGGGTGGTCAAAGCCGTCTGGATGGGAAGGGGAACTGACAAACAATGTATATGCTCTGTGTGTAATGTATGTAATGTTTTTCTTGATTTAAATAAAGTGATAATACAACATTATGTGTCTTGATTCTGAGTCCCCCTGCTGACCCATTCTGATCACAAAACAAATTTCAATTCAGCATTTTCCGGTGGCATGTGCAAGCTTCTGGGAAGTAACAAGACACAAACGTAGCCGGTCAATTTGTCGCACTCAACTTGTCGCGCTCAACTCGTCGTGCCTCAATTTGTCGCAGTGTCAATTCGTCACGATACAAATTTGTCGCAGTGTCAATTCGTCACGGTACAAATTCGTCGAAGCTCCAATTCGTAGCTGTACAAGTTTGCCGCCGTGTCAATTCGTCGTGACGTGAATTTATATATTACAGTGCAGAATCAATTAGTCGAACCATCGATTCTTCACTGTACATGTTCCACGCGAGCTTGTACGTAGGTTTTTGTCTTACACGAATAAAAACATGAACAAAAGTGTACACGCAGTTAACTGAAAATAATTAATTTTTGTTAATGCAGAAAGGTCATCGAAATTAAAATTACAATATCAATTACATTTAAAAATTTAACTGCATATAAAAGTTTAATTATATTTGAAAATTCAGTTGTATAAAAATTTGAAATGTTAAATAATTGATTTTTGCTGTGATGAAATTTCAATA
This sequence comes from Pholcus phalangioides, assembly GCF_987345545.1. NCBI lineage: Eukaryota > Metazoa > Arthropoda > Arachnida > Araneae > Pholcidae > Pholcus > Pholcus phalangioides. The sequence goes on along the minus strand of NW_028301597.1, from coordinate 11,639,941 downwards.
TCATGTGGAAAAATCTCGGTTTGTATGATATTCCCCAAATTACAGTGAGCCTATCTTTAACGGTAAATTTCTATCTGCCCCATTACAGTATCTCCATAAGAACCTGAAATATTTAATTAATTAATAATTCAATTAAATTAATATTTAATTTTCACAATATAAGCAGCACTTCCCACTTTTGTTGGGATTTCTATTTTTCACAGCGAAGGGAGTTGGGCGCAGATCAAGGGTATCTCCATAAGAACCTGAAATATTTAATTAATTAATAATTCAATTAAATTAATGTTTAATTTCCACCGTATAAGCCGCACTTCCTGCTTTTGTTGGGATTTCTATTTTTCACAGCGAAGGGAATTGGGTGCAGATCAAGGGTAGAAATGTAGTGTGCTTATGAATGATGAAGTTTTCATAATGCCCACAGGATGAGCACCGACAAAGGCAATGTAATCACCAATAAGAAAGATGACTATGGGTCACACAGTCGCATAGATATAATATAACCATTAATCTTATGTTTATAATCAGTCGCATATCTTTGGCTGGCTTGTTTGAATATTTTCACATAGTTTTCATTAGTGTCTAAGCTTTTGGTACAAGGTTGGTATGCTTGGTCTACATATTTCTGTTGGCATAAACATGGAATATTGCAAAACCGAACGTGGAAATGATATGTTGGTTTACGTGTGTGTTTAAAAGTTTCCCCCCCCCCCCCCATAATTCATGTTCCGAAATTAGAAAAACTTTTAATGCAATTGAAAATGAATTAGCTTATTATTAATTTTCTTTGAGTTTTTTGTTGTATCTTAAAGAGAGATACAGGTTATACTGATGACAAAAAATAATGTAGTACTTTTTAAAATTAAATTGTTTGAATTCAATTTAAATTGCAATATATTGAAATCTTCTACATATCTTTAAAACAAAAGAAAAAAATTATGGTAGTTCAAAATACCATCAGTTATTATTCTATAAATCATCATCAGGTTTTTACTGCGATATTCAGGTTATATAAGTGTTTAAATAAAATGATACTAAAAGCACTGAAAATAAATAAAGGTTTAGATATTGTGGAGTGTTTATATGTACGATACGAATTGTTTTTAAAATTAAAATTATCCTAATAAATGTAGGCTATAATCAGAGGCGGATTTATAGTTTTCCCACCTGTGGGCCATTCAAACCTTGCCTTTCTAATTCATGTTCTCGATCACCAATTACTTAATTTTGGCCACGCCCTTTCACTTGAACTTGTCATCTTGGGATAAAGTCCGCACACCCCATCCCCCCTAAATATACCTCTGAACATAATCTTACATTGTCTGTTAATGTTAATTCACTTGTATTGTAAGAAGAAATTTTTACTAATCGTTGACTGGAGCCGTAGACCAAGCACACCAACCTTGTACCAAAAGCTTAGACGCTAATGAAAACTATGTGAAAATATTCAAACAAGCCAGCCAAAGATATGCGACTGATTATAAACATAAGATTAATGGTTATATTACATCTATGCGAATGTGACCCATAGTCATCTTTCTTATTGGTGATTACATTGCCTTTGTCGGTGCTCATCCTGTGGGCATTATGAAAACTTCATCGAATCGTCATTCATAAGCGCTGTACATTTCCACCCTTGATCTGCGACCAACTCCCTTCGCTGTGAGAAATAGAAATCCCAACAAAAGCGGGAAGTGAGGTTTATACAGAGAAAATTAAATATTGATTTAATTGAATTATTAATTAATTAAATATTTCAGGTTCTTATGGAGAAACTGTAATGGTAAATGTTGGTGACTCTCGAAAGGGGGGGGGGAACTTTCGAGCCCATGGGGCAGATAGAAATTTACCGTTAAAGATAGGCTCACTGTAATTTGGGGAATATCATACAAACCGAAATTTTTCTACATGATATTGAAATTTTATCACAGCAAAAATCAATTATTTAACTTTTCAAATTTTTGTAACCGAATTTCCAAATATAATTAAACTTTTATATGCAGTTAAATGTAATTGATATTGTAATTTTAATTTCGAGTGTCATGTACATGAAGTTACATACAATGGGCTAATTAAAAGTCTGATTTCATTCTTTTTCCTTTAGAGTTGAAAAAAAAATTAAAAATCGATTGACATTTGCAGTGGTGTCAGAGACAAAGATGCTGTTGATGCCCAAGGTACTTTATGGAATGGGTATGAGCACCTAGAGAAATGATTCAGAAATCAAAATTTCCTACTTCAAGATCAAGACAAGAACCCACAAGTTCCAAACACTTCCGGCATCCTTGGCCAGTCAAAGGTGCCGACATGAAGGAAACATTGAGGAGGTGGGGGGGGGGGGGGTGAGCTGAAAATTTCCATTCATTCCGTTTATAAGGGACTCAAACCCGTACTCAGGAGGCGAAATGGTGCATTGCCTTGTATATTCATGAGTTATTGTAATGCGGGTGTTCAAATGGCATCAGCCCCTAGTTTTGGTGCCTATGGTCGGAGTGTTTGAATATTATTTCGGTGAGATAATATAAAGTGATTTGGAATGTACAAAGTGATTTGGAAAGTGTTTAGTAAGTTAGTTGTACGTGGAGTGCATACATACAGGTTCAATTTTTTCCCATGTAAATGAATTTTCAACATGTTTTCTTTTAACGCAAAGGAACGGTAAGCAATACGGAAAATAATATATATTTTTGATAAATTTTATTTTGAGCATCTCTTTAACTGTAATAAATCTACGCTTGAAAAGTTGAATTGTGTTTCCAGGGTTACAACTTCAAAAGGGAGGGGGGAATGAGCAGTTAGGGTCTGGTGCCCCTGTTGGTGGACGAAAGGAGGCGCAAATTTGGCACTTTAATCTATTTTTCACCATTTTAAGGGAGCACCAAAATGTGTTCTTGTCCCTGCTGACCAAGCATCTAGTTGCGGCCCTGTGTGTTTCATAAAGTGTAAAACTTTTATTTTTAATAGGACATATCTACAAACTAAGATAATTGTCAAGAAGCTAGAGCTTAGTTGAATAGAATGAACAAAAATATTTGAATTATTTCAGTTCCATTTTGTAAGCCGATACTTTGGCCAAGATCAATGAAAATAGTTATTCAGTATTACTGTTTCCATTTACCAGGGCTATAGTGTACTTTCTCGGGTCCAGGGGCAGTGCCCCCGTTGTCCCAGCTTGCTTGTGGCCCTGCCATTTACTCTTTAATTCAATAAATTCATTTATTCTTTTTTTTGGACGGTTATAGGACCTGACATAACGGAATTGCTTCGTTTTATCCAAAAAAGCATTGCATAGAAAATTCACATACGAGGAATAATCTTTGATTTTTCATGCATTTTAGAAGCTGCAATCATTAAATTTTAAATAAAATTAATCTTATTAGATAAATTACTAAATTCCTACAGTGTCAGAGAAACATCTTCTGGATATTATGATGAGATGAACTTGGATAGAAAATTCCTCTTGTCTCCACCAGGACTCGAACCCAGTTCCTCTTAAATACCGGTAAAGCATGCTACAATCTACACCATTGGAGACACAACCTTGCCTTCCTTAGTTCACGCACTGTGGTGTAAGGCGCTGAAGTAGAAGCATTAGCAGCCTCTCTCAACTTCAGGAAATGCCCTTCCTTCCCTCAGATAGGACGTTAGAGAGAGATAGAGATTTTCTTAGCCCAAGATATGAAGGAAACATATTTTCTGGATATCATGCTGAGGTGAACTTGAAAAGTCGTCTTGTTTGAGCCGGGACTCAAACCCAGGCCCTCTTGCATACCGGCACACAGTGCATTTAACCATTTTTGCGCAATTAGGTCTTTATTTTTCCCATTCATTTGAATTCATTTATTAACTAATGGGCCACCATAAGTTCAGGATGTGAAACCTTTTTGCAACGGTAAATCCCTATTACAAAACTAAGAGTCAATAAATTACTATTTTTGAAATTTTGAAACATAAAATGTGCAGTGATCTTTCACTTAAGCGTTCGCGAAAGGGAACAAGAAAAAAAGACGCATAAGTGAGAAAAGCATATAATAGAATAGCATATCTTTAACAGGGAGAGCAGAAAATCATCTTATAACTGAGAGAAGCGTATAAGTGAGAGATCACTGTACCTAGCTCAAATTGTTTGAAGGATTGTTCTATAAATATTGAAATTACTACAAAAGGAAAGAAAATAGATTTTTCTGTAGTTGAGCAAATTTTTCTAAATATATATATATTTTTAAAATTACATTTACAACAATATTGCAGAATAGTACGAGTATACTTGCTTGATGAACAAAAAAACTGATGAGATATGGTGGATCCCTCTGAGTGTGGAATCACCACAAAGATCAATAAATTCATCTGGTTCGGCAAGCAACGAAATCTATATTCTCTGCATTGTCTGTGAAATCAAATGGTGAGACAACCCAGTTCAGATTCTCAGTGGAAAGAGATGGAAAGTACATATCTATTGCATATTGCAATCTTGATAAGTATTGAAAAAATAAGTGATACTTCAACACTTGATAAGCATTGAAGTCTTTCAGCTTATCCACAGATGATGTCACTCTCCGCTATTATTGCAAAGGTTGACAGCTGGCTGATGCGAAGAGAAATCCAAGAAAAAAAATTCAACAGTCTTTCAGGGAAATTGTGAACCTACGTCCTTTCACTTGCCAAATGAGTGCACTAGACCAGTGGTTCTCAACCTTTTTTTGTCCATGGCCCCCTTTCAACCATTTCTCATTCCTGTGGCCCCCCTTGTGAACATGAATAATTTTCTACTCCCCTTCCTTTCCCCCCCCCCCCCCCCGATTTTCCCATTAGAAGATAGGTATTCAAAATTGTCTGAAGTCTAAATATTTTTGAATTTAGTTTGATTAATTTTTAATTTATGAAAATTACGAAAATGCAAAATAAACACAATAGAATACAGTAAAAATAGAATAAATCCCTTGGGGTCACAAAGTGTCTGTATCATCGTAATGTTACTTTTTGTGAAGTTTATTGTTTTGTGTTTTTCTCAGTTTTATTTGTATGTTTTATGTGTTGTGTCAGTGCAATTAAAAAAAAAATATTTTCAATCAATGTAAACTCTGCGCTTGAAGACGGCACAATGTCATCAAGTTACTGTACTGGATGAGATTTGTATTATTTCCAAATTAGTTTTTTTGTGTCTGTAAATGATTATGGTTTCATTGAGAAATGTTAGTTGTAGCTTCCAATATACGCATTCTTATAATGATAAAAATCGCAAAAAGTGGTAGCAAGCAGTTTTTTAAATTTTATTCTCTTCATGCGGATAAAAGTAGTAATGAGGGAGTAGCCACACAAATGAATCACAATTGAAAAGTTCAACCTTCCACATCGTTTTCAACAATAATACATGTATCAAGGATATAGGTTCATGTTGTAGCCCTACTATGAATTTCAAAAAATGAACTAAAATACGTGCGAAAACTTTTTTAATATTTGTTTGAACCATTCATTCCAGAGAAATCATGTACGCAGTGACAAAATTGTTCATGTGAACATAATAATGATTCATTATCAGGATTTCAAGCCCATCAGAAAATATAAATAATCAGATTTTCAAATAAGAAAATTATCAGTTTGTTGACTTCAATTTTGATATGGTCAAAATCTGATATTTCATTGGATGACAAGCTACCTTCAAGTGGCTTTTTGGTTCATAATGTGACCGCTCTCTCGCAGGCGAAAGAAACAACGTGTGTGTTAACTTAAACACAACACAATATTTCACATAACAGTCCGTACTATATTTAATATACAGGGCGCGTAGGTAACGGAGCATATGGCATTTTCCTGGCGAACCATTGGTCCTAGAGGCATACTTCCAATTGGAAAAAGTACCCGAATAATGTGTAGTACTCAGATATTTGATTCATGTTGCCAAGGGTTACATAGTTATTAAAATAAAAATGTTAACTTTTTATGCGGACACCCTGTGCCCCAAAACCCAATTAGAAAGTTGTTTCCTGGTCTCCAACAAAAAAAAGTCAACGTGTCTAAGTTCAAATTTTCACCGAGATATTCGAAGAAAGTTAGAAAAAACAGCATTAAATGAGGGGGAAACCATTTTACCCGCATCGAATGCTGTTTTTTCTCAAATTTCCTCAATTTTTCGAATTCGCATATCTCTGTGAATATTGCACTTAGAAACGTGAAATTATTTTATTTTAGTTGGCATCGGGAAAGACAGAGCAACAACTTCTTAATTGGGTTCTTTGGCACACGGGGACGGTATAAAGAGTTGTTTTATTTTATTTTATAGCTATACAACCCCTTACAACATGAATGACATATCTGAGTTGGACACGTGATTTGGATACTTTTTCTAGTTGGGTATGTCTCTAAGACTAATGGCTCACCAGTAAAGTGCCATACGCCCTGTTACCCATGCAGCCTCCAGATACACCTAAAAAATAGTTTGAGACGAAATACAGTCAACTCCCATTTTAACAAATACCATTATAACGGGAAAAATATTGTTTTAACGAAAACTTTTCTAATCCCTCGGATAGGTTTACATAGGAATAATAAAAAAACCTGTAATTCCTTTGTAACGAAATTTCGTTATTACGAAGTGATTTCTCGGGTCTAATGGGGATTGGATTCTCGGGTCTTGGAGTTCCGGTCTAATGGGGTTTGACCGAAGCGTATTAATAAAGGGTCTTTAATACGCTTTAGGTTTGACTGTATTTCCCCCAAAAAAAATCTGACATTTTTGCAGTTAAGTAATTGAACTTCGGCAATTTGATCTGAAAACAGTCCTTTTTACTTTTATAAATTTAGGAAGGAAAGGGTGGGGGAAGAAAAAAAAAATGGCCAAGACGGGCTCGGTTGTGCGTAAATGCCTCGAAATTCCACTTGTGCGCCAGGGGATTCGTGCCTCACTCTTAGTTTTATGACAAAATTTCACATTTATGAGACTTTTAACTGCGGACACGATTAATCTATATATATATATAGCTGTCAATATTTAAATATTTCATTTATACGAAGCACAATTTCAATTATTTGACATTTTCATTTTGACTCGAACTCCAAATCTTTGGCATTTAGACATCATTTCCAACTATCAAATCCAAGCAGTTTTTGCAGATTGTGAAAAAGCGCGCTGAATTGGTTTTGCATGCGTGTTATCAACACTAAAAACCATAAATTTTAGGTTGACAGATTCAAAGAGACGCATTGAGCGGGTTATGGACATTTCAAAGTGAAGACTTACGTGAGAATTTATTACACTTTTCTGAGAAATCAGCAGATGCAGTGAGTCTCTAATAAACGGATTTAAATTGCTTTAAATGTAGTCATACGCCTTTTTAGAATTTTTTTTTCTAATGTCCACAACATTGTTCTTGAAGGATAGGAAAATTGCATTGAAATTATTTAGGATGTGCTGCAAGCCAGTAGTAGGGCAGTTAAAAGGAAGCATTACAGTATCGATTAAAAAAACTTTAAAGAAGTGGTGTCAATCTTGGAGGAAGTCCCAATACAGGGGCGGATCGAGCTTATCTGCCGCTCGGGTGCGAAGCCTCATGTACCGCCCCTACTGGCGACCTTGCCAGGAGGCTGATAGGGCTTCGGTGAAGGGCACCTGGAGATAAACCTGATTTTTTTTTTCAGAAGAAAGCCGCACATCATTGTTTACCGTGCAAAATGTGCGTGACCATACATCCCGCTTTTGAAGTAGAAAATTTTTTCTCTTTGCTTTTTGTCTTTTGTTCTAGAATTATTTTACCATTTTTTTTTCAAAGCAAGCACAACTCAGGTCTATCGCCGTAGGCAATTTACTACCTAGTGAGTTGTGCCGAAATTGTAAGTGTGTGTACCTAACAGTCTGAGTGCGTATCTAGTGTTCTGTATGATTCTTCAACACTGCCATCTATATCTCAGAAGTGAAATGAGTGATGTGTAGTGACTGAATATTTGTACGCCTGCTGCTCTCTGTGGCGAGACTTTTTAACGGGGAGATCGGCTCGCAATTGCGCCTCGAAGTTGGGAACCACAGAAAACCAAATTCAGCTGACCACCACTGTGGCGACGGTGGGGCTCGAACCCTGCGAGTCCGTCAATATGACCACTCGACCACCACATCGGCTTATTATTATTTTACCATTCTTAATAAACGCCAGATAATTTAATCCTTGAAAGAACACTTATTTTTGTGAGCCATCATCACTTATCCTGTAAAGATGATATTTAACAGGGTAATTTTTATTTAAAAAATTTTTTCAAAGGTGTTTCTGGTATTCCAGGTGCCGTACAAGTGAAAAACCAAATTTTTCCTTTGCCTTCATTTGACTATTGTGGATCAAATTCTGAGTGAGGGTATGGGCCCCTAGGCTGGAATCTTTTGCAGGCCCCCTGCCAGTCAGATTTCTCACTACCCCTTCTATAGTTAATGTATAGCCTGAAAAAGCCAAAAAATTATGAGAATTATTCCGGGCTCTTGTGGGGGCCATGGGTGAGGGAACCAAAATGCACACATGGTCCTTGTAATAGAGTACAAGGGTGGCGCTTGTCCATGCGACCCATTGCGGCCACACGGGCACCGCTTAAGAGGATGCTAAATCCGGGGTGAATGGGTAAAAAAAATTCCATTGGAAAAAAAAACCAAACTGTCGGCTGTGGAGGGGCGCAAAATCCGAAATGAAGGGCCGAAAAAAATGTTTTGTTAGGAATATTTTGGATAAATTGTGAGGGAGGGGCATGACCTTCTAAGGGTAAGGCTGACAGGGCTCCAGTTGAGGCCCGGGACTAAATCCTTTTAACTTTTCTTTTTTCACTCTATAAATTAACTGTAGAAGAGACCCCGTGGAAAATTGGGCATGGGTCCCATGAAAGATTCCCTGACGCAGGAGGTAGGGGCTATGGAGGGAGCAATAGGTAGGAGGCACAAAAAATAAGTTCCACACGGATACAGATTTTGTCTCGAGCCGCCCAGATAGCTGACATTCTTGTTCCTGGTATTACGATCAGAGGCCTTGTCTATTTTCTCAACGTTTCCGTTGTCGAGGTATAGTATGACTCAAAAGCGTGATGTCGTGAATTTTTACTGCGTTAAATTTTGTTGTCTTAAGTAAAGTCTACGCTGCCGCCCCTTACAACCTGCCGCCCGGATGCGCAGCACCCCTTGCACCCTCGCTTAAGCTGCCCCCGTCCCAATACATTATCACAGCAATGTAGTTTTAAAAAATTAAATTTCGCGGGTATTTATCCTCATGTATGATTTGGTCTCTTGGAGTTCGTTACAACTGAATTCGACTTTATTTCTTTTCAGCAGAGGCAATGAATTGGCAACCTCTTTCAAAATTCATAAAAAATACCCCAGAGCAATCATTCTCTATTTGATTTTTATAAATATATTCCCCATCAGACCACTCAGTGCTGGCTGAAGATAGCTTTGTGCTAAACTAGATGGCTATCCGTCTGTAATTGCATGAAAACGATGGGTTTTTTACAAGCTTTCATTTTCCATCCATCTACTTCTTGTATTACATTTACTATGAGCACTCAAAAGAATGTCAATGAATGGTCAACAAATCTTTGTCTCCTTTCTTTATGGCAGCCCTCTTTGAATGAAAAGTCTGAACACACACAATTTTCTGTCTTTACAGTTACTCCATTTTGCTTAAACCTCCTCTATAGTTTGTGTCAGGGCCTACTATCACCCCCAAGTCGTAAATCACAGAGATTACATGAACCACTTTTTTTATTTCCTTCCTCATGTTAATGTTACTTGAATGGGGAAAAATTACGAAAAAGATATTCTATGCATTTTGTTTGAAATTAAATTTTTTTAGTCAGTGTGACTAAAAAAAATTTAATGTCACAAATTTCTTCGTGGCCCCCGTATCAGTAGCCGTGGCTCCCCTGTTGGAAGATTTTCATCCGTGGCCCCCCTGGAATATCCTAGGGCCCCCGGTTGAGAACCACTGCACTAGACTACAAAGCCAACGAATCATATTTCCTTAGAGCTTGTGTGCTCTGAACGGGACCATACATGGACAGCCAGACTAAGATGAAAGCTCACATTGCTGACACTGCAACCACAGATGGAGACTTATCCAATAAGTCTGTCATGCATGAGAGTAATTTATTCGACTTGATTTATTTCAAGACCTTAAGTGGACTAATATTTCAATTGAAATGAATTACCTTTTGGGTTTGATAATACGATTGAATAATCGACGTTTGCATGTAACCAAAATTCCATTCGGAACTATATGTTCCTTCATCAGTAAAAAAGTACCTTAAGCTACTCAAAAGTACCTTCATCAGTAGCAGAAACAAAGAAGAAAGAAAAATATTGAAACTCCTTATAGCGGGAGTTACTCGCTGTTGTAGACAAGAGTGAAATTCAAAATGAACCAGCAACAAAAGAGTAGAGTAAGAGGACGGTAAAAAGAAAAATGGCAGAGCCAATCGCAACCGAGTACGTGATAGTGATGCTGATGGAGAAGAATAATTATTGTAGAAACTGTTGCCAGATTTTTGAGAAGGGTGGTATGCTAGATAGGTCGTTGACCAACTGGTTTGTGTTTTTGTTGATGTGGAATGATTCGAAGAAATCCAAGCCAAAATCATCTTCTGATTCTTCATCATCAAATTTCTGCCAAAATCATAGAAAATTTCCCTCACCGTCTGACTTGGATTACTTCATTTTGAATTTGACTCTTGTCTACAACAGCGAGTAACTCGCGCTATAAGCAGTTTCAATATTTTTCTTTCTTTTTGGTTTCTGCTACTGATGAAGGAACTTCATATAGTTCGAAACGCGTATAGCCGTGTTCGTTTTGGAATTTTGGGTACTTGCAAACGGTGATTATTCAATCGTATTAATATTTCAATATTATTTTAATTATCACCATATCTCGCAGCCCCCCCCCCCCCCTAGCTGATATCGCGGCACACAGGTTGGGAAACACTGTTCTAGAGGTAAATGGCAAGTGATCAACTGTCAGCCCAGATAGAGTTATACCATGTTTCATTCACACTGAAGAAACCAACTTCAACCAAAACCAATATCAACTTCAAACACGCCTAATCCATCTGACATGCAAGTGGAAATTAAAAAAAGGACAGATAAAAAAAAGACTTGTGTTACTACGCATTAGGGAAGAACTGTCCGGTTTAATTTGAAATACCTTTGTACAAACATCACTATTATCTTCATTTTTTATGCCACTGGTACACATTGAGGGGTATGTGGGTACCCATTCTGTGCTGACTACTTCAGCAAATGTTATAGTTCAATTTCCATCCAACAGAAGGTGTCGCCACACCACAGTGAACTTTCATCTTTATAGAAAATAATAAAAAAGGTAACATATGCTATCTTTTTTGTTGGCAACACTGTCGTTGATACACAGACTCTCTTCCAGAAACGTCTCATCATTTTCAGTTCACATGCGTGATGTCTCACAAACATGTAACCACATCTCGTTTCTCAAAAAGTTTATTATTTTAATCTTCTGAAAGATCAGTCTCTTACTATTTTGCAAAAATACTAAGATTTCTGTTACAATGTAAAAAAATAGATAATCTAATTAAACATGATACTGATTTTTTTACCAATATTTTATCTCTTGAGGCTGGAAAGCTTTTCTGTTTATGAGTTCAGCAATCCACGATTCTGTATCTCTACTACCTGTACCATTCCCAATTGCAATCACTTCAACCCTAAAAATGATAAAAATGAAATGAACTCTTAATCAAAAACAGATTTATATTAAGAAGGACATAGCAAGTTTTAAAATTTCTAGACCAATCCATCCTCTCTTCCCTCTCTTGTATTTCTATAGTCTCTAGAGTAATAAGAGTGAATTCATACCCCAGACCAGAAGCCCTAAGAAAGAAAAGCCAATGCAAGGACTGATATAATGAAATCATTCTTTATTTCTGAGAAACTGCAACATATTTTTGTTAATAATTTTTGCTTCAAATATTTTAATGTCCTAATGTGGATAAGATCAGTAAACTATAAAATTGTGAAAAGGATGACAAAAGGGCTGTCAGGGTACTGAAAAAAAAAAAAAGAATTCTGCAAATGCAGTAACATACTTATCAAAGTTATTCAACAATGGAATGAAACAAAAATACAAAAGGAATCCACAAAATTTATATTTAAAAATTAAAATTAGTCATCTTTTAATTTTAGCTAGGGTCCTCTAAATATACCATGTAAGTACTGTAAAAAAAATTAGGTCTAGTCCGATTAACCTTTTACCGGCGAATTCAGATTCCAACTGATTTTCATTATTTTTTTTGTTAATTTCTCCTTCTGATTTTTTAGTTAAGAGATATCAATCGAGAAATTGAAGGAAAAAAATTTCCCTATGCGTTTTCTTGAATGTTCCTGATTGGGAACATTGGCCGAATGTGACTAAACATAGTTTTCGCAGTGAAGCCATCTTACAGGATGATACAAAATTCGTCATCATTTAATAAATTTATTTTAAAAATTAAAGAATATACATATAGAATTTTAAAAATGATGGAAATAAATTTCTCTCGAATATACTCAAAAAGCATGTATATCTGGATTATAATAAAAAGCTTATGATGAGCTGAAATGCTGGTCTAAAATTCACAAAAGAGTACATACATATGGGTTTAGGTTTTTGTATGGATCCCTTGGTAAGTTAAAAGATATTATTTAAAAATATAGAGAGAAAATATTATATTTACAACTCTGGTACCTAAAGGCACAGGCTCCGATGACTGCTTACTAGCATATACTTCCATTTTATATGGGAAACCACATTGTTTGAGCAAATCATCCAAATTTTAAATCCAAAGCGAATCGGTTTTCCCCATATAAACATCTTACTTGAATGATGACCGTAATACAGTACTATTGATTCATCTATGCTTAGTTTATCATGGAACAACCCAAACTGAATGTGTGAATTTTTCATTTAATTCATCATAGATAGCCAACTTAGTACCGGGTTGTAAGAAAGAGTTATTCATCAAATGGAAGTTATTTTTTGTCTCTAAATTTATTTCTCGGCATAACAGTGGGGACGATCGGTACTGCTGTGTCTACTGAAAGTACCCCAGTAATCATTTTCACTTGGTATTCTGTGATACCCACTTGGTACAACCAATCCAAAAAACTTTGGAATTTCTTTCCACTCAATTTTTGAATTCGATCCATGTTGTGTGACATAAATATTTGTCAGTCATCTCAGCCAAGTAACTGAGGTACGTCTTGCGATAAAAATTTGAAAAAAATATCAATCGAGTCGGCTTGCACTTAGCTCCGGAAACTTATGACTGATTGCTTCAGTAGGTTAGCTTCCTATATTTTGGTCGAATGCAGTACTTTTTTTCACTTCGGTTGCATGAATTTTAGTCTTTTGGCACTTGACACATGATGTTTTCTTATTTTTTGACTGGGTAATTATCTGATCTTTGAAAGACAATTTTGATGTAGAAGGCATGTTGATAGGATCTGAAAATTCACCCACAAATGAACCACGTGGTGATCTTAAAACACAGATATCCACAAACATCTGCAGGAACTATCGGGCCAAGCATGTTGTCATCGATATCTTCCTCATCTGTAACCCGCTCATTTTCATCAAGCAGTAGCTGGCACATTTCGAATTCTTCATCAGAGAGATGTGATATATCAGAATCTCTCAAACTAATAAGCTACTAGTACAACAAAAAAGATGGTAAAAAGAAGTGTAGAAAGTCACAAGACCAGATATCAACTGAGAACTGAAAGACCAATATACCAGCAAAATTACTCAAAACGTAGAGGGAAGGCGCGAGGGGGCGGGCAAGGTCAGTCACAGAAAAAAGGGGGTGCTGCATGTAAACATCCGAATGTAAAATTTGATACTTTTCTTTTCTTTTGAGACACACCAGAGAGAGGGAAAAAGCAATAAATTGTTTTTTGGAATGCCACTCCCCTGCATTGCACTTAGAATAGTCAGTAGTGGCCAATGTTCCAATTTGGAACAATCATAGGAAAAGTTCCCTGTTATTCGAACAAAATTTTTTTTTGTCACATTGAGCATTTCTTATCATTCTTGGCAATATTCTACAATTAAAAAAAAATTGAGATGCATGTATGTTTACAAAAACTATTTTAATAATTAAAACATAAACTTACAGATAGTTTGCCTTGAAAATGGGTGATTTTAAAATAATAAATTGATATGATAAAAGCTGAATCGACTAACTTTTGCCTTTTCTAAATTAAGTTCAGAACCTTATATGTTCAGGGAAAAAAAATCAGCTATTTTCGTGAAAGAGAAATATATATTTTGAATTAATCAAAAGTATGTTCCCAATTGGGAACATTGGCCGTTAAAAGGTTAATCAGGTAGGTTTAATTGTTAATCACAGTTAATTATTTCAGCTGTGTTAGTCAGCTCCATCAATCAGATTAAAATTTGATTAAAGTTTGTAGTTTAGCTTGATTTATTCGACGAAACCAATTTTTGATGTCTTAAATTATGTTTTCCTATACATAACATTTTCCTACACTGAACACTTACATTCATAAACTTTTCACCTCCCATAAAATTACACTTATATAAAATTCCAAATGGAGAGATCAAAGCTCATACGGAGCCGTACCCTTTATGAAGTGAACAAGGATGCATTTATAAGATGCCCATTATCTCCTAAAAAGTCCTATTTCAGTCAGTGAGTCAGATATAATATTTTAGATGAGTGACAATATTCATACATGCCAACATTGGCTTAAGGCTTGTCAGTAGTGATGAATGTTCAGCTTTGCTATGGGGGTACCCCCTAAGCTAACATAAACATGGCACAATAAAAAATAATCAAAAATTTATAATTTTTTATATTTTAATTTGAAGTTCATTAAATACAGCATCTCAGTGGTACTGGAACCTAGAAGGCTCAGGCTACATGAGCCCCACCTCCCAAAGCAATGTTCTGAAGTCATAGTCTCTTAATAACTTGTGAATATTCAATGCAATCCCAAACTGCATACGCCTTCGTATATACGGACGCACAGAAACCGTAGACCCCCACCATCTCCATTTTCTTCATATCAGAGCTCCTACAGCATATAAGACAAAACATTCTTTCCGACACAAGTCATGCGAGCTCAACCATGCACTATGCAAATGATGCCGGGTTTGGACCCGCAGCGCTGAACCACTCAAAAACCTGTTTAGCCCACAGAGTGGGACAGTTTTGATGGAAAACAGGTTTTTGCACGTTTGGCTTCGAGTAGAGCGGCTTCACAGACTGCCTTCCGTGCACAGACAAAACCGATCGGCCCAGAGTTTGTCTGCTCTTGAACTCTCTCACATGCATATGCGAATTCATTGTTATGGTAAATATTGATGCAAATTTTATAAAAATGATAATAAAAATAAGTAAAACATAGAAGAAACTCAAAGACCCGATATGTAGGGTCCATGGATTCATGATGTCTCCATACCCGTACACGTCCATTAGCTCGGAGCGATTGGAAGCGAGACTCGTCAGACCAGGCAACGTTTTTCCAGTCCTCAACAGCCCAATGTCTGTGCTGTCGGCCCAGGCGAGGCGTAAAGCTTTGTGTCGTGCAGTCATCAAGGGTACACGAGTGGGCCTTCGGCTCAGAAAGCCCATATCGATGATGTTTCGTTGAATGGTTCGCACGCTGACACTTGTTGTTGGCCCAGCATTGAAATCTGCAGCAATTTGAGGAAGGGTTGCACGCCTGTTACGTTTAATGATTCTCGTCAGTCATCGTTGGTCCCGTTCTTGCATGATCTTTTTCCGGCCGCAGCGATATCGTAGATTTAATTTTTTACCGAATTCCCGATATTCACGGTACACTTGTGAAATGGTCGTACGTGAAAATCCAAATTTCATTGCTACCTCGCGGAGATGCTATGCCCCATCTCTCGTGCGCCGACTATAACACCACGTTCAAACTCACTTAAATCTCGATAACCTGCCATTGTAGCAGCAGTAACTGATCTAACAACTATGCCAGACACTTGTTGTGTTATATAGGCGTTGCCGACCGCAGCGCCGTACTCTGATTGGTTCCATACCTCTTTATTTGCATACACATGTCTGTACCAATTTTTTTGGCTCTTCAGTTTAGATAGCAGAAAACGCATATATATTTGATCAACTTTTTTATATTTGGCTACTTTTGAATGAAATTTTGGCTTGAAGTTTGTTATATTTGTCATCTCTGATGTCCATTTAGAATCTGAAATCATGTGTTACTGATTGTGCTCCTATATTCTACATTATTCTCTGCTGTTTAATATGGCCAGCTTTAATACAATCATCACTCTCTATCACTAAAAGAAAAAACTGATGTTCGAAATGTGAAAAACATAGAATTGGAGTTTGTGCTCTTGCAAAGGAATTCAATGCATTGATTAAATATATTTTCATGTAAACGAAATGATAGATAATCATTGAATTTATTCTTTCAGCTTAAAATACATTTTGAAGGAGTTGAAATATATATATAAAATAAATTATTTCATATTAGATGTATTTCATAACTGTTCATGGACGACAATGATCGTCCACATCGAGCTCACCTGATCAATGATAATCTGGAAAGTGAGGGTATTCGTTGTATGCATTGGCCAGCCAGATCTCCTGATCTAAACCTTATAGAACATGTCTGGGACGTTCTTGGGAGGGCAATTGCATCTCGCCATCCCCCTCTGAGAACCATCCCAGAACTGAAAACTGTGTTGGTGCAGGAGTGGGACCAATTGCCACAGGGACTCCTCAACTGCCTTGTGTCCAGTATGCCCTCGCGTTAAGCAATCTATTTGACTGTGAGAGAGGACCATACCCCATATTAGACTCATTTTCGTTTCAATCTTGCAACGTGGATTTTGGACATTTCTGCAATGATGAGTTTTACTGACAATCATGCGTGCGTACTATGACTTTTGTATGGTACCTCTCTTTCTCTGTTATAACTGTGTATTCGTACCAAATTTCATTAAAATCTGTCCAAACGTTTTTCAGAAATTCGACATAATGTGCTAATTCTCTTAATTTTGCACACGAATGTATTTTCTATTTTACATACTTTGTTACGACCAATTCACAAAACTCAATTTGAATATACTAGAACAGTGTTTCCCAAAGTGGACAATATTGCCACCTGGTGGGCGGTGGAATGGTCCAGGGAAGCGATAGAAGCTATGTATTTAACATAGGATCTTATGGGTTTACTGAGTAGGGGGGGGGGGCAATGAGAGAAAAAAATTCTAATGAAGGGGGCAATGGAACAAAAGTTTGAGAAACTATGCTCTAGCACAGTGTTTCATAAAGTTGAGGAATATGCCCCCCCCCCCCCACCAGTGGGCAATGGAATGGTCTTGGGGCGATTGAAGCTACGGCTGTAAAACATAGGATCCTATGGGTTCGCTTGAGTCAGATCTGATCCAGAACACTGATCTTCTATCCTGTGACATTCCACTGCACACAAGGGAAAACTATCACACACATGGAGATAACGAGAATCATTAACAAGTTAAACAATAGAAAGGCACAAGGTATGGATGGAATTTGTAACAGAACCATCAAAAAGCTTCATTTTACGTTCCCTTCTCTATTCTTTATCTTGTTTAATAAATGCCTGGACATTGGAACCTTACCGAAACATTTCAAAAATGCATGCTATTATTTTTCCCGAAACAAGGGAAGAAGCCTGAAGACACTAACTCTTACAGACCCATAACATTATTATCTAATGCTGGGAAAATTTTTGAACGTATACTCATGAATAGAATGGATCATTTCTTTAACAGAATTGGTTCCATCCACTATAGTTTAGATTTAAAAACGGAAAAGCCACAGAAAAATCAATAGACAATATGATGCAAGAATTAAAATGACAAAAAAGAAGAGAGTAATGTTTCTGCTGTAATCCTTCTCGATATCAAGTCAGCATTCGATAATCCTCATCATGAGCTCATATTTAATAAGCTCTCATCAATTCCAACAATACCCAATAATTTACTTGGAAGTATATTGGAAGAAAGTATATCTATCATGACAGGTAGAGGGCCTGCAACAAAGACACAGAAACCGGGATGCCCTCAGGGCTCCTGCAGTGGTGTATTTTTTTGGAACATTATTAACGACCTTCTCAAACATTATTGGCCAGATGATGTATGCCTGCAAGCATATGCTGATGATATCATTCTTATGTATCAAGCAGCAAACAAAATCCATCAATGAAACTGCAACCCAACGTCTAAAAGAAATAGAAGAATGGCTTGAAATTAATCATCTGCAAATTCAAACATGGTTCGTACTCTTCCAACAAAAAAAAAATTCAAGGACTATTCAAGCACTTTTCAAGGTAAAACTTAAAAATTCAAGGACTCTTTGCAAATGCATATTTAATTTTGATTGAAACTTTCAGAGATTACATTTCTGCATACTTTATTTCACATCATCCGTAATGTATATCATACAATGAATTCATTGCATACTTATGATCTCCAAATTTTCACATCAACATTAAAATATTAAAAAAAATTTTCAGACGAAGGTGGTACATGTTTTTATCATAGAAGAAAAAAAAACCCACTGTGAATCATTAAGAAATCACTGAGCTTTATCGAAAATGTTTCCACTACAAATCAAAAGTACAAATTACTTAATTTCTTGCTGATAATTCAACAATTATAAACTAAAAGCACACTGAGTATTTATAATAATTCATGCTCTAATACATTTCTCAGAATGATTTATAGGCCACTGTATATTATCTACAGCAGCGGTTCTCAACCGGGGGCCCATGGAGGAAAAAAATCGAAAAGGGGAGCCACAGCTGCTGATAAGGGGGCCATGAAGAAATTTATTAAAAGAGTGACCAAAGAAATTTAATTTCAAACAAAATGCATGGAATTTTTTTTTTGCCATTTTTTCCCTATTTAAGTAACATTAATATAAAGATTTGATTGATTTTTGATTGGTTGGCATGATATTTCAACACCAAGCTAAGGAACTGATTAGTTGAAAGATGAAATTTAGTACTTGAAGTATAAAAAATTTTAAAAGTTTCACGAAAACAAGCACAATGAATTTTTTTTGTGCGTGTTCATTCAATTTCTCATAAGTAGGGCTCTGATTTTTATGGTCTAAAGATTTATACATCGTTTATCCCGGAATCATCAACGCTACTTCTCCTGAACACTTAGGGAAATCAGTAGTTTCCAATGTTCCACAAATACACTTAAAGTCTCACTGAACCTATATTGAAGACGTGTTAAGTTTCTTCTTTAGGTCATAAAAATCATAAACATATGTTATCAATAATTATAAGGTTCAGAGATGGATGTATTTATATATACAGTGCCACTTTATTGACAGTAACATTTATTTGAAGACAACCAACCAAAAAAACAATGTTAAATGCAGATAAAACGATTTTGTTGGCATCAGGAGAGACAGGACAACAACTTTCTAATAGGGTTTTTGAGCACACGGGTGTACGTATAAAAGGTAAACATGTTCATTTTAATAATTATACAACCCCCTCCCAACATGAATGGCATACCTGAGTACTATACGTTATTTGGATAATTTTTCTAATTGAAAATATTCCTGTAGAGTGAACGCGGTTTGCCAGTAATATATCAATAATAAACCTGTGCACCCTGTACATTAGATGTAGTAGTGTCTGTTATGTGAAATATTGTATAAGTAAAAAATTCACACGTTGCTTCGTTCGCCTGCGAGACAGAGGAGCTGTCAGTCCAAAATTATGAGCCAAAAAGCCACTTGGAGATAGCTTGCCATCCAACAAGACATCAGATTTTCACAATGAATGTAAATCTCACCATATCGAAATTATAATCAATAAACCAATAATTTTCTTATTCAAAATATGATTATTTATAATGTCTAATTAGTTTGAAATTCTGATTTACCCAAATTCAAATTTACCAAAGAAAGACTAATTTGTAAATAAATCAAACTTCATCCTGTACAGTAACCTGATGACATTATGCCGTCTTCAAGTGCAAAGTTTACATTGATTGAAAACAATTTATTATGTATTTTTATTGATGTGTTGTATTATTGTCATTTTGCTTTTTCGTTATTTT
Organism: Pholcus phalangioides; assembly: GCF_987345545.1. Taxonomy (NCBI): domain Eukaryota; kingdom Metazoa; phylum Arthropoda; class Arachnida; order Araneae; family Pholcidae; genus Pholcus; species Pholcus phalangioides. The sequence goes on along the minus strand of NW_028301597.1, from coordinate 11,619,842 downwards.
CATAAATTAAAATTTAATTTAATTCAAACACATATTTATACTTCAAACAATATTTGAATAATTGTCTTGGATATTAATCATGGTCGCAAGGGGACCATAGGAATGAGAAATGGTTAAAAGGGGGCCATGGGGAAAAAAAAATTGAGAACCACTGATCTACAGCACCCTATCCCAGGTTCTTTATATTGATTTGTACGAATGATGGTTTTTTTACACATTGTAATGTCCATATAATTTCTGCATTCACAACTTCATTTTTCAATAAATGACCTCCAATGAAACGTTTATTTTGTTTTTAACAGTGTCACTTTCAGGCTTGATGGGATCATTCACGGCAGAAAGTTTCTTGAGCAATAAATTCGAAGATGAAGATAGATTTTCACCAAATCACAATGCTTTTCACTTTTCATACAGGATTTCAGCATCAAGCTTTTATTACTGGAGGGAGCATGGAGCTGCAGTGACGGCAGCAACATCGAATGCAAGGAAAACATGACACATTGAATAACACAGTTCGTGCCTGTCAATTTCCTCATTAAAACGTACAGTTTAGTCTCTAAATATTGCAATTAATTTTCTTTTAAAGACTAAAAAAAAACTCTTCTAAAGATAGAAAAAGATTAAATTATTTCTTTCATTAATTCTGACTTTATTTCATTAATGCTGAAAAAACTTCTTTCGTTAATGCTGGAATAACTTCTTTCATTAATTCTAGAATTTTTTCATCAATTCTGGAATTATTTCTTTCATCAATTCTAGAATTATTTCTTTCATCAATTCTAGAATTATTTCTTTCATCAATTCTAGAATAATTGCTTTCATTACTTCTGGAATAATTGCTTTCATCAATTCTGGATTTGTTTCTTTCGCTAATGCTAAAATTCTTTCTTTTATTTTAATGCTGAATTCTTTCACTAATTCTGGAATAATCTCTTCCATTAATTTCGGAATTATTGCTTCATTAATTTTGGAATTCTCTTTCATCAATGCTGAAATTATCTCTTATTTTAATTCTGTAATTTTTTTCTTTCATTTATTCTGGAACTCTTTCATTAATTTTGGAATCATATCATCGATACTGAAATTATTTCTTTCATTTATTGTTTTAAACGACTATGGATGCCATTAGCAAATAACGAAGATCGCGCTGACATTCAATGCACCACGTGATCTTCCAAGGAATGGTGTAGACCACTGACGTCATACCAGTGCCAGACGGGGCTAACGAGAAAGAGAGGGCTGTGGCACTCTGAGCAGAAACGATCACGTACGTGACCAACTGGGTCCTAACTTTCTTCCCTGTTCCTCAAGCGTACCCGTAGCATGGCTTTCTTGCAACACATCTTCGGCAATAACCAAGTTTTTCGAACATTCGCTGCGATCTTTTGCAGTATATTAATATGCATTCTGTTTGCAATATATATATAGTATGTTATGCCCCAAACAGTTTATAAAAAAACAATGATTTAACACTAACGAAATAGTAAGCTTCTTCCACAAAATTCTTTCTACACAAATTTCAATGCCATCTTCTCTCAAATTATTATTTTATAGAATTATTTTCTTCTCACTAGATAATTACTGTATATACAAATCTCATCTTTTCCCTCACATCCTGGAGCAAGGCCCGTAGGATATCTTTCCCTGGCTCTTTTATAGTGAATTTATAGAATGAAAAAACAAAAATTATTGTCCTGGGCCCCCTGTCAGCCCCACCCTTGTGAGGACCATGCAGATTTAATTAAATTTTATAACTACGGTCAGTTGCACTGCTTTTACAGTTCAATGCTTCTAAACATCCTTGTCATTCACCTTTTCAGCAATAGTTAACACACACATGACAATTATATACAATGAATGTAATTATTTTTCGTGTCTTGCAAAAACATAAGACTCCCCCTACAAATACTTTTTGAAAAATTATAAACACTGGAAGAATAAAAGCTGCAACAAAGATTTTTTATTTCACCCTAAAAATTGGAATAACAAACCGTTGAAAATACACTGCACCGATTTACCTGCTTTCAACAGCTCACTAAACTTAGTAAACTCTCTAAAAAAATAAAAATATCTGAAAAACCCTACAAGTAAATTACAAGATCTAGATGTCCATGTAGTAAAATAGGACTTTTTGCTAATTAAAAAAAATTGTAAACTGCTTATTTTCAGAAATGAAGAAATATTGAAACAGGAGAAAAAAATCACAGGCATAGAAAAGTGTGTAAAATTTTTATTTATCAATCATTTAATGCATAATTCATCACAAAAATTTTGTAAGAAAGAAATACCACCAAAATATTAAAGCTACCAAATACTACAAAAATGCACAACAGTGTTGTAACATATTAGGGTAATAATGTACATTCTATATAGATACAAAAAAACAAACAAAAATTTGGAAGCTACCAAATACGTGTTAACGACAGTATTGCAATATAACTTGCTCTGCTTTTCCTGCTGCTTTATTTTTTATGCATAACAGTGAGAAGACATCAACTATCACTTATGAAAGGAAGTTCTAATTTCCTAACCAAAACTAAATTTAGAAATAAAATAATTTTGGGAGTATTATTTACCTTGACATCTTACATAACTCTCAAAGGAAAACCTATCTCAAAGCAGTTGGGAATACCAAATTATTTTCTACTCTTGAAACTAGATTCTGCTGTACAAGCTCACCAAAAAAATAACCTTACAAGTTTTCAATTATTGTATGAAAAAAACACAACGAAATTAAGTAGGTGTTTTAATGTTTATATGGAACCCTTTTTGCCAAAAATGTTGTCCTAAACACAGTAGGGGTTTTATATTCATGAACAGTATTATATACCTATCGTGCCAAATTTTAGGCCTAAAAAATAAGGGGGAGTTCTTTATACACATTAAAATACAGTAATTTGTGGCAATGCAATTGCACAAATTAATGAATTTATCAGCATGTTGTTAAGTATTCATTTTCTGGGGGTCTCACCACCCACCACCTTAAGGCAAATTTTCAAAAATATTTCAATTGCGAGTAAAATGCTAAAATATTTGTCAATCGAGTAATTTGTTCTTAATAAAAGGAAGAAATAATAAATCATAGTAATTATGTAAATACAAGAAAAAACATTGAACACTGTTTTTTTTTTTTCAGATTGCAGTTTTGAGCTCATATCTGAGAGATAAAAAATACTTCCCCAAAAATTCTGAAATCTTGCAGAAATGTTTATTTGACATGTGTTAGTAAAATAGACCTCAGATTCAGTGACCGTGACCGTGAATAAGTTAACCAAAGGCAAATATTAGCCATAGCCTCACCCAGACAGAACCGAAGAAGCTCATGACAAATAGATTTGCTTAAATTTGAAACAGTAAGCAAATTGGAAGGTCGGAATTTTTAGCTGGTAAGGGGGGCCCTCAGAAGAATCAGTCAAAGGGTCCTATGATGCTGTTAAAAAAGCCCAAGCTAACTATGTAGAAATTGCACAAAATCTCAATCCCAAAACTGAGCATTTGCAATATTATTAACTTTTCTGCATTTGTGCCATTCTTTTGATGAATATCTTTAACTATACAAATCAATAGAAAATTCTACGATTTTTTACAGAGTGCTTGATGCTGGAAAATATTTCACATTAAAAAAAACAAAAAACATTTTGATAACTTTTTGTGGTGCTCCTGTTCTCCTCTGATGCCCTAAGCATGGGGTTATTTCGCTTAATGGTTAATCCGGCCCTGTATACAACATATTGTTGAATTATGTGCTAGGAAACTATACAGAGTACAAAAATATGTCTAAAAAGTGGAAAAATGCTTTTGGGTTAATCAGACATATTGAAAACTTACATCAATAAATAACCATATTTAAAATTTGTTCAATAAGCTGGACTTTATTGACACTTCGATTGCTGCTATAAGGAAAAGAAAACATTCACAGACCAGCCCATTTTTTGTTTTTTAGTGAAGTTATGATTCATGCTGTCAGCAGGTATATGCAATATGGTAATCTATGGAATGAAATTGTGCAGCTCTTGTACCAGCCAAGTGATACTCAAGATGTTGGTTATTGTTATTCAGTTTCTAGAAATTATAAAAATTTTATCGATTTCTTAATAAATTTAACTAATGATTCAAATAAGCATAATAAGATAAAAATGAAGAAAAAAATATTTTTACTAACTTATATTTGACCACCATTTTTATGAGTTTTGCAGAAGATGCTTCTTTATTGTGTGAAGAATTATGAATATACATTGTATCGGTGTGAAGAACTTCACCTGAAATGAAACATAAACCATGAAAACAAATTTACATAACTATGGTCACACATCAAGCATATAAATTAATCCAAGTGCCATAAAAAACATTTCCCAGATAATAATACTGGGTCGTTTTCAAATTAGAAAGTGAATTAGCTCATTAGAATTCTTTAAAAAAAGTTTTTTTGGTTTTTTTTTCCATAGCACTATTTCAGTATCCTACCTCTATAGGACTGACTCAAGTCCAAATAAAATGACAGAAATGACTTGCTTACAAAACAATTTTTGGCCAAAACTGTGCACTAGCAACCACGGATAATGCTTTCCTGTTCGCCTCACAATATAAATACCTTTTTTTGGAGTCTTACACAGTCCAATCTGTCACTCTCTTTGACAATGCACAGCAAATTATGAAAGCATGTAAGATTTTTAAGAATGACGCTCCGTCGAGACCTTCGGCTTTCAAAAGCACAGTGCAAAATGTGTAAATTACAAGCCCGAACGTTCATTTGCATCGAAGATCAAGATGAACCAAATGGTTTTACTGTGTTGTTATCCCTTTTTAAATGGATTTGTTTACTATTTGCAGTTCAATACCAGTGTAATCGTTTTTGAAAAATGAAGCACTTTCATTTCTAGCTCTTTGCTGAGCATTGTATACATTGTTTATGCCTCTGCCTGCCCTAAAAATACAGAAGACAATGAAATGCTATTGGGTAGCATCAGAATCACCAACCCTAGAATAGGCCTATGTATCCAACTGCTTTGTAACGCAAACTGTTGTTTCATGTGTACACAAAATGTGCACTATAATTTTGAATCATGACTGCTAGTTACTGTCCAAGACCATGAAAATCAAATACAAAATTATTTTTTCCATTCAGACAGAAGTTTTTATAATGACTACTTGTTGAATCCTCAAACTAAGCAAATGGAAAAATTAATAAACCAAATGGTCCCCATATGTCCCCCAAATAACCTTGAAACTATACAATTTATGCTTTGGCAGAATCATTAATTTTAATCTACAACATTTGTACTATTTGACAATATATCGATGATTCCTGCTCAATTGAACCAGTTAAATGAATTAAGTAGATAGCATTTGGTAAAATTAGGAAAAGACAAAAACTAAAAAGTAGGACAAAACCAAGAAAGTAGGACAAGTGGGAGCCCTGTAGATAATCCAGTTTAATTAAATACACATTACATGAAAAGTTTTTATACATATTATATTATATTCTTTATAAATGACTACTACTACACCAGACATGCACCTCGTCCGTATTCCTCTGCGGAACCTCTAGTGAATTAGTACATGTTGGAATGTGCGTGTACATGTAATGAAACCTGGGGCTCGACCATCTACTTGTCGTTCATAACAACCTGTCCCTCGCTGAAGGACAATATTCTGAGCGACCATTTTCCACTCGTAGAAGATTGTCGTTCAGACCACGTGATACAATAAGTATGCAAAAATTTTTCTTCGAGAGTAATTCATCTTCTGACCAATCAGCGCTATGTTAAAGAAATACAACAACTACTATGTTTTTTATTTTAATTGTTCTTTTTGCCGGTGGCAACAGAAACATTGTTTATTTACTTTCTGTCCCTTTCATGTGCTTTTTTCATTTCCTATCGCAATGAATGGTGCTCAACCCAAGCGATGCTCTAAGACTATCGCCACTCAGTATGAGGCGATGGTAATTTTTTTAGAGAAACACCATGCTTTAATTGAGGAGAAGCTGTCCTCTGATCTCACAAGTCATGATAAAAATGCAACATGGCCACGGCTGGCGACGAAATTAAATGCCATTCCGTATGGTCCCAGAAAAAATGGGAAGGATTGGAAAAAGGTGAGTACTTCTAAGTTTGTTGAATTTAACCTTTTAATTTATGAAATATAGTTAATTTATTAAATATGTTTCGTTTATAAAACCAAAAGTTTTGTTTTCTGCTGATGTTAGAAAAATTACAGAAATGAAATAAGGAAATATTGCATTTAATCGCTTAAACTAAATTTTTTTATCAACATCTCTCAAAGGAAAAAAAATCTAATGTAATTGTTTTTTATGTGGTTTATATAAACAATGGTAGAATGTAACAAAAATTAACAGCGGTCCAAATAGGCTTTTTTGAATCTGGTTTTTGAAGGTTGAATTAATGTGGTGCGCTAGTGCGCTAACCAATGATGTTGACCTAATTGTTGGTAGGTTATTCATATGGGCTCTGTCAAGACCATAGCCAGAAATTTCTTTGGGATGGTGATCAAGTGACAGAACATAACTATGCTAATTTATAAAAATCAGTCATTTTCTTTTATTTCGGGAAGAGGACCTAACTCCTGGTACAGCACTTCCCTTGCTCTGTGTCTGTAATGAAATGATTTTATATTTTTGTTATATATTGGATTTTACTTTCATATTTATTAGTGGCACCACTTGTTATTTTGTAGTGTATTCCTGGAGCATCCGCTGCAGCGTCGGTATCTTCAATTGTTGAGCAAGAGCCTGTTGAGGTTTCAATCTCAGTTCCTGCTGAGGAATTTCAAAACTTTGATTGCTCCCACCAGCCATTGACTCGGGTAAGAAGATATGATAATCCTTTGCTCAAAGGAATATGAAATTCAGAGTTAATGGTGGCTGGTGCATTAAAAAATATACAATGGCTACCACCACACCTTTACATGGAAAAAGAATGTAATTTAAATAAATCAAGGCAGAAGTAAGCTAAAAAAGACAAATGTTTGTCACCAAAATAAAAGAATTTCAGATGAAACTTCAATTGAGCAAGCAATGTTTTTTATATGCCAGAGGGAAAGAACACTATATCTGTTTCTATCAATGTTGGAATAACGATATTAATTTGCTTACTTTAATAACGTTAGAGATACAGGAGACACAAATCTTGGTTATAGTAGATCTCATTTAAATAAATGACAAATATTCACTTCATCCCATGTCACATTTTCTCATAGGCGAAGAGCTTCTTTACAAACATTGCCCTCTCATTAAATTTCATTTTTGGGACACGTTGCCTATTACCTCTTGGCATACAGAAATGTTTCACGCATTTCCAATTGAGTTTTGTGTTCTTCCAGTTAGTGCCGTCTTAATGCATAGGCCCCCCACCAGGTTTGAGACTGCCCACCATTTTCAGAAACTTATACCACATACAGTTGTGACATGATGACATTGGGTTGCATAATCATTATTCGAAGGTTTTTTAACAACTGGCTGTTGCGAAGATATATTTTGGAAAGAGAGAAAATTCAACTGCCCCTGCGGGGATTCGAACCCACGTCCTTTCACTTTGCGGGTGAACGCGCTAGACTACAGAGGCACAGAGTAAACTGTCTTTCCCCCGACTTCTTATCGGTCGTAGGTCCTCGGCTGTACCTCCACTACGATTCCAGGATGAAATAACTGGATTCTACACTCCCAAAAGAAGAAAACAACACTTTATTTAATTTATTATCCAACACCTCCAATGAAAACCGTCCTGTCTCTTCGGTACAAACTTTTACATCACTTCTCTTTTTCGAATGTCTCAACTCGTTCTCGTTTCTCTCTCTCTCGCGACTCCTGTTTCTCCTCGGCCTTTTTCCAACCTCTTTTCTCCTGAACCTTACACACAGAATCTCTCAATCTTTCCTTGGAGCTCGTGCACACTGAAAGGGACCATACCGTACATGGACGGCCGGACCAGACTCCGGCCAAGCTCACAACTGCTGACGCTGCCACCAGATGGCGACTTATACAAGGATGACATCACTCTCCGCTACCATACCATGGTATTTTTTTTCTTTTCTTTTCTTCAGCACAAGTAGTAGCCATGCAATGAACAGTAGTGTTGTTCGAAGTAGGAGTGTGTTGGACAAGAACGTTGCAATGGGTATCGCTCAAGATATGTCCGAGATGAGACGGAACAAGAACGAAAGTGTCTGATAACTTGACCGGTGAATCAGTTTTCACTATTTTCCAGTAATAATCGCTACTGATGAGAATTTCAATCAAGATGTCGTCGGACAAGTGAGGGTCTGCAAGCTGAAATCTGCGTGAAGTAGCAAATACACCAATGTCTACTGTTGTTCCAGATATGACCGGGGGGCTCTGTCCCATTTGGGATATAAGTACCTTCACCAATGTCTACTGGAGCCGTAGGATGTGAGGCGTAGGAATTATTGCTTTCGAAAGCAACTATCTGAATCGATCTGTTATCCCAAATGGTAGATAGGAACAATTGCACTTAACGTCGATACATAGATTGTTTTGGTACAGCTTCGAATGCACTGATAGACAAGTTGACCAATTGCAGCACATGCAATTGCAGTTCATTCACTAAACTGCTGTGAATGAAGGTTTGACTTCCGGCATCTAACACACATCAAGACAATTTGCAATTTCCGTTGGGACAGAACACCCAAATATGTGCAGTTTGCAAATACGTAAAACAGAATGATATATAAATTTTACCAATAGTAGAAGAGGCATGAAGTGAAGGACAAATGGATGTGATGTTTCCTTTTACAGTTAGAACAGAAAGCTCTAGAACAGAGTGGGTAAGTTTTAGTGTTATGCGAACGGCTAGCGCACAAGAAACAACGAGTTAATTTTAGCTTCTGCACACGTAATTGAACACAACTCACACCTTTGTCTGTTTCCGATGGAGCGTCATTAAATTCTCTCGATCCATATTAAGACATATTTTATATATATACATATTTTATAGATCCATATTTTCGTTCATCAAAATATTCGTTCCGGCGGGTTTCGTTTACCAAAATATGTCGGGGCTGAAATAGCTTACATTGGGAGAGCAAATGTCGTGTAGAAACAGACGATTTTATTTATGTAATACCCAAGCGAGACATGCATACACGTCGAACGAACAGATACATACAAGGGAAAAGAAGACAAGTGAAAAGTCATGTAACGGACCAGTTACGCCATCTGGAGGTGACCAGAGGGATTACAAACGTAAGCTTGTACTATTCCCAACAGTAGGGTCCACTCAGCAGCGATGAGTAGTCTGCAACGAGTCTGTAGGGTTCAGTCGGTGACGACAAGATTATCGAGTCCGATTGGCAGCAACGAGTGTTTGTCGCATACGAGTCCATAGGGTCCACTCTGCAATGAGGCAGTAGGGTCTCATTTGCAGCGATGAACGCTCGCCAACGACGAAGCAGCAGAGTCTGGTAGGTGGTGTTGAATGATTGGTGACGAGATCGTAGAGTCCAGTCGGCACCGACAATTGCATAGTAGTCCATAGGGCCCCCCGTGGCTGTGACGAAGCTGTAGGATCCAGTCAGACATCTTCTGGACCTCTTTCTCTATTATGTCCTATTTATAATTATTTAGGCAACTTAAAGGGAGGTCTAAACACTGGAGATCCACGAGTCACTGTATAATGTTCAATAGCATTAGTTTTCCCCAGTAGATCACGAAACAAATCGGAATAGGTTTCAAGCAAGTCCCGTACCATTTGTATTTGGGGAACTATCAAATCAGATTTGCTGAACAAATGCTTTCATTTTATCCCATTGCACATTTCCTTTATACTGAACCAAGCCACCACACAATTCGCGATGCCAAAAAAACAACTAATTCAAATAAGCTTGTATCTTTGCCAATCAAGTTTTCTGTAGCTTCAGGCAAAATCAATATAAAAATGATTACTTTAGTATCGATTTCGGCCGGAAGTTATCGTCTCGGTTGGCGTTTTTGTCCAAGCACTGAAACAAATTCTTAGATCTGCAATTTGTCTAATGTTGCACCGCTGGACATCAACATCGCTGCAACTTTAGAATCAACAATCGAAACATCTCAGCCGTATCAATAATCCCCCCCAACAAGCATAACCATTGCGGGTGGACCACTATAGGATATATATATCCAGAAAATTATTTAAAGGGCATTTGTCAATTTAGATGTGTTTCTCTGCTCACCACACCCGACACAAGGTTTTCCGATTTAAAACTCCGAGTTTGAGTATGTGGGGACAACTCCTACACTAAAATGTCCAATTTCATTGCAGGAAAAACAATGAACTTGTTTCAGTCTCTTGAGGTATACAAACAACCCTATCACTCAACAAGAGAAACAGTTCTTGAATTTTTGTGGGACCATTCACACATTCAAGAAATTACAGTACTTTTCCGGTAATTTGCAATATGACTAATTCTACAACCTCCAAGTCTAAAACTCCAGAATCAAATTAAAAATATAATTCAACTGTTCGCAACATGAATATCTCGATATTGCCTGAAACATATTTACGAGAAAAAAGGGCTTGTGCTAATTATACTCTTGATCTGAATCCGAAAATTTTTCTATCGAAAAATCACGGAAATTCTTCCAGTAATCTAGCTCACTCCAACAGTTCAACTCTCGTTTCCCTATTCGATTTCACCATTCTAATGCACAACCCCACTAATGTGGTTATGGGAAAATCAACATTGTTTTCAAGAATATTAGCCATTCTAAAAAATCAGATTCCTCACCTGAAAAATACGAAACTTAAAAAGTTCCCAGTTAATCGATCCTTAAAATGTTGAACTTTAGGACAAGCCCTGTTGTCTTCCCACAGCAGAACCACTCAAGTCATGATCACTAGTAAGGCCCCTTGCACACGGAGCAGATGCGGGTCCGCATACCCTTTCAGACGACGACTAAAGATGCGGGTGAAACACCTGCATCTTTAGTTTGAAATTCGTGCATAAAAACAATTTTTTCGCAATTTTTGTAATTATTTTTCTCTTTCACCCCTGATTCAGTGCCTAGAGGCATTCTTTGGTGGTTTAATCGATAGCCCCATAGAATATGGGTATAAAGATGCCTTCAATTCCTCCGATCCTCACAAGTAGTCGATGGGAGAAAATATCTTAAAATATTTTCAAAAAATTTTGAAAAAAAAATCTGTCTTTTCGGAAAAATATGGAAGAAAATTCCAAAAACATCCAATGTTCGAAAAATCCAATCCAAAAACATCCAAAACATTCGATGTTCCAAAAAAAAAAAAAAAATTCAGGAGATATCAAAGAATTTGTAAATTGATAAAAAGGGGAGGGGGGTGGAGATTTTCAAAATGTCTGAGCTTAGAAATATTCACATCACAATTCTGTATTAGGCTGGTATTACACTATAAAAGTTTGATAAAAGTTCGTTTAACAAAACGTAAAAACTTGAAAAATGCAACCATTAGGCGGATCAGTAAAGTTCGGTCGAATATAACAGATGTGTTTATTGGTTACATTTTTCAAGTTTTATAAAATAATTTTTAATCAAAGTTATATAGGATAATACCAGCCTTAGGCCTTTACACTATAAAATTTTTGTAAAAGCTCTTTGATAAAACTTGTAAATGTAAAACTCAAATGTAACCAAGATGCTTATTGGTTGCATTTTTGAAAATTTATAAAAGAAATTTTATCAAACTTTTATAGTGTAATCCCGGCCTTATAAAAGTTTTATAAAAGCTCTTTGATAAAATGTGAAAAATTCAACCCATAAGATCACCGGTTGCATTTGCTTGAATGCAACTGATGCACCTATTGATTGAGTTTTTAAACTTTTATAAAAGATGTTTTATGAAACTTTATAGTGTGATCCCGGCCTTAAGCCCAGATTACACTATGAAAATTTTATAATAATTTTTTTTAAAAATACAACCAATAAGCTAATCGGTTGCATTTGCTTGAATGCAATCGATAAATTTATTGGTTGCTTTTTTTTCACCAAGTTTTATAAAATCACTTTCATAAACCTTTTATAGTGAAATCCCTATTTTGTTTTCAGTTTATAAACTGAATATTGTGTAATACTTGTAGGGATATCGGGAACCACAAAATTATTCAAGTGCTTTGGGCCTTCAAACGTCTTAATCCGGCCCTGAGTGAACAATAACTGAGTGATAACATTGTTTAATAAAATTATTTTTTTTTAAGTTTAAAAAAATTAAAAGATTAAAAATTTAAAAAAATAATTAATATTTAAAATATTTAAAACATTTATTTTTTAAATATTTAAAAAGAAAAAAATTAAAATTTTTAAATTAAATTTAAAAGTTATTAAAGTATGTAGTCAATTAAATATTCGTAATGAACAGAACGGCTTATAATTTTGGTCCCGTCAGTGGCCGTTGTTGGCAGGTTTTATTGTATAAAATTGCAAAGTATGGACAAAAGGCAGTTAAAGTTGCTATATCTCAATGTCAGAAGGAAACAAAGGAAAGGAAACAAACATCATATTTGATGAACAGGGACCCTCATATGGTGTTTTTAAGGGTATTTATGGCAAATAATTAAAAAAATTCAATGCAAAATAAGCTTTAAAAAGTAGCCAAAGATGTGGACGAATTCGCTCCGCATCCGCATCGTGTGAATAGTGTCGAATAAACCTATTGACAAAACTTCTATGTGCGGATGCAGAGCCCACACTTAGGTTTTGACACATGCAGACAACGTCCGGACCCGCATGAACATTTCGGCTCGTCTGAAAGGCTCAGTATATTCCAATTGTTAAAACATCTTGCGGACCCACATCCGTGTGAAAGGCCTCTAAGGGGCAGTTCAAGTATTACGTGATCATGGATTGGGGGGGGGGGGGTTCCCTGATTTGCTGACAGGGGGGGGGGTGGGGTTTGGATAATGCTTACGTCACCAACCACTCTTTATGAAAATATGAAATATATTTAATGACATCTTACTCTGTGCGCCAGAAACGAGAAAAACCTTTCGATAGTTTGTGGGCACTTGAAGTAACATTCCTCCCATTGATGTGCTCTACAGAGCCACTTTAGTGATCTCTAAATGTTTCGCGGATACAAGTGATTTGGAAATGTGTCCGGGCCGCTTAAATGCTCTGGAACTGTGCTACACATCGCTCAAGTGATCCGTAATTATATGTCGTGGATCACTTGAATAATCTGAGAATGTGCTGCGGGTAACTTGAGTGATTTAGAACCGCACTGGGGGAGTCACTTAAGTGCTCTAAAACTACGTCACATGTCACTCAATGGATCTCTAAATGTGTCACGGATTGTTTAAGTGTTGTGGAATTGTGTCCCGGGTCATTTTAGTGATCTGAAAATGTGCCACGGGCTGCTTAAATGTTCTGGAATTGTACCACAGGACACTTAAGCAATCTGTAAAAATGTGCTGTTTAGTTCATTTTTACAAAATTAGGTTTGAGGAGGACAGGCCCCATTAGACAACCCCCAGGGCCTTATTTGGTCCGTGGGCCAAGGGTCTTTATGCGATTTATCCTTATACGGCTTAGAGGGTGGGTCGCAATGAATTTATTTAAGTTAAATTTTGAGTTCATAGCCTTCAAATAACATTGAAATTAGGTTATTTAATCAGTTTAGTTTTCTTAGTTTTCATTAATTTATAACAGATAAAGGTATTTTCTTTTGAAATTTCAATTAAAAAAAATATTGTTGCATTAAAAAATTAAATTTTTGATCGTGCGGGGGGGGGGGGGCACGGCTCCCCTATGCCCCCCCGTGTACATCTCTGATCCCACCAATATGCATCAGGATTCAGAGGGGCAGAGCTGATGACGAAATTTAACTGACAAGGGGGAGGGGGTCTGACTTTTGTCGACCAGGGGGGGGAGGGTGAAAAATGGCTAAAAATTTGCTTATGTAATACTTGAACGGCCCCTAAAACTGGGCGCCAATGGCCATACCATGCTGAAAACACCGGTTCTCGTCCGATCACCGAAGTTAAGCAGCATCGGGAGTGGTTAGTACTTGGCAGGATGACCACATGGAACACAGCGTGCTGTTGGCATCACCTATTTTGCTGCTGTGGTGGTCGAGTGGTCATAGTGATGGACTCTCATCGCGAGGATCCAGGTTCAAACCCCACCATCACTACAGTGGTGGTCGGCTGAAGTTGGTTTCCTGTGTTTCCAACTTTGAGGCACAAATGTGAGCTGATCTCCCCATTAAAATGTCTCGCCGCAGAAAGCAACAGGCCTACAACGATAAATTATTCAATCATTACACTTCACTCATAGTTAGAAAAACTGGTGGCAGATGGCAGCGCTACACATTACAAGCATTACACAGAAACAAACTTCATGTCAGGTTTCACTACACATACACACATTCCAATATGTACCTATTCGTTAGATGTTCCGCAGAGGAATATGGGTGAGGTGCATGTGTGGTTTAGTAATAGTAGTAAAACAGGGCAAACCATTGAAATAATCTAACAGGGAATCTTGATGATTCACTACTGCTAATTTGTTCAATTGTCAAAAAATTGTGTCTCTGGTCAAAGTGACATATCTCATCCAATTTAAATGCAACGTTTTAATTGCGTTAAAGGTTTTTGTATATCACTGCAAGTAACCAGACAAAAAGCCATTGACAATGAGCAAACAATTTATTAGGTTTCCTAACAATCAAAGAATGGGGGGGAGGCAGCAGGCTGACTGGGATTTCTTGACAATGTTGAGTCAAAAACCCAGATGGAGTTGATATTGGCCCTAAACCCAGTCCTCGACTGGTGCGGGCAAGTCCGGTGGGCCCTGCTCAGTTAAAGACATTAATCTTCACCTCCATGTCGGGGCCACCTGGGATCTTGTGTGCTAATGCAGAGATATTCGAACAAAGAAAGTGGTAGCATCTTCCTCGTGCGATCAGAGGAACTGGAAGAACTCCTTGGGGGATGGAATGGGGTCTCAGATGATGTCTGCAGTTATCTGCAGTCTGTCTGGGTTTAGCGTTTTCTGGGCAGCCAGGTAGTACAGGGGCCCGAACCCTGTCTAGCCAACAGGGAGGCTGCTCTATCAACTGGTGCATAATCCCTCTTGTCCTGTATTTCCAGGTGGTACCTGGGTGGGGTAATGCTCGAAGATGCGGGGGGGAGGGACCTCCTGAGGCTACTGCTGCCTGAAGTAATCTGGGGTGAACTCTAGGAAGTCTCCTTTGGAGGGAACCCAGGGAGGCTGATCACGCATTCTACTAAAACAAACCACGAATATGGAAGACAAAGAAAAAAAAAGAAAAAAATTTGCATCAGGTCAATCCCCAAAGCATCTAACCCCTGCACCAGGAGGAGAGGTGGAAGAGAGAGTTGAAGCATGTGCTGAAGCAACCTGTGGAAGTGGGTTGTATTTCACAATACTGAATCTGGCAACAGTGGGTGTTGGTCGCTGAATTTCTGTCTCGTGCGATCTCGCAAAGTCTGAATTTTTATTACTATTTAATTTATTAAAAAAAAAAACTCCCCATATAATGTAAAATTTTAATTACACCTATATTTTTTATGTAACTTTTTTAATGTGCAGTCCTGACTCTACTACAATTTAATTACTTTTAATTGGAGCTATCAAGTAATCTCTCAGAAAAGTGCTCTATCATGACTGATTCCAAGTGTTTCTTGTGCTCAGAAGTTCTAATCTCAATGGAGGATGGTATGAACTGCTCAATTTGTGGAAATATTATTCACTTTTACTGTGCTGGCATTAGTGAGCGATCATTCCGATTACAAAAACGTAATGGTCTGCAAACGTGGAAATGTAACAAGTGTCGTGCTGTTGCCGAGCAAAACTCTATATCGGCGACTTTGATTGTAACTTCCGCACCATCAATAACTACATCTTCTATACCTACAGTATCATCAGATTCCTTGATTTCTACAGCTTCGTCACCCGCGATCGGATCGATACCTGCAACAAATACTATGAATTTTCCATCGCCTCAACATCAAGCCCCCCAATTTTCATCTCCGCCCATTAATCTCCAACATTGTATGAAGGATTTACCCACCAATCTCAAACAAATAATTTCTGCAATCAATGAATCATTTGAATCGCAATTTCAAAACTTTCAATCATACATTGCAGCAGAATTTTCTAAAATCTCCGATCAAAATCGTCAGTATCAACTCGAAATAACCGATCTTCGAAACAAACAACATCATCTTGCATCTGAAAATTCCATATTGAAATCCGAACTCAAAACACTGCAGGAGAGAACTTCAACAATATTCCCGCCGCTGCAACATCGAAATCCAGGGACTTCCAGAGTCATCGGACGAAGATATAGAATCTCTCAAATCAAGCATAATATCAAAAGTTGTTCCTGAAATGATTGATAGTGTTACAGCCTTTCACCGTGTACCTACCAAAATCAAGGATAAAATAAAGCCTATTGTGATGCAGTTTGACAATAAATCAAACAGAGACAGATTTCTCAAGGCTGCAAGATCGAAGAAACTACAAGCATCTCATATAGACAATAGACTTAGACCCCCATCTATTTATTTCAATGCTCA
This sequence comes from Pholcus phalangioides, assembly GCF_987345545.1. Taxonomy (NCBI): domain Eukaryota; kingdom Metazoa; phylum Arthropoda; class Arachnida; order Araneae; family Pholcidae; genus Pholcus; species Pholcus phalangioides. Next base: position 11,603,312 of record NW_028301597.1, on the reverse strand, counting down.
TTTATGCCCATATATGAAAAAGGTTTTTTTCCATTGCAAACAATTTAAAGAACAGAATAATTTCAAGCATTGCTGGATCAGAGATGGTAAGATTTTCTTAAGACAACATGATGACTCCAGGGTGTTCAGAATCACTCATATTGATGATTTGAATGATGTCTATTAATTTTAATTCTAACTACACTGAACTGAGCACCCTGGACGAATTAAATAAATTCCTCTCTCCCAGCAATAATAATGTTCCATACTCTTCATTAAATATATTCCACACCAACATTCGTAGTGTTGGAGCAAATTTTGATCAATTATTGTCTACTTTGGGTAACAACATTGAAAATATAAATATCATTGTTTTGTCTGAGGTTTGGATCTTTGATTATGAAACCACATTTTTTAATATTTCTGGATTTAAACTCTTTTCATGTTGTCGCCAATATAATAGTTCAGGAGGTATATTGGTATACATTAACGAATTCCTCAATTTTAATCAAATATCTTCTATAACTATGCATACTGCTGAAATAATAGCCCTAGTTGAACCATCTTTAAACATGACCATTTTTTCTATCTACAGATCCCACTTATTCCCAGTAACAGAATTTTTCAATGAATTGAAACTTATTTTAAATAATACCAAACGTAAAAATATCATGATCATTGGTGATATCAATATTGACCTCTTGAATACCGAATCGAATATTTGTATTGAATATATGGATTATCTATGTAGTTTGGGTTTTCAACCTTTGATTCAAAATATAACCAGACCTCAGTTGGGAACATGTCTCGATCATATTTTCTTGCGTCATTCCCCAATAATTACTAATATTTATTCATCTATATTTTCCACTGATATCACAGATCATAACCCTATACTCTGTAAATTGTTATTCAGTAATGTTAATGTAATTAGTAATAGTCGCAAACTAAAATGTACTGCTAAAATAATTGACTACAACAAGCTAATTAGGTATTTGCAAAACTATACATTTTCATCAAATGCTACTGACCCCTGAGACTTGTTCGAAGAATTCGTATCCAAACTTCAAACGATTGTCCAAAACCATACTAGAAACGTCAACCACACAAGATATAAAATCAAACAGAAACCTTGGATCTCACACGAACTAAAACATGTTATAAAAATAAAACAAAATCTATACAAAAAATCTCGAAAATACCCTTTTGATGTTTCTATAAATATAGCTTATAAAAATGTTGCTCGTATGGTGAAGTCCCAAATTAGGATTGCTAAAAATAATTCATACTCCGAACAATTTTCGAAATGTAACACATCTAAAAAACACTGGAAGTTATTGGATGAAATAATATTCAAAGATAATAATCAAAATTCATTACCAACAAACTGTGACAACAACGCCCTTGCCCAAAATTTCAATGACCACTTCATTAACATTGCACCACTCAATATTAATATAAATGATGATTATAAACACTATATCCAGTCACACATAGTCAACTCAATATACTTCACTCCAACTTTTCCAGAAGAAATTTCAAAAATTATCAAGACTTTACCTGCTACCGGGTCTTCCTCAGATACGTTGAACTCGAAAGTTCTAAAAATACTCCCTAATAACATCTTATACGTACTCTCGGACTTAATAAATAATTGTATTACAAATGGCGAATTTCCAGAATCATTAAAATTAGCAGTTGTAACCCCAATTCCTAAAAATGGTGATCCGAATGATCTCAACAACTTTAGACCGATTTCAGTTTTGTCGTCACTTTTTGTCAAAGCTTTTTGAAATTATCATTAAGAATAGAATGTCTTCTTTCCTCTCGCATGTAAATTTTTTTTCTATCAATCAATATGGTTTTCTTCCAAACAGAAACACAGAGACTGCCCTTTTAACATTCACTAAGTATATTGTAGAAAAAATTGATACATCCAAAAAGACTATTGCCATTTTCCTGGACATAAAAAAAGCATTTGAGAGTGTCAACCGTCGTATCTTACTCAATAAATTACATATTTTTGGTATCAGAGGTAATGCACATAAATTAATTGCTTCTTATCTTAGTCATAGATCTCAAATAGTTAAAGTTGGATATAATCTTAGTAATCCATTAGAAACAATCAAAGGCGTACCTCAGGGCTCTGTTCTGGGATCATTGTAGTGCGTTCTTATCTGTATAGATGGCGCACCCTCCTCACGCTCTTGGTGATTGTAAAAAAAAAGAAAAAAATGTCAGTTGGAATTGTACCACCGATTTGTATACACGTGTCATCCTTCTCGTTATGTTTCTTTCGTATATTAAATCGTTAAGTTTTCATTATGTTTTATGTCGTCACTACAAGCATCGGATTACTGGTGACCTATAGGACACATCTGATTTTGGACATTGAAGTTAATTTCTCCATCGTTTAAATTTCGTTTTCGCGCCTTGTGCTTTCCGTTCGTACGCTCTTCAAAGATGAAACTTTTCTAATCTCCTAGTCTTTTGGATATACTATTTTTTTTTTTTTCAAGCCAAGTCTACTCGTTTCTACCCAATATAGAGACGTTCCTGGAAATTCAAGGTGAGGAATAAACTTTCTACTCTCGATTTGCCGGTCTCCATACTTGCATTTGTCATGGCTCAACCTATTGCATCAGCTGAAGTTTCACGTGTTGCCTTTCGAGCCCCTCCGTTCTGGGAAGCAAATCCAGAGATTTGGTTTCTTCAAATTGAGTCACAATTCAAAACGGCAGGCATAACCGCCGATGAAACTAAATTTCACGTCCTTGTAGGAGCTCTTGATTGCAAAGTTTTGAACTATGTTTCTAATATCGTTCGCAATCCTCCCCAACAGCACATGTACGAGACTCTCAAAACTCGCGTGCTGGAACAGTTTCAACAATCAGAATCTTCCAAATTGCGAATGTTACTCCAGGAGCTTCAACTAGGCGACAAACGCCCGTCCCAGCTTTTGCACGAAATGCAAACGTTAGCTGAGGGTAAAATGGAAAGTGACATTTTGAGAAATCTCTGGATGCAGAGATTACCGTTGCACTCCCAACAAATATTACAAGCTTCTAGTGAACCGTTAATTGGGTTAGCGAAAATAGCCGACAAAATATGTGAAGTTTCTAATGTGTCATCTAATACTTCAGCTGTGTCTCACACTTCAGAGTTTGATGATTTGAAAAACGAAATTGCTTCGCTACGGCAATCATTTGAAAGGCTTTCGCGATCTCCTAGACCATCTCGCGGTTATCGCAAACGATCTCAATCTCGTAGCCGAAATAAATTCGGCGATGCTTTGAAAAACGGAAGGCTTTGCTGGTACCATGAGAAGTTTGGAGAAAAAGCTCATAAATGTATTCCTCCATGTCAATTTCAGGAAAACTAGTGGGCTCGTCTGTTTCGGCGACAGCTGACGAAAGCCTTCTCCATAGTCGCCTATTTGTCATCGACGTTAATACGGGTTTCCGATTTCTAATTGACACTGGCGCATCAATCAGTTGTTTTCCGAAACGCCTGACTAACTTGACAAAACCTCACAAACTCTCACTGTATGCTGCAAATGGATCCGAAATCCAAACGTTTGGCAACAAAAATCTAGTTCTGAATCTTGGACTAAGGAGGGACTTTCCTTTCGTTTTCACTGTGGCAGATGTTTCACATCCCATTATTGGAGCCGACTTTTTGGAAAGATTTGGTTTGCTTATAGATGTTAAAAATTCTCGTTTGATCGATAACGAAACATCGCTATCAGTGAATGGTTTAGAATCCCAAAACGGCTCTTTTGGTTTAACGCCGATCTCTGGTGATTCTCCATACCACCGCATATTAGCCAAATTTCCTCAGCTTACCAGCTCAGTTCTAAATGCAGTTCTAAAGAAACACTCTGTCATGCACTTCATCGAAACTACGGGACCACCGGTTTTCGCAAAAGCTAGAAGATTGTCGTCTGAAAAACTTGCAGCTGTTAAAAAACAATTCAATGAACTGTTGCAACAAGGTATAATTCGGCCCTCAAAAAGCCCTTGGTCGAGTCGCATCCATCTTGTACCCAAAAAAAGCAACGAATGGAGAATTTGTGGGGACTTCCGCGGACTCAATGCAATAACCATCCCAGATAGATACCCGCTTCCAAATATACAGGATTTTTCCATCAACTTGAGTGGTAAAAAGATTTTTTCAAAAATCGATTTAATAAAAGCATATCACCAAATACCAATCAATCCTAAAGACATTCCCAAAACCGCCATAGTTACGCCCATTGGGCTATACGAATATGTTTATATGTGCTTCGGCCTGAAAAATGCAGCTCAAACGTTTCAGCGTTTTATTGACGAAGCATTTCGTGACTTAGATTGTTGTTACGCATATCTCGATGATTTGTTAATCGCTTCCATTGACGAAAAATCTCATGAAGCTGACTTAAAACGTGTTTTTCAAAGACTAAATGACTATGGTATCGTGATCAATCCATCTAAATGTGTATTCGGTCAACGTCAAATTAATTTTCTGGGTTTTCTTGTTTCTCCCGATGGGATTGCACCTTTACCAGATCGAGTACAAACATTGCTCGATTATCCATTGCCATCAACAGTGACTGAATTGAAGCGTTTTTTGGCAATTGTAAATTTCTATCACAGATTCCTTAAAGATGCAGCCAGGGTGCAAGCTCCTTTGCATGAATTAGCAAAAAGCAAGATAAAAAAAGATAAAACTGAAATAGTTTGGTCTGAGGAGGCCAAATCCGCTTTTTTTGTCATGCAAGCAATCAATTGCCAACGCCGCACTTCTGGCCCATCCTGTTCCGAATGCAAAATTGTTTCTGACTGCCGATGCTTCCGACACTTCATTGGGTGCAGTCCTTCAACAGCAAATAGGAAACAAAACCCAACCATTGTCATTTTTTTCACGCAAGCTCAGTTCGACTGAAAAAAAGTACAGTACATATGACAGAGAGCTCTTAGCTCTCTGTCATATGTTCAGCTGTTAAGCATTTCAAGCACATTTTGGAGGGACGCAACTTCATAATTTTCAGTGATCATCGTCCTCTCACGTATGCCTTCAAACAACGTAACGATAAATGTTCTCCCCGGCAACTTAGACATCTTGAATATATTAGTCAGTTTTCGACAGATTTACGATATTTGCCTGGGGATAGTAACGTCATAGCTGATGCTTTCTCAAGAATTTGTGAAATCCACACTCCTTGTACAATCGATTATGCAGAATTGGCACGGGCGCAGGCAGATGATGATGAATTGCATGTCTTGCTTCAAAGTGAAACTGGGCTTCAGCTAAAACGCTTCAATATCTCCGGTGTTAATATCTACTGCGATGTGTCTACTGACGATATACGCCCGTATGTACCCGTTTCAATGCGACGTCTAGCGTTCGACTCTGTGCATAATCTGTCCCATCCTGGGATAAAAGCCACTCTAGGTATGGTACGCAAACGATTTATTTGGAAATCGATTGCGAGAGACTGCAAAGATTGGTGTCGTACCTGCATCGCTTGCCAGAAGTCGAAGGTTATCAAACATACCAAGTCTCCTTTAGGCTCTTTCCAGGTTCTAAAGGATACACGTATCTCTTGACATGCGTTGATCGGTACACACGGTGGCCCGAAGCGGTACCAATGTCTAACCAAACCGCTGAAACTACAGCTGAGACATTCTTTTCTACCTGGGTGTGTCGGTTTGGCGTTCCTGAAAAGTTGACCACAGATCAAGGTCGTACGTTTGAGAGTGATCTATTTCGCCCTCTTGCACGGCTGTGCGGCATCGAAAAATCCCGCACCACTGCCTACAATCCAAAGTGTAACGGCCAGGTTGAGAGATTCCACCGCGATCTCAAAGCCTCTCTGATGTGTGTCCTCAAAGGTAACGAGCACTGGACAGAGGTTCTACCTACAGTCCTGTTGGGGTTACGTTCCAGCATCAAAGAAGACCTCCAAGTATCAACCGCTGAGTTGGTATACGGCACAGCCCTACGCCTTCCTGGTGAACTCTTCCGGCACTCGGATGAGCGAGACGTCCTACCTCGATATGACTTCTTGCAGAGACTGAGAGACCATTTCTCCCGTGTGAGACCAGTACCAACCTCTCATCACAATTCGTCTAAGCCCTTCGTCTCGACAGACTTGCTAACTTCACCATCAGTATTCGTCCGACAAGACTGCGTACGCAAACCTCTACAACAACCATACACCGGACCATTTGAAGTTATTTCAAGAAGTGATAAGTATTTTATGTTGAACATTAATGGCAATCATAAAAATGTATCCATAGATCGCCTTAAGCCATGTTTTATGTTAAATAATAATTTATGTGACACGTTCAAAAATCAGTATATTTCCAGGTCTGGCCGAAGAGTGCGATTTCGTATTGACCCTTCGAAATTAGCTATATGATTCGTAATTATGTATGGTATATATATATATATTGCAATTTTCTTTTATTATTTGTATGATTATTATTCAAATTTTCTTCTCTTAAATGTTTCGTCTTCGACTGGAGGGGGAGTGCTGTAGTGCGTTCTTATCTGTATAGATGGCGCACCCTCCTCACACTCCTGGTGATTGTAAAAAAAAAGAAAAAAATGTCAGTTGGAATCAAAGCCGCTTGTAAGTTAACTCTTAATGCAGCTTTGGTTGGAATTGTACCATCGATTTGTATACACGTGTCATCCTTCTCGTTATGTTTCTTTCGTATATTAAATCGTTAAGTTTTCATTACGTTTTATGTCGTCACTACAAGCATCGGATTACCATTATTATTTAACATATTCATAAATGATCTTTGCAACATTTAATTAACTGGTAAAATCATAACATTTGCAGATGACACAGTATTGCTTTATTCAACTGATGACGACCATTCACTTGCAAATTCGATAAACGCCGATTTATTAATAATTCGTAATTGGTTTATCAGTAACGACTTACAAATAAATGTAACAAAAACGAAGTTTATGTACTTCTCTTCTATGACTAATATAAACTTCAACCATAATCTGATATTCCACAATAATAATTGCCAAAACATTTCAACTTGTAACTGCCAGAGTCTCGAACAGGTTTCCACAATTAAATACTTAGGTATTCATATTGATCATAACCTCAGATGGAAAACTAATGTAAAATATTTGAAAAGTAAACTTCGCTATGTAATTTACAAACTATATTACCTAAAACCATACATAGATCACTCATTCATGTTAACACTTTATTACTCATTATTTCACTCCCTTCTGTTATATGGTTTAGCTATCTGGGGTGGCGACTTCATTTAAAATACAAGATATACGGAAGACTGGATGTTGTGAAGATATTTATTATTTGAGATGTTAATTTTTTAAGGAAGGAAAAAACTCATCTCTGCCTCTACCGGGAGTCAAACCCGGGTCCCTCGATTGCCGGACGAGTGCTCTGACCACTAAGCTACAGAGGAGATAGAGATTTTCCTTCGCTAGAGCGTATATATGCCGAACGGAACCGTGCAATGGACGGTGAAACCAATCAGCTAATAGCTCATTTAAAATCTTACACCAATAATAAAACTCCAAGAAAGAGCAATAAGACTTATCACAAGTGACTATTTGACTCCTTCAAAACAACTTTTTCACAGTCTTGGAATCCTTCCCCTACGTCAGCTTTATTTCTACAAACCTACTATAATTATTTTTAAACGACAATTTGCTTTACCTCTGAACAGTTCCCGTTTCTCAAATAGATTGAACAATATATACTCTCTACCACTTATCCACAAAACTCTTCTGAAGAAGCATTTTACTTACCTCATCCCGAAATTTTGCAACTCTTTACCACCTGCTATCCTTAACATTACTAACTTATTACCTTTCAAAAGACACATGAAGCAATATCTTTTTTCAATCAGTGACAGCGAGAGTTTCTTTTGATTTGGCTAAGCTCCTCAATCAGTTAAATTATAAATCTATTTGATCTTAAGCATTGCAACATTATATTGATTTATATTTGCATATACTTACCTGAAAATCATGCAATGCGTATTTCATAAAATTGCACTCCTTGCTGTTGCCAAAAATACTACAAATTATGTGAAAGTTTTGTTTTGACATTTGATTTATTTATTTTTTGAAACCCCCTCCCCATTTTGTGTGTGCATGTGTATGTGTTTTTCTAATATATCGTTTTTCCGTTTTAGTTTGTTCATGTTGTTTACTAATAAGTAACTGTGTTCCTTATTATTCATTATAAATTTGTAATGTGTCATCCAGTACGGGTCTCTAGACCCCTTGGCTGATTTTTTTGTTTCATCTTGTATTTATGTAAAAAATTAAAACAATAAACAATCAAAAAAAAAGAAGAAAAAAAGCACAAGCGGAAGCCAGAAACCCTGTTGCAGAGGGAACCCCACTTCTGTCGACCAGCGAGAAGAAGAAAAAACACCAAAGAAAAAGGCGCAATCTTGAGAAAGCTCTAACAAATGTGACCTTGGCAGATGATGCGAAGAATGACAAGACTGCTACGCCCAGACCCTCAGGACTTGCATCGGACACTATCGAGGCTTCACAGTCAAATGGGCCTATTCTGCGCAAGCATGGAAGGGTCCCTGGTGACACGCCAGAAATGAAGTTTAAGAAGCCTTGCAAGGATTCTTCTTACAGCAAGGATTCTTCCTACAGCAAGACCATCAAGAAAGGTATCACCCTCAGGGTCAAAGCTAAGGACCCTGAAAGAAAACTGACTCCAGCTGATGTGTCATACATCACCAACTCAGTGGAGGACCAGATGCTGGAGGACACGGGATATTTACCCTCACGTCCACAGAACCATCTTTGGGGAGGAAGGTCTTCGTATTATATGCAGCGACCAGACCACCCTGGAGTGGCTGAAAACTGATCAATGAGCTACCACCTCCACCAAACGTTGAAGGTCACACAGGGTACCTTCTTTGCCCTAGGACTTAGTGACAGACCACCAATGAAAAAGTTCTTTGTTTGGATTCCCTGGAGAAAGGGATCCTAACAAATCTCTAAAACTCTTAAGCAAGTGTAATGAAGATCTGGTGCCTGGCCAGTTTCATCTGCGGGCTGTCATCCCTGGAAATGTGGGTAATACCCTGGTGATCGGGGTGGAGCAAGCGATGCTGTGTGTGTGTGGAGTGGCTAGCCACCAGATCTTTCACAGTGCACTGTGGCTTGAGCAGTGTCCCGTTCAGGGAGCCATCCCGACAGCAAAAGCCAACCACTATGTCTACTGAACGGCATGAGAAGCCAACCACAGGCAAAAGAATGGACAGAACCAGGCCTAGAAGTGAAAATTTGAAAAAAAAGTAGGAAAAATAGGAACACCAACAAAAAATAGGAGGGAAAAAATGCAATTCCCAAATTATCGTGGCATTTAAAAATGTTGTGTCATTGAGATTCATACCTTATATATTTCAATTATAGCATTATCTATTGATATTTAGAAACTCAAGTTCTCTCTCTAACGAATTTAAAAAATTCAGAATGTGGGATCAAAAACAATGCAAATGGCAAAACTGCACAGAAATGAATCAAACTTCTACTGTTACTTGAAAAGTCCACTTAATGATCTTGATCCATTCCCCCCCCCCCACCCCGTGTTTTTCAAAGAAAGAAAAAACTGTCTAGGTGTCATAGAAATGTAGTGCATGCATGCTTAACCCATTGCCCACGGGCCGAATGTGGCCCCAGAGTCATCTGTTGTGGCCCACATTTTCGAACCTAATTTTGTAAAAATGAACTAAGCGATACACTTCCAGATCGTTCAAGAGACCCTGCGGCACAGTTTCAAGTCATTCAAGTGGCATCACATTTACAGATCACCACGTCACAGTTCCAGATTACTCAAGTTACCCGAGCTGCTGTTCCACCTCACTCAAGTGAGCTGTGGAACATTCCTAGATCACTCGAGGGAACTGGGACACCATTCACCAACACTTAAGTGACTCAAGGCAGAGTTCCAGGTGACCTGAGGTACATTTACATGTCATTCAAGTAACCCGCAGCACATTTACACGTCATTCAAGTGACCCATGACATATTCCCTGATCATTAAATATTTCGCAGTATATTTATATTTAGAGATCACCGTGGCACAGTTCCAGAGCACTCAATTGACCCATGAAACTTTTAAAGATCACTCAATAACCTGCGCCATAGTTGCTCATTCTTTCAGTGTGCTGCAGCACATTCCCAGATCATTTAGGTGACCTGCAGAAAATTTACTGATCACCGCGGCACAGTTCCAGAGTACTCAACTGACCCAGGTCAGCTTTAGTGACCCGAGACACATTTCAAAATCAATGAAATGGCCCACACTCTACTCAATGTTGAACACCCTTGATGTAACACCTCCTGCAATTACATTGCATCCAGAATGGCCCGCATATGCTCATGAATGTCTTTTCTTTTTCAAAGAGACAGTAGCATCTCTGAAAAAAAAATAGACATCCAGGTCGTCAACAGCATACGCATGAACCTTTTTTTTTTTTTCAAACCAAGCACAACTCAGGTCTATCACCATAGGCAATTTACTACCTAGTGAGTTGTGCAGGAAGTGTAAGTGTGTGTGTACCTAACAATCTGAGTGCGTATCTAGTGTTGTGTATGATTTTTCAGTGCTGCCATCTATGTCTCAGAAGGGAAGTGAGTGATGCGTAGTGACTGAACATTTGTACTGATTGTAGGACTGTTGCACTCTGTGGCGAGATCGGCTCGCATTTGCACCTTGAAGTTGGGAACCACAGAAAACCAACTTCAGCCGACCACCACTGTGGTGACGGTGGGGCTCGAACCCGGGTCCCCGTGATGCGAGTCCGTCACTATGACCACTCTACCACCGCAGCGGCACGCATGAACCTAGTATGCCTTAAAACAAACATGCTAACCCATGACCCTCGGAGTCATCTCACGTGGCCCAGGGCGAATAACAAAACCACACAAGTAGCCCACGAACGACCATCAAATCATTTAAGTGGGCCACATTTCCAGATTACTTCAGTGGCTTGCGGCACATTTGCAGATCACTCAAGCTGCCAACAGCATATATCCAGATCAGCTAAGTGACCCCAAGCACATTTCCAAATCACTTGAGCGACCAGCAGCAAACCCCCAGTTCACTTAAGTGGCATGTAGTTCAGTTGCAGATTACTGTAAGTGACTGGAGGCACATTTACAGATCATTTGAGTGGCACGTGGCACACTTCGAGATCACTTGAGTGGCTCGCAGCACACAGATCACTTAATGGTCTGCAATAGATTAACACTTTGAGTGTCACAATGCATTTTTTATAGATTATTTTAGTGGCACTCTTGACACTTTTCCAAGCCACCCAAGTGGTCCGCTGTGCACTTTCAAATGATCCAAGTGACTTGCGGTACATTTCCAGATGACTCAAACGGCTCACTTTCAGACCACCTGAATGACTCGCGGTACATTTCAACTTGACTCAACCTTTTGAAGAGTGCGGGGGCTACTTCATTGATTTGAAAACGTGTCGCGGGCCACTTAATTAAAAGATCTTGAACGCAGGTTATAAGTGTGATCTGTAAATGTGGCGCGGGTCACTCAAGTAATCTGGGAATGCGCCGCGAGCCATTTGAGTGATACCTGTAAGCCACATAGGTAACCCTTGACCCGCGGTAAACACTTGGCCTGTGCGGACCAAATGTGGTCCTGGGGGGGGGGGCCTGTCCCTCTCAAACCTAATTTTGTAAAAATGAACCAAGCGGCTCATTCACAGATCGCTTAAGTGACCCGTGGCATAATTCCAGACCATTTAAGCGATCCGTGGCACATTTAGAGATCCTTTGAGTAACATGTGACAGTTTTAGAGCATTGGTGCGGCCACCAGTGCGGTTCTACATGACATCACTCAAGCTATCCGCGGCACATTCCCAGATTACTTGAGTGATCCGCGGCATAATCACTTGTATGACGAGCGGCACAGGTCTAGAGCACTTAAGCGGCCCGCGGCACATTTCCAGATCACTTGGATTCGCTAAGTATTTAGACTCTGTAGGGGACTCAATAGGGAGAATGTTATTTCAGGTTCCCCACAAACTAGTGAAAAGTTTTATTCGTTTTTCGCACACCGACTATGACGCCATTAAGAACATTTCATATTTTTATAAAGGGTGGTTGATGATGCAAGCATCATCCAAACCCTCCCCCCCTCAGTCATCAAAAATCAGCAAATCGGAAATCCCCCATCGATGCTGAGAGTAATACTTGAATAACCCCTAACATAAAGATACCCGAAAGTTATTTTCTGAAGGTTAGAAAAAGTGGGTTCCGTCTTCCCCCCCCCCCCCCCGCTCCTGTAAAACCAGACGTGGCTCGGGTTCTGTCACCTAACGCCGGGTTTTCCTAGAAGCAGGTTTTCCTGTGCTGCGCACAACGGAATCACCTAGCGCGACGCGTCGTCCATTCACCAATAAGAAAAGTGAATGCTTTACGACGCTTTACGTCGGGCGTGATTGGCCGACTGCTTCTGGAGGAGTTAGGCCCTCCTCACACGGGGAAACTAAAGTTCGGCAACTGATAAGAGAAACCGTCCCGAAGACCAGTACGTATATCGCTCTAGACGCCCTCACACGAGGAAATTAGCGTCTTGGCGACGAAATATCGAACGCGACTCGGTCACTTGGCGACTGACATGCTAGTCGCCGCCAACTTTTGTTGAAGAAACTAGAGAAACTGCCTTTGGCATTCCTTCATATTTTCGTCATGCGAGTTTGGACTCATATTGAAAAACAATCCAGAGTATATATATAATAAATTATCAGTTGAAAGGATATAATGAAATTTCTTCAGAATTTCAGTTCACAGGTAAATACACGATTTCTTTATTTAAACTGATATTATTTTGAAATTATAATGAAATTAGGGGCGTCGAAATTGTTTCGAAACTGTGGGTGCTCGTCTTTAGTTTTATATCGGAAAGTTTAATTTCTTAATCAATTCTGGGGTGCTCGGATCAATTAATCAAATCGATCAATCCACAAATTACCGTGGGTGCTTGAGTTTGCACCCCTGTCTCTGACGCCACTGAATGAAATGGTAAACCAGGACTGTCATTTCAACTTTTTTCGGGGGGGGGGCAAAGAACATATACTCACTGTATGTACGTATATATACTATTTATAGTGTATTTTTGAAAGCCGAGGGGCAATAGCCCCCTGATCCCCTAGATGACGGGTCCGTGGTAACCTGGGCACTCCCCCGCGGGGGCGATTTCAAAAGAAGATGAAGCATTACAAAAATTATATCTGGTAAAAAATTTCAGGGATAACCAAATGAATTTGCCAAGTAGGATCTCAGAAAAAAAAAATACATGACTGGGAGCCCCCATGTTGCTCTTAAGACGGCCCTGGATAAGAACCTGCAGAAAATACTGTTTACTTTTACATGTACCTAAACAAGCACGTGTTCCACAGGGATGGTCCCTGATTTTCATCCTTGCTTGGAATGTCTGTAATCTAGGTCACGTACACGCACATCTGTGTGTGGGAGTATTCGGGGAAAATCATTCCCTGAAACATAAACAACAATTCATGTGTTGTTTGTCTCTAGTTTTGCCTATAGTTTATTTTTTGCCTCTGGGAACCAGCTTTCGTCGTTTCATCTCATGAAACTATTTAAAATTCTGCGTGACAATATTTTAACTAATAAACATATATAGGTACTGAAATTCACATTTATAGAGGAAAAACAGACATTTTATTGCGAATTTTTTTTCCGAATGAAACATGAAATTATACTAAAAAATTATCTAATTTTTACCATTTTATTGTCATTTCAAAATGATATCAATTTAAATAATGAAATTTTGTATTTACCTTTGAGCTGAAATTCTGTAGCAATTTCACATATAATAGAAATTATTTTTCTCATTTATTTGTTTCGCTTTTTCCTAACCCGGTTAACAAGATAGTACCGGAAGATAAGAAGGAAAACTAATAGACTGTGCTGTTTTTACTCAGTTTCCCGGGCTTTGAATATTTTTTTAGTAGCGCCGTGTGAGGGAGAACGGGCAACTCGACTCGTTCTAGTCAACTCAACTCTCAAGTTGAAGCAACTCGAGCTCGATTTTAGTTTCCCCGTGTGAAGGTCTGGACACACATATCCGCACCGTGCCAGGACCGCAGCTCGGGCGTCAGTTGGCCGTGGCTCGGCTCGTTCCTCTTCAGACCACACATTTCCGTGTGTTGCCCGTGTCGCTGCCGTATGCTAACTACTAGCTTAACGAAGCTGTGTCGATTGCTTCAAGGCTTTGCAGCCGGTTCGGTGTAATCAAAATGTTCAGTAAATTAATTAACAAGAGTGATTTGGATATAATAGCCCTAGCGTAAATTAACAATAATTAATTGTTCTAAACATTTCTGTAAATAGTCTATACATGTATATAATTTTTTTTATCTATCTGTATATGTTTTCTAAAGAAATTTTTATTTTGGATTGACCTCCGATAGATTTTTTGTATGTGACAAACCCGCAAAAAAGGATAGGATCTTTAAATGCAGCTGAAAATAAAAAGACGGCCATTTGCTTAGTTTGACTGTGTACATTCTCGTTTATAGTTTGGAGAGAGGAGATTATTTACGGAGTGATAAAAGAGAGGGGAGAGAGGAAAAAAAGTCATATGGAAATTAAAACAATCTGTGGGGGAGAGCGCTACTCTCTCTTCCTCACCTACACACTCGTTTTTTTTTTATTCAGAGTCAACCGCCATCATAAATATAATCATCTGTAGGGGCAGGTGGTGTCAAATTCCGATAACACCTCGGAGAAGTGTATCTCAGCTCAGTAGGAGCATATTGTACGAAAGAGCGCGCATATCTTTACTCTGTGTGTGTCTACGCGGAATCTTCTAAACTAAAAATTGGCTCCTTTGCAGATGGCAAATGGATATTAAAATTAATAACAATTGGGGTGTTTAGTCTGCCGGGGCTTGATTCAATGATAATGCCTCACCAGTATTCGATAATAATTTAAAGCACTCATTGCCAAAGTTCCAGTCGCTGAAACGTCTTTGTCTGATATTTCGCACAAAGGTGCTCGAATTTTTGGAAGGTGTGGGCCACTTCATTGTTTTGAAATATTTCGCGGACTTCTTAAGTTATCCAGAAATGAGTCTCGATCCTCCAAAATTATCTAAAAAAAAGTGGCACGTGTCGCTTAAGTGATCTGCAAGCGTGCCGCGGGCCACTCGAGAGATCTGGAAATGTGCCACTAACCACTCAAATAGGATAATCTGCAAATGTATCACGATCCACTTAAGTGAAATGGAGGTGTGCCGTTAGTCGCTCAAGTGATTTTGAAATGTGCTTGAGACCACTCGAGAGCCTTGTTTTGTTTTTTGTTGTCACGGGCCACATCAAATGCTTCCGAGGGCCGCATTTGGAGCACAGGACATGGGTTAAGCATTTATGGCTTAATATGTTGCATCTGATGTGAGTACCAAATTTAAAATGTCTCCTATATTTTCACATAAAAGAAATACCCAAAAATTTTCGAACCGTTTTCTATCTAATTTATATTCAAACCAAAACAATTATTCATTTATAGAGCATCAGAAATTCAACCCAGTTAGTTTTCCAAGTTTATGTTATTATTTTAACAAAAATCTCCCCGGCAAAATTTCGTTATATGCTATGAAACATAATTTTAAACTTGGTTTTGAGATCAAAGTTGTGAAAATGTTTATCCATATGTTTTCTACATATTACGCTAGTACCACGGAACCGAGGCCAAATGCGCCTGAACAATTTCGGGGCACGAAAAATGTTTAGAACACCCCCCCCCCCCTTAACAAGATTTCATATATTTTGTGGAGAGGAGGGAATCGGCATCATGAATGAATATACACGAACGCTAAGAAATACCCCATAGAAAAAAAAAAAAAAACTACAAAAATGTGAATTAGCAGAAAAAAATTGATGGGGGTAATTTTAAACTAATGTGAGAAACCGTTTCCGAAACTAATGAAAAATTTAGAATCGAGGGATTAAAAATAATTGGGAAAAATAATTTCAGTACCAATGAGAGAGAGAGAGAGAAAATTCAGAATTAATAAATGAAATAATTTTGGAATAGATTTTAAAATTTAGAATTAACGGAAGAAATAATTCCATAACTATTGAAAATTCAGAATTAATAAAAGTAATAATGCGGAAATTGATTAAAATCAAGAAATAAACAGAATTAATAATTCAACAATTGATGAAAATTGAGAAGCGACATAAAATAGATGAGCTCTCTCCTCTTTTATAAAAAAAATCTGCGCGCTCTCTCTCTCCCGAGACCGCACCGTCATCGTAAAAATATAAAATAAACTAGTTGGTGACGGTGCGGACGCGGTGCGGTGACGATGCTCGGCTACGGTGCGGATATGTGTGAACGGCTGCACTGCTTAGCAAAGAATTATTCTTTGACCGCGTGATGACCTACACTCGGCCGACGCACGTGTCGGGCACGGTGCGGATATGTGTGTCCAGACCTTGAGAAGCGTCGTGTGTGCCGCGCGTCTCAGCGATCTTTTTATTATCGTGTTCTATGTATTTCCCTTCCCTTCAAACCGGAGCATAAAGCCGATAGAATAGCTGACGTCAGGGTCATATACTATATAGCCGTCCTGAGCTGATGCGCCACGCTTGGAAACACGTAGTTATGTAACACATTCCTGCCGACGCGAAATGATCCAGTTCGGTTCACGCGGTGCAAAAAGCCTACTTCTAGGGAAACCCGGCTTCCCAGGAGAGAGAGACCTATAGTCTCTCATGGAATCTCGTGTGTGGATGGATAGAGACTGTTCTTCCCCCTTTTTTTTTTGCCTTCTTATTTACGGCAACGGATCTACGAAACAGATTCTCTTTCTCCACCGAGTTTTTAGCACTTTGACTACAGCACAGCGGCGAAAAGATACGTTTGTCGTCGTCCCCTCTCCAATGGAACTGAATTTTTTTTTCGTTTTTAGTAGCGAGTTGTGATGCGAATAAAAAACGTTAAAAAGGGAGGGAAAGCAGTGACATTTTGCGGTTTCTCGGAATTTTCGTAGCGAGATTTTGGCTGTAAACAAAAGGGAGGGAGGGATAAAAGTAGGAGAGAATTGCGGTAAAAAAGGACGATTGCGGCGAAAGTAGGAAAATAGGAGGACATTTCTAAAAAAAAGGAAAAGTAGGAAAAATAGGAGCGCGGCGAGGTCTGCTAATGTGAAGCGGGGATTGCCTCCAGAACCCTAGTGGAAAAGGATAACGACTCAGGGGTGGACGTGGAGCTGGACTTGGAGCAAGACACTGGGTACGACTTCGATCTATCATAGGATCAATTGCTTAACCTCCATGGTTAAACCTGTGTACCCACAGGTAAGTAAAATTTTTTAATAACGTTGCCAATGTTAAGGCAGATAAATTTACAACATAGCAAAGCTGCATCCTTGTAACCCTGCAATCTTGCAGCTTCCTTTCGTTACCATAATCACTTTGTAGCTCTGATTCAAGAACCGTGGGTCAGAAATGGGATGATTATGGGTCGACTACCAAACTCTTCGTCAAGAAAGGAATAGGGACGCACCCAAGAGCATCTGTGTACCTTGCCAAAGGTATCGATGCCTAGGCACTTCCACAATTCACATCAGAAGATGTTGCAGTTCTAACAAAGGGTACTGAACATAAGAATCGCCCTATCATTATCTGCTCAGTCTATATGGCCTATGATCTCAATATTCCACCAGAGTTCCACGATCTGGTGGAATACTGCGAACATCACAACATAAGTATGATAATTGGATGCGATTACAATGCTTACCATACAGCATGGCAGTGGCGGATCCAGGGGGGGGCGATGGGGGCGATCGCCCCCCCAAGAGCCTTTAAACAATAGGTGAAGGGGCGATCGCCCCTCCCAAGAGCTTTCAAGCAAGCATAACTCCAGTTACCTCACTTTTTTTCTTTATTAATCCTAATTTTTTTAATTAATTTCCTTTTTTTCTCAAAGTTCCTTTCCCTAAAATTTGTTCCCCAAGTTCCACCTTGAGATTTCTTCTGCTGGTAAGGTCGAAAAAATAAAGAAGTCATAGCCGGAGGAGGGTCAATTGTATTCCATCAAGGTTCTACAGGGATTAAATGCGATTCGGCTGTCACGCTGCCTTTTCGCTGCAACATACCTCCTAGCGCCTAAGGGCTCGTGTAGAGAGGCAAAAAAATGTACACCCTTCAGTTTTCTTGGTAACGCGCAATAAAGCACAAGCCATCCAATAAGATGAATCATCGTTTTCTAGCCTTTGTTATCTGTCTTTTTTTTAAATTCAGTCCTGAAACCCGCAAGCTTGACATGGATCAAAAAATGGCCATGTCTTCGAAAAAAACTGTTTTCAGTAAGCAAAAATTTTAAAATGAATGGGTGTTAAGAAAATTAATTCTATTACTTTTTGTAGCACATCTGGGGTTTTCCCAGGGAATGAAGCTGCATTCGCTTACGGATTCACTGATAATGACATTAACGGGGGGTTCCCCCACAGGGTGAGGCTAACAGGGCTCAGGACGATTCTTATCATTTTTTGATTTTCACTCTACAAATTCACTATAGTGGGGCCTAAAAGTATGAAAAATCTCAGCAAAGCCCCCCCCCCCCCGCTCGAAAACGTAGCTCAAAAGCCCTGCTGCAGAAGGTGAGCATTTGAACACACATAGCTTCTCTATAATATCTATGAAAATATAGACCTCGGCCCCATCTAATAATTAAAGCCTTTGTAATTTGAAATAAGTACCTGGATTAAACATTATAAGTGGATCGCGCGTATAACGCTTTTCCAAAAACCGCCATTAACCGCCATTAGCGTTTTTCCGCTTGCAACGTCTCTATAGTCTGAGCATTAGTTGAAGATGGGACCACGAAAATGAATCGCACTAAGCGGGAAAAGGTTCTAAGAGTTCGGCCTTGAGGAACGTTATAAGTGGAATCCACTATATAAAATTGATTGTGTGGTGCCGGATGTTCTGCGGGAATTAAATTTAGACAAAAAATCTGAAAATTAATATTGTGCACTTGATAATCATAATTGAATATTAATAAAAATTATTCCGATTTGCATGAAAGTAAGCTTTTGCTGTTTAACGTATCTGTGGCGAAAAACTGTTTTTGAATAGGTTTTTGGCAACCATATAGTCTGCACAAAATTGAATAAGAAATTTATTATTTTAAATCGCGCAATATTAGAATTTCATTAGGAAGTTTTTTACTCTTAAATTTTTCTTAATTATGCAGACAAATTAGTACCCACATATTTTATTGAAATATTCGTCAATTATTTCTTGTTATCGAAAACAGTCTATACTTGTTTCAATAACTTTTCAATGTTATATTTTCATATTTAAGAACATTTTCATATTTTATCTTGACGTGCTATTCGAATAAGCAAGATTTACCATTTAGTATTTCGTGTATTTGTGTTTCCAAGATTTTATATTTCCTGATTAGTAATTCTCTGAAACTCGTGCTAAGGTGGTTCCAAATTAAAGTTTTCATCCTTCATGAGTTGTCCATTTGAAACCGAACCAGAGATTCAGGTTAGGAGATTGAGAGTAATTTAGATGTTCAGTCAGAAGCGCATTTACGGTTTTGCCGCCTGTAGGCTACACAAATTTCACCGCCCTTCTTCCACTCTAGTCTAATTTTCTTGACTACTCTATCCACGAATTTTCCATCCCATGTTATAGCCCCACTCCTGCAAGTACACCTGTGTTAAAGTCACTCTTTTAAAGGTCCGTCCGACGAGAGTTTGCTAGGGGACGCTGGGTAAGATAATTAAAGTTAAAGATAATAAAAGTCTTTGTCAGGATCCGCGGTTGCCTCGGGGAAGCAATAATTTTTATGGCTTTCAATACAAAGGCAGAGGGACGAGCGCCTTCCTTTGTGAATGACCGAACAAGTACGGTTTACTTCACGCCCGCTGTTATTTTTGCGGTTTATGTCCGACAAAGACTTTTATTAACTTTAATTATCTTACCCAGCGTCCCCTAGCAAACTCTCGTGGGACGGACCTTTTAGTCATTTACATGTTTGCACCCTGTTTTGGTCACACGTGTTTGACGCTGGTTTTGGTAATTGTTTCGTTACTTACACGCACTCTAGACAATACCGTCTTTACCATAGACTAAAGATATAAATATATTATCATAAAGATATAAATATATTATCATAAAGATATAAATATATTATCATAAAGATATAAATATATTGTCATAAAGATATAAATATATTATCATAAAGATATAAATATATTGTCATAAAGATATAAATATATAAAAAATACTATTCTTACTCTATGGTCTTAACGCATTCCCCACGGGCGGGGGGCCTCAAATGCAGAGGGGCCTCTGGTTTAAAATTTTAAAAGTAAACGTGTCTCACCAGGTAGGGGGCTCAGAAAAATTACTTTTTCCGAGAGCCCAGTATACGCTTCTGACGGCTGACTCTAGGCCACTCACTGAACTGGTCCCTCATTCTTTATGTCACTCATTTGATCATTAACATTCTTACTCCCGCTCTAAGTCACGCTTTTGCTCATTCACGTGCTTGCAAACTCTCTAGGTCACTCACTGACACGGTCACTTGCTGTCTGGGAAGAGGTGGGTTTATTTGAGGGTTATAAAAATTTCACCGTCCTTCTCCCATTTTGCTAATTTTCTTGGCCACTCAATCCTCAAATTTGCCGACCTTCTGAACTTGCCGCCCTGGGCTATAGCCCATTTAGTTCTCCTGTAAATAGGACATTGTCTTCAGTAACGGTGCATGGGGATGGTTAAAATCAGTGTTGCAAAAAAAAAAGAAAATTGAGGGGAAAAACTGAAAAATTACAAGCAAAAAAAAAAAGGCTGATGGAATTCAATTTTTCTAGAACTAATAGAGATATGAATTATTAGTACAGTAGACTCTCGCTAATCTGGCACATATCACACCAGGGTGTACTGGGTTAACGAAATCGCCGAATTACTGCAAATTGATTGAAAAACTCCATTCAAATAACAAACTTCTGCTCATAAACATGTGCGCACTATGTTTTCCTCTTCTATGCTCGGAGAAAACCGGCCTAAAAACACCGGATTACTGGAGGGATTATTGAAAGTCTGACTCTATACGTAGTAGGATGGGAAACTTTATTTGAAGACAAAAATGGGTGTCAGACGCAAAATATTTTCATAAATCGGGTATACAAAGCTGGAAATTTGTAATTTTTTTAATTTTATCGTCTCGTTTGAAAATTATAAGTGATAAATGAGGAAGTTAAAGGTATTATTTGTAAATACAGACATGTCATAAATGGGTGTTGTACTGTGTATAGTACTTATTTTCATTTTAAGAAAGGATACAAGTTTGGTGTGCTATAAAATTGTTCACAGAAAGAAAAATTAACTGTCTAGAACGTGAGTAACTGAAAGAAGACTGCTTAATGTTCTCTACACCAATCGCCAAGTCCTCCAAGCGTATACGTTAACACGAAAAGTTGCTGGAGTGAGTGTAGCTCGGCTTTGGATGCTTGAGTTTCCAGCAGCGGTTCCGAACCTTTTCAGTGCATACGCCAAGCAGATCATGAGTAAATACTAAACAAGGTATTGAGCGAAACAAGAGGGACCACCTTAGGGACCCCATGGATGGAAACAAAGTCCCTTTGATCGGGTCCAGCGCCGAGTGGGGAGTACTGAGCTGATATGAATTAGTACGAGACAAGCAGAGCCAGATGAGGGCCCCACATGGATCTGCCGGCAAATAGATAGAATTCTCTACCGAACGAGACAGACCACAGAGGGCTCACCTGGAATCATGTAAACAAAGCTCATTTGGCCGATCCCATCACCGGCATTCAAAATCTGAACAGGGAAAACATCTACCCTGTGCTGTACTGAAACCGAAACTGCCTTATCACGGTCCCTACATATGAGAGGACAAAAGCTGCGCCGCATAGGTTCAGCTTTTTATCTGAAAGCATGAAGTCGTTTAAAGTTTGAGCTGTCACAAGAATTTTTCGCAAGCTCAGTGCGACCCGTTACGGGTAAGGGGGCTGTCAGTGTGCGCGTAGTAGCCTACCTATTTATTTGATAAGTACTTTGTGGTTGTGCGTAAAGTTCATGCTCCCAAGGGTGGAGCTGACAGGGCCGGGGACGATTCTCATCATTTTTTTTTTGTTTTTTTAAGCTATAAATTAGCTATAAAAAGGCCCGTGAAAAGTCTGGTCTGGGGGCCCACTAGAGGCTTTAGCCTAGGGGGCCCTCTCTAGGATGTGGAGGCCATGGTCAGGGCTTTAGATAATTGGTTTTTCCTTCAAATGTTCAAGGATCGTCTCTCTTAAACGAGGTTTCTTGTATCCGAGTTAGCTTAGAATTCATTTCCTCTGGTTGACCGAGATCCTTATTTTATTCATATTATTTTGCCTAATTGTTATCATAACGTCACAAAGAGAAACGTTTAATACTTTCACAGGAATCAAAAAAATTAAATTTAAACGGAAAGTATCTCTCTACTTTGACTTGAAAAGCTGGAAAAAAGCATTTATCGAATACATTCGGATGAATTTTTATTTGTGCACATTGTTTTGTCCGGTTAACTGTGAGCCTTAATTTTTATCAAGCGAAGGAGGAAGAAGTAGTATTCTAGGAACATTTTAAAATACCAATTCTTCATACGCTTTTCATATTCTGCTCTCTTTTCATCTGCAAAGTTTTTATTTATTTGTACAATTGCTCATGATACTGTTAATAAAAAAATATTTTTAGCTGCATCAGAATTCCTTACAATGTTTATAAATATAACACACATTATTCAGTCTGCACCTCAAACTTTTTTTTCGTACGGTATTTTTTGCGAGGGTAGCCGGCACAAACGTTCAAATTTATTATCAAAAACAGCTTATTCCTTAATTGTAACACCAGTTGCTGCAAGCAATTTTTTAAATAAGTATGTTGCATATTGAAAAAATATAATTTTTATAAATATAAATTTTAATTTAGATTTAATTTTTAACTGCCTTCAATTTTTAATTAATTTTCATTTAAATTAATTTTTATTTTCAATTAAATGTAATCGTAATTAATTTTAATGTTCAATTAATTTTTTAAATGAAAATTAATTGAAAGTTAAATAATTTTAATTCTTAATTAATTTTTTATTAGTTTTTTAATTTTAAGTACGTTTGGCACCTGCGGACACTAGGTTGGGTCTCACCGATCGACATCTTCATTGTAAAAAATCGCCCCCCCCCCAACACATCACCCTGGATCCGCGCCTGCAGCATGGGGCAGCTCAGATATAAACCAGAGAGGCGAATCACTACTAGATTTCCTCATGAAGACAAGTCTGGTTTGGGCTAACCAAGGGTACAGACCAACTTTCCATACACCTAATCGAGAAGAAGTTATAGATCTATGATATCTAGCTATAGATAGATCCTGGTCTCAATAGATATTGCAGATGCAATCAGGAAATGGAGGGGGGCCAGCGATGAACCCTCCTTATCTGATCACAGGTTCATAAACTTCTACTATGAAGCAACATTTATTCCCACCTTTTTCGGGATTTTAAAAACACAAACTGGAATCTTTCTAAAGAAAACCTAGAAAGCCAGCTCAACACTCTCGCCAAACCTGGATACGAGATCTTAACAGTAGATGATATGGGCCACAGCGTTGTCATCCTGACAGACGTGATCAGAAACTCTGTAAATCAAGTGTGTCCACTCAAGCTTGATAAATCTGAAGTCTACTAAAAAAAATGGTGGACAAAAGATCTTGAACTCCTCCGTAAGGAAACAAGGAAGGCACACAGGAAAGCTGTCAGGACTAAACATGAATCAAATTGGACTTCCTTCAAGGATGCCCAAAGAAAGTTCAAGAAAGAAATCAGAAAAGTGAAGAATAGCTCTTGGCAGAAGTTCTGCACAGAAATGCAGACTGAAACTGCTGAGGCAATCAAATTGATCAAAAGCAATTCCAATGATAAAATAAATGTTATAGAACGACCAGATGGTAACTACACTGCAGCCCAGCAGAGACGCTGGAATGTCTACTGGATTATCACCTAGGCGGACCAACAGAACCAGACTTTGATGAACAGACTAGGCCTACCTTGGAACCAGTAGATAATCCTATAGCCAACATAATTGAATATGACAAAGGTACCGAAGCCTTGAGGGGATTTTCTCCTTTCAAGTCACCAGGCACAGATGGAATAGACCCTATTTTTTTTACAAAAAGGATGGGAAGTTATTGACAATGAACTGATTCATCTCTACAAAGCCAGCCTAGCTTTAGGATTACATACCTAAAGTATGGAGGAGCTCCAATGCATCTTCTTACCAAAACCAGGAAAAGACACCTATTATAAATCATCTTTCAGAATGATTACATTATCTTCATTTCAATCAAAGTTATTGGAAAGATTGATACTCTGGCATCTTCAAGATATTCCCCCATTTAATGGGCAAGATTAATGTGAACCAGCATGGTTTTAATACCAGGTACTCCACTGACTCTGCTCTTCATCAATTGATGTGAAGAATTGAAAACAATTATCAATGGACAATTTGCTATTGGTATTTTTTTGGACATTGTTGGAGCCTCTGACAATGTTACATTTAACTCTGTATGTAAAGCACTAATAAATTATAACCAATGTTAATCAGATGGATCGATCATATGCTCAAGAACAGTAAAATCATTGCTCATGTTCTTGATGCCCAAGCTGAAAGAACTATCAAGAGAGGTTGCCCACAAGGAGGAATCCTTTCTCCTTTATTATGGAACATAGTCTTCAGCTCTTTAATTTCTGATCTAATAAAAGGATAAGAGGATATACCCTGGTTTATGCAGACAATCTAGTTGTGCTCATTCAAGGGCATGATTTATCCACAATGAGGATTCTTACTCAAGAAATTTTAAACTCTGTCACCAGATTGGGTGACAAACACCAACTAATACTTTCCGCAGAAAAAAACAGAATAATGATATTCACATGGAATAGGAAATTGGAAACCTAACCCCTAAGGGACAAGAACCAGGGACGCCGGAACATATCTTGCTCAGCAATACCAATCACCATTTGAATATAGCTCAAATATATTGCTCTCTGAGAGAGAGAGAATAGCAACACAAGCAGATATGTTCCGGCGTCCCTGTCTCAGATTATTTAAGTTGATCCGCGACATATAATTACGGATCACTTGAGTGATGCGTGGCACAGTTTCTCTCTCTCAGAGAGAGAGAGAAAGCGCTTTTTTTTAAAATTAAAATTTTTCAAGACATATCCTGGGAACTCTTTCTGTGTGAGGAGTTGCATAGCTGTAGCTCTTTTTGTTTGCAAATCATTTCAGGTCCAAGGGACTTTCCCTTACACCCTGTATATCCATTAAGTATGAGAATAAAATGAGCATCATAGAATCTGAATACCACAACAGTAGTCACAGCAATAGACTTGAGACAGTACATTTCATCGCTGATTTCAGACGAATCTCAACCCTTTGAGTGGCATTAAGAAGATATCTCGCCTTCTTATTTTATCATTGGCAAGCCCAAATATATCGTAAAGTTAATCCCTCTCTCAGTGGAACACTTTACCCTATACCAATGATTCACAAACTTTTGTCAACCACGGCTCCCTTGCCTAATTCATGATTCGTCAGCGGTTCTTCAGGATAGATTAATAGCTATTTTCCCGTATAAAAGAACTTCTTCAAAGCATAAATAGGTGCAAAAATCAATATCGCAAGCTCGCAGCAACACCCCACATAAAGGTTGGTGATACTTCTAGAAACAGTGATGCATACTTTGAAAAAGTGGCTCCATATATCCATTGCTTTTTCATTACTTTATACTCATTTACTGCTGAAAATCATAAGGAAGCTTATTGCCATTATGCCGTGTACAAGGGTTAAAAAACAGCAAGAATAGTCTCATCGATGTACTTAAAAAGTACAAAAAAGTCGCTAAGAAAATAAAACTTGTAAAATAGAATTAAAAATAATAATTAATGCAGTAATGGCAGCTTTGTTACCTGAAGTTTATACCGCAAAAAAAAAAACAATCAGGCTACAGAATCGTTTATTCCAGAGCTATTACCAAAATTAAAATTCAAAGCTCAACATAAATATAAATAAACAAACACACAGAAACATGTATTAAAAAAAAAACCATCCTAGTAAAATGAGATGCTGTATATTGAGATTCAAAGAGGAAGGAGAAATGGTTCGACATTTGTTCTTCCATTTTTCATGACTTCTGACAGTGTGAGGGAGAATTTGTGAACAAAAAATTCATAAACGACTTCAAATATATATAAGAAGAAAAGATACACAACGTTTTAATTATCACCATGAAGTTATCGTCTAAAAAACCAGGAAACCTCTCCGCTACTACTTCCAAAAGGCATGTGAATAATCATTTTAGCATTCTATATTTACAGAAGACAAATCTCAATGATGATTCTTGTGCATGAAAGAAAAGATGATTCGATATACGAGATCAAATATTGATTGCATGCACCATGAAAATTGAGACAAAAATGTCTCGTGCATCTCTTTTCTGGACATACACGCATACTCAAACTATAAATCATGTTGCACAATGGAAAAGGGAAGGAATTTTTTTTAAGTAATTGAAAAAAGTATTTTAAATCACTGTGTTTATTTTAATTTGCGTGTTTTTTTAATTACTTTTCCGTACTGTTAGAAGAATATATATGCATGGTGTTATGTTATTCTTGATACATGGGTAAATCACATATCTTAGCAATTCATTAACAAATTATAGCAATTTCTCTTGAAAATACCCCTAACAGTTCGAAAAGTGATTTGCCTACTATATCATCTCTACTTAGATAAATTTCGTGGACTTATCATGGTCGCCTGGTTGCCGGAATGGTGGCGTTAAGGAAAAAAATACGGACAGTAAAAGCCAGAAAAAACCAGACAGTAAAAGCCACCATCCACCCCCCCGGAATAGGCGTAAACTTGTGTCCGGCCCACGTGCACAAGCCCCTCCAATAATTTTGAAGGACCGGCTCAGCCCCCCCCCCCCCAAAAAAAAAATTCAAGTGGATTGATATAAACAATAGCTAAATGAAATGCAGTGAAACCTCGATATAACGATTGTGGACCAAGAAAAAATACTGTTGTAGAAGGATTATCGTTATATCGAGAGGAAACATTAATGCATTAAACATTAACATCACATGCACCTTAAATTTCTGTTGCTGTTGGCATCTTTTCTGAATCGCCGTTGTTAGTACCACCAAAAAAATACACTTTTGAGTATTTATTCACCGCTAAAATAATTTAATTGATAAATAAAATTAATTTGGATGTATTGCTCCCGTAAAGAGCTTAATCGCAATATGCCATGGCATGGCCCTCGCATCTTGTGGTAAGGCGCCTAGGCGGGAATCTTGGCGGACCCCTAGTCAGACTTTTCACGGGCCTCTACATAATAAATTTACAGCGTGTAAAATGAAAAAATGACAAGAATCATTCCGGACCATTGGGCTGCAACCCTGTCAGCCCCACCAATGTTGGGGGGGGGGGGCAGACAGAGGCGCCCACATGAAGAAAGCATTGGGGGGGGGGCTGAAAGTTGCTGGTCGTTCCGTATATTCGAGACTCAAGCGCGTAAGCAGGAGAGACAGTGCATTGCATTGTTTTCTCAGAAATTATTGGTGAGGGGCTCAGCCTTCTCACAAAATTTATTGGTGGGGGGGGGGGGGGCCTTAAATGGCTCTGTCGGTCCAGGGAATTAATTTGAAAGAAATTAAGTTTTATTTGAACCAGTCATTGCAGAAAAATAACGTGCAGCGTGTAAAACGCTGTGATGTTTTCACAAAAACTTTTGGCCCTGGGCAGCAATTTTGAGAAGACGGCAATTTTAGGGGAAACAAAAACTATCAAAGTTATCGACTTTGAAGGTGATGTAAAACTACATTTGTTTCACTCCTCCCCCCACACTCGACAGCAATTATCTACACTCTTAGTTAAAACCCTGTCCGCGGCACCCAGAAAGTGCTGCAACAAACAGATTGGGAATCACAGCCCTATAAAACTTTTACAGTATAATATACTGTACATTCAATATAATTTACCTGCAAAGTATCTCTCAGCAATGGACCCCCACGTCATCGAACAAGGCTTCTGGATTGAGATGTTTTGTGGATACCAGGACAGAATTTCCCAATCCCCCCCTCCCCATCTGTTTTGAATTTATATGGTAAAAATTCCTTCCGAGACTCCAGCCAGGAGCGCTGGGGGGGACCTTCTTTCATGGTAGAGCCACGTGGCTCACCCTCGAGAAATCATTGATACCTCGGTATAACCTCGACCACTGTTACCATCAACACGTCTATAATGTCAGTTTCTTAAAATCCTGCTAGCTTAACTGGCAAAATGTTTACTCGGTATTACATCGAATTAAACGTTAATGAAGTCATATTTATTCGGTACTCAGGTGTGACATTATACCGAGGTCTGTCTGATGTTCAAATGTCATCAGACTCGGAAAAGCAGTTTGTTGCAAGGAGCAGATCACTATGAGATTCAGAAATAAAAATTTGTTATAAGCATATATTTGTAATTGTTTCCACAAATATTAAACACTCATGGCCCTCACATCCTAGAGCAGGGCCCCTAGGCTAGGATCTTTTGCGGGCCCATTATGGTGAATTTATAAAGTGAAAAAACAAAAAATGATGTGAATCGTATCAGGGCTGGAGCATTGTCAGCCCCACCCTTGTGGGTGTCACGTCTGGCGCTTGCTGGGGTCTGCGTCGTTTATCCCCAGGGTTTACAAAACCGGATTGTGCTTAAAATGAACACCTCCCTGACCGAATGCATTGTCCTCCTCCCGCCATTTCATGTATTCAACACTCCCTCCTTTGATTTGCTTCCCGTTGTTTAAATTCTCGGTAGTCCTGAATGCGATGCCTGAGGGCACCATGGCCCTCAAAATTACTACAACGGATATTGTTAGCAACTTACCGGTTTTTATTCCGAAACCAAACGTTTGTATACGAAAGAAGAAAAATCGTTTTTTGCAGACTGTACATACTGAACACGTGCATTCAATTAACAATAATTGGATCTGTCCGCCTTTTCTTTACTCAATGAAAAGGGAGCCGCTGATAAAAGCATACAATGAGTGAATTGCCAGTGGTTCAAGTCCCTTGCTATTTTTTTGAGTAGATATACAGTATACAGTATTTGCCACATGAGGAAAAAAACTCGTTTCTACTGCTGCACGGCCAGCCATATACTTTTGTCCAAGAACTTTCCATATCATGTGTGCGGGACATTTTTGCGACCGTTTCCTACTTGCCGCTCCTAAAAGTGATCTCAAATTTGCAGTATTGGAATGATAAAACATCATTATTCTGAGCAAAAAAAGGACAATTACATAATATTTGTTGCCTCAAAGAATTTTGTAGTGATACATTGATGAAGTAGATTCTGCTTCACTTCAGGGGGTAAGTCCACTTTTAACTAAATGAGTGCTTAGAATTTTATTTGTATGAATAACTCTGGAAAAACAAACTTCTGTCATTTAAACAATGTTTTGTGTTATTTTAAAATTCAGCAGTGGTTCCCACAAGGGTGCGCCTGGCCGATCTCTTGTCCTGGGGCCCGTGACATTTTTTTTATCATTATTTTTTGTTTTTTCATGCTATTAAATTCACTACAAAAGGGCCCGTAAAAAGTGTGATGATGCGACATAATCGAAAGACCATGAATATTACTGGCAGTGTTGGTGGACATGGCACTCTTGATTGGTTGCGGGGGGTGGGGGGGGGGTCAAAGCCGTATTAAACAGATCCGTCAGAATTGGGGGATTGTGTGGGTGCTCGATCACCCGCGGTAGTTTTGTGACATAGGTCTGAGCAACCCTCCCCCCCCGAACTTATTCAGAAATCAAAATTTCCTCTATAAGAACAAGACTAGAATCCACAAGTTCAAAACGCTCCCGATGTCCCTGGTGTTAAGAATACGGCCTTGGTTGGGATTCAGAGGCTGCTAATTTGCATCAATTCACTACAGAGGGCCCAGAAATAAAACATGACCCCCACTCTGTCACTATAGTAAAAAATCAACTCTGCGGCCCGTCTAAGATCCCAACATAGGTGCCCTGCTTTAGGGTGGGGATTCCACGAATAAATTGTTCAGATGGAGAACTCCAATTTTCTTTGGAACCTCAGAGATATATGAGTGAGGAATGGTGGAAAAAATGTGTGATTCGAATTTGACGAAAAAGACCAAAAACGGGACATTTTTGTTGAAAGCGGTACGCATGGTCACGCCATATATCGAAACCGAAAATTAGGTGGACGCAGCGAGCAATATCAATCATTTTTTACTTCCGGCGTCCCTGACAAGAACTAACCATATGTGACAAAGTGATACCTTGGATGTCATATGGATTGTAAGCTCTTCTGGAAATTCCATATTCAAGAAAGAGCTACATGGGCCATTAACTTATGCTATGAAAAATAATTATTGGTAAAACTTGGGGTTTAAACCCTTAAACCATCCAGTGGGTTTAGACCACTATTGCAGGCCCAATGCTAACCTATGGTTGTGTAGTATGGCATCAGGCACTATCAAAGACCTCTTACAAAATTGTCCTACAAAAAGCAAAGATTAGTGTGAATTCTTACCACAGGAACTTTACACAGCTCTCCCTCAATAGCCCACGAAACTACTTTTAAGCTCAAAGACTCCTGTTCCAAAACAAAAAAATTCACTAAAAACTACACTATCACATACCCAGGGGAAATGAAGTTGCTAACATAACTGATAACATCTCAACTGGAGTTATCAAATGTTACACTGACGGCTGGATTACTGAAACTGGGGCTGGAGTAATTTTCCACATCTCTGGAGTGGATCATGACTACCATAAGATACATCTGTATCTTGGCGAAACGATTAAAGTCTTCCAAGCTGAAGTATTAGTAATAGCCATACTGGCAGAAAGCCTGATTTTTAAGGGGTATCATAGCAAACAAATTGTTTTCTTCTCTGACAGCCAAACAGCACTAATGGCTCTTGAAAACTTCTAGTTTCAACTGTGCGTTAAATACTGCACCGACATGCTAAATAACTTGGCAGCATTAGGCAACAACATCAACCTTTACTAGGTTCTTGGATATTAACTTGCAGACCAGTTAGCCAAAGAGGCAGTGATCCTGAAGCTATCTGGACCTGAATCTTTTTATCCTGTTTCGATGTCAACCATAAAAGATGTGAAACAATGGATAGAAAATAAACATTATCGGCAATGGAACTCGAGGCAGGACTGCAGACAGGCTAAGCTGGCCATGGGAACCCAACCGAATATTGCCAAAAAACTTACTTTGGTGATCATCAGGTGGCACTAAGTGAAGTAGTAAATGCAGCCAGCATTTACAACTTGATAAATTTTTTTAATTACACTAACACCTGAACTCATGGTAAGTATCTACTCTTTGCTCTAATTTGAACTCTCATGTGTTATTTTCTGACCATGTTGAGTTCTTAGCCCTGGGTAACCTCCTCTGCTCGTTTTCTTAAAAAGGGTATCGCAGACAAGAGCAGCCTCAAATATTTAGATATTGCCTTTATCGGTTGCAGTTTTCTATAATTTCCCACATATAGGGATAAGATCTAAAAAAACCCGTGTTTTTTGGGCAAAATGGGGAAAGTTGAATTTCCTTTTTCCACAACCACAAAATATCTAATTTAAACATGTATGTACATTCTTTATATGTACATCTTACATTATGCCTAAATATATATACTTTTAGTGCATATTAAACTATGTATTTGATTAATAAAATTGACCATACAATAAGGGAATAATTGTTCACTAACAGCCCAGAGGGATTTTGGGGCAAAATGGGAGGAAGACTGAATTTCCTTTTTTTCACAGCTTCAAAATATGTAATTTAAACATGTATGTACATTAGGGAGGGGTTGAAAAAAATAAAGTTTTTATTCAAGATATACTGAAGACTAGATGTTGTGAAGATATTTATTATTTTAGGTGTTAATTTTTTAAGGAAGGAAAAAACTCATCTCTGCCTCTACCGGGAGTCGAACCCGGGTCCCTCGATTGCCGGACGAGTGCTCTGACCACTAAGCTACAGAGGAGATAGAGATTTTCCTTCGCTAGAGCGTATATATGCCGAACGGAACCGTGCAATGGACGGTGAAACCGATCAGCTAATAGCTCATGGACGACGAGCCACCAGAGGGCTATATATATGACATGAATGTCGCTCTCCACTTGTTAATACAAGATATACTGAAGACTGGATGTTGTGAAGATATTTATTATTTTAGGTGTTAATTTTTTAAGGAAGGAAAAAACTCATCTCTGCCTCTACCGGGAGTCAAACCCGGGTCCCTCGATTGCCGGACGAGTGCTCTGACCACTAAGCTACAGAGGAGATAGAGATTTTCCTTCGCTAGAGCGTATATATGCCGAACGGAACCGTGCAATGGACGGTGAAATCGAGGGACCCGGGTTCGACTCCCGGTAGAGGCAGAGATGAGTTTTTTCCTTCCTTAAAAAATTAACACCTAAAATAATAAATATCTTCACAACATCCAGTCTTCAGTATATCTTGTATTAACAAGTGGAGAGCGACATTCATGTCAAAGTTTTTATTTTCAAATTGCTATAGTGTGGAAAAGTTGCCTCCTTTAATAAGAAGAAAAACAACATAAATTTTTTTAAAATCAGTTGATACCTTTTGGTCAAGCATAGTACTTGAAGTTTATGGCAACTGATGAAATAGAAAATTTTTCTTAAATTTTTTAATATTACTTGAAATTGAAAGATCGACACACAAAAGTTTGTTATGCTTATTTTATGGTTTAATAAAGTAAAATAAATTAAACTTAGTATTTCCATGTTTATTGGTCACGCAATGTGTTCGAAAAACAGGAATGACCAAATTTTTGCAAGTTCCATTGTGCAGCTCTTCACCTGCTTGGTCAGAACAAAATGACCCAGAACTTACAATGAAGAGGTGGCTGCACATCGAGTTCCACTTACACCCTATCCAATTAACCATCCAAAGTAGGAGAGACTTTTTAAATATAATGTCAATTACACACAATTTACCAAAATTGACGTTCAAAATCTGACAATTAGGAGAAATCACGCATAACTGATCTTGATAATAGTGTAGATCTGATGTAGCCCCATCTCTAGCTTCATGTCTACATACTTTAGTTGAGGCCTCTGTAACAAGTTTTAGATATCTCTGGACTGTCTGAGTGTGACAGGGAAACTTTTTGTTGGCTCTGACGTTAGTGTCAGAATTGATGAATATAATATCATCATTACATACTTCCCGTAGCATTGGGGGATACAACAGGCCAATATTCCAGTAAATAATATGAAGGCAATCAGTGGCTTTAAAGTTAATCTTAGGGAGCATGAAGTGTCTGAACTGAATGGAACAAACCAAGCACAACCAGGCTCTGTCACATTAGCGATGTAAGCGCAGTGCCCAGAAGGGAGCAGTCGTGCCGGAAAAAACTCCAGTCGGTAGTTCGGTCAGTTAATCAACGAATCTGGAGTAAAGAAAAGTGAGAAAATTAAAAATGTAACAGGAAATGATAAAAATTAAGTCTCGACTTTATTGCTTTGGATATGTCTAATAAATACAGTACTGCTGGTCTTTGCACAGCATCTTTCTGGCTACTTCTAGAATCAAGTAATCTCATGATTCATACTCCACCATATTGAGCTTTTCAAACTCAGTAAGCTGTTATTCAATGGGCCCAGAAAAAAGATTTTGGTCCTGTGGGTGCTCCATCTATATGCAGGAAAAATATGACAGAAGGGGAGTTTGTTGAAATGGAGTAGACACACGATCCACTGTAGTGGTCTTCCCTTGTGCTCCAGTCCCACTCAGGCAGTCGAGAGGTGTGCCTGGCTTGTTACCGAATCCTCAACTAAAGTATGTGAAGATGAAGCTAGAGATTGCTACACCATAACTACGCTATTATCAAATTTAGTCATACCTAATTTCTCCCAAAAGTTAGACTTTAAACGTGAACACTTGGAAAAGAAACAATAGAAGAAACTGTAAACCACTACATCCTAGTTAATTTTGGTAACTATACTGTAAATTACTCACACTCTCCTACTTTGGATGGTTGATTGGATAGGGTGTAGGTGAAACTCAATGTGCAGCCATCTCAACGTGGTAAATTCTGGGTCATTTTGTTCTGACAAAGCA
Source organism: Pholcus phalangioides (assembly GCF_987345545.1). Taxonomy (NCBI): domain Eukaryota; kingdom Metazoa; phylum Arthropoda; class Arachnida; order Araneae; family Pholcidae; genus Pholcus; species Pholcus phalangioides. The sequence continues at coordinate 11,569,072 of NW_028301597.1, read as the reverse complement.
CGTGAAGAGCTGCACAATGAAACTTGCAAAAATTTTTTCGAACACAACCAATAAACATTAAAATATTAATGATGTTTTAATTTATTTTACTTTATTGAACCATCAAATAAGCATAAACTTTTGTGTCAATCTTTCGATTTCAAGTAATATTAAAAAAATTAAGAAAAATGTTCAATTTTGTCAATTTTCATAAACTTCAAGTACGATGCACGACCGGAAGATGTCAACTGATTTAAAAATTTTTACGTCATTTTTCTTTTTATTAAAGGAAGCTATTTTTCCACGCTATAGCAATTTGAAAATAAAAAAAAAATGTCAACCTACCCTAATGTACATCCTTTATGTGTACATCTTCTACTATGTCTAAATATACATTTTTGGTGCTAATTAAACTACGTATTTGATCAATAAAATTGACCATACTCAGACGTGCCAACTTTTGAAATCCAGAAATCTGGAGATTTTCCCGAGGGAGGTATCCCCCCCCCCCGACACTCATAGACTCAATCAAAAAAAAGTTCCTAAAAAAAAATTTCGGAAATTTTTTTTTCTTTTAATAAATTAACAAAAAGTTAAATTCTCCCCCCCCCCCCAAGGCAGGTTCTGCATTGCCCCTGAGAAGAATATAATTCCATGTCAGTCTTTCCATGCGGAATAGAGAAATCACATCTACATACTATTCATAAATTATGAGTGTTTCTTTTCGTGGATGCTATCAGTGATTGATAATCGTGGGTATATGAATTCTTAAAAGCTTTATATAGCTTAAAGTTTTATATTTTCTTTCTGAAGATGTTTAATGGGGGGAAACGATTAAAAAAAATTCAAATTACAAAGCTGCGGACGAAAAAACATGTTTACCGCACGACTGTTAATGGAATACAATAACGATTATACAGGAATTTCAGCAACCAAGGTCATGCCCCTGATAAATGATTGCCCATAAATACTACAAAAACGAAGTCTTTGCCAGTTGCTTAAATGCGGTCACAGAGACTTTTTTTACGGCTGCTCGATGGAAATGATTACGGCTGTCCTCTATGGGTGTTTTCCTTAACGACGACGATAATCATTGACGCCACGAAAACGTGAAAGCTCGCGTAAAATCTAATTTTCTGCCAAAATCTGGAGAAATTTTAACAAATCCAGAGAGCAGGAGGGAGGATGAAAAATCCGGAGTCTCCCGCCTAAATCGGGAGAGTTGGCAGGTCTGCATACTATAAGGGAATAATTGTTCACACACTAACACACCCACTTTTGCATAATTGTATCTGAACCTTGAGTTGCATGCAAAACTGTAGCAAGAAGATTGTTTGTGGTAAAATAAATGAATTTGGATAATGAAAATTCTGAGAAATCAGAATAGTGTTCGAATAATTTTTTTCTTCAAATTTTTCAAACCCCACAGAAAATGTATTCAAAAGTGTCTTGATCCACCAAAAATAAAACCTTGAGCTATGTAACCAGAACCATAAAGTTTTTTTTTTTAATCGAACCCAAGCTTTCAGGAGCTAAAGTCACATGCTTCTCTTTTTCTTGAATTCCTCGCTGAAAAATATCCCTGATACATTAAATTAAATAATTTAGAAATATTTAAAAAACAGCAGTAACAATTAAAAAATGATCTGGTTGAGAGGAAGAGATAGCAGTCATTCTGAGGATTAATTACTCTGGAGGTGTTTTCCACTTGTCCAAATTAGCCATTCTTGGGAACTTGAAACTACAGAATAACTTGAATTATCATTAAACACAGATGTCAATAACATTATTGTATATTAATATCACTTTATACAAGAAAACCTGTCACATATAGCAACAGACCTACAGAATGCCTTCATTTGGCTGACGATTGGGGTCGGGCTTATATCATGAGCATCTTGAAAAATCAAGATAAGGCTTATTTTCTGGTTAGGTGTTATTTTTATAAGAAAAACTATACTTTTTACTCTGTTTCACTTGAATATGTTCATTACCAATGTTCAATTCAAGAATCCCACAACGTTATTTTCTTTTTTTATGAAATAATGTTATTTTTGTCTCTTGATATTTCAGTTATGAAAGTCTGATGTACTTGTATAAAACTTAAAAAGTAATGCAAACATGTATACATTTTTTGAATGAAAATTCTTTTTAGATACATTGGTTTACTTCTTCACAGACGCTTCAATTTATTTATACAAGGATTTGTGTGTGTAAAAACTTATTGTGTACCATAAATAAGCAATTTCTGTGGGTATGCTTATCACTTATATCAGGTATATTTGTTAAACTAAGGTCCATGGTTACAATTTTCTGTTTGCGATTTCTTGTAACATATTTTAATGTGAATCTCATACCTAAATGCTTACATAAAAAAAGTTAGTCAGAAGAATTATAAAAAAGTGTGATTCCAAAAGAAATTATTTCAAAATATACATATTCTAAACACTGCACTATGCAGCAATTTTTGGAACACATAAACTAAACTCAAACTAAAATTTTAACCTGAAAGCAGACGTGCCAACTTTTGGAATCCAGAAATCCGAAGATTTTCCCGTAAAGTAACTTCAAATATTTTATTTAGACAGGAAAAATGGTAGTACCTTCATAAGGAAAGACAAAGAGAATACAAAACTACAAAAGGTAAACAAAAAGAACGTTGCCACACATATGTAACATAATACACACTCTGAGGGGTGAACAAGATTAAGTGAAATACTATTGGGGGATTACTAGATTAACAATACTCCCCCTCACACCGAAGAGTCAATTGAGTCCTAACATTTTTCGAAACATGAACAATTTTTGAGGTGTTAAACTTTTTGTCAAAATGTCTGCTTCCATTTCTTCAGTGGGCTTGTACTTCACTGATACATCACCAGATGCCACCTTTTCTCGAATAAAATGTTCTTTGATGTTAATATGTTTCGATTTTGAACTAACAATTGGATTTCTTGACATGTTGTTTGCTGATTTATTGTCATTATATATAATTATCTGGCTTTGATTCAGTCCCAATTCATTTATCAGTTCTTTCAGATGAATCGCTTCTCTGGTAGCTTCTGTAAGGGACATATATTCAGCTTCACATGATGACAGAGCCACGGTTCTCTGTTTCCTTGATTCCCATGATATAGCAGAACCTCCAAACTTGAAACAGTAACCAGTGTATGACTTACAATCTTCACTACATGAAGCCCATGTTGCATCAGCATATCCAACTATCATCTTCCCAGTCTTTTGGTATACTAATGATAGATTCTTGGTACCTTGTAAATATCTGAGAATTCTTTTTGCTGCCATCCAATGTGATTTTTCATGGCAATTATTGTATTGGCTCAAATAGCTAACAGCGTATGTGATGTCAGGTCGAGTACCTACAGATAAATACATAAGTGAACCAATAAGGCTTTGATACGGATATTCAGATGGTATATTTTTTCCTTTTGACAGTTTGAGAGATGATTCCATCGGAGTAGATATTGGCTTACATTCTGACATTCCAAATCTTTCAAGAATACTTGTAATGTACTTTTGTTGAGACATTATTATTTTTCCATCTTTACGTTTGAATTCGATTCCAAGACAGTACTGGAGTTCACCTAAGTCATGCATTTCGAAGGATTTCATAAGTTCAATTTTCAATTTTTCAAATTGTTGGACTTTATTCGTGGCTATAATGAGATCATCCACATATATTGCAACAATAGTTTTCTCTCCCCCTTTCAATGAAGAGTATAGACATGGATCAGCATTTAGTGATTGAAACCCAAGTTCCTTGAGTTTTTTGTCAAGTTTTGTGAACCATTGATGACTAGCTTGTTTCAGTCCATATAATGCCTTTTTCAAATGACAGACTTTATGTGTTTCATCATTCCTCAGATCAGAAAGCATCTTTCTGGCTTTCATGAAGACTGTTTGATCAGTGTCTGAGCTGTGTTCCAGCATTATTTCAAAGACAAGTTTTTCAAGCATCTCTGGTTTTTCCATGAAAATGTCCTCATCAATTTCTCCATTTAGAAATGCTGTAGAAACATCTAGTTGATGCAAATCCAAATCTTCTTCAACAGCTAATGCCAGTAATAGCCTAATTGAACTTAACTTCGCTACAGGAGCATATGTTTCATTGTAATCGAGTTCTGGGCGTTGGTCATAACCTTTTGCAACTAAGCGAGCTTTTCTTCTCTCAAGATCTCCATTAGACTTGTACTTGTTCTTCAGAACCATCTTACATCCAATAATGTTCATCGAATTTTGCTTTTGAACAATTTCAAAAGTATCATTTTTTAAATGTGAAATAATTTCCTTTTTCATAGCATCAATCCATAACTGAGCATCAGGACCTTTGAGTGCTTCTTTCAATTCACAATAAGCTGACATTTCATAGTCATTGAACCAAATCGGCTGTCTTCTTGTTCTTTGGATTCTAGTTTCATTCTTATCTTCAATTCCATCAGGTTGGTCTTTATCATCTCCTTCAATATGTTGATTTTCATCAGATTCTGAGGATTCATCTTGATCAGAGTTTAACACAACATCAAATACTTCACCTATATTTTCATTTGGGACAGGAACAACTTGAAATTCTGTTTTGTCGGACATTTTTTGATTTCTTTCTAGAAGGTCGTCAATATTATTTGAGTTCTTGTCATTGTAGAAAGTGTTCAGTACTTTCACATCTCTGGCTATTTCTATCTGCTTTTTGTTATTCATCCATATTCTATAAGCTTTTGAATATTCAGCATAACCTACAAACATGCCAACATTACCTCTTGGATCGAACTTCCCCTTTTTCCTTTTCTTGTCTAGGACATAAGTCTTTGATCCAAAAACTTGTAGATGCTTTACAGATGGAATTTTTCCACTCCATCTTTCAAAAGGTGTTTTATGATTAATCACTCTTGAAGGCGTTCTGTTACATAAATAATTTGCAGTATTGATGGCTTCAGCCCAAAGTGAAGGTGGAGCTTTAGATTCAATTAGCATGCATCTTGCTTTATCTAGAAGAGTTCTGTTTTTCCTCTCAGCTAGACCATTTTGTTCTGCCGTATATGGTGCAGATAATCTTCTCTTGATTCCACATGCTTTTAGGAATTCACTGAATTCAGTACTACAGTATTCTCCAACTCCATTGTCACTCTGCAAATGTTTGATCTTTTTGCCAGTGTGATTTTCAACTTCATTTTTATATTCTTTGAAGAATTTCAGCACTTCATTTTTGTGTTTCAGAAAGTACACTTTACAATATCTAGAACTTTCATCAATAAAGGTTACAAAGTATTTTGATCCGCCAGGAGATGTTACTCGCATCGGCCCACAAACATCTGAATGCACAATCTCTAACAAGTCCAGTTCTTTTGGATCTGTTCTTCTCTCAAATGGGACTTTTGTCATCTTTCCTTGAATGCACGCTTCACAGTCATTCAGTTTTTCATTCAGATTAAAATACATTCCTTGAACAGCATTGTTTCTTTGTGCAGATTTCAGGTCGACTTCATTGATATGACCTAGTTTCTTGTGCCAGGTCATGATCTTGGATTCTGCTGTATACCTTGAATTTTCTGGTCGATTACTAGCATCGTATGTGTACAGACCATTTTTCTTGGGTACAATCAAAGCTATTTCTCCTTTTTGGTTTTTAACAAGAGCTTCATTCCTTTTGAAAATGACAGTTCCTCCATATTCAGTGATTTTGTTCACAGATAATAAATTTGTCATCAGTTCAGGAACATACAGCGTATTTTTCAATGTAACTGTAGAGTCTCTGTTGGATTTCAGTTCTATAGTTCCCTTTCCTTGGAATTTAGTGTTTTGACCTACAACCGCTAGATTTATCATTCCAATATCATGGTCCTCGATGAGATTTTTGAAACTGGAGTCATCACAACACATGTGAGATGTGCTTCCACTATCCAAACACCAGGATGATTTCGCTTGTGGTTTGTCTACAAGTGATGACAGACACTTCTGTTCTGCTTTGAAGGAAGAGTTATCTTTTTTCACATTCTTTGACCAGCAGTCCCGAGCAAAATGTCCAGGCTTTTGGCACTTGTGGCATCGAAATCGTGTTTCTTTTTCACTTGATAATGCTTTTGTATGCCGAAACCTGTGGTGTGGCTTCCCTTTTCCATAAAATGCATCTTCAGGTTGCCTTTCAGCCTTGGAATGCGAGCTCCTTGCTTCACTTTCCTCAATTATCTTTATTTTCAGGTCTTCTGGTCGTGGCAATTCATCTCTGCACTCTATTGCAACCCGAAAGTTCTCGAATGATTCTGGAAGACTGTATAACATCATTACACACAGCAGGTCATCATGGATTGTAACATCCATATCTATCAATTTGTCTACAGTGTCCATAAATGCATTGAGATGCTCTCTTGCACCAGCTTTCTCTTGCATCTTTAATAATATCAATTTTTTTAACAAAGTTGCTTTTCTTGCAGGACCAGAACTTTGATAGATACCTTTTAGTGTATCCCATACATCTTTGGATGTAACACAATTTTTTACTTGTTTCAGTTCTGTAGGGCTGATGATAAGCAACAAATCAGATCTTGCCTCTAGATCTTTGTCAAGCCATTTTTGTCTCTCCTCATCTTCAGCTGGTTCTGTGATTTTCCCATTCACATAATCCCACAGTTTACTTTTAATAAGTAAAGCTTGTGCCTGAAGCTTCCAGGTGTCATAGTTTTCTTTGGATAGTGGCTGTATACAACTTGAAACTCTGGTGGTTTCCATTTTAATATATTTATTCAGAATCACTAACTTGCATTAAGCGAGTGCTGGTCCCCATAACCTAAAGTAACTTCAAATATTTTATTTAGACAGGAAAAATGGTAGTACCTTCATAAGGAAAGACAAAGAGAATACAAAACTACAAAAGGTAAACAAAAAGAACGTTGCCACACATATGTAACATAATACACACTCTGAGGGGTGAACAAGATTAAGTGAAATACTATTGGGGGATTACTAGATTAACAATATCCCGAGAGGGGGTACCCCCACCCCACCCCGACACTCATAGACTCGATCAAAAAAAATTCACAAAATTTATTTTTTTTTAAATCAATTAAGAAAAAGTTCCATTCCTCCCCTCAAGGCAGGTTCTGCATTGCCCCCGAGCAGAATACAATTCCATGTCAGTCTTTCCATGCAGAATGGGGAGAGAAATCACATCTACATATACTGTTCATAAAACATAAGTGTTTCCTTTCGTGGATGCTATCAATGATTGATAATCTTGGGTATATCAAAAAAGCTTTATATTTAGCTTTATATAGTTTTATTTTCTTTCTGAAGACATATTTAATCCGATGAAACAATTTAAAAACTTCAAAATACAAAGCTGCAGAAGAAAAAAACTTGTGTTTACCGCACGACTGTTAATGGAATACAATAACAATTATACAGGAATTTCGGCAACCAAGGTCATGCCCCTGATAAATGATTGCCGATAAACGCTACGTAAACAAAGTCACGTCTTTGCCAATTGCTTAAATGCGGTCACCAAGACTTTTTTTACGGCTGCTCGATGGAAATGACCATGGTTGTCCTCTATGGGTGTTTTCCCTAACGACGACGGCAGTCATTGACGTCACGACAACGTGGAAGAACGCGTAAAATCTAATTTTCTGTCATCTTACTGTTCCACCGATATCTTCTTCCACAAGGACCTCGCAAAATGCTATGAGTTCTTATGGATCGACCAAGTGAGAGGTCCCTAAGTCATTATATGAAAATCCTTATCCAGTGCTAAAGCGGAAAAAAGATGTCAAGATACTTAAAGAAAGGAAAGCCGTATGTCGTTTGTATCGATTGAATAAAGCCCACTTTCATGCATCAAGATCCCGAAATCCCACCATCAACCCGAGAAGTATGCCCCAATGACTCACCAGAAAATCTGCAAGTGAAGGTGCAACATACCTTTTGTATTTTCTGGTTCAATTGTTATATAGAATCTAGCATTAATCATTGAACAGATGACAACAATGAAACAAAGTAAATTGTTCTTTAAAAAATAAATTTACTTCTGAAAGAAATTTATTCTGTTAAGTATTAAAATTTGTAATTTGAGTATAACATTTTTCCAACATTTGGTTATCATGGTAAGTTAGTTTTCTGAACATAACATTTAACTAGATCGATAATCAGAACAATCTCACCATTTGCCGAGACGACAGGGAGAGAAAACACTTATCTTGATCACGTCATCCATATCACTAGATCAATATCAGTGAGAATACAGTCAATTTGGAGATAGTCCGGAGACTTCCTTGTCAGTCGAACGGCTAGTCCTCTGCGTGCCAAACAGTCAGAGGGATGCTAGAACCAGGATAGTGTTGAATCACACCAAAAGGTATCCGGTCAAGCTACAGGTCAACCATAGAGTAGAAGACAAGATCAGGTTGATATCGAGAGAAGTCCAGAGGCAGCCGGTCAAGCTACCGGTCAATCCATGGAATAGACGTCGGAATCAAGGAAGACAAAGTTCAATTACATAAGGAGTTATTCGGCCGAGACGCCGGTAAAATCATAGGACGGATGATGAGTTGCAAGTGGTGTCGAGGCACGCCTTTTCACTTTCAGTACATCACTATGATTGAGAGATCACCTGGCTCATGCCTCCGTAGGGCGAAACGCCTTTATGATTAGATTGGGTGTTTTGAAAAAATAAATCAGTACTGCATCTCGCAGTGTATCCGGTATTTGTCTGAGAGCACTCCCATCATGCATCACGACGGGAAACAATCATCAAGATGAACCTATGCCACTGAATTCAACATCTTATTTACATATTATATAAGGAAAATAATATTGCATGAAATAATATATCACAGAATCTGGCAACTACACAAATGCAAACAATTGGAGACCTGGCCAGGGTCCACAATTTTAGGCTTATTGCATCATGAGGAATTTCATGGAGTTATTTTACTGACAAATGGTTTGTGACCCACCAACGGCATGAAGGTGAATTACTGCACATTTATGTATAACATTTTTACAAGACTTCAATATTGCACAAATATATAAAATTTTGTGAAACACTAATATTTTATGAGGAAATAATTCATTTCTCAACACAAATAATTCTGAATTTGTTGATGACTAGGCGTGCTCCCCACCAAAACAAGCTGCGGAACCACACAAGGAAAGAGGTGACAAGAAGAACCTTCAGGATCTCTCACTGGTAAACCAAAATTTATGTGGGACGTTGGAAGCTTGACCTCTGGTCCAGTGGCGTAGCCAGGTTTTGGTCCGTGGGGGAGCGAAATTGAGAAAGGCGCCATTTTTTTGTTCCTGCTTAAGGCGCAAACTTAAAATATGCATTAGTGGAAAGAACTTTATAAATTTCCCAATTTAAAAAAAAATCATTTTTTTTTTCAGTTGATATTATTTTTCAAATTATAAATTAATTATTTTTCCATTGTGTGTGTGTGTGTGTGATTAATGTATTTTAATTTTTTAATTAATTTGAAATTTAATTTTATGTTTTGTGTACTTATACAAATGCAAACACCAAAAACAACTGGGAAGTCACCCTAAAAGGTAGTTGGAAAAAATTTAGATTAAAATATAAAAAAAAATGATAGGAGAAAATAAAATATAAAAAAGGAAAAAAATATATATTTTTCTCTCTCTAAAATTATTCCAAGACATAAAAGCACAGAGAAATCTTCATGCTTCCATTTAATCGTTTTTATCATGTTACACTCTTTTCGTGAGCACGTATCACATGTACACTACTTCTACTTAATCGTGCATGTACTTCCAAGACTTATGGAAGATAGCAAGACTGATTTATCAAATTTCTAACAAATTAATGCATGCCGGAAAGTTCTTTCTTGTATTATGCGTGGACGTTATAATATCAATTTAGATTTCGATTCTTAGATCACGATTTATCATAATTATTCCGTTGATTTATACTTCTGTAATTGGACTTGTTATTCTGTTATACAAATTTATATATATATATATATATACATATTTAATAAAATTCCGGATGCACCCATCTTTCGGGAACGCTTTGATATCTCCTTAAGACGGGAAGCGGGGTGCATCCGGTCCTTCAATGTTCAATGTATTATGCATGATGTACGTATATATGATGTCATAGTTATGTATGGTTTCAGTTCGAGAAGTTTTGTTATCTGTCTTCTATATTAGAAGTAAAACTGGCAGATGCCTGAAGTTTCGTGTTATGCAAATACCACGGTGAAAGCCTGCCTGGGGGGCGCGGTAGCCCGGTCGATAAGATGCTCGCCTAAAGTACCAAAGGATGTTTAGAGGTGTCGCGAGTTCGATACCCGGTTCGTCCTTGTCAGAAAACTTTCCTGACACAGGGTACAACAAAAAACGGCGACTTGAGCGCAGCAAAAAATTGCTGCCACAAGGAGTTCCCCATCGAGGGGTTAGCACACCAACCTCTCGATGAGTATAAAAACAAGCCTGCCATTCGAAATCGGCAATTAATTGTAGGTCCCGATCTAATTAGCACTCGTGTGCAGAAAATGACAGTGGTGCGACAAAAATGATCAAAGCCTGCCTGCTCTCTGCGGGAAGGCTTTCCAAACGAAAGCGTTAGTATTCGTACCCAGAAATCGAAAAAAAAAAAAGACTCGATCTGGTCATCACCACTGTGCCACTAGTGCGGTTCAAACCGGGGTAAATCAGAACCTCCTAGAGATAGAAGGCCTCTGCACTCAGCTTGTGACGTCAGTAAGCAGTCCATTTTCCCTCAGAATATTAAGGGGGGGAAAAATCCCTGGTCGTGCCAGTATCATCGTTGTGAGGAAAATAAATGTTCAGAATTGGCGATTTCTATGTCCCACATCCAATCACTACGCCGTATTTGTGAGCCAATCAAGAATATTCTATGCCAAGATAAGAAGAAACAAAATAGGATGCTGTGTTTCAAAATGTGGCAAACTTGCTAGGTAACCTGAATGATGTTTATGGCAAACAGTGCAGAGGCCTTCTATCTGTAGGAGGTGATGGATGAATCCACCATGATGCCCACACGATCGCAGTGGTTATCACATACTACTAGATTGCAGACGCACAGAGGATGGTCTGAATCCAAAAAGGTTTAGGAACCACTGCTTCAAACGAATTAGTGTGCGCCAGAAATAGTCGCATGTGTCTGTAATCTATTTAAGTATCGCTGAGGCTTGTTTTTAATGCCACTGCTCATCTTCCGAAGTGAAAGTGGCAGGTGTATGAATCGATTAAAATATTTTTCATGTTCTATTATCTACCGGCTTCCTTTGGAGATACTATTTAAAGGGGAGTTCTCTCTCTGCTCGAAGTTGAAAAACTGAAAAAAAGGCATTGTGCATAGTATATGTATATTTATTTCTAGGGAAATAAATTCATGCCATGTGTTTTATATAACAAATCAGAAGAATGGAAATATGTCTAGTAATGAATGGTACAGACTAGCGCAGCAGTTCTAAAACTTTTTCCATCTGCGGTGCCCCGTTACTTTAATCAATGCTTGTCTGCGGCTCCCCAGAGCAGTTTAAAAAAGATTCTCTTTGAACAACCTTCGGGATGCTTCGCAGTGCTCCTCGGGTGGAAAAATTTTGAGAACTCCTGCGTCAGGCTATTCTGGGCAGTCACGGATAAATTATGACGAAGTCGGGGGGGAGAGCCACGGGTGCCAAAAGTTTAAGAAATATTGGGATTAATTGGAGGGGAGATATATGTCATGAGTCGACAAACATACAAGCCATAACTTTTTGCAAGGGATAATTTCGCCGATTCGGCACACTGCTGTATATGCATAATGATGAAACAAACAGTGATTCGTGGAAACGAGAAACTACACCGTGGAAACGAGAAACTACACCATGAAAAAAGGCAATGCTTCTGAAAAAGTCACATTTTAACGTAAAACTATATACTATCACCGTATATAATATAGTACAATATATTGTCGTTCAAATATAGAAGACTAATTTTCTCTACATATCAGAGCACTATTGCCCAAGATTATAGGTCTTTAATTGCCAGAACCCCCTTTTGTGTTCCACAATCGTGGGTTTTTTAGGGATCAAAAGCTCATAGCTGTTTTCCACCTTTTCTCAGTCTTTGACACTGCCCTATACACAAGCTAGTAGCTCTTGCCAAGGCAGATAAGCTGCAGATAACGTGGCATTTCTAGGCGTTATGAATCTAGCTAAGTCCCCCATTCATAAAGTGGTACTTCTAGCGTAAAAATTCTAGGAACTCAAGCTCTACCTAAGGCGCCCAAAGAAAATGCGATACTTCTTGGAGCTTAAATTTTAGCCATTACTTCATAGGTTCAGTGGTCTGTCCAACATAGGTTCCCGTGCCTAATTTCTTCAAAAGGCACCTTAGTCAATGCTCTTGGTGGCCCTTCAGAACAGAATGAGCATTTCGTGAACGCCATATCCTCATACCTATAAAAGGTATTTCTAGGAGCTCTGCCGAGAACGACCAATAGCAAGAGAAAAAAGAAGTGGGCAAGATTCTGCCCTTTAATAAAAGTGGGGAACAGAGGCTAATCTGAACATGCTTCCAGATGAAGAGATTGAGAGCAATTGTCAAAAATGGTAATGGAAAAACCTCCACTTTCTTTTCCTTCTCTTATGGATTAGTACAAACCCAATCACTGTGAAACTGCAAGAGGCGCAAATATAAATGTAGATTTTTTTTCCTTACTCACATCATTTTAGTCAATGAAGGTAGAAAATGAAAAAGTCAATATTTTTCAAGTTTTTTTAAAGATCAAAGGTAATTTAGAAAAATAGGTGCCAATGTAGGCAAAATTTTGATTGGGGGGGGGGGCAATCGCTCCCTCTGCTCCCCCCGGCTATGCCACTGCTCTGGTCCCGTCCTTGTAGGACAGCCAGGGGACCCCACCTCCTGACTGTCAGACTAATCAAACTAACTGTCCCAAACCGGATTGCCAGCGGGTACCTTGGGTCGTTTCTGGTAGCCAAACAAACCCTGGGGTCTAAGCAAAGATTTAGGATTTGAAGAATTAAGGTTTGTGAAAGATCCCAGGTCATCATATGTTACACTCTAGAAACATTAAGTATCATTTTTCGATCGATGTGTCACTTCCTGTACGGGGGGAACCTCCTGACTAGAGCATTGTCTACTGGTATCATGACTAATTTTTTCCCTCTCCTCCACAACAACGAAGTTTTTTAAGGTCAGAAGCATTATATTTACCAATAGTCCTAAAATTCTGATCCCGAATCAAATAAACTATAGAAGAAATCTTTTCCTGGACAAAAAATGATCCATCCCACTTTGTGTTTCAGTTTACCCATAACATTTCCTGAAGCGCTAGACCTAAAATGAGTACGACTAAAACACTGTTTCCTACATTAAACTCGTGTTCAACTCTCCTTTTATAATAATGGTATTTTTGTCTTCTTTGTTGTATTTTAACTCTTTTCCCAACCTGTTGAACTAATATATATCAGGAATATTAGCTATTTCCCAAATTAGAATATCCAGAGCCCAATCAGATGGTAAGGCAAGTTCATGACCGAGAAACAATTTGGAAGGAGAAACACCGGTAGTTTTCGAGGGGACAGACCGCAAGACCAAACCAAAAAAGTACAAATTCCTATCCAAAGTATGATGATTATCTGAGATAAAACAAGCAAACACATTCAAAAGACGCGATTCGGTCTCAAAGTCAAGTTTGTGGACAGGTTTGTGCCTTAACATGTTCAAGAACACTGCGGAGGGGGCACTGTGGTGAAACATATAAAAATAAGAACTGTCACGTCCTGAACAATCTGTATTTGTGCATGTACAAGAGAGGAAGAAAAGTCAGTTGATCACTAAACACTGAAATGTGCCAACATCCGTTAGGCCTGCATGCTGTTATTCCATCTAAACATGTTAATAAAAAGTTTATATTGTTTTAATTTACAAAAGTCAATTCACTTCTCAACAACAAGCCTTCACAGATTTTATGTTTATCTGCTCTCGAGTTAATCAATAATATAATTTTTCTTTCCCTTTTATTTCTCTCTCCCTTCCCACTGAAACTGATGGCATTATATTTATTTGAATATGGTGAAGAGTGAGCCTGTTTTCATTGATTGTATTGTTCGCAGTGCCAGGCAAATGGATTACCGAATGTATATATAGACCAATTGATGTTTATTGTTCATACTTACTTTGTGTTTTGAAGTCATGCTTTCCATGAATAAAACTAGCTTTGATGCCGATAGCTTTTCAACCTTATGGCCCAACTCAACTTGTAATTTCCGATTTTTAATTTAATGACTGATTGCGAGTTGTGTGCATTGTGTGATGTCTAGCACATTAAATTGTTAATTAGCTCCTCCACTCTTGCTTTGAAAAATTGTGAACGTATTCCGACTAGCTTGTCCATAACTGCTCTGTTCCCGTTAATGGCTCTCCAAGACTATCCATTCCTTTGGGAAAGAATGCAAACCATCCTAAGATGGTCTCTACAGGCAGTCAGTGGTCATGTCTGTCTGTCCCTGTCATTGTAATGTTTAGCACATTCAATTTTTAATTAGCTCCTTCACTATTGCTTCAAAAAATTGCATTCCAACCAGCTTATCCACAACTGCCCTGTTCCTGTTATCACTGCGAAAATGCATTGGGGGGGGGGGGGTTCATTTGCTCTGAGGGACAGTAGGCATTTAACTTTTTTGTAGTATAAACAACATGCCCTGGCCCCCTCTCACGCCGTCACTACAGCATTGTTGCCGCTATTAGAAATTAATCAATGTACATAACATCTCCCTTGGGACCCTTTCCTTGTGGGCTTTATAAACATTGTACCTACCATTTTGTGAAACTACTGCTGATTTACATCCATGCTTGTAGCCCGGATCTATGCCAATGACAACTTTTCCTCTCACTGGAGGCGTTAATAACAGATGTTTTAAATTGGTACAAAATACTTCTACTGCTTCTTTCTCAGCTTTCTTTGTGAGTTTAGACCTAAAAAAATAAGGAATTTGATAATATTTAATAATTTTTTCAAAGATATATTTAAAAATAGATATAAACAAAATTGTAGAATATTTGTGATGAAAGTTTACCATCATTTTAAATTAAAAAATAAATAGATATGACGTAGCAAAAAAATATGATTGGTAAGCTTTCATACCCAAAAAAGATACCAGTTTAAAAAGAATACTTTTTAAACTGTGATGAAGAAAATGTGGGGAAAAAATCTGGCAATCACAGTTATATAAACTAATTTATTAACACATGAAAATTAAACTCTGTTCTATGATTTTAGTAATAAGAATTATATGAAAATATTTCAAGTTCGAATAATTTTCTTTTAGGCACCATTCAAGTATTACGTAACATATTTTCAGCCATTTTTGACCCCCCCCCCCCATTAGCAAAACACTGACCCCTTTCCTCCCTCAGTCAGCAAAATTTCATCAGCAGCTTAGAATATTTCATATCTTCAAAAAGGGGTGGTTGATGACGTAAGCAACCTTCAAACCCACCTCCCCCCTTGTCATCAAAAGTCTGCAAATCCGAAACCACCTCCCCCCCCCCCTCGATGCTGACGTAATACTTGAATGACCCCTTACTCAGCATGCTACACCAGTGAAAGACACAACTAGTTGACTTTGATCTGTTCCTGTGCCTCCACTGATGGAGACTCTGCTGCACAATAATTTTACAATGTACATCACAATTGCACAGGGAAATTGCTTAACTTGTATTCAGCGAGTTTGTCTTAACACTAGAAAGACGGACAGGGGTCTTTATGACCCTGCACGCTGTGTTTAAGCTTACATATCTCTGCTAAAAATAAACCAAACCACCTGAAATTTCGACTTTTCCTGAATTAGCATGTTCTTATTGTATACACAAGTTTTTTTCGTTATATTTTTTAACAATAAAGATACGAGAAGATGATACCTAGAAAGACAGAAGGGGGGGGGGCGTCATTGTGACCCTTCCTTATATCATAGCACATTATGCGGTACATTTTAACTTGAAAACTACAATTCAAAATGTGATAATATCCAAAACACCTATTGATGGAGACAAAAAAAACGACAGAAATGCCAAGTGAGAAGGAGAACTGCATACACAATAAAACCCTTCAATCTTGTACGCAATGCAAAAAACCAGTGTGCGGCAATTGTGCATCGAGAGAGGTGATTTGTACAGAATGCTTTGAGTGCTAGATAAAAACAAAATAGATTAAGGGGCCAGTGGTTTCACTCTTTGTTTTTGTTTTAAAAATGATATACCGTGATTTGAAGCATCAAGGTATCTGAAAATTGCAAAACACTATGGGGGGGGGGGGTCATTTTGACCCCATCCATCTTTCTTGTGTTAATGAGGTTTGACTGTATTAAAATTTTTATAAATATCTTTCAATGAACTAAACATGCTCAATGCAGTCGAGTTTGAAAATAATCAAGTCACTTCATTCTATAATTTTTTTTTTAGAACATCAATTATAACGAAAAAAAATTATTAAGTATGCTTCAAGTACAAACTTTTCAATTTTGAAGAAATCATTGTATGGAGAAGTTTGTTAAACTACTCATATGTAGGTTCCTAAAATTTCAGAATGTTTGAATATTTGTGATGTATGAGTATGCAATTATTTCTCTCAGTAAACAAACACTGTAGTAAGATGAGGCTGCTATGCTAGAACCAGTTTCATCCAGATTAAACATGCAAAGTGAATGTGCTTGGTTTCTAAATAAAGGCATTTCAGGATTTCAGTCACTAGAAGTAAAAGACCAAATTTCATAAGTCAGAAAGGAGTGTTGAAGCACTCAATTTAGTGTACTACTATTTGGAAAGACTTTTCCACCTTATTTACTCTTTAATGCTCACGACGGTTGCACATGCAAATGCCCGTAGATGGCTGAAAATGGGCCAAATAGGAGAGAAACGGGTATGTTTTGGACGCTTTTGTCAACAACAGAAAAGACTAAGAACGCTCTTGTAGTCAAGAACCGAAGAGACAACTGGAACACTTTATCAATGGGATTTTAAGTGCTGGAGTATTAGAACATTCCTTGAGTATACACTGAATACATCCCAATGAAGTTACTGCATTCCATAAAAGGAAGTAAAAAAAACTTTAATTTCAATTGTAATAATACACAAAGTGAAAAATGCAGAATGGAGGTTACATTTCATTTTCGCATTGTTGGCGACGTTTTTCAAAAATATATTAGAATATAGCCAGAATAAAATCTTAGATTTTAGAAAAAACTTAGCCAATTTTTCTCTTTTCTGCTTATACCAAATTTTTCTCATGTGATGAAATAATTTCAAATTGGTAAGAACACTATACTACAAAAGTAGTAAAACTATTTAAATTAAATATAAAATTGATTAAGTGTACTCAGGGTGGTCTTAGGGTAGTGCGACCGGTGCAATTACACCGGGTGCCGAAACACGTTAGATATACATTACTAGAAAAATATCTTTAAGGTATGTATTTAAAAAATAACTAAAATATACATGACTATTAACAGAAATGAGAAAAAAAATGAAGGTTTGAGAGAGTATATAATATTATGATTATTTTAATTTTTTTCATCCTGAAATCGTAGTAGAAGTACAGCCGAGGACCTACGACTGATAAGAAGTCGGGGGAAAGTTTACTGGCACAGCCGACAGGATAGGATCGTGGCTTCAATGACTTAAGACTGTGAGCTGAATTAGAAGAGTGTTCTAGCCACAATGATAGCAGCAGCGTCGAGCTCCCAAGCTGTTTTTTTCGTGAAATCAACCCGACTACGGTGCTTAAAGGGGCAATCATGCCTAGGGAGAAGAAAGTATTGTGCGGCGGTATCTAGACGATAAATAAAGATGGCGTATTTGGCAAAACGGAACAAAGAAGATCTGAAGACCATGGCCACCAAATTGGGGGGTAGAAGTCCGACTGGGGTTCAACTTAATGCAATTAGTGAGTACCATACAGGAAAGTGAAGTGTACAACGAAGCGACATGCAGAGAGATACAGAAAACGACCCAAGTAACACATCGATATAGAATGACAGAAATATTTCGATACCGTTCGACGTCATTCACAGATGTCGGTTGTAACATGACGGCCTCCGGGTCATGTTTTTTTACTAATTCTTAATATCAAGAGAGACTCACCTGGAGATGTCACATGGTCTCATTGGGGTTTTTGCGCCTTTTCTTGCGTTAACTATAAGTTTTATGTTGCTTGCTTAAATATTTTGTTTACCGGCGGATGGCTGCGGACATCCGTTAGTAAATTATTCCCGATTATCGTTGGTCATGTTGGGTAAACCTGGTCAGTTCACCTGGCATGTTGCCAAATGATGATTTGTTGTGTACACTAATATTTATAAAACTATGTAAACTATTACGAAATGTACATGTACATTATGTGACATAATAGTTTTCTTGTTGTAACTGTTTCCGTGGTCCAAGTGGACCAAGAATGATTATTTCATGATTAGTATAAATGCAGATTGTGTTTGTCAAACGTTCACATTCCATTTTCACTCGTTTTACAAGGTCAGTCAGTTCTTAGATGTTGTAGCACAGTAGTGCTTTAGTGTTTCACGTATCAACTTAAACGTAATTAAACTTCATCTAGCTTCAGGCTTGGAACTATATCCTGTAATGTTTTTCTAAATTTGCATTTGTCTCGGCAGGTCGGAATTTCTTTCATGAATAATTAGTAACTTCAAATGAGAGCTGCGACTTAGCTTTCCTAATGCACACCTGGTGACGATGGAAGGTCTCAACACCCAGTGTCCCTGGTGCTGAACAAGTTCATTTTGTCAACCATGTCGAATCGATGGGTCGATTCTAGCTGAGCTCAACATCTGCCTCCTCACGATCTGACTCCAAACCTCCAACAAAAAGAGTCCTTTGGTATTCTCTGAGCTGACGTCCTATGATCAACGTCTCATCTACAGACTTGTATCATTTGCCAGGCCAGATTCATTACTGGTTCCAATGTTGTGCAAGTTCCAGACAGTGCACATTGACATGAGGTGATATCCACCACACAACTATCCACGACATTCACCTGGAAGCTGTTGGACTTTGGAGGTCATGTGAAAACATGCGGAAATTCCGGTCTGCTTACAGACAAGTGCAATAATGATATGTTAAAGTTTCTGTGATATATATATATATTCGTCGATTAATATTTTACTAAATTTTAATAATAACAGCAAGATCTTAACTAGATTTTATAATTGTGTTCATTTTTTGTGTTTGAATAAATGTCTTGAAATGAAATATGATGTTGAGTCTTCCTTTTGCTGTCCAAAAACTTGAAACCTAAAAGTAGAATCTGATATTGCATTATTTAGGTTGCACGGTCTAAGTAAAAATGGCATATATTTGTCTGTATAGTTCGACATAGCGAAATCCAACGTCGAACTATATCTGACCCAACACCATTTGACATAAAAATGACATACTTTTATCGTCGCAAATCTGACGTCGTTCTATGTAACAATGACATATATTTGTTTGTATAGTTCAGCGTTGCGAATCTGATGTCGAACTATATCTGTCCCGACACTGCTCGACGTTGTTTACTGACGTCGTTCTATGTAAAAATGGCATATATTTCTCTCTATAGTTCAACGTAACAAATCCGATGGCGAACTATATCTGTCACGACACTGTTGGATATAAAAATGCCACACATTTGTCGACATAGTTTGACGTTCAGAATTACGTTATCTATGATTTACGTTATTATAATATAAAACATATTAACACATTTCTATTTCGAGAAGTCGGCCCTTTCTTCATCCTGCGGCACACTTGAATTCAAATAAAATAGAAAAATAATTTTTTGTTATGATTCAGTCACAAAATTGTTTTAAAAACTATTTACTATAATTGGTCACAAAAAATAAATTTAAATTAAAAAACTCAGCCATTCTGCTGTCAATTTGATTTAACGTTAAATGCGGAGTAAGTTAATACAGTTTACAATGTCTGCTTTTGTTAGGTTGAATTTTGGGCAGGGATAGGTTTAAATATCTTCTTGTAAGATTTATTATTTGTAATAGATTTCTGTATTCCATAGTATCAAATGAAATACTGAAATTATTGCTTTCCACAAATATAATAACGTTTAATAACGAGAAGTATTTCTATATGCCTTTTTTTTGTGAAATTCTTGAAAATTCTTCCACTAAATGATAACAGAAATGAACCATGGCCAATATTTTAACTATTGTTTTCTCTCAATTGCCCAGTTTCCCCTCTTACACATACATCTAATTTGAAAAAAAAAATTAAATTCCCTGCACTTAAGTACTCAGATACTGTATAATCAATATCTGCGGCTTCAGGATTCTTTTAAAAAGTAATCTGATAATTTCCTTAAAAAACTTTTATGGCACATTTACGATTCTCATGTAGCACACTAGTTGAAAAAACTCTGATGCATAAGTTCTAGTTAAGTTGAGAATTCAGTTTATTAATCTTATATATAAATGTGAAAGTATGTATGTGTGTATGCATGTCTGTTCCTTATACAAATCTACAGTTTTAGGCCAATTGTCGCCAGATTTTACATATATACCAAACAATACCTGGAATCCCCAAAGCAGAATGTGCCAAAATCTGCGGCGTACGTCGCAGAACAATTTGGAAGAATTTAAGAAAAGTGCAAAAAAATACTATTACATGTATGGGAATTTGTATCGCAGAACATTTCCAGTCAGGAGGGCTCGTCGCAGAACAGTGCTAAACATTCTGCTTTGGGGCCTGGAATGAACCGTAGGCTACTTTAAAAGTTTGTCAGAGCTGGGCAAATGCCTGAAATGGGCAAAAAACTGTGGGGCAACAATGCTTTTGGGGCCTCAACAATCACTTTTGGAACGTTTACTTTGGTTACCGTGGTTCCCTAACACTGCGTTTCATATGTGTATATGTCTTTACAATGGTTTGTGACATCTTTAATGCTGCCATTATAACAGCTTATTCCTTTATAATGGTTTGTCACTTTTCCAATCATCCCAGTAACTGAAGAAAACCCGGGAAGCACCGGGTATTTTTGCTAGCCTATATACAGGGTGTCCTTTAAGTGCTAATGCGACCTTTATCTCATCAACCGCCCATCGTAGAGGTAGTATAGTTTTAATTAAAAAAATGCTTAAAAGGCGTTTGAATAATATTTGGCGCACAAGCTAGACATATGACGTCACTAACAACAGAGAACAACAACTACGACAACAAAACTGAGAATAAAAATTTTTAACGCCTGCTGGATGAACTCAATGCTTGCCTCAAATCATCAACACTCTGACAAAAAGTTAAAAAATTATTATCCACCGAAATGCGAGTTCAACTCCAAAATGACTTGGCACTGCTATCATTTTTGCATCAGTTGATCAAACTTGGCAATGGAAGAATTCCAGCAGACCCAAGCACTGGACTGATTACATTCCCAAATGGATTTTGTCAGTTGTTAAACTCAGTTCAAGAACTTGCTCCTCAAACATTCAACAAAATCACCGAAACCATGAGTGGCTTTGTGAGAGAGCGATTCTGGCATCGAAAAATTACAGTGTGAACAAGATCAACGAAAAAATCCTAAAAACTATTCCAGGAGACTCCACATCTTACAAATCGGTTGACACTGTCACAGACACAGTGCAGACAGTTCTGTATCCTGCAGAATTTCTAAACTCTTTGGATATTCCGGTTGTGCCACCATACAACTTGATCCGCAAAGTCGGAGCACCTATAATGCTTTTAAGAAATTTGGAGACACCGAGCCTCTGTAATGGCACCAGACTCTGCGTGAATAAATTGCACAATTACATCATTGAAGCAACGATTCTAACTGGATGTTCCAAAGAAGACGTATTCATTTCATGTATCCCCATTATCACTGAAGAAATGCCATTCACTTTCAAGCGATTACAGTTCGCGATTCGTTTAGCTTTTGCCATAACAATCAACAAAGCTCAAGGACACTGATGAGCTTAGAATAAATGCATCAAAGTGTGCATCTGTTAATGACTGTTCATATATATTATTTTTATACTCTGATGACAAAACCTCTGTATTGTTTGATGTTGATGCTTTTATCTTCAATTGCAGCTTTTTCCAAGCCAATACATATTCAGCTATGGAGCAGTTGTGTGTGTGTATTTCTTTGTACAAAATCGTTAATTAATGGGTTATTGGTTTCAGAATTGCAATTATGTCCTTGACATTTCTTTTTGAATCAATATTTAAGATTTCACTAGAGATGTTACTATCTGAGATCTGTGGTCTTCACAAACTTTGGTAACAACTGCCGAATTTTTAACATAAGATTCAAGATAATCACAATAAGTATTCCATCATACCTCTGCAGGAAGACCAATGCACTTCCACTTTACACATGATACCATGCTTTTGAGAGATGATTATGGAAGTATCTAAATATACTTGGAACATGCTTTGTTACATCAGTTTTCACCAAATCTTCGAACAAGTTTAAAATGTGGGCACTGTACCAATATGTAAGTTCCAAAAAGCCAAGTTTTTCATCCAGGGGGTGAACTATCTCTGCGGTCCTTAGCCGAAAAAAAGTAGTTAAGCCCCGATTTGTCCTTAGATGGCCAGTAGTTCGACTTTTCGGTACTATCTCTAAGCTAAGGACTTTTTTTTAGTAGTTACTTAGGACCGCTGCTAAGGACTGCCTAGCACCAGTCCTAAAGCAGCAAGAAAAGTAGTTCACGGCGGCCATCTTGGAAAAGAGGAAATTTCGTCTCTGGCCGCGAGTTCTGTCTTTGATATTTAGTGATGAAATATGCTGGTTTTTTTTCGAATTAAACAATATTTTACGGTAATAATGACAGATAAAACTTGGATTATATCTTCGGTGTCATCAAAGTTGAAGTGATTCATCGTTATATCCTGCAAAACTAGATGTTGACATCGGCGATCGAAGCCACAACGAAGTGCTAGCATGTTCATTACTGAGGTAAGAATTATTTTATTGCTATCGAACTATATATAAGAAACGTGTTTAGAAATATTCTTAATATTTTTTTGCTCGGTAAATGCGTTATGTAAAAATATAAATGGGCAATGTCACGCAATCAATAGGGCAGTGGATCCCACTTGGTAATGCTGAAAAATATCAAATAGCCCATGTATATTTTGGATTGTACTGAAAATATTTACATGGCAAATGAAACATAAATCTGCAATTACGATAATATCAGATTGAAATTTTACATTCTATGTTTTTTGCCGTATTAATTTTTTTCAATGAAAAATTATGTCTAAATAAATTGAGCATGTGTGTAAATAAATAATTTGAATATTGTTGGCACAATAAAAATTGTGCTTGGATGACTATGCTATGAATAATCACCTATAAATAAGGAAATTGAAAATTTGTGTTTTAGATCAACCTCCCTTCAATGCACAAAGCAACTAATAAGCTACAATTCATTGATAATAAATTACAGCACCTAAATGACAAAAAATTTAATTATTTTTTTGTGATGAGTAATGGTGAAATTGAAATAAAGCATGGTAAAAATTGGCAGTAATGTTAAATATTAATTTTTGTAAAACTCATGCACTTAATTTAGTGTAAAGGATTAAAATATAGATTTGATATTTTGAACTGTTCAAATGAACAATATTGTAATACTTAGTGGAAATTAAATTTTGAGAAAAAAATCATGTGCCACTTCCTGAAAAATTGCACTCTGTAACTCGCTCTGAGATGAGGAATATTTAATAAGGAATCATTATATTGTTTTGTTGATATGAAAAATGAAATTCGTACAATGGAACTAAAAAACAAAGTTGGAATTTCAGGCACAGTTTTTATTGAGGTATATACATTATAACTAGAGGAAGCAGATTAGTGTTCGAAATGTATTACTACTTCAGTATTTGGGTTATGGCCTTGCTGTGTATGTTCAAATTTAATTTTTTTGTCAAAAATTGTTTTTGATTTTGTGTGTATGGGTAAACACAGAAAACAAATTTCCATGTCGAATATTTAAGAACTTTAAAATATAACATTTTGAGATGTTATGGAAGTGAAACTTTTAACAAGCATTTATTTTTTAACAACGTTGTTAGTAAACAGCTGAGAGATTATATATATATTAGTGTATATACATTTGTGAGACTTTTCTAACTCCAAAAAATTTTGTTTCCCAGGAACTTGGCTGTAGGTAGCTACGAAGTTATGTGAAGGTTTTCAAGGTTACCAAACAATTCTCCCAGAGCAAACAAAGGTAATTTTAATTCTTTGTATTTGACTTTGAGCAACAGTTTCCATTATAATTTTCATGTAAAATGAAATATTTCCATGCATGATTTAATGACATAAATTTTAACAATCATCATTTTCACTGATTTCATTTGTATCAACAACCCTAGTGGAACAAATACAGTCGAACCCGATTTAACAACGCCATCCCACCCACAGAATTTTGACGTTGTATCCGATCATAATCATAATAGCGTTTCGGAGAGGCTGTATTACATAAATTCACATGTTTATTAAGTGTTAAATGTTGTATTTCAGTGTCTTATTTATATTGCACCATGAATAAAATAACCTATTTATACACATTCAATTTTAAGTTGAGAAAATTCATAAAAATTGTAAACTGTACAATCACTTGAATATTTCTCAATATAAAACTCAACAGAAACATACTTCCCTCTGAAATTATTGTAATTTCAGCGACACATTTTATATGTGCAAAAACAAAATAAGCAAGGGGGAAAGGTGGCATTGTTTTTAGTCCATACCAAAGTGGTTTCTCTCGAGAAATATCTTGCTATGAGTAATTATCTTCATAATAATTTTTTCAGATACTATTGAAAGAACAACTCTTTTTGACATAATTGAATTGAGGAAATTAAGATAGACGATTTCTTAATGGCTACCTATACCACTCAAAATTTGACCAGTGCAAGTAAAAACATGTACTGTTGAAAAACTTGTCTTGGCCATATAAATGAGAGGGAGGACATTAAAAAAAAACCTATAGAAGCTTTGCTAACTGAAAAGCAATATTAATTCTTCGAAAAACGTGTTATATTTACTGATGAGCAAATTTTGTGAATGGAAATATTAAAACAATATACTTGACGACAAATAATATCATACTTTTTAACTAGTGAGACCATACAACACTGCAAAATTTCTATGTTAATTTAAATAGGGGTTCCCCGATCCACAAGAAGTTGCAAAGGATGTGTTTTAGAGCAAAGCTGAAAGAGTAAAGTGAAAATATATAGTAAGCTGCATGCCAATAGGTTTTTGCACTTCATCTGTCTGACCAAAATTTTAGGGTAGAAACATGGCTCGAAAAATTGAAAAAGGCGCGGGCCAAATTTTTTGGCAGCCAAGCATATTTTTAGAAGAAATAATCCGAAGTAAAAAAAAAATTATATTCAACTTTTTCAGCACTTAGTGATGATCTTCACATGTTGGAAGATTCAGACATAAACTCCAAATATTTTATGATCTGCATAGAAAATTTTAGGTGTCAGTATGAATTTTTTTTTTGCAATGTTGGCTCCTAAGATTTGTGAAGACCTAGGTAAATACATCTAGACATGAACATGAGCATCTATGTGGAACGCCAGGCCTCCCTTGCAAAACACAGTTTATACATTTTGGATCCTACTGTGATAAAATGGTGGCGAGTCGACTCGATGTCGACTAAGTGCTATTGTGCACGAATTATCTCTACTTATACAACTAAAGACTGCGTTATAATTTGAAATAAAATATACAGTACATTTAAATATTGATAAGCATAATAAAAGTGTTTTTTTTTCTTCCTCTTTTTAATTTCAGGTAAATCAACATTTGAAGATGCAGATGAAAATTTATGAATCTTAAAAAATTATATTCTTGAAAGATGCGATTTCTAAGAAAAGTACAACCAATAAATTGTGATTATGATAACTCTCTATGAACATATGTTTGAAATAAAATGTTTTTGTATGACAAATCATATGTGCAAGTTGTTATTTAATTCATGTTTCTATTAATCAATTTCAATCAATCATTCATCTTCTAATCAACTCAAATGAAATATATTGTCAAAATGAAAGTTATCAGGTGAAATTATTTGTTGGAAGCTAAATATGAAACAGATAAATTGAAGAAAGATCTTTAATATAGACGTATATATATTTTAAATATTGAAGTATTCACTTCCATTAACAGGTAATTGCTCATTCATAGAAAATCGTGTTCTGATATTTTTTAATACTGAGGAGAAACCTATAGTTTAAAATATAGAACTACAATACGCAGCAAGGCAGTTAATTCTTTTAATTATAAATTATCAATAATATTTTAGTTGCTCCGAAAATAATTTGCAATTCATTGTTTCAATGAATTTAAAACGAATAAAAATGGATAATAAGAAATCATTTATAACAAATTGGTCTTAAAAAAAAGTGGCACTCAATATTAAAAATAGTATTCAGCTGGGGCCTCAAGTAGGGCCCCCCGAGGCGAATAGGGGGCCCAAAAATCTACAATTATTTTGCATAATAACCCTTTCAAGAAGAGCCCCCCCCCCCCCAAAAAAAAAGGAAAGGCTGCCCCGGAAAGGCACACTACGACCATAGGCTCAACTAGTGCCGGTAACCTTAATTTAAAATTTTGCATTTTGTTGTAAGAATTTTCTTTTTTTCAAATTTTGATTTCATCAGTATACGACCCGCTTATATGCAGCTGGGGTCCCAGATACTCGCTTTTTCAAGTATCCAAAAGTGGGATTCATGAGCTCGGACTAGAAAAATACCGAATCTTATTCTAAAAAAAGTCGCAAGATGAAAAATGCAACGTCTCATACGTTTACAAAATAATTAAACTAGCTAGCGATGTTAGAGTAAAAAAAATTGCAAAGCACGGGTGACAAAAATGTGTGGCGAGTCCCTCGGAAAAAAAAGTTTGTTTACAATCAGTTGTAAACATGAAATCGCTGCCACCACCCACTGCGGAAAAACGATTGTTAAATAATTAGTAGTAGTTGTAGGCTTCAAACGGCATCCCGATTGGTTAGCGATCTGTTGCTCTCGAAACCAAAAATTTTCTCTCCCTCTAACTACTGTTTCACGTCACGTGACCTTAAGGACTGGTAGTACATAGTACCTCCTAACTACTAGTAGTTGAAGCGGTCCTTAGCTGCAGTCCTCCGACCGGTAGTTCATTAGGACTAGTAGTTACCAAGGACTGCAGAGATAGTTCACCCCCAGAATACTTGCAGTAACAAAACTTTGTGACAAAACTTGATATGTTACATTTGAAGTTTTCTTCTGTTGACTTAACTGAACTAAAAACCACATTTGCTAAATAATTTCCAGCATGTGATAAGCCGGATGTGTCAATAGTATCAACATAGATGGCTTTACCACACCGTTTGATAACACACAGAATTTATTCATTATGTATATCCATCCATCCATCGCCATGCAATTTTTGATTTTCTAAGTCAACTTTACATCCTCTAACTTCATCATTGTAAATCTTGGGTAACCATTTATCAGCTAAATTGGTACGACTATGGTATCTCTGATAATTGATATATTACAATATATATACACTGAAGAGCCAAAAAAACTGGTGCCACCTGCCTAATATTATGTAGGGCCCCCGTGAGCCCGCAGAAGTGCTGCAACACGACGTGGCATGGACTTGACTAATGTCTGAAGTAGTGCTGGAGGTAATTGACACCATGAATCCTGCAGGGCTGTCCATAAATCTGTAGGAGTAAGAGGGGGTGGAGATCTCTTCTGAACAGCACGTTGCAAGGCATCCCAGATATGTTCAATAATGTTCATGTCTAGGGATTTTGGTGGCCAGCGGAAGTGTCTAAAGTCAGAAGAGTGTTCCTGGAGCCACTTTGTAGCAATTCTGGATGTGTGGGGTGTCGCATTGTCCTGCTGAAATTGTCCAAGTCCGTCGGAATGCACAATGGACATGAATGGGTGCAAATGATCAGACAGGATGCTTACGTACCTGTCACCTGTCAGAGTCGTATCTAGACGTATCAGGGGTCCCATATTACGACAACTGCACATGCCCCATACCATCACAGAGCCTCCACCAGCTTGAACATTCCCCTGTTGACATATAGGATTCATGAGGTTGTCTCCATACCCGTACACGCCCATCAGCTCGAAGCAATTGGAACCGAGACTCGTCAGACCAGGCAATGTGTTTCCAGTCCTCAACAGTCCAATGTCTGTGTTGTCGGCCCAGGCGAGGCGTAAAGCTTTGTGTCGTGCAGTCATCAAGGGTACACGAGTGGGCCTTCGGCTCCGAAAGCCCATATCGATGATGTTTCGTTGAATGGTTCGCACGCTGACACTTGTTGTTGGCCCAGCATTGAAATCTGCAGCAATTTGCGGAAGGGTTGCACGTCTGTCACGTTTAATGATTCTCGTCAGTCGTCGTTGGCCCCGTTCATGCATGATCTTTTTCCGGCCGCAGCGATGTCTTAGATGTAATTTTTTACCAGATTCCCGATATTCACGGTACACTCGTGAAATGGTCGTATGTGAAAATCCAAATTTTGCTACCTCAGAGATGCTATGTCCCATCTCTCTTGCGCCGACTATAACACCACATTCAAACTCACTTAAATCTCGATAGCCTGCCATTGTAGCAGCAGTAACCGATCTAACAACTATGCCAGACACTTGTTGTGTTATATAGGCGTTGCCGACGACAGCGCCATACTCTGATTGGTTCCATATCTCTTTATTTGCATACGCATGCCTGTACCAGTTTTTTTGGCTCTTCAGTTTATATATTATATTATAAAAATATTTGAAAATATAATATTTAAATTAATTGATATTTTTAAAATAATTCAATAAAAATTTGAATCACTTTAGAGCTGCATAAATAATTTTACTCAATTACAACAGATAATTTTTCATATATGAAAAAAATTGATTTAAATCAGTGATTTAAAAAAAAAATCAGTTGATTTAAATCGCTACAACCCTGATCATTTTGTCACACACTCACCTGATCATTTTGTCATACACTCACCTGATTTCTTGCTCTCTCCAGGTCATTCCCATACCATAGCTGCCAACTTTTGAAAATCAAAATTAGGGAGATTTTCGCGCGAACCCGTATTTTCTACTAAAACCACCCCTAAATAAATACAATAGGGATTTTTCAAATAAGATAGGGATTTTCCACCTATAAAAGTTAAACTGTAGGGAATAAAATCCCTACTCAAAAATTGAAGTCAAATAAAATAGGGATTTTCCCCACATGTAAGTTAAACCCTTGGGAACAAAATTCCTACATAAAAAACAAATGAAAGTGGATGCCAAAATTTCAATGGCGATCTAAAGCAGCATTTACAGAAGGAATATCAAAAATTTATTTTAAAACACGTGGTTAAACTAAATACAGCCTCTTCAGAAAAAGTACTTTAATGTAAATTTATTACTCAAAAGTGGGAATGCTTTCTTTTTAAAAAAAAAAAGTCAAAGGACTTTTAACAAGAAAATTTTTTATAAAAAATACTTGGATCGAAAAAATTTACAGGAAAATAAAAATACAATGCAAAGGTTTGACTTAAAAGTGAAGTTGTGCATGTGGAGCAGACTTAGCTTTCTTCAGAAATTCATTAGTGAAATCTTTTTGAAAGCACTTAGTTTTCTGACAATGTTTAGCTACAAGTAAGCTTTCCAGGTTCTCATTAGAAAGAGATGATCTAAAGTCAGTTTTTATTTTTCTAACTTGACTGAAAATTCTCTCACATTCAGCATTGGAATGAGGAATTACAAGTATGGACAGCATCACTTTGGATAGTCTTTCATATTTTTTTTCCCCTATTGCATTTGTGATGTTACCAATCCGCGTCCATTGAATATCAACTCTTTTTTTGTTATTTAACAAGTCAGCCAAATCTTCCATCTGCAATTCACAGAACAGTGACTCTAAATTATCCAAGACCTTTTCCATAGTTTCATCTTCTTTCTTAAATGAAATGACAGGAAACTTTTCAACAAAATACTTGACGTTTGAAGTCAGAATATGAAATAGTTGCTGGATTTGCTACTTCAGCATTGACCAAAACGTCTGAATTAAGAGGGAAAGTGTGATGAATGTAATCCATAGGAACAAAATATTTTCTTACATTCAAAAAGAAAAATGCTCTATCTCTATCTGGCAAAGACGAAACCAAGTTTGAAGTTAGACTGCCAATGACAATCTCAAGATCTTTTTTTTGGTTTTCAGGATTATGGTAATCCACAAGCAGTGGAGATTTATTTTCCTTTACAACATTTGCTTTCACAAATTTCGAGAGCAGCTCCTTAAAAAGATCTATAATCATTTGTCGTAAAACATGTATCAAAGGATACTGTGACTGTGAAATAGAGCAAAACCTTTCCAATACAGGTATGATATTTTTCAAGAACAAACAGAATGCCTTATTCAGATCTGATAAAAGAAATCCAAAGACACGTTTGCTCCATCCCCTTGAAATTTTTACTCGAGGCTGTTTTGGAAACTTCAGGAATTTTATTGAAATTCAAACCTGTATTTGTGATCTCGGTTGTTTCTGATAATTTTCGAACTTTTGGAATTCTATAAGAATTTAAGTTTGTGTCTGTTGTTCTTTTCCTGCCAGTATTTGAAATATCTTCAGTAAAAAAACTCAACAGTGGGTCCCACTGTTCAATCAATCTATTCAAACATCGACCCATGGATAACCACCTGGTTTCGACATGTTTGAGGATTTTTCTCATTTCTGTTCCATGAAGTTCCTGGAACTGCTCAAATTTGCTCACTCTCTTTGCACTCCGTTTTAAATAGTAATAAACATCAACTAAAATTTCATCTACATTTATGGGCAAAGAGGCCATTCCTCGTCCAGCAGCCAGATCAGTGAGATGGCTCACACAACCTATTACAAAAATTTCACTGTGATGATCAGTTAAAACTGATGCAACACCTTTGCGACGCCCAATCATCACATTTGCATTGTCACAACCTAGGGCAATACAATTTTTTATTGGAATTCCCCTGGACACCAAACTGTCAACAACAAGATTGTCAATGTTTCTCCCTGTTGCATCACCGTTCAAAACAGGAGCACACAATAAATCACTTTGAATTTGCAAAGTTTTATCATCGAAATACGTCACAACAACGGGATATAGTTTGTCATCTTTGTTACTACCATCGGTAGCAATAGCAAACGGTTTCTGACGTAAAACTGCAATTAATGAAGATTGTTCTTCTTCAGAAATCATGTGAATTATAGCTGTTGCTTTTGTGCGAGCACATCCATACTTTTTTGCAGTTTCGGAATCCGGAAACATTTTCTTCAGTAATGGTCCTACGTGATCGGCGCAGCTGACCGGCAAATTGTGTTCAATCAAAAATGATGTGAACAAACATTCTGCGCGAATGACCTCAAAATCATCGGAAGATGAAGGAAAAAAAGAGTCAATTTTTAAAGAACACTGACTTTTCTTGGCACTTGCTTGATGTTTTTTTGATTTCACATGGACGATGATGTCATTCTTTCCACCATGACCGATGTTGATATCTGTAACACAAACTGTACAAAAAGCAAAAGTCGTCCCTTTTTTGGAACGGTTGATGAAAGGAAATTCATCGGAATAAGTATCTTTAAAATTAATTAAATACTTTTCGGCTTATCAGTATCCATGTTTCGTTACTGCATGTACGTGACTTCAACAACAAAGAGGTAGTTTTGCCCATATGCGCGTCACTATAACGTTCAATTATTATCCAGGACTATTGGCTGCTAAGCTATTTCCCTGCATGATAAGACAAATAACTTTTCTTGTTGCCATTGGAGGGTTCACACTGCAAAACTTTCATAAAAAGAAATTCCCACTACTCTCCACTTACTACGCGTGACGTCATTTCAAAAGGGAAAAAGAATAAAAGCAAAAGCTTTTTCCCTCCCAAGAAAATTCTTAGGGATTTTTTTCAATGAAGTAGAAAATTTTTAGGGACAATTAGGGATTTTTTCAATGAAGTAGGAAATTTTTAGGGACAATTAGGTATTTTTACAATTTTTGTAAAAATTCGGGAGATTTAAGAACTTTTCGGGAGGTTGGGAGATGAAGCTAAAATTCGGGAGATTCCCAAAAAATTCTGGAGACTTGGCAGCTATGCCATACTCACATATATGTTACTCGTAAGCTTGCACACTATTATTGTCACTCATGGGCTTGCACGCTCTTTTTGCTGTGGAGTCACTTAGTTCCATGATCACTTGGCAGAAGTGTGGATTTGTAGTTCAGCCACCCTTCTCTCAGTTGACTACTTGACCAGTCATTGCTTAAATTTTCAGCCCCTTTTAAATTTTCGCCCTGAGCAAGGCTAAATGCCTGCTCTTAGCCTCTTTGTGAATACACCACTGGGGGGTACCTTACCAAAGATTCTTGTCTAGGAGCCCCTAAGAGGGGGGCATGCCTACTTGGTGATGTTGAAAATATTTATTAGCCCATTAACTATATATAGATCATGGCCTCTGATATACTAAGCCGGACCCATAATCGCTCAGTGCAGGATTTTTTATGTGGTTCTGTGAGTATATTTTTAATGTAAGTGAACAGTGATTACATTCTTTGTCAGCTCCTCTTCCCACTCTATATGCAAGGGGCTATGATTAAAATTGTTCAAAATATGTATGTGAAATATTAATAAGCAAATGTATAATTTGAAATTTTTATACCACATGTACCTATTTGAAATTTTTCTAGGAGTTAAACATGACAGTGAAACTTCGATACAATGAAAATAATTGCCTATATAGTGATACTACTCTGCTGTTGTCTCTCACTCTTCCACCAATAAATCGTGCATAACGATAAGTATTTTTCTCTTTCTTTGAATACCATTAAATTGGAATTTCACCTTTTATGATATTTTATTATTTTAAATAAAAGTTTTAATTCGAGTACACTCGTGAAATGGTCGTACTTGAAAATCCAAATTTCATCGCTACCTCGGAGATGCTATGTCCCATCTCTCATGTGCCGAATATAACACAACGTTCAAACTCACTTAAATCTCGGTAACCTGCCATTGTAGCAGCAGTAACCGATCTAACAACTATGTCAGACACTTGTTGTATTATATGGGCGTTGCCGACCACAGCGCCGTACTCTGATTGGTTCCATATCTCTTTATTTGCATACGCATGCCTGTACCAGTTTTTTTGGCTCTTCAGTTTATATCAGTATAAAACATGGAATTGATTGAATTGCTAGTAGCATTATTTTGTTCGAAACAATGAGTACAAAAATTATTTTGTTCATTAGTATTTAAATTCCTTGTAATAAAGTCATTATTGAATTTAATGGCCAAATCCATTGGATCTTGAAAGTTTGGAAGTATGTTATGTCCAATATTTATGTTTAAAATATTTTCATTTCTGTATTGCCATTGCCTGCGTTTATCTTTTCCAATTTCTTTAAAGTTGTTTTTAATATACTCTTGTTTAATTTTCTTATATGTTTTTTTCAAATTTATATCATATTCCTTGTATTCCAATTTTTATGAGACCATTTGAGGATTCTTTTTGTATTTTTTGTAGAGTTTTTCTTTATAATTTATTCTTTTTAATATATCTTCATTTATCCAGTTTTTCTTATCTTTTTTAGGCTTTTGTTTTACTGTTCTGGTCCATAAATTTGAATTCAACATTAAAATATCCATAAATCACTTATATTTATTATGAGCATTATCATCTTCAATGACATTTTTGAGATTCAGTTTCGAGATAAAAGTTTCAAATTTTTCATAATTTATGATTTTTATATATTTACTTTCCTCATTTATACTACTAATTTTTTTCTGCAGAAAGTCTATGTATCCCAATACAGGATAATGATCTGTAATTTGGGTTTAAAAACATTAAGTTCATGAGCACAGTTTTGTTTATTTCTATAAAAAACATGATCAATACATGTTTGTGTTATGTCTGTTTGTCTAGTAATTTTTTCATGTAGAGGGATTAATCCATTTGTTGCTAACACATCAAGATACTGTGACGTTATGCTATTTCTATTGAACAAATCAATGTTAATATCACCAACAATCAATAAATTTGTGTTCACATTTTTTAAACATAATTCCAGTTCTTCATTGAATTGAGAACTAGTATATGAATGAGATCGATACAAGAGCAAAACATCCAAGTTATATTCTGGAAAATTCATATGTAGTTCTTCAGCCATAATTAAGTTGACTCCCTTTTCTTTTTTGTTTGATACAATATCATTATTTATATACATCATTACACTACCTGATCTATTGTATGTAATACAATTAACATATGAATAATATTCACTTATGCCTTTATAATTTGCGATTTCAAAATTAAATTTTTCTTCTTTTTCTATCCATATTTCAGTTCTTAAACTTTGGATATTTAAAACCAGAGAAGTCTGTGTTTTATTTCCTGCCTTAGGAATACTGAGAATTCTGCTTACTTCTTCAATTTCCTCCAGTGGGTAAGGGCTCTGTGTAGAGCTCCCATAGTCTTCAGTTTCTGTTGTTGCTTGCATTAAACTCAAGCTTTTGGAGTTGTTATTTAGTGGTTATCCTTATTATTTTTGGAGTTTATTATTTAGACAATTCCTACAATAATGGTGGTAATATTGTATAAGTCATAATATAATTTGGATGTATAGTATATATGAAGTTTATGCATTGAAAGATTAACCTCTGATTGTGATTGTACAGCTGATTGCTATACAGGGTTGTCATGAAGGAAATATTGCTGAGTTGAAATATCCCTCATATCATATATATGGCCTTGTTACATTGAAATAATCTATGTTTTAACAGTTATTTCATAAAACCTTGACATGGAAAGTCCAAGCATAGGTCTCCATACACAGGTAACAAAAAAAAAAAAAATTGAATTCCACACAAAATGTTTTCAAAGTGGTGCATTTGTTTGTAGTTTATGTGTACAATTACAGACAATTTATATAATTTACAATAAAATAAGTATTAAGAAGACACCAACAACCAGACCACCAAGAATAAGGCATGAAAAATACAGAAATTTGTACTTTTAGTGTATTTGCCTTATTCATTGGTGTCGTCTTAATATTCTTGGGCAAAGTTGATCAACTCTTCCGAATAAAATAAGTACAACATTTGAATATTGGTTAAAACTTAAAACTCATTCTATTAGGTCACAAATAAAAAAGATTGAATTTTATGTGTAACTTCTATAAGCTTCCCTGCTATAGTATAAATAAGGAACCTACTCAAATTTCAGGATACAACTGAAAGAATATTCATAAGTACAGTATAAATGTGCTCTTTTTAAGTTAGTTTTTCGTGCTGCAACTGCGTTTACGTTTTTAAAAATGTGATTGTGGAGACTTGAGCAAAAATTAGTGGAGCTTCTGCGTTAATTTTCATTTCAAAAAACAGTTTTGAAAAATTTAAAGTGAAAATTAATTATTAAATATTTTTTTATTATAGACAATTCATAAGTACAAACTGAAAATTAGTTTATCAAATGAACAAAACATTGCTTCAAATCTTGACCTCTACACGAGATCAAGATTTAAAGCAAGATATAAGTATATTCTTGTATGTGCACACATAGTACATACATAGTTTGTAATTTTTTTTACAACATTTTGTCTTATTTTCATTCTATAAAACTGAATTAGTTTGGCTAAGAATCATCCAGTGAATTTCGGTCACTGTTTAGAAAGTCAAAATCAATCCAGAAAACATGAAGATCAAAACAATGAGCTGCCTGGCAGTCGAGTGGTTAGGGAACTAGCTTCTCACTGTGCAGGTCTGGGTTTGAATGCCGGTTCGGGCATGGATGTTTACTAACACTAACGAATTCCCTGGACGGATCATGCTGATCCCTTGGGAATACGTGAGGATCTTTTAAAATTATTAAAAAAAAAAAAAAAATTAACATCCGTTGATGCAAAACATTTCCAACATCCAGTGCAAGTGTATTGGTATATTATTTATATGTTAGGGAATGTGCATTTTTCACACCATAGGCATAAAGTTATCAAAGATATTGGTGGGACACCAGCTCCACATTTCAATATATACCTATTTAAAATTATGATTTCGTGAAATATTGTTGGGAGGGGACCTTGAGCCAGTGAAAAGTTGCACCTGTGAATCATACTCATAAAAGTATATTTCTTTAATGTAGGCTACTAGCAAAATATTCTCAATGTTCAATAAATTAAAAGAAATGTATTTTCAATGTTTTATAGGTTTTGTCTGAAACATAAGATTGCTGAAATTTTTTGCTGGCATGAAGCATCCTATTTCATCTGCAATAAAAAGTCGTCTTACCTGCAGCTATATTAAAAAAATGTATCAATATTTGAAAATATCTCTTTAAGAACTTGTAGATGGAGCAATATTAAATCATGTCTAATAATTCTATTCGTGCTTGCCTTATCTTTGCTCTCTTCATTTAATCCCCAGAAAACTGGAACCAGTTTTATTTGAACAGGTCATATAAAATGCATTTAAAATTATTAGTGGTGTGTTCAAATGGCCTGAATTTCTAGGATCCTGTACGTATATAGTGTGAGGTAAGTATACAAATAATAGGCTTCCTTTTTCAAGTTTTAAAAAATATATTTCAAAAGTTGTGAGAAAACTCTGTAGCTTTTTCACCATATACCAAGCTATGTTCTTTCAGTTGCCGTTTGGTGTCCAAGCTGGTTTTGAAAAAAAAAAACCAGGTGGGAAAAGGATGCCAATAATCAGTCAAAGCAAGACATTTCATTTTGCACTAAAGAGTAATAATCTCATACCATCATATTCTAAATACAAAATTGATTGTGCTTTAAAGATATTAAACAAATTCCACAATGAAGTTGAAAGGGTGGCCTATTCTAGGGTCAATCATTTCCCCATTATTCAAATTGTATGATGTGACATTGGAATCAGGCCTACCAATCTTGCTAGAGTGGTACACCCTCCTCTGTGAACAATCTTAAATACATTTTTGCCTTCAAACATGCTATATCTTTCAAGAGAATTCTTTTCTATCCACATACGCAGATATTAAGACAACAAAAGAATGAGACTAAATTCCTGCAGAAGCAACTTCACAAATGCTTAAATATAAAATAAACAATGAAGCTTAGAAAACAGAACAAGCAAGAATTTGAAAAGAAAATAAGATAAATAAAACAATTCAAAATAAAAATTAAAGTAGTTTCATGTCTTTGTGTCACTTTTAAATATAAAAAGAAATGCTCTCTCAAAAATACATATAATTATATGCATGTTTCAAGAAATGAAAGAAAAATAATTGCTTAAGGTTTGAGATTGACAGGAAATAGTAGGTGTTTTGTTCATGTACAAAATTATGTGTTTACATAATATGTCTAGATATTGCATTATTTTCACAGTTCAAATTTGAAGAGCAGTACCTTGTTTATTCATTGGATAAAAAAAAAATCACCTGTGAAAAAGAATGCAAGGAAGTCAAATTTTCATTTTAAATTATTACAGCAGAGACCTATTCCACTTATATTTTTCAGTGATGTTTCTTTTTTATAGTTTTGTCAAGCCTATTACTTATATTTCATTGTTTTCACTCAATACCTAAGTGGCCCCTTACTGGTACATGGAATGTAAATATTATTTTATTTATATAATTCTTAGCAGTAAAAATTTGATCTAGTAACAATAACAGATGAGTTTGAATTATAATAAAAAGAAATTCTTATACAAATAATAACTTCAAATATTAAAAATAATTGATTAAATATTGTGAACTGGCTCACTATTGTTACTTTTACCTTTTGCAACAGTAAAGTTTTTTTTTTATATTCAGAACACGTAAGTGTTTTGTGTAGTAGTCTTGATAAACTGTATTCTGAACTTAACTAGAACTTTATTTATGCATCAGAGTTTTTCAACTAGTGTGCTACGTGAGAATCGTAGTTGTGTCATAAAAACTTTTGATGGAAATTATCAGATTAATTTCTAAAAGAAGTCTGAAGCCTGCAGAATTTCTGTTATCACTTAATGGAAGAATTTTCAAGAATTGCACAAAAAAAGGCATAGAAATACTTCTGTTCTCGTTATCATATGTTATTATATTTGTGGAAAGCAATAATTTCAGTATTTCATTTGATACTATGGAATACAGAAATCTATTACAAATAATAAATCTTACAAGAAGATATTTAAACCATATGCCTGCCCAAAATTCAACCTAGCAAAAGCAGACATTGTAAACTGTATTTACTCGGATTTAACGTTAAATTAAATTAACAGCAGAATGGCTGAGTTTTTGAATTTTAATTTATTTTTGTGACCAATTATATTAAATAGTTTTTAAAAAAAATTTGTGACTGAATTATAAAAAAATAAATTTTCTATTTCATTTGAATTCAAGTGTGCCGCAGGATAAAGAAAGGGCCCACTTCTCAAAATAGAACTGTGTCCAGTGGCGTTGGAGCCGGGGGTGCTGCGGGTGCTTGAGCACCCACACTCTCTTGTAGGACGGGGCAGAGCACCCACAGAATTGATTTAGGAATAAAAACCTCCTATATAGATTTCTGATTTTTTTTCCGTAAATATCGAACACGAAAAAAAATATTAAAGAAAAAACTGCCTGTTTTTCCTCTCTACGACTCTTGAATCTTGCTGGAGTCCCTGCTGCCATCACAATTGATAGAGCCTTTAGGCGCCGATAAAGTAAACATTTTACTGTAGTTCCCCCCCCCCCCCCATTTTCTCACATTTCTGCTTGTGCCCCTTTTCCCTGTTTTGCCTAAGGGATGGAGGGTATCCAGATGCATACGTTTTGGTGTGGCGTCAGAACCCGGGGGGTGCTGCTGCTGCTTGAGCACCCAGAGTGTTTTGCAATAAACAAAAACCTAACAAAAAATGAAAATTATCACAAAAAATGAGAAACTTTGCCTGGTTTTAATTTATACAAAAATTGCCACGTTTTTAAGACAAATAAATTCAATTGGTCGAATGGCAATTTTTGTATTAAAAAAAAAATTAAAAAAAAATTAAAAATATTTCTTTCTTCATCCTATACCTCTTGCTCTACTTATCCAGTGGTTATTTCTACAGCTTCAGGCACCTACGATGGGTATTTTTGGAGCCCACACCAACTTTTCTTAACGATTCTGTCCACGCAGGCAGGAGCGCAACTAGGGGGAAGCAGGTGGATCTGGTGCCCTGGGCGCTGAACCAGGAGGGGCACCGAATTCATTCTTTAACTGCTTCCTCTTCATGCAAGGGGTGCCAAAATTCCGGTTTGTCCCGCGTGACAAAGTATCTAGTTGCGGCCCTGCACGCAGGCGTCCTTCCATTATCTCAGGGTAAAAGTATTTTACAATAAATGAAATTCTGCATTGATGGGGTGATGCAGACACACATTTCACTCGAATAAATGAATGCCTTCAAAGTTTTTTTAAGGAAAATTTGTCTTCTTGTTTATGACTGATACCGGCAGACATTGGCGTACTCAAAGGGGAGCCAAGATTATAGTGTTATTTTGCAGGAAAAAACGTAAAAAAATCTGAACCCCCTCGAAAAAATTCAGCGTACGCCTATGCCGGCAGATATGGGATAATATGCTTACAAGTCTTGACAGTGGTACAATTGTGCGTGCATTCATTTCCTTAGAAACCAGCAGTTCTCAATCGGTGTTCCGTGGAGTCCTTGGGGCTCCATGTGCACTCAAGGAAAGGCTCCGCAGTCAAGGGCGTAGCCAGGGGGGGGGGGACTTGGGAGTCTGGTCCCCCCCTCCGAAATGTGAGAAAATGACCGAGAAAAGGGAAAAAGATGGCCAAATCCATTGTTCTGTCACTTTGGTCCCCCCCCCCCCCCGAACGAAATTTCTGGCTACGCCCCTGTCCGCAGTCACTTGAAAAAAAATAAAATAAATCGGTAAATGATAAATAAATAAAAGAGACGAATCTATGGAGCTACGTCGTAGAAATTATATACTTGTACTAAAAGGGGCTGCACGAGGAGATAAAGGTTAATATCCGCTGCTTTAGACTGCTCATCAAGGCAAGTTCTCTGAGTGTTTGGACCTTCTTTCATTTGAAGCAGCTAGGTTAGCAATAGTTCCACTTATACAATATCAAGTGGTTCTCAAGTGTTTGCCAACCACGGCTCCCTTGTGCATTGCTCCTCCAGGATGTGGAGGCCATGAGATTGTGAGGGCTCAAAAGATGCCAGGCTAATGGTATCTTTTGCGGGGGCCGCAACCTGACATTCACGGGCCCCTTTCTCCAAAGCCTAGATATGCGGGGAAAAAAATCTTTGAAGAATTTAAAAAAATCTGTGACCTTCACTCAATTTTGTGACTTTTTCGGGACTTCCGTGACTTTGCTGTGTTGGTAGACACCCTAAATAATTGAAGTGCAAAATACATTGTTCCGATTCATTATAGGTTTGACAATACAAGTTTTTTTGTTGTTTAATGCATTTATCTGTCGTCCATTGCATAGTGAAATGTTGATTCAATCATTTAATTGAACAATACGTACATTCTCGGCCATATGTTCCTGTTTTGGAGGCATGACATGGCTTTATATATAATTTACATAAAACTGATTCACATATTCTATATCTCATGTACTTTGCAACATGTTATATATTGACTAAATGGATCTAAAAAAAACATGTTACTTAAAAACAAATTTTAAGAGAAAAAAATAAATGTTAAAATATATCCAGTATTACAATTTTATTTAATTAGCTTAGATAGAGAAATGATCAAACCTAATAAATCTACGTATGTGAGGTTCTAACAGCCGTGAATAAGCATCTTTGATGCAATCATCTATGAAGCTCCTGGTACACAAATCAATAACTTTGCTATCAAAGTAGTTGGACTGAATTTTTTTTATAATTTCATTCTGCAATGTATTTGGAATGCAGATCTTCACAGTCAAAACTTTCTGCTTCTCTCCACGATTAATAGCCATTACCTATAAATTAGTCAGAATACACAATTCAGAGAACTTATTTTTCAAGTTTAATTATGGATAACTTATGAAATGGGTGAATTTTAGTTTTACCAGAATAATCCTGGAAATATTTATTCACAAATAACAATGTATTAACAAATAGTAAACAGTGACATAGCTCAACAAGAAATAACCAATCACAAACAACATCCATAGTTCTATAAAATATGAAAATTCAAACAGATTTATTGAATTTTCTCCTCATATAAATGACATCAATACTGATAAGTTGTTTATTATAATAAATGAAATTCTCTACAAAACCCACATTATGACTTTTCAATGGCGTGAAACGGTTTTTTTCTTTCTTTTCAAATTCACAGTACCCCTGCCTGTTTTACTGCCTCTTTTTCCCCTCAAGAGGGAGTCAGCCTTGATTACCCCACCTCTCCACAAGTGGTCTCAGCCCCTCCCCCCCCCCAATGTTTTCTATGTATTGCTGCCCCAGTGTGTAAGAAGGATTCCTCCTCATCATATTCCCAAGATTCTGAAATTACTACAAGGTCTGGGTTTACAGCTATCATAGTTTATAAAAAATCTTTCTTATTATCCAAACTTCTGACGTTTGTTAGCACACATTTAAATTTAGTGTCAATTGAGCCCCCAATTGAATATGCCAATATCTGTGACATACATTGCAAAACAATCAATGCTACTGCAGAACAGTTTGAAAGAACTTTAAGAAAAGTGTATATAATACTATCAGAATTTTTATAGCAAAACATTTCCAGTCAGTCAGCCAAGAGCTAGTTGCAGAACAATGCAAAACATTCTGTTTTAGAGGAATTGTGAAACCATATAAGACAGAGGTGAATAATTCCTCATCAATACTATTATCATCATTAACTAAGCCACATTCCTGTCTACCTGGTCTGGGAGTAAAAAACCTGACCTAAGTCTATCATAAACCTCCCAGATTACCCTCCTATTCAGGTGAATCCCACCCCAATGAAATCCCATAAATTGTTAAAACTAGGAAACTCCAAAAGCGTGACCCCAGGAGAGAAGCACGTCCTACAGGCCAGAGTTGAAATGGTAGATCCTACTTCCCTTAGGCGGTACTGGAATCACTGCCACATCTGTACCCCTGCTGAGCAGATAATTAAGTTCCAGTACTCTAACAAAGACTCATTAATATTCGCTGCTACCTGGTTCATTCCCATTTATGTCACTAATTCTGAAATTGTTTCTATCATTTGTTAACAATCTAAAAAAAATAATTTGTTTTAGTGAATCTAAAATTATTTCTGCCACCAATTCTGAAGTAATTCCTTTCAAAAAATTTTAAATTATTATTTTCATTCAGCGGTTTTCAAGCATTTCTGTAAATTGTGTAATTAAGAATAGAAACATTCTCCTGAAGAAACAACAAAATTAATATCCCCAAGAGTGTTCCCCCAATCTTTGTAGAGTTGGCACCCCCGTGGATGGAGCCAATAGGGCTCAATCTCAGGGGAACCCAGAACGATTTATATCGTTTATTGATCATTGATCATTTTTGTCGCACCACTGTCATTTTCTGCACACGAGGGCTAATTAGACCGGGACCTACAATTTATTGCCGATTCCGAACGGCAGGCTTGTTTTTCATACTCATCGAGAGGTTGGTGCGCTAACCCCTCGCTGGGGGACTCCCTGCGGTAGCAATTTTTGCTGCGGTCAAGTCACCGTTTTTTGTTGTACCCCTGTGT
Organism: Pholcus phalangioides; assembly: GCF_987345545.1. Lineage (NCBI taxonomy): Eukaryota > Metazoa > Arthropoda > Arachnida > Araneae > Pholcidae > Pholcus > Pholcus phalangioides. The sequence continues at coordinate 11,526,386 of NW_028301597.1, read as the reverse complement.
CAGGAAAGTTTTCTGACAAGGACGAACTGGGTATCGAACTCGCGACACCTCTAAACATCCTTTGGTACTTTAGGCGAGCATCTTATCGACCGGGCTACCGCGCCCTATATCGTTTATTCTTAATTTTCTCGCTATAAATTCACTACAGTAAGACCTATGAAAAATCTGATTGATGACCTGCCAAAGACCCCAGTATAGAGGCCTAGCTACAGTATGTGGGGGTCATAGGCCCAAGTAATGTATCAGATGACAGTGTTAATGTGCTTCATTTACTTAATCATCTCTAAATGTTTTTAAGGTAATGATAAAAATTATTTAGTGAATCACAGCAGAAGTTCAAGAGCCACATATGGGCCATGCATTGAAGACCAGTGGCATAGCCAGGGGGTGGGGTGAAAATACTCCCCCAATCAAAATTTTACCTACATTGGTGCCTATTCTCCTAAATGACTTTTTGATCTTTAACTCTATCCCCACTATATCCGGCCCATCATGCAGACTACCAGATCCAGCAGAAGTAAGGGGGATAGGCATTTCACACTCTTTTATTCCGCGGGTGGGACACAGTGATGGATTGTTGACGGCTGCTGCGCGGGGTTCTTGTTGGAGAAAGAGGATTATTTTACAACTACAGTTACTTATTTTCATAAGGGGCCGTTCAAGTATTACGTAAGCAAATTTTTAGCCATTTTTGACCCCCTCCCTCCCCCTTGTCAGCAAAATTTTGTCATCAGCTCTGCCCCCCGGAATCCTAACTCATATTTTCATAAAGGGTGGTCGATGACGTAAGCATTATCCAAACCCCCCCTCCCCCCCCCCTTGTCATCAAAAGTCAGCAAATCGGAAACCCTCCCCCCCCATTGATGATGACATAATACTTGAATGACCCCTAAGTAACTGCAGTAATGAATGACTATTGACGATGACAATACTTCAGGTGAACTTTGAGAAAGACATGTGGTTACTATTTGTGGAAATTTAACCAACATTCTGATTTTCATTAAAAGTTTATTTCGTTTTGTTTGAAACTAGTAAAAGATCTGTCAGCTAGCTATAGATTTGATTATCAATCGAACAATTTCTTTTGTAGTACAATAGAAAAAAAAGAAGATTAATTTCAATACATCAGAAAATCTTTATTTTTTTGTAATTAAAACATTACAAAAATTTTATTTTCGGACATTTTTTTATGAAACACTCAATGAATGACTAAATTCAGATGTACTGTACATCGGATCCATTAGATTTTGAAGGAATCAATGTCAAAACAGACAACTTATAACAACAATATTATTGTATTTTCGCATCACTGTCGTTATTGTTAATTAACTTACGTACAATTTCAAATGATTTCTAGAACTAAGATTACCGAAGTTCAACCTTTTCATATTTTTTCTAGCTGTTTGCGTTTTTCTAGAAAAACATAAGCACACCAAGAAAATAAGAAGTTTCCGTCAAAAAAGTAATTAAATATCGGTAAAACTGAAAGAAATTTTTATTTTTGTGGATTTAGTTCAAATTCCACCAACTGCAGTGGTTCTTAATCTTTTGTCACTCGTGGCCATGCCCCCCCCCCCACATCCTGGAGTAGGGTGGCTAGGATCTCTTGCAGGCCCCCAGCACAGACTTTCATGGGCCTTCTTATGATGAATTTATGCATGAAAAAAAAAATTAAGAATCATCCCAGACCCCAGGGCTGGTGCCCTGTGAGCTGTACCCTTGTGGGGGTCATGCTCATGCCTCCCTTGCCCTATTCATAGTTCATCTGTGGCTCTCAATATAGTTTAGTATAGATATTGTACATCCATAAAAGAACCACTTCAAAGCATAAATAGGCACACAAACAGTAGTGTATTTACAGGGGGGGCTGAGCGTGCTATAGCCCAGAGAGGCAAATTCGGAGGGGCGGCGAATTTTGGAACATAGAAAGAAGGGAGAGAATTTTTTTTTTTTAAATTTACGTTTCATAAACGTGTGGAAGTGTCATGTGTCATTTCTGTAGTAAATAATATATAATTATTAAACCATATTGTTTATTTTTTGTTTTTTCTCTACACAGACTGTCATTCAAGTCAAGAAATATATGGTTGTCTAACCTTCTTATTTACAGTGTTGGTGTTATACACCACCTTCCTAAATAGTATTGTCACAATTAGAGGTGGGAGGGTGAGTAGGCATCCAGTGAAGCAAAGCAGCGCTCATTTCAAGTTATTGAAGGTGTTGGAAAAAGACCAGTTCTGCCGACATCCCCTAAAGAAGGGGGGGGGGGTATTTTCTTTGGAGGGCTGTCTATGGAGGGGGTGTTTGTACCAACACCTTCTAGAGCAGAAAGCCTCCTCGTGAGATTCATGACGTCATCGAGATCCGTTCTCGAGAAACACATCTTCTCTGTAAGAACGTTTTTCAGCAGCACGACATACTATAACGTCGTTGTTATATATTTGACCCACGTTGCTGTTATATTTTTCTTGATGTCAGAAAAAGAGGTCGAATTAGTAAAGAATTGAGCACTCGCAAATAGAAGAGTTTATACTTATAATTCAACATTATTTATCAATTTGATTATTCAGACCTGTGGGATTGAAATTTTGAAAAATTGTCTGGAAACTGATGAACATGCCACGTTTCGTGATGCATTTTTGGTCACTGATTTTAAACGTGGCTCATTTTTGAATATAATGTAAAACGATTTCGCAAAAATTTATTTCACTATAAAAGCAGAAAATCTGTAAAATATGTATTATTCTAACCTTTTAAATACTAAATTAACTTTTCAAAGTATTTTTTACATAATCTATACCTCTGAGGGCTCCGTGTGAACTCCCAGGTAAATTTGAAAAAAATTATTAATATTTTTTAATAAAATAATAAAAATAAATCAGTAACTTTGATGAATAAATAACAAATAGGCCTATGGGGCTTCGCCATAGAAATTATGTACTGGAAAAGGGTTTGTGGGATTTATGGTGAAAAGATTCGGCTTCAACGTGATTTGAATGATTTCTTACTACGACTAGATTTTGTGAGGTACTTATCTGAAAAAAAAGGCATTTAAAATTCTTTTCAAAAAGAGGAGTATTTTTATCGATTAATAGATTGCGGTTGGAAAACTACGGCTCTGTGGGTACATACACGTGGTTCTTTAGTAATACTAAGAAAAGAATAATACAGTGTAGTTATTTGCAAAAGAAAGAAAAAATAACTTTTTGCTCATGAATAAGTTTTGAGTTAATTGTGAAGGATAGAGGTTTGAGGCTCCTCACACTGAAAAGTTAGCCGACTCCAAGTGGCGTATAATTTAAAGATCTTTATAAGTACTTTGTTGGGAAATGCAAAGGTGTTGAATTAGAGAAAATCTCCCTTTTTTCTTGTGTATTTCCCAGGGCACATTTTTTTACCACCAATGCGTCTGGTATTGAGTTCCATTGTGTGATAAATAAGGATAAAATATTTGTGGGATGTTTTTTATAGTCTAAACTCTGTCTTTTACTAACAGACATGTTACTAGTTATCTGCAATCTTCTTGAATAGATAATGTCCAAACAATTCTGTAATGTGATTAGTTTAGGGATTATTTTTAAGCTTTACATTTCTCTCTTTTTCGTCATCTTGTCTTGATACATATGCTGTTTAAAACAGGAGTAGGTCGTAGAATATTTTATCCCTCAGATTCGTAAAATTTTATCGATTAATAAGTTTAATCCGATTTCTGTTGTCACAAAATGCCGTTGATGAGGACATTTGGCGAAGTTGGTGATGGCAAATTATTCCAGTATTAATGAAAGAAATTTTTCCGCATTAATGAAAGAAATGATTCCAGTATTAATGAAAGAAATGATTCCAGTATTAATGAAAGAAATGATTCCAGTATTAATGAAAGAAATGATTCCAGTATTAATGAAAGAAATGATTCCAGTATTAATGAAAGAAATGATTCCAGTATTAATGAAAGAAATGATTCTAGTATTAATGAAAGAAATGATTCCAGTATTAATGAAAGAAATGATTCCAGTATTAATGAAATAAATAGTTTAATCTTGTTTCATCTTTAGATGAGTTCACTATCCTTTTTTTTAATCTTTAAAACACAATATTTAGAGACCAAACTGTACATTTCTATGGGCAAAAGAACTTCTCCTCTAACCCTGCAGCGCATCAGAGAGATGCCAGGTGCATTTCTTTTATTTGTTGTTTTTACGCAGATTGACTGACAGACTTTTGTTGCCATCTACTTTTCTATTAACTAAATAGCAATGTCTAGAAATCAACATACCGACAGTTGCATTTCTGTGCAAAAGGGAAGAGGTTGTTTATAAATGTGCAGTGCTGGAGTCTAGCAGACGCCACAAGAAGTGATTTGATTCTAAGGTAAATGTTATTTTAAAAAAATTTTCATCTAGCATTTTTGATTTTCACTGGCAACAGCTGTTCTTGGATCTAACAGAAAACCTGATTTTTCAACTTGTATTTGCATATGTTGAATAAAATAAAGAATATGTCATATGTCCAGTATTAATGAAAGAAATGATTCCAGTATTAATGAAAGAAATGATTCCAGTATTAATGAAAGAAATGATTCTAGTATTAATGAAAGAAATGATTCCAGTATTAATGAAAGAAATGATTCCAGTATTAATGAAATAAATAGTTTAATCTTGTTTCATCTTTAGATGAGTTCACTATCCTTTTTTTTAATCTTTAAAACACAATATTTAGAGACCAAACTGTACATTTCTATGGGCAAAAGAACTTCTCCTCTAACCCTGCAGCGCATCAGAGAGATGCCAGGTGCATTTCTTTTATTTGTTGTTTTTACGCAGATTGACTGACAGACTTTTGTTGCCATCTACTTTTCTATTAACTAAATAGCAATGTCTAGAAATCAACATACCGACAGTTGCATTTCTGTGCAAAAGGGAAGAGGTTGTTTATAAATGTGCAGTGCTGGAGTCTAGCAGACGCCACAAGAAGTGATTTGATTCTAAGGTAAATGTTATTTTAAAAAAATTTTCATCTAGCATTTTTGATTTTCACTGGCAACAGCTGTTCTTGGATCTAACAGAAAACCTGATTTTTCAACTTGTATTTGCATATGTTGAATAAAATAAAGAATATGTCACTGTAACTGAAGTTATACCGTAAACTGAAGTTTACATTTATGTTTACAATTAGAAATCAAAAATATATACATATATAAATTACTTAGAAGTTATACTATTGTTTTAATTTTATTTACTTAATTTGTTAACACTTACAAATTTGAATTGAATGATCAAAATATGTATTACTAGTGCAAAAATATACTTGGCATCTGTAAGACGCCACACAACCTTCAACAGAGCAATGTTGCGCAAGCACGACAGGGTTAAACAGTTTCCCCAAAGGAAGCCGGTAAGACCATCAAAGATAAAAATTATTTGAATCGATCCATACACCTGCCACTTTCACTTTGATTCGGAAGATGAGCAGTGCCATTTCAAGCATGCCTCAGGCATACTTAAATGTATTATGGACACACATGACAATTTCCAACTCACACCAATTCATTTGAAGCAGCAGTTCTCAAACCATTTTGGATTCATGCCATACTTAGGGCTCCCACTCAAAAAATGAGAAAAAGTAGGAAAACGCAGGACTAAAAAGTAGGATGGGAAAGGGTAACCCCCTTAGACAGCATAATCACAGCATAATGGGAAAAAAATCCCTAAACAAAATTTTTTTTTTGCAAAAAAAAAATTTTTAATTAACTTTTTTTTTTCATAGCAATATTTCAGTTTCCTATAAGATTGACTTAAGCCAAAGCAAAATGATAAATGACTTGGTTACAAAACCAATTTTTGGCCAAAACAGTGTACTCGCAACCACAGATAATTCTTTGCTGTCTCTCCTCATATGTATTACATTCTTTTTTTGGAGTCTTCCAAAGTGCAGAGCTTGTCAACTCTCTTCAACAAGGCACAGCAAATTTTGAAGACGTACATTTTTTAAGAATGAAGCTTCTTCGAGACCACTTTCAAAAGCACAGTGAAAATGTGTAGATTACAAGATCCGATGTAAATAAGGCAAGGTGAACCTGTTTTACTGCGTTGCCCATCATTTTTTAAAGGGATTTGTTCACATTTTACTGTTCAAAATGCTAGTGTAATCATTTTTGACAAATGAAGCACTTCTATTTCTAGCTCTTTGCTGAGCATTGTAAATATTGTTTATGCCTCTTCATGCCTTAAAAATACAGAAGACAACTGAATGCTATTGGGTAGTATCAGAATCACCAAACCTAGAATAGGCCTATGTATCCAACTGCTTTGAAATGCAAACTGTTGCTTCACCTATTTGGACCGTAATTTTGAATGATGAATGTTAGTTACTGTCCAAGACCATGAAGTAATGAATACAAAATTATTTTTCCATCCAGACATAAGTTTTTTATGACTACTATACTTGTTGAACCCTCAAACTAAGCAAATGAAAAATTAATCAACCAAATGGTCCACATACATCCCCCCCCCCCCTCCAAAATGATAAAATTTCCGCTTTGGCAGAATCATTAATTGCATTCTTCAACATTTGTAATATTTGGCAATATATCAATGATTTCCTGCTCAATTAAAATCAATTACACAAATTTTGTCGATAGGATTTGTGGTAAAAAAGTAGGAAAAGTAGGACAAAACCGATAAAGTACGACAAAAGTAGGACATTTTACCAAAAAGTAGGAAAAGTAGGACGAGTGGGAGCCCTGCATACTCTGTATGTCTGCAATCAAGTAGTATGTGATAGCCACTGTGCGATCGTGCAGCCGTCATGATGGACTCGTATTGTTATGAGTATAGTCGGCCCATATTTGCAGTTTCTGTATTTGTGGGTTATTCCCCTTTATTGGAAGAAGTTTTGGAAACACTCAGCAATCGTCATTCATGTATTTTGTTTGCAAAATTTGAGTTGCGTGTGTTTAGGATGGCTCATTTTTCAAGTGCTACTGATAATGTTTCAAAAAGACAAAAAAAAAGTGAAAGGTTTACAAGAAAAATTGGATAAACTGATTATTCTTGGAGAAAGTAAGTCAATTGCTGCTGTGGCCTGCCATTACAGAATCAACGAATCTACAGTGAGATATATTAAGAAAAAGGAATCTAAAATTCGTTCAGCTGTGGCTGTAGCTGCACCTATGGCAGCAAAAACTTTGCATTGCCTACGGGATCCATGTGCTTCTCGTACAGAAAATGCTATTTTTTTGTGGATACAAGACTGCTACAAACTACAAAAAAGGTATTCCAATTGATTGTAATATTATAAAGAAAAAGGCAAAAAAATTTTACTCTCCCACAAAGGAAAGGGATGGTGAAATGTTTATTTCATCAGAACTTTATACAAGGTTGGTTTCATAGGTTTAAGAAACAATTCGGATTACACAATATAAAAATCGCTGGCGAACAAGCCTCTGCTGACCAGGAGGCAGCTAGAAAATTTCCAAAGACTTTGCAGAAAATTATTTATTAAGAGAAGGGTTATGCACCTCAGCACGAGTTTAACGCTGACAAAACTGCACTATTTTGGAAGAAAATGCCGCAAGAACATTTATCAATCAAGAAGAAAATTGAGCGCCTGGTATTAAGATAGACTTACTATGTTGTTTTGGGCAAATGTGTATTGGTACATGATAAAGCCCATCGTCATTTTCAAATCTGCAAATCCGCAAACATTGAAGAGAAAGGATGTCAAAGCTCCCAGTATTTTGGATGAACAATAAAAGGGCTTGGACCAGGGCCATCTTAACAGCATCATGGGCCCCAGGGCCAAGTGATTTATCTGAGGCCCTACCTAGCAAATTCTCGAATAATTCAACTACTTCTCATTTTTCTGAGGTCCCCTCTTCTCTTGAGGCCCATGTGTTCAGACGGCACTGGCTTGGACTAAGTAAAACTTTCCTCCAACTTCTTATCAGGCGTAAGTCCTCGGCTGTACCTCTACTACGATTTCAGGACGAAATAACTGGGTTGTAGACTCTCAAAAGAAGAAAACAACACTTTATTTAATTTCTTATCCAACTTCTCCAACAAAACCGCCCTGTCTCTTTGATACAAACTTTCACACTATATCTCACTTTTGGAATGTCTCAATTCGTTCCCTTTTCTTTTCTCGAGACTTGTCTCTCCTCAGCCTTTTTCCAACCTCTTTTCTCCTGAACCTTAGACTATAAATACACTTTTCCCTGATTGGTTTACACAGCGTTTCGTTTTGGATGTCAGGATCTACCTTGAGAGTGATGACATGTCATTCAAAGTTGTTTTGATACTGGATAACACTCATGGACAGTCAATGTGTTCAAAGCTGATGGTGTAGAAGTCCTTTATATGCCTCCTAATCAACATATATCATTCAGCCCTTGATCAGGGGGTAAAGCGAACATTCAAGGCTCACTATACATGCCACTCAATGGAGATGATTGTGCACGCAATAGAAGATGCCAATGCATAAAATGTCTTAAAGGTATGGAAGAATTACACTATCACTAATGCCATTACTATCATAACTAGAGCTGTGGCAGCTCTTAAGAGAGAAACAGTCAACTCGGGTTGTATTAACCTTTGGCATGTTCCAGGCAGGGTTGGTCTGATTTTGCCCAACCCGAAAAAACCCAACAAAAACTACACCCCCAAAAACTGCACTTACTCGCAAACAGTATACTTTCTAATGATGTTATTGCATTGTCATACTCTATCTCAAAAGAAATAAATAAATCTGTGTATTCAATGCTATTTAGATTATAGGGTTAGAAAAAACCCTTGAAAAACCCCATTAAAATTTATACCTTAAAACTTTACTTACTTGCAAACAGTACGCTTTGTAATGATGTTATTGCATTGTCATACATTTGTGGGGGGCACAGATAGAGTATGCTTTTATTGCATTGTCTATATATACTCTGTTCTCCCCCCCCCCCCCCACAAGGGTGGGGCTTGCAGGACTCCAGCCTGGGAAAAATATTATTTTTGATTTTTTTTACACTATAAATTTATTACAGAGGGGCTCCACGAAACATCTCCGCCAAAGGGTCCTGGCTCCGGGATGTGGGGGAGTTATGACTATCTTAAGAAAAACACATAAATAAATCTGCATTCAATGCTATTTAAATTGTATTTCTTCCCATTATATTTTAAATGTCTTTTTTTACAAGTAAAGTAAATAAACATTTTCATGAATGTGTTCTAACTCACACAATTACCAATCCTTTTCAATAACACCTTTTGATTTGAGTGATCTATACACTTTCACTAATATTTCTTTGCTTTTGCACATCCAAGTTTGTTTCTCAGTTTTGACCATACTAGTCCAAAAGTAGAAAAAATTCTCTCAATAGATGTTGATGTAATTGAATGCAGGTCTTCCAAAAATTTGCAAAAGTCTGCATTCAAAATCTTATTTTTTTCTGCCTTGCAATACATGATTTTCCACCACTTTTTTGCTTGAACTGACTATCACGTTTTTTGAAAACATTATTCCTGGATAGAAATCTGTGTCTTCTATTTGAAACATCTATAGTGCAATAACAAATTCTGTACAGTCGCCCCCCCCCCCCCAATATTCACGGTTTCCGTATTCATGGTTTTTTTCCTTCATTGGAAATTTTTTTTTGGAAACACTCAGCAATTTTCATTCACGTGTTTTGTTTACAAAATTTGAGTTGTGTGTGTTTAGGATGGCTCATTTTTCAAGTGCTACTGATAATGCTTCGGAAAGACAAGCGAAAGGTTTACAAGAAAAATTGGATATATTGACTAGGCTTGGCGAAAGTAATTCAATTGCTGCTGCTGTGGCCCATCATTACGGAATCAACGAATCTACGGTGAGATATATCAAGAAAAAGGAATCTGAAATTCGTTCAGCCGTGGCTGTAGCTGCAACTGTGGCAGCAAAAACTTTGCATCACCTACTGGATCCATGTGTTTCTCATACAGAAAATGCGGTTTTTTGTGAGTGTAAGACTGCTACAAAAAAGGTATTCCAATTGATTGTAATATTATAACGGAAAAGGCGATAACATTTTACGCTTCTATAAAGGGAAGGACTGGTAAAACGTTTATTTCATCAGAATTTTATGCAAGTAAAGGTTGGTTTCATAGGTTTAAGAAACGATTCCGATTACGCAATGAAAAAATCGCTGGCGAACAAGCCTCTGCCGACCAGGAGGCAGCTAGAAAATTTCCAAAGACTTTGCAGAAAATTATTTATTGAAGAGAAGAGTTATGCACCTCAGCAGGTGTTTAACGTTGACAAAACTGTACTATTTTGGAAGAGAATGCTGCAAGAACATTTATCAATCAAGAAGAAAAGCGAGCGCCTGGTTTAAAGATAGACTTACTATAACTTAAAGATAGACTTACTATGTTGTTTTGTGCAAATGCGCATGGGTACATGGTAAAGCCCACCGTAATTTTCAAATCTGCGAATCCGCGAGCATTGAAGAGAAAGGATGTCAAAGCTTTCAGTATTTTGGATGAACAATAAAAGGACTTGGACTATGAAAGCACTTTTCCTGAATTGGTTTAAACAGTGTTTCGTTCCGAAAGTCAGGAGGTACCTTGAGAGTGAAGACATGTCATTCAAAATACTTTTCATACTGGATAATGCTCCTGGACAACAAGATGTCAATATGTTCAAAGCTGATGGTGTGGAACTCCTTTATATGCCTCCTAATCGACATCTATCATTCAGCCCCTTGATTAGGGGGTAAAGCGAACATTCAAGGCTCATTATACACGCCACTCAATGGAGATGATTGTACACGCTTGAAGGTATGGAAGAATTACACCGTCACTAATGCCATTACGGTCATAACTAGAGCCGTGGCAGCTATTAAGGGCCCGTTCAAGTATTAGGTAAGCAAATTTTTAGCCATTTTTGACCCCCCCCCCTGTAAGCGAAATTTCGTCATCAGCTCTGCCCCTCTGAATCCTAACTAATATTTTCATACAGTGTAGTTGATGACGTAAGCATTATCCAAACCCCCCCCCCCCCCGTCATCAAAAGTCAGCAAATCAGAAATCCCCCCCCCCCCCATCGATGATGAGGTAATACTTGAACGGCCCATAAGTAAAAGACAAGTTCACTGATGCCTTTATGGTACGTCCTTCACATGCAGAAAAATTAGTAGAGGAAGCTTTGTCAACATATTCCAACATACTTGATGATATGAAGAAGAAACATCAAACAGAAATCACAATATCCTTTCAGAAAGCATCGCCAACAACCGCTGCACCTTCTTTTACATTTCCCTTCTACCTCTGCGTCACCCTGCTCTTCTCATGATGTTCAATAAACAAGATAAACAAAAAACTCGATGGTTTCGGTTACTCGCAGATTTCTGTATTCACGGTCACCACAGGAACATAACCCCCGCAAATACGGGGGGGGGGGGGGGCAGACTGTATTCAGTTTTTCGATCCATTGTTCAGTGGAAGCTTCTTGTTCCTAAGTTAATCTTTTTCCTCTCAAAGCAGGATCAGTCGTATTTGCAAGGAAATGAAATGGAGTTAGTGCTTTTTCAAAGTGATGTGCAACACACTCCTTATACGAAGATAATTCTTTACTTTCCAATATATCTAGCCATATTTCTACTGTCCGTCCAAGAGTACAGCTATCTCTTTGCAAATTATCTAGGGCTTTACCAATACTCGATAGCTGCACTTGCAAGTTGACGCATTCCCTATATAATCCTTTGTTATCTAAAAACATCTTAATACTTTTTTCAATTTCTTCTTTATGTTCAATTGATATTTCTACGTATTTTTGATAATTATGGATGAATGAAGAAAGGCAAGCTTCTTCAGAATTCCACATTGTTTCATTAGGTAATTGTGGCTTTAATCGATCTTTTTCCATAAGCCACCCAAGTGGTCTATGGTGTTGTCTAAAATATTTTTGTATTTCTACTACATATTTCACCACATTTTTAGGGGTGATATCTATAACAAGAAGATTTATAAAATGGGCTGAGCAGCCAAAAGCAAGGACATGAGGATGGTTTTGGACAATTATGTCAATTTTTTCATTTTGTTCTCGTTATCGCAACAAACAGCAAAAACACATTTATTATATTCTTGCTTGATAGTATCCATACAGCCCTTTTTCAGCTATTTCCGCACAGAATTCAGCTGTTTTCTTGTGTGAGCCGCATTCAACAGCATCCATTACGTGGGTGCTCTTGCCAGTGTGGATACTCATTGCGATGATGGAGTCAGTATTTGCATTTGACCAACCATCCAACATCAGAGTGATAGTAGAATTTTTCATTTCCTCTGCCATTAGAATATCAACAGTTTTATCTGCCTCATCTAATAATGATCCAGCTAATTTCTGCCTAATAGGAGGGATATAACCTGGATGCAAAGCATTAACCATTTCTCTAAATACATCACTATCGGCTACATTAAATGGTATATTATTAGCATAAAAAAATTCAGATACTTTTCAGTCAAGAACTAACCTCTGGCAGTCACTTGTTTTAAAAATAAATTGTCCTATTGGCCTTTGGTTTTTGATGTTCCAGCATCCACAATAGTATTGGAACTTTCGCATGTAGAAACATTATCTTCAAGAGATTGCTTTCTTTTCAATGAAGTAGATGTCTCTTCACTGCATGAAGATTCATTATCATCAGTGTTTGATGAACACAAAAACAAGGAATGAGCTTCCAATTTCTTTCATTTATTCACATGAGCACGTATTCCTTCCACTTTTGCATTAACTATGGTATTGCAAAACTTACATAAGTTACTTGCCATTCGTTATCAGTTTTATTCACCATAGTCCATTCAATGGACTGTTTTCTTGTTTCCCTTTCCCTTTTAAAGGAAAGAGTGTTGCAAACAAATACAAAAAACTAAAATTATCTAAATACAACTTATTTATTAAGTATTATATAAGGTATATACTTTATCTAGAAAAAAATTGACTCTTAACCTACACTATTTTTTCAGAGAATAAGATTGATGTGTTTCAGAATTTAGTTGTTTACAAATAATTTGTTAGGATGTTTGTTTTTTTAATCATAATTCTAATAAACTGCTATACTATTTCTCATCATGTTGGAACAGTGTTTCTCCACTGGTTTTTTTAATATAAAAAAACAGGGTTTTTTACAACCCTGTCAGCTGGTGGGAGGTTGAGAAATTCACCCGCTGAATGTGTAACAGTTCATGAAAACTTTCAACTTGAAATATTGATATCTATGAATAATACGTAATATAAATTCAGAAAATATAAACATAAGATTTTTTCACGGGATTGGGGCCCGCCCCTCCAAAACATCCCTACGACAATATTTCAAGGCAGGCAGCCCCAGTCCTTATGACACTTGTTTTAATCCAAAATAAATCCATATTTACAGCTGTACCATGTATTTTTGCAATAGCAGTCAAAAACACCACGCTGGTAGTTCTAAAGGGTCCGGACATTCTGGTAGTTCTAGTATTAATCAAAAATTTATTCTTTTAATGTTTTTATTATAGTGATGCCATAAGTTTTCATATTTAATTTGGATCTTTTTCGTTCTTTTAATATGAAATAAAACATATATTCTTCAGTAGGATTATCTTTTAATCTCCAGTTGAATTCTATGTTCAAATTACTCAAATCTGTATAGTTAACATGGCTGGATAAATTAAAACAAATAATCGTATATAATTTACCAAAATTTGAATCATGCAGCCAGTCTCAAAATTTATGTTATTTAACACTGCATCGAAAATCCATGGTATAATCGACATTTGGAACACAAACACTATTTATAATCAACCAGCATTCAACCATATCTAAATTATCAAATACCATATTATTTTGTTCTGAATTGTTTATTCTTTTCTTCAACTGAGGTATGACATAAAATTGCAAAACTTCATCAGATATAGCAAGAAAAGGATAACTATATGTGAGAGTATTATCAGATTTATGTACCAATCTATACCTTTTCCAATAGATATAATAGTTATTAGATAATTTCAATTCGTCAAATGCAATGAGCAGGGGTGGGAAGTGACCAAGTCCATTTCAGAGCAGCTTTGGAGCAGCAAAATTCAGGACTCTGAGCAGTTTTGGAGCAGCAAAATTCAGGACTCGGAGCAGTTTTGGAGCAGCAAAATTCAGGAATCGGAGCAGTTTTGGAGAAACAAAATATAGGATTCGGAGCATATATTTATAAATTGGAGCAGCGAAATTAACAACAATATTTTCGTTAACCCTCACCCCTTTTCAAAATAAAACAACTGCACTGTCCTTTGTTATCAAAGACCTTTTCATTAGCTTGTTTTCTGTTTTTGGTGCTTCCGGCTTTTGACACCTTGTTTGAAAGAGCGGCTGTCATAAAATTTTCTGCACCAGTGTATTTAAGATGATTTTTGCTTACTGAGGGCACTATTTGCTGTCTGGAACAGCAGCCCTTCAAATGGACTAAACATTTTCAAGTCTTTATAGATATTATAAATTTTCTGTATCAAGTTTTTCAATTTGTTTATACTCAGAAAGAAATTGTTACAAAATGGGAGAGAATTTCGGAAGAATCAACACGATGGTTGGCGATTCATCACTCATTATTTGGCGATATTGGCGATCTTACTCGTTATTTGCCGATTTAACTTTCGTTATTCGGCGACATTGGCGATTTAACGCTCGTTATTCGACAACATTGGCAATTTAACGCTCGTTATTCGGCAAAGTTTCTAAACTAACATTCGTAATTCGGCGGACATGCGCTTTTTACTCCCGAAATGAAAATGTTTTGCACGAAACATCGAGATTTAACACATGACAATCGACTATAGTCATTTCTGCTGCTTCCAGTGACGACTTTTTTTTTTTAAACGGAAACACTCGAATTTGCACTTTAAAGCTGAAAGGCATTGCAAACCATCTTCAGTTAAACGATCACGGACAATATCGGGGTTTCGCGATGGAAAGCATGATCAGGGGCCGATAGTCTAAGGCGATAGTTTAAGTATAGTGGAATAAAACACGCTCTTTCTCGTAAAGAAACGTTTCGTGGCTAGCAGGAACAAAAATTTTTTGGCGTCCTTTCCGAAATTCCGGGCATACTGAAGCGAAATTCGCTATTTGGCGCAGAAAAATGCGAAAATACCCTATTGGAGCAGGATGGAGCAAGATGTTAATTTTGGCGCAGTGCGGAGCAATTGGAGCAGAGCTCCCACCCCTGAATGAGTGCAGAATTTTTAAACCTAACAAACCTATGGTAGCTATAATGTAAAATTTTTAATTTTTATTTTTATTTAATTTAATTTTAATTTTTCATTCATTTTCTGAAATTCATAAATACATCGTAATACTCGATGCACCGCAATACATACGTTATACGTAAAGATAGGCAATACACAATAAGTAACGCACCACTATATGCAGTGCATCACAATAAGGAATGCACCACTATACGAGGTGAATGTCAACACACAAAGCACCATCATCGGCAATAAAGCACAATACTACTGCTATATGCAGTGCACCACAATGAGAAACATGGCATAAAAAGCAATGCACCACCACGGCAATAAATCATTTGCTTTGTAAGTTTCCTATTAATTTTCATCATTAAATCCTTCATTTTAACACTTTTGAAATTAAAGCTATTCAAAGTTCAAAACGATTATTCAAAGTAATAGTCGATTTTCATCGAAATAGGTTGTTTTTGATAATGAGAAAATTTCTGAAAATGATTTTATAGTAAAAAAAGTAGTATACAGTGCTAAAAACACTTGAAAATAACAAAAACATTGAAAAATGTTTGTGATTAAGGTTTGAAAATGCAATACAAAAAATGCACAATTTTGAGATTTTTGGGTGTTCTTTAGGGGGCCTTATATACTACTGCAATGATTCCAGTTTGAAACCTACTAGCGGCAGAGTGGTGCTTGACTGGAGTTTGTGTTTTTTTTTTTTTTTCCTATTGCAATGTATAAATGCTAACCAATCTTTCGTTTGACAAGTTATCCCAAAGAGAGCTGGTAACTCTTTTGCCATGGTATTTGCATAACACTTCAGGCATCTGCCAGTTTTACTTCTGATATGAAAACAGATGGCAAAATTTCTCTAACACAAACCGCGCATAACTATGACATCATAAATATGTCATGGTCATGTATAATATGAGAGAAATTTCTGGCATGCACCAATTTGTTGGAAATTCTATAAAAGTACGCGTACAATTGAGTAGTAATAGTGTACACGTCATATGTGCTTACAATAAGAGTAACATGATGAAAGTGATTATATGGAAGCATGAAGATTTTTCTGTACTTTCATATCTTGGAATAATTTTAGAGAGTATACATATTTTCTTTTCATTTCATTCTCCTATCATTTTTTATATTTAAATTTTTTCCAATCACCTTTTAGGGCAATTTCCCAGTGGTTATTTTATGTTTGCATTTGTAAAAGTACACAAAACCTCAAATAGAATTTATATCTTTTAAAATAAATTAAAAAATTAAAATAAATTAATCATTTGAAAAGTAATTAATCTAATTATAAAAATTACATCAATTTAAAAAAAATTTAATTTGATTTTTTAAATTGAAAAGTTTCAAGTTCTCTCTACTAATACATAATTTTAAGCTTCTGCTTAAAGCAGGAACAAAAAATGGTGCCTTTCCGAATTTCGCTCCCCACTGATCAAAACCTGGCTATGCCACTGTTGAAGACCCCTGCTCTGAGGTATGTTTATCAAAAAGTAAAAACTCATCAAATTACCTGATGGGCATGGAGAGATTTCACAGAGCATTTAAAATTGTAGTAGTTTTCAAACTTAAAACTTGCAGACTTCATTCTCTCATTATGAATTGCTCTCTCTCTTTTCATAGCTACAGTAGATTTACAGCAACTTAGTATAATCAGCTCCAGAGAAGGACTGAAAAAAAAAATTTCATGCTACTTCATATAAAACATTGGCATCAAATTTTTGATTAAATATATATACACCAAACATTGGTGACCCAAAAAGCATGCAACCCATTCTAAAATATTTTATTTTCAAAATGCTATCAAGAAATAAAAACTATATAGTTTTAATAATACAACATTTATGGATACAAAAACAGTTTGTTTCAAAATGTCACAACAAGCATTCAAATTGTGAGCCTTTTGTGTAAACGCAAGCGCGCATTCTTTCGCCAGGTTTCTGGTGGCTTTTCTCAGGGCGCTCACCTTTTCAATCTTCGATTGAATGTTTTTTTAGTTAATCAATGAAATAGGGATTATTCTTGTGCATTTGTCTTCAGGTGTCCCCACAAGAAAAAAATCAAAGGATGAAGAGTGTGGTGATCTTGATGGCCATACTCCTTTTGAAATAAGGTGATCGAAAATTGTGGGGAGTAATCCATTGTCTCATCTATACGCATAGCATGTTACTACATTCTGTTGCAAAAAGCAAAAACACTCTTTTCATCCAAATGTACAATGAAATGAATTGCAAGATAATACAATATATATTCTTGTACAATTTCCAATCCCCATTTCTCCTAAAAAAATGGACCCACACCTTCTTATGGCATGAAATTGAGCACCACACACTGATTTTGATCGCATGCAGTGGCTCTTCATGATAGATGTGCAGATTTTTAACGCACCAAATTCTGACGTTCGATCTAATCTGGCGCTTTCAATTTTGGAACAACCTGAACACGACAGGAGCTGAGCAGTGCAACATTTCAATGTTTTGTCCTTTAGTTCACGTATTCCATGTTGGTTCAGTACAGACAGACAACTACTTCGGCTGCATTCTTCAATATTTCCAGTTTTTTGAAAATAGGACACCAATAGGAAGATTGTCTTATTAGGCAGAGAAACATTTGAAGAATGCATTTTTGATCGCCTCAATAATGGCTTCAAACAGACGAGTTGAAAAATATTGTTTAATCATAAAATTCTTTGCTGCTAGCAAAAAAATATCTTGATCATACAACAAACAGAGCC
This sequence comes from Pholcus phalangioides, assembly GCF_987345545.1. NCBI lineage: Eukaryota > Metazoa > Arthropoda > Arachnida > Araneae > Pholcidae > Pholcus > Pholcus phalangioides. The sequence continues at coordinate 11,508,410 of NW_028301597.1, read as the reverse complement.
ACAGAGTATCAGTGAGCATGAGAAATAAAAAATAAAATGTTTTTCCATCCTGAATAACCTTGGCGTACGCAAAGGGGGGTTCTGTTGATCAAAATATTGATGTTTCGACAACAAAAAATGAAATGACTGTTGAAACACAAAATAATGGTGATGTATCTGTGGTGACCCAAAGCGAAGTTAGTTCACTAGAAAAATGTCATGCTGAACCAGGGGTGACCCAAATTATTGCTGATAAAACTGTGTTAACCCAAAACATTGTCGAACAAAGTGATTCATGCAATTGTAAGACAGGGGTGACCCACAATTGTGTTAACAAAAATGTGGTGACACAAAACAAAGATATACATGTAGAATTTTGTAACAACAAGATATGTGTGACCCTGAATAATGACAGCAATGATGTGTTGACTCAAAATAAAGATAAATTCGAGAATAATGACTCATGTAAGGTAGGGGACCCAGATTACTGGTCAAAAATCAATGGTAACCCGTCCTAAAGTTAATGCTTCTGATAGTGAGACACAAAATGTTCAAAATATGGATAAACATGGACATTCTCTGGGGAAAAAATGTAATTTGTCCCAGAATAAAGAAAAGCTGTCTACAAGTAACAGAACTAAGGTTAAAAATTGTCAGAATGTAACAATTTCAGAACCAAGTAGTTCCAATTATGAGAAAACCCAGATAAAAACTCAGAAAGTGAATTATTATAATTCAAAACATCAACAGCATAAAGATATTGTGGATAATATAGATACCAATGATAACGTGAACATTGATGACCCCGATCCAACAAATTCTAATGAATGGCAGCAGGTTGGAAAAAAGAGACGAGTCAGAATTCCACCGTTGACTATTACTAAATATAACAACTGGAAAGCCTTGGATACTAAGCTCAGTAATACATGTACTACTAATTATGATGCCAAAAAATCAGGAAAAAATCTAGTTCTTCATGTTTCCTCTGAGGATGGCCATAGAGCGGTCACAAAAATCTTTGAACAAGAGGGTGTTTAATTCAGTACATACACTCTTAAATCTGATAAGAGTATAAGAGTGATATTAAGAGATTTAGATGCAACCACATCTTGTGATGAAATCAAAGAGATATTAGAGGATCTGGACTTTACAGTTAATGCTGTTACACAACTTAAAAGCTTCAGAGGCCCTTAAGAAAATAAAACAACAACGCTAATACCATTATGGCTTGTTGATTTACCCAGAACCAACAAAAATAAAGAAATTTACCAATTAGAAGCCCTAAATCATCTTAGAATAAGGGTGGAAACTTACAGAAAGAGGAAAGGATACAGTCACTGCTACCGGTGTCAGATGTGGAATCATACATCAAAAAATAGTTTTAATGATGCCAGATGCGTCAAATGTTTAATTAGTCATCACACATCTGAGTGTAAAAAAGTACGAGGTCAGGATCAACCTGAGTGTGTTCACTGCTGAGAAGACGGCCACCCGGCCTCTTTTAGAGGCTGTAGGCTTGTTTTAGAGAACGCTAAAACAAGCTCCAAAAATGGAAAACCACAGAAAACTAGTGTACTAGTTGACGATAATACATAATCTAGTGATAGTTCGGATGAAGAAGATTATAGAGATACCCAACAAGGGACTAAATCAAGAAGAAAAGACAAAGGTAAATCAATACTTTATCATAATACCTCTTATGCAGGTATTACAGCTATTCCTAAGCGTAGCAAGAACAAGAAGACTGAAAATCTGGAAACGGTCGAGGTAAATCATGAATACACTACTGAAACCGAATCCATGACAAGTATGTCGAACCTTGCCTCTACACAGGGACACCGGAAGTCAAAAATGATTGGTGTTGCTCAAAGTTTATGGGACATTACTCAGTGTGGGGGGTGGTGTCATAACAACATATATTTCCTATTGACCATACATCCTTTTTTGAACTAGAATGTCCCGTTTTTTTCTCCTCAATCTGTATTTGATTTCAGCCATAACGGGTAATTTAACCTACTTTTGTGGAAAAAGATTTTCGCCTCAGTAAAATATGGTAAATCTATGGATGTCTGCCTCAAGATGATCAAAAATTTAGAGTATTTTTTTAATAAATTAAAATATCGACAGAAGTTGCATTCAAATTTTTTCTGGGAGAGATCGGGGTATCTCTCCCACAAAGTTTGGTTCTGCGCACATCCCTGAGCCTGCGTACAGTATATGTAGACCTATTATTTTTATACATACGCTCAAATAAATGAGTGTATACATATACATGAGCAGGGCTTGACAAATCAAAAAAAAAAATTACGTGTCAACAAAATATTATAGGCGCCAAGATTTTTCCCCCCACAAAATCCGTCCAAAAATGTATATTCTGACTTGTTTGTGTATCCATCCAAAATGTGTATTCAGGACCCCTTTCATGCTGGCAGACAAGTCGACGTAATTTCAGATAATTCTGTACTGTTCTCAGACTTCAATATAGTTATCAGTTATCATACACAAAAATATTAGGCATCAAAGACAATTTCTTAGTCGCTATGGTGACCTAGTGCATGGGATTTGTCAAGCCCTGTATTTTTCTATCATTTTGGAATTTTTGAACCTAATTTTATAAATTACTATTATGCAAGAAGACACACTCTGAAATAAAAAAGCATGATTTTTTCTTTCCAAAAAGCTTAACGACATCTTTTCGGTCGCTTAGAAATAAAATTTAAGTTGACTGAATTTAGTACTGATAAAAGGACACAAAAATGCATAATAATAAAATAATACAAAATAATAAAAAATAATAGATAATAAATAACTGAATTGATAACATTTTGAGAAACAACATGAGGAAACATCGGCGGCCCACGACGAAAAGCTTCGAGGACCAAATCTGGCCATGCGTTGAAGACACCAGGCTTACAAGGTGGCCGCTGTGGTGGTCGTCTGGTCATAATGACGGACTCGCATCGCGAGGATCCGGGTTCGAACCCCACCGTCACTACAGTGGTAGTCGGCTGAAGTTGGTTTCCTGTGTTTCCAACTTTGAGGTACAAATGTGAGCCGATCTCCCCATTGAAAAGTCTCGCCACAGAGAGCAACAGGCCTACAACGACGAATTATTCAATCATTACACTTCACTCATAGTTAGAAAAACTGGTGGCAGATGGCAGCACTACACATAACAAGCATTACACAGAAACAAACTTCACGTCAGGTTTCACTACACGTACACACACATTCCCGCATGTACCCATTCGTTAGAGGTTCCGCAGAGGAATATGGACGAGGTACATATTCCTCGTCCATATTCCTTCCGTGGCCGGTTTAGTAGTAGTAGTAGGCTTACAGGGGGGTCTTAGCTATACGTAATATGGAAGGCTTGAACCAGGGGTCTTCAGCACATGGCCAGATTTGGCCCTCGAAGCTTTTTGTCGTGACCCGCCGATGATTTTCAGAAAATGGTGGTCATTGGAAAACATTGAAAAACGATTAATTCTAGAATTGAAAGAAACAATTTCGGAATTAATTAAAAATAATAATTTCTGATAAAATAAATTCTAGAATAAATGAAAGTATTCCAGAATTCGCGAAAAATTCAGAACTACTGAAAGAAATGATTATAGAATTTGTGAAATCAATAAGAGAAACACTTTCGTAATTTCTGATAGAAATCATTTCACAATCAACAAAAGTATAATTTCATAGTTATTGAAAGACAAATAATTTCAACATTACCACAATAAATAATTAAAGAACAACTTAAAGTGTTTTCAGATTAAAATTAATTAATTTAATCAGCAATTAATCAAACTTTTTTGGAATAAGTGAAAAATAATTTGAGAATTAATCGAAATTGATAAATAAAAAATAATTTCAGAACAAATAAAAGTCTTCAAATATTTTTCTCCGGGTTCAACACGGGACCTATTGGCCACTTCAATTTAAGGCCCGTTTACACGAGGCAAGCGCTTTAGTTGGTAACTTAATTTCAACTTACCGATTCTTCTTGAAACTGTCCACACGATAAGTGGTAAGTAGGCGCTCATTGGATAATTTTTACGGAGGTGAGCGCAGTTAGCGCATGCGCGCTTCAGTCTACTCAAATCCACGGAGAGAGACAGACGCACAACGTGCGGGAGAATAATAGTAATAATTTTTTATTTATCTGGCATTCAGAGAGGTGCTTTTTTTAAAGCTCATAGCTTTCGTAACGATGGATGAAGATGATCAGGTAGAACTTAAGAATACTGTGATCACAGCCACATTATATGATATTTTTTTTAAAGAATATAAATTTATTCATTTTCACTTACTCAAGGGGGGTATAGTTATATGATACACATTGAGGACGATGTATATTCTGACTCCAATTGAAGAAACGGTTGATAATATTTAAGTTCATTTAATTTTAAAAAACTATTTACATAGGTTAACAATATTAAATCCACATAATAAAAAAGGAGAAATTTTTTTCTCACTTGCGCGAGAGCAACACACTGAGCAAGAAGTAGGTCACGCAAGGGAAACAGTTCGCTTGTCCCCTTTTTTCGCCTCTGCCACCCACGCAAGGGGGTGAGAGATGACGCCACAGGGGAAAAAAGAACACACAACATATTATAAACTTAAGTAAGTCATCGAGAAGAAATATAAGATTTCTCTATTTCTCCTCTAAGTTGTAAATATCGATTATATGATATTTTAATCGATGTTAAAGAGGAGATAATTATGAATTATGGAAGCCGAAAATACTGGAGAAGATTCTTGGCATTCGTAGGAAATTCTGAGGGTTAAAAATTAAATAATAAAAATTCATTAAACAAAAATTATTTCCAAATTTTCGAAATCATTATTATTTTTTAATTTGATCTATAGAGATGACATCTTTATGTTAAATATTTGATCATGTATTTTTACAACAATGGCAGCAAATTCGTTCTGGACGAGAGAAATATTCGAAACCCCCCTCTCCAGTTTTTAATATATAAATCCTCCCCACCAGATAAAAAAAATTGAAGGTTCAAAAATATATAACTCCTGACATCACGTCGACAGAATATTCCATAGCTTTTCCCAACATCGAATAATTTTAGCTTGTTTGAACAAGGTAATTTCCATTTCTATAGTTCAACAAACATTCATGGCGAAGATATTTTTCAATAAACTTGAAGCTTGTGTCCTCTGGCCACCTCACCATCCAATATTTCGGCGGAATTCTAGCGAAACTTCAGGAGACGACGGAGTATGAACAGGTTCACGCTTGAAATCAAAATAAACCCCTCCGTGAGAGAGCAAAAAGACCCCTCCAGCGCGGCAGGTCACGCCCACTGGCGCATGCGCATAGGTCTACTTAACCGGAAAAAATAGAACCGTTCTTATCTGACTTACCAACTAAATCACTTCTGCACTTGCGCACTTGTCAACTAAAGCCGTGTAAACGGCCCTTATCGTCTGCATACATTGTATCGTACTTGGCAACTAAAAATTAAGTTACCAACTAAAGCGCTTGCGTCGTGTAAACAGGCCTTTAGATGTCACTAAATCACAAGATTTGGTGGTTTGTGGGCTTCATGGGAAGTTTAAATTGATCCATCATGTCTAAAAAATTGAAGACCCCTGCTGTAAGCTGTTACTTCTAGGTAAGTACGGAACCTCTAGAACAGCGGTTTTCAACCGGTGCTCTGTGTGGACTCCCAGGGGCTCTGCGGACGCTAGAAGAAATTTAAAAAAACCAGTAAATTTGAAAAAAAATCATTATAAACATTTTTAAATAATAAAAATAAGTCAGTAACTTTGATGAATAAATAGAAAGTAGGCCTAACACGGGAATTAGATACCAGAAAGGGCTCCGTGAGTCAAAAAGTTTGAGAGGCGCTGCTCTAGAACAACACTTTGCCCAAGGGTCCATGTTTTGAGACAGTCTTGAATAGAACCAAGACAATTAGAGGACAACAACAGCGGGGAGTATAGTGAAGCTCAATAAACTCGAAAACTCATAGTAGTTTGCACTGATGTCTTCTTTGTCAATTTTGGACAGAGCAGCTGGAAAAGAGATAAAACATGTCGGAAAATGACTGATGTCATATTCACCGCAACCCAGAGGCTGAGGCAATTTGAGCCCCCCCCCCCCCAGTAAATTTTGTAAAGGGGCCGAGTCCCCTTAATAATTTCTGAAAGAACAATGCATTGCCGCACCTTCTCTCTCCTGCGTACGCGCTTGAGTCTCGTATATACGCATAGGCGTACGCAGAATTTTCTCGGTTACGTTTTTTCCTGCAAAATAACGCTATAATCTCGGCTTGAATACGGCTACAAATAATGCATGCTACTGGGCAGGGAAAGTCCAAACAAAATAAAGGAACATGTTTTCAACAACAGCAGCAATGTAGGTTTTTTTTTGCTATACAGTCACCAAATACTTCCAAGAAAATAGGCAAGATATATGAGCAACAGTCACCAATCCCATACTGATTAGCGGCACTCTTTACTTTGTAAAAAAGGCATTGCAATACAATTACTGAGTTCAAATATTCCATAACGCCGACCTAGGGGCAAGAAAGATACTTGTCACCAATTGGGGTTTGGGTGCATGCTTTTTTGTGCATGGATAGCCGTCGGCAAAAGACAATCACGGACAGCAGCTGCAAGGCCGTGGCGAGAGGGAAACTGGGAGGTCCGGTTTCGTCCCCAACATATTAGAAAAGGGCAAAGAAAAATCTATTGTTCTGTCACTTTAAACCTCCTCCAAAAGAATTTCTGGCAATGGCTCTGATAAGCTCCTTCGAATTGAATACATTTGTTCAGAAAATTTGTTCACTCGTTTAAGAAATTAAAATGTAAGGCTTCAAAGGATAGTAATTTTACTTCAATCATAAAAAGTCTATCTATCTAGATAGACTTTTTATGTCTATCTATCTAGTAAGTCTATCTATCTAGTAGTCTATCTAGTAAGTCTATCTATCTAGATAGACTTTTTATGATTGAAGTAAAATAGGCATCAAGAAAAAATCATTTATAAATAAAGGAAAAAATGAAAACCTAAAATTAAGGATTTAGAAACTGACAAGAAAAAAAAATTCTTATGCCACATACTATCAAGTGCCGTAGCCAGAAATTCCTTCCGTGAGAGGACGACCAAAGCGACAGAATAGAATTAACTGTCATCCCGTACATATCGGCCATTTTCTTATATTGCAGGGAAAGGTGGATCCCAAGTCCCCACTAGGTTTTCTCTCCTGGGATTCAGTTTTTCCACGATCTCGCACCTAGAATTCAACCGGGAATTTCCCTGGAATCTGAACTCATTTCCCGGGACCCCGGAAGTAGAATAAGGTTGAAGCACATCACACTTCTGTACTGAATTTGGCATGTATAAGAAATTTTCATCACTATAGAAGCATGCACTTTATAAACTGTAATCATTGGCGTACGCAGAGGGGAGCCAAGATTATAGTGTTATTTTGCAGGGAAAAAAGTAACCCCCCCACCACTCTCAGAAGGTAAAAAATCTGAAACCCCCCCCCCCCCCCGAGAAAATTCTGCGTACACCTATGACTGTATATAATCAATAAATTTTGAATACAATTAATAGTATTAATAGATAAATTATTAAATTAATGAAATACACGCCGTATATTCAACCCTTTAAGCGGAAGTAACGAAATATCTCGTCAATCTCTCGCCTCTAATTTTAGCGTTTACAAGACCAGACATTTTGTGAAGTTGATCTCTCAAAAACTTTTCAATTTTTCTTATTATTTGTTAGGTTCGTCTAATTTTTTTAAAATTCCCAAAAGTGTTTTAACTCAAAAAATAACTTGCAAAAAAATCCATTAATGTCTGCTCAAGAGGGGGGATTAAACACTCCCTACTCGAATTGACCTTTGGAGGGGGCAGAAAAGGAGCGCAAGGAATTTCTCCCAGAAAAAATATGAGTTACTAACTTTCAAAAAGCATTTAAATTAAACAAAAAAATAATTAAGAATTTATACAATTTAAACCAGGCAAAGTTTCTCATTTCTGCGATAATTAAAAATTGTCCTGTGTCCCCAGGCTGGAACCTCTCAACCCGACCCTAGTGGAGGCCATGGTTTCGTAATTCCAACAGTGCAAATTTGTGATTACTTCATAATTCATTACTTTCATAATTTATCTATCTATGAGACAAAAAGAATTACACAGGAACAGCGATAAAAGGTCCCTGCTATATGCAGCTGGGTTACAATCAAGTACAAGTTGAAAAATTTGCCACACCATAGCTTCTAGTCTAACTTTTTAGTAAGTATTTATATGGTCCCCACATCCTGAAGCAGGGGCCCTCTTAAACTGGAATCTTTGGTGGGCCCCCATAGTGAATTTTTTAGCATGGAAACAAAAAACAATGTTAATTATCTTGGGCCCCAGGGCTGGATCACTGTCAGTCCTACGCCCTACGCTTGTGTGTGTGTGTGTGTGTGGGGGGGGGGCAGGATTATTGGGTGTTGCTGTACTGTAGAAATCGTTTCGTTTTTTTTCTGCAAAATAACACTATAATCTTTTGGCTCGAGGGGGGGGGGGGGAAAGAGAACCCCAAAACCCCCTTTGCGTACGCCAATGAATACAGGGCCCCTTCAAGCGCGAGGCCCTGTGTGGTCGTATCTGTCAAACGCCCCTGAGGGCCACTCTGGTCAATTTAATCAAATATTAAATGCTGTATGTATGCTTAATAAATAGCCATGGTTATTTGCAGTGCATTTATTATACAAAAAATAAAATCAAAACACCATTGGCCCTGTCTGCTCCTACTCTGCCTTGTGTGAGCCATGACGTCAATTCATGACCTCTTGGAACAGCCATCAGCCAGCTATGCACATACAACGCAGTCCAATGCCTGGCCGAGACATTCTGTAAAGCGTGCTGGAGAGAAACAAAAACTTCGTTTTCCTCTGCTTTTCTAGCACGGGCTGCGTTCATCTGAAACAAAATCATTCACATCTAACACGATCTGGCCAAAGCAAAGTTAATGCATGGCAACACCAGTCTCTCAGATCATTTATTTACGTGAAATAGGCTGGAAGTGGGGGTGGGACTTTCTGACAATAATTTGTACTGAAAGTTGGAAAATTTTAAAAATAATGAGAATTTTTTGAAGTTTTTAATGCCCAAAATACCCAAGTTTTACAGATTATGGCCTCTGAAATTCGCTAATAAACTAGAAACTATGTTGAAATAGGCATTTACGGCACGAAAATTTCAAAAAAGGAATTTTTACTAAAAAAGTTTGAAAATAGACAAAAAAGGACATTTTGCCTGAACTTCCGGGCACTAAATGATTGGTATTGCTGAGCAATACCATAGAAATGATTATTATTGCTTTGGCAATACGAGCAAATATGTTCCGGCGTCCCTGCCTCTACAACTAACAACGCTACAGCTCCTAAGCCTTAACGTACTACTATGGGAAGAACAAAAATAAACAATATGACATGTCTCTAATGAAACTACTACTAGTGAACATAATTACTCTATTTCCAGTAGAACTGTAGATGATAATGATGCATTTTCGGCTGAAGCTACTCGCTTTCCAATTCAAGAAATTATAATTCTTATGAGAGACTGCTTCAAACGTATATTAATGGCCAAAACAAATCAAGAAAAGTATAATATATTTTTTGATACCTTCATGGATGCCTCCATGAAGCTACTCACAAACAACATTAATGGATAATAATTACATCTATAATGTTAAATATCTCAAAACGATTGCCTGGAATGCCAGAAGTATTTTTAATGATCTACATGAATTTCCTTAAGTCCTCGAAAATGAAAATATTGATGCAGTGCTTGTTGGTGAGACATTTCTAAAATCTTGCTATCAAGCTAAAGTCGCAAACTTCGACTGTATACAATGAGATGGAAGATTCGATCGAGGAGGAGGAGTTGCCATATATATCAAAAGACACATTAATTATGATATTATTGATCTTCCAGACTCTAGAAGTTGTGAAGCAGTGGCTATAGAAATTCATAGAAACAATAACTCCAAGATAAGAATAGGAGTTATTTATAAACCTCAGGATAACAATTTCGACAGACAATTATTAGACTTCTTTTTCAATTGCTCATGCCCAGCAAAACTCTCTGGAGATATGAATGCCAAATCACCATTATGGAACTCTACCAGAAGAAATCAAGCAGGTAGATTCTTAGAACAATACTGCAGACATAATAATATAACTACCTATGGAACTGATAGACCAACACATTATCCAGACAATACAAACTTTTTACCTGATGTTCTTGATATTTCAATAACCAAAAATCTTAATATCCCTATTTCTGTTGATGTTTTCTCAGCCTTCACTTCTGATCATGATCCTATTTGCATAGAAATCAATTTTGAAGTTCCTGTAAATACCAATAGTAGAAAGATCACTAACTGGCCTCTCTTCAAACAAAAATTAACTGAGTTGAATACACCCAGTGAAGTCAGTAATTATGCAATTGAAATTGAAGAAGAAATTAATACAACTACTTCAACAATAAGAAATACAATAGAAAACTCATCTAAGAATAAATCTTTCGATAATCCTCTTGCCTTGCCAAAATACTTAAGAGATCTTATTCGAAAGAAAAATAAAGCAAGAAGAAAATGGGGCAAAGATCTCAGGATCCTGATCACAAGGAAAGGTATATTAATCTAGGAAGAGTTACTAGAGCAGAAATTAAATTAAAGAATTTACTATTCAAAGATTTATCAACTTTATTGAGGAAGATAACTGTGAAGATGGTTACTTCTTCAAAATATACAACTCCTGTAAAAATAAGACTAACAGAATGCCTGCAATTCATGGACCAAATGGGCTGGTCTATACGGATAAAGATAAAGCTGAAGTGTTTGCTGATGCCTTTGAGCTGCAATTTTCGCCTAATACAAATAAATAAAATTTCAGAGTTGAGCATGTTAGGCTTACAATCAATAGATATTTCAACAATCCACCCTCAGATAATACCGTGTCACTGTATCCCCACTGATACTGATGAACTGAAAACAATCATCAAACACTTAAAAACTAAAAAGGCAGCTGGACATGATTTAATTACCAACAAAGCACTCAAGCATCTTCCTGAGAATTTTATAGCATATATTGTCAAGATCTTTAACAAACTCATGGAATTAAAATACTTTCCAATTAATTGGAAACATGCAATTGTCAAAGTCATTCCAAAGCTTAGACAAGACTTACATTTTTCTAATAATTGGTGGCCAATATCTCTTCTGAGTACGCTGGGAAAATTGTTTGAAAGAATCATTGCAACAAGAATTAATAAATTTGTTACTGAAAATTCCATTCTGGGTCCTGAACAGCATGGTTTCAGAGAAGAACATTCAACTTCTACCCAACTATTAAGAGTTATTGAAACCCTACAACAGGCTAGAATATATAAAAACACTGCAGCTGTTGCCTTCCTGGATTTAAAGAAAAGCTTTGATAAGGTGTGGCATAAGGGGCTTATCTACAAATTAATTCTGAAAAATTTTCAATACGATATCATAAAATTTGTGCGTCACTATCTCCATTCTAGAACTTTTTCAGTTAAAATCAACAATTGTGTATCCTCTACAAAAACAATCAGATCTTCAATCGCCCAAGGCAGCGTTCTTGGGCCCCATTTACATAATCTGCATATGATGGACTTTCCTATTGCTCCTGTAGGTATCACAGCATTATATGATGATGACGTCATGATTATTTCTACCAACAAAAAACCTGCTGAAGCACTTAGCAATTTACAAGAGCTTCTCCATTTAGTAGAAGAATGGTGTGAAAATAGCAGAGTTGAACTAAATGCTAACAAAACAGTATTTATGTGGATAACTTCCAAAAGTTATCCTCTTGGCATTACTATTGATAAAACGCTATGCTTCAAAAAACATTGTAATGAAGTCATCGTTAAAGCAGATATAGCCAAGCAGTTGATAAAAAGGTTGTGCACAAGAAGATCTGCTCTAACTGTTAAGAACAGAATACACCTGTACAAAATGGCAATAAGACCCATTTTTACATATGCTGCACCAATTTGGTTGTATGGTAATACTGAAAATTTAGTGCGTTTTGAAAGATATCAGAACAAGACTTTGTGACACCTACTTAATGCAAGTTGGTTTGTACGAAATAAGCACATAAGAAAGGATATAAAAATTCCTACTGTGTATAAATTCATTCAGAAGATATCAAGGAAATTCTTCGAGAGATTAGACAACTCTGAATATGAACATCTAAGAAACATCTCAAATTACCCTGAGGATCAGTTTTTACGACTCAAAAGACTGAAGAACTCTCTAAAAATGGATAGACCTCAACTGACTGGACTGTGAGTTGAGGGATATTGCGTCAGTATGAGAAAGAATTGTTCTCTCTTGGCATAGGCGGAGATAGACTTGGAAGTCTAGGGGGGCACGGTCATTATTGCTGGGGGGGGGCAAGATGATGATGATGTTGATTCATCTATACATATATACATTAGATCAGTCGACTTCACCTTTGATGCTGGGGGAGCAATGCCCCCCCATGTCTCTTGATGAGTTGTGTAAATAAGTAAGTAAATTTGTTCATAATATTTTCCATTGCTTTTTGCATCTCTCCTTTTTATTGCTGTAATTGTGTATTCATTATATAATTCTGTATAAAATAGTGCAATTCTTAATAAGTAATATTCATATACTTGTGTGATTTCATGTATTAGTGTTGAATAACAGTATTGGCCCTGATAAGTTTTTGATTGGTCACTCAATTGGATGTATTGTATAAATATGTATATAAAAATATATCTGAATTTCATTTATATTTTATTATAATATTATTATCTGGTAGTATCACCGTCACTATCAAATCATGATTGTTTGCAATCTATAAATGAGTTACCCTACTCATTATTCAACAAGATTCTGGGTAATAACCTCCTCTTAATTGAGGCCCTTGAAATTCTAAGGAATTTCACACTATAATCTACCACCCATATGAAACCATGTGCACTACTGTCTTGGATTGGAAGGGACACGACACGGGGGTATGCACTGTATGCAATTGCAGTTGGCACCCCGGTTCCACTAATCAAGGTTTCAGGTTTCAGAATAGGGGTAAAAAAGGACGATTGCGGCGAAAGTAGGAAAATAGGGGGACATTTATAAAAAAAATAAGACAAATAGGAGTGCTGCGAGGTCTGCGCTTATCAAAATCATGTTTCGCTCATCAATTTTTTTTTTTTTAGTTCAATGAATTTGATTTCTGCAGAGACCGGGCTATCCAAATATTTTTCACACACACTAATAACCATATATAATTTGATATTTAAATGACTGAGACAAGAGACAATATAAAACAGATAAGTGAATCTCTCATAGGAGATTCTTCCATGATCAATGCATCACTGAGGGGGGAGGAGGGATGTTTTATGCTACTGGTCTCGTGGATTACCACAATTTTTTTCTCGGTGGTCTCAGACCACCAATGATTTTGAATGCTGCCTTGGCATGACTAATCTCTGGATGGTACGAAGTGAGGGATCTATTTCCTGAAGAACATCTGCAACTGTTCGGAACTGAATCTCCTGAAATGGTTCCATCGGGTTGAAGTTGCAGGGACTTAAACCCAGAGAGTATGCAGGGTGGTAGAACACATCTTAGCCCAAGTAACTAAACTAATCAGAGACAGCTCTTGCTGCAGCGTGTCATTTTGATCTCAAAAGGTCTTTCAGGATGTTGCAGTTGAAGGCATAAGTCATCTATTGTGGGCGAATTAACGAATCGTTAAGTTCCAATCGTCTCCACTAACACGAATGCAGTCTGCATGTCTTCGCCACTTACAGAAGAATGACCAGACTGCATGTCTGAAACATTTTGATCCTTGCTTATTTCCTTTGGAACAAAGCAGAGGGTATAGTTGATGATAATAATAGTTATGTGTCTTTCTCCAAAGGCTTACTTACCTGGCTACTGTTAGGTGAGGGCTCCGTGTGCACTTCCCAGGGACTCTGCTGCCTCTCCAGTACAACAAATTAAATCAGTAAATTTAATAAATAATGTAGATGCACACTGAAAGCCTCTTGTAGTCCCCGTTGGTACTGTCATGTGCTTCGAGACATCTAGCAGCCTCAGCTTTTTTACCAGCTCCTCTGGTCTTGCTTTAAAAACATTGCAATTTTATTTCGGTTGGCTCATTCATAACAACTGCTCTGTTCCTGTTACCACTGTGCATGCGCAAACAAGAGGGAGAACGAGTTGATTTGCTCTTAGGAAAGATATGCATATAACTTACCTATGGTATAAACAACATTTCCTGGATATAGCATCATTACCACTATTAAAAATTCAACCCATGCATACCTATTACATAGGGTGTCTGGGAAAGATATTTTTTATTCCACAAATTAATAATAAAAATACAAAAAAGTGAAATTAAATGCAGTTTGTGACAAAAGAAAGATTTCTTCATTCTTTTGTCGCAAACTGCATTTCATTTCACCCTTTCATATTTTTGTTTTAAGAATAATGAAGATCTTTCTCGGACACCCTGTATAATATACTCACTGCTGATGAACATAATCCAGTGTTTTCTGATCTTTAGCAACATAATCCGCTATAATATAGGCAATACCTTTCTTCACTCTTGCTTTACTTGATATTTCTATGGGGGGAAAAAACACTTTCATAAAAACAAATGAAGAGAAATTATGAAATTTCACAGACGTAAGATTTAACTACAGAATTTTCTCAGAATTGGGGATCAGGAAAGGGGGAGGGGATCTGGGCTCTCAATGGTGTGGTTAAAGACCAGAAGTGTTTTGTTTTGCATCTTTAAGATGTATAAAGCAATAAAGGAGATAAAGCTGCAATAGCAAGAGGCATTGTGAAGCATTATCTTGCATTATGTTTTTTTAACTTTCACAGCACTCTAATTATCCAAAAGAAATATTTTTCTGATACAAGTGAATTTTCATATTCAAAGAGAAAAACCCATTCACTGGAAACCCTTAGAAAAGAAAATGGAAAAATAGCAGATGTAGTGATATTAACACTAATTTGAAAGGACAAACACTAATTTTCCTCTGTGTGCAACTTCATGGCATGGATGACAGTGCTTTCAACAGACAGAGAAGCAATATCGAAAGTGGGATACAGTACTTGAATTATAGATTTGCTAAAGGCAAAGAAAGGGATCAAGTAGCTGTTGCTACTGGAATTTTTAACACGTTCACTTGGTCAACAGCAATAGCTCTTCAATATTTTGACAATCAAGACTGGCTATTCTCTCACTTGAGATCTACATTGATTTCTGAAGGAAAACAACGTATGTTCAAAGTCGTAATCAGAGAGTGGTGTGAATTCAAAATTAATGGGCAGAAACTACACCTACAATTATTTTTTTTAAGTTGATTCTGTGGGTAAAAGGAAGGTTTCCTTTTTCAGGAACCTTCTCAACATTGTAGCTTTTCCACAGACTTCAACAGTTCATGGGAAAGAGAGGCCAAGAATTTAATCGCAAGTAAGCTAAGGTACTTCTTACAGAAAGCATGAACATAATATATCAATGAATATTGTGTGTCATGTAATGATAAATATTGATGACCTAAGCTTGAAAGATTTCATTTTGAAACAATCAGTGAAGCATTGATATATTGAAACGAACGAATATAGATACATCAAGAGTAACAAGTAGATGAAGGGATAGTGACAGAAAAACACTTGAACTTGAAATACCCACGTTAGTATTGCTTAGGGAACTTCTAACGTAAAGGGTATCTGTTGGAAAAGCAGTGTAGTGCCCTCCACATGATGGCGCTGTGGTGTCTCCCCAGGATATATAATTATTATTTCATTTCTCTTGGTGGCAACACCACAGGAATCGCAAGTCAAAGCTGTTTGGCTCTAGGCTTTTTATGTTTATGTTGTGCTACCCACCGATACTCCACACACGTGCTGCATTTTTCCTCTTCCAGTATTTGTTCCTATGATGTAAATCCATCATTTTTTATTTTGTGTTTATTGAAGCTTTTTTAAATTATTTTTAATAGAGTTCAACTTGCTCTGTGCTTAATATCATTTACAAATTCTTGGTTTGTTGAGAACTGGAGCTGAGAAATACTTTCCGTGAAGTGAGATCGAGTGAGCAATTACTTTCAATTCTAGTGTGGCTATGTTATCTCTCACAAAAGCATTTGAAGTCTCCACTTTCGCGACTAGAATCAAAATTATAGAGTGAATACTCAACCTCACTGGAATCCACCAGTGAGTTGACTGTCTATGCTAAAAAGCTGAGCGATATAAAAGAGTTGGCTTTAGAAGTATTCGCTGCAATCATCAGTGAATGCAAGGACACAGATGTTGAAAAATTCGAGGAATCCAAGTTGTTCCTCAGACAGAGTTACTGAGCTGGAGCTGTTGATTAGAGAATCAATGTAAGGAGAATACATCGCACTAAGAGGATTCTCATCCATTCGAATGAAATGGAATTGAGAGCTGATGCTGCCAACCTTCTTGGGTGAGCTGAATGAATGGTTGTTATTTTCTGATTTGTTCAGTGCTTCTGTGATTAAAAATGAGAGTTTTTCCAGCACATAAAAGCTTCCATATCTCAAGATTCAGTGGAAGGAAGCTTTTACCCCAGAGTGGTATGGTGGTAAGATGCTGATCTGCCACCGTGAAGGTTACCGTCATGGTCCCAGGTTCAAACATCATGCCTTGGCTTGGGAGAGCATATTCAAATGCAAATTTTGAGGCAAAAATCCTCAGTTACTAGTACATTTCGAAGATTACAAGGCCCCACATCCAATCATGCCAATCAGGAAGATTCTACGCCAAAATAAGAAGAAACGAAATAGGATGCTGTGTTTCAAAATGTGGCAAACTTGCTAGGTAGTCTGAATGAAATTTATGGCAAACAGTGCAGAGGCTTTCTATCTCTAGGAGGTGCTGCTTAGGGCCACCTCTGGCTCATGTTCCTGTCAGCCATATTCAAATAGCACGAGCATGATGGTGAGCTAGACGTCTTTCTGGCCCACCAACCTGTCCGGAAACTTGGTCGTATATAGTTCAGCAGGGCTGAGCTGATGCCGTCATAAACCTCCACCACCTGAGACACATGCCAATGATACTCGTGCCATTGAAAAAAAGAGACGTTGAGATGGAAACGTGGTGAACCTCGTCTAACAGACAGACATATCAGTCAGAGCTAATCAATTTATGTGCAATATTTACTAAAGTTAAGAACTCTAAAAATTGTTGTATTTATGTTTGCTCCTTCAACTGGTTAAGAGCCCCAAAGTAGAATGCTTTTTATTGTTCTGCAACAAGTCCTCAGCTGACTGCAATTGTTCTATGGTAGAAATTCATTTAGAGCGTTTTCTATGCAAAAAAATCTCTTTTCCTAAAATTCTTTCTGAAATTGTTCTGCAGTAGTGGTGATTGTTCTGCGACGTACAACATATTCTGCTTTGGGGGTTAAAAGTTCAAAAAAATGTAAATAACTTAATATATATATATAAAATTGATTTTCTGTCTGTCTGTCTGTGTGTGTGTATGTTCTCTATACAAATCTACAATTTTAGATCGATCGTCGCCAAATTTTGCATATATACCAAATGGGACCCGACTTGAACGATAGGCTACTTTAAAATTTCGTCAGCCCAGGGCAAATGCCCCAAATGGGCAAAAAACTGCCCGGCAACAATGGTTTTTGGGCCTCAACAATCACTTTCCGAACGTTTACTTTGGTTACCGTGGTTCCCTAGCAATGCGTTTCAGACGTGTATATGCCTTTACAACGGTTTGTCACTTCTTTAATCCTGTTAGTATATGTATAATAGTTTATGTCTTTATAATGGTTTGCCACATTTTCAATATACTCTCAGTAATGAGGCTTTTTGAATAGACGCCATAATCATCATCAGCATCGCTTTGAGAGTCAGGAAAAGGGTGATTAAGGGTACTTCATAGAAATCAGTGCTAAAATTGTCAATTTTACTGTAGAAATGCGGAAATTAGTGGGATTTTCCGCCCCATCAATAATTTTAAAAATTGTATTCAATTCTCGATTTTTGAAATATTCAGTTCGCTTAGAGATATACGAAGCCCAGGAGATTAAATATGAAGTAATTAGCAAACCTATACTTTAGAGTTGGATATTCGAGAAATATCATTGATTTCATTTATATCTTCTCAAGTATGAAAATTAATGTCTCCATATTGTCTCTTTTGATATTTATTTGCATAAATTCATGTGGGTTAGGATATTTTAAAATTAGTTATGAGCCCGTGAAAAGTGGATCGAAAAAATTCCACAGCTTTAACTAAGGATTTTTGGAAGATGGAACAGACAGATGGATAACTTGAAGTTCAGGGGGGGGGGGGATCGAAATACCTAGCGCCCCTTAAAAAAAGAAAAATATATATTCATTTCTACGTTTCTGTGTAAATCTAGATTTGTTTATTTCATGAATCACGCAGGTCGCCATATTGGTTAACTTGGACACGGTTTGTAAGTCCCTCAAGAAAAAGAGAGGGAGATATCATGTGATCCAAAAAAGCCTCATTGAAGAAAACCCGGGCAGTGCCGGGTATTATAACTAGTATTGTAATAAATCCAGGAGTGTAAAATGAAAATTAGATTTTTGTAGCACCAAAAATTATTTTTATAGCAGCAAAAATGTTGTCTTAGTAGTAGCATTTATCAGTTTTGTAGCACTTTAAATTTTTGGCAGTAAATAAAATACAGTTTTTATATACATATATGCAATATATAACATACACAAGATTACACTTTACCTCAAGAAAAATTTGTATTTCCAGCTCAGAAGAAGGGGGTGCCCCCCCCCCCTACAAGGTACAAAATACATAGACATCTTCTACAAGAAATAAATATATTTTTTTTAAATTTTAAAATCAAAAATTTTTTGAGAGACTTCACCCGTACAGATGACGTTTCAGATTTCAAAAATACTTTGAAAATGAGTGTTTTAGATTTAGCTTGTAGGCTTGATATAATCACTAATTAAAAATAAAATCACTACAGAAGAGACACTACACTCATTTGAGAAGTAATTATTGTTTTTCTTGTTTTGCCACTGATGCAAGTCTAAGTAGTGCGTTTGTTCTCCTCAGTTTGAATGTTTGATCTTGCTTTTTTTACCAAAGTTTACCCATTTCATATTTAAAATTATGTGTTTCTCTTTGAGTTTGCTCTTGATTATATTACTTCAATTTGATTTGACATACTTTGTGATGGCTTCTTTTCCTGGGTCATTCTTAGAATATTTATTAGTAATTCTCTAATTAGAATTAGAAAAAAAATTGTGATTAAAAACTAGACTTGAATTATTTTTAATTTAAACTACAGAAATAAAAACTATAAAATAATGATTCAACTATAATAAATTAAAATAAAACTATTCTACTTTCACAAAAAAAATTCAACTCGAGTACATCTGTTTTCACTTTGCGCCATGTGTTTTATTTTCCAACATCTTTAACAGACCAGTGATTCCCAACTTGGCATTAACGCCCCCGAGATGGTAGAAGCTATGAGTATAACATAGTATCTTATGGATTAGAGATTGCGTTGGGGGGGGGGGGCAGGGGATGGGAGCAAAAAAGGTTGGGAAATTATAGTCTAGACCAGTGGTTCTCAACCGGGCGCCATATGGCTCCAGGTGGGCCCTAGGATATTTCAGGGGGGCCACGGATAAAATCTCGCAAAAGGGGAGCCACGGCTACTGATACGGGGGCCCCGAAGAGAAAGAAAAAAGTTTGTGAAATTAAATATTTTTTAGTCACTCTGACTAAAAAAAATTAATTTCAAACAAAATGTGTGCATAGAATATCTTTTTAGCAATTTTTCCCCCATTCAAGTAATATTAACATGAGGAAGGAAATAAAAAAAGTGTTGCATGTAATCTCGATGGTTTTACGACTTGGGGGTGACAGTAGGCCCTGACACAAACTATAGAAGTTTCAGCAAAATGGAGTAACTGTAAAGATCAAAAATTGTGTGTGTTCAAAGACTTTTCATTCAAAGAGGGCTGCCATAAAAAAAGCTGACAGAGATATGTTGACCATTCATTGACATTCTTTTGAATGCTGGTAGTAAGTGTAATCCAAGAAGTAGATGGGTGAAAAATGAAAGCTTGTAAAAAAAACCCCATCGTTTTCATGCAATTACAGACGGATAGCCATTTAGTTTAGCACAAAGCTATCTGCAGTAGGCACTGAGTGGGAATATATTTATAAAAATTGAATAAAGAATGATTGCTCTAGGGTTATTTTTTTATGAATTTTGATGGGTGGGGGGGGGGGGGGGTGCCAATCCATTGCCTCTGATGAAAAGAAATGAAGTCGAAACCAGTTATAACGAACTCCAAGAGACCAAATCATACATGAGAAAAAATACCCGCATAATTTAATTATTTAAAACTTCATTGTGCGGTATAACTTAAGAAACTGTAAATGCATAAAATTACTGTTGTTTCAATCGCAAGTGTTCATATGCCATTCCTTTCAATTTAACAGGAAAAACGTAATTTTGAACATATTTAAGACGGTCTTAACGTCATTTGGTTTGCTGATTGGTGTCTATATGCAATCCAAGAAGATAATGTATTGGGACTTCCTCTAAGATCGACACCACATCTTTAAAGTTTTTTTAATTGATACTGTAAAGCTTCCTATTAACAGCCCTACTACTTAAGCCTGCTGCTGGCCTGCAACATCCCAAATAATTTCAATGAAATTTTCCTATCCTGCAAGAACAATATTGTGGACATTAGAAAAAAAATTCTAAAAGGGCGTATGACCACATTTAAAGCTATTTAAATCTGTTTATTTGAGACTCACTGGGTCTGCTGATTTCTCAGAAAAGTGCAATAAATTCTCACGTAAGTCTTCACTTTGAAATGTCCATAACCCTCTCACAATGCGTCTCTTTGCATCTGCCAACCTAAAATTTATGGTTTTCAGTGTTGATAATATGCATCCAAAACCAATTCAGCGACGCGTTTTCACAATCTGCAAAAACTGCGTGGATTTGACAGCTGGAAATGATGTCTAAACGCCAAAGATTTGGAGTTCGAATCAAAATGAAAATGCCAAATAATTGAAATTATGCTTCATATAAATGAAATACTTTAATATTGAAACCTATATATAGAGATTAATCGTGACCGTAGTCAAACGTCTCATAAATGTGAAACTTTGTCATAAAACTGAGAGTGAGCTTTGTATCCCCTTTTGCAAAAGTGAAATTTCGAGGCATTTACACACAACCAAGCCCCTCCTGGCCATTTTCCTTTTTTTTCTCCCCACCCTTTCTTCCTTTTGTTTCCTTCCAAAATTTATAAAAGTAAAAAAGACTGTTATCAGATCAAATTGCCGAAGTTCAATTACTTTAGTGCAAAAATGTCAGATTTTTTTTTTTTTGGGAGAGTGGGGGGGGGGGGGAATACAGTCAAACCATATTATAATGAACTCCAAGAGACAGGAGAAATCACTGCTTAATAACAAAATTTTGTTACAAAGGAATTCCAGATTTTTATGTTGTTCCTATGTAAACTTATCCAGGGGAATAGAAAAGTTTTCGTTAAAATATTTTTCCCGTTATAACGGTATTCGTTAAAACGGGAGTCGACTGCATTTCGTTAGTCTTAGAGCAGCGGTTCTCAACCTTTTCTAACTTTCTGAGCCCTTTTCAGTTTATAATTTCTATGGCGGAGCCCTTTTTTCTATATTATTTATATTGCGGTACCCTTTGGGCCCCCTTTTTTTTTTTTTTTTTTGTTTATCAAATTTATTGATTTATTTTATTATCCTCGAGTGGTCGCGGAGCCCCTGGGAAGTTCTGAGAACCGGTTGAGAGCAACTGGTCTTAGAGACATACTTCCAACTAAAAAAAAATCCGAATCACGTGTCCAACTCAGACATGTCATTTATGTTGTAAGGGGTTCTATAGTTATGAAATTTAAAAAAAACTTTTTATATCGTCCCTGTGTGCCAAAAAACCCAAAGTTGTTGCTCTGTCTTTCCCGATGCCTAAAATAATTTCACGTTTCTAAGTGCAATATTCACAGAGATACGTGAATTTGAAAAATTGAGGAAATTTGGGGAAAAAACAGTGTTAAATGCGAGAAAATGGTTTCCTTGCATCTAATGCTGTTTTTTTCCTCCAACTTTCTTCGAATATCTCACGGAATATTGCACTTAGAAATGTTGAATTTCTTTGTTGGAGACAGGGAAACAACTTTCCAACTGGGTTTTGGGACACAGGGTGTCCATATAAAAAGTTAACATTTTTATTTTGATAATTATGCAACCCCTGGCAATATGAATGAAATATCTGTGTACTGCATATTATTTGGGTACTTTTTCCAACTGGAAGTATGCCTCTAGGACCAATGGTTCGCCAGTAAAATGTCATATGCCCTGTTACCTTTGCGCCCTGTATATTAAATATAGTGCGGACTGTTATGTGAAATATTGTGTTGTGTTTAAGCCAACTCACACGTTGCTTCATCTGCCTGCAAGAGAGCGGCCACATTATGAACCAAAAAGCTACTTGGCCAAAGGTAACTTGTCATCCAACGAAAAAATCAGATTTTCACCGTTTCGAAATTGAAGTTAACAAACTGATAATTTTCTTATTTGAGAATCTGATTATTTATATTTTCGGATGGCCTTAAAATCCTGATAATGAATCATCATTATGTTCACACAACCAGTTTTGCCACTGCGTACACGATTTCTCTGGAATAAATGGTTCAAAAAAATATTTAAAAATTTTTCACACGTACTTTAGTTCATTTTTTCAAATTCATAGCAGGACTACAACATGAACCTATATCCTTAGTACATGTATTATTGTTGAAAACGATGTGAAAGGTTGAACTTTTCACTTGTGATTCATTTGTGTGGCTACTCCCTCATTACTACTTTTATCCGCATGAAGAGAATAAAATTAACAAAACTGCTTGCTACCAGTTTTTGCCGTTTTATCATTCCAAGAATGCGTGTTTTAGAAGCTACAACTGACATTTCTCAATGAAATCATAATCTTTTACACAAAAAGAAAACTTGGAACACAAAAAATTTGGAAATAATACAAATTTCATCCAGTACAATAACTTGATGACATTGTATCGTCTTCCAGTCCAGAGTTTACATTGATTAAAAATAATGTATTCTATTTTTTTTTTTGTGTGTATTCTGTTCATTTTGCTTTTTCGTTATTTTCATGAATTAAAAATTAATGAAATTAAATTAAAAAATATTTACACTTCAGGCAACTTTGGAATAACTATCTTCTAATGAGAAAACAGGGGAAGGGGGGGGGGGGTACAAAATTTTTCATGTTCGCAAGGGGGCCACAGAAATGAGAAATGGTTGAAAGGGGGCCATGGACAAAAAAAGGTTGAGAACCACTGGTCTAGACCATAGTTTCCCAACCTTTTTCATCCCATCAGTCCCTTCAGAAATTTTTTTCTTCTATTGCCCCCCAACACAATCCAACCCATAAGATCTTATGTTATACCAGTAGCTTCTACTGCTCCCCTGGAACATCCAAACGCCCCCAAGGGGGCACTAACGCCCACGTTGGGAATCATTGGTCTAGACCAAAGTTGTAATTGGTTTCAAAAGGGGGGGGGGAACGAAAAGATAATTCACATAAGTGTTGCACTTGTTATGTGTTCAAGTGTTGCTATACGTATATCTTTCAAATCAAAAATGAGAATGAAAATTTTTTCTGCAAATTTCAAATTATGACTGTATGGGATGGAATAATTAAAAAAACAATTGTAATTTATGATTCATTTCATCTAGCTTGAACACAACTGAAGATAGTATACAATAAATATGTGTAAGTTTGTGAAGTAAGTACGCCCACAATAACAGCTTTAATAACCAAACTGCCTATGTTATCTCTCACAGGCACGGACCTATGGGGGGGGGGGGGTCACCCTGATCATCCCCCAAGTGAAATGTGAATATAATATTGCATTCAATAAATTCATTGAAATTACTTTTATCAATATTTTTGATTAAATAACAAATTCAAGAAAACTTGAGACTAAAAAACGGAAAAAACTGGGCATTTTCCTAAAAAAAAGAATACCACGACTGAACCCAAAAATACGGGACAATGTGGGACGTATGGTCGCTACAATGTAAGGGGGAAACATCCCTCCCAACATTGCCCCTGATAGATCTGCCCCTGATCTCTCGCCATATTACTCCGAGCATATACAAAAATCTGCAAGTTTCCCCCAGATAATTTTTATCATGCAGCTTATATGCCACAGGGGGCACCAGAATGATGTCTTGCACAGGGGAGAATTTTGTCTCAAGCCTTCCCTGCTCTTTCACGTGATTGCATAGGGGCTATTATATATTTTTTAAATAAACGGACCCGTGAAGAATTGTAACCTGGGTGTCTATAGAAAATAACAACCTAGGCAAACCACATTCCCAGATGTGGATGCCCATAGCTGTTGGTATAATTGCTCCATCTAAAAACCTGCGTGGGATGACCGTTAAAAAAAGGATAGGTCCAGGGCAATTTACTTTATAGATTTGTTAGATCATCTCATATTTTATGATACAGACCAATTTTTCTCATAGTAGTATTCAGATCTTGGAAGGGGCCATCACCGTCCTCTGGAACTGCGTCTGTTTTGGAATCGGTTATAAACTGTAGATCGCAATACAATTAGCCTAGATATGCAGAATATGATAATGATGTGGCAAAAATGGTCACTGTAGCTGTGAGGGATGCTAGCTTGTTTGTTACCTTATCAGAGTGTCTACCATATACCCAAAGAAAATTTTTCTTTGGGTATATATTAAACAAAAATGCACACACACGAAAAAACATCATGTTATTTACACCCACTCGTAATCACTGAATCTTTTTCCTTTTTCCCGTCGCTTGGCGCGCGTAACCTGCGTAGTCACTTTTTATGCCAAACGTTGGCGTTTTTATGCCACACAACTCCCCCGCCAGTCTCACACTTCATTTGTGTGATGAAACCGAACTTTACGACCGTATCAGGAGATGTAAGTTTTGTTCTTATCACTGGAATGTGATGAGTCATCCTGAACGGCTTTATCCAACAGCAAAAATGCCCGCTTCAATCTGTCGATGTTGACCACCTTTTCTTCGTCGTTTACTTCCACCACGAAGTCCTTGGTCAATCTATGCACAACACGGAATGGACCTTCGTACGGGCACTGGAGAGACTTCTTGAAGGGACCACGGCGGATGAAGACATGAGTGCAGGTGGTGAGCTCCTTTGGGACGTAGATCTTTGGAAGTCCATGCCGCACAGGATTCGTTGGTTTCAGAGAGCTGATGATCCTTTGCAATTGGGCAATGTAGTCGGGAGGGTTAGACAATGGCTGATCGTCGTACAGCTGACCAGGAAGACGAAGTGAGGAACCATAAGTCAGCTGGGCTGTCGAGACATCCAGGTCACTTCTATATGCTGACCTTAACCCAAGAGGAACCAATGGGAGAGCTTCATACCAGTCTGAGTCAAGGCTTTCCAGGACCTGTTTTATCATATGACACATCAATGCTTGCTTGAGTGGCCTATGGAACCTTTCCACCATTGCATTGCACTGTGGCGTATATGCAGCGGTCCTTGCAATTTGTATGCCAAGCATTCGGGAAAGAGCCTGAAAAAGACCAGATTCAAATTGTCCACCCCTGTCGCATGTTACCCTCTGAGGTGTACCAAATCGTGCAATCCACCCATGTACCAACGCTCTGGCGACACTTTCAGCCGTCATGTCGGATAGTGGCACTACCTCGGGCCATCTCGTGAATCTATCTACCATCGTTAGACAGTAACGGAAACCATGGAAGTGGTCCTATCAAGTCTATATGAACATGTGAAAAACG
This sequence comes from Pholcus phalangioides, assembly GCF_987345545.1. NCBI lineage: Eukaryota > Metazoa > Arthropoda > Arachnida > Araneae > Pholcidae > Pholcus > Pholcus phalangioides. The sequence continues at coordinate 11,482,518 of NW_028301597.1, read as the reverse complement.
TTCACCGGGGACTAAAAATTTTGTCAAAGGCGACTTTGTATGCTTATGCACCTTGGTTTTCTGACATAGCACACATGCTCTACACCAAACAGTTATGTCTTTGTTTTGATTAGGCCAAAAATAACGGCTATTGATTAATTATTTAGTGGCCTTGATGCCAGCATGAGATAAGCCATGCACCTGTTCTAACACTTTTTTTCTTAAGGTTTGAAGGACATAAAATCTATTTTCCCCAGTAGAACTATCACAATAGAGGTGAATATCGGATGCAGGCATCCCCAGTTTCGTTAATTCTACACTACAATCAATATTACCATCCAGGATATTTTTCATTTCCTCATCTTCAGATTGCATTTTGCTCCATAACTGCATGTCTGCTAATGAGGAAAATTGGATTTCACAAATGTGGGATAAACTATCCGCTACAATATTACTTTTACCTGGTAAATACTGAATATCTGTGGTAAACTGCGAAATGAAGTCAAGCTGCCTAAGCCTACGAGGTGAGCATTTATCCTGTTTTTGCTGAAATGCAAATATGAGGGGTTTATGGTCCACAAATAAAGTAAAGGGCCTAGCCTCTAACAAATACCTAAAATACTGAATTGCTGAATATGCAGCAAGCAATTTCCTATCATAAGCTGAATAATTGCATTGTGCAGGTGACAGCTTTTTTGAAAAATATCCAAGAGGTTTTGGGCCATCAGGTGTTACTTCATGTAATACAGCACCCATCGCAAAACCACTACAATCAGTGACCAAAGCCATTTTAGCATTTGCTGAAGGATGGTACAATAAAGTTGCCTCAGCCATGGCATTTTTTGCTTTTTCGAAAGCTGTGTCTAAGTCCGAATTCCATTAAATTTTCCGCTTGTCATTTTTTTTTGCCCCAACCAGTAACTTATTTAAGGGTGCAAGAATGACCGCACTGTCTGGAATGAAATGGTGATAGAAATTTATCATCCCCGAAAATCATCTCAGTTGGCTAATATCACTAGGTTTTGGAAAATTCAAGATTGCATCAACTTTTTCTTTAGTAGGACAACAACCATTTTGATGGATTGTGTGACCTAAAAATTCAATTTTTTCTTTGCCAAATTCACATTTAGATTCGTTAATGACAATACCATATTCCAAAAAACGCTTAAAAATTTCTTCCAAATGCTGCCTATGCTGCTCCGGATTCTCACTAGCAACCAAAATATCGTCAATGTATGAAAAAACATAGTCCAAACCCCGCATAACATCATTGATAAATCTTTGGAAAGTTTGTGCTGCTGAACAGAGGCCAAAATTTAGAAATGGAAATTCAAATAACCCAAATGGTGTCATGATGGCGGTCTTGGGTATATCAGGTGGATTAACTGGAATTTGGTGGTAGGCGCGAACCAAATCAATTTTAGAAAATATGCACTTTCCATTGAGCATATGCGAGAAATCGTGAATGTGTGGTACAGGGTACTTATCTGGTACCGTAATGCGGTTCAGAGTTCTGTAGTCAACCGAGGGTCGCCAGTCAGAAGAACCCTTGGGAACCATGTGTAAAGGGCTGGCCCAATTACTTTTTGAAGGCCCGCAAACACCCTTATCTAGCATATAATCGAATTCTTGCTTGGCTATATTCAACTGCGTAGGATTTAATCTGCGTGCTTTGGCTGAAACAGGAGGGCCTACGGTAGGTATAAAATGTAACGTGTTATGCTTTACAGTATTTTGAGGTGCAGTATTTAACTGCGTGATCTCTTTATACTTGAGCAAAAGATCGGCATACCCAGATTTGTCCGAAACTGTTTTTACTGCCTGAATGTCACATAAACCAGCACGACCATGAGAGACAAGATTTGTCAAGGGGTCAATTAAGTTTCGTTTTTTAATGTCAATAAGCAAACCAAAATGCTGTAAAAAATCAGCTCCTATAATGGGTTTGCTGACATCAGCAACGATAAATGGCCACTGCAAAGTACGGCGTAATCCTAAATCTAAAGTGAGCAATTTGACACCATATGTTTTTATACATGTCCCATTCGCAGCATAGAGATTAAATGTGCTAACAGCAGTTTCTTTACTCATAAATGATCTGGGATAACATGGAACATCGCTACCAGTATCTACCAAATATTCAGACTTATTTAAGCGATCTTTCACGTACAGCCTGCGACTTAAAACCAAATTCCCAGAAGCCGCAGCTACTTCTGCTGGCTTGACTCGTTTTGTGACCCATAGGAACAGGGCGAAACGCACTTAGTTGCCTTTTCTCCAAATCGAAAATGGTACCAACAAAGCCAATTTTCTTTTTTTACTGCATTACGATTTCTAGAATTAGAGCGATATCGACCTCGATTATTGTTTGTTCGACGGTGACTCAACTCTGTCAAATTCTCTACTTGTTTTGTTAATTCATTTACCTGATGTTTGAGATCAACTAGTGTTGCACTTTCATCACTTTTACTAGCAGTCAAATGGGAGGCATTTATGGAAACAACCGAGACAGCAGTGCATTCGCAAATTTTATCTGCCATCTGTGCCAATTTGTCCAAATTTTCAGAACTAATGGCCAGGACGGTTTGCACTGTGATCGGCAATCTATGCAACCATAAATTTTTCAAAAAATTATCATCAACGTGACCTTCGCTGAGATCTCTCATTTGCCTTAACAACATTGAGGGTGAGCGATCCCCTAACTCAACATCCTCAAGTAATGTTTGAATTTTTTTCGTGTGAGAAATTTCAAATTCTGAAAGCAAACAGGCTTTTAGTTGAGAATAAGGCTGATCTGACGGGGGATTGCAAATGACGTCAGTAACATGTGACAGTGTTTCAGTGTCTAACGAAGCAACTAATGTGTCAAATTTTGTCTGCTCAACAGTAATACCAGACACCCTGAAACTGGACTCTAATTGAACAAAAAATAGCACATTGTTTGGCCAAAAATTTGGTACTTTGACAGACACACGACCACATTGTGATTCAACTTTCTCATCTCCTGAATTTCCAGGTTTCGGATCCGGCATTATCAGCGTGTAAACTTCAATACCAATGCAAACGGAATTGCACTTTTAACACCCCAGAGGACACACGAGAAAGTGAACATACGAATCCGGACTACCTTTATTCAGCCATGTGCCAATTAATGTCCTTGCGTCATTCCACACTGGGTCACCACATTTGGGATGTCGACCGAGTTGATTTGATAACGCTCATCTGACTCCACTCTGATTAAAAGACGACTTGTCATAATTACCAAATTAATTTATTTACAAAAATGCACACACACAAAAAAACATCATGTTATTTACACCCACTCGTAATCACTGAATCTTTTTCCTTTTTTCTGTCGCTTGGCGCGCGTAACCTGCGTAGTCACTTTTTACGCCAAACGTTGGCGAAACTCCACCACAAATGTGCAGCTGCAAACTATTTTCCATTGAACACTAGACATGCTGGTGAATGGTGTAAAAGGAAATGACAAATCAAGAGAAAGAATAGTAGAAAATGAATAATAGAAAACTTGGAAGCAAAACGAGAGATTGAAAATCGGTTATAGATGCTGGCTAATTCCATTTACGGCCCCCAAGAAATAAAATTGCAAGGAAAAATGGCATCATCGAAAAGTAAGCTTCCATTATGATGCATTTTGGAAAATTTTGTTTGTGGTGCAAGATGGTGCAGAATTAAAGAATTTCTGCATTTTTATAGCAATATGTAGCAAATGAGAAGAAAATTGTCAAAATTGTAGCAGAATGTAGTATTGGTGTTTGTCGGAGTTGGAAAAGAACTCAAGCCAGCCTGTTCTTTATATAACTACTATAACCTTTTTTTAATTTAACATAATAGAAGAACAATTACATGTTTAAAGTAAAGCGACGGAAGAGCGTCCTATCAGTACCGCGTGGTCTGGCCAAAAGTGTCCACACCTTGTGTTGCTAGATTCATCTCTCTTTCTGTCTCTTCTTGGCACTACTGAATCTACTATTTGTTGTTTCTAGGCCGCACTAGATATACACCACACTACTCCCCCCCCCCAAGTACCAACGGTACGGTTTCTGATTACACATATGAGTTGCTGTACAGGGTTGAAACGTACGCACCTACCCGAACGTGTTGTTGTGGTTTGAGTCGGACTTGGTATAGTCTATGTGTGTAGAAGAGGATCTGCCGTTGTATCTGTTGCTTCGGTTGTTGATGAACAGTTTTCCTCCAATAATGTGAAGGCAGGCTTTAGCTTGTCTACACTGATTGTGGTTTCTCTAGTTCCTCGGTCGATGGTGAAACGTTTCTCAGAATGTCTGAGCACTTTGAAGGGTCCATCGTATGCTTGCTGTAAAGGTTTTTTCACCCCATCGCGGCGCACGAAGGTCGTTGGTTTTGAGTGAGATGATGTTGGCACTGGTGTCAGCTTTTGCATATTTTCTTGCAGTCAAAGGATGAAGCCTGATGTATCTTCCTCTGATTTAGGTGTTGGATTGAGGAATTCGGCTGGTAGTCTGATTGGGGAACCGTACACCATCTCTGCAGTGGAGCACTGTATATCTTCTTTGAAGGCTGCTTGCAAACCCAGAAGAACAAGCGGCAGTGTCTCGGTCCATCGATGATCATTGTGGAATCGAATCGACTGCTTCAATGATGGTTGGAAACGCTCCACTAGTCTGTTGCTGGCAGGATGGTATGGGGTCGTGCAAATTTGTTTAACACCCAATAATTTCGACAAGCAAGAGAAGAGGGAGGGCTGGAACTGGCGTCCTTGGTCGGTAGTGATAGTGGATGGGGTCCCAAATCGAGCAATCCATTGCTCAACAAAAGTTCGAGCGACTGTTTCAGCCGAGATGTCTTCTATCGGAATTGCCTCAGGCCATCTGGTGAAACGGTCCACACAGGTGAGTAAATAAGTGAACCCGTTAGATGGAGGTAACGGACCTACCAAGTCCAGATGAATGTGGTCGAACTTGCTCGAAGGCATTGGGAATTGCTGGAGAGGGCTCCTAGTGTGCCTAGTGATTTTTGATCGTTGGCAGTCCATGCTGGCATGCGTCCATGAAACGACATCTTTGCATATAGACGGCAATATGTATTTCTCACAGAGGAGCTTTGGCCCAAATCCCAGGGTGGGACAAGCCGTGCAATGTCTTAAATAGAACAGTTTGGTAGTTCTCTGGAACGAATGGTCGTATTTTTTGTCCGGTACAATCACATACCAATTCCACACCAGGAGAGAGTTATAGTTTTTGAAGTTGAAGGGAACACGTTGGATCACTCAGCAACTTTTGAAGTTTTTTGTCGCTCTGTTGTGCAGCAGCGATGGCGGTAAAGTCAATGGTCTGGGCATTGATGTTCTGTATGTGTGATAATGTATCTGCGACCACATTGTTAGAACCGGATACATGTCGAATGTCGGTGCTAAACTGAGCATTAGGATAAATGTCTGAGTTGCTTAGGGGAGGCAGAGTCTGAAATTTTTGTGAACGCAAATGTGAGAGGACGGTGATCGGTAAAAATAATAAAATTCTGGCCCTCGAGACTATGGCGGAAGTATTTGATAGCAGCGTAAATTGCAAGGAGCTCCCCATCATAAGTGCTGTATTTGCGCTCCACGGGACATAGCTTTCTTGGAAAAAATGCTAAAGGCTTAGGATCAAATTTTTCGTGAGTGTGAAGAACTGCTCCGATGGCAATGTCGGAGGCATCGACCATTACAGAGAGTTGTTGCCCAGGGGCCTGGAATGCAAGAGTCGGCACTCCGGATAAGTCGGCTTTGCATTTCTCAAAGTTAGCGAGGGACTCTGGGGTCCATGGAATAAGGCGTTTATAGTTTTTCTTTGAATCCTTTAGGAATTCATTCAGAGGAGCTTGTGTAGTCGCAGAATTCGGAAGGAAACGTCGATAAAAATTGATCATTGCTAAAAAAACGTCTGAGTTCAGCTATGGTTTTTGGAGTTGAAAAGTCTGTGATGTTTTGCACTTTCTCTGGTAGTGGTTTCACACCGTGTGGGGCAATGAGGCAACCTAAAAATTTGACTGCACTCTTACCAAGAACACACTTGGCTGGATTCAATTTGAGACCATGTTGTTTTAAACAGTCAAAGACCTGATGGAGATGGTGTGTATGTTCTTCAGCATTGGCGGAAGCGATGAGAATATCATTAAAGTATGGAACACAGAAGTCCAACCCTGTTAACACTTGGTGGATGTATCTTTGGAAAGTCTGACCAGAATTGTGGAGGCCAAACGGCATAGTGACGAACTCAAACAATCCAAAAGGAGTTGTGACAGCTGTTTTTGGGATATCATCTGGGTGCACTGGAATTTGGTGGTATGCCCGTGTGAGGTCCAAGGTTGAGAAGATGGTTTTTCCGTGGAATAGTTGAGTGCAGTCCTGGATGTGAGGGACTGGGTAGCGGTCTGGTACTGTGATAGCGATTCAATCGACGGAAATCTCCACAGGGTCTCCATTCGCCATTGGACTTTCGGACCATAGGAAGGGGACTAGCCCAAGGACTTCTAGAGGGTCTAATGATACCTTGTGCCATCATGAATTCAAACTCTTGTCGTGCTACTGACATTAATTCGGCAGATAAGCGTCTCGGCTTAGAAAGTACTGGGGGCCCTTTCGTTTCGATATGGTGGAATACTGTGGTATTCTCCACCTTGTCAGATAAAAGAGAGGGGCTTGTGATTTCTGGATATTTCAGAAGTATTTGGTTGAAGTCGGAAGCTTCAAAAAGAATAGTGACGCTGGAGCTAGATGAGCTGACGTCAGCGGTTTTACCATATGAAGAGATATTGGTCTCTTTATCAATGAGGCAACTGTTTTTGGCATCGACAAGCAAATTGAAATGCTTGAGGAAATCAATGCCTATGATAGGATGTTCGACATCGGCTACTACAAATGACCAGGTAAATGCACGACATAAATTTAGGTTGAGAGTAAGCAATTTAGTGCCATATGCAGAAATTTTGGAGCCATTTGCAGCACGAAGGACTAGACCATCATCAGTTTTTTCTTGTGGGCGGTGGATTTTTGGGAGTACCGAAATGTCGGCGCCCGTATCGATGAGAAAGTTTACTCTATTCTTACGGTCAGCCAAGATGATTCGGCTGATACGGCAATCGCGGTCATGGCCGTCTAGCGATCGCCCGCTTAGTTTCCCAAGTATGCACAAGGGGATGCACACTTTTTAGCCTTTTCGCCGAAATTAGTGTGGTAGAAACACAGTTTTTTAGGAGTCGGGACAACCATAGCGACTTTAGAAGTGGCTCACCGACGGAATGCCCCGCAAGCGATCGCATCCGAGTGGGAAGTTGTGATGGACGCTGGTCACCAAGCTCGAGGCCTTGAAGGAGGGTTCGTATTTTGGAAGCCTCCCTTCCTGAATGCAGTTCTATGAGACGCTTCTTTAAGGCGTCGTACTTGCTACCTTCAGGAGAGTTGATAATGATGTGGCTTGCCAAATTGAGGACATCGGATTCCATAGCCGATACCACGTGATGAAATTTTGTGGCATCTACAGTGATTTTGGCAAAGGAGAATTGGGCCTCTATCTGCATAAACCATAATGTGGGATTTGTCTTCCAAAATGGGGGAAGCTTAATGGCAACACGGTTCATTTGCGGCTAGGAATTGTTATCCATAACGTTTTTATGCGTTGCGAAGAATGGAATAATTTAGATGCAAACAATTAAAAATGTGGTAAATACCGGGAAAAATAACATAGGTATATACATGGGTTGAGAGGGAAATTTGCTCAGCGTGACATATCGACATGCACCGATTCTATATTTGAGCATCGTAGTAGAAATTAAAAAATATTTTCACGGATACATTAAATATACAGAATATGCCACATTACCTGTTGTATATCGATTGCATCTCGTGCAGATGTTCGGATGTTGATGGATCACTCCACCAGAGGTTTTTTTTTTTACTGTGTCGGCATCAGATCAGAAGGTTCATATCACGTTTGGTCACCATTTTATTGGTGTTTGTCGGAGTCGGAAAAGAACTCAAGCCAGCCTTTTCTTTATATAACTACTATAACCTTTTTTTAAATTTATTTAACATAATATAAGAACAATTACATGTTTAAAGTAAAGCGACGGAAGAGCGTCCTATCAGTACCGCGTGGTCTGGCCAAAACAAATCCGCTTGTAAGTTTATCTTAATGCAGCTTTGGGCCAAAAGTGTCCACTCCTTGTGTTGCCAGATTCATCTCTCTTTCTGTCTCTTCCTGGCACTACTGAATCTACTATTTGTTGTTTCTAGGCCGCACTAGATATACACCACAGTAGCAAATGAGGAGAAAATTTGCAAAATTGTAGCAGAATGTAGCAAATGAGGTGAAAATTGTCAAAATTATAGCAGAATGTAGCAGACGTTGGAAATTGTAGCAGTTTGTAGCAATTGTAACAGATTTTCCACTCCTGTAAATCCTATTAGTGGAAAGAAAATTGTGTATTTCACTGTTGTCATTCGCAATTGTTAATTCTATGTTGGGTAACAAAAAAATAACGGGGAATGTACTGTAACCGGCACATGCTACTGTGTACAGCGTTAATCGAAGTGAGCGACTCAGTGACACAGTTCCAGTTGTATTGAATCCTTAAAGAAATTATACAGAGAGAAAGAAAGTCTATTCATTTCTTTCATGCAGCTCCCGCCAACATAACACCACGTGACTGCCGTTGGTGGAGTTGCAGTGGTTGGCTACTATCTCTAATTTGGCGACGCGTGTTATTTTCCTTCTTCTACACTTTTCAGTTCAATGGTTTTTAATGTTTTCTCAGAGGAGCTAAGCGGTAAACCTCCCAGAAATTGATAATTTTTTAAAATCACAATTTGAATTCAACGAGTTTGAAGTTGAGGCCTTTGAGAAATTCAGTGAATGTTAAATAAATAATTTCTACAAGAAAACCCGGACAAGGCTAAGACCGGACTTGGACGCTGAGGAGAGGTCCACCACCATCGCTGTGCAGCCAAGACGCTCGGCCAGGCTGGCTAGAACCCCTTTATACATATATGAAGGTGTCTTAAGGCTGGCAGGAAGACATCAGCAAAATGTTGAAAACTCATGACTCGTCAGACTATGTCTGACTTGTCCCCTGACCAAGCTGGACCCAAGCAAGTCCTGCGCTGAAGGCTCCCGGTGAACGTTCACTGTACAGTTGGCTCCCCCTTTCTCTTTCTTTTATTTATCTGTCATCATGATTGTATATATTGTAATTAATCTAGGATATCCTTTTGTCTGTTCTTTTTTTCTTTTCTAAGCTTTTTTTTTTAATGTATGTATTCTATGTACATGTAAAATAAAGTTCCCCGACACCACCCAGCCCCTTAACCAGACAAGGGCTGAAATTGATGGATGTCGACACTGGGTGGTGTACGGTTTAAAAGTAACAAAAAAAATTAATGTTAAATAAAATATATAAGCTTTGACAAAAGAAATGCTCGCAAAAAAATATATATATTTCTTGAATTTTTTTTTTTTTTAATAAATTGTTATAAACTTCTGCAAAAGTTATATCAACTCTTTATCATAGACGGAGATAGTCTTGAAAGTCTGGGGGGGGGGGGCATGATTTCATATATATGCATATATACATTAGATCAGTCAATTAAATCAGCCCCCCTCATTTATTTTATATATATTTATTTTTAAATATAACTGGTAGTATATTTGAGAATTTTAAAAAAATTGGATATTAATTTTTAGCATGTTTTTCTTTGTGGTTAGTGTAAATTTAAAATTATCTTTTTAATCAGTATAAATAAACTTCATTTAATTAAAATAATTAGTAGTAATTTTTGGAAACCTCATGTTTCACGTGGCAAAAGAAATTTATGAAAAAAACACATTTTTTTCTGTTTTTTAAAAAAATTATTTCTGTTCATGGAAAAAAAATTCCAGATCAAAAATTAGGATAGATTTCAAAAAATTTAATTTCTAAAAAGTCATAAAAAATTATATTTCTTTGTAAACAAATGTTTAAAAATACCGTGGCAGTTATTAGACCTTTTAATTTCCAAAGATGTTAATTTCATACAAAAATTTGGCTGCTTCAGTCATAAAAAAACACGAATCTCATTTGGCGAAAAAATGTGGTAGCCAAGAGAAACATGTAAGTATACTCGGATAGATTCAAATAAAAGGAACGAATTGCAATTAATTTCAGATATAACTTCAAAAATGAGTAGTTATTTGATTAATTATTAGTAGCCTCATAAGTTAAGACAAATATTGTTGAAAAATATGCAAGATCTTAAGACTTATCACGCGCTTTGATGAACTTTCTTCACACACGCAAACTTTAATACCTTATATTTATTCAAAAACATTCAAATACTTAATAATAATACACATATATGAAAAGTGAAGTCTTCCTTTGACTTGTTTTTCGGAACAGCTGTAAGCACGCAGTTATCAAACACACAGTTATCATTTTTCACGAAGATTTCAAACTAATTCACACACCTCGTCCTGCTTACCATAGAAAATGGCTGTAGAATGAAATTTACCAGCACAGGGAAGGACGGCAGTCACGTGACATAATGTTTGCGGAGAAAAAATAGGGTTTCCCTCTCTTTACCCTTCTTTCTTCCCTAAGCTTTGATCGAAGCCTTTTTGATCCAAGGAGTCAAGCAAGATTCATCACAGAAAAATATGTAAAAAGACTAAAATGGCCACGAAAAAAGATGAAAATTCCGATTATGTGTTTAGGTACAACACCAATGGAGTAATACATTTGTGTTGTACACCAACCTTTTTATACCAATGGAGTAATACATTTGTGCTTTTCTCCGCATTTTACATCATCGTCAAGTTCCTGTGAATCCGCAAATGCATAGGCGTACGCAGAATTTTATAAATTGAGTTTTTTTCAGCAAAATAATGCTATAATCTTGACTTGAGGGGGTTAGAACCCCAAAACTCACCTTTGCGTACGCCAATGCACACAGGTATTGTAAAAAATAAAATAAAAAGTAAATTGTAAGAGATAAAAAAAAACATGTTCCTTTGTCATCGAAGTAACAAAATCAGTTCAATGATCTTGTTATCAGATTCTACAAAAGTGGACCTACTGATATTTTGCTGCGTAAATATGTCTCTTACTTTGTTGAAGGGTGAACAAAGGTGTGAATTCAAATATCTCAGTGAATATTGCTGTTAGAAACATCTAGTTTTTTTTGTTGGCATCAGGAGAGACAGGGCAACAACTTTCTAATTGAGTTTTGGGGCACACTTTTTTTTGGGACTGTATAAAAAGTTCTATTTTATTTTATTAACTATACAACTCCTTGAAACATGAATGACATACCTGAGTACTAGAGAAGTTTTTTTGGAAACTTTTTCTAATTTGAAGTATAACTCTAGGATCAATAGTTCACCAGTAAAATGGAGTACCTCCTGTTTGATATGCACCCTGCGCGCGCACGCACACACACACATATATACATACAAAATTTGGAATTATAAAATAGTCATATATTTACCTAATATTTCAGACTTGATCAGCGAGCAGAAGTCAAAATTAACCAAAGATTGTCTGCCTTCAAGAAGTGTGATAGCAGCAGGTTCTAAACCCAATTGCCTTGCTTGTTCTGCAAATGAATTTTTACTTCCAGGCTTGAATGGACCATACTAAATAAAATAAAATCACAAACTGAGATTACAGGTGAATCACTTCGACAACCATTTAGATTAAGGGTTCTTGGCCTGAAGTTGGGCTGCTGAGGCTTCTCCGAAACCTTTAAAAAAAATTTTGTTTCCATGTTTAGCATTTTTTAATGTTTAACATGTGACAATACATGGAAATGTGAATATATATATATACTATGATTGTAGGTAGCAATTTTTTGAGATTTTTTTAAATGAAAAGGCAGATCTGACAATTCTTTCCCCTGTCTGTGGCCCTGTCCCACCTCTTCTCTTCTTGGACAGTTTTGGCAACACTCTGTTATTGATAAGATTATACATATTATCCATAGGGTCAGGGTCTCAAACAAAAGACTGGAGAATTTCTGGGAATGGCGTCACAGTGATCACCTGTGTGGGTGGTGTAAACATTATGGTCCCAATTCCAGTCATTATGGCTGCTGGAGTTTTTGTGAAAAAAATGTGATTGCTTTTTTTTAGTGTTTGTCTGCCTGTGCTGCAGAACACTTGTTTTTGTCCTGCTTGTGTATTTGGTGTGTGTGTACCTGTCTTCTGTGATAAATTTAAATTTTTCTTTTTTGTAATAATAAAGTGCTTTGCGTAAGTCCCCAAATATGGCCATACATCAGTATAAAGATGATTTCCTAGACTTTGGATTCATATCCATATAGGATCAAGGGATCATTAAGCCTCAACGTGCCATATGTAATTAAGTACTGAGCAATGAATCACCAAAAAAAAATACTGTATATACTTGTAAATAAGCAGAGTTATTTTTTGGTGAAAAATTTGTTCTTTAGTTAGGTAAGGGGGGTTGGCTTATACACAGGTCAGTTTTTAAGGAGAAAATACCAACCACACTTTGCCAAATCAAATACAGACATGCCAACATTGGCTTATAGCTTGCCAGTAGCGATGAATATTCAGCTTTATCATGGGGTGTGGGGGTATTCCCATAGGATAACATAATCGTTAGATATTTTTCAACTAATTTCAATATAATATTGAGGGTGTCCCCTGTAGCTCCGTAGTTTATTGTGGCCATCTGTAGAAACTACGAACAATGTACAGCAGTTGGCAACTCTGCATATGGCTCTCTGCAGGGCTAGCTTGAAGGTCTACGACATCACATCATTGAACTACTTTACATAGCAGAGTAAGATATAGTAAGTACAGATAAAATAAGAGTAAGTACAGTAGAGTAATTTTTGTAGCTATGTTCACACCCTACAGAACCTGAGGTTAAAGCTAAACCAAAGAAAAAAACAAGAATGTCATTGGCTTTGATACCAAGTCAATAGAGTAAGTAGAGACAACATAGAGTAACGTTGATTTTACATCATTTAAATGTGAGCATGAACAAGCCTGTTGAAGATCATTTAAGGAATTCATGGACAGAATGCATGAGTTCTAAAGATTAAAAAAAGAAAAACAAAAAGGGTGCCTTAAAGAAACCCGACATGGGCCTAGTGTGCCAGAGGGTTCGCGAGGCATGGAATTCGGTTTCGACCCAAATCACCATCAAATCTTATAAAAAGAATTTTATCAGTAGCGCAATGGACAGAACTGAAACATCCTCTTTTGGAGTGAGGACGGTGACAGCACAGTTGAAGATGAAAACAAAGATGCTATACCATATGATAACTAGGCTTTCGATGTAGAACTTGGAGCATCAGAAGAAATGAATTAGAAAGTTTTTGAATCATTTTAACTTTTATTGCACGATCAGATTATCAACAGGTTTTCAATTTATTGTGGTTTTTGTGGTCTTGGAGTGAAGGAGTTCGCTTATACAAATAAATACAAATACAATACAAATACAACGCCACAATAGGCAAAATGCCCACTGAGGTGGCTGAGAAAAAGATTCCCATAGCAAATATGGATGTCATATATTTCAAAAATACAGCAACCCAATTAAAAACGTCAATAAATTTCATTGATTTACAAAATAAATAACTTTAGAAACTAAAAACTCACTGGAATACATGAAAGTATATACTGTAAGATAAAGAGCCACTTTGAAAGTGAACACAGAGGTTTCGTGACTAAAGAATGAAGTTTCTTTGAAACAAAGCTCTTCATGCCTTAAAAATACAGAAGACTACTGAATGCTATTGGGTAGCATCAAAATCACCAAACCTAGAATAGGCCTATGTATCCAACTGCTTTGGAATGCAAACTGTTGTTTCACTTATTTGCACCATAATTTTGAATGATGAATGTTAGTTACTGTCCAAGACCATGAAGTAATAAATACAAAATTATTTTTCAATCCAGACACAAGTTTTTAATGACTACTATACTTGTTGAACCTTCAAACTAAGCAAATGAAAAATTAATCAATCAAATGTGGTCCTCATACACCCCCCCCCCCTCCAAATTACCTTAAAAATGATAAAATTTCTGCTTTGGCAGAATCATTAATTGCTTTCTCCAACATTTGTAATATTTGGCAATATATCAATAATTTTCTGCTCAATTAAAATCAATTAAACAAATTTTGTCGATAGGATTTGGTAAAAAAGTAGGACAAAAACTAGAAAGTAGGACAAAACTGAGAAAGTTGGACAGAAGTAGAACATTTTACCAAAAAGTAGGAAAAGTAGGACGAGTGGGAGCCCTGCTTAACCTCTTCACAATCAGCACTTTCTGATTTTAATTATTGTATGCTATTCTGAAAGTATTTACCATAATTGCATGCAAGTAACCATTGGAAACTTTTTGTATAAATTCAAAGGTTTGCATAATATAATATTTTCATATATTAGGCTTGTAGCAAAAATTATTTTAAAAATCCATGACTTGTTTATGATTCCAGTATTGAAGTATTAGAAATTATTACTAAAGTATCTTATACATCACGGGAAATGAAAAATTAATTTATTAAGTACTGGAGCTGAAGAGTAAATAGGGCATTGCATGACTTATTGTGTTAAATATCGGAACTTCCATACATTCTATTTTTTTATCAATCTTTAGGGAATGCATAGATGAGATATTGTAACAGCATATAAACAAGGATGGCTCTTGGGCTGTGACGCCCACACAGGACACTGCTATAGGGAAAAGTACTAGATCAGGAGTATAGAAGAAAAAAAAAACAATTGCAGAAAAGTTTAGAGAAAAAATGTGTTTCATCTGTAAAAACACTCCAATTATATTGCATTAATGGCTCTGAGAAAACTAATTTTTATGCATTTTATCTAGCTAGGAACACAGTTGTGAATTTTCGAGATAGCTTCACTGATACAGCTTATATGGCAAACTGACACAACCAATGTTTCGCAGGTATGAGAATGGGTGAGAAAAATTCTCACCCATCCCTAATTTCTCTAGCCATCCATGGTATACAGAATTTCTATAAAAATATTGTTTCTTTCAAATATTTATTTTATTTTTAGAAATAAGTTTTCAATTTTTGATATCCTTCGGAAGAGTGCCCCTCCCCCCCCACTTTACCCGGCGTACACTTGTGTGAGCACTCATGGGTTGAAAACACTTCCGACACCCATGGACTAAATGTTTTTTTAGTTAATCAATGAAATAGGGATTATTCTTGTGCATTTGTCTTCAGGTGTCCCCACAAGAAAAAATCAAAGAATGACAGGTGCGGTGATCTTGGTGGACGCAATCCTTTTGAAATAAGGTGATTATCGAAAAAGTGCGTGGAGTAATCCATTGTCTCGTTTAGACATGTAGCAGGTTACTACATTCTGTTGCAAAAAGCAAAAACACTCATTTCATCCAAAATTGCAAGATAATATACATTTATATCCTTGTACGATTTCCCATCCACCATTTCTTTAAAAAAAATGGACCCACACTTTTTTACGGTGTGAAATTGAGTACCACACACTGATTTTGATTGCATGCAGTGGCTTTTCATGATAGATGTATAGATGTACAGATTTTCAGTATACTATATCCTGACATTTGATCAAATCTGGAGCTTTCAATTTCGGAACAACCTGAACACGACAGGCGCTGAACTTCAATTTCTTTAGGGCTCTGTGAACAGTATAGCATTTCAATGTTTTGTCCTTTAGTTCACGTATTCCATGTTGGGTCAGTACAGACAGACGCCTACGGTCTTCAATATTTCCAGTTTCTCAAAAATGGGACACCAATAGGAAGATTGTTGTCTTATTGGGCACAGAAACATTTGGAGGAATGTATTTTTGATCGCTTCAATAATGGCTTCAAACAGACGAGTTGAAAAATATTGTTTAATCATAAAAATTCATTGCTGCTGGCAAAAAAATATCTTGATCATACACCAAACAAAGAGCCACAGAGAGTATCAGTGAGCATAGAAAATAAAAAATAAAACGTTTTTCCATCCTGAACAGTATAGTGCTATGAAAAACTTTTAATTTACAATCAGTAGTTTGAGAAATTAATTTTTTATAACAGATTGCGTGACTTTTGGATCAACTTGTATCATAGATTCATGTTTCTGGAGTACTTACAACAGCATTTTCTTCAGTGAATGACACTAAAAATTACAAAAACTTTGAATATTTTATATATATATATATATAAAATACAGTTCCTTCCCAAACCTAAAACTTATGCCTTGTGATCTTTCCAAAATGGAGTTTATGGTCAGGATTAATGCAAAAACCAAAATACAGGTTCTTTTGGTTTAAACCAAATTTTTCTTGGTTTAACAGGGGTAGGAATATATCAAGCAGCTACTGAAAAGGGAGAGACACGTTGTGATTGAGCGTGTGAGTAATGAGACTTCTTTGAGAACATCAATTTGCACCGTAACAGAGAAGCAGTATTGATTGAAAAGTTGAATAGAAAAGAGTATTGCAATATGAGTAAGTCCTTAGAAAAATTTGTGATTATTTGTAAGATTATCATAAAAAGCCCTAAATACATTACTTCATACTTCAAGCTGCAGTCATTTAATACTGAAGCTAACAGTTTCATTTTCAGAAAAGGGATTCTAGAACAGCACTGCGATCAAAGCCTACAATGTTATTCCTTGACAGAAGGTGGATCTGACTGAGCTTACGAATCGGGAGAAGATCCATTTTAAGATGTCAGCCTCATTGACACCTGATGAACCACATCTTCAATTCCTAGAACTATGAAGTGGACTTTGTGGAGACATATTCCTCGATCAGATCATTGTGACACATTGAGAAGAAGAGGTCTAGTGACTGCGATAGGAGCGTGAAAGTGAATAGAAGAAACAGTGACAGAAGCGTCAATGGATTGGGAGTTAGAGACAGAAGTGCAAACACAGTGTTCGAATAATGTAATTTCCACTCTCTTACTGTATGTATTCATGTTCTTTTCCCTTATGTGCAGCTTTTCTATTTTTTGGTGGGGCTTTTTTTCCCCTGAAATTGACCACTATTGTATGATCGTTATTTTTCTTTCTTATATAAATGTTGTTCATCAGACTTGTTGTCTCTTTCCCTTCCACTGCACTCTGCCCACCCATAAAACAAAATCCAATGACAAAACGTTTAGCCAGGGAACAGTTAGCATTGAAGCAACTTTGGATAGTTTGTGTATCGCTGAAAGAGAACTGTGTGAGAAATGCTACGTTTGTGAAAGACAATAAGCAATCGAATTACTAAGCAATTAGAAAACTGGGAGCCCAGATTTCTTAATGTGAATATGTGCGCCATGTCCCCCATGACTGTCCAAGGAGAAAAAGTGTAACATATCGTTAATGCGAGATGGCTGGACATATTCAGAAGTATTGTGATCAAATTGCAATGAAAAGAAAGAATTTGGCTGTGAACAGTTGCGATGACTTGAACAAAAGAAAATGAAAAATGCTGCAACCAATGACAGTGGCTGTGTTTTAAGTTTTATTTACACTGGAAGTGGTGTTAGGTCAAAGAAGTCTAGTGAAGAAGTAAGCTCAAGTATGTACCAGAATCAAAAGAATTGTTCAGTTATAGGGACTTGGTGAAGCCATTGGAAGTTGCAACTTGAGAACCAGCTCAACACTCTCACCAACCCCGGTGACGAGATCTTAACAGTAGATGACTTGGACCACCATGCTGCCATTCTGACAGAGGTGATCAGGAACTCAGCAAATCAGGCGTGTCCACTCAAGCCTGACAAATCTAAAGTCTACTCAAAAAATTGGTGGACTAAACATCTTAACTCCTCCGTAAAGAAACGAGGAAGGCTGTTAGGACTAAACTTGAATCGAATTGCACTTACTATAAGAAAGTTCAAGAAAGAAATCAGAAAAGTGAAAAATAGTTCTTGAAAGAAGTTCTGTACAGAGTCAGAAACTGCCAAGGTTACCAAATTGATCAAAAACAATTCCTATGATAAAATTAATGTTATAGAACGCCCAGATGGCAATTATACTGCCAGTCAAGTGGAGACGCTGGAATGTCTTCTGGACTATCACCTAGGTGGACCAACGGAACCAGACTGTGGTGTACAGGCTAGGCCCATCCTGGAACCAGTAGACACCTCGATAGCCAACATGATAGTTGAATATGACAAATGTACCGAAGCCTTGACGGGATTTTCTCCCTTCAAGTCACCAGGCACAGATGGAATATATCCTATCTTTTTACAAAAAGGATGGGAAGTTATAGGCATTGAGCTGATTCGCCTTTCCAAAGCCAGCCAAGTTTTGGGATATATACCTAAAGTATGGAAGAGCTCCAGAGGTGTCTTCCTACCAAAACCAAGAAAAGACACCTATTATAAATCATCATCCTTCAGAATGATTACATTATCTTCTTTCCAGTTAAAGTTACTGGAAAAACTGATACTCTGGCATCTTCAAGATATTCCTCTCTTAATGGGTAAGATTAATGTGAACCAGCATGGTTTTAATACAGGGTTTTCCACTGACTCTGCTCTGCATCAACTGATTTGGAGAATTGAAAACACAATTATCAATGGACAATTTGCTGTTGGTATTTTTCTGGACATTGTTGGAGCCTTTGACAACGTTACTTTTGACTCTGTATGTAATGCCCTAATAGATTTTAACATTCCACCTATGTTAACTAGATGGATTGATCACATGCTCAGGAACCGAACAATCACTGCTTGTGTTCTTGATGCCCAAGCTGAAAGAGCTATCAGAAGAGGTTGCCCACAAGGAGGAATCCTTTCTCCTTTATTATGGAACATAGTCTTCAGCTCTTTAATTTCTGATCTAATAAACGGACCAGGATATACCCTGGTTTATGCAGACAATCTAGTCGTGCTCATTCAAGGGCATGATTTATCCACAATGAGGATTCTTGCTCAACAAATTTTAAACTCTGTCAGCAGATGGGGTGACAAACACCAACTAACATTTTCCACGGAAAAAACCAGAATTGTGATTTTCACATGGAACAGAAAATGGGAAATTGGAAACTTAACCCTCAAGGGACAAGAATTAACCATATGTGACAGAGTCAAATACCTTGGATGTCATTTGGATTCTAAGCTCTCCTGGAAATCCCATATTCAAGAATGAGCTAAACGGGCCACTAATATACTTATGCTGTGCAAAAGAATTATTGGCAAAACCTGGGGTTTAAACCCTAAAACCACTCAGTGGATTTATACTGCTATTGCACGCCCAATGCTGAGCTATGGTTGTGTGGTATGGCATCAGGCATTATCAAAGACACCTTATGAAACTGTCCTACAAAAAGTGCAAAGACTAGCTTGCATTCTTATTACGGGAGCCTTCCCAGCTCTCCCTCCATCGCCCTTGAAGCTACTCTTAAGATATCACCTCTGAGATGGTACCTACAAGGAGAAGCGTTTAAAACTATATATAGGATGGAAAAAAATTACATGGTGCAATTGACCTTATATGGGATACAAACCTTCTTACAAGAATCATCTTGACAGCTGTCTACTGAAAAAAGTGGAGATCCCCTCTCTACTAATGCCAAAAGACTCCTATTCCAAAACAAAAAATTTTACTAAATGCTTCACTATCCACATACTCAGGAGAAATGAAGTTGCTCACATAATTGATAACATCTCAACAGGAGTTATTGAGTGTTACACCGATGGCTCTAAGATTACTGATACTGGGGCTGGAGCAATTTTCCGCATCTTTGGAGTGGATCACGACTACCATAATATACATTTGTATCTAGGCAAAATGTCCACAGTCTTTCAAGCTGAAGTACTAGCAATAGTCATACTGGCTGAAAGTCTGATTACCAAAGGGTATCATGGCAAACAAATTGTTATCTTCTCTGACAGCCAAGCAGCACTATTGGCTCTTGACAACTTCCTCAATTTTCAACTGTGTGTAAAATACTGCACTGACATGCTGAACAACTTGGCAGCATTGAGCAACAACATCAACCTTTACTGGGTTCCTGGTCACGTAAATTTCCAGGGAAATGAACTCGCAGACCAGATAGCCAAAGAGGCAGCGAACATGAAGCTATCTGAACCTGAACCTTTCTATCCTGTTTCGATGTCAACCATCAAAGGAGATGTCAAACAATGGATAGAAGACAAACACATGCGGCAATGGAACTCAAGGCAGGACTGCAGACAGGCCAAGCTGGCCTTTGGAACCCATCCGAATATTGCCAAAAAACTTATCTCATTAAAAAGGAAACAAATTCGGCAGGTTATACAGATCATCACTGGTCATGCTAACCTAGCGAAACACCTACACAACTGTGGCTATACAGATTCACCTATTTGTCCTGCGTGTGGAGAAGAAGACAAAACTCCACTCCACTATGTGGGACGATGTCCCGCCTTCTCTATCCCAAGAAGGAACTACTTTGGTGATCATCAGGTGACACTAAGAGAAGTTGTTAATGCTCCCAGCATTTACAACCTGGTAAATTTTCCCAATTACACTAAACACCTAAATTCATGGTGAGTTTCAATTCTGCTTTAACTTGAACTTTCATGCATTACTATTTAATAACTTCATGTTGAGTTCTCAGTCGTATCTCTGAGACCTTCTCTGCTCCTTTTCTAAAAGGGCACCGCAGACAGGAGCAGCCTCAAATTTTCTGACATGGCTTTACCGGTTGCGGTTCTCCATAATCTCCAATATACAGAGATTCAATATAATGTGGTAACAGATACCATAACTTTCGTCCCCGGAGCAGCCACCAAACTCTGGGTATTTCCACAGAATAATGTTTTTCTTCATTCCCACATGACCCACAACTCATGTTGAACCACTTGGTGTTAGAGCAATGGGCAAAATTTGCCTAGGCTTTTCCCCTATGGAACGCCAAATGATGATGATGCAACTTGGGAAACTTTACATGGATTTGGAAATGGATGGTGCGAGCCAGTTGTGAACGTGTTGGTCACATATGATAATGCACAGTCGTATGACTTGATAGTTGGACAGAACTATCTGATGTTGCCGGAAATCGAGTTTGCTGGAAATGGAGGAAGACTGCAAGTGAGTTGCCATGATAATTCATAAGTATAATAAAATAAAGTTTAAAGGCATAATTTAGCTCTGAGCTCTTGCTTTAAAATTAGACAATCCAGAGATAAAAAAAAATATTTGCATTCAAAAACAAACCATGAAAGTGGTTTTTTTTCTCGCATTCACCTTGTTATCAGGAAAATTTCTCTTAAATTTTTGTCAAAAATAACACATTTCAGTTAGAATACAGAACAAGAAAAATTATTCTTGTTTGGCATAAAAAAACAACAACCAAAAACATAAAAACATACCAGATATTCAAGTTCCTCTATACTCTTTGCATTTCGAACAGCATTTATAACTTTCAGATCCACAGCTTTTTCATATAATACTTTTACTATACTTTGCATTTTCTTTCGTAGTGTCCTAGAAAAATGGTAAAAAAAGTTCTGTATCTATACAGAATCTATAGACAGAAAAACTGGTTTGGTTTGGTAAATCTTAACCAAGAGTTAACAGATCTCTTGATAGGTGGATACACCCCCCCCCCCAGAAAAAAATTCTATCATTGATCAAGACAGAAGTAAAAATCCCCCCCCCCCCCAAATGTTTACTATAAACACCTTAGATGATTCCCACCCAGGGCCGTAACTAGGCAGGAGCGACCAGGGCACTGTCCCTGAGCCAAATGGGACTCGCCACAAAAGTCTACATTTGTTTTGCCTAATCAAGCCTTTCAGGAGAAGCCCCAAGGGAAAGTCTGCCAAAGGGCCCCCGAGAAGGCACACTACCACCCTGTTCCCAACCCCCTTTGAGGAGCCTGTATAAATTTATGCCCAAAGGTCGTTAAAAGGCTTAAATGTGCACAAGTAGTCAGACACAACTCAATGCATAGTATCAAAACCCAAAGGACTGCCACTGTTCTCTAAGTAAGGATAGATTACAAATTACAGAAAATTTTTTGCCTCCAAAAAGATCTCTGAAACACTTTCACGGCCACATATCATCTCTTATTGGTGATCTTCCTCCCCACTCTTTTTCTTCCAATAGAGCTGGCAAGATGGGGGAGGAAAATACTCAAGTTTTGAGAATTAATATGACAATCTTTTGAAAATCCAGTATGCAGCTATGGATCCAACAGTGCTTTTCTGCTCATTAACAATGACACAAATTATACAGCTTTGGTTTCTTCTTTAAACAGAAAATGCATATCTTACATCTTGGGTCTGATATTACAGACAATAAACAGATATCAAGCCCCTTGCTACAACAAAACATCAAGAAGTCCAGGAGCTTCTGAACCAGCTTTGGCTGGGTGATCAAAAGCTTAGTCAACTGCTGTGAAAGAACTGAACTGAACCTTTAATGATTTGCACAATCGTGTCTATCAGTACACCAGTGGACGGCAAGTACAAATATTAGTGATTAAATTATTGGAGATACACAAGACAGAAACCGATGCATAAGGTTTAAACACAAAAAATATACATGCATAATATAGTCTCGAATCCAGATAAATAGATTGAAAAAAATAAAAAAATAAAATAAAATGTTACCTGGGTGGTTATACAACATTTGCTTATATTTAATAACTTTTTCAGAAAACTCGTATGAACCCTCTCCAGTGCATCAGCATAGCAGAATCCTCAAACCGGTGCAGCATAACATAGAGTAGATCGTACGAGGCTATTGAATAATTTGAATGCCACACACAGCGAGGGGTTTCTGAAGCTAAGCAGTAAGTCAAGTAGTTGGTTCATGGCCACGAAAACTTTTTTAATTATGAAATTAGCAGCTAATGAAAATTTTCCTGAAGATGAAAAAGGGAGGCCAAGGTAGACATAGCTACTGGTTATTTCGAGTTTAACATTACCCCAAAAAAAGTTGGTATTTTTTGCGAGACGGCCAGACTTTCTAAATACAATAATTTTTGTTTTGTTTAAATTAACAGTAAGATTTAAAGCATGAGTCAAGAAGATTGATTTTTTTTTTTTTTTTTGCCACTGTATTTCTGAATCACCCAGTATTACAATATCATCTGCGTACAGGAGGATGTTGAGTTCAGTGGAGTTATTGATTGAAATGCCATGGACATGAGGGTGACAAAAGGTTTTTTCAATGTCAGCCAAAAAAGAGGGGGGTGGAGCAGGTTCGCCCTGCAAAATTCCCCTAACTACAGGGAAAGAATCTGTTAACCCATTAATGCTTCTTACTCTAGCATGGGCATTATTGAAAAGCAGATCGTACATTTTAATAATTTTATGGCTTACTCCTAGATCAGAGAGCTTCCACCACAAAACGCTCCGATTAACAGAATCGAAGGCTTGACTTAGGTCAACAAAACACGCAAAAACTTTGGGAGCAGGTCTTCGGAGATGGATTTCAACAGTAGAGCTAAGTGTGAAAATGTGGTCAGTGAAACCCCTATTCTTATGGAATGCACCCTGAAATTCAGGGAGGATCCCATTCTGTTCCGACTAATGATATAACCTTTTCGTTACTATAAGGGAGAAAAATTTTGAGGTGCAATTCAAGAGAGATATAACCCTGTAATTGCTGGGGTCCAATGGAGAGTCTTTTTTCATAATTGGTGAGATTATTGTTTCGGACCAAGATCGAAGAATGCCACCGCTTTCCAAAATGAAATTAAACAAGTTAATGAAGAATGTATGTCCGTCAGGAGGCAAATTTGTCAAGAATTCATTGGAGATGCTATCGCTCCCTGGGGCTTTATTACATTTCAGTAACGAGAGCACTGAAAAATATTCAGAAATTGAGATGGACGCTTCTAAAAAACTGCATGAGTTATTAAAGTAAGGGTGGGCAAAGGAGTGGGTTAGGTTAGTTGGTGAGGGGGGGCCGCAGAGAGATTAGAGAAATGATCGAACCAACATTGTTTAGAAATTAGTGAGGGGTTAAAATATGTATTTCGTCTAAAAATGTTCAAAGCTTTCCAAAACGCAGAGGAATTAGTTGCATTTTGTATTTTATGGTGGATTTCCTGGAAATATATATGTTTTTTGCGGGTACATGAATCACGGAAAGATTTTTTCAGTTGAATATATTTCGTGAAAAGTTCGGGGCAATTTCTCTGTCAGGATTTTCTTAGAGTATATCTCACATCTCGCTTTAAAATGCGGCATTCCATGTCAAACCAGGGAGATTTAAGATATTTACGTTGTTGGTTTTTTTACCCGTTAATGCATATTTGCAAGAGTTGCTGCATGAAAAACACTATTTTTTGAAATATTCAAAATTAGTCTGTGATTTGGTGAGTGGATGTGTTGGCTATGCAATCTGAAAAGGTATTTTGGAAAATTTCAGTAAACTGGGGCTGCCACCGTAGCTTAGATTCAATGTTATTGTTAGGGAAAACATGCGCATATGACGACGAAAGGAATCAGGCAACAATTGGAAAGTGATCAGAGTGAAAAAATTGCTCGACCTCAAAGTTTATTATGTTATTTATTGCGAACTGTAATGGGCAAAAAATATAATCAACAACTGATTTCCCAAATGATGAAACATAAGTATAATAACCATCTTGATCCCCGGGGTATGAACCGTTTAAGATAGCTATTGCATTAGTTTCACAGAAATCAATTAGGGCATTTGCCCCTTCTGTCGAGTTATGGTCAAGAGAACCCCTACTGCAGAAATTTCCAGATGCAAGATCCGGAGGTGCCCGACCGGAGGGATTCCCGCAGTGGCAGTTCAAGTTTCCACCAACAAAAAACCATTGACCCCTGCTGACCAGAGTGTAACATAAATCTAAAATTTCAATGAAATTTTTTGTTTTGGAGCTCTGTGGGGGTATATAAACAGTTCCAATAATTAGATTTTGAAATAATAGCCTATCAGATGGGGAGATCTTAATAAATATTGTGAATTCAGACATCATTAATATTTCCAAGATAGTTATTGATTTATGTATAGCAAGAATACACTGAAGAGCCAAAAAAACTGGTGCACCTGCCTAATATCGTGTAGGGCCCCCGCGAGCACGCAAAAGTGCCGCAACACGACGTGGCATGGACTCGACTAATGTCTGAAGTAGTGCTGGAGGTAATTGACACCATGAAGTCTGGGGGAGGGCACAATGATGTCAATTCATATATACATTTATACATTACATCAGTAGACTCCACCTTTGACGCTGGAGGAAGGGGGGCCCGTACGCCCCCCCCCCATATCTCCGCCCATGGGCACAGCCCAAAAGACATCCCTGTTTATATGCTGCTACAATATATATCTCTCATCATCTATTTACTACTCTTCGGCTCCAGTAGTTAATAAATTAATATTTTTTATTTCCCGTGATAAAAAAGATACTTTGGTAATAATTTCTAATAATTCATTATTGGATTCTTATATAAACAATTCATGGTTTTTTCTTTATAATTATTTTTGCTACGAACCTAATCTATGAAAATATTTTATAACGTAAATCTTTGAATTTACAGAAAATGCTTTCAATGCATGCTTACTTGCATGTAATTATGATAGGGTAAGGTAATTAAGGTAGATGGATACTTTCGGAATAACATACAATAATTAAAACCTGAAAGTGTTGACTGTGGAGAGGTCAACTAAAAATATTATATCCAATAGTAGTAGATTGTCGAGCCATCGAGAGTAAATTAAATTTCAAATAATTTGGCAAGTACCAACCAAATTTATTGTGGCACTAATCATAACCAATTGAATTAGTATTTAGTCATGCCAGAGCACTGGTTATAAATTTTTTCTACAATCCTATGAGGGAGGGGGAACAACAATTAAAATGAATTTTTTTTCAGTATGCGATAGGCAATGGCGGCTCAAATGAGGTGTGACTCACGCAGACCCATGGAGCCACAGAAAAGGCATCACAACAGGGTTAAGGAAAAAAATAAGTAGAGAAAAGTTTGAAAATTTTTCCTAAAAGAGTGCAACGAAAAAGAGGTTTGGCTGTTCTAGCAATTTTCACGCAGTCAGATGAACCAACTTCAGGACCGTAACTAGCTCTTGGGCACCGAATACATCATTAATTTATCACCATGAAAATTTATACTGCAGTAAAATATTTCATTTCGTACTTTGAACAGGGCCGTAACTGGGGGGGGGGGGGCAAGGGGCAACTACCCCGGGTGGCAGTTTTAGGTGGGAACAAAGACCACCATTACAAAATTATCGTATTTTACAGTTGTGAGGGCGGCAAAATTATGTTTGCCACGGCCCTGCTTTCAATAGTGATAAAAAAATGTAAACAATTGAAACACATATAAAAGGAATTGGTCGGGAAAAATGAATTTCACATGTAATATAGAATTCTTTGCATTTTACTTAACCTTTTCTCGTCAATCTTCATTGGATTCAGCTTACGCACCGCTTATTTTTCAAATAATAGGATTAATAATGAAAATTAGAATACACAAACTCACCCTGATGTAATTTCATCGAAGAAAAACTTTTCTTACACACTCGAGCACGACACAGTTTCAATTGTAAATCTGTCGATTCAAGTCCGGTAATTAAGTGAAATAACACTCTGCCACTAAGTTTCGAAACAAGATCCTAAGAGAAACAGTTTCTGTATGAAAAATCTACAAAGATATCGCTGATAAGTTTTGTTTAACAACGAATTATATGATCGCATCTGAATGCACACAGTGCATTCGCCTGTTGGAAAATCCAAATATGAAATGCCTAGATCTTTTCGATAGAGTAATTATGTTTGACTTCATCTTCACTGTTTACACCAATGGTTCCCAAAGTGTGCGTCGCGGCTACTAGGGGTACCACGCTGAGCCGTCGATATTGATGTGTGGCAATCATTTTGGCCAGCAGTAAACATAGGTAGTATTGTACTTTTACTTGCTATCTAACACGCAAAAAAAGAAGACGACGACTAAGGCGATTAGTGCAATGCCGTTGCTGTAGGCACAACCATGCTAATAACATCCAATCACAATAAAGAATTGGCCATTGACAAAATCGGACAACCAAAACAATCTTCTCACAAGCTTCTACAGCTGGTTGTCGGCAGACTTCACTGATCAATTAATAGCATTTTTAGCGTTTTGGAAAATAAAAGAACTTCGGAAAAAAAAAGAAAGAGGAATATCAATGGTTTCAAAATCTTCTTTGCTTCTTTGGAGTTACCTCCCCTATACCTACGTACCATTTACCCCACACAAATATATCCGCTGCTACTTCCGCACCCAAGGGGATGTCGGTCAAACTGAAAGACCCTGTCTTTGCATATGCTCTTTGGAATTCCTTCACTAATCGTAATAGTCACGAGCACTTTTTGATGTTATCAGGGTTTGAAACTGAAATCTGTTTCTTCTCCCATGAAATGTAAGTTTCAGGAGGGAAAAAAAAATCATGTTTCCCATTTCAGAAGAAAAGGATTTCTTTTACGATAATTGCGCCCCCCCCCCCCCCTAAATTTTGCGACCAGATGGGACCGCACCTTTTGCAACTGCTTAGGTCTGGTCTGCTTCAACAAAATAAAAAATGAAAAAAACAACGAGATTTCTGTTTGAGAAAGGGGGGTCTTCCTCCTGTCACACGGAACCCATGGATGGTCACTCTTTAATGAATAATATTCGGTATATGATAAAAGAATAAAAAGTGAATCGTTTCATCATCCAAGATCACTGACCTGAATCCTTCGGAAGAACCAAAATAAAAAATGTTCGAGCCCACGTGATCATGCGCAGGGCTAACTTTAAACACAGATCTAAAAATCATACCCTAAACTGATTGGGCTAACAGGGCTCCTACCAAGAATGAAAATTTGTTTTGGCACTTTCCTCCCAAATTTCCCACCACAAGCTGCCAATTCTACCTTGGAAATACTGTATACAGCGGCACCCTGTCTTGGCCGATCTCGTGGCACACCCCTTTCAATTAGGAACTGTGGCTGTACTCGGCACTGTTTGATTTCCAAACAAAAATATTGCTCCAAATGGAACCATGGCTCCAGAAAAGTGAGCAGGAAGGAATGATGACTGGGCCTCCATGTGATCAGAAATAGATAACTGATAAAAATTGAAAATATTTAAGAAAATTTAATTAAAATATCATATTGGTATATAGAGAAAATACCCATATATGATATTTTAATTAAATTCTTTCATCTTAAAATGATAATTTTTAAGGTTAGTACCGCAAGATTTTTCGGAAGATATTCTTTGTATCCTTATCCCCTATGGCCTCCCGCAGCAGAGCCTCAGACTAAACTTTTCACACATGTGGCCTTCTATAGTTAACTTGCGATGTACAAAACAAAAAATGATAGGAGAATCGCCCCGGACTGAAACCCTGCTAGCGAGCTGCTCCTGCCCAATATAGTCTTTTGCTATACATTAATGTAACACAGTTTTTTTACATAAACAAATTTAGATATCAGTGGTTCTAAAGAGTGCACATTGCGGTTCCTAGTGGGTTCACTGTGACTTTGCAACATTGATGCGTGCCTGTTCCGTGCTCTAAATTTATTTCTTTCATAACTTCTAAAAGGTGTAGGAGAAACGATGGCTAGGACCAGGGCCCCACAAGGGTGAGGCTGACAGGGCTCCAGCCCTGTGCCCGGGACAATTCTCGTAATTTTTTGTTTTTCACGTTATAAATTCATTATAAAGGGGCCCCGTGAATGTCAGGTTGCGGCCCCCGCAAAAGATACCATTAGCCTGGCATCTTTTGAGCCCTCACAATCTCATGGCCTCCACATCCTGGAGGAGCAATGCACAAGGGAGCCGTGGTTGGCAAACACTTGAGAACCACTTGAGACTGTATAACTGGAACTATTGCTAACCTAGCTGCTTCAAATGAAAGAAGGTCCAAACACTCAGAGAACTTGCCTTGATGAGCAGTCTAAAGCAGCGGATATTAACCTTTATCTGCTTGTGCAGCCCCTTTTAGTATATAATTTCTATGACGTAGCTCCTTAGATTCGTCTCTTTTTATCATTTACTGATTTATTTTATTTTCTTCGAGTGACTGCTGAGCCTTTCCCGAAGTGCACATGGAGCCCTAAGGACTCCGCGGAACACCGATTGACAACCACTGGTCTAAGGAAATAAATGCACGCACAATTGTACCACTGTCAAGACTTGTAAGCAAATTATCCCATATTTGCCAACATAGGCGTACGCTGAACTTTCTCGAGGGGGGGTTCAGATTTTTTTACATTTTTTCCTACAAAATAACACTATAATCTTGGCTCACGGGGATGCTGCCGGTATCAGTCATAAACAAGGACACAAATTTCCCTTAAAAAAATCTTTGAAGGCATTCATTTATTCGAGTGAAATGTGTGTCTGCATCACCCCATCAATGCACAATTTCATTTATTGTAAAATACTTTTACCCTGAGATAATGGAAGGACGCCTGCGTGCAGGGCAGCAACTAGATACTTTGTCCCGCGGGACAAGCCGAAATTTTGGCACCCTTTGCATGAAGAGGAAGCAGTTAAAGAATGAATTCGGCGACCCTCCTGGTTCAGCGCCCAGGGCACCAGACCCGCCTGCTTCCCCCTTGTTGCGCTCCTGCCTGCGTGGACAGAATTGTAAAAAAAAGTTGGTGTAGGCTCAAAAAATACCCATCGTAGGTGCCTGAAGCTGTAGGAATAACCACTAGATAAGTAGAGCAACAGGACAGAACAATAGGTATAGGATGAAGAAAAAACGATTTTTCATTTTTTGTTAGGTTTTTGTTTATTGCAAAACACTTTGGGTGCTCAAGCAGCAGCAGCAGCACGTCTGCCACGTTTAATGATTCTCGTCAGTCCCGTTCCTGCATGATCTTTTTCCAGCAGCAGCGATGTCGTAGATTTAATTTTTTACCGGATTCTCGATATTCACGGTACACTCGTGAAATGGTCGTACGTGAAAATCCAAATTTCATCGCTACCTCGGAGGTGCTATGTCCAATCTATCGTGCGCCGACTATAGCACCACGTTCAAACTCACTTAAATCTCGATAACCTGCCACTGTAGCAGTAACCGATCTAACAACTATGCCAGACACTTGTTGTGTTATATAGGCGTTGCCGACCGCAGCGCCATATCTCTTTATTTGCATACGCATGCCTGTACCAGTTTTTTTGGCTCTCCAGTTTAATACCGCTAGTAGGTCTGCCAAATATTTTTTTTTTTGCCGGTGAAATGAATAAATTGAAATCACTCCATGCCCATACCTCCAGGTCTTGGTTTGTATAAAATGTTTCTGTTAAGCCGAAAAATAAAAGTTCAGAAAGATCAGAGATAAGTTTTGATGAAAGTTTAGACCGCAAGCAACAAATATTATAAAAACAACATTTTAAAGCAGTATCATTATTTTGACAATCAACTAGGGGGTTAACATGATTCAAACAATTGTTTTCCGGAGTTTGATTACCCTGAGGAGAATTATTTTCGGATTGCGGCACGATTGACCGGGATCAGACATCGGTATTATTTGGGCTATTTGATGGGACCTCGATGATTGAGTTATCATTTAAATCAACCGAAAAACATTTACCGTCCACAAATAGACAGTCCCGTATCAGTCTCCTCAAAGCAGAACAATTTGGAAGAATTTCAAGAAAAAGTGCAAAAATGCACTATTACGTGTATGGGGATTTTTACCGCAGAACATTTTGTCAGCTGAGATTTCGTCGCAGAACAGTGCTAAACATTCTGCTTTGGGGATCAGTCTCACCCTCTTTTTTGCCTTCAAGCTACTATCCATGAGTGGATGAAGGTGGAATGTAATTCTCCTTGTTGTGGCACAAAAATCTTCTCTCACACGTAAACCATCGAGTACGGTTGGGTTAAAGCAGCTGTAACATATCGCCCCTAGGGCTTTATGTCCCATTAACCTGTTCCTGTTTACCTTACATTGACATTAATACAGAGTGGACCCCCGGGGGAGGACCCGTTCGAGTCACAGGATTTTCATTGATATAATTTTTGTTTATGTTTATTTTTCAATATTTATATTGTAATGATATACATGTACATTGTATGAAATGTGATTAATGCTTCTATATACCTTGTCTCACGAGTGGAGTTACCTGCGAACTTCCGTTTCGTCACGATTCCACGATCTGAAACTGCCATAGCTTTGTCAACAAAGGGAGAAGCTTGATCAACTTCCTCCATCTTGTTGAGCCTGTTGCCACCCATAGAAAAATATTACTCTTCCGATGATTACAAATCATCCTACAATATGCAAATATATCGAGTGATGTCATAGTTTTCTCAGTGCGCCAAAGTACAACAGTATGCCGATTTGGTCCGTCGCAAAACCTGCTCTCCACCACTATATACCAGTATACTCCTGGCTGATGCTTCAGCAGGGCATTCTCTCATTTGTTCTACAGTTCATCTCGCTTCATCAACTCAGCAGTTCTTAGTGTAGAGCAGGAAGCGCTAACCCTAATAATGTTCGACTAATATTTCAAGTGTTCTGTTTCGAGCTACTCCGGCTGGTCCGGGTAGTTAGTGGTGCGTCCTGCAGTGATGTGGTTGCAACTTCATTCAACGAGCTACGATGTTCGATCTCATTATGTGATGAGATATCACTAGTGTCTGTGTTGTCTTCTCTCAAATTAGTCGAGTGTGTTGTGTGCCGTGTCATCGATGTGCTGACAGGTGAATCACGATCTTGCGTCGTTATCGTCTAGTTCCTCAGAGAGCTCTCCAGAATTCTCTTAGCCTGAGGGACCCTTGCTGACATGGTTGGGTGAGACCTTATGTTATAGTTTGGCAGTTGTGTTCAACTATATTTATTTGATCTATTTAACGAGAGTAACATAACATAATTGTGAAGTAATAAATGATTTAAATTAGAGAATTGCCTGTATTTTCTTTGTTTGCCAACAACTTACTCTGTGGATGAAAGAATCACGGGATGTAGCCGTTAAGAGATGCTGCAAAATGGGGCTCGACCTCTTTTAAGTCTAGTTCTAGCAATATTTGGCAATTTTCTATTGATTTGTTTAGTATATGTATGTTTTTTGTTTTGAATGAAAATATTTTGAATCATGGACAATAATTTGAATAGCACTCCCAATGCCGGAGTTAATCCTAGTGCGTCCATGCAAACCGACCCCGAATGTGCTATAGGTGTAAATATGTCTATGACAAATCATTTTTGTGAGACACAACCAGTGAATATGTCTTTCAACAATCCTTTTTGTGAGACTTGACTGGTTTTTCCCGGATGGTCCCCCTGCATTCCAACTATGCGCTACACCAGCCAGTTCAATGCTTTGGGACCGGAAAGCTGGTATTTTCAGGACAACATGAGGACATTAGAAGTTTCTTATTGATGTGCGATTCTCATTTCCAATTGTATAATGTCGCAAATAATATTGAACTGGTGATAAGCGCATTACAGGGAAGAGTGTTATCATGGTGGCAAGGCATAGGCCGATATGAATAGCAAACATTGGGACAACTGGGTTCCTGGGAAAAATTCAAGCAGTTATTTTTACAAACATTCTCGAAATATCATACCCGAGTGGAGTTGGCACGGGCCAAGTTTTCGGAGAGTTACACAACAGGCTCTTACTTAGATTTTGTACTCCATAAATTAGATCTTTTTCAATCTTACGATTTGTTTGTTCCTGACTCTGACTAGATCGAGTTAATTGTTTCTCAATTACTGTATACCCTGAGGACTTACCTAGAGGTAAGAAGGCCAGAGAGTCTACAAAATTTATTCACAATGATAGACCAGTATAGTTGATCCCGAGAAAGTTCAGGTCGAGATATTCGACAACAATTTCACAGTAACACAGGACAGGTTCAATCAAGAAGTGGTAGACCATCAATCAGGTGCTACCAGTGTAACCAGTGCGGGCATGTTCGCCGACAGTGTCCATTGAATCAGGTTCAGGGAAACGGGCAGTCAGATACATAGATATGGGCAGTGTGTCTGACAGTGAGAGTCCCCTGAATTTAAATTCTTGCATCCCGTAGCCTGCGTTAACCATATATTTTCTAGGGCCGTGGTGAACACAGGGGCTGATAGGTCAATCATCAGCTTCTATTTAGCCCAGCAGGTGGGTTCTTCCGAAAACCAGGTACAACCATACACAGGTCCGAATTTTCGATTGGCCTCTACTAACCACTACTAATACATAACCACTACATGTACAAGATATAGCATGTACTAACGGGACCCGAACAAGAATTTTTACAACATTCCTGTAACAATGATGTAAATGTGATAATTGCAGGTGTTCCCAATTCAGCTCTTCTAGTGAAGGTGCTAGGTGGGAGGGCAAGGATGGTTTCATAATAACCATTACATCTAGTTTTTATTTTATATATATTCATTTTTTTTCTTTAATACATATAACCAGCCAGAGCGAGTCAACCAAAACACCAAGACCGAAGCTGATCCATAGCTAAGGCTCTCTCCAGACAATCCCCCATTTATACAAATACAAATACAAATACAAATACAACGCCACAACAGGCAAATTGCCCAACGAGGTGGCTGAACATCATGGATCCCCGAGCCCCTACCTACTACTCTTACACCACACATGCACCCCCCCCCCCCGGAACCCCCCAACGAATCGGTACATGCGGGAATGTGCGTGTACGTGTAGTGCAACCTGACGTAAAGTTTGTTTCTGTGTAATGCTTGTTATGTGTAGTGCTGTCATCTGCCCCCAGTTTTACAAACTATGAGTGAAGTGTTATGGTTGAATGATTTACCGTTGTAGGACTGTTGCTCTCTGTGGCGAGACTTTTTAACGGGGAGATCGGCTCGCATTTGCGCCTTGAAGTTGGGAACCACAGAAAACCAACTTCAGCCGACCACCACTGTGGGGTTCGAACCCGGATCCTCGCATCACGAGTCCGGCACTATAACCACTCGACCACCACAGCAGCACAACTAATCTTGCATTGCTCACCAAAATAGGTTTAGAGCAAGACGACTCACCCTCGCCTTGGCCATGTATATGAACGTATGTGTATTTCTCTTTCCTCTATTCAGGTTCTTCATGCATTTCATGACCACAGCACACGTGTGTACTCATATTGTCGTATTCATGTTGCTCACCGAATAAGGTGCTAAGCGAGATGGCACGGGTGATCCCTAATTGTATATATTTCCCCACACAGTATTTCCATTTTGCATATTTTCATCAAATCCACCAGAGCGAGTGAACTCAACCGAATAAAACTGATGCTGGCTTTTAGTCCACAAGTTATCAAACCCATTTGCTCACCAATAAGGTGTTAAGCGAGATGACATGCTCTGATGGATATTTTATATTTCACAATAAAATTATCTTTTTTTTTTGTATCCTGTGTATATAATATGGCAAGTGTAAGACAATAGATGAGATAGCATGGGCTCCCCACTCTAATTGCTTTTAAAATATACCTCCATCCTCCTCCATCCTAATATGTGTACAATTCATTCGTTTAACGATACCCTGAAACATTTCTCCAACTCCCACCCCATCTCGTCTGTAATCACCATAAAATTTGTTAACAGTGGCAGTACCCAATTGTCCGGGGAAAATATGTAGTAAAAATTTTGTATGGTTTTTGACACAAAATAAAGTGTTCCAGAATCTGCCACGAAGCTGGGCTGGAAGAGATATCAGCAACAGGATAAGTCCAGTGGCGAAGTTCTGGCATTCATTCATTCATTGTCTTTGTGTGAGTCACTGAGGTCTTGAAGGTTGAGGAATTGCAAACAACAGTCTATCTTTACTGAATTTGAATCTTGCAGCACTCAAGAAGCTGACACCAAGGATAGCCTCATAGTAAAGGCAAGCATTATGTGGTATGATGAAAAATGTGTAGGAGGAAAAATGAAGGGGCTTTTGTGTCGAATGACGATTGGTTCGCCGGTGACACCAGTCATTTGCAATGCTGAAGTAACAGCATGATATTTATGAGTCAGTTTGGACTTTTGACACCACTCATCTGAGATTAGTGGCATAGCAGCACCGGTGTCTACAAGACATGGCAAAGTCAGTTTATGAATTAGAACACTTACGACTGGAAGTTCAGTAGTTCAGGAAGGACTCTCAGGAGCGACCATGTTGAAGCTGACATGCTTGAAACGAGTAGACGGCGAGTGGTGTCGTTGACGATCACTGACGACTGAGAATTCAACTCCAATTTCCAGAAGAATGAAATGAGGAATATCGATGGCAGTTGGAATTTTTATTTTGAGAATTGAAAGAATTACGAAGAGACTAGAGATGGGACGAATATTCTGCTGCTATTCGGCCCTTTTGCCGAATTATGCTTAGGTATTTGGTTGAATATCTGTGTAAATCTAACAAAAAGCTAATTTTGAAAAGTATTAATTGGAATATTTTACATAAATTAAAAATTTACTTATTTTATTGTGTGCATCCCTTTCTGTGCAAGAGGATGTATTGAAAAGTATTGAGCTACTGAAAAAGGGCAAAGAACATCTAGAGTGGAAAAATAAGTTTTAAATTTAATGATGCATTAATACTTGAGAATAAATAATGGTAGGCATTTTTTAATTAGATTAAATTGTAGCAAGTGTTTTAAAAAAATTGATTCTGTAAGTACAGTGGTACCTAATGATCGCTTTGGCTTATGAATTTCTCAGCTAACAAAGGGTTTTTTTCATTGTTTTTCTGACTCTGCAAATGAATACAGATTCAGCTAACAAACATTTTCAATGATATGAATGCACACACTATCATAAAATAGTTGCATCATGTGAGCTGAATTTCTGCACAAAACAGAATTTCTGCACAAAACAGAATTACTGTCACTAGAGCCCAATTAACTCATGTCCACCTGGGAAACTTTTTCATATGCACCTATACTTCTCTTTCTGAAATTCTTTGAAACATTTTATATAAAATGAAAGATTGAGCCCCAATAGAAAATGCATTGAAAAAAAAAAGGAGGCCATGTTTTCAGAGCACACATTTTTTCTGTTGGTCATGTGTTTGACAGGGCCTTCGACTCAAAGAAAAACTGAATGAAGCAGGGTGGTAGTCTTGAAAAGGCTGAGAACCACTGATCTAGAACAACGTCCCAGGTCACTTAAGTGATCTGGAAATATGCTGCGGGCCACTTAAATAAGGTGAGAATGTGCCTAGAACCACTAAAGTTATCTGTGAGTGTGCCTGGGACACTTGAGGCGGGTCACATTCGGCGCTCAGGGCATGGGTTGAGTCAACACCCCCTATAAATAAGAGGGAGTGTTGGTTGAGCACACATGGATTAAAATAACAAACACTCAAAAGTTATTTTCTGAAGGTTAAAAAACTGTGTTCTGATAGCGACTAATCAGCTCATTCCCCCCCCCCCTCTCTTAAAACCAGACGTGGCCCAGGTGCTGTCCCGTTAGGGATGAAAGCTCGTTACGGGATCCCAGGAAAGAAACCCTAGTCCAGGCATCTTCAACCCTTCTATTTTTATAGAAACTTTCACAAAACAAAATTGGCAACAGTAAATCAAAATGGCGATGTGATCAGGATCGCACATTTTCTTGGACTATGAACATATGAAAATATCTCAACCATGCATGGTTATAAAATATAAGAAAACATAACAAATTCTATTATAAAATTATACAATTACAACTATATAAACATGTTTCAAAATAAGAGATAGAGGCAGATTTGGCAAATTCCCCACCATGGTGCTCCCTGAATACCCAGAGTGATCGATGTTCGTATCCAATTTCAAGCTCGCAAGCACTTGATTGATCAACGTTCCAATTAAACACCTTGAAGGAACTGCATTCAAGGATTGAAACCATCGTCATTTTATGCATTTTTATGTTAAACTTGCAGCAAAGATGCTCTTCTTTAGATTATGGGTACAGGCAGTGCTCCCAACTGGAAAAAGGTCGAAAACCTCTGCCCTAGTCTCTTCTTAAACCTCTCGTGGCAGCCTGCCCCCTTCTTGTCTTCCTTATTTTATGGCAAATGATCTGCCAAACATATTCACTTTCCCTAATGAAATGAAATTTTTTTTTCTTGTCTCCCATTGTACGAAAAATTCAAAAGGGTTTGAATTTTTCTTTTCTTGGTCAGAGGGAGAATGTAATAATAGTTGGGAACTTGTTGGGAATTTGCCAAACCTGCCTCTATTTCTTATTTTGAAATGTGTTTATACAGTTGTAATTGCATAATTTTATAATAGAATTTATAATGTTTTCTTACCTTTTATAACCGTGCACGGTTGATTAAATTCTTCTGTGATATTTTCATATGTTCATAGTCCAAGAAAATGTGCGATCCTGATCACATCGCCGTTTTGATTTATTGTTGACAATTTTGTTTTGTGACAGTTTCTATAAAAATATATTGTCATTTCTTTATGCAAATTTCATGTTATATTTTCCTATTGGTCGTACTCAGATGTATATTTTTTTAAAGATGGTCAGTCCCTGGAGTTGGTTCGTACCGTACTTCCTTTTTAGGTATAAATAGCCGGAGTCACGATCGTCACTTTGCACTCGCTCTCAATTCCGCTTTCAGCTCAGTATACATTACTTAAGGTGAAGGTGGTCCCCTTTTGGTGAATCATCTACAGTATGAAACAACTCGTCTCACTGGTGCTCTGCACGTCGCCAGCTGGTTCCGGATCTCATGATGCCTCCTCTCTAGTCATCCATTGTCACCACCGTTGTCCCGGATCTCATGATGCCTCCTCTCTAGTCATCCATTGTCACCACCGTTGTCCCGGATCTCATGATGCCTCCTCTCTAGTCATCCATTGTCACCACCGTTGTCCCGGATCCTGTCATCGCTCGTCCATCGTTTGACTTGGCGTCAATCGTCGCTTCCGATCCTGGCCGCCCGATCATCACCTCGGCTCTAGCTGTTGAGCCTGCAGTTCTCGCCAACACGTGGAGCCGCATCTCGGGTCGTGACCTTCGCTTGCTCCCATCAAGGTCAATGATGTCATGGCTCATGTAATTCACGAAAGATCGTCAAACTTCTGTCGCCGGACTATATTGATGTGTCAATGGACTTGCATGAAAATTGGTATGAATTTGAGAAATAATTTTGTGATAATTTTATTAATCATAACTTACATAATTGTTGAAAATGTTAATAAATTTGCTTAGGTAAAAATCTGGAAATTCTCTTGAAATCATTTGTCTCTCTCTTACTGTGTATCGGTTGCACCAATTTCGTCAGATCAGAATCCTCGGTCGTTATGCAGGGATGTTGCACTACCATTTATGTTCCAAATGTGAAGTGAGAAACTGATGATATAGATTAATATAAGCAATTGAATTTTTTTTTTCTATTTTATGAGCACGATCCCTTTGGCTTCTTGTTACAGTCACTAACAAATTGTTGCAAATTTGGAGAGAATTTCAGAAAAATCAATATGTTTCGCGATTCAGCACTCGTTATTTGGCAACATTTGCGAGTCAGCACTCGTTACTTGGCAACATTGGCGAGTCAGCACTCGTTATTTGGCAACATTGGCGATTTAACACGTTATTTGGCAATGTTGCCAAATTAGTATTTGTAATTTGGCGGACTTGCTCTTCTACTCGTAGAATGAAATTTGTTTTACAAAACATCCGGTTTTGATGCAATTACAATGTACCATAATAATTTCTACTCTTTGCAGTGGTGACTTTTTCTTTTTTTCGTTGAAAATGGAAACTGATTGACATTTGCGCTTTAAAGTTGAAAGACCATTGTAAATCATCTTCAACAACACAATCACAGATAGGTTTCACGATGGAATGCATTATGAGGGACCACGATTATCCTGATCCGATTTTCGGGGCTGAAGTAGTCACAGGAACTTGGTGGGAAAATCTGCAAATCGATTCAGAAAAAATAATAATAAATCTGCGACCTTCTCTCTAATTTTCCAAATTTTTCTGGGCTTCTGGCAACTCTTTCAATGAGAGATTAGATGGATTATCAGTTTGTAGCACTTTAAAAAAGTCTTGGGGTGAAGTTGCGAAGGGTAAATGAAAATTAAATATTTTAGAATTGAAAATTTTTGTTCGAATGGAAAAATATCTCTGTAGTGCTTGTGTGCAAAGCAGGACACACAAACACATGGTTTACATATATTATAAAGCCTGCGAGTTTTTTCCCCAATATAGTACTGAACTAAGCAGTAGTCAAACTACTTTCCACCAGAGATCACTATTTTTCAAGGTCACGAGATAGCGTGACTACGGAAGATGTGGGGCAGCTGAGTAGGAAAGAATAAAACACTTTCTTCTCTGAAAGAATCGTTTTGCTGCAAGCAGGAACAAAATGTTTTGGCATCCTATTCCAAAATTCCAGGCCCACTGAGGCAAAATCGGCTATTTAGCGTAGAAAAATATGAAAATACACTATTGGCGCAGGATGGCGCAAGATGTTGATTTTGATGCAGAGTTCCCACCCCTGAAATTGACAAAAATAAAAATTCAAGCACTTGAAAAAATATTTACTTTTTTTAAGGGCTGCAATGATTTTTCAAAGACTTTAAAATTAACTTTTTTTTCCAAGGACAATTTAATGTTATGCACAATAAGGGTATTGCTTTAAGATTAATCTAGATCAGCGGTTCTCAACCGGTGCTGCACAGAGCCCTTGGGGCTCCTTGCGCACTCTCCAGGGGCTCCGCATCCGCTTGAGGAAAATAAAAGAAAACCAGTAAAATATAAAAAAATAATTATAAATATTTTTAAATAGTAAAAATAAATCAGTAACTTCAATGAATAATTGAACAATTGGCCTACGGGGCTCCGCCATAGAATTTTTTACTTAAAAGGACTCCGCGAGTCAAAAAAGGTCGAGAACCGCTGATCTAGATAATAATCTTAAGATTAATCTAGATAATAACAGAAATCAACATTACATATAAGGCATAAAATAACTTTTTAAACATTTATCTAATGAAAAGTGTGTATGGGTCATTCCATTTCAAATCACCCAGCAAAATCCCAAAATAACACCCATAGTCTCAGATTTCAATGATTTTTTTTCATTTGTTGCTTTTAATATCCTTATTAACCGTGTGAAATATTATTTGCATATCTCTAAAATTTTTTGAGAAAAAAATGTTGAAATTTATCAAAAAATTATGCAGATGACTTTTCCGAGGCTCAATTTTTAAGTGGCATTGTTTGAGAAAATAAATCGTAACTTTTTCAATTTTCAATATATTCAAGTGAAATTTTCACTAAAGTATTCACAAAAACATACAGAATATGAATAAAAATAATTCATACGATTACATTTGGAATTTACATGCAAAAAAATTATGTAAACTTTGTTTTTGTGGAATTTTTTGTTAGAAAAAATACAATTTTTTGTACAGAGGCACAGCAGTTACCAATACAACTTTTTATTTTAAATTTCTCATAAATATATGAAGTAAAATATTGGAGGAAAAAAACAATGGTTTTTTGACCGTTAATATATTTATTCTGGCTCGCAACACAAAATTCATCGAAATAAGACTGGATCGCTCTGATTTCAAATCATTCAACTAGATACTGAAATGCAACCCATAATCACAGATTCCAATTATTATTTTTCGTTTATTACTTCTACCATCCTTGTTGACCATGCAAAATTTCATGGGCATAGCTCAAAAACTTTTTAAGAAAAAAAATGTTTTCTAACCTCATGAATGACGTCTCTTAGGCTAACCCCATTCAAGCAATATTATTTTTGAAAATATACCATAACTTCGCAGATTTTCAATACATTCAAATTAAATTCCCACTAAAATGCTCACAAAAAATGTAGATTATGACTAGGAAAGAAAATTTAAACTTTTTCATTAAAAAATTAGATTGCAAAAAAACTATTGAAAAATTTAATTTTTGATTTTTTTATAATAAAAACACAATGGCTCACCTTTGCTTTTTCATTTACAAAAGCTCTCGTGCTTTTCGCACAGCATATTCAGTGACACCGAACTATTCAGATTTTTTTCCCTATTCCATGAAGCAGGGGCCAGAGTTAAAATTTGAAACTTTTCCTTTGTTAGTAAATAATCAAAATAATATCAAAATAATATCATTTGCTTTCTGTTTAATATCTTCATTAAGTGTGCTTTGAAATTCATTTTCTGGTAATTCTTCTTCAAAAATTTTACAAACCTTTTGATTTTAAAGTGTTATAGGCAGATTCAACTTTTCTTTCGGCATAGTTTGACCTACACTGTGGAGCTACCCTATGAAGTTTAACTGATGACTCTTCTATGTTCTGTAGAGATGAATTTATTTCTTCAAGTGTTTCTTGTTTAGAAATTGACATTTCCAAGTTACTTATTTCTACATCAATATCACAGTTCATTTCTTCACAGTATTCAGTTTCTTCACCTAATTTATTGATGTGTTTATTCACTTTGTCCCTACAAGCATGGCATATTTTTTTGCCCTATAATTGATTTTGTAAAACCATCTATTTCATTTATTTTCTGTGAAAAATACAAGTTTAATATCTTTAAACCTTGTTATTTTTTTCTCATGACATTTAAAAGGATTAAAGCCTGCTTTCGGGTATATTTCATACTTCTTTGAGAAAAAAGCTCTATGATGCTTACACACAGTAGATAAATGTTCAGAACTTCTCCACTCCTCAAGATCAAAAGATTGTTGTCCAATGATGTAATTGGTAACAGATTTTTCACTTTTGCATAACACTTTTTTATGACAGTCAGATCCAGTTTCTTTTCCAACACTAAATTTCAAGTGTCTTTTCTGACATTTTGCTTTGATTCCAAAATGATATAAAATATTTAGGTCAAATGGAAATTGTGTTATCATAAGAAAAATTCGCTAACCTTGGAGTAGGCTACTTTATAGAGCACATTCTCTGTCTTCAGCAAGATCATAATTGAGACTTGGATCATTTGATGGAGGCACAGTTTAATTCTAACACTTTTGTTTTAATTTTCTCAATGAAGCAGCAGCAGCAACTTTATCATCACCTGCTGGGATGATAGTCTTATAATTAAACAAGACACCAGCTGCCCTCTGAAGGACAAAGACCAGTGTGCCATAGTTTATATCTTTACAGAAGCTATTATTATTTTTTACAATCATCATCACAACAAGAAACATTACATCTAATATATCACCACCAGCCATTATATACATTAGGTTTAAATTCTACTCTCTTCCATCTGCCTCAGCTACAACAATCAGGTTGTATCTGATAATTATTTCATTCTTTGTGATTTGATGCCTCATATTCTGGCTTTTTATCAGCAATTTTAAATTATTTCTTGGGAAAATCTATAGGCCTGCATTAAATAATATAATGTAGAATTTTTTGCCACACAAGTATAACCATTTCATATTTATCATATATATTAATTATATGTTTATTAAAATATATGCTGTAAAAATCAAATTTTAAAAAATTTAACACTGTTTTGGTAAAATAACTTTATAATTAAGCATGTTAAAAAAACTTCAAAATACATCTATATATATGATTAATAATATTATCTGGATTTATCAAATACAAAATAATTCTTTATGCAAAAATGTAATATCAGATTGCAAAAGTTCGCCTTTGTTGCATCATAAGAAATATTTATAGATCAATTGAAAGTGAAATTAATTATTCTTGTAATTATTTGGAATTTGAACACTTTTCTAAGAATCTGAACATGAAGGTTTAATTTAAAAAATTATTTTATTCAACAATAAATGAATTTATTGTAAGTATGAATTTAAACCAAAACCTTCTTTTTCCACGAACTCTGATTTGACACATTACATTAACATTTCTAATTATTTCATGAATTCATTTAACCCTAGAATTTTAAAATTTATTAATTGTTTTGAATTATTTGCATTAACTACTCATGAAACTTAATTTAGTGAATACTGTAATAAACATATAAGCGTACATGAAAAATTAAATGTAAATTTCTTTTTATTAAGCATGAATCATGATATTAAGTCAAAATGTACAAATTAATTAATCATACAATTGTGTTTTGTTACTTAAATGTATTAACTGTCAAAATAATGTTTACTCTTCTAAAGTCTTCTTTCTTAATATATTAATAGGATTAAATTTAAAAAAAACTTGAAAATTCATGCTATGCATCCAAAAAAGTGTTAAAAATAAAAAAATCAATAATAATTAAAAAAATTAAATTTAAATGACTTTTTTCCTAATAAGGTTTACATTTTCTTTTCTATTCATAATCTGCATTTTTTGTGAGCATTTTAGTGAAAATCTGCAACTATGATATATTTTCATAAATAATATTGCTTGAATGGGGTTAGCCTAAGAGACGTCATTCGTGAGGTTAGAAAACATTTTTTTTCTTAAAAAGTTTTTGAGCTATGCCCATGAAATTTTGCATGGTCAACAAGGATGGTAGAAGTAATAAACGAAAAATAATAATTGGAATCTGTGATTATGGGTTGCATTTCAGTATCTAGTTGAATGATTTGAAATCAGAGCGATCCAGTCTTATTTCGATGAATTTTGTGTTGCGAGCCAGAATAAATATATTAACGGTCAAAAAACCACTGTTTTTTTTCTCCAGTATTTTACTTCATATATTTATGAGAAATTTAAAATAAAAGTTGTTTTGGTAACTGCTGTGCCTCTGTACAAAAAATTGTATTTTTTCTAACAAAAAATTCCACAAAAACAAAGTTTACATAATTTTTTTGCATGTAAATTCCAAATGTAATCGTATGAATTATTTTTATTCATATTCTGTATGTTTTTGTGAATACTTTAGTGAAAATTTCACTTGAATATATTGAAAATTGAAAAAGTTACGATTTATTTTTTCAAACAATGCCACTTAAAAATTGAGCCTCGGAAAAGTCATCTGCATCATTTTTTGATAAATTTCAACATTTTTTTTCTCAAAAAATTTTAGAGATATGCAAATAATATTTCACATGGTTAATAAGGATATTAAAAGCACAAATGAAAAAAAATCATTGAAATCTGAGACTATGGGTGTCATGGCCCGGTGATTTGACATGGAATGACCCGTATAGTAGATGTTTTATATCAATACACATATATAAGCAATTGGTGAAATTTTGGAAGGTCGAGAATCACATTGAATTGAAGAATATTAAAAGCTGAAGGAAAACTATGAAACTGAAATATCTAGGTTATGTTCTACTCAAATTACATATTTCACAAAAAATAAAAATACACATACATTGTCCAAACTAATTCTGTAGAGAACAGAAAATTATTTTACAATCACATTAAGTATTTATTCTATGCATAACATAGTGACTTCATACATTACACGCAATTAATGTGTGAATTTTCAATGAGAATTATTAAACTGAAAAGCAATATTTGAAGTTTTTGATGGATTTTTGAGGTGACAGTTTAAACAATGGTTTAAACCCGTAAAAACTGTCATTCTTCAAAATCCTGCTGACTGGTATCTAGCCTTGGGGGGTGGTGGGTACAAACATTCGGAAACAGATTTTTTTTTGGACATCAGTAGCGCACAATGATAATATTTATTTAAATGTGTAAGTGCTGAAAAAATTAAAGTTCAAGTGAGCAGATTGACCCGATATTCAAATTTTTACAAACACATTAGAGTCAGGGGTGTAAGCATGTTTAAGCTTCTGAGGGGACATAGCATTCAGAAGGGAGGGACCATAAGTAATCTCTTCCAAAGAATTTGAGTTTCTTAACCTTCAAAAAAGCATAATATATAATATTAACAAAAATTAATGAGGTAGCAGTAAAGAGGCATTTTCATTCGATATTTCTTTAAGAAAATATTTAAGATTATTTTAATTTCCGATCACCTTTTGGGGGGATACCCTATGCACCCCGACATCCTGTGTAAGCCTCTAACTAGAGTTGATTCCCCTCTTTGAGCGCCCTTTTTTGCTCTAGTGGCTAACCAGTTAAAATTTCTTATAAAATGGCCTGTGCGAATATTCATTTTTTGC
Source organism: Pholcus phalangioides (assembly GCF_987345545.1). Taxonomy (NCBI): domain Eukaryota; kingdom Metazoa; phylum Arthropoda; class Arachnida; order Araneae; family Pholcidae; genus Pholcus; species Pholcus phalangioides. The sequence continues at coordinate 11,437,610 of NW_028301597.1, read as the reverse complement.
ATTATGATCCTGAACTATGGTCATTTTTTTCCCCATAAAGTTAAATAAAAATGGTCATAATTGAACAATTAGGATAGATAACGCAACTGACACTGAAATGACATAACGGCAACATCATATATTTGCAGGGCTCATACTCATTTTCGTAAAAAAATTTCCCCGACTTTTCTAGGTTTTCCAGTCAAATTTTCAAAAAAATTCCAGGTTTTTTTAAATAAAAAAAATTGATTATAAATTAATAAAAATTTACAAAAAAAATTATATATTTTTTAATTATTTATATTAATTATAAAATTATTTATATTAATTATAAAATTATTAATATTAATTATAAAATTATTAATATTAATTATAAAATTATTAATATTAATTACACAATTAATAATTTTAATTACAATATCATAACGACATCATAATCATAGATTTTTTTTTTTACACGCATTTATGCTTTTCAAAATATGCATCATGGAGAAGAAAAATGAAACAATTGAGAAATGAGATTTCCCTTTTCTGCAATTTTACTGCATCAAAATTCTTTACAGTTGGCTTGCACTCGTGTAAGTGTTAGAATCGAGAAGTTCAGCAATCGGGGTTTGTTCTCTGAACTCCTCTGATTTCACATGCTTGGCATGGTTCTGGATAACTTATCTGCCCATGTTGCAAGTTTTGCTGCAAAGCTGCCACCATGCTTTACACGGGTCATTTTTGACTGCTTCAATCCAATCAGCCTACTCTCAATCTACTCACACAAGTTTTCTTACAACACATTGTTTTCAAATAAAAATACCCACATGGAAAATCAAAATATACACGTGCGTCATCCGCCGTTCCTAACTAAAGTCAACTTACAAAATTATCACAACTGAGCTAACCCATGGCTTTCTACGATGCGTAGTTATGTTTCTGGAAATACTAGAAAGAGTTATGATAAGGTCGTAGCAATAGGCTTTTCCAAGCGTACATACAAAATCCTCTTTCCTTTTTGGCAGTATCTAGTTTTATGCAATATATTGCGATATTTTACGGATTATCAATATTTACGATGTTACCAGAATTCCCTTTTTTATCCCCCAACGGAATTTCTTTTCTTCTTTATTATTTTTTTTATCTATATTTTTTCCCCAATCAGATGACAATCGTGTGATGATTTTCCAGGTCCTCGTCTGAAATTTTCAGGTTTTAAAACAAAAATGATGGCCATTTCCCCCGATTTTCCTGAATTTTTTTAGTAAAAAAAATTTTCCCTGACCCGTACGAACCCTGGGGGTGTACCACCTATTGATTCTTAATAAGAATCTGATTCTTATCTACGGATTTGATTGAGAGGCAATTTTGCAACCACATTGTTAACTAAGAATCGTTTTCCTTCCGTATTTAACAATCTAGTTAAGAATCGAGGCTACCCACTTCTTACGTCCAATTCTTCCGCTTACAACAGCCATCTTGTTTGTCGATCACGGCGTCAACTCTTGTTTTATTAGAATATTTCTATGGCTCCTCATCCTCGGATGATGATTCTGGTGAAGATATCAGAATCTATGTAAAACCGCCAGTGACTGATCCATTTCTGTTACCGAATAAAGAATTCCGATGAATGTACCGGTTATCAAAAACAAATGTTCGGAAGTTGTGTTTAGAATTGAGAGGCATGTTGCGGCCGAAGTCTGAGCTGAAGACAGCGATATCCGTCAAGAAAAGGGTAAGAATTTTAAATATACATATATGCTAAATTTAAATAATTTATTATTAAAGTTTTTACTTTTCAACCATTTTGAATGCATGCTTGCTTTTAAACTATGGTAAATCTTCGGGTTTTAAAATCATATAATAAATCGGAACCATGTAGGTTTCACTGAAGATACTAAGCAACAACAATACTGAAAAATGATGATTCATCAGTCATAGAAACTTAGTACCAAAATAAAAGGCACATTTGATGATCAGTTAACCTTCTAAACGGTGAAGACTCATATATGAGTTCGAAGACAACTACCGTCATTTCGGCCTGAACTCATATATGAGTCCGAAGACAACTACCGTCATTTCGGCTCGAACTCATAAATGCGTTCGCCAGGAACCAGTTCCTTCCCCCATCTCATTGTACGGTTAGTGACAGGTACACAGTGTCGTCAAACTGCCCCTTCCTGCAACAATACAGTCCTCTCCTCCCCAAACTTATCAATGTTTGAAAAGAAGAATAGCTTATTGAGAAAAGAAGGATTACTTGGTTTGAAAAGGGCACAAATACCCACGTTGTAGTTGAAAAAAAAAAAGAAAGAAAAGGAAAGTTTTTACCAGTAAATTAGAGATTGTTAATTGATTTGACAAAAATATTTATTATTCGTATCTATGAATATATATTGAAACCTATGAAATTTAACCCTTTGTTCTGAGGTTTATTCCGAATCCAATAATTCATTCATCATCCACGCAGAAAACTACAGCTTGTGCTAAGAGAACTAGTTATTAGTTCTTCCTCCAGTTATTACTAATTATATTTGTGCAAATTCACTCGTTAGTAGCTTGGTTAGGGCAGCGGTTCTCAACTGGTGCTCCGTATGCATTTTCCAGTTCTCTGCGACCGGTCGAGGAAAATGAAATGAATAAACAAAATATGATAAATCAATTAAAATGAAAGGCCCACGGGGCTCCGTGAGTGAAAAAAAAATTTAAGAACCGCTGGGTTAGGGTGTGTTCGTGTATATTTTTTAACGAATATTCTATATATCATTTGTTTTATGTACTATGATTCTTGGGCAATTTAATGTTCTACTGAAATTGTCACCAAATTATTGAAGCATCTCATGGAAAAAAAATCTCCAGCGTGGCTTCGTTAACCTCTTGAGCAGGACCGTCATTTGGGGGGGGGGGTCGGGGGGGGCGTCGCCCCTCCCGGCTTTTGAAAATACACTAAAAATGGTATATATATATATACACACACACACATTGAGTGAATATGCTTTGCCCCCCGTCGTTCTCGTTGGTACGTTGCGTCGTTTCAAAAGCCGTCCGTTGAACAACGTTCTAAAGGGTTTTCGATATTTTTTGCTTTGAATTATTATTATCTACTCTATAATATAAAATCCCAAACTCGAAAAGGGCCTGTTTCTAAGCAACAGAAATTAGTCATGATTTTATGTAACGAAAATCTGTTACGTTTTTGGGTTACGAAAGTCGGTTACAATTTTGGTTCAAGTTTTCATTTAACTCTTGCATATCGGGACCAACTCTTGCATGCCCCCCATCGGGACTAATTTATGTGTACGTACCGAGAGGCTCCCACTTCCTACAGTAGGGACCCCTAGGATGGGAGAGATAGCGGGCCCCAAACCAGCTTTTTCACGGGCCCCTCTGTGGTTAATTTATAGTGTGAAAAATCAAAAAGTGATAAGAATCGTTCCAGCCCCTGTCAGCCCTGCCCTTGTGGGGGTCATGCCGACATTGTATAATATACATAAATCACCGGTGCTCCCAACATACGGGGTCTTGGTACCTTGGTACATTGCATATGTACCTTCATGGGGAAGTTAAAAGGTTTAATTTCCAGAGGCCCTTGATGGACCTCATTGTTTTCTTGCTGCTTTAAAACTGAAAAATTTCCGATAGCGGAAGCTGAAGATATTTCCAGTCCGGAATTCGGTCCGGAGTGATTGCGTGGGGCGCTGGATTTTATTCGTTGGTAAAATGAATACAAATGAATATTTTCCATGGCCCTCACAGGGGTATACCCGATAAGCTTCCGAGTCGGGGACCCCGTTTCATTTTGGGGGCCCAGGATGAATCTTATTATCTTCTGGGTCCGACGTATTTTGTTGGGGGCGATGGGTTTTATTCGTTGGTAAAATTAATACAAATGAAAATTTGTCGTGGCACTCGCAGCTGTGGACGTCGGAAAAGCTTCGAGGTCGGTGACCAGGGCCGTCATTTCAACTTTTTCCGGGGGGGGGGGGGGCAAAGGACATGTACTGAATATATGTATATATATAACCCCCCAATGACGAGCCTGTCGGGGGCCGATGTGGAAATTGATAGGTTTCATTTTGGGGGCCCTGGATGAATCTCATTGTTGTCTTTTGTTTAACATTGTGGAACTTGCAACAGCTGAAGCTTGAGATAAATGTATTTTGTAAACGTATTTTGTTGGGAGCGATGGGTTTTATTCGTTGGTAAAATGAGTACAAATGAAAATATTTCATAGCACTCGCACCGGGGGATGACCGACAAGCTTCCAGGTCGGGGGCCCCATGTGGAAATTGACAGGATTAATTTTGGGGGCCATGGATGAATATAATTATTTTCCGTGCAATTTTGCAACAGCGGAAGCCCGAGATGAATCCAGTCTGGGTCCCTCACTAAAATTCAGCGAATTGGAGTCTGGGGACCCTCGTGGAGAAGTTTTTCGGGGTTACTTGATGAATCACATTTGTTTTTTGTTGCTTTATTATCTTAAAATTCAGTAAGCTGATGCTTTCACGTGTCCTTTTCCATAGCACGCTGATGAAGTGGGACGACATAAACAAGATATGTTGGGAAGGGAAGGGGGGGGGGGGTTGGCCGCCAAAGCGGCAAGGGGGGGCCAGAGCCCCCCTAGCATTAAGATATTCTTATACAGGGTGCATGTCATTTTATTTGCGAACCAGTAAATTCAGACTCGTAAATACAGCAAAATAACAGGTGCTTGAGTTTAAAAAAAAATCTCATCTCTGTTGTACTTTCAATTGTCTATTGTGTGCCAATACAACAGCTGTTTTATCGGACTTCTTAAAACTGGCTATTCTTCTAGTACCCACAGTAGGTACAACAGATAAGTGTGCACAAAATGACCATGGTGCAACAAAAATAAATCCAAAATGAAAGAGGGAGAGAACTAGCGAACGCTTTTTCTCAGAAAAGGAACTTGTATTGTATCAAATAAATGCCGAGCCAAGTTGGCAAACCCCTTTTTTTTTTTTGTCAAAATGGTTGATGCAAAGATGGAATGTCCTGTTTTTTCTCCTTTGTGATGTCACTAATAGTTTTCTTTGTAAAGATTCGCGATCCCCAAAAAAAGTTGAGGAATGTAAACTTCCTGGAAAATGTGCAGAAATCTCTCTTGTGATAAGATTATCTGCCTTAGGCGGAGATAAACTTGGAAGTCTGGGGGGCGCGGTCAGTATTGCTGTGGGAGCAAGGTGATGATGATATCTATACACATATACATTAGACTAGTCGACTTAACTTTTGACGTTGGGGGGGGGGGGGCGCAGTGCACCCCATGCCACCTCCCCGTATCTCCGCCCATGTGATCTGCTATTTTTTAAATTCGAATTCAGTCATTTCCTTGGATTCCATGCCATTTTTCACAAAAATAAAAAATACTAAACTATTACTCGATTTTCGAGTAAAATAACTTCCCCTCATTCAGTTTTTCGCTCGATATAATCAGATAACTCAATTTTTTTTTAAATAAAGTATTTCACCATTGACTATTGTTCATTTTCAGGCATATTTCTGGAAATTTTTAAATGCATATTTTTGCACTATAAATGCGTTTTCTTTTTTTAGCATATTTTTCATTTCTGACTTATTTCTGAATTCCGAAATGGACGATTTTTTCTTTTTTTTTTTTCCTGGGTGTATTTTCTCTTAGGGAAATTTCCGCACTTTAAATACATATATAAATAAATAAATATATATATTTTAATTATACGTATATTTTTCAATACCCCTTCCCCCCCCCCACACATATTCTGAGCCTTTAGGGCAGGCATATTAACGCATTTTTAAGGCACATATTTTTATATTTTATGCATATTTCGGCATTATAATATGAGTTTTTGTTTCTTTTTTTGATTTGTTGGAACATTCCAATTCATTTTTTATCTCTTTCAAATGCATATATAATTATTTTTTTTCAATTTTGCGTGTATTTTTCATTTTTGATGCCATAATTCGGGATTATTCGACGATGGTTTCAATTTTTCGCATATATACATCCTTTCCAAAAAAATGAGAACACCCAGAAATTTACGAGTTTCCTTTTTTATCATGATCATATCATATGAGCTTTCGTATCTTGAGCATATCGGTGGCAAAAAATTTTCATAAAGTAGATTAAATGCGTCGTAAAATACCAAATTAATTTTTTCCTCTTTGTTTCAAAAAATTGGAACACTCCGAAAGCTGTTTGAGAAAATTAGAACAATTGGCTTAAAACCTATTACTGTATTACATGAATATTTTCATGCAAATTTACATCAACTCGATCGAATAAGTGTTTCATATCTTTCCTCATTATGTATGCAAACCTACAATCATTAAAGTTCGCAACACGGGTAGAAAAACGGGAAATTTCTGAAAAACGCATAATTACGTATGTATTTGCTAGGACTGCGTGGGGGGGGGGGGGACGCGTGCTGATATCGTACGAATACATTGTATTTGTACTGTGGCCATCTTTGGTCTTGGCCATGGATTTTATGCATCAAGACATTCAATTTATGAGTGTCCGGCACAGACCCGAATCGGGCCTCAGCTATAAATCCCATCTTCGCTATCGGCTCCCCGATAGCGGTTTGTAATTGATCAGTTTTTATTAATTAATTTATTTTATCCCGAGTCCGCAATCTCTTGATAACATTAGTATCAGGTACAATCATCAGATATCACGAAACCATCGAAATATCGATGAGGATTGATACACATTGGCGAATTCTTGATACTATCTGCGTTTTTCATCTTCAAACGAAGTCTTTAGTGGAAACAAAAAATAGAGGCCAATGGATTAGAAGACATCTCTGGATGGAGGTGTGAACGTTAGGCTCTCTACCTTTTGATTCCAGTTGAAGACGTATGGTATGGAGAAAGAAATTGCATTTTCTATCATGATTTTGACTCTTTCTAAGCTATTACTTAATTGCTGCAGCAAGTCACATAGGTGAAAAGATGAAAATGTAAATTACAACCATACCCTTAATTTGAGCTTTCCAACTTGAGCTCTTTATGAACTGCTCTCGTAAATTTCTAGGGTGTTCTAATTTTTTGAAAAAGATCGGATATTTTTATTTCATGGTGACTCATGGTGGTCAATTCGACATTTTTAAAAATGCAGATTCAACTTTATTTTTAGTGCATGTTTCATCCGGGCTCTAGTTACAACTTTCTTTCACGTTTTGAATTCCAGAGACTTTATTTACTTCGAGTATTTGTGTATTTAAACTTTTTCTCAGTATGTCACTGTGTGTTTTCATGTATTTTTTTTTTTGTAAGGTGATTTAATGCACCAAATTTATATATTTCAGAGAGAATTCTTTTATTATATTCCGATGCAAATGACTGTATATCTAATATGCGTATTCAATCTCACTAAACCTACGCTCATTTTTGAAATTAATTCCACGATCATAAGATATCATGGAAAAAAAGAAATGAATATTCAAAAAGAATGTGAGTAAAGCATTGAGAAGCAGTTTTATACCCGAAAGTTTTGATAAATTAATTATTTAATGATGTTCCAAGGTTGGGAAGTAGCTGTAGTTTTGCTCGAATAGATTTGTATCAACTGACAAATATCAGTTGTTACAATGCCTTGCCTCGAATAGTAGTAATTCCAACAACACTGATTTAATCAACGCACATTATTTACGAAAAAGCTTTTCGATTTTCAAAAATAATTCACATTTTAGGTGAACCTCAAAATCGCGAGAACATACTTCAACACTATCAAATTTAAAAAATACAATTAAAATATTAAGGGGCATGGAATGCTTCTCGAGATTCAGAATATTTATAGTGTTCAACTTGAAAATATTGGGACATTTTCAAATACCTAGTGGATGGATTAGTAATTTCTTTTTAGTACGCTGTGACATTTCGTTACTAAGTTAATCATATCAATATTTCACAAGCGAAAGCAAGTAAATTTTATTGCCTGTTAAAGCTAATCTATATTGATAGAGTTATTTACCATAGAATGCTGAGCATCTATAAACACGCTACAATAATTTCGTTCAAAATTTTGAGTATATCCCGCCTTTATGTGTTTTTTATTTAGTTCGGAAAATAGAAAAACTTTGGAGAATGAAAGGAGAAAGTACATTTCTGGGAAGAAAGGGTCAATCACCGGGCGTTACCAGCCTGTCACTTCGGTTCAGCCCCCTCTCGACGGCTTATCATACATGCCAAATACCCATTGTCACATACTGGGGGGGAAAGCATTCTAGAATCACGTGACCCTGTGGTCATTTTGAAAAGATTTTGTGAAAATAAGTAGCTTTTTTTAAAGAGGTTTTGTGTTCGACCCTGAGCCGTCGATAGGGTTAATATATTTGTATTCGTACATATAAATAATGTCCAACTATAATCATCATTGGCCTAAACGTGAATCGGCCCGATCCGCTTCAATATTTGCCACCCTATATTCATAATATCTTTATGAATAACTGTTTCAGTCAGCCTTCCTCACAAATATGTGCTTATGATAAATATTGTCTGTTATCATGAGTGTGGACTTTTATTCTCCCTCCCCCCGGGGCGTAGCCAGAAATTTCGTTCGGGGGGGGGGGGGACCAAGTGATAGACCAATAGATTTAGCCATCTTTTCCCAGTCATTTTCTCACATTTCGGGGGGGGGGGGGGGGAGACCCCTCAAGTCCCCTCTTGCCCCTCCCCACATTTCACAATCTTGATACTATTGTAATACAAATGCAACGCCACAACAGGCAAAATGCCCAACGAGGTGGCTGGGAAAAAGATGCCCATAAAAGGTAATATATTGTATATATAAAATGTAAGGTAATGTAATATATATATACATTGAATAACTCTTATTTACGACCCCATGTATTGATGCCCCCTTCAAAATATTTGTAATCCCCCAATATTTCCAATAACTATGGCAATGACCGAAGTGATTACAAATCTGCAAGCTTTTTTTGTAATATAAATAGCCTCCATATGAAATGCTTGTACAGAAGCGAAAACTTATGGAGATTTGAGACAACGTCTCAGTATATATAACACATACAGAAATATAAATTTATGTACACATACCATTTATGTTTGCATAAAATTATTCCTAACGTATATGTACACAGTGGCTGCATTGCATATGACGTTCCCACAAAGTTTTTAATTCCGCTTATTTTAATGGTCCCAACTACATTTAAAACTTTTCTCTGATTACAATGTTTCTTTTTATTGTTTTTAAAAAGTGTTATAGGCGGGATACATTGTTTATAACTTTTTGGTTCTTCACCGAAAAATTGATTAAAAACCTTTTTTTTTACTGTTACAGGTGCTTTGCAGTTCTACGCAACAGGGCCCTACCAAAAAAGTTTAAGCCAGGATTTGAATTTTTGCATTAGCCAACAATCGGTCAGTAACTCCATAAATGACCTACTGCTTGACAAATATGTTGTGTTCCCCGCAGTATCTGAGTATTCGAACTTACAGCTCAGATGCATGCAAGAATTGGGTTTTCCTGGGGTCATAGGCACTATAGATTGCACGCACGTAGGAATCGAGGCACCTTCATTGACTGATAGCAGATATCCTGAACATGCCTATATGAACAGAAAATTCTATCACTCAATCAACACAGAGCTGGTGAGCCATATGATTTTGAAAATTTCTTACTATAAAAATAATCACAAAACTATGTTGAAGTTACGTGGTTTACCTTTATCTTAGCACAGCATATTTTTTTGTATTCTCACAGATATGTGATGCAGATATGAGGATCTTGCATGTAAATGCTAGATATCCTGGCTGTACGCATGACTCTTTCATTTGGAGGAATGACGTCATACAGAGAAGGGTAGAGGATGAACACCTTCACTCTGATCAAGCAGGCATTTTTCTAGGTTTGTATTATTTTTCTCCATTATCCTCGATGATGCCACCATACCACAACTAATATTGAGAAATACATTATTGTTTCCATTTCTGTGAATTGTAATTAAATAATTTACTTTTCAGGTGACAGCGGGTACCCCCTTGAACCTTGGCTTTTGATACCAGTCTGCAATCCCCAAACTGCCGCAGAAAGGGATTATAACACCGCCCATACCTCTGCTCTGTGTATTATAGAAAGGTGCAACAGTGTTTTAAAGTCAAGGTTTAGGTGTTTAAGCATGGCCAGAACCACGAAGTATAAGCCAACAACGGCATCAAAAATCATAAATGCATGCGTGGTGTTGCACAATATGTGCATTGATGAGAAAATGGATTTTGTGTGCAATGTGCCGCTGGATGATGATCATCACCTGCCTCCACCGGATGATGAAACCTCTACCCACCCAAGAAGTAGGGGCGCAGAAAGGTTGAGAAAACGATTCATCGAGATGAATTTCACTTAACTGAAGCGTAAATTTTAAATATTTGCATGCATCATCTGTGTATATATATATAAAAGCGATCACCTATTTGTGTGCATGTTCTCTGTACTAATCTGGAGTTTTAGACAGATCTCTGTCTTATTTTGCTTTTATACAAAAGCCTCGAATTGCATGATAAACTATTTAAAAGTTTGGTATAGCTGTCTGGGAAATGTCTTCTTAACTCTTGAATGCAAAAAAATTAATAAATATATATATATATATATATATATATAAATCATGAATCGGCTTTGCGTGAGAAGTTTGCTGTTTATTACAGTGGTGTCTTGTCAATTACTATGTTGATGAAAAGAGAACATTTTTATGAGACGAAATGTTTTTTTGGCCAAGATGACTAGCGGATCACACAAGATACAACCAAAAGTGGATTTTAGTCAGATGAAGCCCAGGGTGCAAGAAAAAACATTGAGGAAATGCTAGAAAAAAGTGCAAAGTTATGGTTTTTCAATACCCTTCAGAAGTTGTTGACCTGGGAGCTCGGCCAGTGCACCTGCCTTTGGATACAACATATTAAAAAAATAACACAAGTGCAAGTGGTGGGCAAACACCGCTGCAAGTAGGTGGGTCCCGGTTACATTATATTGGGCTGTGAAATGCATGCTCGCCCTCAGCGGACAAAGTATGTAGTTGTAGCTTTGTGGGAATATATGATCATGTAATGCTGAAATGTGCCAGATTAGCGAGAATTGATATGCATTTCCATGTAATTATTCATCGCTTATTTCCTTTCATTTGCCTCATCATTGATACAATGTGCTAATTTCCTTATTGCTTCTATTAACCCCAGTTAAACTGCTTTTATAAGTTAATGGCTGATTTTTTTTTTTGTTCATTAGGTTTGGAATTAAGATGTGAGATGTCATACCAATCTCCTCTGAATATTGATGCCTCCAGCCAATCATGATAATTACGACTATAGTCAGCCAAAATATGATTTTCCATTTATTTGGTGGGGATACAGTCGAGTACATTTATAACATACCCTGGATATGACACATACGGTTTTGTATTAGCATACCTTGTATATAGTAGTATTGCATATAGCAGCATATCTTACTTATAACATACATGTCGGTCATAATTCAGGCTTTCCAAATCAGAAGCTCGCTGCTGTGTGGAGCATGTTGAATATTGCCAGAATGCTCATGATTGGCACATGTTTTTCTGGTGACAATTCATTTCCTTGCAATGTGTAATAATACACTTGAATCTACTGATAACCTACATCTGAACTTGATACATTTTTCGTAGCTTGTGGGTTCAATTCTCTCACACTCAACCAACAAGATTGTCTTGCTGTTTATTAATTACTAGGGAGCTGACCCATTCTTTTGTTATTGGTTTGCAATGAAAGTAGAATCATTAGGAAATACAATATAAAGCTTGCTATGTTTTTCCTGTGCTATAGTGATGGCTAAGATTCCATAAGCAGGGTTGCACCAAATTTGGAAATTATTTTATATCGCCCACCTTGGCATTGTAGCTTTCAAAATGTTTCATTGGTGACAGTAACGTTTTTTGAAGGTAACGTGCTGCCATTATCAATTTCTTTTGCGCCATTTCCTATTTTTACCAGTGTCTTACGTCTCATTATATAGTGTTCATCATTACTGACTCGAAGCCCAGTTTGTCATCATGTACCCTTTGCTTGAGAAGTTTTGTTTCAATGGCAGATGAGCATTTTCAGCTCATCTATGAAAAAGTATAGTCCAAAGAGTTTTTCAGCGTGATACCTGCAAAAAATATAGTTTTTTGCCCAAAATGTGCCACTAGCATGGTTTCAAATATAAATCGTACCATGAAATTTGTTTGGCGTTGGATTTGCCAGAATAAGAACTCGAAGCCCAAATGTGATGGGTTGGTGAATCTTGCAGCCAATATTTTCTTCATTGGTTCCAGCCTTTTTCTCATGATATTCTTGCCAAAAAAAGAGTGCGAAATTTCTTTTTATTTCGGCCATCTTGATTTTCACCATGTTGCAGATGCTACGGTTAGCAAAAAAATCTAGGTCACCAAGAAGGAAAGACTTTGACAGAATTGAAAATTGCCAAATTTGTCGCAATCCTGCTTATGGAATCTTAGCCATCATGATCATTGTATTATATAAATATTAAATTATATTTCATTGCAATATATTATCATGAGAGCAGCCATGAAAAATCAAAGAAATGAACCCTACGTGAATGGGTGTTTAGAGATAAATTTCAGGAGACACTTTATAAAAGAAATTGCATCCTCAAAAATACACATTCCAATAATGTTCAACATGCAGCGAAACTCCAGTTTCTTAATCACCAAAGGGGTATCTTATAAGCGAACTCGATTGCTTGTTTTATTTTTTGTAGATAAATAATGAACAAAAATTAAAGGCAGACATTATTTGAGCATAGTGTAATGCATCTGCATATGTATTTTACAGCGTCACTGAAATTGTCATTTAACATCACAATGAACAAAATTTTGTCAACGATTAATCAACGAATAAAATTTTTGTTAGTAACCTTTATTCAGGCAACGATTGATTTTTTTCTCTTAATACACTAACTATTCGTAAAAGTCATCTGATCTGTGTGATTAGCAAGTTACATTTTTTTTTGCCATCAGTACTGATATTTATAATTGCTTCATTTTAGGGTCCATTCGTTAAATGATTTGGTAGGTAACTAAATTATAAGTTTCAAGGCCACAGGTAATGCGGATTTGCAAATACCAGTATTGAGAATTTATACAAGTTCTTTTGTATTTTCTTTCCTCTATTTAGCAACTCAATTATATACGGTAGTTTTTTCCCTCACCTCTGAAAAAATATCACTATAAATTTCTTATGAATGCATTACAGGATGCCAAAACTATACTCAGTGTGGTAGGCACTCTTAAAGTAATAAATTATGTGATGACTTTGTATTCGGTGCACTTCCTTTTGGTTTTTCGTCTTTGGGCATAGTTGCTTGACGTACCATATGTACGAGATTCAGGAGTGTCGGCATGTGAGACATCCATCAACTCTTTGGAGGGTGCTGAGCCATATCACCACCTAGAGATAGAAGGCCTTCACACTTTGCTTGTGACATCAAGTAAGTACTCCATTATCTCTCAGAATATTCAGGGAAAAAAAATTCCCTGCTCATGTCAGTATCATCGTTGCGAGAAAAAGAAATGATCGGGCTCAGAATTGGCAATTTCTATGCCTCGTATCCAATCACTATGCAGTATTTGTGAGTCAATCGGGTATATTCTAAGCAAAAATAAGAAACGAAATAGGATGCTGTGTTTCAAAATGTGGCAAACTTGCTAGGTAGTCTCAATGACGTTTATGGCAAACACTGCAGGTGTCTTCTATCTCTAGGTGGTGATGGCTGAGCCCTCATACAAACTTTATTGGAGAAGGGGAGGCAAGCAACCCGAGTCCTCAGGTTCCGGGGTGTACGTAAGTTGAACTCATCCACCCATACACACGCAAACACAATCTGCATTGCCACAGTCTAATTTATCAAAAAATAAAAATATAGAACTAAAAACAGTGACAAACTGAACATTTTTATGAAAATAAGAGGGCAGTCAAATATTTTGCATAAACGGAGAGAATGGGATGTGTGTATAGCCTCATTTTAAAATTTGTAGCGTGGCATGTGCATCGAAAATAATCTAACAGCCACAGAAATGGTTGGCCACCCCTGCCTTAAAATATATTGAAGAGAATTTCACTCCACTTCAAAATGTTTGCATATTGTTTTGCTATAAGTGAAGCAGTAATACAAAAAATAGATTATCTAAATTTGAGTGACATTTTAACTCCGTAAAATTTGAAGTAAAAATGTAATTTGATGCATGATTCATGCATCCATATTCACCGTGCTAACTAGTAGCTAGCACCAAATCGGTGTCTCAAAAAAAAATAATCGCTAAACAGCAGCATACTGTACAACAGGAACTTACCAAATCTCCAAGCAACTGTCACATTAGTGGCCATTATTTGTAGGTTATTGCTGTTGTTCAGAGGGTCAGTTTTTCATAAGAAATTGAATTAAAATTTTTAAAGTTTTGAAGTTTTTACTAATTAGAAGCTGTTTATTGGCACGGTATTTTGCAATACGTTAATTCGTATGACTATCTTTAATTTGTTTTTGAGAAAAAAAGACTCAAGGTTCTAAAAAAAAGTTTTATTTACATCTTTCCACGAGATCAAAGGAAAAAATATGATAAAAAACCCTAAAATTGTAAATGAAAAAAAAGCAGGGTCATTTATTCGCAATTGCTGTGGCAATGCTGTTCAGCGCTGCAGCAACTGAATTCATAGTATTTGCCACAGCATGCAGTCCTGTTTCGACACTCTCCTCTTGGCTGCAGATTGCATCTGCAACTGCTTGCAGAGCCTCGGCTGTTCTTTTCTGGGCATCAGCACTCACCAGATTTAGAATCTATCAATTTATTGATAGCGTCCTCTTTGCGTTTCCTCTTCAGTTGCTTCTGCAATGTGAACGACCTTTGAAGAGGTCTGAGAGTGCTTATCACAGGCGCCGATGATGTGCTTGCCACAGGTTCTGAAAAATAATTTCATTTGGTACATTAAGTTAAAGTAATTTATGTACTACATGTTAAAATAGGTAGGCAAAGTAAAAATAGGGTAATTTTGTGCCTATTTCAACTGCACATGGCCAAGGGAGCTTTGTGTAATCCATACGACAATGCAACAAACAATGCAATGCAAATTTTTCTCAAGCAGAATAAAACCATCTCTCCATGGGAAAACAAGGGAAATTTTTTTCTTCTTACCAAAAGCTGCTGGAGTCGGGCTCGCCAACATACTCTGCACAATGCTGACATCAATGTACTCTTCATCACTGCCAGGAGGTGGATACGCAGAGGATATGCCTGTAGCACACTGTGATGGCTGAAAAGAAAGGCACTTAAATATTAAACATTGTCGCATATTAATTATTATCAATACGAAACAATGAATCATTTCCATAAATGGAATAATCCCCTTTGCAAGAAACTATTCTTTAACATTCCATATTGAAGAATAGGAAAATAATAGGAAGAATATTGAAAATCCCAATGTACGGTATACTGCTGCATGCATGTTGACTTTTTGTTTTTAATCATCAGGCCCAATTTAGAGCTCTTTGCCAGGAATACCGGCAGAACGAGAACATCAAATTGCATTAAGAATGCTCTGTTTGTTGCTCATAAATATATGTTGGGGGACAGTGCGGTCTTTTTTCTGAGGCCCTACCTGACAAATTCTCAAAAAATTCAACCACTTCTAATTTTTCTGAGGCCCCTCTTCTCTAGAGAAGCCCAGGTGGGCCCATGCATTAAGACGGCACTGGTTGGCGACATAGTTTTGGTGTGTTCAAAAAGTTGGTGATAGCATACAGTATATTGAGAATTAACATGCTCAATGCAGGGAATTGACATTTACAATTTCTCATCATACAATAGCTCAATATAACCACATACTTGTGATTACTGAATTCTACACTTTGTAGCTTTTCCATTACCAGTATCAGGAATGGCTTCAGTGGCACGAATTGGAATGCTGAACAATTCATGTTGCAAACCCATCATACAGCTATGATCAGTATGAGGTAGGAGCAACAGTCATTGCTGTTCAGGCTCTCGAACATGTTTCATTTCAAAAACATAAATGTATAAAAAAAAGTATAACTTTACATGGTATGTAATGTTTCAGCAGATCTAACAATTTTAAAACTAAGAACAATCACACAAATTATACTAACTGCGGGCTGCTGTGAACGACTGCTAGAGTTAGGTGCTCTCTCTTCATCATCGCCGTACACAACCACATCTCCCATCAGGGCAACCACCCTCTCCTCTAGATGGTTGAGGGACATCAAGCTTGCTACCCCTCCCTCACCCGTCAGTGATGCCTCTATCCGATAGGCCACTGCTTTTTTTTAAATCTCACACTTGAAGCTGGCCCACGTCTGAAAAAAAGAAAAAAAAGATTGGGTAACTTTTTCCGAACCACATCACAGTCTGAAGTTATGCAGTTAGTAATTTATGGAAATGTGACAGAAAGAAATACACTTACTTTTTTCTAGTCCTTCCTGTTTTTTTGGGCCCGTAAGGCATGCTGTTCAGAATGTGGGCAAGGTCATCCCACAGTCCTTCCTCATGTCTCTCGTGAAGGACAGGGAAAACTTGCCCCCACCATTTCCCTGTAGGCCTCTATAAACGTCACAATTTTCTCAAAATGAGCTGCAGTCGTCCTATAATTCCTCTTCCTTTTGCTCTCTATTTTTCTATCAATGCGTACCACAAATCTAGTAATAGAACGTAAACACCAAAAATGCACGTGCAGATAGTGAATGGATGTTGCCACCGCTAATGAGGCAAATACAAACTTTAAATTAATAGTAGTAGTTGTTAAAATTTCGCAGAGCTGTGATTGGTCAGTTGGAAAATTCCCCAAAAGGGGAATTTTTCTGTCTTTTCCTCGTCACGTGACCTTAAGAATAAATTTTAACAATCACACCGTGGTTGCATTTGGAGCTCGATTCTTATGAACTGATTCTTACATATGGATGATTGGTTATTAAGAATCAATAGGTGGTACACCCCCTGATTTGGGATCAAATACAGTTTAGATAGTGTTTCCCAACAGGTGTGCCCTGGCACCCTAGGGGGCCACAATAATGTCTAAGGGGTGCCGCAAGATATTATGGAGATAAGTCAAAAAAGATTACGGTCCATTTAAGGTCTTAAAATAAATTAAGTGGAATTAATTACTCTCATGCGAGACAGACTCATTGGATAAGTCGCCATCTGGTGGCAGTGTCAGCAATGTGAGCTTTGGCCTGAGTTAGGTCTGACTGTCCATGTACGGCCCCATTCAGCACACAAAATCTCTAAGGGAAGAGGATTCATGAGCTTTCTAGTTTTATGGTATAGGGCAGCGGTTCTCAACTGGGGCTCCTTGTGTACTCTCCAGGAGATCCACAGCCACTTGAGGAAAATAAAAAAAAACCAGTAAAATAAAAAAAAATATTTACACAAAAATTGCCACGTTTTTAAGACAAATAAATCACACTGGTCAAATGGTCGACGCGTTTCGGCTCTTCAATGGAGAGCCGTCATCAGGACCTCGTGGTCAGAACTCACACGAATGAAGAGTGATGTTTACGTCTGGTCGTCCGAAGAGTTCGCCTTTGTATTTGCTGCGTCCGAGTGGTCTTTGGATGCGAATTGGGGAGCCATCTGTTGTAAAGTGTTGAAAGTTTTTTCACGACTGAGGTTAATAAAGCCTGTCCAAGCTGACGAAATAGGTGGTGTGTTTCTTCCATCATTAACGAGGAAATTCTGGCATGTTCTGATGAAATATCCCTCGAGAAAATTCAATTCCGAATTGTGTGTTGCTTTTTTAAAAACAAATGCTTTGTCAAAATCAAAATGATGTGAATGTTGCCAGCAGTGTTGGGCAATAGCCGAATTATCCGTCCGTCCCTTCTCAACATGCTTTCGGTGTTCTCATTTTGATTTTGACAAAGCATTTGTTTTTAAAAAAGCAACACACAATTCGGAATTGAATTTTCTCGAGGGATATTTCATCAGAACATGCCAGAATTTCCTCGTTAATGATGGAAGAAACACACCACCTATTTCGTCAGCTTGGACAGGCTTTATTAACCTCAGTCGTGAAAAAACTTTCAACACTTTACAACAGATGGCTCCCCAATTCGCATCCAAAGACCACTCGGACGCAGCAAATACAAAGGCGAACTCTTCGGACGACCAGACGTAAACATCACTCTTCATTCGTGTGAGTTCTGACCACGAGGTCCTGATGACGGCTCTCCATTGAAGAGCCGAAACGCGTCGACCATTCGACCAGTGTGATTTATTTGTCTTAAAAACGTGGCAATTTTTGTGTAAATTAAAACCAGGCAAAGTTACTCATTTTTTGTGATAATAAAAAAAAATAATTATAAATATTTTCAAATAGTAAAAATAAATCAGTAACTTTGATGAATAATTCAGAAATGGGCCTACGGGGCTCCGCCATATAATTTTTTTACTAGAAAGGGCTCCGCGAGTCAAAAAAAGGTTGAGAACCACTGAAACCTTCAAAGTAATACCAGAGAGTGACACCCACACAACTTAAGAAAAGCTGATAAAACGTCATTTGTCAACACTTATCAAGATTGTGAGATGCAATAGATATGTACTTTGAACCTCTTTCCACTGAGAATTTTGACTGGGTTGTCTCACCATTTGATTTCACAGACAGTGCGAAGGATATAGATTTCCCTGCTCGTGAACGAGGTGAATTTATTGATCTTTGTGCCAATCCCACACTCCGAGGTAAGTTCACCAAAAGTGAGGCATTGGTGTAGCTGCTTTTTGGCTTGGACTGAGAGAGGAGTAATCTAATGAAAAAAGCAATTAATGCACTTATGCCCTTTTGAACATCATATCTATGCGAGCAAGCCTTCTCTGCTACACTGATAACAAAATACAAAACCAGAAATAGACTACTACTAATACTCGACCTCCAAACCACAACACGGCTCCTACTCTGTCCCAAAGAGGGATATAAGCGGTTAAACTAATTCTCAACTGTACATGTGTGCACCTCGTACACATTCCTCTATGTTATTTCTAACGAATTTGTACATGCTGGAATCTGCGTGTATGTGCCATGAATCTAACGTGAAGCTTATTTCTGTGTAATACTTGCTATGTGTAGTGCTGCCATCTGTCAAGAAATAGACTGCAAGACCTTGAGAACAATTTACGTGTTCCGTTGCCAGCTGTAAAGTCTAATTTCAAGTATCTGTTCTCTAAGCATCAATCACAACTTTCACTTTAATGATTAATCGAACAAAACTCTAATGATGTATTTTTACTTGATGATTTTTGTTGTAGTAAACTTCATTCTGTTTTCAAGGAAGGGTGTCCCAAGTTTTTAATGTTATTCCCAATGGTGTCGCAAACTTCAAAAGGTTGGGAAACTCTGGTTTAGACAATTAAATAGAACTTAAAAAACCAAACACAATATGGGAAAATGCCTTACTTTATGTTTGCAGAGGTAATCTCAACTTCTCTAATTTTTTCAGCTGGCAAATTTCCAGACATTTCACTTCGATATCTAACAATGAATGGAACTGTACAATCTTCATTCAACAGCTTCAAGATATTTTTTGCATAAGGAATAGATATGTTTGTAGCATTAGCAACTATTTCTGCATCTTGCAGCTCATTTTTGATGATCTAAACGTACAAAAAAAATCAAAACAAAAATTTATAAAACCACCAATATTTCAATACACTGGCATGCTATACTTGAAAACTGTCAACTTTTAATTAATTTTTTGAGGGGAAAAAAACAGGCACGAGTTCAAGATAGCTATATGTTTGTATTTCACTTTACAGATTCATTGCTTGATTTGCCACAGCTTTATCCGATTGGTTCTTTTTTACAAAATTTTACACATATATTCTACATCCCTCTAACCTTATTTGAAATAATGGACTTTTTGCTTCTCTCTTCCTCAGACTATATACCGTCCATAAACTGTTGCATGCAAAGGAGATCCATCTAGGGTCTACTCCTTATCATGATTTACCACTAGTTCTTGAACATCATCCTCGAGCAACTCAAGTCCCCTTGTCTTCCCCAAGGACAATCTATTCAACAAATGGTGGTTCCTGTTCATGAGCTAGCCCAATGTTGCCCAAAGAAGGCAATGGAAAAGTCCAGTGGCAGGTAGAAACGACGAGTGTAACATAGGATCCTATAGGTAGGCTTGAGTTGAGGGAATGAGAAAAAAATTCTGAAGAAGGGAGCGATGGATGAAAAGGTTCAGAAAATTAAGAGCCCCTCAAGTCAAGCTCTGCACTCTTTCTCTCTCCATGAAAGAGGAGTGTGCACTACAATAGGGTCTGACTGTACAAATATATAGTATTTTGAAAGCTTTAATTAAGCCAGTCACTAATATATTACTATGAAAATTATATAAATAGTCATTATATTCACCATTCACTACGTAATTTTTCACCTACAAATAGCCCTTAATGCATTTCTCTGTAAATCTTGTTAAACTGACAACAAACTTGGCATGTTTGGTGACAGCTCCAATAAAATGATGACATCACGCCCAAAGAAAGGGTGGGATTATCACACAACTAGCTATTATAAAGGCTAGACACACATGCAAGAGCATTATTGTTGTTATGACTTGGAGATGATTGGACATGATTGTATATCTTTGTTAAACAATAATATTAAAACAATAAATGTGGTAAAATGAGTTTGAACCAGAAGAGAAGAAAAAAACCAAACAGAGTGAAGTCATTTCAAATCTGGCGTGTTCAGAAGCTTCTGTGAGTGCTTTTCTGCTGCTGCCATTAGGTCTAGCCGGGCAAGAGACAGCGAAAGTATGGCAGAGCCGGCACCAGGGGCAGCTCGAGATTACCTGCTGCCCAGGTGCGAACCATTTCTACATTCTACATTCATTCAAAAATACTTTCACCTCTTCCAATATTTTAATAATTTCCGATAGTATTGTACTAGATTTTTGTGCATACATTTGCTTAAAACATTAATTTTTAACAGGATATTGTACCACATTACTAATGAACAGATAAATTTATATGACTTTATTTTCAAAAGTAGAGAATGAGCTAAGTTTTTTGTATCATTCCTTATTTGAATCGTGGTATATAAAAAATAATCATAATTTTTTTCCAAATTAAATCGTTCCCATCGCGCATCGGATAAAGGTTTTACAGTAAGAGTGCGCACTTCTTTTTTTAATATTTGCCATCACGACATTAATGCCGCAAAAAATTCATATATTTCTTCCAATTTCAGAAAAAATTAGTGACTTCCAATGAACTTTTTGCAGCATCATTTACAACTAAATTGAGACTATGGGCTGTGCGCATGGGACTTCTTTCTTTTATACCGAGCACAACGCAGGTCTATCACCATCTATGGGCAATTTACTACCTAGTGAGTTGTACCGGAAGTGTAACTGTGTGTGTACTTAAAATTCAGAGTGCGCATGTAGTGTTGTGTTTGATTTTTCAGTGCTGCCATCTATATTTCAGAAGTAAAGTGAGTGATGTGTTATGATTGAATTACATTTGTACTGTTTGTAGGCCTGTTGCTCTCTGCGGTGAGACTTTTTAAAGGGGAGATCGGCTCGCATTCGTGCCTTGAAGTTGGAAACCACAGAAAACGAACTTCAGCCGACCGCCACTGTGGCGACTGCACACGGGACATAAAATTCTCTGGGATTAATATCGAAAATTCTTCTCTGTAATCCAATATTTTTGCCTTTCATATTAGCTCTTGTCATAGCCTTGGCCCCGCATATTACTAATGTCAATATCTAACTCCTCTAAAAATTTCAACAAGAACGTTGTTAATCATCGTCCTGTTGTATCAGTAATGGAACAAAAAAAAATAATTTTTTTCTGATCTCAACGTTTTTCGTTACTGTATTCAAATAAATAAATCGAAAACCACAGTAATTTGTTTTTCATGACTGATGTCTGGTGTGCAATCTAAAATAATAGAATAATACTTAGACTGTTTTAAGATGCCTAATAAACTCCCCTATTACTGTGATTATTTTATTTTGAATATTGTAACCTTTTTGATACATGGCGCCAATCTTTGTACCTCGTTTAAAAGTAGGTGATTTAAAAGTAGTAGATCACCCCATCATTAAATGTGTTTAAAGATCTGTCGAATATTTTACAATAAAAAAATGAATTGAAAAACAATTTACATTTTAATAATTTAATTCACTTTAGGTTAAGATTATAGAAGAGAAAAAGACAGACAGGACATTAGCCCGGGTAAAAAAGGGGGGGGGGGGAGGTTCTGAATCAAATTGGTTTTTTTTTAGTTTTTTAAATTATAAATTTACTATGAAGTGCCACCCCCCCCATCTTTTCATGTTTTTTGAGATATTGTGCCCTGGGGTGCACCAAAAATCACGGCCAAGGAGAGTTCTGTCAGAGTGGGGGGAGCTCAGGGTGATTGAACACCCAGTTTTCTGTTTCACAGGACTTCACAACACCAGACTTTGTTTTCGCGAAGAAGGGGTTGTCATGAACTTACCCCCGAAAAAGAGATGCCCCTCCCCCCCCTCTATTTTTGTGAATAATTGAGGTTTGGAGTCTCAAGAATAATGAAACCTTTGTTTCCCACACAAATCTAATTATTCTATTAATTATTAATCTTTAATAAATATATTTTTATCCTAATATTATTTTTATATTAGGGGCCGTTCAAGTATTAGGTAAGCAAATTTTTAGCTATTTTTGACCCTCCGTCAGCAAAAGTAAGCAAAATTTCGTCATCACTGCCCCCTACCTCCTAACGCATAGTGATGGGATCAGAAACGTATGCGGGAGGGGGGCATAGGGAGCTTGTGCGCCTCCCTCCTCCCAGATGAAAAAAATATTTTTAATACAAAAAAATATTTTAACAAAAATTAAAATACCTTTTTATATGTTATTATAATTGATTTCTGTTAATTTCAATGCTATTTGAAGGGTAAGAACTCAAAATTTCTCTTTAAAAAATTCATTGCGATCCACCCTTTAAGCCATACATGGTAAACCCTTCACCCGTGGACTAAATGCGACCTTGAAGTTTATCCGATGTGGCTTGCCCCCCTCAAACCTAATTTTGTAAAAATGAACTAAGTGGCACATTTACAAATTGCTTAAATGACCATTGGCAAAATTCGAGAGCATTTAAGTGGCCTGTGACAGATTTTCAGATCACTGAGGAAGGTCTCAAAGATCGCCTAAGTAACCCGTGACACACAGTTACAGAACACTTAAACGATATGTGGCACATTTAGAGATCCCTTGAGTGACATGTTGCACTGTTTTAGAGCACTTAAGCGGTCCCCAGTGCGGTTCTACATAATGTAGAATTGCAGAGAGAACGTTTTACTTTATGTAGAACTTGAGAGATATGTTTAATATCTCTCAAGTTACCTGCTGAATATTCCCAGAATGCTTAAGTGATCCGTGGCATAATTAAGAATCACTTGAGTTATGCGTGGCACAGTTCCAGAGCACTTAAGCGGCCCGGAAACATTTAGAGATCATTAAAGTGGCTCTGTAGGGCAGGGCTTTCCAACGTGAAAGCCCACGCGGAAACCTTGATGGCAACGAGGCTATTCCGCTGAACCCTTAACAAATTTTGAATATTTCTTCAATATACAGGGTGTCCTAAAAGTCTGCATTCACTCTGCAAAACAAGAATCCTCACTTGCAGTAGATAAAAGTGTCAAAAATATATATATTTGTGAGTTACACATAGTGTGACCATATGATCCATATTTTACGGGGCAGTATTATTTTTCATAATATTTAGTTATATCATTCTTTTAATAAAAATGTTAATTTTGTCAAGCTTTCTGAAAAAACTCACTTTGAAATTTTTAAATCGTGAATTCGTTATTTTAACATGAGCAATAATGGATCAATGGAAAAATGTCCGTTTTTTTTTTTGTTTTTTCATATGGTCATCGTAGTTATGCATATAGCTTCAGGATAACAAAAAACATGCTCATTTAATATTTTTTCTCCTCCACATTCATTTTTCTTATTTTCAATAAACTAATTAGACAAATACTTATACAGTTCACAGCCGATCCCAAACGGCTTTTTTGTTTCTCACCGAGAGGGGTTTGAATGCCAAACGTTTGGTGTGCACACTTTCTTCAATAGCAATGTGCTGTTTGATCATCGTGGTGCTGTTTTTGCAATAGTTCCTTGTATCAGAAAAAGCACTGTGAAGGACAAAAGAGGGTATTGAACACGTGACATCTCTGAGCATCTTGTGACACAGTTCGCGAGTATCTTATTGACCTGTTCTACCATATTTCACTGCTATGTAATTGGTATTTCACAAATAACCACAGTTTTTTAATCTTTACAACTAAATTATAAATGTCCATAATTATCAGAAAAAACACGCCAATGCGTCGATGACCCAGAATCATAGGAATCGATATAGGGATATATAAGGATCTATATATAGGGGCCGGTGAAAGCTCGAATTTCGGACGTTGGCCGGGTCAACTGGGCTGGACACTTTGTGAAGGGGCAGCGTCTGTCTGTCATAATAATGGCGTAATGGTCATAAGGCACTTATGACAGACAACCAATAAGGAGCTGGTACTGTGACGTCACAAAACTTGCGTTCACGTCCGAAATACGCTCTCGTGTGACCAGGGGGTAAAAGTTGCTAGAAAACAGGTTTGCCACCAGCGGGAAAACTCTCCCGCGTGTCCGTAGCCTGATGACTATGCTGTCTCTGACCAAGCTATCAATAGAGCCTGGATTGTATGCACTAAAAAAGTGACAAAATATGCTCTAAAAATATGCAAATATGGAATTAAAAATGCAAAAATAAGCACTTAAAATAGAAAATGTGCAACGGAAATACCAAAATACGCATTAAACACCGCAGAATAGCACTAGAAATCTGGAAAAGTCAAAAAGTCAGAAATATGTACAAAATAATGAGAAAATATGCAATTAAAAAATCACCATGCAAAAAAAAGCAGATTATTTTTTTATATTTCTTAGTGCATATGTACTTTTTTTACAAAAAATATCCCCATATATATATAATAGGATAAAAATACAAGAGAAATGAAGATAAAAAATGAAGATGTAGTGAAAAAATATATCTTTTGAATGACAAAAGTGCTAGTGCTGCTCACTTGTTCTTTCAAAAATATATATATACAAAAAAGAATTCTTCTAAGAAAAAGGGGAAAAAATTGAATTTTATGAGAGTGAAATAGAACCTATGTAGTGGGTCTTCATCAGGGGACACCCCATGCATGGTTCGAAAAGTGTAGGCATTTCTGAAGGGTGGCTATGCCTAAATTCATCAAAAATGCAAACCCTTTTTCCCCGATGCCCACCTTCTCAAAAACATGTTAGACGAAAAAAAAGACAATGAAAAAATAAAAAAATACAATATTAGAAAAAAATATATATACAGAGCTTCACATACAGATATAAGCTCAAAGAAGCATCAGAAAAAAATGTTATACAAAGTTACAGGAATAAAGAAATTACAGTGAATATTTTACAAAATTTATGAAAAATGTCAAAAATAAATTAAAAAGTAAAAAATAGATTATCCTATATTTTCGAAATATTTAGTTCGCTTAGAAATATGAAGCCCAGAAAATTAAATATAAAATAATTAGCCAGACCAACTTCTGAGTTGGATATTCCTGCAATAATGTTGATTTCAATATTTTATTTGTATCTTCTCAAGCACGAAAATGAAAATTAATATATGTCTCTGCATTTTCTTAAACTATATAATTGCATCACTCCATATAGTTCAGGATGTTTTGAAATTAATTATGGGCCCATAAATTACATTTAAGAAATTCCACAGCTTTAAGCAAGCATTTTTTGAAACAAAAGCAAGCAAATCAATAACTTGAGCTTCAAGAAAATTTTTGAAATATCTAGCACCCATCAAAAAAAACAATTCATTTCTACTTTCTTTAATTTTGATTTATGTCTTTCATGAGTTGTGCAGGAAGTCGCCATATTGGTTACCTTGTCTATGATTTGTATGTCACTCCAAAGAGAGAGAAATATCCATGTGATCCAAAAAGCCTTATTACAAACAAGATACAAACAAGAATATTCATCTCACACATTTGTCATGTTTTTTTTTAAAAATTCATTGCAATTTCAAGTAGTGCTTTATTTCCTGTGATTGGCGAATTTTCTGTGATTTTAGCACGAGTTAGCGACTTCGCTTACTTTTGGCAACACTAAGTGATAATTGACATTGTCCCGTATTTCGAATCCTAATTTCACATATTTTTCTCGAACAAATATGGTCACCCTAGCAATAAGCAATTCTTTATTTAGGATCTCTATCTTTCGTATTTCCACCGATAAAATATGGCAAACCTACGTATACCAATTTGTTTTCCATGACCAACACACCACACAGACACTTTCCCTCGAATAGATGAGTCTTTATGTGTTTTCATCATATTTCTTGTTCACAAATCCACAGATAAAAATCTCGGTTACTTCAAGACAAAATGATATCGCATAATCCGCATTTGCAAGTTCCATTTATCAATGACAAAATATTAACACTACAAAGATGGATGGTGGTCTTTATGACCCTGCGCACTGTGTGTTTAAGCTTACTTATCTCTATTAAGAATAAACCGAACCACTTGGAATTTCTCGACTTTTCCTGAATTAGCATGTTCTTATTGTATGCCAAAGCGTTTTTCATTGTTTTTTAACAACGAAGATACGAGCGGATATACCTAGAAAGACGGAAGGGGGTCATAGTGACCCTTCCTTATATTCTGGTACATTATGCGGTAAATACTATCATCGTCACAATTGATTTCTAAGTAGGTTATAATCCTTCTGAAAGTTGTCTTTTGCATTTGACCTTGCATGTGACCTTTCCATGGCCCCCACATCCTGTAGCGGGCCCCTCGGTCAGACTTTTAACGGGCCCCTTCTGTAATTTATAGCGTGAAAAAGCAAAAAATGATGAGAACTGTCCCGGGTCCCAGGGCTAGAGCCCTGTCAGCCCCCCCCCCTATGTGGGGGCCATGGCCCTTTCTTTTCCCCTCATTCTTATCTGCAAGTGTCTACAACAGGTATGTCATTTTTGGTTTTCGTCAAGCATTCATGCCATACCATCCGATAAATTTATTCTGGGACGTAGAAAATTTGAGTGTATGTGATCTTTTCAAACAGTTAGTTTAGAAATGATGAGAAAGTGTATATTTACTGAAGAAGAAATACTTCAGGAGATGCAAAGATTATATGAGAGAAACTCTGGAAGCAGTGATGAAAGTGCAGAAGAGCATAGATCTAACCTATGCTGAACTGTAGAGAAGAAAGTAGTGGTTCTGATGACAAAGATTTAAATGAAAATAAAATTATTTCTCCACCGGTGCCTCAGTTGATAGAAAATAGGACGCCATTGAGAAACAAGAAACATAAAATCGTGAGAAAAGTTACTTGTTATACCTCGTTGAAGCCAAAGAAACGATCTAAGAAACTGAAGATGGGAGCATATGGAAAATCATAGAACCTTCCTCAACTTTAGGACGTAGAGAATCACAAAATATACCGAGAAAAAATCAAGGCCCCCACATTTTATGCGTCAAAAAACCGAAATGAAAGTGTTCCGAGTTCGTGACGCCTTATTTTCTGTGATAAAATGATGCAACATATACAGAAATGTATAGAAGCTGAAGCTCATCGTCGTCTAAATGAAACTTCTTGATCAGTTTCTTTGAACTGGATGGAACGATATTCATTATGTACGCAAGAGGTCTATTATGGTGCAAAAAACTTTCCCTTAAATTCATTGTGGTCATCGATTTGGGGTCCCCCATTTTTTCCTCAAACAATGACAAGAGACTGTTTCAAAGAAATTTTGAAATTCACTAGATTCGATTTGAAATCTGAAAGGTCTGAAAGATTGAAAACTGACCAATTTGCTCTTGCATCTTCACTATCTATTCATTCATAGAAAACAGTGCGACTTGCTACAAACCAGTGCCCAATCTAACTGTGGACGAACAACTTTTACCCTGAAAAGCAAGATGTCCATTTACACAGTATATCCCAAGTAAGCCAGATAAATTTAGAATAAAATTCTGTCTTCTTGCCTGCGTTGACTCCAAACATATTTTAAACCGATTTCCTTACACTGGAGCAGATAACACCAGACCAGCAAATCAAAATTTCCACGAACATGCTATAATTTGATTAGTCGAACCTTATCTAGACAAAGGTCGAAACATAACTGATAATTATTTTACATCTTTGAGATTATGTGCTTTTTTGAAATCAAAATCGACAACCTTGGTTGGGACCCTTCGAAAAGACCATCGTGAGGTACCTCCAACTGCAAACAGGATCTATACTTGTTGATAGTATTCAAAACTAGAACTGATATAATGCTGATATCTGATCAGGGAAAAAAAAACTAAAAATGTTTTAGTTCTGAGTTCACTTCATATTGCCAAACGAAAACGTAAAAAAGACCCCAGAAACAGTTGCCAACGAAACTAAATACGGAGTGGACATCGTAGATCGAATGCTGAAATTATACACCACCAAGACTGGACGTCGTCACTGGCTAATGCAAGTTCTGGGGAAAAAAAGACGAAAATTCTGTGAAATTTTAATTGCCGAAATTGTAATATTTTATACCGTCCCTCAACAGACCGCTTTTCACGAGAGCCAAGGGGAAATGTTTCCGGAAAAAAATGACGAAAAAAAATTTGGTGAAATTTTAATTTGACGAAATTGTAATATTTTATACCGCCCCTCAAGAGATCCTTTCTGATGAGTGAAAAGGAAATTTTTCTGAAGAAAAAAAAAATGTGTTCATTTCATCAGAAATCTATTAAAATTTATAATTCAACAAGAATCTTATTTTATTTGGCATCCTGCAGCTTATATAATGAAAATTTTGTCAATGTTTGTTTTACAGATGAAGAATTTCATACTTTTCAGATGAAGAAAAGCATACATTTACCCTGATTGTGTTTCAGCATTCTATAGAATGTCTAGGCAAAGTATATAATAAAACCAGTATTTCATACTTTGCCTGAAACGACAAGGCATTGTATAGAATGCCGGATTTCATATTTTGCCTGTAATATATATATCATTAAATTTCATTGAATCTGGCAACTGCATCATGGCAACCAAAATCTCTTGGTTACCAGTTTTTTAATATTTATTCAAGTCAAAAATTGAGATTAATATTGAAATACAATTAATTAAAATAATCAAAATTCAATATCATTTGAAGTTACCAATAATTTTATTTTCAATTAAAAATGGTAATGCAGGGGTGGGAAGTGACAAAGTCCATTTCGGAGCAGTTTTGAAACCGCAAAATTGAGGATTTGGAGCAGCAAAATATAGGATTCTGAGCAGTTTTGGAGCAGACATAAATTTAAGCAGTGAAATTAACTTACAAGAATATTTTCGTTAACCCCCACCCCTTTTCAAAATAAAACAACTACACTGTCTTCTGTTATCAAACATCTTTTTATCAGCTTGTTTTTATTTTTGGTGTTCCAGGCTTTTGACACCTTGTTTGAAACAGCGGCTGTCATAAAGTTTTTGACACCAGTCTATTTAAGATGATTTTTGCTTACGGAGGGCACTATCGGCTGTCTGGAAAAGCAGCACTTCAAATGGGCTAAAAAGTTTCTATAAGATTTAAATTTTTTATACTCGGAAAGAAATTGTTGCAAAATGGGAGAGAATTTCATAAGAATCAACACGATGTTTGGCAATTCAGCATTCGTTATTTCGTGAGATTGGCGACTTGACACTCTTTATTTGGTGAGATTGGCGACTTGACACTCTTTATTTGGTGAGATTGGCGACTTGACACTCTTTATTTGGCGATATTGGCAATTTAAAACTCGTAATTCGGTGAACATGCTCTTTTAAAATGGAAACACTCACATTTGCTCTTTAAAATTGAAAGACCATTGCAAACCATCTTCTGTTTCACGATCACAAATATTATTTGGGTTTCGCAATGGAAAGTCTGATAGTTTAAAAAAGGTGATAGTTTAAAGTACAGAGGAATAAAACACACTCTTTTCGGGAAGAATCGTTTTGCGGAGTGCAGGAACAAAAATATTTAGCCGTCCTTTCCGAAATACCGGGAATACTGAAGCAAAATTCACTGTTTTGGCAATTTGGCGTAGAAAAATATGAAAATACACTATTGGAGCAAGATGTTAATTTTGACGCAGTGCTGCGCAATAGGCGCAGAGTTCTCACCCCTGCAATGTCATTTATAATTTTGATGAAATTTAAGAAAATTGATATTCAGCTGCCGAAAATTAGGTATTCGGTCAAATCACTATTTGTCCCATCCCTGATTAGGACAACATTCTATTCTTCCATGTAAAGAAATTGTATTCAGCTGGTATATCATTTCTACTAGGAAAAAAATAAAATATAAAAAAAATAAAAGACACCAAGGCTAGAAAAGTATGTAAGTTGTTGACTATGAAAGTGATTTTGTGGGCTCTGAATGATTTTTAACAAAAACTACTTTTGAGAATAAACCCAGATGGTTTTACTGGGCTCAGTTTGCCAACCCTGATATAGATACTTCTAGCCTGGTAGGGGTGCAGAAAATTATTTTGCCCTGTCAGCCAAACATTTCATAGCAGCAGCAGTATGGGGCTTTATATTTTATCCTGAAACAGCGGAACTCATTATGTTGTAGTGTATGCCAAGGCACTCACAGATAAAGCGGTATTTTTAGAAGCTCAAACTCTAGCAAAATCAATTTGAAAAACAATTATAAGAAAATCCTTCTGCTTTTCTCCTCTAAAATTCTGAAATGTATAGTATAAACTCAATCACAGTGAAATTGCAAGTGTTTTTTTTTCACTCCGGCATTCATTCTTTTAGTCGATGAAGGCAGAAAATTAAATATGAAGTACAGGTGACTGGATAGGCTACCCAGTGAAGATGATTGAAAAGAAAAGTCAAATGGGTCATTCCACGTGACCAACGTAACATTCACAGCCAAAATTAGCTGTTTTTCACTTGTTAGTAATGGAATTTTATAAAAAGATAATTTTAAACGTTATTAAACTTGTGCACCATCTCAGGAAATGGTATAAAAATTGTTGGATGCATAAGTATGCTCAATCTATGAATTTTTTTTCATAAATAGTGGCTATGACCCCTATGTCACAGCTTTTATACCCCCTTGAAAAACACTTCATTTCTTGTAGCAATTCCTGTGAATCTACATGTTTCAAGTCCCAATTTTTTCACAATATTGCTTTCAACTGTTGAGTTTAATTTAATATACCTGCCAAAGCATCAAATTAAATAAGTTGAAAAAAATTTATTTGTGCTCAAGTGCGTGTGACTAACATAACTTGTGAATTTGTTGAGTTCAGATACAGAATGGGCAGATTTAATTTTATTAAGTAGTTGATTCGTACCCCTACACAGATTTTCCATTTCTGCTATTTTATTATAAATGATATCTGTGGAGATATACAGACGCACCCCCCCCCCCCCGGAAATCAAGGTTTTCTCCTTTATTGGAAAATATTTTTGGAAACTCAGCAATCTGCATTCACGTGTTTTGTTAACAAAATTTGAGTTGTGCGTGTTTAGGATGGCTCATTTTTTAGTGCTATTGATAATGCTTCGGAATGGCAAAAAAAAGTGAAAGGTTTATGAGAAAAATTGTATATATTGACTATGCTTGGCGAATGTACGTCAATTGCTGCTGTGGCCCGCCATTACGGAATCAACGATGAAATGCATCAAGAAAAAGGAATCTGAAATTCGTTCAGCTGTGGCTGTAGCTGCACCTATGGCAGCAGAAACTTTGCATGGCCTACGGGATCCATGTGTTTCTTGTACAGAAAATGCTGTTTTTTTGTGGATACAAGACTGGCACAAAAAAGGTATTCCAATTGATTGTAGTATTATAATGGAAAAGGCAAAAAAATTTTACTCTCCCATAAAGGGAAGGGCTGGTGAAACGTCTATTTAATCAGAATTTTATGAAAGTAAAGGTTGGTTTCATAGCTTTAAGAAACAATTCGGATTATGCAATGTAAAAATCATGGGTGAACAAGCCTCTGCCGACCAGGAAGGCAGCTAGAAAATTTCCAAAGACTTTGCAGAAAATTACTGAAGCTAAGGGTTGAGGTTATGCACCTCAGCAGGGGCTTAACGCTGACAAAACTGCACTATTTTGGAAGAAAAAATCACAAATAACATTTATCAATCAAGAAGAAAATCGAGTGCCTGGTTTTAAGATAGACTTACTATGTTGTTTTGTGCAAATGCGTATGGGTACATGATAAAGCCCACCGTTATTTTCAAATCTGCGAATCCACGAGCATTGAAAAGAAAGGATGTCAAAGCTCCCATTATTTTGGATGAACAATAAAAGGGCTAGGACTATGAAAACAATTTTCCTGGATTGGTTTAAACAGTGTTTCATTCTGGAAGTCAGGAGGTACCTTGAGAGTGAAGACATGTCATCCAAAGTTATTTTGAGACTGGATAATGCTCCTGTACAACAAGACATCAATGTATTCAAAGCTGATGGTGTGGAAGTCCTTTATATGCCTCCTAATCAACATCTATCATTCAGCCCCTTGATCAGGGGGTAAAGCGAACATTCAAGGCTCACTATACATGCCACTCAATGGAGATGATTGTGCACGCAATAGAAGATGCCAATGCATACAATGGCTTGGAAGTATAGAAGAATTACACCATCACTAATGCCATTACTGTCATAACTAGAGCCGTGGCAGTAGAAGACAAATTTACAATGAGTAACATAGCAGAAGGGCTTCACAAGTTCACAAATCAGCAATAGATTATTTTCATGACATACGTACATTCTTCACAAGTAGGGAAATTAGTAGAGAAAGACAGGGTTGGGGTTTTGGACAGGACACGTGGGGAAAAACTGTCTGAAACTGTTCAAAACTTCCAAGTTTCAAAACGTTATGCGGAAACCTTCGGTTTTTTTTGGTTTTTTTCCATGATACTAACATATTAAAAAATAATAGCGAAAAATAAAACTAACTAAATCAAAATTATTTCAAAAAGGTGTCATTTGGTTTTTTTAAATAAGTTAATGGTTTCACTAATTGTCAATTGGTTTTAGGCTGGAAATCTGATAGCGAACTAATATCACTCATATAACTGTTTAAATAAACACCGTTTTAAATTTTTTAGTTTGTTGTAAATGTTATTTCTACTTCACATCTTATTTTTCATGTATGATTATGAAGCAGGTACTGTATTTAGAACAGTGTTTGTCCAAAACCCTGCTGAATCTGTCCAAACATTTATCTTTAAAAAATACATTATATTGAAGGTACCAAATACGCATCCACAGTTATAATCATTGCATTATTGTGAAACTAATCATAAATATCATTTTTTATTACATACCAATATAATGATGTGAATAAACATTAATGGTGTAGTGTTCAATTAATGCAAATTGTTCTATTTCGACTTTTCAAACTTTTTTCTTTAAATTTCCAAGTGAACTTTCTATTTTACATTCTCAATTTTCAAAAACTAATTATAAATAAAGGAAAATATCTGAAGAAAATGAGGTCACTATGTAGCACCTACACATGAATAACAGAACACAAGTTCACAAACACTGATTACACCTACATGATGATAAAAGACCCAAAACTTTTGTTAAATTTAAATTGTTGCTCTTATGAGGCTAGAAGCTAGTATTTCACCGGATAAATTGAAACTATATTTACAATTCTATCACATGGGGGACAGCAATAAGAAAAACACTGGAAGAAGGCTTATCAAAAGACTGTCTTTAACACATTGTTTATTTATTTTCATGTCCCCCAAGTTACACATCAATTGAAAGAATATTTTCAAATTTTGTTATCTTAGAAATCATCTTGGCACAGACAATGCAGCTAAATTAGTTATGTGTTATCAAATGTAAAAGATGCAGCTGCGCTTAATTATTAGTGTTCGATTATTACGTAAGTTTAATTTCATTCTGTAGTCATATCTATTGCTTTTTTCTAATTTTCATGTGACAAATTTCAATCCCATTCTTGTATCTTTCATGTTTCTATAAATCTAATATTTAACTTCAAAGATAGTTCAGTTTTCAATTGTTTGATAACCTGATATCAGTCATATAACCCTTTGCACATACTGTTTTGAATTTAAAAATGTTATTATATTTAATGTAATTTTAATAATATAATTTATATAATAATAAGTTTATTATCTGGTTATAAAAGTTACCTCTTCACTTATAGTTATAAATAGAAAGTTTTAGACAGTTTTGGACAGTACAGTAAAAACCCACAGTATTTACAGTGGTTTTTACTGTTCTGTCCAAAACCTTGCCAACCCTGCTTATGAACATATTCCAACATACTTGATGATATGAAGAAGAAAAAACAGCAAACAAAAATCACACAATGTTCTTTCAGAAAACATCGCCAACAACCACTGCACCCTCTTTTACCTTCCCTTCTACCTCTGCATCACCCAGCTCTTCTCATGGTGTTCAATAAACGAGATAAACTATAGGCGGAAATAGACTTGGAAGTCTGGGAGGTAGGGTCATTATTGCTGGGGGGATTACATTCTTGCCCCCCGTATCTCCACTCATGAGATAAACCAAAAACCTATGGTTTAGGTTATTTGCGGATTTCCGTATTCGCGGTCACCCCAGGAACGCAACCCCCATGAATACGGGGAGCGGGCACGTTTGTATACAAATTTGATGTTCAGGCTACTTTGGTCTACTTCTTTGAAGAATTCACTTGCATCAGCTATGTGAGTTTCACCTTGCAAGACCTTTTTCAAACATGGTGCTTTAGGGCCACCCCAATGCCATCATGAGGACCTTTTCCCAGGGCCGTCATTTCAACTTTTTTCGATGGGGGGGGGGGGGGCAAAGCAATTGTACTCTATGTATGTATGTATATATATACACCATTTTTAGTGTATTTTCAAGAGTCATGGGGGGGGGGGCAAAGCACATGTACTCAATGTATGTATGTATATATTTACACCATTTTTAGTGTATTTTCAAGAGCCGGGGGGGGGACTAAATGACGGGCCTGCCTTTCCCATGGTAAGCTGCACAAACGTTCCACTCTCAAATTAAATTCGAACACGACATTGCAGCCATTAAGTAACAATTCTTGAAATGAGCAGCAGCACCATCGCTCCAAATTATAGCCTTTCCTACTGCAATATTAGCAATTTTTGAAAATCCAAGTCTTATCCGAGTTTTCTTAATGTATATATATTCTTCTTTCACTTACAATTTTTTAATACAAGTTTCCTTTTTTTACATACAAAAGAAAATATATTCAGCCCCAGATTTCTTTAAATGAAAATGTGCAATCAAGTCAAAATGTAATGTGTAAGAATATTTTGTAAATAAATTTTTATTTCTTTATTAAATTTCTGTTGAAAAGACATTTTAAGGTGACTAATTTAATGATAATGTATTATTTCTTAGATAATACATTAATGTAGAAAATATTAAAAGTACTTTGTAACTATTCTATTTTAGATTTAAATTTTTTTGGTAATTAACTTTTTTCAACCTGTCATAAAAAAAATTTAACACACACAAAAAAAAAAAACAGTGGCCTTCATCTTGTGCATAATATATATGCATATAATGGGTTTTAATGATGTTGCCCACTTAAAACATACATGAAAATGTTCATATAAGCTGAAATTAAGTTTCAGCATCTGAGAGCATTTACTCAACAATTTCAAAATTCACAAATGTAACATGAATCACATTTTTGTGTAACGTGAGTAACCAGCCCCGTTATTTAGGGGTCGTTGCCCCCCCCCCCCCCGGCTGTTGAAATACACTAAAAATGGTATAAATATATATATACATACATTGAGTACATGTGCTTTGCGCTCCCCTCCCAGAAAAAGTTGAAATGACTGTGAGTAACGCCTAAAAAATGACATATAATTAAAAAAATCACGTTTAAAAACTAGTTTTTTTTACATGTAATGTATCTTTGCGATGTTAGCCAATAACTTTAGCAGTTATTTTCTATAAATTCCTTATAGGAGAACAAAAATATTCAGGTTTATGTAACTCGTAAAAAAGTAACATGAGTCATGGTCAATTCTGTAACATGAGTCATGGTCAGAAAAAATAAAATAGCGACTTACTTTTTTTCAAAAGTTTAAAATTATAGTACCAGCTACACAAGAATGTATCCCCCCATTGACAAAAAAATTTGGTTCATTAATGGGGTGGCAACATGGCGGTAAATGATGTAGACACCAGTTTTCATGCCTCTTGTAAACAGTTGTTTCAGACGATTGAAAGCGCATTGCTATCAAAGTGCAATATGAATAATCAAACAAGGGAAGATGGAACGAATGCTTTAAGTGAGTTGAAAAGTTTGATTACCATTAATTTGGAGCGATTAAAGTCTGCTAATTTTCACAAGGCTTGTGAAGAGTCCCTTCTCAAAGCCATTGAAAATCATACCTAAGCTCAGGTGTGTACTGTGCTGCCATCTATCACGCCTTTAGTAAAACAAAACCAACGATCGTCACAGACGTGTGATTTATTTGTCAGTCCAATTGAGGGTCAGAAATGCTCTTCGGACGAGGTCAAAAAGCTTATCAAAGAGCAAATTAATCCGCGAGAGATTTGGGATTGGAATCCAAGGGCTGAGAAAAATGCCAAATGATAAAGTTGTGATTAAATGTGTTTCTGAAAATGACAGAAAGAAGCTTCGAAAGGCCTTGACGAAAAGATGCTCTAACCTGGTCTCAGAAATACCAAGGGGCAGACAACCATCGATCTTGATCAAGTGAAGAGCTGGTCCAAGTAATGTTTGACCAGAATCCGGAGATACGTTCCTCTGACAATGACAGCAAAGAATCGAGGTTCAGATTTGTGTTGGGAAAAAAGTTCAATGACTTGAGACATGTTATTGTCAATGTTCCTGCAGAAGTCCAAAAGCGATGCTTACTACAAAAATCTTAGATTTGACTGGTTGATATGAACTGTGGAGGACTTTGTTGTAATGAATAGATGCTTCAAGTGTTTGGGTTACAATTATAAATCTGGTGAATGTAGAGGTGTTCTTACATGTTTTAACTATGCAGGTCAACACAAATGTGTTGATTGTGATAAGAAAAATCAAAATGTTTGTGCCAACTGCATTAGTTTTAACGCAAAAAAAAAAAAAAAAAATCCATCCAAGCTGAAATTTCTTGCTTGAGAAAGCAACTTAATGCCATTAGATGAAAATTCCAAAGAGAGAAATCTCTGCTTATTAAAGATATCTACAAGAGAAAATATCTTGAAACCAGATATAATTATAACCTCAAATTAAAGGAAGCAAAACTAACCTCCTTTTGAGAGTCTCTCAAAATATGTTTGGATTGAAATCTGATGTCTTGTGTTTCATATACAATCAGGCCACCATTCTTATTTTTATATATGCTTCCAGAGTTTGGGGTGATTCCTTGAAAAAGAAAATTAATTGTAAGAATATTCCGAAAGTTCAGCAGATTTCTCTTGAGAATTGTTAGAGGATTGTTATTGTTCAATTAGCTATGAGGCGCTATTTGCTATTTCTGGGCAAACAAATATTGACATCCTTATCCTCTACAATAACGTGGCCAAGAACATAGTTTCAAGAAATTGTGATGATAAATCCCTTTCCGGTATAGTTCCTTTTTAATCTCTTCTGCACCTAGCGACACAGGCTGTTATCGCACCTGTAATCTAAAATGAAGAGTCTTTTCCTAAGTACTATCTCATCTGTTACACTGATAGCAGTAAAATTGATGGCAAAGTGGGTCTTGCGCACATTGTTTATAAGCAAGAGGATGAGCTCCTGTTTCGCCAATTCAGATTAGAAAAAAATAACTGTTCTGTTTTTCAAGCCGAGCTCCTTTGCTTGAATCTTTCCACCAAGTGGATTTCATCTTGTGTTGGAAACAATAATAGCGCCCTGATTTGTTCAGATTCACTCTATTCTTTGCAAAATCTGCAAAATATAAATTCAACAGAAAAACTTGTGATGGAGACATGTCTTATAAATGATCTTAAAAAGAAAAAATATATAATCGATTTCACACATGTTGCAAATCACTGTGGCATTGCTGGGAATGAGAGGGCAGATGATCTCGCACGGTCTGCTACACTTCTTAATGTTATAGAAAATGTGAAAGTCCCAAAATCTCACTATAAATATGTTTATCGACACAAATCAATCCATCAGTGGAACACAGAATAATGTTCCAAAAATGCCAGGCCAGTAATTCTTCCCTTCAATTCCAGCTTATAATGATTCCAGCTAATGAAATGTCAACATTCCTCCACCAATTTCGACTTGACCCAATTCATTACTGGGCACGGAAATTTTCAAAGTTATCTCGCCAAAATGAAACTTGCCAGTAGTTCACTGTGTACACGTGGAACCGATGAAGATCCCACGCATCTTCTTCTGTCATGCAAAAATCTGCCGAAGGAGAGGGTTCATTTCAGAAATGAACTCAAGAAACTAGTTCTTGGCCACCTGCATTGTCTGATTTGGTCAGATCAAAGGAAGTCCTTCGCATTTTAAAAATATATGTATAAAATATCTTTGCAAAAAATAATTGGTTTCTATTTTATTATTTGTGGGCCTATATACAGTGTGTACATTTTCATTTTCTTTGCAAGTGCTGTTTTTGATTTTTCAATAATTAGTAATTATATATAAAATGAAAATTTGATTAATTCCTTTTCTTTTACTTTTTATTTTTGAATTTTATCTTCTCTCACTATTTTCATATATATATATTTATGTGTGGTCATATATTTTTCTATTCATGTATGTATTGTAATTTATTTATTTTTTTAACATTTGCATTGATACCATATGGCATCTACTGGTGCTATATTGCGCTTTTGAATTGCATCCGTATGTTGTTATTGTGCATGCTGATCTGAGATTTATCCTTTATTTTGTATTACGTTGTATTGCAAATTTTGAGTTCTTGAATCATATATGTTTGTTGTTACTTACGTTTGTAAGCTTCGTTGCATACTCTGTGGAACACGAGTTGTTTCTGTAGGACCGAAATAAAAAAAAAAAAGTTATTATTTATATTGTTTAATTTGAAAAAAATGCCTCTGATTGTAACACGACTCACATGGAATTGCCCAACACATGAATTCAGATTATGGACCAACATCTCAAAAATACTCTGGGGAAATGCAACGTCCAACATCAAGTATGTCTAAATTTGTCATTGAAACTGAAAAATAAATAGCCTACATTATATTTACTTTTATTAAATAGTCCTTACTAGTCCTTCAATGAACTTACCATGACCCCATCTTCTGCTTGCACAAAGCCGAGTTTGTACATTTTTATACCATTTTATGTGAAGTAAACGCTGCACCATTGATTTGAAGGGGGAAGAGGGTAATGCAGATGTCCAGCATATATAAAATTCAGGGATCGATGTGAGGGTGAGAGAAGAATGCTGAAGTGACCTTATTCACAGGTGTTGATGCCTGTGAAATACACAGCATTAATTGTGAATCTGTAAAGCATCTCAAACTTCCAAATACTGTATTATTGCTTGGTGGTTCCACCTAACACTGAGGTTCCCAACTTCGTGAAGCAAATCAGGGTTCATACAAAATTTCCTAAAAAAAAATTAAGCGAGTTTTTAAGGCTTTTTAAGGAGTTTCAAGCAGTTTTTAAGGAGTCATGGCAAACTTCATAACTTACAAGTTTTACAGCAAAAAAAAAAAAAAAAAGACACGGGGCACATATGTAAATTTATTTTTCATTTCCCAAACAAATTTTCGCTCTTCTCAAAAATATAGACATAGAAGTGGTTCAGAAATTACAACTTTTGATTTGTTACCCAGCATCATAAGAATTCATAAAATAATCCACATACATACTTTTCGGTTGTCACCAAAGTGTTTTAACCTTGAAGCAGGGTCCGCGCTGCCGATCGCCATTGCGCCAAATCGCGACAAAATATTTCATTTGGCGAATAAGTCAAAGATCGAGTTCGCCAAACCGCGAGTGTCCATTCGGCCTCTTGATGGTCAAATCGGCCATTTGACGCATGTGCAAAAGTTCGGAAGTGAAATTTTTGTTGGCCGCGAACAATGTTCAGCTATTTTCGGTACGGTTTCAGAGCAGGGGGAGGTGGGGGGGGTGTCAGGGACGATGAACCTCATCTAGAAGCGTCAATAGTTGAACGCACCCCCCAAGAGACTGTATGCAAAAAACAACTTGTTTGAACCCTTTACTCGATAATCTTTCCCTCAGCAGAGATGCCGCCGACGCGCTATTGCGCGTCAAATACCCGGAATTTCGGGAAAAGATGCATAAAAATTTTGTTCACGCTTCCCGTGGGACGCGCACTTCCCGAGTTTTAAGGAAAAAAAAATACGGAGGGGTGAAAAAACCCGTGTACCAATTAATTTTATTTTTCCTCACCGACTATCATGATCGCGATGATGTGTCGTGACCTTAAAAACGAATGAGGCTGACGAAATATCAAGTGGCGTCCCGGAATGAGAGCGGCTTTTATACCGAATTTCCCAATTTCTGAGGGTTTTCCTCCTGTTGGTTATATATCGGAAATTACGGTGCGTTCGCGGCTACCCACCCACGTCAGTGACAGCGTATTTACCGCGTAAATTCGCTTCGTTTTCACGAGATTCGAACGGGCGATTCTTCAAAAAAATCGCATTTGCAATCGCAATACAATTTTTCCGAGATCGTTGGAGAAAAAAAAACGGAATCTGTAAAAACTATCATAAATATCCAGTCATCAAGTCGCTATGCGGTCGTGAGTTTCACGTCACGAAAATCAGGGTTTCGGACCCGCTAGGTCGCTAATGCGCAGTGGTGGTAGACTATGAATTCGATTTTCTGAAGTTTTCCAACTTTCAGTTGGCTATCTTTTGAAAAAAAATTCCGTTGCTACGACGCAGAAGCGGCTCTTGAAATACGTGACTCACACAGGGTGCCGATCCGGAAGGGTCGCAAAATCCGAGATGAAAGTGTGCAAAAGTTTATTTTTTAGGAATTGCAGGGCCAATACAAATCTGATATAGCTCCCATATTAAGGCATGAAATTTGTGGAAATTAAATGGTGCTGGACCGCAGTTGTTGACTATCGGGGGGAGAAAGAAAATCATTCCAGCTAGGAATTGCTCATAAAGGATTTACATGAATCAGAAGATCATCGAATCATTTACTTTAAATTTATTATTGGAGCTAAGGTTTTCTGAAATGAAAACTCTAGACTGATTTATTAGTAAATACTGTATACCATTTGCTTAACTTAATTACATTTGTTTTAAATTAATTACACATGTTAATTCCTCAGTGTCGATGGGTTTCTTTGCAGCTCTTTTCTGTACCAATAGAATATTTAGCAATGAATGTAAAAAAAAAACCCTAGTTTTATACTATTAAATTAAACTTTTTTGTTAGTAAGGGAAAGTGCCCAAATACCGCCCCTCCAAGCAAAATTG
Organism: Pholcus phalangioides; assembly: GCF_987345545.1. Classification (NCBI taxonomy): domain Eukaryota; kingdom Metazoa; phylum Arthropoda; class Arachnida; order Araneae; family Pholcidae; genus Pholcus; species Pholcus phalangioides. The sequence goes on along the minus strand of NW_028301597.1, from coordinate 11,396,108 downwards.
TTGACTCTGAAAATTTAGAGTTAAAAATAATTTGAGATCTGATTTAAGTAACTCAACTCCATACCTAATAGTGCTTCAAGTGTGATTGTACGGAATGAATTTTTCCTAACCAAAAAAATAAAAACAATTTTGGGTTTTCATCAAAGGTATCCTAATTCCTTCCCCCCCCCCGTTATTATGTACACATTTATTTTAGTTGCTTATATTTATTAGCTATATTATGTATAATAATTAGTTAATATACACTTTATATATATAAATTAGTTGTACTTATATTGCTTATATTTATATAATTAGCTTTTCTTCATAATAAGACATAGAAATGCTGACAAGTGATCATACATCAATCAAAATGAATCTAAATCAGGAAAAAAGAGTTCCCTCTGAAACATGATGAGTTTCCCTCTGATACTCAGAGGGGACGAATTCAGCTATAGCAAAAATTGTGACTGTTCCTGACTAAACGACTACAGCTACACGACTGTATTCGTACGCAATATTCAATTAGCGATCTATAAATATCAATCACTAATTTATGAAAAAAAACCCTTTCCGTAAGGCATAAATATAACTGTTTAAATTTGATTTTGCACTGTAACAACTTATAATAAAAACCATTTTTGAAAAATTAAAGCGTGAATGAAGAGAGCAAAGCAACTGCATCACTGCAAGTAGTCAACTGAATGGGTTTGAAGAGCTTTCTGGCACTTTCACAAGATAGCAGCTCTATACATGCAAATTAGATGGGGACGAATCTGCAGCAGGGAATGGATTTCGGGCACTCTCCTCCAAATCTTTGGATTGAACTTGCTTTTAGAAATCAATTATTTGTTTGAATCACAGGGGAGCCCTGTAAATTATGGGGGGGGGGGGGGGACAACTTTATTTTTTTTCGAGAGGAACCCACTTTCACTCACAAAGGACCCAGACTTTGCCAATAACCTGTGTCATGGGACTAAGGTGAATTAGAGTGGAGTGGCATCTCTGCCTTAGTATCATGAATCTCATTAAAACACAGTTGCGGAACAAAATAAATGTAAAAAAATATAAATAACAGTATTTCTGTTCCTGTTAATGGTCCCAGCAGGCAACAATTGAATTTCGAAAATGCTTTTGAATTGTGGACAGCAAAAATTATCTCTGAAATTCTGGAGAACTAAAATATTTTTTTGCACTGTAAAAATTTACATTTTATATTGAACAATTTTTATTTATACATGATTTGCATTTTGATTTATATTTTCATCTTGAACTTGATATAAGTTGTTTTTTAATCTGCATTTTATGACGCGTCAATTTGGCTAAGGTTCTCTCTCATTTGGCTACAACTTTTTTCATCTGATTAGCCAAATTGCTATAATTGATAAAAAGTCAGGGTGAACCCTGCCTTCAAGAGAGTTTCGGTCAAAAATATAACTCATAACAGCATCACATAAATTATAAAAGTGATATTCATTCCCCCTCTAATTATTCGAAATAAAAACCACAGCTGACAAAGAATTTTCTTACAAAATTATTTATATTTGCACAGCAATTCTTTATTCACCTCTTGCTTAAAATGGATCAACACATACACAAATTCTTTAGAATTAAGTTTTTCAATTTTCCTTCGTTTTTCAGTTATACTCAGAAAGAAATTGTTGCAAATCAGGAGCAAATTTCAGCACATACAACACAATGTTTGACAATTTAGCACTCATTATTTGGCGACATTGGCGATTTAATACAAACACAACGATACAACAGGCAAAATGCCCAACAAGGTGGCTGAGAAAAGGATGCCCATAACAAATATGAATGTCACATATTTCAAAAATACAGCAACCCAATATAAAATGCAATTAACAAGAATTGTAAGCAATATATACACATGATAAAATATTATACAATGCCCATAAAGAATATTATTGTTGTCTTATTTTAAGTATGGATATCTTCTTGATTTACCCCAACATGTTTATCGTATTTCTTTTTAAACGTGTCAATTGTGTTACAATTTACAACCTCTGCGGGTAAGCTATTCCATTTATTGACAACCCTATTAGAGAAAAATTCCCTGTGATACCATAACCTCGCATTGTCCCTTACCAATCGATACTGGTGTCCTCTTGTAAAAGCAGTCGATTGGCAGTGTACAAAAAGTTTATGGTCCATCCTATCCATCCCATTGAAAATTTTGAACACTTCGATCATATCTCCTCGACACCTGCTGTCATCCAATGTAAACATATTCAAAATAAAGTCTCTCTTCATAACTCAAGCCCCGTGTGCCAATAATGACAGGCTTAGCTCTTCTCTGCACCCCTTCAACTAGGTCTATGTCCCTCTGCAAGTATGGTCTCCAAAACCTTACAGCATACTCCAGTCGAGGATGAACTAAGCCTCGGAAAAGCGGAAGAATGACTTTATGAGAACCTGAAGAGATTTTTTTGAAAATAAAACCGAGCATTCTATATGCTTTTTTGACCACCGCTGAACAATGTTCAGAAAACCTAAGCCGCTCGTCAATGAGAATTCCCAAATTGGTGACCCTAGTTGCATACGGGATAGTGACACCACTCAACTCGTAAGAGAACCGTGGGTTGTTTGAACCAAAATGAGTGACTATGCACTTATCAATGCTAAACGTCATGCTCCATTCATTTGCCCATGCTGCAATCCTGTTTAGGTTGGTCTGGAGCGATAGGGAGTCGCTCCAGTTAACACGTTATTTGGTAGAATTTACAAATCAACTCGTAATTCTGTGGACAAGCTCTTATTCATGAAATGAATTTTTTTCCACGAATCATCTGGATTTGACGCAATGCCGACCGACCATAGTAATTTCTGCTGCTTGCAGTGATCATTTTTCTTCTTCTTTTTTTGAAATGAAACCGTGGTCAGTTGTTGAGAACCACTGGACTAGAGTAAACCATCTTCAGTTGTTCGATCAAGGATATGAACGGGTTTTCACGATGAAAAGCCAGATGAGTGGCCGATAATTTGAATAAGGAGCTGTGGTCACCACAATCCGATTTTCAGGGACAAAATCGAGAGCGGGAACTTGCCAGGAAAATCCAATACGCATCTAAATTCAATTTGAATCCTCCAAATTTTGTAGTGGACTGAAAGTACTCGTTCAAATTTTGCGTAATTTTTTTTTTCATAAGATAAAATACGGCTTAAAAATTTTTTTAATATTAATAAAAAAATTTTTTTTAAATATCTCCCCTTAAAATTTTGGAGAGGAGTAAAATTACTCTTCAAAATTATTTTCCCGGATAATTCTAAGTGCGACTATGGAAGATGGGAGGAAGGTGTGGTGTTGAAGTACGAAGGAATAAAACACGCTCCCTGGGAAAGAATCGTTCCGTGGAACGCGAACACAAAACTTTTTCTTTTTTGTGCCCTTTTCCAAAAATCTGGGAATTTAATGCGCTGAGCATTGTACACACTATAGAGGAGAAAAATAAGTACTTCTCTTTCTCCTCTAAGGCAGTGGTTCTCAACCTTTTGAAGCCTGTGGCCCGGTTTCATTCATTTTTGTGAGTCGAAGGCCCAGTCAAACACACAACCAAAGGAAAATGAATGAGGGAAAATGAAACGGCTAATCACTCGCGGCCTGGTATGAATGATATCAGGCTTGGTGGTTGAGAAACACTGCTCTAAGGACGGGATTACACTAAGGTTTTTAAAAGAGCTTTTTCAAAAATTCAACCAATTATCAGTTATTGGTTGCATTTGCACAAATGTAATCTATGAGCTTTATTGGTTAGATTTTTCAAGTTTTATAAAAGGGATTTTATCAAACTTTTAAAGTGTAATCCTGGCCTAAGGTACATACAAGACAGGTATAAAAGTATTTCGAGGAGTTTCCAAAAAAAAAAGAAAACAAGCACTATTTGAAGCAGAAAAATACGAAAATATACTATATGAGCAAGATGATACTTTGGCGCAGAGTTCCCACCACTGGTAGTAGCATCATTTTCTGGCAGGAATGATAAAGCTAGCTAACTTTCATTGTAAATTTTTTTGACAGCGCACAACAATCTTCTTTTCCAGTTTTTCTCAGTGTATCAAAAATAGGCGTAGCCACTGTAGCCCGACCAATCAGGTGCCATTAATCTCTTAGCTGCGCTGGTCGTTGGCAGAGCTGTTCCCACCCGCTCCAGGGTGGTTTTGAAATCCGTATAAAGAAATCTCCCCACCAACACGTCGTTTTCTTTTTCCTTCTTTTTGCCAGGGAATTTCTTTCAGCATCAAGTACTACTCATCATCAACCTCAGCAGGAAATATTTCAGGGTGGGGGGGAGTCTACTTTTTCTTAGAAACAGCTGGAAGGATTTTTAAGCAGTTTTTAAGGGCCTTAAAAAGGAAATGAAAATTAATGGCTTTTTAAGGAGTTTTTATGCACCGTACGAACCCTGCAAATGAGACCCAATCTCCCCATAAAAAAGTCTCGCCGCAGAGCAACAGGCCTACAATGTTACAATAATTCATTCATTACACTTCACTCACTATGAGTTGAGAAAAAACGCATAGCTTAAAAAATTCATTGCAGATGGCAGCACTACACATAACAAGCATTACAAAGAAACAAACTTCACGGAAGGTTCACTATGCATACACACACATTTCCAACATGTACCAATTTGTTAGTAGTTCCTCAGAGGAATATGGACAAGGTGCATGTCTGGTTTAGTAGTAATGGTCTTCCCTAACAAGTGAAATGTGGTCAACAATGTCAGAAAGGTTGAAGACCCCTGAATTAATCTGTGATCAACTTCTGGTCATGTTCCTCTACTAGTTCTTAAATGTCGTTCCCATTAACCTGCAATCGATAGCCTTTCTGAATGAAACTCTCTCTTCAAAAAAACTGGTGGCTCCTGTTCATGAGCTATTCCCCTCCCCTAAAGTAATATTCAATAATGCAACTAATATAGAGATGATATCTTTGTTAAATATTTGATCATGTATTTTTACAACAGATGGCAGCAAATTCGTTCTGGACGAGAGAAATATTCGAAACCCCCCTCCAGTTTTTAATATATAAATACTCCACACCCGATATATATTTTTGAATCTTAAATTTTTTTCCTGACATCACGTCGACAGAATATTCTATAGCTTTTTCCAACATAGATTAATTTTTAGCTTGTTTGTTAAGGTAATTTTCATTTCTATAGTTCAACAAACATTCATGGCGAAGATATTTTTCAACAAACTTGAAGATTGTCCTCTGGCCACCTCACCATCCAATATTTCCGCGGAATTCTAGCGAAACTTCAGGAGACGACGGAGCATGGACAGGTTCATGCTTGAGATCAAAATAAACCCCTCTGTGAGAGAGCAAAAAGACCCCTCCAAGAGTGGCAGGTCCCGCCCACTGGCGCATGCGCATAGGTCTACTTAACCGGAAAAAATAGAACCGTTTGTATTCACTTACCAACTAAAGCCGTTTAGTATTTGGCTTTAGTAACGGCTGCCCTTATCGTCTGCATACATTGTATCGTACTTGGCAACTTAATTTTAAGTTGCCAACTAAAGCACTTGCCTCGTGTAAACGGCCCTTAATTGCAAGTTGTTTAATTCAGCCATGTTGGTTTCATTATTTTGCTTTATAAGTTTAAAATTATGTGCTACAAACTTAAATTTTTTTCACTTCTTTCTATTGGCCATTCACCTTTACCTCTCTGCTGCTGTATAGGGCACTGTGTGTTGATTCTTGTAACACTTTGAGAGGCAACATTTATATGATGTTTGGTCAGAACATAACTCCAAAATCACAGTTTTGAGATATAAGCATTTTTAATTTCATTGCCATTTTAAAAATCAGAAATGAAGTATACATGTAAATACAAAATAAAATATCATACATTAGCATGTTGTTTAGCTGTATACTCGTATCTGTGCGTTTATCTCACTTCTAATTAGTTGTAATTAGTAAAAAATAGAGATATCATGTTCTGACCAAACGCTGTGATGTGGTCAGAACATAACTCCAAGAGTGCTTATTTTCAATCTTGGTTCCAAGTCACAATATTAACAAACTTATTTATATTACTAAACTAGCTGATACCCGGCGACGTTGCCCGCCCCATAAAAAATTTATATATGTATATCTTATTAATTATTTCTTAATCAAAAAAAATTCTGCATCAAGTAAGAAAAAATTACTTTTATTTTTAAATATTTTAATTAAAAACTTCAGGCAATTGCTTGCGGATACACAATATTTTTTTGTTTTTCCCTCTGGTGTGTAGATGTACAAATTTTTGGGATTACCAAATTGCGAACAGGCGACGTAAAGCTGTCCGTGTGAAAAACAGGGCTCAAGTAAGTTGATACCTGCCACTGCTAAGGACTGGCCTTGCGCTTTGTTGATTGTCATGGCAAAAGCTAAACGAATCGGGAACTGTAATCGCTTGAAAGTGAATGGCATTTCTTCAGTGATAATTGGGATACGTGGAATGAAGACGTCTTCTCCTCCAGCACATCCAGTTAGAATCGTTGCTTCAATGATGTAAGCGTGCAATTTCTTCACGCAGAGTCTGCTGCCATTGCAGAGTGTATCGGCGTCTCCAAATTTCTTAAAAGCATTATAGGTGCTCCGACTTTGAGGGTTAAGTTGTGTGGTGGCACTCCCGGAATATCCAAAGAGATTAGAAATTCTGCAGGATACAGAACTGTCTGCTCTTTGTCTGTGACAGTGTCAAGCAATTTGTAAGATGTGGAGTCTTCCGGAATAATTTTTAGGATTTTTTTCGTTGATCTTGTTCACACTGTCATTTTTCGTTGCCAGAATCGCTCTCTCACAAAGCCACTCATGGTTTCGGTGATTTTGTTGAATGTTTGGGAAGACTTTGTCTGCAAGTTCTTGAACTGAATTTAACAACTGGCAAAATCCATTTGGGAACGCGTAATCAGTCCAGTGTTTGGGTATACGGGAATTCTTCCATTGCCAAGTTTGATCAACTGATGTGAAAATGATAGCAGTGCTGAGTCATTTTGCAGTTGAACTCGCATGTTGGTGGATAATGATAACTTTTTAACTTCATACCAGAGTGTCAACTTTGTGCCAGAATTTTTTAAATTCAAACTATACCTATACGATGGGCAGTTGATAAGATAAAGGCCACATTATCACTTATAGGCCACCCTGTATATAGGCTAGCTGAAATACCCGGCGCTTCCCGGGTTTTCTTCAATTACTGGGAGGATTGGAAATGTTACAAACCGTTATAAATCAATAAACTGTTATAAGCCGCTGTGGTGGTCGAGTGGTTATAGTGCGGACTCGTGATGCGAGGATCCGGGTTCGAACCCCACAGTGGTGGTCGGCTGAAGTTGGTTTTCTGTGGTTCCCAACTTCAAGGCGCAAATGCGAGCCGATCTTCCCGTTAAAAAGTCTCGCCACAGAGAGCAACAGTCCTACAACGGTAAATCATTCAACCATAACACTTCACTCATAGTTAGAAAAACTGAGGGCAGATGACAGCACTTCACATAACAAGCATTACACAGAAACAAAAAAATTTACGTCAGGTTGCACTACACGTACACGCACATTCCCGCATGTACCGATTCGTTGGGGGGTTCCGCGGGGGGGGGGGGGTGCATTTGGGGTGTAGCAGTAGTAGGTAGGGCCTCCAAAAAATGGCTCGGGGATCCATGATGTTCTTAAGTCAGCCACCTCGTTGGGCAATTTGCCTGTTGTGGCGTCGTATTTGTATTTGTATAATAACAGAATTGAAGGTGTGATAAACCATTGTAAAGGCATATATACACGTCTGAAACACATTGTTGGGAACAACGGTAACCAAAGTAAACGTTCCGAAAGTGATTGTTGAGGCCCCAAAACTATTGTTGCCCGACAGTTTTTCGCCCATTTCGGGCATTTGCCCAGCTCTGACGAACTTTTAAAGTAGCCTACGGTTCAATCCCGGACCTGTTTAGTATATATGCAAAATCTGGCGACGATCGGTCTAAAACTGTAGATTTGTATAAAGAGCATACATACATACATTCACATTTATATATAAGATAACAGTATTAACAGCTAACAAATAAATATATTATAAAATTAATGAAGTTAATAAATATATTATAAAATTAATTAAATTAATTATTTATTTTATTATTAAATATGAAAGTAAGACAAGTCATCAACACTCTCACACACACACGTCAAATTTAAATTATGTTTATCGCTCTAAGAAAGGGTTAATATGCCAAAACTTTTTAAATTTCTCACTTTCAAACTTAATAACAAGTGTTTTGCTTTATCATGTAGATTCTTCTTCGCTGTCACTAACGTAAGCAGAGGCGCCCTTAGACGAATGAAGTTTTTGGTAGAATGTATGGTATAGAGAATCAACAAAGTCCAACAAAGAAATTATGTTGTTGTACTTCTTCTTTTGAATTTACTGGTTCCTCATAAGCAATAGGCAAGCATAAATTATTTGCAGACGATCGTCCTCTTCTCCTAATACTGCAAGCTATGAAAAGTTCCCCCATCCTTTACTGAGCATTTAAATTGCAACTCACCAAAATTCTTAGTGACATGCAATCAGAAAATATTGTGCCAAATAATTGGTAGTTTCTGTATGTCCACCGTTCTTCTCATGAAAACTTTTAATTCTTTCATAATACTCGAAAAAGAAAAAAAAATCATTGTGTTTCATTTGGATCACAACAAAATGCTTTGCTGACATTCTGAAAAGCATCATGCAATCTTGAGGAACACATACTGTACCATCACAGCGTTTTCTAGCCCTTTCGATGTTTGCATGATCCAAATCGCATTCTAGGTGCGTATGACCTAGAATTAAGTATTTGTGATGTATTTCTTTTAACTTCTCTTTCCTCTGCAGAACCACATTATACATCACAGGAACAAACATATTTATGTTGTGACCTGAGCATGTGTCAGAATAGATGGTAACACATTCAACTAAATCTGAGAGATCCATCAGAAATTTCACCAAACATTTGCCCCACGTTGCGCGACACCCTCATTCCACATGTAACGGTAGGGCTTTCCTGCAGTACAGTTCCGGACTGTGAAATTATATTACAAAGCTTCCTTTTATAAAATGAAATACTTGATGTTAGGTCTGGAGTTGGCAGACATTGTTGCAAATCACATACGGCTATCACTACTTTTCCTTTAGATTTCATTGCACTTTCTTTGTCAAGACATTTACATTCATAATGGAAGTTTGCCTTTTATTGATGATCAATAAGTTCCTTTTCATATTTTGGTTTATTTTCTTCAGGTGATGCTTTGATTTGTATGTGAAGGCTATCACACTTTCTGCATGTGTCAATATGAGGTTTCTTAAATTTTAGGTTGCATTCCAAAAATACCTTTCTATAAACTGATTTACTAACTGATAGGTGATTTGCCTTCAGTTTCCAATTTATTCTTGTACAAATCATACATTTTCTTCAAATTGAGATCCCTGCCAAGGTAGATTTTAGACGACTGTCGTCAAGAATAGTGGGTCTCATAAGCTGGGAAACTCAAGATATGCTGACACACGTAAATGATATCTGTTTCAGAATGTTTAATAGCAGGGGGATAGTTCTCACGCTGATCATTAAGTATGATTCTACTGAAAGATGCCTTCTTCTGTTTCATTAATTCATTCAGAAAACCTCGTGTTTCTCCAAATATGGCAAGAAAACATTTCTTGCATACTCTAATTCTGGACCCATTTCCTTCTATATTATATTGAACTGTGATTTCCCTTTTGGATGTGTTTCTTGTCTTTGTTCTTGATTTCATTTTTATTTCTAGAAGGCCTCCAATATACCAGGTGTACAAGTATGAAATGCAGATTTTTTTTTTTTTTAAACACGTTAAATTCGGAAGAATGATAAAAAGTGCTTTATTCAAAGTATGCTCTATTGCTTGTTATACATTTCCCCCATCTTTCCTGAAATTTGTGAATACCACGCCAGTAAAAATCGTCCCCTTTTGCTGCGAACTATTCATCGAGCTATTTTTTCACATCTTCGTACAAACGAAAGCGCTGCTCAGAATGTGTGTGACCCATCAATGCAAACAGGTGGTAATCAGAAGGAGCCAAGTCTGGTGAGTAAGCTGCATAGGGTAGAACTTCCAGCTGAGTGCTTCCAACGTGCCGCGAACCGCTTTTGCCGTATGTGATGGAGCATTGCACATTGACCATTGTCAAGGAGCATTTCGAAGTCGCCACTTTTGAAACACCGAAACCATCATTCACACGTATCTTGCGATGGAGCATGTTCACCATAAGCTTCTCGAAGTAATCAGTATGATTCAGCAGCAGTTTTCTTCGAATGAAAACAAAAAAATTAATGCTGTTCGCGAATGCTCTTTGTTCAGTATAACTTTCGACATATTGAACACAACAATACAACACTATGCACCCACTTTTCCAATTTATCACTCATGCGCATCTGACACTTGTTGATGACACAACAAGATGGGGCAGTGTGAAATCTTTATAGCACAAACTGCATTGGTGCACCATCTGTTTTCTGAAATCCGCATTTCATACTTGTACACCTGGGTAGCTTTTTTGCTCATACTGAGAACAGAGTTTCCTGTATTCTGTATAAATTCCTTCTCTTACGTTTAAATTAATTTTATCCTTACATTTGTTTTTGCACCCTTCTAATTCTCTCATAGGCCTTGCTGGATGGACCTTGCCAGCAGATGTAGTAAATTCTTCTCCTGTAACCAATCTTCTTCTGCGCTCTTGTCTCAACTGTCTGTGCATTGGTTCAAACCCTTTCTTTCGTCTCTTAGAGGCAGCTAATTCAAGCATTCCGCCACCCTCTATTTCTGTCATGATCTCTTGAGTTGTGATCCAATAGACTCTATTCTCAGTATCATAAGCTTGTGACAATACTTTACTGACTTTTTGCGTCTTCTTGCACTCTTTAATTATTTCAAAATCGTCTTCAGAGGTATCATCAGCCCTTGGTTGAAATGCTATGACATTATCGTCACTTACTTCACCATCTGAATCCAAGAACAATGATGGAAGGATTTTTGTATTACTTGTGTTTGAAAACAAGTGGGAACAGCTCTATTTACTTCTCTATGTTTTTCATTTTGCAGGAACTGTTTTTGTCTGGACTCCTAGAAAATAAAAAGAACATAAATAATAAATCATTCTCCTCTGTTTCTAATGTTATAGGCCTATTAGAATAATAAAGTACTGGTCTGAAATTGTTATCACATTAGCAGTAGTTATTTTGGTTTTTAAAATTATTTCTTATTAACTGTGTGAGAACAGAATATTAACCTATTTATTCACTTAGAAATGTGTAATCTTTAATATGAAAAAAGAATGTGATTCCGTTTTGTTATTTTTAATATTAGTAATGAAAGGAAACGGAAACTTACCAATTGTTGCTTTGTGATTTCTTTCAATGCAGCTACCATCATTCTTTTACCATGAGAAAGGAAACGAGTTGTTAATGTTGAACCGACTACAATATTTACCACTAGCTATAATACCCGGCGTTGCCCGGGTTTTCTTCAATGAGGTTTTTTTTGGATCGTGTGATATCTCCCTCTTTCTTTGAGGGACATGAAGACCGTGTCTAAGTTAACTAATGTGACGACTTCTTGCGCGACTCGTGAAACATAGAAATGAATACTTTTTTCCTTTTTTTAGGGGCGCTAAGTATTTCGATTCCACTTCCCCCCCCCCCCCAAACTTCAAGGTATCCATCTGCCTGTTTCTGCTTCAAAAATGCTTAGTTAAAGCTGTGGAATTTCTTCAATGTACTTTACGGGCCCATAATTAATTTTAAAACAACCTAAACTATATCCATTTATGCAGTTGAATATTAAAAGACAATACAGAGAACTTAGTTTTCATGTTTGAGAAGATATAAATAAAAAGTTGAAATCAATGTTATTGCATGGATATCCAATTCAAAAGTAGGTCCGGCTAATTACTTCATATTTAAACTCCTGGGCTTCGTATATCTCTAAGTCAAATCAATATTTCAAAAATCGAGTATTGAATGCAATTTTTTAAATTATTGATGTGACAGAAAACCCCACCAAATTTCCGCATTTCTACATTAAAATCGGCAATTTTAGCACTGATTTCTATGAGGATCACCCTTTTCCTGACCCTCAAACCTCATTACTGGGAGTATTGAAAATGTGGCAAACCATTATAAAGGCATAAATATTATACATATACTGACAGCGTTGAAGAAATGACAAACCATTGTAAAGGCATATACACGTCTTAAACGCATTGCTAGAGAACCACGGTAACCAAAGAAAACGTTCGGAAAGTGATTGTTGAGGCCGGAAAACCATTGCTGCCCTACTGTTTTTTGCCAATTTGGGGCATTTGCCTTGCTCTGACGAAATTTTAAAGTAGCCTATCATTTAAGTCGGGTCCCATTTGGTATATATGCTAAATTTGACGACGATCTATCTAAAATTGTATAGAGAACACACACACACACACACACACACACAGACAGAAAATCAATTTTCTATATATAGATTAAAGAACCACTGTTATGATCGACAAACCTGCCTCTATTTAATGAAAACACAGGGTTTAAAAATAATAGAAAACAGTTTATTTAAACATGACATAGCTGCCAACTTTTGAAAATGAAAATTCGGGAGATTTTCGCGCAAACCCGTATTTTATGCTAAAACCACTCCCTAATAAATACAATAGGGATTTTTCCAAATAAAATAGGGATTTTCCAAACATAAAAGTTAAAGCGTAGGGAATAAAATCCCTACTGAAGTCAAATTAAAATAGGGATTTTACACACATGGAAGTTAAATCCTTGGGAATAAAATTCCTACGCAAAAAACAAGTGAAATTGGAGGTCAAAACTTGAATGATGTAAATATAAATATTGTGTTCAATCAGAAACGCTGTGACCAAACATTCTGCGCGAATGACCCCAAAATCATCGGAAGATGAAGGAAAAAAGCGTCAATTTTTGAAGAACACTGACTTTTTGTGACACTTACTCGATGTTTTTTTTTAAATTTCACATGAGTGATGATGGCAGTCTTTCCATGACCGATGTTTATGTCCGTAACACAACTTGTACAAAAAGGAAAAGTCGGCCCTCTTCTGGAACGTTTGATGAAAGGAAATTCATCGGAATAAGTATCTTTAAAATTGATTAAATATGTTTTTGCTTATCATTATTCATGCTTTGTTATATCGCACGCACGTAACTTCAACAAAAGAAATTTTCACCGTATACGCGTCACTAGAATCTTCGATTATTATCCAGGACTATTGGCTGCCAAGCCATTTCCCTGCACGATAAGACAAACAACTTTCTTGTTACCATCAGAGGGTTTGTAAAACTTCCTTAAAAAGGGAATTTCCCCATTTACAACGTGTGACGTCATTTCGAAAGGGAAAAAAAAGAGGCTTCATGCCCCACAAGAAATTCCTTAGGGATTGTTTCCATAAGCGGGGATTTTTTTTAATGAAGTAGGGAATTTTTAGGGACAATTAGGGATTTTTGTGATTTTCGTAAAAATTCGGGAGATTTAAGAACTTTTCGGGAGGTCGAGCGATGAAGCTAAAATTCGGGAGATTCCCGAAAAATTCGGGAGACTTGGCAGCTATGACATGAGTACACACGTGCGGAAGCACACAAGAAAAAGACAGACTTCAGCCAAAACCAAACAACTCGCCAAAAGGCGGGAAAAATAACATAGATAATAATAATAAAAAGCAGTGGCAATACAGAGAAATAAAAGAATATAAATATATACGAAATGTAAATTAAAGTTACATACTCAAACAACTACCATATGTTTGCCACCAAAATTTAACACCAAACAAATCTGTTTGATACATTGATACAGTGCTACCATTACTGAAATGAAAATAATTCTGGTGACATTGGCATAAACTTTATAAATTTAATGCAAATGAGTGTATATGTGTCAATGTTGCCACGAATTATTTTCATTTGAATTTTGGTAGCGCTGCATCAATGTGTATCAAACACAGGTTTTCAACTTATATTTTATATGGTTCAAACATGATAACTCCCTATTATTGTCTTCACTCGGATAATACTATATACAACCTCTGACAATAAAGTTCTGTAAGAATAGTCCTGCAAGATTAACGTAGATGAAATGTTAACGAAAGTTACCTTATTGTCCTTCGAAATAGTCACCTCCCATTACTATGCACCGCTGAGATCTCCTATACATGTCCTGGAAACTTTGCAAGAAGTCTTCTTTTGGGATGGAGTTCAAAAGAATCGTCACATTTCGTTGGATGTCAGGAATATCGAATATCGTCAAATCTCTTTCCTTTCAAAGCGAGTTTGAGTCAGGGGAATAGGACGAAGTCTGGAGGATATGGTGGATGTTCAATTTGAACCACTCCCTTTTTTGCCAGGAACTGTTTGACGATATTGGCTGTGTGAGGGCAAGCATTGTCGTGAACAAGAAACCATGAACCTTGTTGTGCGTACTGAGGTCGTACCCTGCGTAGACGTTTCATGAAATGGGTCAAAATTTCAATGCACCTTGCAGCATTCATCGTCGTTCCCTCAGGTAGAAATTCCTTGTGGATAATGCTTTGACTATCAAAAAAGGTGATTAGCATCGTTTTGATGCATGATTTTTCTGCTTTGACCTTCATGAACAGTGCTTGATCTTCATAAACACGTACCAGCATCGCTTGAGTTTCTTTCGGTGTCTTGCCAAGCTTAAAACAAAATTTTAAATTGATCTTTTGTTCGTTCATTTTCCTGTTCTCAGTTAAGAACCAACACACTAAACAAGCACTTTGTAAAACAAGTCTTTCTCGGAACACAAACAATGCTCAACTAAACAACGGTGGCGGCAGATGGTCAACACCTGCCGATATGCATGTGCAGCATTTTGCTTCGCCAGTGTTGCCGATCGGCCGTTCTGACTTCATTCACCGAACTTTATTGTCAGAGGTTGTAGAAAATGGTTTGGTCAGAACATGACATGTCATGTTCTGACCAAATCTAATACAAAAAGTTGACAGATAGCAGGTTCAGATCACTGCTATAGAGAAGGCTGTGATAGTGTTGGGGATATCATGAATATACCAAACGAAAGAGCAATTTTTTTTACATAGAGTGATACTTTCAGCTCAAAAAGTCATTTTTTGGAGTTATCATGGTCTGACCAAACAACACAGATTTGTCAAACTCATTTGAATGTAAATTCTTTTACTCCCTGTGACAGAAATTTCATAAGACATAGCTTTCCAAAAAAAAATTGTTTTTGTTTTTTTTGATAATTGGTCAGTTTTTATCTTCTATAGGTGCCAAGTGATGAATGAATTCTGATTCATCCTCATTTTTACATAAATTCACATCATAGAAAATTTAAGATATAAAATATGTGAAGCATGGTGGATAGGTTTTATTATCAGAGTACAATCAATTAATGATTGCTATTGGTTTTTTTTACTTATTTCTAAACATTTAACGTTTTATAAAAGTTTAAACAACCATTCATAAGTTGAATCCTTGAAATGAAGTTATTTATTATTGTGCCCTTTCCAGCAGTGTTTGGTAATACCCATCTACATGCCTGAATCGCGCATAAAAATTAAATCTTACTACTTCAAATTGCATTGAGGAGCAAAACTACTACTCAATTAAACCTTCTAAAATTTAGGTAATTTTTTCATTAGAATTATTTCTCACTTATGAAAAAAATCTCTTCTTTTGAGTTGTAATTCACAAATCTAAGGTGAAATGAGTTGAGAGTAACAGTAATGGAATTTAAAACCTGACAGTTGGGATGATTCATAAAACTATTTCTGCTTCAGCATTTGTATCACGGGTACATTGGCATATGCAAAAGGGGTTTTGGGATTCTAACCCCCCCCCCCCCCAGCCAAGATTAGTGTTATTTTGCAGGAAAACGGGAGAAACCACCTCCAGAAGGAAAAAAAATCTTAAACCCGAGAAAATTCTATGTACGCCTATGCACTTTTTCAGAAAAAAAGTCATATTAAAGAAACAGTGACTATGAAAAAGGTATAAATATATATTAAATTTTTAATCGTAACTCCATACTTGAATCGTTCAAATGTCTCACTGTGTCTATGGAGACTGATCACAGTAATTTTTGTTATTGAGAAGGAAGCGTATAACATTAATTCTTATTTCTTTTGACATCAGAAGTTTGTGAATGTAAGTGAATAAACTTACTTCCTCTTTCTGGGAATTTTGGTTTTGTTTTTTGATGCAGAAGTACTCATCCTCGTAGCACCTCTTTTTCTTCTTATTTCCAGATGTTGTTCCATGATTTAACCCATCAACCTGCCAATGTATGAATTGAAATATAAGAGAGAAAGTTACTGTTGACCCATGTGAAAAATTCAAAACGGCTTAACACAGACTGGAAAAAGGGAGACATGCAGGGACGCTGGAACATATCTGCTGGTGTTGCTAAAGCAATACCAATCATCTATAGCAGTGTTTCCCAAAGTGGGCGATGGAATGGTCCAAGGGGGCGATAGAACATACTGATTTAACATAGGATCCTATGGGGTTACTTGAGTTGGGGGCGATGAGAGGAAAAAATTTCTGATGAAGGGGGCGATGAAACAAAAAGTTTGACAGACTATGATCTATAGTATCAGTATCATATGATTCAATCATACCAATCACCATTAGAACATAGCTAAAATATTGCACTGAAAGAGCTTTTTTTAAAATTAAAATTTTTGAAGAAATACCCTTTCCTTGTGAGGAGTTGCATAGCTGTAGCTCCTTTTGTTTGCTAGTCATTTCAGGTCCAAGGGACTTTCCCATACACCCTGTATATCCATTAAGCATGAGAATAAAATGAGCATAATAGAATCTGAATACCACAACGGCAGTCACAGCAATAGACCTGAGACAGTACGTTTCATTGCTGATTTCAGTTGAATCTAAACCCTTTGAGTGGCACTGACAAGATATCTCGCCTTCTTATTTTAGCATTGACAAGCCCAAATATTTTGTAAAGTTAATCCCTCTCTCAGTGGAACACTTTTCCCTATACCAATGGTTCATAAACGTTTGTCGACACCACTGCTCCCTTACCCAATTCATGATTCGTCAGCGGCTCTTCAAGATAGATTAATAGATATTTTCCCTTATAAAAGTTTCCTGTAACTTCTTTAAAGAATAAATAGGTGCACAAATAAATATATCAAGCTCGCTGTCACACCTCACATAAAGGCTGGCAATGCCCCTAGAAACAGCAACGCACACTTTGAAAAAGCTGCTCTATACCATAGGCGGAGATAGACTTGTAAGTCTGGGGGGGGGGGGCATGGTCATTATTGCCGGGGGCACGATAATAATGATGTAAATTCCTATATAAATATATACATTCGATTAGTTGACTCCACCTTTGACGCTGGGGGAAGGGCAATGCTCCCTGCATCTCTGCCCATGCTCTATACCCATTACTTTTTCATTCATTTATACTCATTTACTGCTGAAAATCATAAGGAAGCTTATTGCTATCATGCCGTGTAAAGGGATAAAAACATCAATCAATAGCCTTATTAATGTACGGAAAATTAAAAAACGGAAAAAAAAGACGCTGAGAAAAAAAAAAAAAATGAGATAACAAAGCTATGTCATTATTGCAAGTTTATCCAACAAAAAAAAAATCTTACTACAGAATCATTTATTCCAGCGCTATTAACAAAATTAAAATTCAAAGCTGAACATAAGTACAGTCAAACCTCGTTAATGAGTCACTCTTGGGAGCGCAAAAATATGACTTAGCAAGCGGAATAAGACATAGCTGTGCCAATTTCTGCCTGAGGGTAATTGGGACTTCCAAAAAGTGACCCGGTAAGCGGAGTGACGTGTTAACCGGGTGACGCACTAATGAAGTTTGACTGTATAAATAAACAAATACACCACAGACACAGAAACATGTATTTAAAAAAAACATCTTAGTAAAATGAGATGATGTATATTGAGATTCAGAGACGAAGGAGAAATGGTTCGACATTTGTTTATTTTTCATGACTTCTGACAGTGTGAGAGAGAATTTGTGAAGAAAAAAATGCATAAATCACTGCAAATAAAAAGATAAGCTACACGTTTTAATTATCACCATGAACATAGGCGTAAGCAAAATTTTCTCTGGGGGGGGGGGGGGGGGTGTTCAGATTTTTTTCCCTTCGAAGAGGGGTTTAAGTTTTTTCCTGCAAAATAACGCTACAATTTTGGCTCAAGGGGGTTTAGACCCCCCCCCCCTGCGTACGCCAATGACCATGAAGTTATCATCGAAAACACCAGGAAACCCCTCCGCTTCTACTTCCAGAACGCATGTGGAGAATCATTTCAGCATTCTATATTTACAGAAGACAGAGATTATCATCATCTCAACGATGATTCTTGTGCATGAAAGAAAAGATGATTCGGTAAACGAGATCAAACACTGATTGCATGCATCATGAAAATTGAGACAAAAATGTCTCGTGCATCTCTTTTCTGGACATATACGCATACACAAATTATACATCATGTTGTACAATAGAAAAGTGAAGGAAATGTTTTTTTAAGTAATTGAAAAAAGTATTTTAATTAAATCACTATATTTATTTCAATTTGCGTGGTTTTTTTTTTTCATTACTTTCCCGCATTGCCAACGGTAAAAGCTACCATCCCCCTTCACCCATGGAGAACCTATGAACTATAAAACATAGAATCAGAATTTTAAGGTGATGCCTGGCCCTATTTCAGGCCACAAGACACCAATGAATTCATGTTTGAGAAGTCTGAACACTTTTCCAGACGTCTGGCTTGCTCATTATTACCTAGGGTTGACAAAACAATTTTGCTTAAAAAACGGCACCATTAACCAAATGTTATCATTTTCTTCCCACATTTCTTGTATTCATATACCCGTGTGATTTGCATTGTGTTGTTCAAAATCAAAGCCGCCTCTGATGCCCATGGGCACCACGGGGAAATGAGAATTGCAAACGGATATAGCTTTTTTTATTCCTCTGAGAAAAAATAGTTTTGCAGACCCATTCAACACATGCGTTCAATTAACAATATTTTAGCTGTCGGTCTTTTTAATACTCAGCTAAAAGAGAGCCGCTGATAGCATACACAAGTGTGCAGCCTGGCTGTTGCTTGAATAGATATACAGTATACCTACCATATGAAGGGAGAAAAAATCGTTTCTGTTGTACTGCTGGACTTCCTATGGTGTGTAATTTTTTCTCCCGCTCATCTCTGTAGGATGAACAACTACATGTAGAGAATCGAACCATTCCTTGCCATTCGTGTAAGATTGAACTATTTGTCAGATAGTAATAATTACAAATTTGCTCTACTATTGGAATAATGAAACGCTCCTATGTGAGCAAAAAAATGCTTAAGATTTGTTTTTTTCCAAGTTCAAAGGATTTCATAGTGACATACTGATGAACTAGATTCTACCCCACATAAATTTGCTTTTATTTAAATTATTATTTTTTTGCTTTCTTTTGTGTAATTAACTGTAGAATTAAACAGGTAGAATTAACCGCTGTCGTTTAAACAGGGAATGTTACCAAAAATTTTCAAGTTCAACTCTTAAATTCGGTAAAAGTGTTGTGCAGATGGCGACGCACAATTTCCAAGTTCGGGATTTGACTCCACAAGGGAAGGGCTGATATGGGAACACGACTGGAACAATTACCATAATTTCTTGGCGTTTTTAAAGCTGTAAATTAACTACAGAAGAGTCTGTGAAAAGTTTTGCTTGGGGGCAGTGGCATAGCCAGGGGGGGGGGGGGAGCAGAGGGAGCGATTGCTCCCCAATCGAAATTTTGCCTACATTGGCACCTATTTTTCTAAATGACTTTTGATCTTTAAAAAAACTTGAAAAATATTGACTTTTTCATTTTCTACCTTCATTGACTAAAATGATGTGAGTAAGGAAAAAATCTAAATTTATATTTGCGCCTCTTGCAGTTTCACAGTGATTGGGTTTGTACTAATCCTTAAGAGAAGGAAAAGAAAATGGAGGTTTTTCCATTACCATTTTTGACAATTGCTCTCAATCTCTTCATCTGGAAGCATGTTCAGATTAGCCTCTGTTCCCCACTTTTATTAAAGGGCAGAATCTTGCCCACTTCTTTTTTCTCTTGCTATTGGTCGTTCTCGGCAGAGCTCCTAGAAATACCTTTTATAGGTATGAGGATATGACGTTCACGAAATGCTCATTCTGTTCTGAAGGGCCACCAAGAGCATTGACTAAGGTGCCTTTTGAAGAAATTAGGCACGGGAACCTATGTTGGACAGACCACTGAACCTATGAAGTAATGGCTAAAATTTAAGCTCCAAGAAGTATCACATTTTCTTTGGGCGCCTTAGGTAGAGCTTGAGTTCCTAGAATTTTTACGCTAGAAGTACCACTTTATGAATGGGGGACTTAGCTAGATTCATAACGCCTAGAAATGCCACGTTATCTGCAGCTTATCTGCCTTGGCAAGAGCTACTAGCTTGTGTATAGGGCAGTGTCAAAGACTGAGAAAAGGTGGAAAACAGCTATGAGCTTTTGATCCCTAAAAAACCCACGATTGTGGAACACAAAAGGGGGTTCTGGAAATTAAAGACCTATAATCTTGGGCAATAGTGCTCTGATATGTAGAGAAAATTAGTCTTCTATATTTGAACGACAATATATTGTACTATATTATATACGGTGATAGTATATAGTTTTACGTTAAAATGTGACTTTTTCAGAAGCATTGCCTTTTTTCATGGTGTAGTTTCTCGTTTCCACGAATCACTGTTTGTTTCATCATTATGCATATACAGCAGTGTGCCGAATCGGCGAAATTATCCCTTGCAAAAAGTTATGGCTTGTGTGTTTGTCGACTCATGACATATATCTCCCCTCCAATTAATCCCAATATTTCTTAAACTTTTGGCACCCGTGGCTCTCCCCCCCGACTTCGTCATCATTTATCCGTGACTGCCCAGAATAGCCTAACGCAGGGGTTCTCGAACTTTTTCCACCTGAGGTGCCCTTTTCCCCTATTGAATGCTTATCAGCAAGCTCCACCTGCTCCCTAGAGCTGTTTAACAAAAAATATTTTAAAAAACCTTTGTCAGGGTCACCGCTCCGTGGTACCCCTGATGAAGATTGGAGGCACACAAGGGCGTTGCAGTGCACAGTTTGAGAACCCCTTAGACTAATGTAAAAAAAACCCACTACAAAAACTAAATGAGCACGCATCAATACATCAACGAGTTCAGACGTTTCTCAAAAAAGGGTGGCGATGAGCTATAAGCACATACACTTTGGGAATCCGTTGAATATTTCATAAATAAAATAATAAAAATGCACTATGTGTATACTCATTGCTTTTTAAAGCAGAATTCCTGGCGTTATTTATTTCCCACAACAACACATTGGTGGTCTACGCAGGGCCGTCTTACAACCATCAAAAGGACTTTTCTAAGGCTCTCTACCTGTTCAGAAATGCATGCCTAACAGTTCTCTCTCTCTCTCTCGAAAATTTCAACTGGATCTCATCTTCATGAAGTCCTTTTTGCACTTGAAGCACCTGGACCGGTCGGGCCTGGAATTGTCTATGTATTATGAGAAAAGTTTAATAGTAACTGAAGATACATACATACAGATACTATTTCAGAAAAACAAAGTGTCCACGAAACGTTGAGTTTTAAAAGATTATCTAGTTTTTAATAAACACTTATCCGAGCGCTTACGATACTTTCTAATATGAACTATGGCGTCGTGAGGTTTGCCCGAAAGGCCCTCTGGTCAAATTACGAGGGGAAAAATCCAAGAACTTATTAGTCCAGAGGGTTCTCAAACTGTGCGTCACCAACCTTTGTCGGGGGCACCGCGAAGCATCCCGAAGGTTTTTCAAAGAAAATCTTTGTTAAACTGCTCTGGGGAGCTGTGGACAAGAATTGATTAAAGTAACGGGACATCGCGGATGGAAAAAGTTTCAGAACCCCTGCCCTAGTCTGTACCATTCATTACTAGACATATTTCCATTCTTTTGATTTGTTATATAAAACACATGGCATGAATTTATTTCCCTAGAAATAAATATACATATAATATGCACAATGCCTTTTTTTAAGTTTTTCAACTTCGAGCAGAGAGAACTCTCCTTGAAATAGCATCTCCAAAGGAAGCCGGTAGATAATAAAACAAAAAATATTTCAATCGATTCATATACTTGCCACTTTCCCTTCGATTCGGAAGATGAGCAGTGGCATTACAAACACGCCTCACAGATACTTAAATAGATTACGGACACATGCGACAATTTCTGGAGCACACTAATTCGTTTGAAGCAGTGGTTCCTAAGCCTTTTTGGATTCAGGCCACCCTCTGTGCGTCTGCAATCTAGTAGTATGTGATAACCACTGCGATCATGTGGGCATCATGGTGGATTCACCCATCACCTCCTTGAGATAAAAGGCCTCTGCAGTGTTTGCCATAAACATCATTCAGACTACCTAGCAAGTTTGCCACATTTTGAAACACAGCATCCTATTTCGTTTCTTCTTATTTTGGCATAGAATATTCCTGATTGGCTCACAAATACGACGTAGTGATTGGATGTGGGGCATAGAAATCGCCAATTCTGAACATTTGTTTTCCTCACAACGATGCAGGGATTTTTTTCCCCCTTAATATTCTGAGGGAAAATGGACTGCTTACTGACGTCACAAGCTGAGTGTGGAGGCCTTCTATCTCCAGGAGGTTCTGATTTACCCTGGTTTGAACCGCACTAGTGGCACAGTGACGATGACCAGAGCGAGTCTTTTTTTTTCGATTTCTGGGTACGAATACTAACGCTTGCGTTTGGAAAGCCTTCCCGCAGAGAGCAGGCAGGCTTTGATCATTTTTGTCGCACCACGGTCATTTTCCGCACACGAGGGCTAATTAGATCGGGACCTACAATTTATTGCTGATTTCGAACGGCAGGCTTGTTTTTTATACTCATCGAGAGGTTGGTGCGCTAACCCCTCGATGGAGGACTCCCTGCGGCAGTAATTTTTTGCTGCGGTCAAGTCGCCGTTTTTTTGTTGTACCCCTGTGTCAGGAAAGTTTTCTGACGAGGACGAATCGGGTATCAAACTCGCGACACCTCTAAACATCCTTTGGCACTTTATAGGCGAGCATCTTATCGACCGGGCTACCGCGCCCCTCAGGCAGGCTTTCACTGTGGTATTTGCATAACGTGAAACTTCAGGCATCTGCCAGTTTTACTTCTAATATTGAAGACAGATGGCAAAACTTGTCGAACTGAAACCATGCATAACTATGACATCATATATACGTTACAGTCATGAATAATATAAGAAATAACTTTCCGGCGTGCATTACTTTGTTAGAAATTCAATAAATCAGTCTTGCTATCTTCCATAAGTGTTGGAAGTACATGCACGATCAAGTAGAAGTAGTGTACATGTGATACGTGCTCACGAAAAGAGTGTAACATGATAAAAACGATTAAATGGAACCACAAAGATTTCTTTGTGCTTTCATGTGTTGGAAGAATTTTAGAAAGAGAAAAATATTTTTTTTTTTTCCTTTTTTATATTTTATTTTCTGCTATCATTTTTTTTTTAATATTTTAATCTAAATTTTTTCCAACTACCTTTTAGGGTGACTTCCCAGTTGTTTTTGGTGTTTGCATTTGTATAAGTACACAAAACATAAAATCAAATTTAAAATTAATTAAAAAATTAAAATACATTAATCACACACAAACACATAATTGAAAAGTAATTAATTTATAATTTGAAAAATAACATCAACTGAAAAACAAAATAAATTTGATTTTTTTTAAATTGTGAAATTTATTAAGTTCTTCCAACAAAAAAATGACGCCTTTCAGAATTTTGCTCTCCCACGGACCAAAACCTGGCTACGCCACTGCTTGGGGGGAAGGCAGATGTCACAAAAGTAAATCCTGGACCCCCTTAAATTAGAAAAAAGTGAAATGTTTGGGTTTTTTTGTGGCCCCCCCAGGGTGTGCGCCCGTCCTTAAATCCACCTCCTACTTGGCCTACGAGATGTTTTGGATGAAACAACAGATATTCACTGACTATCCAAGCATCTATTTAGTCTCAACCCCCCCCCCCCCCCAATTCTTGCCGCTCTTAGGAGTGTGACAGGAGCGGTCGCACTGGGCACCGTGCTTTGTGGGCCCCCGCACTCACGGTAAACTATTGGAGGCTTTCGTGAATTCTGAAATTACTTCTTGAATTAATTCTGAAGTTTCAACAATTCTGAAATATTCCCCCCCCCCCATAAATTATGAATTTTTATTGGTGCAGGAATTATTTCTTTCAATTATTTTTGATTCATCAAGTCCAAAATTTTTAACAGTTTCAGGATTTTTTTTTTTCTCATTAGTTTAAGATTACTCAGTGCTCGATTTTTGCTAGTTTTTATGTTAATTTATTGAATTGTGTATTTAACATTTTCTGTATGAATATTTCACAGCATTCTTGTATATTTTGAAATAATGGATGCCGATTCCTTCCCCCACCAAATATATAAAATCGGGCAAATATTTTTCGTGTCTGAAACTGTTGAGATGCATCAGGCCCCTTAGGTAAGGGCGGGAAGTGTCGTCAAAAAGAATGGGCCCACCCACGACCTCCTATATAACCTAGTTATCCAGGTGGTCGTGCCCACCCAGGCACGGTTCGGGGTTCAAGAGACGAATCTCACAAAAATTAGATCTGGTTGAAACTTTCAATAATTTGCCTAATAGGGAAATTAGAAAATAGGAATTAGAAAAATCACTTGGCCTGGGGGCCCATCAAAGATCCTAGTGCAGGCAGAATTGGAGGATGTGTGGGGCATCTTATATATGTCAGGGGTTCTCAAACTTTTCCCACCCGCAACACCTCTTTCTCTAATCAACGCTTAGGGACCGTTCAAGTATTACGTAAGCAAATTTTTAGGCATTTTTGAACCCCTCCCCTTGTCAGAAAAATTTTGTTATCAGCTCTGCCCCTATGAATCCTAACTCATATTTTCATAAAGGGTGGTTGATGACGTAAGCATTATCCAACCCCCCCCCCCCCGTCATTAAAAAAGTCAGCAAATCGGGAAACCCCCTCCCCTCATCAATGATGACGTAATACTTGAACGGCCTCTTATCCGCGGCTCCCCACAGAGCAGTTTAACAGAGAGTCTCTTCAAAAAACCTTTGCAGGGTGCCGCAGCACACAGTTTGATAACTCCTGCATTATGTATTTGTATCACTTTCTGTTTTCAATGTAAGCTTCCCCAATATTCTAAAACACTTTACTCAAATGTTCCGTGACTTTACTCTGTGGTGATGGTTGTCAATTTAAATTATCGGAGAACTTGAAACGCGAATCCAACTAAATTATCAACAATCCAATCCAAAACACTAAAATACATGTGATAGAATTATTCGATTTCACAATACGCATTAGCATGCAGTGCCATCTTAATGCATGGGCCTACCTAGACACGGTGCGGGGCCTCAAGAGAAGAGGGGCCTCACAAAAATGAGATTTGGTTGGAATTTTCTATAATTTACCTGGTAGGGCCTCAGAAAAATCATCTGGCCTGAGGGCCCATGGTGCTCTTAAGATGGCCCTGTTAGCATGGTTTTTTGGTTTGTAGGTTGCGTGATTTGTATAAAATGAAGATTCTGGATAATTAATTCATTTCTTAAAATAATAATTTATTTACACGAAACATATGACAAAACAAAAATCTACGGGAGCGACATGTTACTCGCTTGATGGTTCGATCGCCAATCTTGTGGTTTCCCGTGTGACAATAGGATGGCGTCAGCTTTACAAGTGGCGCCATCTGTGAGATAAAATACAAAACGAATCTCACCACAGTTTCAAAGAACTGACGAACAAAACTATCATTTGATTGATGATTAAACCCATTTTCCAACACTTTATCGGTTTGTAATAGAATTTCACAGTTTTAATGTGAATATTATGAGGGGGGGGGGGGGAGACAGACAGTGCCGTCTTAAGACATGGGTCCACCTGGGCACGGCCTGGGGGCCTCAGGAGAAAAAGAGCCTCACAAAAATGAGATATGGTTGAAATTTTCGAAAATTTGTTTGATAGGGCCTCAGAAAAATCACTTGGTCCAGGGGCCCACAATGCTCTTAAGACGACTCTGGGCACAGGTCATCTGTCCTAGAGACATTTTAAATTAACAGAAATTGAAAAAATATATAAACATATTTTCAATTTATTGAAAAAAATAATTCTAATTTTTGGTTGCCTTGGGCAGGGCCGTCTTTGGAGCATCATGGGTCCCCGGGCCAAGTAATTTTTACCTGAGATCCCACCTGGCAAATTCTCGAAAATTTTAACTGGGTCTCATTTTTACGAGGCTCGCATTCTCTTGAGGCCCGGGTGAGTCCATGCGTTAAGACTGCACTGGTCTTGGGACAGACATGGTACCTGTTAGGTTTATTTATTTTTCATGCAAATTAAAGGAACTCCACCGTAAACAAATCATGACGCGATCACACATGTTTTGTAATGTGTATATATATGAACTGTTTGGGATCCTGTTTTTTTTGTGGTTCTTGTCTTAGTGTTATGTTTGCGTTGTTTCATCAGTTATGTTAGACGTAATATGGACTTTAGTTTTCAATGATTTCTAGTGGAGATCAATATGCTGTCGTTAAATAAATCCGTTATTTTGCCGATCATTATTCTCGTATTCTTTCCGTCTGTACTCGCGCATAACCACACTTTGCCAACAAGGGTTATGGGCCCAGCCACGAGTGCAGATCGGAAATTTTAAACGTTAAGTTACGTTTTTGAATCGGAAAGTTAAAAAGTCCTTTGTGCAAACATGCCCACATTTTTCTCATTGCATTTGCGACAACGATCGGCGAACTATAATTTTAAAGCGGAAACTTCTATTTGCCGTCCGTAATATCTTCGACATTGGTATCTCCAACATCGTATTTTCACCGATCGCCGGCTTCATCGGAATTGCTACCGATCAAGGTCATCGGGATCTTCGACATCGTATTTTCACCGATCGCCGTTTTCATCGGGACTAGCGTATTCGTCCTTTATCAAGCTTATGGGACCGATGAGCCCTTCATTTTGCCGATTACCAAGAATCTCTGCCGATTACCGGGAAGGAATCGTAGTTTTCACCGAAAGTGCATATTCACAATCATCTTGAAATTCGCAGTTTTCGTTGATCAGCCTCTTCCGCTCAAGGTCGTAGCCGATTTGCTTTCATCAAGGACAATCAGTGAACTTGAAAAAAAAAAAACTGGATTTACTAATCAGTCTGTCAACAGCAACATCGCTGAATTAAAAACTGATTGAATTAATAACAGGATGAAGAAATTTTCAGGTATGAGAAAAATTCTAAGATTTTTCATTTACAATACGACTTTTTCGACGGGGGCCGCAGAAAATTATGGTACTAGACTGCTGGCAAGGTTGTATTATATGCTTATACTCGTTGCAACATTTTTTTTAAAGAAATGAATTACTGGTAATTTCATTATTATACTCTATTGTTTTATTTATTTCTTTGTGTATGCTTATAAATTATAATCTTATACATTATGGAGACGAAGGATGTAAAAATTAAGGTCTTAAATGGGGACAATTGGCATACTTGGATAGATGATATTAAGGTCCTTCTCATGGATACGGGTTGTTGGTCTTTCATAGATGAAACGGAACCTCCATTGGATGATGAAACTGCATCACGTAAAGAAGTATTGGATTATAATTTGAGAAAAAATAGGGCATATTCAACAATATATTATGCAGTTGATCCTCAGTACAGAACTTTGATAGCTAAAAATACTGATGGGAAATCTGCATATATGACACTAAAAGAGTACTTTGAGCCAAATACAAGAGCACATGTCATCTCATTATTAGATGAATTTTTCTCACTTAGATTTGATAAGAGATCAGAAACTATAGGGTTATATTGTGCTAGATTGAGAAATTGCGTACAAAGATTAGAAGATGCTGGACATGCATTAGAACCTTTATATCAGAGTTTTCAATTGATAAGGTATCTCCCACAAGAATTTTCAGGAATAGTTCAAACTATATATAGATGGCCTGAGAAAGATTTCCTCTTTGATAAAGTCGCTAAAGAGCTAGTATTGGAAGAAAATAGATTGTTACAAGCTAACAAAGACATGAGTAATTTTGAGAATAGTATAGATGGGGCATATGGGGCAACTGTTAAATGTAACAATAGAAATCTAAATGCCAAAACTAAGTTAAAGATCAAAAGAAAAATGACAAATTCTAAAAAACTTGGACCTTGTTACAGATGGGGAGTTAGGACATTTGAAGGTTAATTGTAATGTAAAAGTACCAAGTCCTTCAAACAGATATAACAAGAAAGATTTAACCAGTGTTAGTAAAAGTTTCAAAGAAAAATGTAATGTAAAAGATAAGCCAATATTTGAGTCAAATGTTGAAGTCATGCTTAATCATGCTAAACTTCATATGGATAAATTTAGTTGGTGTTTAGATAGTGGAGCAACTCGCCATTTTTGTAACAATAAAGACCTTTTCACTAACTTTAAGGAGTTAGAAGATGTTAATATGGTTTTAGCTGTAGGTGGAGTTGAAAGCCCAATAGTAGGTATTGGTGATGTAACTTTCCATGTAAGATTGAAAGGAAAATTGGTTACTATTGAAATATGTGATGTACTATATTCACCGAAATTGAGACGCAATTTAATATCATGTTCATTGTTAGAAAAATGTGGTGCATATTTTATTGGTTGTAACGGAAGACTTAGCAGCGACTATACACCAGAGGATGGACAATTATTTTATGGTATTAGAAAAAATGATTTGTATGTTCTAAGACCAATTTATGATCTTAATGGTGATTCAAATAAGGATTTTAACATTGATGAATTGATAACGAACAGTTGTGAAACCTCAAATAACTTCAAGAACGTATCTGCTGATACAAATGTCAAAAAAGAGAAAGAAATGTATAATTCTATTGCAAGAACTAACGATAATATAGAACTTTGGCATAAACGTTTTTGTCACGTGAATATACATTATTTGCAAAATACAAGTAAGAATTCAAGTGTTAGAGGGTTACCATTGTTAAATAAACCTATGGAAGAATGTGTTAGTTGCAAACTGGCAAAATCCAAAAGAAAACCCTTCAAACCTATTGACAAAATTCGATCTAGTAGACCTTTGGAATTATTACACATGGATGTATGTGGTCCAATGCCTATTGAATCTTGTGGAGGGAATTTATATTTCTTAACTATAACAGATGATTATTCTAGAAAAGTGTTTGTTTTCCCAATGAAAAGAAAAGGTGAAGTTTTCCAACTTTTTGTAAAATTTCAAGAGAGACAAGAAAGGTTTCTAAATCTGAAAATAGTAACTGTTCGTACAGATAATGGCATGGAATTTTGCCATAATGAATTTGTAAAATTCTTAGACAATCAGGGAATAGGATATGAAAGGACAAATGATTACACCCCAGAACAGAATGGTGTGAGTGAACGCTATAATCTAACAGCATTGGATGGTGTTAAAGCTATGCTGAAAGATAGTGATATTGATAATAAGTTCTGGGCAGAAGCAATAATTTGTTTTACTTATGTTTGGAATAGAGTCTGTCACAAGAACCAAACAAAAACGCCATTTGAGTTATATGGGGGGAACAAACCAACAGTATCCCATTTGAAGGTTTTTGGCAGTACTGTTTATGTAGGAGTTCCAAAACAAAAGAGAAAGAAACTAGACATGAGTGCACGTTTAGGAACCATGATGGGATATGCCCAAAGAACACGTGGTTATAGAATTTGGTTAAGAGATGAACACAGAATGATTGAAACTGCTAATGTTAACTTTAATGAGCAGTTGAAAGGAAATATGACATATTCTAATAAACAAGGTTATGCTAACTTCGAAATAGATGACATTTCATACTCAGATGATGAAATTAAGTCAGTAGACTTATCTGAAAGTTCAGAATTCATCACTAAAATTAACCCAGATCAAACAAAATTTCGAACAGAGGAAGAAAAAAGTTAATTCCGTGTATATCAATCCCATGGATTAGAAAAGCTGTCTTGAGAAAAGATCAATCAAGGACAGACATATATTACTATATTGAAGGGACAAAAACAAGATTTAGATCCCCACATGATATAAAGAAATACTGTGCGAAACGTGGTATAGAGTTTAGAAATGAACTTTTTAATTTTAGTGGTAAAGATAATTCATCAGGTAAACTTTCAGAGTTGTGTAAATACAATATTACCCAAAGCATGATGCAGAATTTTCCAGAAGCAAACCAAGTAGAATTGAAGATTCCTAAGAACTATAAAGATGTATTTAATTCTCCTCAGGTAAAAAATTGGCAAAATGCTATGGATGAAGAAATACAAATTATCAAAGACAGGCAAGTTTGGGAATTAGTTCCGCCACCCAAAGAACAAGTTATTGGATGCAGATGGGTATATACAACAAAATTAAATGAAAAAGGGAAAATTGTTAAGTATAAGGCTCGCTTAATAGCCAAAGGTTATAGACAAAAAAAAAGGGAATCATATGATGAAGTTTATAGTCCAGTAGTAAATTTCAGTGTCATTCGATTGTTTTTCTCTTTATTGGTATGTATGCTTGGTTGGTTACATTATCAATTAGATGTAAAAAGTGCATATTTGTATGCAAAATTATCCAAACCTATTTTTATGTCTCAACCAGAAGGATATATAAATGACAATAAGAAAAATTATGTATGTCTGTTAAAAAGAGCTTTGTATGGTTTACATCAAAGTGGTAGGGAATGGTAATTAGAACTGGTTACAATGTTTAAAAAAATGGACTTGCAATTGTGTATGCAGGAGAGGAAAAACTGTAATATTATTAGTGTATGTTGATGATATAATAGTTTTTGGAAAAACTAAGTAAGCTATTGATGAAGCTATCACTATATTAGGTCTTAAATTTGAATTGAAAATGTTGGGTAAAACCAAAAAACTTTTGGGTATTGAATTTGAAGAAACTGATAGTTTTTTATCTATTCATCTGCGTTCATATATTGATAAGATATGTAAAATGTTTCCTAAGTATAATTTCAAATTGGCAACGTTACCAAAAGTCAAATCCTGTCCAAACTTGACTCTCCATCATATCAAAACCAGATAAATGAGATGTCAAAACTTCCATATAGAAATATTTTAGGTTGCCTTTCATTCATTGCAATTAGAAACAGACCGGACATATGTTACGCTGTAAATATTTTATCTCAATTTCAGGAAAACCCAGGAATTAGACATTGGAACTGTTTATTAAAATTATTAGGATATGTACAATATACAAAAGACTATAAATTAGACTTGTCAAAAATCAGAAATATTAACATGAATTGTTTTTCTGATTCTGCAGCCAGTAGAGATGACAGAATCTCTATGGGAGGTACATTGATTTTAATTGACAAATCTCCCATTTTTTGGCGCACCTTCAAGCATAAATCTGTAAGCTTGTCAACAATGGAGGCAGAATATATTTCGCTTACTGAATCTGCTAAAGAATTAATGTGGATAAAAAATATAGTCAAAGAATGTAGACCAATAGGGTTAGAAATGACCGAATGCAATTTACTATGCGATAATCGGGCTGCAATTGATTTCTCAAGCTCTCCATTAGAAACTCACAGGACAAAGCACATAGACATTAAACATCACTTCCTCAGAAATCTTGTCCGTGATAAGTACTTTAATGTTAAATTTGACAACAGTAACAAAAATATGACAGATATATTTACAAAGCCTATGACTAGAGAGGCAAAAAATAACTTTTGTGAAAAAATGTTTGTATGCGTAATGTAAATATTATAAATTTGATGCATCTTGTTATATCTGTAAAATTTATTGGTATTGTGTTTATGTATGTATATATTGTATTTTTTTTTAAATTAATTTGCACGAGGGGGCCGATTGTTAGGTTTATTTATTTTTCATGCAAATTAAAGGAACTCCACCGTAACCGGATCGATCACGATCCGATATGCAAATCATGACGTGATCGCACATGTTTTGTAATGTGTATATACACTGCTGGCCACCCAAATTGCAACACCAAGAAAGACAAGAGATATCGCAACAATATTTATTTTGTAGATAACATGTTGACCAAGAATCAAATGATTAATTTTATAGACTTCTGTGAAGTGTGGTTCCTGCCAAAATCAGTAGCCAGATTGGCCGCCATTGTTGGAGATCACCGCTGCCACACGCCTCGGCATTCATTCAAAGAGACTTTGGATGTGTTCTTGGGGTACAGCAGACCAAGCAGCTTCCACGCGTTGCCAAAGTTGATCTGGTGTGGCAGCTGGGGATGTAATCTGGGTCAATCGTTGAGCAACCATGGACCACATGTTTTCTATCGGCGAAAGATCCGGAGAGCGAGCTGGCCAGGGAAGCAATTCAATCTGGCGATTGACGAAGAACCTTTGGACAATGCGTGTCACGCGTGGTCGCGCATTATCCTGTTGAAATATGGCTGTGGGCAAGCCCTGAAGGTAAGGAAGGACAACTGGCTCCAACACCTCGGAGATGTAGCGCTGGCTTTTTAAAGTACCGGCAATGCTTACTAGAGGAGTGCGAGAGTGATATCCAATACCGCCCCATACCATAATACCCGGTTCAGGACCAGTGTGGCGGTGCATAACGCAGCTGTTCAGCATCCTCTCTCCACGGTGTCTCCAGACTCTAATCCGACCATCGTGGTGTTGCCGACAGAAGCGTGACTCGTCAGTAAAGACAATTTCATTCCATTGTGCCGTCCACATCCTTCTTTCATCGCACCATTGGCGGCGGAGACGTCTGTGGTTCTGCGTCAAGGGTAGACGAAGCAATGGATGTCTTGCGGACAGACCACTCTGCTGTAAACGGCGTCGAATGGTACGCGAAGACACTGGATGATGCGGTACAGACTGAATGTGCTGTGCTATGGTTCGTGATGTGGCTGAGCGATCCGTCACTGCCATACGCACAATACCCCTGTCATCACGTGAAGTGGTGCACTGAGGTGGATGCGATCGAACACGTCGGTCCGTCGTACCCTCCTGCATCCAACGATCACATATCCGCATTACAGTTGTTTGGTTTCGTCCAACACGACTACCGATTTCCCTGAAAGATAATCCACAATCTCGGTAGGCCACTATCCTTCCTCTGTCGAACTCGGATACTTGATCAAAAGATGATCGCTGTTTTCTACGAGGCATAATTGGCCGTTTTTTTTGAAAAAAACCACAAAAAAAACACAATTGCCGTACTTCAAATCGTCGAAATCTCCAAGCCTTAAATAGCGCTTTGAAGTGGCACCACAGGCACGCGTGATGTGCGTCTGCGCTGAAATTCTAATCATTTGCATATCTCACCTTCGCTAATGCATGTTGTAAATTTCATATTATTTGCATGCTTCCTTCAGGGTGTTGCATTTACGGTGGCCAGCAGTGTATATGAACTGTTTGGGATCCTGTTTTTTTTTTTGTGGTTCTTGTCTTAGTGTTATGTTTGCGTTGTTTCATCAGTTATGTTAGACGTAATATGGACTTTAGTTTTCGATGATTTCTAGTGGAGATCAATATGCTGTCGTTAAATAAATCCGTTATTTTGGCGATCATTATTCTCGTATTCTTTCCGTCTGTACTCGCGCATAACCACACTTTGCCAACAGTACCCCTATACCCCCTCCGGCATAGGTTTGTTACATTTTACTTACCACTACTGCAAAAGTAGGTTGAAGAACGGGTCATCGATGAAATCAAATAGATTCAAAACCAAAAAAACGGGACACTCTACTTCAAAAGGACGTATGGTCAGAGGAAAATATATGTAAATATCAAGGCCTATACAGAGAAATGACTCGCATACTTTGAGCAACACCAATCATTTTTGACTTTCGGCGTCCCTGGAGACTGGTTTAAGAAATAAAAAAAAACATGAGTCATAGAAAGGCAT